>NC_086100.1:142602145-143972145 GCF_963921235.1 Mobula hypostoma
ACTCCCAATGCACCTACAGTGCTATAAAATTAAATACTGTGTTTAGTTCCTAATAGTTATCGATGGAGGTATGCTGCTCTGTATGAGGTGTCCAAAGAGGGGTAACACCTCTGGTATGGGGTGTCTAAGGAAGTGTAACACCTCTGGTATGGGGTGTCTAAGGAGGGGTAACACCTCTGGTATGGGGTGTCTAAGGAGGGGTAACACCTCTGGTATGGGGTGTCTAAGGAGGGGTAACACCTCTGGTATGGGGTGTCTAAGGAGGGGTAACACCTCTGGTATGGGGTGTCCAAAGAGCGGTAACACCTCTGGTATGGGGTGTCTAAGGAGGGGTAACACCTCTGGTATGGGGTGTCTAAGGAGGGGTAACACCTCTGGTATGGGGTGTCTAAGGAGGGGTAACACCTCTGGTATGGGGTGTCTAAGGAAGTGTAACACCTCTGGTATGGGGTGTCTAAGGAGGGGTAACACCTCTGGTATGGGGTGTCTAAGGAGGGGTAACACCTCTGGTATGGGGTGTCCAAAGAGCGGTAACACCTCTGGTATGGGGTGTCTAAGGAGGGGTAACACCTCTGGTATGGGGTGTCTAAGGAGGGGTAACACCTCTGGTATGGGGTGTCTAAGGAAGTGTAACACCTCTGGTATGGGGTGTCCAAAGAGCGGTAACACCTCTGGTATGGGGTGTCTAAGGAGGGGTAACACCTCTGGTATGGGGTGTCTAAGGAGGGGTAACACCTCTGGTATGGGGTGTCTAAGGAGGGGTAACACCTCTGGTATGGGGTGTCTAAGGAGGGGTAACACCTCTGGTATGGGGTGTCTAAGGAAGTGTAACACCTCTGGTATGGGGTGTCTAAGGAGGGGTAACACCTCTGGTATGGGGTGTCCAAAGAGCGGTAACACCTCTGGTATGGGGTGTCTAAGGAAGTGTAACACCTCTGGTATGGGGTGTCTAAGGAGGGGTAACACCTCTGGTATGGGGTGTCCAAAGAGCGGTAACACCTCTGGTATGGGGTGTCTAAGGAGGTGTAACACCTCTGGTATGGGGTGTCTAAGGAGGGGTAACACCTCTGGTATGAGGTGTCTAAGGAGGGGTAACACCTCTGGTATGGGGTGTCTAAGGAGGTGTAACACCTCTGGTATGGGGTGTCTAAGGAGGGGTAACACCTCTGGTATGGGGTGTCTAAGGAGGGGTAACACCTCTGGTATGGGGTGTCCAAAGAGCGGTAACACCTCTGGTATGGGGTGTCTAAGGAGGTGTAACACCTCTGGTATGGGGTGTCTAAGGAGGGGTAACACCTCTGGTATGAGGTGTCTAAGGAGGGGTAACACCTCTGGTATGGGGTGTCTAAGGAGGTGAAACACCTCTGGTATGGGGTGTCTAAGGAGGGGTAACACCTCTGGTATGGGGTGTCTAAGGAGGGGTAACACCTCTGGTATGGGGTGTCTAAGGAGGGGTAACACCTCTGGTATGGGGTGTCCAAAGAGCGGTAACACCTCTGGTATGGGGTGTCTAAGGAGGTGTAACACCTCTGGTATGGGGTGTCTAAGGAGGGGTAACACCTCTGGTATGAGGTGTCTAAGGAGGGGTAACACCTCTGGTATGGGGTGTCTAAGGAGGTGTAACACCTCTGGTATGGGGTGTCTAAGGAGGGGTAACACCTCTGGTATGGGGTGTCTAAGGAGGGGTAACACCTCTGGTATGGGGTGTCTAAGGAGGGGTAACACCTCTGGTATGGGGTGTCTAAGGAGGGGTAACACCTCTGGTATGGGGTGTCTAAGGAGGGGTAACACCTCTGGTATGAGGTGTCTAAGGAGGGGTAACACCTCTGGTATGGGGTGTCTAAGGAGGGGTAACACCTCTGGTATGGGGTGTCTAAGGAGGGGTAACACCTCTGGTATGGGGTGTCTAAGGAAGTGTAACACCTCTGGTATGGGGTGTCTAAGGAGGGGTAACACCTCTGGTATGGGGTGTCTAAGGAGGGGTAACACCTCTGGTATGGGGTGTCTAAGGAGGGGTAACACCTCTGGTATGGGGTGTCCAAAGAGGTGTAACACCTCTGGTATGGGGTGTCTAAGGAAGTGTAACACCTCTGGTATGGGGTGTCCAAAGAGCGGTAACACCTCTGGTATGGGGTGTCCAAAGAGGTGTAACACCTCTGGTATGGGGTGTCTAAGGAGGGGTAACACCTCTGGTATGGGGTGTCCAAAGAGCGGTAACACCTCTGGTATGGGGTGTCCAAAGAGCGGTAACACCTCTGGTATGGGGTGTCCAAAGAGCGGTAACACCTCTGGTATGGGGTGTCTAAGGAGGGGTAACACCTCTGGTATGGGGTGTCTAAGGAGGTGTAACACCTCTGGTATGGGGTGTCCAAAGAGCGGTAACACCTCTGGTATGGGGTGTCTAAGGAGGGGTAACACCTCTGGTATGGGGTGTCTAAGGAAGTGTAACACCTCTGGTATGGGGTGTCTAAGGAGGGGTAACACCTCTGGTATGGGGTGTCTAAGGAAGTGTAACACCTCTGGTATGGGGTGTCCAAAGAGCGGTAACACCTCTGGTATGGGGTGTCTAAGGAAGTGTAACACCTCTGGTATGGGGTGTCTAAGGAGGGGTAACACCTCTGGTATGGGGTGTCTAAGGAGGGGTAACACCTCTGGTATGAGGTGTCTAAGGAAGTGTAACACCTCTGGTATGGGGTGTCCAAAGAGCGGTAACACCTCTGGTATGGGGTGTCTAAGGAAGTGTAACACCTCTGGTATGGGGTGTCTAAGGAGGGGTAACACCTCTGGTATGGGGTGTCTAAGGAAGTGTAACACCTCTGGTATGGGGTGTCTAAGGAGGTGTAACACCTCTGGTATGGGGTGTCTAAGGAGGGGTAACACCTCTGGTATGGGGTGTCTAAGGAGGGGTAACACCTCTGGTATGGGGTGTCTAAGGAAGTGTAACACCTCTGGTATGGGGTGTCTAAGGAGGTGTAACACCTCTGGTATGGGGTGTCTAAGGAGGGGTAACACCTCTGGTATGGGGTGTCTAAGGAAGTGTAACACCTCTGGTATGGGGTGTCTAAGGAAGTGTAACACCTCTGGTATGGGGTGTCTAAGGAAGTGTAACACCTCTGGTATGGGGTGTCTAAGGAAGTGTAACACCTCTGGTATGGGGTGTCCAAGGAGGGGTAACACCTCTGGTATGGGGTGTCTAAGGAAGTGTAACACCTCTGGTATGGGGTGTCTAAGGAAGTGTAACACCTCTGGTATGGGGTGTCTAAGGAAGTGTAACACCTCTGGTATGGGGTGTCCAAAGAGGTGTAACACCTCTGGTATGGGGTGTCTAAGGAAGTGTAACACCTCTGGTATGGGGTGTCTAAGGAAGTGTAACACCTCTGGTATGGGGTGTCTAAGGAGGGGTAACACCTCTGGTATGGGGTGTCCAAAGAGCGGTAACAGCTCTGGTATGGGGTGTCTAAGGAAGTGTAACACCTCTGGTATGGGGTGTCTAAGGAGGGGTAACACCTCTGGTATGGGGTGTCCAAAGAGCGGTAACACCTCTGGTATGGGGTGTCTAAGGAAGTGTAACACCTCTGGTATGGGGTGTCTAAGGAAGTGTAACACCTCTGGTATGGGGTGTCTAAGGAAGTGTAACACCTCTGGTATGGGGTGTCTAAGGAAGTGTAACACCTCTGGTATGGGGTGTCTAAGGAAGTGTAACACCTCTGGTATGGGGTGTCCAAGGAGGGGTAACACCTCTGGTATGGGGTGTCTAAGGAAGTGTAACACCTCTGGTATGGGGTGTCTAAGGAAGTGTAACACCTCTGGTATGGGGTGTCTAAGGAAGTGTAACACCTCTGGTATGGGGTGTCTAAGGAAGTGTAACACCTCTGGTATGGGGTGTCTAAGGAAGTGTAACACCTCTGGTATGGGGTGTCCAAAGAGGTGTAACACCTCTGGTATGGGGTGTCTAAGGAAGTGTAACACCTCTGGTATGGGGTGTCTAAGGAAGTGTAACACCTCTGGTATGGGGTGTCTAAGGAGGGGTAACACCTCTGGTATGGGGTGTCCAAAGAGCGGTAACAGCTCTGGTATGGGGTGTCTAAGGAAGTGTAACACCTCTGGTATGGGGTGTCTAAGGAGGGGTAACACCTCTGGTATGGGGTGTCCAAAGAGCGGTAACACCTCTGGTATGGGGTGTCTAAGGAAGTGTAACACCTCTGGTATGGGGTGTCTAAGGAAGTGTAACACCTCTGGTATGGGGTGTCCAAAGAGCGGTAACACCTCTGGTATGGGGTGTCTAAGGAAGTGTAACACCTCTGGTATGGGGTGTCCAAAGAGGTGTAACACCTCTGGTATGAGGTGTCTAAGGAAGTGTAACACCTCTGGTATGGGGTGTCTAAGGAGGGGTAACACCTCTGGTATGGGGTGTCTAAGGAGGGGTAACACCTCTGGTATGGGGTGTCCAAAGAGGTGTAACACCTCTGGTATGGGGTGTCTAAGGAGGGGTAACACCTCTGGTATGGGGTGTCTAAGGAGGTGTAACACCTCTGGTATGGGGTGTCCAAGGAGGGGTAACACCTCTGGTATGGGGTGTCTAAGGAGGTGTAACACCTCTGGTATGGGGTGTCCAAGGAGGGGTAACACCTCTGGTATGGAGTGTCCAAGGAGGGGTAACACCTCTGGTATGGGGTGTCTAAGGAGGTGTAACACCTCTGGTATGAGGTGTCTAAGGAAGTGTAACACCTCTGGTATGGGGTGTCTAAGGAGGGGTAACACCTCTGGTATGGGGTGTCTAAGGAAGTGTAACACCTCTGGTATGGGGTGTCTAAGGAGGTGTAACACCTCTGGTATGGGGTGTCTAAGGAAGTGTAACACCTCTGGTATGGGGTGTCTAAGGAGGTGTAACACCTCTGGTATGGGGTGTCTAAGGAAGTGTAACACCTCTGGTATGGGGTGTCTAAGGAAGTGTAACACCTCTGGTATGGGGTGTCTAAGGAAGTGTAACACCTCTGGTATGGGGTGTCTAAGGAAGTGTAACACCTCTGGTATGGGGTGTCTAAGGAAGTGTAACACCTCTGGTATGGGGTGTCTAAGGAAGTGTAACACCTCTGGTATGGGGTGTCTAAGGAAGTGTAACACCTCTGGTATGGGGTGTCTAAGGAGGGGTAACACCTCTGGTATGGGGTGTCTAAGGAAGTGTAACACCTCTGGTATGGGGTGTCTAAGGAGGTGTAACACCTCTGGTATGGGGTGTCCAAGGAGGGGTAACACCTCTGGTATGGGGTGTCTAAGGAAGTGTAACACCTCTGGTATGGGGTGTCTAAGGAGGTGTAACACCTCTGGTATGGGGTGTCTAAGGAAGTGTAACACCTCTGGTATGGGGTGTCTAAGGAGGGGTAACACCTCTGGTATGGGGTGTCTAAGGAGGTGTAACACCTCTGGTATGGGGTGTCCAAAGAGCGGTAACACCTCTGGTATGGGGTGTCTAAGGAGGGGTAACACCTCTGGTATGGGGTGTCTAAGGAGGGGTAACACCTCTGGTATGGGGTGTCTAAGGAGGGGTAACACCTCTGGTATGGGGTGTCTAAGGAGGGGTAACACCTCTGGTATGAGGTGTCTAAGGAGGTGTAACACCTCTGGTATGAGGTGTCTAAGGAGGGGTAACACCTCTGGTATGGGGTGTCTAAGGAGGGGTAACACCTCTGGTATGGGGTGTCTAAGGAGGGGTAACACCTCTGGTATGGGGTGTCTAAGGAGGGGTAACACCTCTGGTATGGGGTGTCTAAGGAGGGGTAACACCTCTGGTATGGGGTGTCTAAGGAGGTGTAACACCTCTGGTATGGGGTGTCCAAGGAGGGGTAACACCTCTGGTATGGGGTGTCCAAGGAGGGGTAACACCTCTGGTATGGGGTGTCCAAGGAGGGGTAACACCTCTGGTATGGGGTGTCTAAGGAGGTGTAACACTTCTGGTGAATGGAATTGTAGTGTCCGTTTTGGGGCAGCTCACTCCTTGGCCCCACCAGACACGTAGCTCTCACTTGTGGCTGTTTGCATGTGACATTGGCCACACCACAGTACACCGTTTCAACAGGCAGGTTTAACCAGATGAGAAAAGTCAGCCAGGCTCATACCTCAGTGAAATAGCATTTGATGTCAGCTCTGGTATACTAGGTGAATGAGATTACCAATGAGATCCAAAGGTCAAGAAGGCAGTTCTACAATGCTTCGTGGAGAGTAAAAGAGCATGATAGGGCATAGAAGAAGTCATGGTTATCCACTGCAACCATGGAAGACCGCAGTTTGTGACGACTACTCGTACCATTGACCTGGTCTTCCAAGGTTGAAAAAGTGGAATTGTCCTAGTGCAACAGTTTTTCCACTTTAAAAACTCTCCTGAACAGGATTCATTGTATCGCTGGATATGACAGACAACAAACATGAAGCTGTGTTATTTTGATTGACTGTAAGTGAACAAACTTACTGTAGACACTTGGCTCAGAAAACGGGCTGTCTTTATATAATGCTTTGTAAGACTGCATCCTCCAAATCTTCATTTTCAGTGTAACATTCAAGATGATTGCAGTCTCTTCAAATTCCTCATAGTTCCTGACTTGAGATAGTGAAAGTGTTTCAGTTCCCTTGCTGTTTCTGGGATCTTCAAGCCTGAATGCTTGAAACTGCTGTAAGCAAAACAGTTCTGAATTGTCTTGCTGCTTATTTCTCCCCAACAAATGTGATAAAAATCACTGCTTTTTGAACACAAATGTATGCAACTAATGCTATTAAAGAAACTGTTTGCTCTAAGCATAGTCAATCACAAAAGTTCACGTGACTGACGCTAGTTAGAAACTGTTTGCCAACAATCTTCTGTCCGAATTAAGTAGCATATGTTCCAAATAAACAAGGGGTATCCTGGCTATTTTCTCAATTAGTTTTTCTTATATAAGAATTGTCCCAAATAAGTAGCTGTCACAATTAACCGATGGACCAATTAACTGGAATCCACTGTAATTCTTTTCCATCTTAATTAAACAATTCCATTGCAAGTCTTCCTATGAGCTCAATGTTCAACAAAGAACATCACACAGTGATGCCATTGTGATGCTCAGAAGCAAAACCACTGCACTTGCACACGTTGAACTTCTGTTGATTTAATCATGTATACAAAATATGTAGCTTTATTTCAAATTGGGACAATACTTAAATTAATATTGCTGAACATATACTCAGACATTCATTAGCATTGATTTTAGAACATTAAAACATATTTCAGCATTCCATTCATGCTAATTCTGCGACCTAGAAATAGTCGCAATTGCATTCCACTCCCAGTAAAATCAATTCATATTCACGTAGCGCTGAAGAAAGCAGCAATGTGGTCTAATTTCTAGGCAATAAGGAGGAAACTGTAAGTAAATACATCCAACTCCAATCCATTCAACTATGAATCAATTCTGGGTTATTTTTCTGAGCAGCTGTTAGTAGTATTGAACAATTGGCATGCACTTACCAAACTGAAAGCATTAGCCTATTGTTCTGTCTTATTCCATCTGACCACAAATTATGTACCATTAGCAGTACATAATAAAATCTAAGATTGTATTGATTGGGGAAACACTTGAATGAACACTTTCTAAGTAATAATATGCAAATTTAAACAACTCTCAGCAATTCAAAGATGATTCTATTAAATGCTTCAGTATCTGCAAACTTTCATTTACTGAAAATAAAGTTATTGCAACGTGTACTTAAGAAGGTAAATGATATGTTGTCCTTTATTACAAGATGATTTCAAAATCAAAAACAATGTCAAAGTGAAATTTATTATCGAAGTCTATACAGTTACTGTAAAATACCTTGAGATTCATTTCCTTGCAGGCAGTTACTGGAAAATAAAGGAATACAATAGAATTTATGATTAACTATACATTAACAAAAACTGACATACAACCACTGTGCAAACGAAGAGAAAATGTGCAAATAAAAAAAACAAATAACACTGAGAACATCAGTTGTAGAGGCCAATACAGGGGCAAGGATACCTTGTTACAAATTATATTGGGTCTTGGAGAAAGTGTTCAGATTTGGTCTCCTTGTCTTAGAAAATATCATTGCTAAGAGGGAGTACAGCAAAGATCCATCTGACAGATTCCTGGAATGATAGGTCTGTTTACAATGAGGGATTAGATCATTGAGATTTGTACTCAATAGTGTTGGTAGCAATAAAAAAGTATGAATTTTACAAATAAACTTGATCATCTGGCCTTACAAATCAAGGCAAAAGTAAAGTATTAGAGCTAAATTTCAAATCACATATTAATCATATTGTAAAGACTGTTAACCATATCACATAATAACCATATTATTTAACCATAGTATCTCAAGATGAGAAAAATCGATGGGCACTTTTGCTTTTAGCCAGTTAGGTTACTGTAATAACACTTTTCAGAAAGATATAAATCGGCTGTGGCATGTTCAAAATGAAGCTGCAAGAATCTTAACGAAAAAAGAATCTGAGCACATTTTACCTGTTTTGGCATTATTGCACTGGTTGCCTGTGTCCATCAATTTTAAAATACTCATAATTGTATATAAGGCTCTGATTAATCTAGCTCCTCCATATATTTTAGAGTATCTATCCCCTTACATCCCTAATTGTAATCTTAGATTTGCAAATACTGGTTTGGTAGTGTTCCTAGAGTCAACCTGTTGCCACTGTTTCCTTTAGTACCCCACTTAAACCTTAAAAATTTGACCAAGTTTTTGCCCTAACATACAGTGCAATATCAAATTTTGACTGCTAGCTCTCTAGCGGAGTACCTTGGAGCATTTTAGTAATCTAAATGTAAGCTGTTGAAATAGAGAAAAGCAAATTAGTTTTGTCCACTTAGGCAGAGTCAAAGATTGCTTGCTATTTTAGATTAGGTGATTTTATCTTCATCTGAAAATTGCACAATTGTAGACTGGATCCAGGAAATATTTTGTTTCTATGATTCTGTTTAACATTGTATATTATCATTATAAACAAAACATCAAGGAATAACCACTATTGTAATTTCAACACAGCTAAAGAATTAATTTTAAAAAGTAACTTTGCTTGTGTATTAAAACAAAATTTCTTTCCAAATGTCTTCTAATAGATCCCTTATAAAATATTAAACATCATATTATCTGCTACAATAGCAACTATATTGATGGTTCACATTTAGGAAAAATAGTCACTTTTGTGCATTTTGGCATAAGTAATATAATTTCTACAGTAAATATGTTTTCCAGTTGAAATTTAGGTTGGCTTTGCATGTTCATCGTTAGTATGTTTGATGCCTCTTTAAATAAGATTTTATTGAAAACTGAAATAATATTTTATCAATTTGTTCATAGCTGACTATTACTAAGTATTCTGATTTGGTTCTGCAGTCTTTTGATATTTTTATTTCACAGCTGTGCTGGCTAGAGTTTGCTATATAAACATTCCACAGTGTGATATAGCAGGATAAACAAGTATTAAATGACATCCTATGAAGATTATTAAAAATGCTGTGGTCCTTGAAGCTGTTTAATTGCCTTGACCTGGAAAATTTGAAACCTAAAATATCTGGTTGGAAGCTTTCTATTTGCCTTATACCATGCAAATTTAATTTACTCGTTAGCTCAATCAACTCATTGGAACAATTGACATTGGAAATTATTTAACATACAAACAGTGGGGTCTCTCTTTTACCACATTCTGGCAAAGCATCTGCATCTCCTGCTATGCATTCATGCTGCAACCCTGTCATCCCTTGACTTTCTGTCTTCCTGACTAATCTCTTTCACCATGACTTGGGTCAGCAGGTCAGGATTCAACCATGACCTGGATCTCTCTAATAGGGCATTCTCTACTTCCTTAAAATGACAAACAGACTGAAAAAAAGAAATCCAGCAATGATTCTTCATTGTACAGATGAAATCTTCAACAGCTGCATTTTAGATGAATCTTTGCAGCTGTTTTGAACAATTATGCAAGTACTGCATGCAGCAATAGAGCAGCTCCGTCAACTGAAAATATTAACTAGGAAGTCAAAGCACGACTGCAGGTCAAAGCAGCATAGGCAAAACAGATGGGGCAGTGAGTAGAGGGCATGCAGCAATACATACTTATTAGACAAAGCCACTTCAGTATGCTTTAGAAAAAGAATATTGTATCTATCATGCACTTTTTAATATTAATGGCTGAGGTGCTCAATATTTTCTTACGCTGTGTTCATATTGAAAGCTAGCGTTAAAGCTCTAGTGTTCTTTATCATTCTCTAAGCTAGCAGAAAGCAAGATTTCAAAATGATTGGAAACATGCTGACAAAAAAAGATTTTATTAAAAGTAGGCATTTACATGTGCATTCCTTGCCGCAAAATTCTTTGTATTTGCTGCAGTGAAACATTCCATTTAGCACAAAAGATCTGACAATTTTAGTGCCAATGTTACATTCACAACATGATCCAGTCCAGATTCTTACACTCTCTTTCATCTGTGAGGGAAAATTTCAAGCAAGGTCATTGTTAGTCAGTGAATCAAAGTTTGAAATGATGTCAGTTTAAGCTGAATCCAATTTAAACTTGTGAGAGTACAGATAGTGTTAGAGAACATATTCAGTAATATCCAGAGTAATGCTTGTGCATACATACTGACATGAACAATTATATCATTTTTCACAGTACGTAATTCTCTGTGCAGTATTGTTCATGCATACTAAATTCTGACTTTACAAATAGTGCAAGTCACTTCCTTGCATTCTTAATGGTTGACAAAATAGCTGACTGGTATTCATTTCTAGTACTGAGAAGTAAAAAATGGCTTCTTTGACAAAACTCTGGAAGACTACCCAATCCCCATTCCAGGAGATGTATCTCAAAATAAGCATGCTCCGTTTGGAGAGAGAAGGATGAGTGAATGCAAAATGGCCAGAAATTCTTGGTCTCAGTTCAATAATTGTGCTTTACTGATTTTGCTCAGGCTGATTCTCCTAGTGGGCAGATCCTGCTGGTTATCAGCTGTTTGGAAAATCAAAATCATTGTCCACAGTCTCTATTTTGTAGGGAAATGGGGAAGGACATATATACATAGGTATATCTGTCCTCAAGGACTTTTGTCTGCTGCTAACTGAACAAAACTATAGGTAATCTAGACGAGGTTGCTGCTGTACATTCTAGTCTAAAAGGAAACATAGCAACTGGTATTAATAGTGACTAACATGTTAAAAACATTTACAGCTCCGCTCAGTAAATAGTTAAGTGTTTGTAGTAACTAATACATTTTAGTTGGAAGGGGACCAATTTATTATAGGTTGTTTATGCACTAAGTCTTGATAATCCAACCGAACTGCAAACAATGTGCAGCATTTTGAAGGGTGTTAAAGTCCAATGGCCCACAGCTGTGTAATTTGAGGGATCCAGAAGGAAGATTATACATTGAAGTGCATTGTCACCTAGATACTGGCGGAGATCTGAGGGCTGGCAGTCTGCTGGTATCATACAGAGTGACTTCAAAAGAAATTAAATTAGGATGGACAACATAATAGTCTCCCCACCAACACACTTAAAAATGTTTGATTGCAGTAATGTTCTTATGTTTTGATATCTGTGCTTGTTAATCTGGAAAATATGGTTTAAACGGCAAGTGGTGATGATCTCTTCAAAGGAACTTTGTTCAGGTTGAATTTGCACCACAGTAAAGGAGCTGAATTAATATACCCGCAAATGAAATGAGATCACTGAAGCACTTGGGGTTAATGACTGTAGCAACTAATATTAATTCAGTCTTTTCAGGCTGTCAAGCTAAGTCTTCCAAACCAGTTCTCCCAGTGATCGTCTTAGCCTTTTTTGTTTTAATAACAAGAATATATTCTGCAGGAATAAGAAAAAGGATACTTTGTACACCATTTCAAATCTATATTTGATAAAACAATCAAATAATAGATTTATTATTAGAAGCAAGCTATGAGATGATGGGAGACTAAGCTCTAGCTTGTACAGCATATGTAGGCAACAAAAAATAGGGACCATCCCTGGGATTCAGAAGGCTAAAATGCATTCAGCAAGGAAAAGTGCTTGTTATTGAGTTCTGAATTTGAATTAAAGTCATTGTTCATAACATAATTCTGTGTCTGTAAAGTCACTCTGGCTCATTTTCTATTTATTTTAAGATGTGTCCCTTCTGAATGCATTCTTCAGGGGGTACGATGAAGGCGACTCGCTGTGCATATATTCTGTGCGAATATTGTCGGATAGTGTGCTGTGATATCAGACAGTTAGGTTTCCTTTTACAACACCAGGACTTTTCCTAATTAGGCAAAGTCCAGGAAAACAGTCAAGGTCAAAATTTACCTGTGTTCTATTTACTCCAATATTATTGCCTATTGAAAAATGATAAATGTCCAAGCTCTAGCACACACAAAATCCTTTGACTAATACTTCAAGTGCCTTAACTGCATTAACCTTGTAAGACAAACACATAAAGGGGAAGAAGGCTACAATTCAGTAGCATATTAATAGGAAACACCACTATGTATTTTTTCTAAAGTAGCAGTCTTGGTGAATTTGAAATACCAGGGAGCCTGGACACTTATGGTTCGGCAATAAGATCATAGCACGTTTCTTTTTCAATGACATGGGAAACAGCTCCCAGAGTTCAGCAAAAACAAATTCTCTACTTCTTCATTGTGAGCTTAAAAATTCATTTTAATTCTTAAATGGCCCAATTCCAGTCTATAAATAGATGCCATTATTATCCAGACTATTTATTTAATACTTGTAAGTAATCATTTTAGTTGTAATTATTGCTATTAGTTCTCTGTAAGTATCAAGCTTGTCAATAAAAATATTTAAAGATGTCGATTTTGGAGAGAAGTATACATTAATAATAATGCAGTCAATTGGCTTTGGACACCTTAAGTGGTCATTCCAATGGGCTTTAAAGTGTTGCTGTGCAGAACAAACACTGTAGGAGTCATTTTGACATCATGCCATAGTGAAATTAATGGAAGTAATATTTGGGAGAGGAGTAGAGCAGTGTGCCAATTCAATATCACTATTTTCACACTGTCATCCGAAGTCAAGGTTACGCAGATTGAATTTGACTTTCAAATTTTGGCTTTAGAATGCATTCATTATCTTTTACTATTTCAAAGCAGAAATCATTTCATGATGAAACCTAAAAATGTTTGATACCTTATCACAAATTTGAGTTTTTTTAAATGTAGTGTTGAAGTGATCATGTGACATGGTGGCTTAATATGGTTGGTCTTTGGCTATGAGCAAGAACTGGCTGACAGCTGTGTTCACTAGTGAAGCCCATGGTTGTGAATATGCGAGAATGAGGTTAACTGACAGCTAATGCCATAGTTTAGGTTTAGTATCAAGAGCCCAGTACAGATTTTTATGAATTTTACAAATGGCTGAAGTTCAAAGTAGGCCTCAGTGAGAGAATAAGAACCTCATTATCTGTTGGTCTGAAATATTTCAACCGGTGAGCGGACCTCCTATGCCTTCCTTACCACTTTATTGCTAGTGTATCCACTTTCAAGGAGCTATGTACTTAGACACCCAAGATCCTTCTGTACATCAACACTGTTCAGGATCTTGCCAGTAACACAGTACTGTGTTACATTTAATCTTTACCTTTACATTTGATCTCACCATGTGTGATACTTTACATTTGGCTGGATTAAACACCATCTGCCATTTCTCTATTCTTATCTGCAATTGATCTATATCCTGCAGTGTCCTTTGCCAGTCTTCTACGCAATCCACAACACCAATCTTCGCATTGTCTGCAAAATTACCAACTGGTATGTCTAGATTTTCATCTAGGTATTTATAGATATTGCAAACAGCAGATATCCCAATATGGATCCCTGCGGAATGTCACTAGTCACAAACCACCAGCCCGAATAAGTCCAATTGACCACTACCCTCTGCCTTCAATGTGCAAGCTAATTCTGAATCCAAATGACCAATTCAATGTAGATCCCATGCATTTTAATATTCTGGGTGAACCTCCCAAGAGAGACCTTGTCAAACACCTTGAAGAAATCCATGTCATCAACATTCACAGTTCTACATATCTTCATCAATCACGTTTATCACCTCCTTGAAAAGTTTAAATTAATAATACTCATCTTGCCACATGTGCTGACTGTCCCTAAATAGGTCATGACTTTTTCAAATTTTACCCTTAACAATCCTCTTCAGTAACTTCCCTGCCACTGACATGAGATTCACAAGTCTATACTGTAGTTTCCAGGATTACCCATAATTTACTTTCTTGAATAAGGGAACAACATTAACTACTCATCAGCCGTCTGGGATTTTGACTGTGGCTAGAGAAAACACGAGGTCCAGCAATTTCAACGCTTGGCTCCCGATAACTAGAGAGGACACAAGGTCCCAGCAATCTCATCCCTTGCTTCTCTTAATAACCTAGAGTATTTCACAACAGGTCCTAGGGATTTACCCAGCTTAATGTTCTTTAAGAGACCCAACACTTCCTCTTTCTTTATCTCAAAATGCCCTAGCATATTAATACACTCCACACTGGACTCCATATTATCCACATCCTTCTCTTTCGTAAAGATAGATACAAAGTACACACTTACAACCTCACCTAAATCCTCCATCTCTAACCACATGTTCCTTCCTGACAGAGGTGTACAGGATGATGAGAGGCATTGATCGTGTGGATAGTCAGAGGCTTTTTCCCAGGGCTGAAATGACTAGCACGAGAGGGCATAGTTTTAAGGTGCTTGGAAGTAGGTACAGAGGAGATGGCAGGTTTAAGTTTTTTACACAGAGAGTGACGAGTGTGTGGAATGGGCTGCCGGCAATGGTGGAGGAGGTGGAAACGATAGGGTCTTTTAAGAGACTCCTGGATAGGTACATGGAGTTTAGAGGGCTATGGGTAAGCCTACTTAGTTCTAAGTTAAGAACATGTTCGGCACATCTTTGTGGGCCGAAGGGCCGATATTGTGCTGCAGGTTTTCTATTGTTTCTATGTTTATTCCTGAGTGGATCTGCCCACTCCTTAGTTATCCTCTTGCTCTTGAAATATGTATAGAATTTCTTGGGATTCCCTTTAGTCCAACTTGCCAAGGACTTTTCATGGCCCCTTCTGGCTCTCCTAACTGCCTTCTGGTGTTCTTTTCTGGCTTCTTTATAATCCTAAGTGGCTCTGTTTTATTTTAGCATTCTAATCCTTAAATACACTTCCTTTAATGTTCTTGGCTGAATTCACAACCTCTCTTGACCTTTCTGCTGCCTTCATATCCTTGTCTTTCCTTTTACTAGAAAATGCCTGTCCTGCACTTTATCCAGTTGGTTTTAAAAAATCCTCCACATGTCAAATGTTATCACTCTTCCTCAACTCCCACCGAAAGGACGATCACTTTGTCAGACTCATTTCCTAACACCAAGCCCTAAAAGTTCCATCCTCATGTTGGACTATCTGTACATTGATTTAGAAAATACTCTTGGATGCACCTAACAAATTCTGCTTCATCTGAATTGTTTACACAAAGGAGGCCTTAGTGAAAATTAGGGCAGTTGAAGTTACCTACTAATATAACACTTCTATTTTTACACCTTAATCTCCCTGCATATCTGCTCCTCAAGGTCCCTGTTGCTATTGAGGGATTTGTAGTACAATCCCATCAGTGTGATTGTACCTTTCTTATTTTTGAATTCTACCCATACTGGCTCAGTGGATGAGGCCCCATTGTGTCCCCTCTGATTGCAGCTGTGATATTGGCCCTGATTAATAGTGAAACTTCCCTTCCCTGCCACTGCCCCACTCAACTTTACTTCTTTCTCTATCTTTACTGAAACATTGAAACTCTGAAACACTAAGCATCTATTCCTGTCCCACTCTCAACCAAGTTGCTGTTATGGCCAAAACATCATACTGATCTGTGCTCTATGATCATCACCCTTACCCATAATAGTCCTAGCATTGAAATACACTCTCTTCACCTTGTCTGTCCTATTGTGTCTATTATCTTGCTCTTGCTTGTTCCTTCTGGTCATGACATTGGCCTTCTTCTCAATCACCCCATTTTCTGACCTGATGATCTGTTTTTCATCCCTCTGCCAGACTATTTTAAACTCTCTGGAATAGAACCAGTGAACATCCCTGTCAGATATTTGTTCCCTCTCCGAAGTTTTGTCAGCACATCCAGGTGAGCACTTGTGGAGATAACACACTTGACCACTGTGCTACACTCCCTTCTGCAACACTTACAAAGTTCTCCTTCACCCAGCTTTTGGAAAATCAGATCACTCTTCGATCCTGCTTCTGCCGACGTACAGGCAGAAGCTGAAACTAGAGGTGGCCATAGTTAAAACTGTCCACTGTTGGTCCAACCAATCAGCCTCCATGCTGCAGGGCTGCTTCAATGACATCGACTGGAATGTCTTCCATGATGAGGATATCTCCAAGTTCACTGATGGAGTCACATGCTTCATCCGGAAGCGCATTGACAATGTTGTCCCCCAGAAGTCAGTCGGGGTTTTCCTGAACCAGAAACCCTGGATCAATAGTTCCACGTGAACTGCACTTACGGTGTGGCATCAAATTTACATCGTTGGTGATCAACTAATGATGTAAGCTTGATCTGCACAAAGCTATCAAGGCTTCAAAGCAACAATATAGGGAGAAGCCTGAGTCAAGATTCACAACGAATAACACACATGACTAGTGGCGAGGGCTGCATAACATCGGCAGACTTCAAAGCCAAACGTTGTGGTGCCACCAACATTGCGGCCTCTCTCCCAGATGTGCTTAATTGCTTTTTTGCAAGGTTTGATGTTGCTAACTCTGAGCCTCCGAGGAAAGCCACCACTACAACCTGCAACCTAGTCATCTCTGAGGCTGAGGTACGCAGATGTTTCCAATGAGTGGACAGTCGCAAGGCTGCGGGACTGGACGGTATCCCAGGGCGAATCCTCAGGATGTGCGCAGCACAATTGTCAGATGAGTTTACAGACATTTTTAATCTCTCCCACTCCCAATGTAGAGTGCTCTCCTGCTTGAAATTATCCACCATTGTCCCTGTATCAAAAAAAGCCCAAGGTGACATGTCTGAACGACTGGCGTTCTGTTGCATTCACCTCAATAATAAGCAAATGCTTTGAGAGGCTAGTCAGGGATTACATCTGCAGCTTGCCGCCACCCAAACTAGACCCCCTACAATTCGCCTAGCGACACAACCGATTGACAGATGATGCAATAGTCACTGCTCTACATACCGTCCTTACACATCTGGAGAAGAAGGATGCTTATGTGAGATTGCTGTTCTTGGACTACAGTTCAGCATTCAACACCATAGTTGCATCCAGGCTCGACAAGTAGCTGAGAGACCTCGGCCTTGATGCTGCCTTGTGCAGCTGGATCCTGGACTTCCTGTCAGATCACAAGCAGCTTGTAAGAGTGGCCTCCCTCATCTCCAAACCCCTGACTCTCAATACAAGAGCCCCTCAGGGCTATGTACTAAGTACCCTTCTTTTCTCCCTGTATACCCATGACTGTGTCGCCATCCACAGCTCTCATCTGCTAATTAAATTTGCCGACAACACTACATTGATTGGCCTTATCTCAAACAATAACGAGGTGGCAGGGAAGAAGTCATCTCTCAGACACAGTGGTATCAAGAAAACAACCTCTCCCACAATTTCGCAAAAACAAAGAACTGGTTGTGGATTACAGGAGGAATGGAGACGGGCTAACCCCTATTGACATCAATGGATCTGTGATTGAGAGGGTAAACAGCTTTAAGTTCCTTGGCATCCACATCACCAAGAACCTCATGTGGTCTGTACACACCAGCTGTGTGGTGAAAAAGTCACAACAGCGCCTCTTTCACCCCAGACTGTTGAAGAAGTTTAGTATGGACCCCCAGGAGAGCATTCTGACTGGCTGCATCACTGCCTGGTATGGGAACTGTACCTCCCTTAATCGCAGGACTCTGCAGAGAGTGGTGCGGACAGCCCAGCACATCTGTAGTTGTGAACTTCCCATGATTCAGGACATTTACAAGGACAGGTGTGTAAAAAGGGCCCATAGGATCATTGGGGACCTGAGTCACCCCAACCACGATCTATTCCAGCTGCTATCATCCAGGAAGCGTACTGCAGCATAAAAGCCATGACCAGCAGGCTCTGGAACAACTTCTTCCACCAGGCCATCAGACTGATGAACTCATGCTGATTTCAGTGTACTCTATATTACACTGACTGTTCTATTTATTATAAATTATTATAAATTACTATGATTGCACATTGCACATTTAGATGGAGATGTAACGTAAAGATTTTTACTCCCCATGTATGTGAAGGATATAAGAAATAAAGTCAATTCAATTCAATAGTTAAGTCCACTTTTTGCCAAACTTAAGATTACGGGAGCTGTTATTTGTGGTATGTTTCAGTGGATGTAGAAAGTGAAAGGGCCTGTCGGGACTTTCTGAGGAGCTTGAAATCATTTGAGTTTTTAGGCAATTTGCAAAGGCCAATAAAAAGAAGTTAGGCAAGAAAAGTTGGAAGTTTGGTTGAGGTTTCTGTCAAGTTTCTCTTCATTTCTTTGTTAGCACCTAACTAGAGCAGTGGAGTGGATCGCAGGGCAGTGATGTACTCCTCTCAAACTATGTGGGAGATCTGGGAGACCTCCAGTGTCCATGAGTGCTACGTCTGCAAGAAGTGCATCTAGGTACAGCTCCTTTCAGACCATGTTAGGAGACTGCAGCTTCATAGGATAACCTACAGATCATTCAGGAGATTAGGAACTAACAGGGAAATAGCACATCTAAGCAGGTAGTGGTTGACTGCCAGGAGAATGAAAGGGAATATGCAGACGTTGCAGAGGAATCCCATAGTCCTCAAAAACACTTCAAAAACATGTATATCACTTTGGATACTGTTGGAGGTGCAACCTTCCAGGAGAAAACCACACTGGCCAAATCTCTGGTACTGAGTCTGGCCTTGTAACTCAGAAGGGAAGGGGGTGCGGGGAGAGGAGGAGAAAGAGGGGATTTAGTAGTTAGTGGAAAAGCGAGGAGAATCTGTGGATATGAAGAGACTTCAGGATGGTACTTGCCTCCCAGCTGCCTGGGTCAGGGATGTCATAGACTCGTCCATATAGAGAGCAGCAGTGATCAGGAGTGAACTTGGATCACTGGAGTTGTGAGGCAGCTGTTATGCCATTGTGCCATCTCAAGCACGTTAATGAATGGCTGATTCTGAAAAGCTGATGTGCAAGTAGGTTAAAGGAATCATTAGAGAGGGAATTGGATTAGTCTGAAATAGGTTGTCTCTATGCTGTAGGAAAAATGGAAATATAGAATGAGCAATATCATACCAGTACTGCATTGTGTCAGTGATGGAAGACAAAAGATTGCTAGTGGCAATTTACAGAGAAAATACATATCTGTGCAGAGGTTTAAATCCAAATGTGTCAATTAGTTTTTGAGAAGGAATTGAAGTAAATGAATGCTACAAAATTATTTATTTAATGTTCAATATCTTGGCATGCTTTGAAAATGTAATTATTCAAAATACACTCCAAGTCTCTCCTTTTCAAAAATCAGCGGGAATGGTTTTGCAGAAATCTATTTGGGTTTTCAAGCAGACAGGAGAACATGTCCCGTAAGTGTGCATTGTGGAAGAGATACTCCACATGACGTTACTGAATATGGCCTTTGTTGTTTGAATCAAGGAGGAAGCTATATTGAAGGCTAAGATCAAGACAGCATTTATTTCTTTTATGATTTGTGTAAAAATACCAATTGACAACTTAATTTCCTGCACCACAATATTGAAACCATGCTGTGAAAATCATCAGTATTTCATAAAATGAACCCAGAAGCCCAATAAGCACAGGAATATTTGTTTTTGTTCATATTTGAGCAGCCCTTGATTTGGCTTGGTAAAATTGAATTTTGTGAACAGTTGTTTTGGGATATTGGTATCTCAAAAGTGGATAAATCAGGTTGTAAATGTTTTATCAGGAAGTCATACAGCAGAAACCATTTCCTACTGCGCTCTGAATACACACAGGCCATTGGACGTTCATTGAAGATTTTCCTGTGTGTTAGTGAGGTAGTTCTCAGCAGGTCCCCAAGATTTTCCAACTCATTTACACACCATGGGAACCAAGTAATCTAACATCTTTCAGAAGAGGGAGGAAAGAAGATCACTTGGAGGAAATCAATGTCGCGTAACCCCCAACCAAACTTGTATGCAAACTTGGCCTGTTAGCCAGCTCTGCTAACAGCCACATGACTCAGTGGTGAGAAGGCCACCCTCCTTAAACGATATGCGTCTAGGGATGGTGTGATTTGGTTCAACCAAACAGGTAAGTTGGAATGTTTTGCTTAATGGAACCCCAACTTGAGTGAATCTGGTGTAAATATTGCCCATGCACAATTATTGGTTAGCAAGAAATAATATATTATACACCACATACAATTATAAAGAAAGTGTATTTACTAATTTCAGCTTTATCAAGCAGTTATTAAAAGAAAAAAAAATGAAAGGACCCATTACAGTTAACTAGTCTAAATGTGCACATGCAGTTCGAAATATTATTGTCCAAAAGCTGGTTATCACTGTTACTCATGGTGCTGAATTCTCCTCATCAATCACCAGTACAACTTCCCATCTTGGTCTCCTTCATCTTCTGAAACACTCCTTGCAATCGTGTCTTCTCATTGGATCAAAACCTATCGCCATCTCTCCCGATTTTCTCCTCCCTGCATCTCTTAGCAAAAGACTATGAATCCCACCAGTGTCCATCACAAACCTCTAACCATCCAGCTCTCTCTAGAACATTTTCCCAATTCCACCATCCTGATTGGCTGACACAACATTCCTAAATTGAACATCATAGCTCCTTATCTTTGGCCGAAACCAAAATACTCTACCCGCGGGACTGATCACTTTTACAGAAAGCTAATACATGAAATACTCAACAACATCAGCAGCAAAAATCTTAACCAGGGCATTATATTCTTGCCCTACCAGAATAGCCATGTCCTCATGACTTTGAAATATATTAAACCATTATTAATAATACAGTATGTCTAGCATTGCATCTGTCTGTCCACTGCTCGTCACTGCACCACCCACCCCCTGCCTGCCCTACATTTCATTTGAGTCTGGGTTGGGAGATTCAGGAACCTCTTCATCAACTCTTGGGCAGTTTGTATAAAGTAACGCATACCACACCCTCACTTCCTCATCCTATGAGTCCATACAGCATTCAGTAGTTGGGTCCTTTATAGGTTCTTTCCGCCGATTGCATTTCTATTCTCTTACTGTGCAGAGCTCTCCTACTAGATACAGGTTCCAAGTCAGGCTCTGGGTCAACATGTACCTCCTGCCCCAGGGGTAAAAGGTCTCAACCTGTTGCGCTGTGCCGGATATAGAACACCCCCTAAATCCTCAAGGCTGGTGTTGGTATGCAGTACATACGGCAAGAGGTGATTTGCAAAGGCCAACACAAGTGCTTTAGTCAGCAACGCTTTCAGCAGCTGGAAGTCCTCTTCACATTTTACACCCCTTTTTTCCCTGAATAATTCTGAGGGGCTAAGATAGACTATACCTTCTTCTTTCATTCTCCTCCATTTCCAGTGGCCCAATCAGCGATGGGAACATCCTGCAACTGACACGTCTGCCCCACCCAAGTCTCACATTCCTCCTCCCCATCAGGGGTGGGCTTGCCTCCGGAGAACAGTCTCAGCCTAAGATCACTTTCACTTTCTACTGGTACACATTGGCACTTCTCTGCCAGCGATGGAATTGCTGCAATGGACACAGAATTTTCACCACCTGCTGAAGGACCCATTAGACCTTTCACATCAGATAACTTCCCCTCACTTCACAGAAACGATAGCAACTTCTCCTTAAAGTCCTCACCGTCATTTACGTCAATTTCTCTTTAATGTCTTCACAAATGGCCCCACCTCTCCAAGTGTCCCTACCCTATCAGGCAGCACACTTCAGTTACATCACTGCTAGTCTGGACTAACTCGACATCCTCACCCACCGATTGATCAAGCCGCCATTCAATCAGCGTAACCTCCCCAATACTTCCACAGAGCTCAGCACGCTAATTAACAATTCATCAGGGCTGTGGATATCCATTCTACTCAGAATACAAGCATTGTTTGTGGGTAATCTCTTTAAATTGCACCAAATCTTAATCCCCGTGGTGTCCATAATAAAGTACCTTAATCACTTTCCATGACACTGGTCTTAAACACAGGTTTAAATACACAAACCGCTTAATCAATTCTTAACAGCAAATACACAGCATGCAGTGAAACCCAGACAGACATCCCACAATTGTAACTGCTCTGCTAACAGCCACATGACTCAGCAGTGAGAAGGCCACCTTTCTTAAACAATGTATACTGAGGGTTGGTATGATTTGAGTTCAACCAAACAGGAAATTTGTGATGTTTTGATTAATGGAACCCTGATTTGAGCAAATGCTATGTAAATACTGTTCATATACAATTACTAGTTAGCAAGAAATAACATATTGTACACCACATATAATTATAAAGGAAGTGTAGTTACTAATTTCAGCTTTATCAAACAGTTATTAAGAGAGAAAGAAATAAAAAAATAAAAGGGGCTGTTATAGTTAAGCAGTCTATATATGCACATGCAGTTGGATCTCATATTGTCCAAAAGCTGGGTATGACTGTTAGTCATGGTGCTGAATTCTCCACATCAATCACATAGAACTTGCCATCCTGGACTCCTTCGTCTTGTGAAGCACTCCTCGCAATCCCGTCTTCCTGTTGGGTCGAATCCTATGGTCGTCTCTCCTGATCTTCTCCGCATCTCCTGCCAAGAGACCACAAACCCCACTAGTGTCTGTCACAAATCTCTGTCGAGAGCATTCTCTCAATTCCACCATCCTGTTTGGCTGACACAACATTCCTAAGTTGAACATCATAGCCCTATATCTTTAGCCGAAACTAAAACATTCTACCAGCAGGACACACTGCTTTTATAGAAAACTACTAAATAAAATACCCAATAGCACTATCAGTAAAACCTTAAACCAGAACATTACTGTGGTTACAAGGAGAGCTTGCAAACTCCACACGGACAACATCAAATGTCAGGACTGAATCAGGCACACTGGAGCTCTCTCTGTTGCAACACAGCCATTTTATGTATCAATTGGTTGAAATGTACATTCATTAGCAGAGGTATCATATTAAATACTTGAATTGCGAGCCTACACAATATATAGGTGAATGCCCAAGCAATGGCTAGCATTGCACATTGCTATTTATGCAAACCTCTAAACGGCCCATAACTTTGTCATGGTTTGGAGGCTTGCATGTGTCAATGACCCAGAAAGCTATGTTGACTGGATTCGGGGTTTTTGGTAGGGTCACCTATGCCAAACAGGTCCATGTTAGGAAATTTCGCTCAGGGTTAATAACCCTGACTGGTAGAACAAAATTGTTATCTAAACAGTAATGAAGAATCCTTCTACATCTGAGTGTGATGGCATTCCTGAGTCTCCACCTGGGATTTGCATGACTGACAGTAGTGAAAACCGAAAGGAAGCTACTGACATAATGAAGGAAGCCCTGAACACTTCCAGAGTTGGAGGACCTTTATCTCTGTCCGGAGTGCCAGCAGCATAACAGACACCACGATGACGATTTATGTGAAGCATAATTATGTGCATTATTTAACCTTCTGAAAGCATGTTCTTATTGAGTGCATAACCAGTCTGATATGTTTCAGTTTGAGGATACTTCTTCTTAAGCAGTCATTAGAGGCCAAAAACAATTTACTTCTGCTCATATCCTATGGGTTCTGAGCTGACTGATAAGTCATCAAAGTACACAGGTTCTGCAGAAGTTCGGAGAAGTACTACCTGATGACTTTGGGGTGGATTATTTGGGATGTTGCACACTCCTCCACTTCCTCTATTTGGCCTCACTGTGTTAGTTTGTGGAGAATAGAAATGTTTAGTGTCCTTGAAGATACTCTTTCTCCCTTGAGGAACCGCAGGACAGGGTTTCCCCCGAGTTGGTGAAGATATTACATTTTTCTGAGGAGTTCTTGAGAGTGTCTTTGAGAGGGAGTGTCTCTGAGAGGGAGCTCATGTTGGTTTCTTTACTCTGCCAGTGGTTTTGGAAGATTTTGTGGAATCAGCATTGGTGCAGTTTCTGCAGCGCTTTGAGATACATGCCTCTGAGCATTGCCGAGAGATTTGGGTTTTAATTAATCCTAAGTACAAGGTATTCTGGACTGGAAACATAATCACATCCCTGGAATGAAGGAAGACAAGGGAGTTACCTTACAGAGGAGGAAAGATAAGATGGATGATCATGACTTTTTTCCCGGGGGAGGGAAAAGTAAACTAGAGGGCATAGATTTAAAGTGAGAGGAGAAAGATTTAAATGGACTCACAGGGCATGTTTTTTTGTCATACAGAAGGTGGAAATTTTATGGAACAAGTTGCCAGAGAAAGTGGCAAAATTGGGTACATTATAGTGATTAAAAGATATTTGGACAGGTTCAGAGACAGGGAAGTTTAGAAGGATAAAAGCTAAATGTAGGCAAATGGGACTGGCTCAGGAAGGCACTGTGTTTGATATGGGTGAGTTGGGCTAAAGGGTCTGTTTCTGTGCTCTATAACCTGTAACTGTATGTCTTAAGGGAAAATAAAACAGTTGTACAGGAATTTGAAAGTCAACTCTGAACCTCAGACTGATTTCTAGAGAACAGCTGAAGGGTGGAAAGATCACAATGTGTTTAGGTTTTTGAGTATTATGAGGACTATCTTTGGCCTAACACCCATGGCTCGTGGCCTGGAGACACAAGAATGGTGGGGCACTTAACAAGGAGAGACAGCCAGTCTGCGTGGGAATGAAAGGGGCATTTTGAAGAGATTGCCTTTGACATGCAACATGTTATCTCTGTACCCCAGCCTGGCAAGAGGTTGAAAAATATATTGGACAGGTGAAAGTACAGCAAAGCCCCCAAGAGTAGTTTAAACCCCTGCTGAAACGCTAAAGCAGTGTACAAGTACTGCCAGCAATGTCGCATGGTTTGGTTCCATTTATAGCATGGTGTTTTTGAGTTTTCTAGTCTGATTTGTGACAAGCCTTCATTTTATAAAAGTGATGGTTAAGAATCCAAAATGCGAATGTTGTCATGGTTACAGACCTGGTCTCTACCAGTGATAGCTGTCAAAGCTTTATATTGTTGGTTCTTAAACAACTGATGGCTGATGAAGGACTACTTCTGATCTGATCTTCAGCTAAGATGTGAATGCACCAGGGTAAAAAAAACGTGAGCTTGATTTGTTTCAAGCATAGTATTTTATCATAAAATATGATCCATTGGTACCTTAATGAATTTATTATCCATACAAAATGGAGAAGTTTTGTTTCTCACTTCTCAGTCTGTATCAGGGCATCTTAGTCAGGGACTTACAAATAATATATGCCTTCATTGATTCATGCTGAGGAAATTGCTACTTCAGATTTATGAAGTTTCATCTGTTAGAAGTACATTTTGGTTATTTGGTCAAAAAAAAAGGACAAAATTTAAAGTGTTTCTTTTACTTACCCACTCTCTTTGTTGTTAAATAACTTACCAATAACTTAATAACTTAAGATCCTGGAAGAGAGAGGGGGGGCGACGATGAGGAAGGGATGGGTGCTTGGAGTACAGGAGACCCCGGGGGATGTGCCTCTTAAAAACAGGTTCACCCTCTTGGAAGCTGTCGGGACAGAAGACAGTGCCAGTCTGAGAGGCGGACGGGTCTGCAAGTCAAAAATTGGCGCTGGGAAAAAGGCGAGGAGACAGATGTCAGGCAGAGCCGTAGTAGTAGGGGACTCCATAGTGAGAGGTACAGATAGGGGTTTCTGCGGCAACAGGCGGGATTTAAGGATGGTGTGTTGCTTCCCTGGTGCCAGGATCCGCAACGTCACAGACTGATTGCAGGGCATCCTCAAGGGTGAAGGTGATCAGCTGGAGTTGGTGGTGCATGTCGGCACAAATGACGTTGGGAAGGAGATGAGAGACATTTTGCAACGTGACTTCAGAGAACTCGGAAGAAGGCTGAAAAGCAGGACCTCCAAGGTGTTTATCTCGGGTTTGCTTCCAGCTCCTTGTGCTGGAGAGGACAGGAACAGGGAGATAGGGGATCTGAATGTGTGGCTGAGGAGCTGGTGCGGGAAGCAGGGATTTAGATTCTTGGACCACTGGGATCTGTTTTGGGATAAGGATGAATTGTACAGAAGGGATGGGTTGCACCTTAACAGACGGGGGACTGGCGTTCTGGCAGGCAGGTTTGCCACTGCTACACGGGTGTGTTTAAACTAAGTAGTGGGGGAGGGGGAGGGGATGAACTGGAAATATAAGAATAGAGTTAAAGGGAAAGAGAGAATAAGAAAAGTTAAGAAAGACAACGGAATTAAAGGGGCAGAAAGCTCAGGAAGGGATTGGAGAGTATGGCCAAGTGCAACAGGATTTGATGTGAAAGATGAGGGGAGTAAAAGTATTACTATAAAAGGATTAAAAGTGTTATATATGAATGCACGGAGTATAAGAAATAAAGTGGATGAGCTTGAGGCTCAGTTGGAAATTGGCAAGTATGATGTTGTGGGAATAACAGAGATAAGGCTGCAAGAGGACCAGGGCTGGGAAATGAATATTCAGGGATATACGTTTGTACATCCTATCGAAAGGACAGACAGGTTGGCAGAGGGGGTGGGGTGGCTCTGTTGGTGAGGAATGAAATTCAGTCACTTGCGAGGGGAGCATAGAATCAGGAGATGTAGAGTCAGTGTGGATAGAACTGTGAAACTGTAATGGCAAAAAGACCCTGATGGGAGTTATCTACAGGCCCCCAAACAGTAACCTGGATATAGGGTGCAAGTTAAATCAAGAGTTAAAATTGGCATGTCACAAGGGTAATTCTACTGTTGTTATGGGGGATTTCAACATGCAGGTAGACCAGGAAAATCAGGTTGGTACTGGACCCCAAGAAAGGGAGTTTGTGGAATGCCTCAGAGATGAATTCTTAGAGCAGATTGTATTAGAGCCTACCAGGGAGAAGGCAATTCTGGATTTAGTGTTGTGTAATGAGCCGGATTTGATAAGGGAACTCGAGGCAAAGGAGCCATTAGGAGGTAGTGACCATAATATGATAAGTTTTAATCTACAATTTCAGAGGGAGAAGGGAAGATCGGAAGTGTCAGTATTACAGTTGAACAAAGGGGACTATGGACCTATGAGGGAGGAGCTGGCCAAAGTTGACTGGAAAGATACCCTAGCAGGGATGATAGTGGAACCACAATGGCAGGTATTTCTGGGAATAAGACAGAAGGTACAGGATCAGTTCATTCCAAAGAGGAAGAAAGATTCTAAGGGGAGTAAGGGGCAACCGTGGATGACAAGGGAAGTCAAGGACAGTATAAAAATAAAGGAGAGGAAGTATAACATAGCAAGGATGAGTGGGAAGCCAGAGGATTGGGAGACTTTTAAGGAGCAACAAAAGATAACTAAAAAGGCAATACAGGGGGAAAAGATGAGGTACGAAGGTAAGCTAGCCAAGAATATAAAGGAGGATAGTAAAAGCTTCTTTATGTATGTGAAGAGGAAAGAATTAGTTAAGACCAAATTTGGGCCCTTGAAGACAAAAATGGGTGAAATTATTATGGGGAAAAAGGAAATGGCAGACAAGTTGAACAGGTACTTTGGATCTGTCTTCACTAGGGAAGACACAAACAATCTCCCAGATGTAATAGTGGCCAGAGGACCTAGGGTCACAGAGGAACTGAAGGAAATTCGCATCAGGCAGAAAATGGTGTTGGGTAAACTGATGGGACTGAAGGCTGATAAATCCCTAGGGCCTGATGGTCTGCATCCCAGGGTACTTAAGGAGGTGGCTCTAGAAATCGTGGATGCATTGATAATCATTTTCCAATGTTCTATAGATTCAGGATCAGTTCCTGCGGATTGGAGGGTAGCTAATGTTATCCCACTTTTTAAGAAAGGAGGGAGAGAGAAAACAGGCAATTATAGACCAGTTGTCTGACATCAGTGGTGGGGAAGATGCTAGAATCAATTATAAAAGAGGAAATAGAAGCATATTTGGATAGCAGTGGCAGGATAGGTCCGAGTCAGCATGGATTTACGAAGGGGAAATCATGCTTGACTGATCTTCTGGAATTTTTTTGAGAATGTAACTATGAAAATGGACATGGGAAAGCCAGTGGATGTAGTGTACCTGGATTTTCAGAAAGCCTTTGATAAGGTCCCACATAGGAGGTCAGTGTGCAAAATTAGAGTAAATGGTATTGGGGGTAGGGTACTGACATGGATAGGAAATTGGTTGGCAGACAGGAAACAAAGAGTAGGGATTAATAGGTTCTTTTCAGAATGGCAGGCAGTGACTAGTGGAGTACCGCAAGGCTCGGTGCTGGGACCGCAGCTATTTACAATATACATTGATGAGTCAGATGAAGGGATTAAAAGTAACATTAGCAAATTTGCAGATGACATAAAGCTGGGTGGCAGTGTGAAATGTGAGGAGGATGTTATGAGAATGCAGAGTGACTTGGACAGGTTGGGTGAGTGGGCAGATGCATGGCAGATGCAGTTTAATGTGGATAAATGTGAGGTTATCCACTTTGGTGGCAAGAACAGGAAGGCAGATTACTATCTGAATGGTGTCAAGTTAGGAAAAGGGGAAGTGCAACAAGATCTAAGTGTCCTTGTTCATCAGTCACTGAAAGTAAGCATGCAGGTACAGCAGGCAGTGAAGAAAGCTAATGGCATGTTGGCCTTCATAACAAGTGGAGTTGAGTATAGGAGCAAAGAGGTCCTTCTGCAGTTGTACAGGGCCCTGGTGCGACCACACTTGGAGTATTGTGTGCAGTTTTGGTCTCCAGATTTGAGGAAGGACATTCTAGCTATTGAGGGAGTGCAGCGTAGGTTCACGAGGTTAATTCCCGGGATGACAGGACTGTCATATGTTGAAAGATTGGAGCGACTGGGGTTGTATACACTGGAACTTAGAAGGATGAGAGGGGATCTGATTGAAACATATAAGATTATTAAGGGATTGGACACGCTAGAGGCAGGAAACATGTTCCCGATGTTGGGGGAGTCCAGAACCACAGGCCACAGTTTAAGAATAAGGGGTAGGCAACTTAGAACAGAGTTGAGGAAAAACTTTTTCACACAGAGGGTTGTGGTTCTGTAGAATGCTCTGCCTCAGAAGGCAGTGGAGGCCAATTCTCTGGATTCTTTCAAGAAAGAGTTAGATAGAGCTCTTAAAGATTGCGGAGTGAAGGGATATGGGGAGAAGGCAGGAAGAGGGTACTGATTGTGAATGATCAGCCATGATCACAGTGAATGGCAGTGCTGGCTCGAAGGGCTGAATGGCCTACTCCTGCACCTATTGTCTATTGTCAATATTTTAGTGATAAGCATTCTATATGAATAATAGAATTTTGGGAAGGATAGTGAATTTAACAGTGCTATATAACTGCATCTCATTAGGAACCACTGGAGGTAACAAAATGGGCAATGTCCAATTAGTTAAACTTTACAGAACATAGGACATTATACCTAACTCTTCCCTACTACATTATCCTCTATTTTTTCTATCACCCATGTGCCTATCTTAGAGATTCTAAAATGCCCTTAATGTATCTGTCTCTACCACTGTCCCTGTCAGGGTGTTCCATGCGCCTGTTACCCTCTGTGTCAAAAAACTTACCCCTGATATTCTCTCTGTATTTTCCTCCAATTACCTTAAAATTATGCCCTTTCTAATTAGCCTTTCTATCCTGTGAAAACGTCTTTGGCTATCCACTGATTTATGCCTCTTATCATCTTACACACCTCTATCAAATCCTTTCCTACCCTTCTGCTCTCCAAAGGAAAGTGCTTGAGCTCACTCAAGCTATCCTCATAAGATGTACTCTCTGGTCCAGACAGCATTCTGCTAAATATTATGTATTTTCTTCCCTTTAACAACTTCAGTGGCAACTAAGTCAAATTCATACATCCTTGTGACATAGGAAGAGGCCATTCAGACCCATGATTATAGACCATCTCTCAGAGCAATCCCATCAATCACGTTCTCCTACTTATTGCACTGTATCCTATTCTATATCAGATGTCCACCAACTGTCCACATTTTCCTGCACTCACTTATATCAAGAACAATTTTAAAGGAACTCTTTTACCTACAGTAAATCTTTTGGATGTGTGATGAAGCTGGGGGAATCCCCTGTGGTTCTGCAGACAACACCAGAGACCAGAATGAAATGCAGATCACTGTAAGTGCAAGCAATATTGTCCTTCAGTAAAGCAGTGAATGGTCAAAAGTTGGAACTGACGAATATTAGCACTGAATTCTCTGAGAGTCAACCATCAGTGAGAAAGGTTGAAATAATGTAGCGACAGATGCTGTTGCAAGAGGTTAGGGGAGCCTTTACAAAAATTGTGAAGAACTATGAGTGAGATTGAATAGTATCGGGAAAAAAATTCTTCAAAGAAGTGCTGAAATTGTGAATAAAAGAGATCAGAATGCATTTGAATTTTTAAGCTCAGTCCTAAATGATTAAGGAAGAAGAGCAAATATGGAGCCATCAAGAAATACACAAAACATGTGAACTATCCTAAAATTAATGCAGACTACTTAAATACAATGTTTTATTTCACTTTGAAGTATTTATGAATAAAATCTCAATCTGAGTTCATGATTGATAGGGAAAGCACCTATATAGTTTGCTGAATACCTTTAGTTGATTCAAGTATTAATTTAATACACAGCAACCTGTTTGTGTTCACTATGAACAAATGAAATCCTGATCTTCTGCTAATGAAACATACGCTTGATTATTTTGCTTTGAGCTTCTGATCATGGGTATAGATAGGTGTCCAATTTATCCCTTATCTTTTATGTGCTTGTAGCTCTTTGCAACTTCACAGAGAATTCAGTGCTCAATATAGTGTAAAAAGATGCGTCTTGAGCTTTTCATCATTGAAGCAAATCTGTGATTTGCCACTGATGTCATCTATAGTTTCTTCCACCATGGATGTGCAAGTGTGCATGCTGATAATGGAAATTGCATTAGCCTGATATTCACAATTGATACACACTGTACTACACTTATCCCATGAGCAAACAAAACCAGTTGGAGGGAGTGTTTCTTAAGCAGAGCAGACAACATCAAAAAGCAAACTATTCCCAGGATGGCAAAGCCACTCCATTAGACTCATTTATTTACATGTATATAGCCATTTCTACCAAGGGAAGTTCCTACCTAACACATTAAAAGTCACTGTAGCAATAGCCTGGGACCATCTAAAGTGCACTGGCAGCTGCATTCCCCTATGGCAAGTCTGACTAGTCAAGTAAAAGAGGACAAGAATATGTCATTCTGTTTGAGCAGCCACTGTTTTAAGTATTCTAGACATCCCTGGATAAAGCCAAAGCTCCTAAGCAGCCATTTCTGACAAAGGTCTGTATACGTTCAGCTAAACTAAAATCTGTATAATCTAAGATGGTTACAACTGCTTCTTTTTTAATTGTCCTCTACAAGCTCTGCATACAAAACTCACAAGAAAGAAAATGCTGTAAATAATGCCACCATTAAAACTGACTTATCCCTTCTTGAAAATGTAGGGTATTTGCTTATTTTTAGAGGGGATGATATCTTCTGGAACAAATGGCTAATATACGGGGTGTAACTTTAAGATGCAGAAGAAAGTAAAGGGGATGTCAGAGGTAATTTCTTTACACAGAGAGTGATAGGTACATGGAACACCCTGCCATAGACAGTGGTAGAGGCAGATACATTAAGGACTTTTCAAAAACTCTAACACTGGCATATGAATGGAAAAATGGAGGGCTCTGCAGGAGGGAAGGGTCAGGATTTTAGAATAGGTTAAAAGGTCAGCACAACACAGTGGGCTGAAGAGTTTGTACTGTGCTGTAGTGTTCCATGTTTTATGAAATCTGCACTCAATATGATTGGAGATGTGTTCCCTTGAAAAATTAATGGTTGAAAAATCTTGACCGTGATTCCATTATATCCTGATGCTTGAATTTAGCAAGTGGAGTTTCCTGCAAAGATGACACACTGTAAATTCTGAAGCATATGAGATTTTCAGGTTAAATTTGTCATATTTGTGTATTCCATTGCTTTATTGAAATATTTTAAAATTCATTAATAGATTTAAATTTTGAGTTAATGATTTATGTGTCGAAAGTTAAGACAAGGTGACAAGGGGTGACACAATGACAAAACTAGTAGACCCGATGGTCCCTTTCCCTCTGTTTCCCTCTCTCTTCTCGCTCCCATTGCCTCTCCTTCTCCTCTCTCTCTAACTGTCTCTCTCTCTCTTGCCTTTCTACCTCTTTCTCTTTCTCCCGCCTTTCTAACTCTCTCTCCTGCCTTTCTAACTGCTTCTCTTCGTGTTCTAACTGCCGTACCCGGAACTCGTGCTCGAGTCTCAGTTTTTCAAGCTGTACCTGTACTGCGTCTCCAGCAGGTTTTTCAATAGACACCACCCCCAGCTCACCTTGGGGAAACACACCTTTAGATACATAGTGCTCTACAATAGCTCTGTGTATCTCCTCTCTCCTCATTGTCGACTTCACCTTAGCAAAATTCAACCGTTTGGCCACAGCTATCAATTCCGATTTCCTGGCATCCTCTAATGCCTCCAAGGTCGGCGCCTTTATAAATTCATCAGCCTCCATTTCTGCTGTTTGTCTTTTCTTTCTTTCAGGAATTTTAACCCAATCAATTTACTCCGTCCCAAATTTAGCGTTCAAAATCGCGGACGAGAACCCCACTTATGTTACGTACCCCGTAACTGGGTTGCCAAACCAGCAGAAATGGATCACTCAGTTGGAGTCTGGAGTACTAGAACTAAGAAAGTTTTATTAAAGAAATAAGCAACACAGTAATCGAAAGGATAATAAATGCAACAGTTCAGCAATGATAACCACACATGTGCACAGAATTAAGATAACAGCATCAATCAAGCTCTATCATTGTCTCGGGGTAAATGACCAAATTTCAAAGTGACTCAAAGTTCAGTCCAGTTTAGTAGTTCAGTTCGCAGTAATCGTTGCCATGGCGATGGACAACGTGGGGGAAGAGAGAGAACAGGAACAACTGATCATTCAGAACGGCTTCACTCACAGACCGGCGAGATGGCTCACAAGCAGCTTTTGGGCGGGTCCTTGGTGATGTCACCTGAGGTCACCGACTGTGACCCCTCCTCCAGATGCGGTCGATCCTCTGCAGTGAACCCGGCACCCAGGCAAGGGCGGACACACACCGGGTTCCCGCTGATCGTACCTTTCCACCCTGGTCGTTGTCTGGTACTTCCCACCGACTTGTGAGAAGCGTACCACTTCCAGGGTCTCGTTACCTCGGGTGGCGTGTGTCGCCTTAGCGAACCGGTCCCTTTTTATCCCCCTGCTGGGGTATCGCCTGTCCATCACTTCAAACAGTTCAAGGTTCAAAGGGGGGGAGCCGCTCCAGACAGCTCTCTCTCCCCCGTTCCTTCATTACACATCTCCAGACGCTGCTCCATTGTTCCTTATCTCTCCTTCCCCTGAGGGCAGGTGGCAGACCACTTGCTGATGTCACTGATGCTAACCCAGGCCAGCAAACATCTTAATTTTATGTGTATTCTCGTCACATTTCCCCCCTTTAAGGATTTTTACCGGGAGGTAAAAATTACAAACATGAATACATTATTTGATACATACACAAATATACATCTTTAACAGCTATTTGGCTAACACAGCGAGTTTGAAGCTGTCAACACCTTGACAGACAGTCATCACATTTTCTGTTCCTTTTATATGTGTTATTAATAATCCCTTAGACCAGGCTCCAACTCAGCAAACTTCATAGTGGCCAAAAACACTGATGAATTGCGATCAGTGTAACCTCTCATTTGGCTTTGTCCCGGACCACAATAACAAGGGTCGTCCCATTCCGACTCAGTTTTCTCTCGCAAGGGCTTAGTAGGAGGGGGACGGGTATTGACCGCAGAGTTATTGCAAAACTTCCTGCAGTACCCCACCATCTCCAAGAGCCTTCTGAGGGCCCTCTTGTCTGTCGGGGTTGGGAGGTCAGTGATAGCCTGCACTGTAGCTTGCATCGCTGCCAGCTGCCCCTGTGTCACCACAATTCCCAGGTAAGTGACCCTCGTGTGGCCGAATTCATTTTTTTCAAGGTTCACTATCAAGCTGGCTTCAGACAGCCGTATTAAATTGCCAATACACACCTCTGTGTTCATCAACCCTTTAGTCACTGAATTACTCATTATATATGAGTGTTCTTTACTAGGCTGCCCTATTGTAACAGACATCACCCAACGTCCCAGTTCTTTGCATTTCCTCGGGACAATCAAACACACGGGTGCGAGTAGTTTAATTACTTCTTCTAAAGATTCGCTTTGTTCGGGGATTAAGGGAGAGACCTTATCAGTAGACCTGGCCAAAACAATAGCCTTCTCCCATTTGATCGATCCCATACTAATCTTTTCAAAATGGTTTTTTCCTCTTATCAGGGGGCCCCTAGCTTCATTGATTTCCACGCTAACACCGACTAGGTTTGTTAGCATATCAAAAGCCGGTGACCGTCTCAGTTCGCGTCGGTCATGATCAATAACATTCTTCCCCCTGGGCAGCCGGTAAATCTCTTTCATGATTCCACCAACTGTTTCCTCCAGCACCGCAAAATGTCCACCGGGGGGTACCTCGTGGGCCATGTTAAAAACCTCATCCCCATAACTCTTTTGCACCACCCCCCACTCCTCATCTGCGGATACTGTACTTGATTTCCCTTTTAGCACTTCCTCCTCCGCACCATAGCCTACTAGTTCCCTTGTCAAGGCTGTGTCAGAGACAGCGGTCTCTGCCAAAACCATCAGCCCCTCGTCTCGCTCTTGCGTCTGCACAAATTCTTTCCTGGCTACTGCTACGTCCGTCCCAGGTCCCTCACTACCTCTTGTCTCACTACACCCCGTCTCATACAAGGTTGGCAGAAACGTTTCAGCTAAATTCACTATCGCGGGCCCGTGATGAACCTGTGAGTCCATGGGCGGGGCCTCAATGCTGGCAGGCTGACCTGTCAATTTCACGACTGGGAACACGATTCCTCCGGCGATGTCATTACCGAGCAAGACTTCCACGTCTTTCATCGGTAATTCCGACCTCACCCCGATCGTGACTAGTCCAGAGACCAGGTTGCTTTGTTAGTGTATCTGGTGCAAAGGGACTGACTCTGTCCCTTCCCCAACACCTTTGACCTCTACCTCCCCAGTCTGGGTCTCTGAGCTAAACTCTAATACACTCTTCAGTATTAGTGACTGACACGCTCCTGTGTCTCTCCAGATCCGCACTGGAACTGGTTTTAACCTCTCCTTCACTGACACCAGTCCGGCCGAGATAAACCTCTCGCGCCCTTCCTGGACTTTTTCAGACCTGTCCTTCCCTAGCGGTTCGCTTAACAGCTCGATACAGCCATTCCAAATTTCCGCTTTTCCTTTCCCCGTCTCCTTCCTTGGGGCAAAGCACCTGGACGCAAGGTGTCCGGCTTTCCCACAATTATAACAGACGACCCCAGGAGACTTCCTACCAGACCGCTCCCGGTCTACCTTATCCTTTTCACTAGTCCCCGGCTTACTTTCTGACTTTTCCGGCGGACTCTCCCCGCCGTCCTGACTACCCTTCTGGTAGCTTTTACTCGGGGCAAACTTCATTTTATGCGTCAACGCATACTCATCCGCTAACTTAGCAGTTGCGGCTATCGTGGCTGCCTCTTTCTCATCGAGGTAGGGTCTCATACCCTCAGGGACACAACCTTTAAACTGCTCAATCAGGATCAGCTGCAGCAGTCTGTCATAATCCCCCTCTACCCCTTTCGAGGCGCACCAACGCTCACAATATGTTTGCATCTCACGGGCAAACTCTAAATACGTGCGGTCCCACTGCTTCCTCGCATTCCGGAACCTCTGCCGGTATGCCTCCGGGACCAACTCATAAATCCTGAGGATGGCCTCTTTCACCACCTCATACCTCTGGGCATCTTCCGCGGATAAAGCTGAGTAAGCTTCTTGGGCTTTCCCTTTAGGTACACTCTGAAGTAACACAGCCCACTTATCCCTCGGCCATTCCTGACTTATAGCCACTTTTTCGAAGTGGAGGAAGTACCGATCCACATCGGTATCGTCAAATGGGGGAACCAGCCCAACCTCCTGGGTCGCCCGGAACCCTCCACCTTGGTTCGACACGAGCCCCTGCTCGGCCCTTATCTTTAACTTCTCCAGCTCAAATTCCCTTTCCCTCTGTTTCCCTCTCTCTTCTCGCTCCCATTGCCTCTCCTTCTCCTCTCTCTCTAACTGTCTCTCTCTCTCTTGCCTTTCTACCTCTTTCTCTTTCTCCCGCCTTTCTAACTCTCTCTCCTGCCTTTCTAACTGCTTCTCTTCGTGTTCTAACTGCCGTACCCGGAACTCGTGCTCGAGTCTCAGTTTTTCAAGCTGTACCTGTACTGCGTCTCCAGCAGGTTTTTCAATAGACACCACCCCCAGCTCACCTTGGGGAAACACACCTTTAGATACATAGTGCTCTACAATAGCTCTGTGTATCTCCTCTCTCCTCATTGTCGACTTCACCTTAGCAAAATTCAACCGTTTGGCCACAGCTATCAATTCCGATTTCCTGGCATCCTCTAATGCCTCCAAGGTCGGCGCCTTTATAAATTCATCAGCCTCCATTTCTGCTGTTTGTCTTTTCTTTCTTTCAGGAATTTTAACCCAATCAATTTACTCCGTCCCAAATTTAGCGTTCAAAATCGCGGACGAGAACCCCACTTATGTTACGTACCCCGTAACTGGGTTGCCAAACCAGCAGAAATGGATCACTCAGTTGGAGTCTGGAGTACTAGAACTAAGAAAGTTTTATTAAAGAAATAAGCAACACAGTAATCGAAAGGATAATAAATGCAACAGTTCAGCAATGATAACCACACATGTGCACAGAATTAAGATAACAGCATCAATCAAGCTCTATCATTGTCTCGGGGTAAATGACCAAATTTCAAAGTGACTCAAAGTTCAGTCCAGTTTAGTAGTTCAGTTCGCAGTAATCGTTGCCATGGCGATGGACAACGTGGGGGAAGAGAGAGAACAGGAACAACTGATCATTCAGAACGGCTTCACTCACAGACCGGCGAGATGGCTCACAAGCAGCTTTTGGGCGGGTCCTTGGTGATGTCACCTGAGGTCACCGACTGTGACCCCTCCTCCAGATGCGGTCGATCCTCTGCAGTGAACCCGGCACCCAGGCAAGGGCGGACACACACCGGGTTCCCGCTGATCGTACCTTTCCACCCTGGTCGTTGTCTGGTACTTCCCACCGACTTGTGAGAAGCGTACCACTTCCAGGGTCTCGTTACCTCGGGTGGCGTGTGTCGCCTTAGCGAACCGGTCCCTTTTTATCCCCCTGCTGGGGTATCGCCTGTCCATCACTTCAAACAGTTCAAGGTTCAAAGGGGGGGAGCCGCTCCAGACAGCTCTCTCTCCCCCGTTCCTTCATTACACATCTCCAGACGCTGCTCCATTGTTCCTTATCTCTCCTTCCCCTGAGGGCAGGTGGCAGACCACTTGCTGATGTCACTGATGCTAACCCAGGCCAGCAAACATCTTAATTTTATGTGTATTCTCGTCACATTTCCCCCCTTTAAGGATTTTTACCGGGAGGTAAAAATTACAAACATGAATACATTATTTGATACATACACAAATATACATCTTTAACAGCTATTTGGCTAACACAGCGAGTTTGAAGCTGTCAACACCTTGACAGACAGTCATCACATTTTCTGTTCCTTTTATATGTGTTATTAATAATCCCTTAGACCAGGCTCCAACTCAGCAAACTTCATAGTGGCCAAAAACACTGATGAATTGCGATCAGTGTAACCTCTCATTTGGCTTTGTCCCGGACCACAATAACAAGGGTCATCCCATTCCGACTCAGTTTTCTCTCGCAAGGGCTTAGTAGGAGGGGGACGGGTATTGACCGCAGAGTTATTGCAAAACTTCCTGCAGTACCCCACCATCTCCAAGAGCCTTCTGAGGGCCCTCTTGTCTGTCGGGGTTGGGAGGTCAGTGATAGCCTGCACTGTAGCTTGCATCGCTGCCAGCTGCCCCTGTGTCACCACAATTCCCAGGTAAGTGACCCTCGTGTGGCCGAATTCATTTTTTTCAAGGTTCACTATCAAGCTGGCTTCAGACAGCCGTATTAAATTGCCAATACACACCTCTGTGTTCATCAACCCTTTAGTCACTGAATTACTCATTATATATGAGTGTTCTTTACTAGGCTGCCCTATTGTAACAGACATCACCCAACGTCCCAGTTCTTTGCATTTCCTCGGGACAATCAAACACACGGGTGCGAGTCGTTTAATTACTTCTTCTAAAGATTTGCTTTGTTCGGGGATTAAGGGAGAGACCTTATCAGTAGACCTGGCCAAAACAATAGCCTTCTCCCATTTGATCGATCCCATACTAATCTTTTCAAAATGTTTTTTTCCTCTTATCAGGGGGCCCCTAGCTTCATTGATTTCCACGCTAACACCGACTAGGTTTGTTAGCATATCAAAAGCCGGTGACCATCTCAGTTCGCGTCGGTCATGATCAATAACATTCTTCCCCCTGGGCAGCCGGTAAATCTCTTTCATGATTCCACCAACTGTTTCCTCCAGCACCGCAAAATGTCCACCGGGGGGTACCTCGTGGGCCATGTTAAAAACCTCATCCCCATAACTCTTTTGCACCACCCCCCACTCCTCATCTGCGGATACTGTACTTGATTTCCCTTTTAGCACTTCCTCCTCCGCACCATAGCCTACTAGTTCCCTTGTCAAGGCTGTGTCAGAGACAGCGGTCTCTGCCAAAACCATCAGCCCCTCGTCTCGCTCTTGCGTCTGCACAAATTCTTTCCTGGCTACTGCTACGTCCGTCCCAGGTCCCTCACTACCTCTTGTCTTACTACACCCCGTCTCATACAAGGTTGGCAGAAACGTTTCAGCTAAATTCACTATCGCGGGCCCGTGATGAACCTGTGAGTCCATGGGCGGGGCCTCAATGCTGGCAGGCTGACCTGTCAATTTCACGACTGGGAACACGATTCCTCCGGCGATGTCATTACCGAGCAAGACTTCCACGTCTTTCATCGGTAATTCCGACCTCACCCCGATCGTGACTAGTCCAGAGACCAGGTTGCTTTGTTAGTGTATCTGGTGCAAAGGGACTGACTCTGTCCCTTCCCCAACACCTTTGACCTCTACCTCCCCAGTCTGGGTCTCTGAGCTAAACTCTAATACACTCTTCAGTATTAGTGACTGACACGCTCCTGTGTCTCTCCAGATCCGCACTGGAACTGGTTTTAACCTCTCCTTCACTGACACCAGTCCGGCCGAGATAAACCTCTCGCGCCCTTCCTGGACTTTTTCAGACCTGTCCTTCCCTAGCGGTTCGCTTAACAGCTCGATACAGCCATTCCAAATTTCCGCTTTTCCTTTCCCCGTCTCCTTCCTTGGGGCAAAGCACCTGGACGCAAGGTGTCCGGCTTTCCCACAATTATAACAGACGACCCCAGGAGACTTCCTACCAGACCGCTCCCGGTCTACCTTATCCTTTTCACTAGTCCCCGGCTTACTTTTCTGACTTTTCCGGCGGACTCTCCCCGCCGTCCTGACTACCCTTCTGGTAGCTTTTACTCGGGGCAAACTTCATTTTATGCGTCAACGCATACTCATCCGCTAACTTAGCAGTTGCGGCTATCGTGGCTGCCTCTTTCTCATCGAGGTAGGGTCTCATACCCTCAGGGACACAACCTTTAAACTGCTCAATCAGAATCAGCTGCAGCAGTCTGTCATAATCCCCCTCTACCCCCTTCGAGGCGCACCAACGCTCACAATATGTCTGCATCTCACGGGCAAACTCTAAATACGTGCGGTCCCACTGCTTCCTCGCATTCCGGAACCTCTGCCGGTATGCCTCCGGGACCAACTCATAAATCCTGAGGATGGCCTCTTTCACCACCTCATACCTCTGGGCATCTTCCGCGGATAAAGCTGAGTAAGCTTCTTGGGCTTTCCCTTTAGGTACACTCTGAAGTAACACAGCCCACTTATCCCTCGGCCATTCCTGACTTATAGCCACTTTTTCGAAGTGGAGGAAGTACCGATCCACATCGGTATCGTCAAATGGGGGAACCAGCCCAACCTCCTGGGTCGCCCGGAACCCTCCACCTTGGTTCGACACGAGCCCCTGCTCGGCCCTTATCTTTAACTTCTCCAGCTCAAATTCCCTTTCCCTCTGTTTCCCTCTCTCTTCTCGCTCCCATTGCCTCTCCTTCTCCTCTCTCTCTAACTGTCTCTCTCTCTCTTGCCTTTCTACCTCTTTCTCTTTCTCCCGCCTTTCTAACTCTCTCTCCTGCCTTTCTAACTGCTTCTCTTCGTGTTCTAACTGCCGTACCCGGAACTCGTGCTCGAGTCTCAGTTTTTCAAGCTGTACCTGTACTGCGTCTCCAGCAGGTTTTTCAATAGACACCACCCCCAGCTCACCTTGGGGAAACACACCTTTAGATACATAGTGCTCTACAATAGCTCTGTGTATCTCCTCTCTCCTCATTGTCGACTTCACCTTAGCAAAATTCAACCGTTTGGCCACAGCTATCAATTCCGATTTCCTGGCATCCTCTAATGCCTCCAAGGTCGGCGCCTTTATAAATTCATCAGCCTCCATTTCTGCTGTTTGTCTTTTCTTTCTTTCAGGAATTTTAACCCAATCAATTTACTCCGTCCCAAATTTAGCGTTCAAAATCGCGGACGAGAACCCCACTTATGTTACGTACCCCGTAACTGGGTTGCCAAACCAGCAGAAATGGATCACTCAGTTGGAGTCTGGAGTACTAGAACTAAGAAAGTTTTATTAAAGAAATAAGCAACACAGTAATCGAAAGGATAATAAATGCAACAGTTCAGCAATGATAACCACACATGTGCACAGAATTAAGATAACAGCATCAATCAAGCTCTATCATTGTCTCGGGGTAAATGACCAAATTTCAAAGTGACTCAAAGTTCAGTCCAGTTTAGTAGTTCAGTTCGCAGTAATCGTTGCCATGGCGATGGACAATGTGGGGGAAGAGAGAGAACAGGAACAACTGATCATTCAGAACGGCTTCACTCACAGACCGGCGAGATGGCTCACAAGCAGCTTTTGGGCGGGTCCTTGGTGATGTCACCTGAGGTCACCGACTGTGACCCCTCCTCCAGATGCGGTCGATCCTCTGCAGTGAACCCGGCACCCAGGCAAGGGCGGACACACACCGGGTTCCCGCTGATCGTACCTTTCCACCCTGGTCGTTGTCTGGTACTTCCCACCGACTCGTGAGAAGCGTACCACTTCCAGGGTCTCGTTACCTCGGGTGGCGTGTGTCGCCTTAGCGAACCGGTCCCTTTTTATCCCCCTGCTGGGGTATCGCCTGTCCATCACTTCAAACAGTTCAAGGTTCAAAGGGGGGGAGCCGCTCCAGACAGCTCTCTCTCTCCCCCGTTCCTTCATTACACATCTCCAGACGCTGCTCCATTGTTCCTTATCTCTCCTTCCCCTGAGGGCAGGTGGCAGACCACTTGCTGATGTCACTGATGCTAACCCAGGCCAGCAAACATCTTAATTTTATGTGTATTCTCATCACAGTAGTGTGGGAAAAGTGCTGGGACTGTCACCAGTGTAGGCTTGGAACATAGACTGTTCCATGTAGTCAACAAACAGGCAGTCTTAGCTGGGACCCATGTGACTGCCCATGGCTACACCTTTTGTTTGAAGGAAGTGGGAGGAGACAACGTAGACATTATTTTCAGTGAAGACACATCCTGCTAGGTGGAGGAGAGTGGTGTTGGAGGGGAACTGGTTAGTTCTGGTGTCCAGCAAAAAACAGAGAGCTTTGAGGCCTTCCTGGTGGGGGATGGAGGTGTATAGGGACTGCATATGAATAGTAAAAATAAGATGATGAGGGTGTGGGAACCTGAAATTATTGAAAGGATCCAGATAGTGTGAAGAGTCATGGATGTAAATAGAAAGGGACGGAACTAGGGGAGATAAAACAGAGTCGATGTGTGCCAATACAAGGTCAGTGGGACAGAAACAAGTTGAAACAATGAGTCTACCTGGACAAGCGTGTTTGTGGATCTTGGGTAGGAGATAGAAATGGGAGGTGCGGGATACGGGAACTATGAAGTTGGTAGCAGTGGATGGGAGATCCCCAGAGTCATTAAGGTTGGTGATGGTGTGGGAGACAATGACCTGGTGTTCCTTAGTAGGGTCCTGCCGTCCTGTTGAAGGGGTAAGTAAGAGGAGGTATCTGAGAGTTGTCACTGGGCCTCAGCAAGGTAGGGGTCAGTACACCAGACTACTACAGCACCTCCCTTATCTGTGGGTTTGATGGTGAGGTTAGGACAGGACCAGAGAGAGTGAAGAGCTGAGCGTTTGGAAGGAGTAAGGTTGGAACTGGAGAGAGGAGTGCTGAGGTCTTGGTGGTTGATATCCTGTCGGCAGTTGGCAATGAAAAGGTCCAGAGCAGGCGGAGTGTCCAGGATGAGGAGGAGGGTTGAAGATGGGAGAAGGGGTCGTCGGTGCATGGTGGAGAGTCTTTGCCAAAGAAATAGGCTTGAAATTGGAGGCAGCAGAAGAATAGATCAAGATCAAGAGATCGTTGTGCTGGGTGTCATGGGGGTGCTCCCCTTCTGTCTTTCTTCCACGGCCTTCTGTCTCTTTCACCAATCAACTTCCCAGCTCTTTACTTCATACCTCCCCCTTCAGGTTTCACCTATCACCTTGTGTTTCTCTCTCCCATTCCCCCCACTTTTTAAATCTACTCCTCAACTTTTTTCCTCCAGTCCTGCTGAAAGGTTTCAGCCTGAAACATCAACTGTACTTTTTTCTATAGATGCTGCCTGACATGCTGAGTTCCTCCGGCATTTTGTGGGAATTTGTTTTCTGCATTAGTTTAGGATTAGTATAAATGGGTGCTTAATAATTGACGGGGTCTGAGGAGTCTGAACGGCCTTTTCACATGCCATGTCACGAGATGCCTCGAGGTGATCCACAGGATTTGTGTAGTGAGCGCAGTATCTCTTCACACTTAACTCCCTGAAGGAGTTAGTTCCTAAGTGGCATTTTCAAAGAATGCAAATTGGTCGTGCTGATTTCTAAATACCGTTTCTGAGAATCATGAATTTTCAGAGATGGAGTAGGCACCACTGCTTGCAGATTTTGCTGAAATTGTTGATAGGGTTATGACAAAGAACCCAGAGCCCACAAAGAATAGATTTTGAATACATACAAATGCAGTCAAAATTATGACAAACTGCACAGATTTTCCATCAAATTCAATACTGTTTCTACCTTTCAGTCTTGTGAACTGGAACTCTTGTTCAATGGTAAGGAATGAAAGCTAATAATCACTGTAAAAGCATGATCAGCTCAAGGAAAAAAATTCCAACTCCTTCCTCATAGTCTGTCAATAACAATGTAAAAGTACTGTACAGTTTTAGACTCTGGGTATGTTTCTCAAAGGTGCTGGAAATTATAGATTGTTCTCAACTTGGCCTGCAGGTCCTTTTTAATAATGCTACTACTTATGTGATTAGGGAAGATACTTCTTTTTCAGTATTCATATTTTCACTGAATTTTATAAATCTGTGCACACTTTACTGGAAAGTATTAATGTTTATGGCAATCCATTGGCCCAATAATATTTAACCAAAGAGGACAAGTTACAGGATGGCTTCTGAATGATGAAGCCAAACCTTAAGTGATGGACATCAATTGAGTAGAACTCTCACAATAGCAATTCTAAGGATTGTCACTTAGTGTACTTCCCAATTCTGCCTTGCAAGGAGACATTTTGGAGTTTCCTTGTGAAGGCGGGACACGAGATACAGTATTTAGAGAAATATTAGGTAAAACAGTCAAAGCACAAAAAACTGTGGACCAAAATGCTAACTGTGAGAACAAAAGTACAAAATCAAAATGAAGAATAAATGAAAATCAATTAATTAAAACAAATGAAAGTAACTGTATGAGCTGGAAACCTGAAGGGACTCAAATCTGAAACATTAATTCTGTTTTTCTTTCTCCACAGATGCTGACTAACCAGCTGAATGTTTCCAAAATGTTTGGAGCTTAAAGTTCAAAGTTCATTGTGACCTTACTATCAAAGTACACATATGTCACCATATACAACACTGAGATTTATTTTCCTTCGGCATACTCAATAATTTTATAACTGAATAATAACTGCAGCAACTTAGACGCTCAACCCATGTGCTGCAGACAACAAACTATGAAAATACAAAAATAAATAAATAAATAAATAGGCAATAAATATCGAGAACATGACAGTTGGTTCAAGAGCCTGGGGGTTGAGGGGTAATAACTTCCTGAACCTAGTGAAGTGAGTCCTCAGGCTCCTGTACCTTCTTCCTGATATCAGCAACGAGGAGAAAGCATGAGCTGGGTGTTTGGGGTCCGTGAGGATGGATGCTGCTTTCCTGTGACAATGCTTCGTGTAGATGTGCTTAATGGTGTGGAGGGTTTACCTCTGATGGACAGGGCCATATCTACTACTTTTTGTAGGATTTTCCATTCAAGGGCATTGGCGTTTTCATGCCAGGCTGTGGTACATCCAATCAATATACTCTTTACCACTCCTAAGGAAGCAGAGGCACTACAACACTTTCTTTAGAATTGTACTTAAGTGCTGGGAACAGGACGGGTCCTCCAAAAAGATAACACTGAACAATTTAAAGTTGCTGACTCTCTCCAACTCTTGTGCCCCAATGCAGACTGGCTCATGGGCCTCTGTTTCCTCTTCCAATGTTAATAATGAGCTCCTTGGTTTTGCTGACATTGAGTAAGAGGTTGTTGCTATGGCGCTACTCAGCCAGACTTCTAATCCCCCTTCTAAATACTGATTCATAACCACTTTTGGTACAGCCTGGGACAGCAGTGCCATTAGCAAACTTGAATATGCCATTGGAGCTGTGCATAACCACACAGTCATAAGTGTAAAACGAGTAGAGCAGGAGGCTAAGCATTCAGCCCTGTAGTGTACCTGTGCTAATGGAGACTGCGGAGGAGATGATGCTGCCATCTTAATGGAGTCTGCAAGTGATGAAATTGATGTTCCAATTGCATAAGGAGGTACTGAGGCCAAGGTCTTGAAGCTTTCATTAGTTTATAGGCAATGATGGTACTGAATGCCAAGCTGTAGTCGATAAAGAACATTTTGATATATGCGTATTTGCTGTTCATATTTTCCAGGGTTGAGTGAAGAGCCAATGAGATGGCATCTGCTGCAGACCAATTCCTCCACAGCAGATTAGGGCAGATCGAAGTCGCTTCTGAAGCAGGAATTGTTATTTTTTATCACCAACCTCTGAAACATTTCATCACTGTGGATGTAAGTGCTTAAGAAGAGCGTGGTAACCTGCCATAATAATTATTAGTAGTTATTATGGCAGGTTACCACGTTCTTCTGAGGCACTGGTATAAGTGATATCTGCTTGAAGCAAATGGGTAGCTCAGATTACTGAAGCAAGAGGTTAAAGATCTCAGTGAATATTCCAGCTAGTTGATCAGCATAGGTCTTTAGTACCTCTCGTAGAGGAGACAATTACTTATTTTGAAAAATGCTGGCCCTGAAGTTGGAAATACTGTCCCGAAATTCATGTGACCCATTTTTAGGTGATATTAGTTGCCTCCCTCAAGCTAAAATAATGAAAAAATCTCAGTGCCTGTTTCAAGAGAGCATTTGAAATTCTCCCTCACAGAGTTGATTCTATTTCAGCAATAGCAAGAGTTAAGAATCAGTTTTTTACATTATTTCCCCATTGCCTCACAGCTCAGACCTCATGAAATAGCCCTTAAAATGTCACTTCAGAGTTCAATCAGCAGCCTTTCCGTTATTGGAAAGTATTTTGAAAGAATGAAGGCAGGAAGATGGTGGAGTCTTCCCAAAGAACAAAGGAACCTGCACAAACTTTTGAAAAATATCATGCACAGTAAACAATTCTATGATACAAAAGCATCTTCCTAAGCTTACAGGGAAGAATATGTAAGGGCACAAGTACACTGTATGAAGGCCGGCACTCTTTGAATCTCTGGACCCAGACCAAATACTCCTTCCAGTGGAGAATGCACAAATCATTTGTATCGAATATCAAAGGTTTTCCCACTTCAGCTGGCAGGGCTATTTTTGATTTCTGCAGCACAGCAGAGATCAGCAGTCTGGTATGCGGTATATCTCAGCAGAAAGAGCAAACAAGCATTCTGAAGGCAATGGTTTTGAGAGTGAAAGTATTCCTGTTTTTGACTTTACCAAAAACAAAATTGTTTGTGTTTGATTGTGACAAGGTTTATCTAACAAACAAATGTTTCTCATGATTTTGAGGATATTTGAAAACTTTATTCTGAAGAAGTGCAGTGCTTTTACCAGAAGAAGGAATCTTCTACCACAGATAATTTTACAGCTGTTATGACTGACCTCCAGTTAGAAATGAAGAAACAACATGGGAGAAATCCTATTTTATACAATTATCTCACTAGGAAGGGAGTCTATCATATACTATTGCCAAGACAACTAAAGTGAGAACCCTAATGCAATGAGCCTCAAAGGTAAAAAAAAGTGTATCTCAACAGATGTTCATGTAACACTTATCTTCTGGGTGATCTCTGGTGCTGAAGAGTTTCAATGTAAGCAAATGAACATTTTCAGGAGAAGGAAGTAAGGGCGAAGGCAGTTTCAGCAGTGCATTTATATTAATGTTAATGTGTGAAAGTACTTCAACAACAGTGGAAGGATGAAGTAATTATAAGATCCATATATGCTTTTAAAGCAAAACAAATTGGTTATGGTGTGATTTCCTGCCTTGACTGACATGATGATGATGTCAAACTTCTTTTAGTGCAGCATCAAGATGTCCTGTAGAGAGAATTGTGAAGGTGTGTTTATTCGCTTAAGGGGAAATTCAATAAACTGAATAAGGAGATATTTTATTGAGTGGTGTTGGATGAAATAGTCTGATGGGAGGAGGGTATGCAGCAGAAACACCAGCATTTATCAATCAAGTCCTATACATTGTCTGTTCACTGGTGTGGGGGTTAATTATGTGACAGAGCTGCTGGGGGAGAGCCACTCTACCTCTGCAGCCATCTCAGGGGAAGAGTGACTGGATGTGCAACATGCATTTTCTGTGAAATTCAATGAAGCTCTGCCAAACAACTGGACCTTGAAAGTCTCAATGTTTTGGTTTACTCCTCATAATTTTCTCTTAAAAAGGTGTAAGATAGCAAGTCCAAAGTAAATTTATTATCAAAGCAGGAATTTACAGGAAAAGAAATATGCTATAACTTCTTCATAGCTATATATAAACAGACAGAAACTGATACAACCAATATGCAAAAGAAGACAAAATATGCACATCTAAAGATAATACCAAGAACCCGAGTTGTAAAGAGTCATTGAAAGTGAAGCTGTGGGTCATAGAATTAGTTCAGAATAGTGATGATTGACGTTATCCATGCTGGTTCAAGAGTCTGATAATTTTAAGGTAATAACTGTTCCTGAACTTGGCGATGTGGAACCTAAGGCTTGTGAGGAAGAGGGCATGGCCTGGATGGTGGGGGTTTATAATGATGGACATGGCTTTCATGTGGCCCTGCACCAAAGTCAATGGTGGGGAGGGTTTTGTCGATAGAGGACTGAACTGTACCCATTACTTTCTGTAGACATCTCCATTCCTGGGCATTGGTATTTCCATATCAGGCCATGATGCAACCAGTATGGATACTCTCCGCTGTACACCTATAGAAGATTGTCAAAACTTGCTGACATGCTGAATCTGTGCAAACTTCTAAGAAAGCAAAGATACTGTAGTGCCTTCTTCGTGATGACATTTATGTACAGATCCCAGAGCAAATCCCTTAAAATGTTAACACCAGTGAATTAAAGCTACTGAACCTCTCCATCTCTATTGCTATGGCCATAGGATTGACTTCAACAGCACAAAATATTGTGGCGTGCCAGTGGCTTTTGGGACCACCTGGTAAAGGAAGTCATTTTAGTAAAACTAGAGGAAAAGAATTTTAGTAAAGTTGAAGGTCTTGCTCAGAGTAAATCTTCAATTTGAGGAATCTGATTGTAAACAAGGTTGGAGAGTGGAAAACTGATTGGATCAGGAAGGGCGGATTATGGGGGTATAAATACCACCGGACTAGATATGCCTGGGCATCATCCCTGAGGGAATTAAATGCAGCATCTCCAAGTTTGCGGATGACACGAAGCTGGGTGGCAGTGTTAGCAGTGAGGAGGATGCTAAGAGGATGCAGGGTGACTTGGATAGGTTGGGTGAGTGGGAAAACTCATGGCAGATGCAATTTAATGTGGATAAATGTGAAGTTATCCACTTTGGTGGCAAAAATAGGAAAACAGATTATTATCTGAATGGTGGCCGATTAGGAAAAGGGGAGGTGCAACGGGACCTGGGTGTCATTATACACCAGTCATTGAAAGTGGGCATGCAGGTACAGCAGGCGGTGAAAAAGGCGAACGGTATGCTGGCATTTATAGCGAGAGGATTCGAGTACAGGAGCAGGGAGGTACTACTGCAGTTGTACAAGGCCTTGGTGAGACCACACCTGGAGTATTGTGTGCAGTTTTGGTCCCCTAATCTGAGGAAAGACATCTTTGCCATAGAGGGAGTACAAAGAAGGTTCACCAGATTGATTCCTGGGATGGCAGGTCTTTCATATGAAGAAAGACTGGATGAACTGGGCTTGTACTCGTTGGAATTTAGAAGATTGAGGGGGGATCTGATTGAAACGTATAAGATCCTAAAGGGATTGGACAGGCTAGATGCGGGAAGATTGTTCCCGATGTTGGGGAGGTCCAGAACGAGGGGTCACAGTTTGAGGATAGAGGGGAAGCCTTTTAGGACCGAGATTGGGAAAAACTTCTTCACACAGAGGGTGGTGAATCTGTGGAATTCTCTGCCACAGCAAACTGTTGAGGCCAGTTCATTGGCTATGTTTAAGAGGGAGTTAGATATGGCCCTTGTGGCTACAGGGGTCAGGGGGTATGGAGGGAAGGCTGGGGCGGGGTTCTGAGTTGGATGATCAGCCATGATCATAATAAATGGCGGTGCAGGCTCGAAGGGCCGAATGGCCTACTCCTGCACCTATTTTCTATGTTTCTATGAAGAAGGCAGTCTTTGTCATTGAAACGTCGGTTATAATTGATACATGAACCCCGCTGGAAACCTGAGAAGAGTTTATTCCTCTCCACCTCTGTTCCCCTAATGAGAACTGGTCTATAGACCTCCAAATTCCTCCTTCTGTAGTCAGAAATCAGCTATTTGGTTGACAACACTGAGAGAGAGGTTGTTGCTGTGTCACCACTCAACCTGATGTTCAATCTCCCTGCTACTTTTGTCGGGACACGCTCATCTATGCATGTCTTCATAAAGTCCATAACAAACATGTCATAGCCGTTCAGGTCTTCTGTTGAGTCCTTGAGCATGCTCAGACCACCGACTTGACGTGGTCCTGTAACCACCCCTCTGCCTCCTGAGACCAGCTCTTTGTCGAAGAAGGCAATGGAAAAGTACATGGCAAGATATAAATTGTGTTTGGTTCTGAACCAGAACTGTTGTGTTGTTCCATTTCAGCTTTCTTGCATTTGTCAAAATTTAGAGTGCTTATCATGTATCACTTCCATAAGGTTGTTGTAGCCTGGGGTGGGGGGAGGGTGAATGGTGGTGGTATTGGTGATAAGTTCACACTTACTATTAAATACTCCCATTGATGTGCCTCTCAAATAGCTTCTGACAACCAAGTCCAGCTCTTGGCCTTCACATGCAGCTTAGCTACTAAGCTCAGCTACTGACCGAAGAAGGGGCAAAGGCAGATTACTGGCGGCTTAAAAACAATCACTCTGGGCAGATAGGTTTCATCAGCCATGGTTGGCAGCTCAGCTACAAGAAGGAAAAATCTGATCGCAAATCTACGCTGCCTCGTGGCTGTACCCACTCATGGGGAAGGCTGCAGGAGCAAATCCCAAGGAAATATCTTGAGTTGGGAGTCCCTAAGACTGTACTGCATTGAGTTCAATGCTGACTGGCAAAAACTGCGACACTGGCTGGTGCTAAATTGTATTGGTTTCCACCATTCCTTTGGATTCATCAGCGGAGTGGAGAGGGGAAATCTGCTATTGCGAAACAGCTTGCTCCCCATATTCATACTGCCCTGGCTTGCGTAATGGCTTGCATACTGACTACGTAGACTACTTGGGTGCAACATACAAGCATGACCCTAACCAATGGAGTGTCTAAATCATGCTTCGCAGATTGCTCCTCTTTCATAATCACAAGCGATTCTGCAGATGATGGAAATCTTGAGCAACGCACATAAAATGCTGGAGGAACTCAGCAACTCAGGCTGCATCTATGGAGGGGAAAAACAATCGACCTTTTGGACAGGGACCCTTCATCAGGACCTTGGAACAAGTCCTTTAGAAGCAACCAAGCACCCATGAAGTGAGCAATTGGACTAAACGTATCCTGTACCTTTGAAATGTAGCCAATCCAAATTCCTTTTAAAAACACTGTTACTTTAAGGTCCCAGTCAATCATAAGATTTTCAAAATAATCATCAATCCAATTAGCAATTAACATCCATCACCTTCTTGGGGAATCACATCAGAATTATGCAAATGCTTTAGTAATCTGTTTGAACTACTTATTGGCTTTATCACAGTGATAAACAAGGTGAGGAAATATTTTGACAAAGAGCTGGAGCAGCATGCAAACAAGTTTTGTTCGACCTTTCATCAGCCCGCACTTGAAGAAAATTGTTCCTGAAATTTCCATTGGGGCATTCCTTATCTCCCTTCCCCAGCCCCATTCATAATTTATCTGCTGCTTTGAAAATTGAGGAGTAATCTGATCTCTGAGGTTTTGGTGGCGTTATCCAGTGTGACTAGCTTTCAATAATATTGGTGGAAATTTGTTGTGTTTTATATGCCAACAATTCCCTCACTATTAAAGTCTATTCACATTCTGTCATTTTCAAATCAACTGTCCCCGTATGATGTAATCAAAAGTGACCAAAACACTTAAAGTCCTATCTAAATCTCAGGAAGACTACAGAACAGAGTACTCCCATTACAAAGCAGATCAATGATTTTCTCAGTGGCGTAAGATGCCAGATGCATATTCTTTTAGGATGAATCTAGCAATATAATTACAATATTCCAAACCAATGTGCTGCAAGAATTACTTCCTAATTCTGCTTCCAGCCTGCATTATACTCAAGTGTTTTTGAAGCATTAAAGGAAAACTAATGAAAGCTCTGGGCTACACTTGCAGGCAAGCAACTGGCCAGAATTTACGTCATATTTGCTTTAGATATTTTCCCTCAAAGATTTTCTGATTTGACAGAATGGTTTTAATACAGAACATATTCAGCCTGTTTAAAATTCACAATATTTTCTTCTTGCATTATTAGAGATAAGATAACATCCCTTGAAAATTGAATTGTGTGATGTATAAAAATGCAGATAGCATTTAAAGATCTTTTGTCCTCTTTGAACTAATCATGTGGGTGAACTTTCTTCTGAGGAGGAGAAAAAGCTATATACATCCTTTCGAAGAGGGAGGCAACACATAGAGTTTGATATAACTGCTGAATCTTGTTGAAAAAATAATGGTTAGGTTCACAGCAAACAGCATGATTAGCTAGGAAATTCAGGGGAAGATGTAATATGTCATTAGTTTCAAATGCAGAACAACCTGCTTGATTTGTGTTGCTCAACAATTTGATTGACGCAAATACCATTTGTCCTTGTTAGTTTTAATAGCATTGGTTTTTCATGCTAATTGTCTATTAAAATCAGCACAGAAAATTAGTGCTGGTATTTAAGGACATAAATAACCTGATAATTAGTAATGTAATGCAGATCAACCCCATGGCATAAAGGGGAAGATCTGAAGTTTTCAGCATCATTCCCATCAGATAAATTACTGTTAGAGATTAAAGTAATGATTTTCTATGTCTGATCCTTTTCCTCAATCTTCTCTTTTACTACCTGAATTTTTTTACCCGCACTGCACATTAATTAATCTTCATTTATTATTCCTCTATTTCTTTTTCAGTTGTTAAACCAGCACCGTTAGCCTCATCGTTCATCAAATTCCCCAGAAATGTACAGCCCTGGTAACATTGTTTTCATTTCGCTGTTCCAGCGCTAAGGGGATCAGGAAAGATTCTAATTGATGTGTGCACTTTGAGATGCTCTGTTTCAGCAAGATTTAGTCCATCGTTTTTTTTATAAAAATGAGCCAAAAACTATCTGAAACATTTTATTATGAAAACAAGGGAGGTAATTTTACTCACTGCAAGTGTAAATTGCTTAATATTGATTTCACCATCCACTATACATCATTCCTGATTCAGGCAATAAATCAAGATTACCTGCTTTACTTTATAAAATAAACTCAAAATTAACCCAGGTCCTTTTAAAGCTTTGATGAAGAATTCAATAATGTCATGTTAATTAATGTGACTCTCTGCGCTGCCCCCGCACCCCCCCCCCCATTTTCCAGTAACTTTGCAAACTGCTGGTACTGGAATTCTGAAATAAAAACAGAAAACACTGGAATATTCAGCCATTCAGTTAGCATCTGTAAAGAGAGAAACAGAGAAACAGAGAAACAGAATTAATGTTTTTGACTGATCACGTCTACAAACAAAAATGACAAAATAAAACATTTGGAATTAAAAATAAGCCTGCATTTCTGCATTACTAGATGGTTCATCAGTATAGTATTTTTGCATTGATTATGATGTCCTATGAACATGTTCGATGGCTTCCAATTGTATACAGAAATCCAGAATGTGGTGCTGGTTCACACAGATTGGGTGAAAGCTTATACAGACAACTTCACTCACCAAGCTTCCAGTTGCCAATCAATTTATTTCTCCATTCCACTCCCATTTGACATTGCTATCATTATTCCTTCATACTGTTTCACCATTTCATTGTGGACAGAAAAAGTTGTAGGTCATTTTTTTGACCAAGTATATTTTGCCTTCTTTTCTCAAGATTGAGTTCAGCCATTTCAAATAATTAGGAATTATGATCATTAAATTTCATATTTCAAATTATTTAACTTATATTTACATCTATATTTTGTTATTTACTAATCTTTCAGCTATAATCTTTATCTCTTCTCTTTTATCCCTATCTCTACAGACCATCTCTAACTCTATCACAAACCATCCTCTATTTTTTCTACCCCTCCACTTTCTGTGCATCCCAAAATATGGTATGGATATAAAATATTAATTATATTATTCTTTCCACAGAAATAGAAGTATAGAGAGTCACAAATGCCAGGACAAAATAATACATGATGCTTGGAATGTTTAATGCAAGGCCTTCCTTGTCCCATGGAGTTTGAAAGGTGAAAAAATAATAAGGTATCTTGATCGGAGTATACTGCAGCTAGTGGTAGTAGTAGGGAACATAGTAGTCCAAGTATGGTCCATCATGCTTTTCCGACAACTGTACCATCTTATCCCAACTTGATACCGAGCCTTTGACTCGGTATCAAGGAAACTCCTATGGGATGTCCTATCCACCCAAGGATGCCCTGAAAAGTACATTCGAATCCTGAGACTCCTCCATGATGGCATGCTTGCCACAGTCATGGTCAGCAACAGTAACAGTCTTTTCAAGTTAGATCAGGAGTAAAACGGGGATGTGTGATTGCCCCAACTTTGTTCACCATCTTCATTGTGACAATCATCCACATTATCAAGGACGACCTACCCCCAGGAGTACAGAATAGATGGCAGAATTTTCAATCTTGCCGGTCTCAAATCCAAAACAAAGACATCCACGAGTTCCCTCATCGAGTTCCAATACGCAGATGACAACAGTGTTGCAGCTCCTTCAGAAAACCACCTACAACAGATTGTGACTGCCTTCAACCAACCATGCATACACAAAACTTGGACTGACCATCAATTCCAAGAAGACTCAGATCATCTATCAACTGTCACCAATTGAGACAAATCAGATAGAACCATCATTTCAACTTGGCAAAACAACCCTGGAAAACGTGGACCACTTTCCGTATCTTGGAAGTCACCTCTCCTCCAATGTCGACCTTAATGACGAGAACCAACATCATCTTAAGTGCACTGGAACAGCTTTTGGATGTCTCCGAACAAGAGTCTTTCATGATCATGACATCCGAACAGACACCAAAATGTTAGTGTTGTGACAAAATACCAAGTTATCAGAAGATTGAGGCCGATAAGAAAGACAATGGGGGAACATTCAGAAATGTTAATGGGAGATGAGAGAGATTAACGAAAAGAGACACAGTTCCGAGTATTGTTTAGACCGGGTGCTTTGAACCTGAACTGTTTGAAGTTTGATGGACAGGCGATACCCCAGCAGGGGGATAAAAGGAACAGGTTCGCTAAGGCAAAGACACACTACGACACCACAAGATAACGAGACCCTGGAAAGCAGTGTGCCCCCACAAGTTGGTGGAAGTTTTGGAGGTCTGGTCGCGGGACCAACAGTAGACGCACAGGGTGAAAAGGTACGATTGGCAGGAACCTGGTGTGTGTGTCCGCCCTTGCCTGGGTGCTGGGTACACCGCAGAAGAACGATCGTATCCGGAATGGAGGGGTCACAGTCGGTGACCTCAGAAGACATTACAAAGGGCTTGCCCGAAAGCTAACTGCGAGGAATATCAAAGGTCTGTTGAATCCGATTTGAATATCATCATTTGCTCTCTCTCTCCCCCCAACGGCACAACAGCAATACTGCGAACTGAACTGAACTCTGTGTCACTTGAGACTGATCATTTTACCCCTAGACTGCGATAGAGCTTGATTGATCCTATTATCCTAGTTCTGTGTACATGTGTGTTTTATCATTGCTAACCTGTTGCATTTATATCCTTATGTTTAGAGTACTGTGTTACTTATTTCTTTAATAAAACTTTCTTAGTTCCAGTAATCCAGACTCCAACTAAGTGGTCCATTTCTGCTGGTTTGGCAACCCAGTTACGGGGTACGTAACAGTGTACAAAGCAATGGTAATCCCAACGTTCCTGTATGCATCAGAAACCTGGACAACATACAGACGACATCTGAAGGCACTTGAAAAGTTCCATCAACGCTGTCCTCGAAACATCTTAAATATCAGCTGGGAAGGTAGAAGAACCAACGTCAGTGTACTAAATGGAGCGAAAACAACAAGCATTGAAGCCTACGTCATCAAGTACCAACTAAGATGGAGCAGTTATGCTGTTTGGATGGAAGATGAACGTCTGCCGAAACAAATCTTCTACTCCCAGCTTAAAGAAGGCAAACGTTAAAGAGGCGGACAACAGAAGAGATACAAAGACATCTTAAGAGCCAACATGAAGAAATGTAACATTGATATCAACAATTGGGAAACCAATGTCAAGGACAGGAAACTCTGGCAAGCCATCATCCGAGAAGGAACAGCAACTTTCGAAGCCAACAGATGTGCAGAATTAGAAGAAACGAGAAGAAAATGGAAAGAGAGGCAGCAACAACCAAAGCCCGATCTGCCATCTGGAACCACCTGTCCTGAATGTGGAAGAACTTTCAAAGCAAAGATTGGACTCATAAGCCACTTGAGAGCCCATAAGTAGATCAACAGAACAAAGACCATCATCTTCGACCTCGAGGGATAGCCATGACGACATGACGACCATCTTATACTGAATACCTCAGCTGATGAAAGCAAGTAAGGCAGTTATCTTTTCTGCCATATTCTGTTTCAACTTTTAGAGAACAATGAACTCAGACACCAAAGGAATCCAGAGAAAACAGACCTAGTCTAACCAAGTTAGGAAGACAGTGGTTTTAAAATATCAATAAATGGAATATATTTAACAATATTATTATGGAAATTTTTTCTGCAACCAAACTAAATAGAAGACATGATCAACAAACTTAGGATGGGGCACTTATGCCTTTTGATTCCTTTACACTTAGATTGTGGACTTCTTTGCCATGATTTGCCTTTATTTTGTTTGTTTACTTCCATATCCTTCAATAATATCATTTAATAGAAATATATAAAAGTAATAGAGTAACATTTCTAGAGACTATAAATTACATTCCTGATGTCGCAGGGTCATACAGCATAGAAACAGATCCTACGGCCCTTCACCTCTATGTTGACCATCATGCCTGTCTATAATAATCAGATCCCATTCAAGCTTCTTCCCTTTCAAATTAAACAAACCTATGACTACTAGTTTTAGACACTCCTAATATAACATCGACTATATTCCCTATTAATACCTGTCTTAGTTTTTACATATCTATATCAGGTCACCATCTAGCCTGCTTTAATTCAGGGAAAACAATCTAGCCTATCCATTCTCTCTTGAGAACTCAAGCCCTCCAATCCAGGCAACATCCTTGTGATTTTTTCATATCCTTTCTATAGTGTGGTGACCAGAACGTCACACAATATTCCAAGTGTGGTCCAACTAGTCGTTTGTACAATTGTACAACATATGCCTTTCTTTCCACCCTCTGTTGCAACTGTCAGGGAGCTATGCATTTGTACAGCAAGGTCTCTTTACTTAACACTGCCATTCTCTGTATGCTCTCTTCTGGTTTCAGTTCCCAAAATGCATCACTCCACACTTTCCCAAGTTAATAAGTTATTAAGTCTGACAAAAACTTAATGATAAGCAAATTGAGGACATAGTATCAATCCCTGTGGCACACCACTGGTCACAGGTCTCTAACCTGAAAAACAACTTTCCAAAACCATCGTCTGCCTCCTACCACCAAGCAAATATTGTATCCACAAATTTTGTGTGACCTTGTCTAATATCCACCACTCTGCCCTCATCAGACCTCTTAGTCAACCCTTCAAGAAAAACTCATATTCTTGATATACGACTTCCACAGGCAAAGCCATGCTTATTGGTCCTTGCCTTTACAAATACAGATAAATGATGTCCCTCAGAAATCCTTCCAATAACTTGATATAAGATTCCACTATTGTAAAGCTCAGTATTGTGACTATTTATTTTCTTTTGGTAATAGGGAGACTATTGCTGGCAAATTAATTGGGATTCTACAAAACAGGTGAAATTATAGCGATATCTATGCTCAGACATTTATGATGTTGCTACCAATGGAATCCAATTCTCACGTGACATCTTCTTCGTTCTAGAAAGGGGCTTCCTTTCCTCTACCATCAATGCTGCTCTCAGTTGCACCTCTTCTATTTCACGCATGTCCGCTCTTACCACATCCTCCCGCCATCCTATCAAATATAAGGTTCCTCTTGTCCTTACCTACAACCCCACCAGCCTCCGCAACTTCCGCCATCTCCAACAGGATCCTAACACCAAGCATATCCTTCCCCTCCCCCCACTTTCTGCTTTCTGCAGGGATCGCTCCCTATCTCAGGGGTCCCCAACCTTTTTTGCACCGTGGACCGGTTTAATATTGACAATATTCTTGCGGACTGGCCAACTGGGAGGGTGGGGTAGGGTTGCCAACGGACAAGAGTAGCAGTCAAATACGGGACACTTGCGTTTACCCCGAGAAAGACAACCATGACCACGAAGCCTTGCGAGGGCACCTGTGTGCGCATGCGTGTATGTGCCGATTTTTTTCTACAAATTGTTTTTGGCGACTCTGTTCAGTGAAACTACACTGTACATATATTATTTCTACTTTATAAAGGCTATGTATTTATCATATCATTCCTGCTTTTACTATATGTTAGTGTTATTTTAGGTTTTATGTGTTACTTGGTACGATTTGGTAGGTTATTTTTTGGGTCTGGGAACGCTGAAAAATTTTTCCCATATAAATTAATGGTAATTGCTTCTTCACTTTACGCCATTTTGGCACGAAAGATTTCATGGGAATGCTGTACCTTAGCAGGGGAAATACAGGACAAGGGTGGTCCCATATGGGACAAACGAAATTAGCCCAATATATGGGATGTTCCAGCTAATACGGAACAGTTGGCAACCCTGGCAGGGAGGGGGGGGTGGTGTTAATCACGACCAGAATATAGGTGATAATTCAACTTTAAATCACTTAAAAGTGGCTAATACACTCAATTTCGTTTCTAAAAGGGTTTATCTAATGAATTTAATATTAAACACACAGCGTATATTTTCCTGGCATGACTATAGTGATAAGTCAATTATAAGTCACTTATAAGTCAATAGCATCATAACATTTTAAGTAATGTTTGGATATTAAAAACACAGCACATATTTTCCCCTTATGAACATATAAAATCATTGCAACACACCAATATCATTGAATCAGTGGGAGCCCTGGGCTTGTTTCCCTGCAACAAGACGGTCCCATCGAGGGTGATGGGAGACAGCGATACTCGAAGGTGGTTCCTTGTGTCCAGTCTATTCCACAATTTAGTTTTCGTTGCATTCATTGCAGAAAACCCCGCTTCACAGAAATATCTTGGAAATGGAAGCAAAGTTTTCAGTGCTTTCATGGCTATCTCAGGATATTTAGCCTTGACTTTGATCCAGAATGTCAGCAGAGATAATATGTTAAACATACTTTTCAGCCCACTGTCACTTGCAAGCTCGAGGAGTTGATCTCCTTCCCACGCTGACGTAGGTGATGCATGCGTAATGACCTTGCGTGCGTTCAATTTCAACAGTGGGCGTGACAGGGAATGAGGAAAGGTGCAGCTGACTCATATCACCAAATCATATCGTTTCCTCGCGGCCCGGTAGCACATGCTTTGCAGCCCAGTGGTTGGGGACCACTGCCCTATCTGACTCCCTTGTCCATTCGTCCCTCTGATCTCCCTTCTGGCATTTATCCTTGCAAGTGGAACAAGTGCTACACCTCCTCCCTCACTACCACTCAGGGCCCCAAACAGTCATTCTAGGTGAGGTGATACTTCACCTGTGAGTCTGCTGGAGTCAAATACTGTGTCTAGTGCTCCGGTTGTAGCTTCCTATATATCGGTGAGACCCAATGTACATTGGGAGATCATTTTGCTGAATACCGATGCTCTGTCCGCCAGAAGAAGTGGGATCTTCTCGTGGCCATCCATTTTAATTCCACCTCCCATTCCCATTCTGGTATGTCAATCCATGGCTTCCTCTACTGTTGCGATGAGGCCACACTCAGGTTGGAGGAACAACACCTTATTTTCTGTCTGGGTAGCCTCCAACCTGATGGCATGAACATTGATTTCTCAAACTTCCAGTAATGCTCCCACTTTCACCATTCTCCATCCCCTTTTCCCTCTCTCACTTTATCTCCTTGCCTGCCCATCACAACCCTTTGGTGGTCGTCTCCCCCTTTTCTTTCTTTCATAGCCTTTTGTTCTCTCCTATTGGACTCCCTCTTCTCTAGTCCTATATCTCTTTCACCAATCAACTTCCCAGCTCTTTACTTCATTCCTCTCTCTCTCGGCTTCACCTATCACCTTGTGTTTCTCTCTCCCACCCCCTGCCTTTTAAATCTACTCCTCATTTTTTTCTCCAGTCCTGCAAAGGGTCTTGGCCCAAAACATCAACTGTACTTTTTTCTATAGATGTTGATTTCCTCCAGTATTTCTGTGTGTTGCTTAGATTTCCAGCATTTGCAGATTTTCTCTTTTTTGTGATTAGAATACTGGCTGATTTCTTTCTCCCTTTCTTTAGTCAAGTAGTACGAGGGTTAATTGTGTTACATTTATAGCTACCCTTGCCATTTGTATTCAGAAACCAAGTATTTCCACAACTATTTCCATCAAAGGCCATGTCAACAAAACAGGTTTCTGAGTCTACTCAGTGACCCCATTTTAAATCTAAGGTTCAATTTTGCTAGAATTCAGACTTCTCCAAAATCATATGCATCACTATGTTGTGATGCTCCAGGTAACTAACAGATGACAGTTAAGTTGCAAATCAATTAACAAGTTTATCAAAAATAAACCCATTTTTGTACTCCTTGCTCAGCTATATTTAAACATTTCTAAAATAATGCCAATGATGCCAATGATTCTTCTAATATATTTGAGTAAAAGTCACAGTTTTTTTCTCTGGATGTTAATGGATGTGGCTGTGAAACATCCAAGAAAACATTTGGGAATTTTTGCAGAATAGGGGGAATGTCATTGAAACCTATCAAAAAGTGAAAAACCTAGATAGACTGGATATGGAGAGGATGTTTCGTATAGTAGAGGATAATCTAGGACCAGAGGATGCAGCATCAGTATAGAACGATGTCCCTTTAGAACGGAAATGAGGAAGAAATTCACTGCCGCAGATTGTTGTTGAAGCCAGGTCACTTAAAGCAGAGGTTGATAGGTTCTTGATTAGTAAGGGTGTCAAAGGTTAAGGGAACAAAGCAGGAGAATGGGGTTGAGAAGGATAAATAAATCGGCTAAGATGGTTTCAAAGGTACATTTAATGTCAGAGAAATGTATACAATATACATCCTAAAATGTTTTTACTTTGCAACCATCCACGAAAACAGAGGAGTGCCCCCAAAGAATGAATGACGGTTAAATGTTAGAACCCCAAAGTCCCCTCAGCTTCCTCACTCCCACATGTAAGCAACAGCAAAGCAATGATCCCCCCTCCTCCACTAGCAAAAAAAAAGCATCGGCACCCATCACCGAGCACTCAAGCGTGTAGCAAAACAACAGCAAAGACACAGATTTGCAGTATTCCAAAGACTGTTTGTTCACTGGGTATTCAACATACCACAGGCTCTCTCTCTCTGCCTAATAAAGGAGAAAGAGATATCTCCATTTCACAGTGAGAGGGGAGACATAACAAACAACTCAGTGCTTTACGATGTTAAAAGTCCATTGTGTCGCTTTTTCCGAGCTCTGTACACAAAGATCTCAGGTCTCTGGGCACACTGTCAGAGGTCTTTCAACTTCCACAACACACCAATTTCCAGCCGGGACACCGACCTTCTGTCTGCCCATCTCCAGAGCCATGAGATCCTGGAACTCCGAAGGCGAGCTAATCTCTAGGCCACATCCTTGGCATATCGAATAAATGCCATTCGTGAAACCCCGAGAGCGAGTCCCATTCCCGCAAAGAACCGAAGTCAGCGTGTAACTCCAGACCAGGGTCTTCAAAAGAACCCTGAAAGGAAAAAATAGAGATATTAAAGGTGGAAATAGAGATTTTTCTGAAGATGCAAGCAAAAGAGTCATCATTAGGAATGACAGAGAAGACTCAATGGGCAGAATGACCCAATTCTACTCCTATGTCTTATGGTCTATGGTCCAAACAAACTAATTACAAATGAAATCTCCTTAGTTCCTTCTGTATTCAGCTTACTTTCCTGAGCTGTGGGGCTAGGGAGGAAGGGTGTGGGGTGTGAGTGCAAGGAGAGAAGGGATCATGGAGGGGTCATGTTTGTTTTACCCTTTTGAACCAATGCCTATGATACTCTAACTCTTGCACCTTCTCAACATCAGCACACACCGAAACGTGGCACCTTTGATAAAAACTGAACATCATATCAAATTTAATTAGTCAGTTATTACTCATCTATAGGCAAAGCTTCCAGTTAAGATGGCACATGCGTACAATGCTCCTTCGGTCAAGATCTCCAGGGTAGATCAAGAAACCATACATTTCACTTATTTTATGTCTTTTATGTTTTTTTTTGTCTTGGATGTGATTCTAGAATTGTTGAAGCCTGTGATTTGTTTGGAGATCGTTTGGATGTTCCAGTGCCCTGTAGTCTCCAAGAGGTTTCTGGGAGACAGAGATAGCGTGTGGGAACCTCATGGTGGATAGGCTGCAAGCCAACATTTGACTCCACTTTGCCGATTAAATCTTCCATTGTTCACCGTTTAAAGTGACGCGGGAGATTGAAACATTGAGGGGAATGCGGAGGTTTGGAATTCGTTTGGGTGCTTTAGTGCTCTGCAGTCTCCGAGAGGATTCTGGGAGACAGAGTCAGCATGTGGGAACCTCATGGTGAGAAGCCTGCAGGATGGGGTACAAGCTTTGTTCGACTCCATTTTACAAGTTAAACCTTCCATTATTCACCAATTAAAGCGACGAGGGAGATTGAAGCATCGAGGCGAGTGTGGAGGGTGAGCACCGCCTGCCTGCCTTTTGATCACTGAGGATCCCTCTGCTATGCTACCAGAGAGGGGAAGAGCCTGCTTCTGGGCCCAGAGAATGTTACCCAGGTTTTCTGTCTTTTGGATGTGGATTTGGACTAGAAACTTTTTTTAATTTTCTGGTTTCTCACTTGATCTTTCTTGTTTTCTGTGCGGGAAGGGGAATTTGGGGGTCAATGTGCCTGTGCCATCTTGCTCATTTTTTGTGTGGGGAGGGGGATTTGGGGGTTGATGAATGTGCTGCCTTTCTTTTCTTTCTTGGTTTCCTGGATACCCAGAGAAGAAGAATTTCAAGTTGTATAATCTGATAATAAGTGAATCTTTGAAACTATATTCACTGGCATCTGCAGGCTTCTGGAAGTACGTCAGCTCCTTTTGGCCTGTATGAAATCTAGCCAATGGCTGTGCAGTTTCATAAAAGTCAAATTATAGCAATTTCATTTTAACATGCAGGGTATGTTTTTACATTTTTACAACTATAAACCATTTTAAGCAATGTGCAGTAAAGGGGTTCATTTTAGAAATGAACACATTTTAACCAAAACTGTAACAAGGAAAAAAAAGTAATTGCTGTTATCCTTCGCTGGGGTAAAACATGCAGAAAGAAAATAATCTGACCCACTATAAAACATTTGGTAATAATATATGCACTTCAATTTAAATTTGATGTGAAACCCACAATTTAGCTTTACAGATTCTGTAGAAGAAATATCACCCATGACAGTTTTTGCAGGAAATGTTCTTTATAATTTTTAACTTCCTCAAAACTGCTTCAGCAGAATATGTTGAAATGTTTTGCAGATGAAAAAAACTGAATGAGAGCTGATGTTTATACTTTGAAAAGGCTTTCTGAGACAATAGTGAAGAGAGCTAGCAGCATGGATTCCCTTTACTTGTGAGGTGGTAATTTACTCTGTAATCCCCTTTGCTGCAATTCATTCCATCCTCTAGTGCAGTGACAGCAATCATTTCTCAGTCCTGCTATCCAACTTAACCTCTCTGTTATATGTGAAGAAAAATGTAAGTGACTATTGAAACAAGATTTATTGGCTAATAAACTTTAGTCTGCAGATACACGGAATGGAATGAGGAGATGTAGTCATATAGTGTGGGTGAATTGATATAGATTAAGAAATATCATATACCATTCAACAATACATACATACATATTCACATAGAAGATGCACAGAGGGATGCACAATATAAATTGATTTTCTTGTGTGAGTGAAACCAGATAATTCATGAGTTACAGTTTGGCTCACAAGTGAAAATCAATTTTTATATTTTGCTGATTTCCAGTTCTGCATTGTTCCCATTGTGCATGTATACAGACACATGCCTCACACACTGTTCAGAATCCAATCTTCTGCACAACATATGTATTTGCATATATTAACCTATTTACCTCTTCCCATATTGCAATGTCAGATGATGTTTTCTTGATATACATATGCAAGTTCCATGAAGCTAATTTGTTTTGTAAAATATTCTTTATATGTACACTAAGTATGTATTTTATTTGGTAATGGAATATATATCATACTAAATTACTTTTAAATTCTGATGATGGATATTCAAAGCATGAATTTATGAAATTAGCTAAAGAGCTTGAAAGTCCATAAATATCTTAGCCTGTCTGATAAATAGGATTAGAGTCTGATTGACTTCTTATATTAGGAATACAGAATATCTGAAGGCAAAATTGAACAAAACTGCAATGAAGCAAATGGTTGAAAATAAACATATTAATAGGTTGAAATTAAAGCATACAAAGAGTGGTTTAATCCTATCATCTCTATTTACTGAGGAACAGAACATTGGCCCATGCAGCTATGTGGCTAAATTTCACAGTGAATGTTGCAAGGGATGAGACGGAATCAGGATTGTTGCCAGTAAGAAGAGTTATTCTGGAAGTAATTCATGATGGAATACTGTAGTTAGTTTTTGTTTTGCTGAGTTTCACAAACAGGGTTCAATTTGATTTTTGTTAAACTGCCGATTTAATATGCTTTTCATAGGTGTCTTTTACTTCCCAGTCTGGTGCTGTTTAATTACTTTTCACTGACAGGAATCAGAAGTCTTCACAGAGCTGCACAAGACAACTGGAAGTAGAGAAAAACATGATAAGACTAGGGCTTCAGGAAGAATGATGTACAACTTACAATATATATCTGTTCAGTGCCCTGAAGAAAAAGAGTGGTATGTTTGCCCACATTATCCTTTATATAATGGTCTCCAGATCTCTACCATTGTGTGCAGGAAGAACTGACTGGAGAGAAAAATACTGTCTTAGGCAGTTGCCTGCATCAGGTAAAGATGTAGATGAGAATCCTGCCCTCACCAGAGATTAGAGAATAATTTACAGATGGTGAGTAGGAGGAAATCAATAATCTTTATTTGAACTCTAGTCTCTGCACATACTATATTGGGAAGTTGCTCAACTACATCCTTAACTAAGTGAGGTAAAGAAGCAGATATGGTCACTTTGCATATTTTATTCAAGCACTGGCCATTTAAGGACCAAAATGTGGGTTCAATGCTTGATTGCAATTTTACATTTACTTGTTATTTTGGTAGAGGACTCAACGTTGATCTGGGGTTTGCATGCTTGCATTGCTGATTCTTTTGAAATTGAAAATAATTTTGCTATTGCTATATGCAAGGCAGGCTCACCATTTGAAATAGCACATTAATTTGAAATAATCTGACCTCCCTGAGCACAATGGTACAGATAAGTGTGAATTAATCTGACCTCCCTAAACACAATGGTACAGATTGAAACAAGGACTGCCTTAATGTCAGTCTTGTCTGCAGTTTGCCTGCCAGGGCTGTTATTTAATGTTATATAAAATCCTAAATTTTGCTTTTTCTAAACAGAATGAAGTTGCCTTTGCACTGTTTATATTTGTCTTGCAGTCAACTGAAAACCTGGGTGGTCTGATTGGGCTGCATCTGTGTATAAGGCAATATCAGACATTTCCCCTTCAAATTCACTGCAGTACTGCAGCACATGAAGTGAAATGTGTAAGAGCCATTCAGTGGCATTTGATTGTTTGGCTTGCAAATGTTAAGGAACTTCTAACTGCAAGAACCAGAAAAAAATGTGTCATTATTGCAATGTGATTCATTAACAATTCCCATACTCCTCTCATTCCTTCAAACTGAACTTTGTAATTAATAAAATCCTATGGCTTCTAACTAAGCAGGCAATCAGAGGGCAACATGGTAGTGCTAGCACAATGTTTTACAGTACTAGCCACTTGGGTTCAATCCCCACTACTGCCTGTAAGGAGATTGTACATTCCACCCCCCCAACCGCCCCCGTGACTGCATGGGTTTCCTCTGTGCGCTCCATTTTCCACCCACAGTCTAATGGTGTACTGGTTGTTTGGTTAGTTGATCATTATGAATTGTCCTATAATGAGACAAGGATTAAACCAGGGGGATTGCTGGCTGCTGCAGTCTATTCTGTGCTGCATCTAAATAAAAAAAATCAATCCCAACAAACTATCATTGTCATGAATACGGACATTGCTTTACACATAGACAATAGACAATAGATGCAGGAGTAGGCCATTCGGCCCTTCGAGCCAGCATCGCCATTCACTGTGATCATTGGCTGATCATCCACAATCAGTATCCAGTTCCTGCCTTATCCCAATGACCTTTGATTCCGCAATCTTTAAGAGCTCTATCCATCTCCTTCTTCATAGCATCCAGAGACTTGGCCTCCACAGCCTTGGCCTCCACAGCCTTCTGGGGTAGAGCATTCCATATATCCACCACTCTCTGGGTGAAGAAGTTTTCCTCAACTCTGTTCTAAGTGGCCTACCCCTTATTCTTAAACTGTGGCCTCTGGTTCTGGACTCACTCATCAGCGGGAACATGCTTCCTGCCTCCAGCGTGTCCAATCCCTTAATAATCTTATATGTTTCAATAAGATCCCCCCTCAGCCTTCTAAATTCCAGAGTATACAAACCCAGTTGCTCCAATCTTTCGACATATGACAGTCCCACCATCCCGGGATTAACCTTGTGAACCTACGCTGCACTCTCTCAATAGCAAGAATGTCCTTCCTCAAATTTCGAGACCAAAACTGCAAACAGTACTCCAGGTGTGGTCTCACCAGGGCCCTGTACAGCTGCAGAAGGACCTCTTTGCTCCTGTACTCAATTGCCCTTGTTATGAAGGACAGCATATGTACATTTATCCAGAGTTGTTGCTTGTTCTTGCAGAACATTACAAAGAAAATGATGTGGCAAGTTGAAAATGGATCATTTCTCCATATGTTGGGTTAATGTCCAAAAATGGGACTGTTGCAAATTGTTGGATAGGAGGTTGGTGTTTACTTGTAGTTATTCAACATACAGCCATTCAATGGCACATTTTATCCTCTTTTCATATGCTCTCCTAGTCATTGAAGATCTGTATTGAATTTTATTTGATTTTTCAAGGACACTTGTTTTTGTAACAGTTTGTTGAATAGCAACGCGCCAACCACCACTCACTTCCTGGACAGACTCTCACATTAATGCCTTATCACTCAATTACTTAAACACTATCATTCTTCCCACTTCAGATTTACACAATTCAAGAAACCAAATTTAAACACTGACCTCTATTTTTCACCACACTTGATAAAGCAGTGCACTGAGGTGCTGTGCAACAGAAGTACTAACTTGAGAGCATAAAATCCCTGCTCTGCTGTCAGGAAAGCATTTAAACAGTCGGCAAAATAGAACACCATGCTATCGTTCCAGAAGAGACACAGCGTATAGTGGTCCCTGGTTACCTATTGGACAAATACATCATATAAAATGGAAACTTGAAGTTGTGCAGTACCATTCATTGTCACAGATGCTTCAAAGAACCTCGTCAATAACGTATTGGACTAGATATTTTGATTAAATATCTATGGTTCTGTTCACATCTTTTGAAGGCATTCAGAACTCCTCAATAGTGGATGAAGTTCCACACCACTGTGTGGCTGACTGTCACTAAAGGGTCAAATATCCTCTACTATCAGACTCTTCATAGACTCTAGCAGGGAAGTGCAAATTTTCAGATTTCTCAGCACATAGGCTTGGAAATTCACCAGATTTCGGGCAAGTGAAAATGAACTTCATAGAGCTTCTCTGTCCAGTTTACTATTCTGTAATGTGGGATGGATGATGGATATCTGTGACATCAAATGAGAGCTAAAATGTATTAGTGGTGTCCCTTTCTTGCCCCCTCTATCATACCCCGCCAGGTCAAATTACCTGACAACTTTGACTGCTGACCTATACAAGGAAATAATGGCATGAAGGGTCACTATTAAGCTGTCAAAGGCTATAGAACAAGACATAAGTATGAGTCACCACTTTCAGGTGTAATGAGAAGGAAATAAAGTTCAAAGTTCAGAGTAAATTTATTATCTAAGTACATATATGTCACTATATAAAACACTGAGATTCTCTTTCTTGCAGGTATTCTCAGTAAATCCAAGAACAGTAATCGAATAACATGGGAAAAACAAACAATAGAAATGCCTCAGGTTACTTTTAGAGATTCCATCATTGAACTGCTGGAAATCTGGAGGCCTATAATGTGTACAAAGAAAGATCACTGGAAACTGAAAAGTAGGTTAATGCTATCCTGAAGGTGTGCTCGTTGAATGTACAAATTCTCAAACTGGTAAAATAGGGGAACAGACAATAGCCCAGTTATTCTCATACACAATGGTCAGTAAAGTGGTGCTGGCTAATCTGTGGCTTTGGGAGACAGTGATATAAATTATCCTATGGAATAAAGGATAAAATAACCTGTAATGCTGCTGAAGTTTGCTGTTATATTGAAGCAGCTCAGACGATTTGTCAGAATATCTGTCAGAGTGGTTACCATTACTCTGTCTTTGATTGACAGCCTCATAGAACATACAAGCATGATAAAAGGATGGAATGTTTGTTTCAGTTTTGAGTTATATTTTTGAAAGGACATCATATCTAGAAACTTCAATAGTTTTAGAAAAAGTAAATAGAATATGTTAAGACTGTTATCTTGAAGTTCATTTCTTTAGACTACAATAAAGAAGGTGCAACAATTTTTATAACTTTTCCTTTCCGTCAGTTTGTCAATCCATAATTGATTATTCTGATGTGTAGCTGGGAATGGAATGAACAATATAATGATCGATTCAGACAACTCCCATCATTTATCGTATGATTATTTCAGGCAATGACATTACCAATCTGCCACTAATGTAATTGGCCTCTTCAAGGTATACCAAAGGCAGAGGGCATGTGATTGTGAGTGATAGCATTACCTAAAGGCAGTCTGGACCATTTGCAGGGAACACACATCGTGGCTAGAAAAAAACAGATCATTCTTTAAAAAAAAATCTGTGATGTAGTACTTAGAGGAATGATTACATTTGTGAGAAAATAAAAATGCACTGGAGGTTCTGCTACAAACCATGGAGTGGACACACATATTATATCTACAGGCAAACAGGAAGCCCTTCAGTTATATTGTCAGGAGGAAGTAAAAGTAGCAGCAGGGATCAAAGTTAAAAAAAGTGGAATTTGTGCAGGAAGAAAGATCTGTCACTTTTAAATGATATATCCTACCAACTGAACAATTGTCAAATTTACTTGTCTATTCACCATATCATCATCGCAAACCTACCAACAATCTTCATTACGTTGTACTCAAGCATCAGTTCATATCCAATGCCTCACTTCCACACACAGAGCACTGCGTCAGGCTTTATATCCATGACTCACAGCTCACAGCAGAGTTGTTCAATCATTACAGCTACATCACATAAATATATTACATGAGTCTCACTTTTCTTGCAAAAGATGTTAAAAAAGGAACTGGAGCTTGACATGTTACTGCATGGCTTCAACTCTGTGAGGGAAGCAGGCCCAGTTGTCACAATTATTTGGGTCTTAGTTATTGGCTTATCTGAAACAGTCAACGATGAGGCTGTATGTGTGCCTGATCTTTCTCTATTTCTCCTTGTGTTGTCTTTATAGGAAGCAACGTACCTTCTTATAAGTGTACCAACCAATTTTTAAAGTAAAATTAATGTAAGGAGGACAGCATATGTCTACACATAATCAAAAGAAAGCAGAGAGTAAAAATGCACACTCTCTGATTAGCATGGCACCCTACTGTCAAGAAAAGAAGGAAGCTGACATTTCAAGCATGATATAGTTTCATGGGCAAACTGAGGGTGTGCCACAAGGTGTGTGGATTGTTCATATCTTACATGGAAAGGATAGAGTTATTTTTCATGGTCAATAGCATTATTGAGCTGGGAGATTATGCTGAAAATGGCCAGGCATTGAACATTACAGTGACAAAACTGAGGGAAGCAATTCCATTTGCGGAATTGCATACCACACTTAATAAAACGGCAGGCACTCACTTGAATAGGTTGGAAGATTAATTCAACTCAGAACTGTTGACAAAGGAGAGCTATAAGTTTAACTCATGTAATCAGAAGCTGAGAGGAATCATGAAGAGTGGTATATTTACACTCAAAGACCTGCCAAGGTAACCTTCTAGAGTTTTGGGATTGTGAACTTGTATGACAACATAAAGAAGAAGATTCAGCTGAAGGTATTAGGCATGGAATTCTTTCTGTCTACTATATGAGTAGGATTCCACATTCCTTGGAGGTGGCACCAGTAAATGTAAGGGCAGTCAGTCCCTTGCTAGCCACAAACATTGATTTACAAGGACAGTATAATTTGACCACAAGTTAAATATAGATATACTGTACCAGCAGTCATTCCTCATGTAACCGTTCTTTTAAAGAGGTGAAGCATGAGGCATTAGATAGGTGGAAACTTAAAATACAACATCAGTATCGATTACGAGCATTTTCTAAGGCTTCTAAACATAGATGATGTGGCACATGGGATCAAAATTAACAAAGCTAGTCTGAGGCATCAGGGATTTTTAAGTTTCACTCTCGACTAAAGGAAATTTAGTGGAGATGCAAAGTGACATGGTAGCTGATTTCACCCACATTGGAACAGATCGACATAAGAAGTCATTCAGCCATTGCTATTTTCATATTTCATATGACGTAAAATGCCATTTCAATCCATTACATCAATACTGACTCAGAACAATCCTGTTGCTGAGCTATTTTTCATTTGAACTATTCTTTCCACATTTTCTTCGACTCTTCCATTTACTGACCCAAACCCACTCTTCTCAGTTTCTACCACTCATTTGAATACTAAAGGTTTTACAATGACCAATTCACTTACCAACCTGGGGATCACTGGAATGAGGGATGGAACTGGAACACCCAGGAAAACCTTTGCAGTCAAGGGGGACGTACAAATTCCACGCAAGCAGTACTGAAGATTAGGATTGTCAAGGTTGCTGGAACTGAGAGTCAAGAGCTATACACATTGTGCTTCTTTGCCGTAAGGAAGGAAATCCAGTTCTGACTTGTGCAGGTGAAATTTGAGGTGGTTGTCCTTCATGGACAGTAAGATTTTCAAGTTGCATGTAGCTGTAATGACTTACCTTGGGTAACCAGCAATAATAGATGAAGGTCATTTATGTGCTGATATTGCAGGCTATATTCTTGTCATCTATTTTACATTACAAGTTACGGGTCCTGCCTAGGTTATGAAGGCCCAATTTATGTACAGCTTTTGCATACAACTGTGCATTTAAGATGGTAGTGGGATAGATTTACCAGCTACTGTGAGGCTGCAGACACTTTCGAATGAGTGGGGACTCCATTTGTGCAACATCTGAATAGTTCAGTTAGACACCCTGGTTTAACTGCAAACTGTTCTCAGTTGGCCTATGATTTTATTTAATATGATGCTGGGTCACCACTTTTCCGACTTACAAACATTTTCTGGTTTCAAATAGTTCTCAAGGACTGAACCTTGTTGTCACCTGGTGAGGACCTACTGTATATTACTTTGTGTTATTTATTTTGACATGACAGGTGGTTAGTCTCTTTAAGAGAACATTTGTGTGAGGAGTGACTCATAGTGTGTCCCTGACTTAGCTTTGACACCTATAATTCTGGACATTCGAGTAGAAATGTTGATGAACTGAATCAAAATCAGTTTTATTATCACTGATTTATAAGATGTGAAATATGTTGCTATGCAGCAGGTGACAATGCAAGGACATCACATGACTATAAATAATAAAAAGCAAATAAGTTGTGGAAATAAGAAGTAATGAGGTAGTGTTCAGAAATCTGGATGGTGGATGAAGCTGTTTCTCAATCACTGAGTGGGGTCTTCAGGCTCCTGTACCTCCTCCTCAATGGTACTAATGAGAAGAGGACATATTCCAGATGGTGATTAGTCATTAGTGATGGACGGCACCTTGTTGAGGCATTGCCTCCTGAAGCTGTTCTCAATGGCAATAAGAGTTGTGGTCCTAATGGAAATGGCCGAGTTTATACCTCTCTGCAGCCTCTCACTATCCTATACATAGGAGTCTCTATACCAGGCTGTGATGCAACCAGTTAAAATGCTCTCCACTGGACATCTATAAGACATGTAGGAGTCTTTGCTGTCAAGCCAAATCTCTTCAAACTCCTAATAAAGTAGAGCTGCTGCTGTGTCATCAATATGTTGGCACCCAGGAAATTGAAGCTGCTCACCCTCTCCAACACTGGCCTTGAAAGAGGACTGGTGTGTGTTTTTCCAACTTCCCCTTCCTGAAGTCTATGATCTATTTCTTGATTTTGCTGACTGAGTGTGAGGTTGATGTTGCAAATCCATTAATGAGCTAATGAATCTCACTCCTTTCCGCTCATCATCACCATCAGAGATTCTACCAATAGTGCTCCATTGGCAAATTTATAGATAAGTTTTGAGCTGTGCTCAGCCACAAGGTCATGAGAGTAGAGAGAGTAGAACAGTGGGTCAAACACGCGTCCTTGAGGTGTGCCTGTGTTGTTTGTACTGATTATCACATGAACCCTCTGATATTGCTGAAAGATTGTTTATCACACTCAGGTTTGTGGCCGAGAGATTGCTCTGCTATTTTAACAAAATGCAACACAAAGGCAGATTTACAAACAGACATTTAGATGATGCAACAGTCTGGAGAAGATTTCCAATGAATTATCAAATGAACAGGAATGTTTAAAATGAGGAGACTGAGTACTATTCTAGATAATCTCAGAAAAAAGATTTGTAGAACAACATGTCAGACAAACTGAAAAATGAAGGTCATTACAATAATTTCTGTATATCAACCAAATACTAACAGTGAGGTGGCCACCTTGATCATTCCAATGAATCCATGTTGACTTTACTCAAAAGGAGAATGATCATTTCCTTTTCCGAATCAATGTGCACTAAATCTAAATTGGTTAGTGATCTATGTACTTGTAGGACAGGCAAATGTACCAGTAGAAGGTTGAGCTAGATCTTTGCTATGCATAAGTTTCTGCAGAATTGGTATCTAACAATGGATTACATTGGCATTATACTACATCTCATTACCACCCTGCCTCCAGTGGCACACCAGAGAGATCTGCACAGTGAAAAGAAGGGTGAAGAAACATGTATTCCATGGTTATTCAAGCCTTATAATGAATTATTAATTTGCCTAACTTCTTTTAAAATAGTACATGACTTCACAGTCTTCTGGCTTTACTTTAGCAGTTAATGGAACTGGCCAAGTCTATAACCCTCTGCAGCCTCTTGCAATCCTGTACATAGGAGCCTCTATATCAGGCTGTGATGCAACCAGTTAAAATGCTCTCCACTGAACATCTATAAAAATTTGTAAGAGTCTTTGGTGACAAGCCGAATGAATCTCTTCAAACCCCTAACAAAATAGAGCCGCTGCTGTGTCATCAATATGTTGAGGCTATGATAGAGCCACTGAAGTGTTGGCACCCAGGAAATTGAAGCTTCTCACCCTCTTCTCCACTGGCCCTCAATGTGGACTGGTGTGTGTTTTCCCATCTTCCCCTTCCTGAGGTCTACGATCTACTCCTTGGTTTTGCTGACACTGAGTGCAAGGTTGATGTTGCAGTTCTATTCAACGGGCTAATGAGTCTCACTCCTGTCCATTGATTGAATGTACATTAATTGAACTTTTGTGCATTGATTGAACTTGGTACAGTTTAAGTTAGAGGGAGGAGCAGAGAAGCAGCAGCCTCAATTGTGGGAGAAAATTATTGCCGTCTGAACAATAAGTAAAGATAAGGTAGGAAGTCATTCCTGCCTGTGGCCATCAAACTTTACAACTCCTCCCTTGGAGGGTCAGACACCCTGAGTCAATAGGCTGGTCCTGGACTTATTTCCTGGCATAATTTAATTATTTATGGTGCAACTGTAACGAAAACCAATTTCCCTCGGGATCAATAAAGTATGGCTATGACTATGACAGTAATGCAACTTTGTTGAAGTGTTCTAAATCTGTACCAGAACAATGGTTAGATCATATCAGAAATCACATAAGATATCCATGGAAATCAAACAATCACAGCAAGAGACAAATCTGTGGATAGCCAAATAATATACTATGATGAATATATTCCTGATATTGACATAATATCAACTACCTTTCAAAAGACATGGAACATATCATCATGAATTGGTAAGACAAATAAAAAAGTTGCAGATTATTTAGATCAAGGAGCAAGTACGATATCAGTCAAGTATCCAACTGAAGAGGTTAAACTGACTGAGGATGCAGTCAATTGGCTGAATATTTTATGACTGTCTGCAACTGTGAGAAGTGTTTATGCATGACTTCTTCAGAGGAAAAGTCGTGTGGTTGGTGTATTAGTATATTTCAATATAGGTACAATAATGCTATGTGGTTTCAGGATGCCTTTGTTTTATATATATAGTGAAAACTAATGGAAATTCCTTGCTGTTATATGTGGAACAAATAATCTGTTTTCAAGCTGCTGTTTTGAAAATGTCACTGTTGAATTTATCAAAGATCCAGCAATACTCATTGTCCGGCTTGGAAAATATTACACTCTCATGACTAACTGAGAGTAAACAGTTAGTTTTAGACTATAAGTACTGCATTCATCAAATTTTTGGTCTTCACCAAATTTGTAATGCTCACTTGCTAAATGAGGTCAATTTTCTGCATTAAATTTCAAGATGTCTTTTCAGATAAATTGGTAGATTTTCTCTGATACTAAGTTTAAACTATTTCCTTTAATATATTTCTTATTCAAGGTGTTTAAAGATGCTTGTTATGCTAAGGTAACTAGGTTTCAGATGCAGTCACCTTGAGACCTGCTGATATCTCATATGTTATCATTGCTGAGGTTTAGATATGTAGTCTCAATCAATATGGATAATTTCTGAAAGCATTCTCCTTCTTTTGCTTCTCCCCTTCTAGTATTCTATCCTGCCCATGTGATCTCTTTTTAATCTCCCTGTAACGTTTCAATTCCAGCACTTCCCCCTTCAAATTATCTATACCTAGAAGTAGTTGGATCAGCCAGATCAATGTCTGTAATTCCTAATCTGCAGCCTAGGATACTGAAGTTCCAAAGTTATGAACAATTGCATCAGCACTAGAAATAGTCCAGGAGTTGTCTCATACATATGTAGTTCTTTATCCCTTTAAATGATTTCAGTGAGAGATCCTTCAATCTAGTTTACTATTGGAGCAACTAGTAGAAAGTCGGCCTGACTAACCCATTGAAGTACACTCAGTAGCCATTTTATTAGTTACAAAAGGTACCTAATAAAATAGCCACTGAGTGTAAGTTTGTGGTCTCCTGCTGTTGTAGCCCATCCACTTCAAGATTCAATGTGTTGTGCATTCAGAGATGCTCTTCTACATACTACTGTTTCACGTGTGGGTATTTGAATTACTGCCGCCTTCCTGTCAGCTTTAACCAGCCAGGCTATTCTGCTCTGACCTTCCTTATTAACAAGATGTTTTTGCCCACAGTGAACTACCATTCACCGGATGTTTTTTTTTGTTTTTCTGCACCATTCTCCATATACTCTAGACACAGCTGTGTGTAAAAATTTTGGGAGATCAGCAGTTTCAGACGTACTCAAAAAACCCCGCCTGGCACCAACAATCATTCCGCGATGAGAGTCAATAAGATCACATTTCCTCACACAGATCACTATAACACCCCAAACTGATTCACATCACACTGTGCTTTATACCTCCATCAAGATGGACTATTGTGCAATTGCTGCTGGAACCACAGGAGAATCTCAAAGCAAATGTTCGAGTAGGTTTTCAGTGGTTCAAAGGGAAGGTGAGTAAAGGTTAAACAACTAATACCAAGCAAAGGGAAAAGAGCATCATTGGATGTGTATGGATAAAATGTGAGCAAGGCTTGAAGAGATGCACTGTCAACTTAATGATAGAGATTCAAAAGAAAAATGTCTGAGAAAATCTATCGATGTAAAGAAAGAACTGAAGCTAAGAAAATCAAAGTAGAGAAAAATTAGTCTGAACCATGTTGCAAACTACAACATAAAATTAAAAAAAAATCAATTCTCTTTGGCATGAATACTGGCTAATGCTTTCAATGTTATTGTACATCCACTCTGAATTCATTTATAGGGGATTATTTTATTGGATTCAGCTGTTCAGACAGTCCTTGGGTTGTCTTGAATGCAATAGGATCCTTCAACACAGTAGTTAATTTATTGAGTCAGTGCCTAGAGGCCTAGACTAATGATCTTGAGAGAGGAGTTCAAATCCCACCATGGCAGCTGGTTAATTTAAATTCAGATAATTAAATAATGCTATTGATGAATCCACAGAATTGTTGTAAAAACCCACTTATTTACCTAATGCCATTCAAGAATTAAATCTGTTGTCCTTACCCAATCTACATTGCATGTAACTTAAGGTCCACAGCAATTTAGTTTACTCTTGTGTTAAAATACCAGTTATATCCACATGCTACATCAAAGAGCTGCACATTGAGGTGGATGGCTGGATGCCTTTTCCAGGAAGAAAAGGACTTAGGTTGGTTGAGAAAGTTATGTGAAGAAACACTATTCACACCAAACAGAAGAGCTATTTCCTTAACTCAAAAGAATATGCAATAAGTATCATTGATAAAGCTATTTTAAATTCATGAGTGCTTTTATTGTCATCTGTTTATATTAAGTTAATACTGAATTAAAGCTGTTTATTAAGTAACAAGTTTATGCAAACCAGTACTTGGTTTAAAATAAAAGTTCTATAACATTCTTTCTCTTGTAGGTTTTGAGTACAGATTATGTTATAATTCTCATTACTGGTAAGGCATAATGATGTGGATGGGTTCTTTGAAGTAAATGATATATAACTCTCTCCAGACCCAATTCTGAGCTATCAGCCAACATCTTGTAAAGTACATGGTTCACCAGTGCTATGTGCTGGAAATTTGAGGAATTGGTAGCTGGCTTATTAAATATTCCTTTGGACCGTTGAAGTAAGCAAATAATAGGCAGACTCTACAGCCCACGTGATATAACTGTCTCAAAATTCAGTGTTGACCTTGAGACAACTGACTTTATGGAAAATGAGTTCCTACACATCAATATTTAATGTGTGCAATACAGCATCATGTACATGAAGACCCTGAATAGATTTTGCAGAGCATGTAGTGAGTAACCAATTTCACATCATGAGCAGCTTTCCAATAAAGCCAATATTATATATATTTTATATGTAATTATTTCAGGACACAATTGAAAATCTAGGTCCATCTTTTCCATTTTGAGAATCTTTACAAATTGCAATGTCCAGACGTATGGATTCTAGAATCTGAGTCTAAATAATTGCCATGGAATAACTAGAAACCCGAGATTTCGAAAAAGAAGCTGTCAGGACTTTAATTCTGATTAGTCTTTCATCAATAATTCAACTGTATAATTTGTAATACAGTTTTATTCTCAGCACTTAATTGATACAATCACAGAACCATACAACTAAAAAGGCCACACAGCCTGCTGGGTTTTGGCAGGGAGTCTGAACAAGATGCATTCAATGCTTCTCCTGAAATTCCTGCAGGCCAACTATATCAAATTGCCATTTGATAATTAACAGTGAATCCTACTTTTGCTTGCTAATATGTTCACGATATTAACCACATGGAATAAAAATATATTTCCTATCAATTATTTTATATATATTACAGCACCATTATATACATATCGCCTAGTGTCATTTTATGTAACACAGTCAGTCTATATATTTAACAGTTACTTGCACAATGTGTTTTATAGGATTCCTTTTATATTTGCACTTACTGTAATTTTTTTGTTTTTTAAAATTTTGTTCTTTATGATTATAATGCTTTTCTAATGCTCTATCAGGTCTGGAGTAACAATCATTTCGGTCTCCTTTACACTGATATGCTGAAGAATGAAAATAAACAATCTTGAATTTTGAATCTTTGTCCTTTGGTCATCTAGCTTCCTACCTGTTGGGACAGTTTCTCTCTGTTTACTTGATTAATCCCTTCAGAATTTTGAATACTTCAACTGCATTTTCCCTTAATGCCTTCTGCTGTAGAATTCACAATCTTTTATCAAGAGATTTTAGAACTCCCAAATGATTATGCTAGTTGAGCAATACATTAGTGAACTAACCTCTGTTTGGTTGTGGGACCCCAAGACAAAACTAATAGTTGGCCAGGGCATTGCACATCTTCGTAAGTAATAAATTGGCACTGTAACCAGCTCGAGGGGGCAGGGAATGAGGGTAGACCATTGACTCCAGGGGATCCAGTTGGTGAACAAATACAAAGCTAGGAGTGCTTGGCGGGCTGTCTAACAGAAGGACCAAGCAGGGTTTCAAGGATCAGGAGGTCCAAGTGTTAGTACCATTGAAGGGCCTGGAACTCCAAGGAATAGAATGGTTGAGGGATTCAAGGTCTGGGCCTGTTTTGAGAAGAAATTTTAGAAGTTATCGTGTACTGTTTGAAGCAGAAGTACAAATAGGGGATGTTGTTTTAAAAGGTGAAAATTAAGGAAGATGCTTAAGAGTGGATCCCTGGCCAGTGTTGCTGTGGGAAAACCTATTTCTTCTAGTTACACCTTATGATGGTGGTTGTTTGGTCTAATTTTCTCAGTGAAGCTCTAAGAACAGCATTGCACAGGGAATGATGTCAGTCAGTGCATGATGGATGCAAAAATTATAGCAGCTTCACAAAAGTGAATGTGGTAGCCTACTGTACTTCAATGACTAATGTCCAGTGGATTACATGCACCGTGATGAAGTGATACGAGAGGTTGGCCTTGAAGAAAATCAACTCCTGCCTGAGGAGCAACCTAAATCTGTTCCACTCTGCTTACCATCACAACAGGTCAACAGCAGATTCCATTATATTGGCTTTTCACTCAGCGCTGAAACAGGATACGCCAGGATACTACTCTTTATTGACTATCCCTCAACATTCACCACTATCATCCACACAAAACTTGTTACTAAGCTCCAAGACCTGAGGATTGTTAACACCCTGTGTAAATGGATCCTGGATTTCCTCACTGGTAGAACACAGTCAGTACAGATTAGCAACAGCATCTCCCACACCCTCTCTGTCAGGACAGTTGCCCCACAGAGCTGTGTGCATATCCCGCTACTATACTTACTTTATACTCATGACTGTGTTGCTAAGCGCATCTCCAATGCAGCGAGCCTATTTAAATTTGCTGACAACACCATTGTTATTGGTCGAGTCAAAGGTGGTGAAGAATTGGAACATAGGGGAGAGATTGAAACACAAGCACGAGGAAATCTGCAGATGCTGGAATTTCAAGCAACACACATAAAAAATGCTGGAGAACGCAACAGGCCAGGCAGCATCTACAGTCGACGTTTTGGGCCGAGACCCTTTGTCAGGACTAACTGAAAGAAGAGGTAGTAAGAGATTTGAAAGTGGGAGAGGGAGGGGAGATCTGAAATGATGGGAGCCAAGAGCTGTAAAGTTGATTGGCAAAAGGAATATGAGAGGATCATGGGACGGGAAGCCTAGGGAGAAAGAAAGGGGGAGGGGGGAAGACCAGAGGATGGGCAAGGGGTATAGTGAGAGGGACAGAGGGAGAAAAAGGAGAGAGAGAGAGAGAAAGATTAAAAATAAATAAATAAATAAATAAATAAATAAATAAATAACAAACAGATGGGGTATGAGGGGGAGGTGGGGCATTAACGGAAGTTAGAGAAGTCAATGTTCATGCCATCAGGTTGGAGGCTACCCAGACAGAATATAAGGTGTTGTTCCTCCAACCTGAGTGTGGCTTCATCTTTACAGTAGAGGAGACCGTGGATAGACATATCAGAATGGGAATGGGACGTGGAATTAAAATGTGTGGCCACTGGGAGATCCTGGTTTCTGTGGTGGACAGAGCGTAGGTGTTCAGCAAAGCGATCTCCCAGTCTGCGTCGGGTCTCGCTAATATATAGAAGGCCGCATCGGGAGCACTGGACGCAGTATATCACCCCAGCAGACTCACAGGTGAAGTGTTGCCTCACCTGGAAGGACTGTCTGGGGTCCTGAATGGTGGTGAGGGAGGAAGTGTAAGGGCATGTGTAGCACTTGTTCTGCTTACAACGTTAAGTGCCGGGAGGGAGATGGGTGGGAAGGGATGGGGGGGACAAATGGACAAGGGAGTCACGTAGGGAGCGATCCCTGAAGAAAGCAGAAAGGGGCAGGAGGGAAAGATGTGCTTAGTGGTGGGATCCCGTTGGAGGTGGCAGAAGTTATGAAGAATTATATGTTGGACCCGGAGGCTGGTGGGGTTGTAGGTGAGGATAAGGGGAACCCTATTCCTAGTGGGCTGGCAGGAGGATGGAGTGAGAGCAGATGTGCGTGAAATGGGAGAGATGTGTTTGAGAGCAGAGTTGATGGTGGGGGAAGGGAAGCCCCTTTCTTTAAAAAAGGAGGAGATCTACTTCGTCCTGGAATGAAAAGCCTCATCCTGAGAGCAGATGCGGCGGAGACGGAGGAGTAGCGAGAAGGGGGTAGCATTTTTGCAAGAGACAGGGTGGGAAGAGGAATAGTCCAGGTAGCTGTGGGAGTCCGTAGGCTTATAGTAGACATCAGTAGATAAGCTGGCTCCAGACCTAGAGACATAAAGGTCAAGAAAGGGGTGGGAGGTGTCAGAAATGGACCTGGTAAACTTGAGGGCAGGGTGAAAGTTGGAGGCAAACTTTATGAAGTCAACAAGCTCAGCATGCATGCATCTGATATGTCTATCCATGGCCTCCTCTACTGTAAAGATGAAGCCACACTCAGGTTGGAGGAACAACACCTTATATTCCATCTGGGTAGCCTCCAACCTGATGGCATGAACATTGACTTCTCTAACTTCCCTTAATGCCCCACCTCCCCTTCGTACCCCAACCGTTATTTATTTATTTGTTTGTTTGTTTGTTTGTTTGTTTGTTTATTATTAATTTTTTTCTCTCTCTCTCTCCTTTTTCCCCCTCTGTCCCTCTCACTATACTCTTTGCCCATCCTCTGGGTTTCGCTCCTCCCTCTTTCTTTTTCCCTGGGCCTCCTGTCCCATGATCCTCTCATATCCCTTTTGTCAATCAACTGTCTAGCTCTTGGCTCCATCTCCTTCCCCCCCCCCCGCCTTTTCCTATCATTTCGGATCTCCCCCTCTATTATCTCTTCTTTCAGTTAGTCCTGACGAAGGGTCTCGGCCCAAAACGTCGACTGTACCTCTTCCTATAGATGCTGCCTGGCCTGCTGCGTTCACCAGCACTTTTTATGTGTGTTGAGAGAGATTGAAAATCTGATTGAGTGGTGCCTTGACAACAACCTCTTCCTCAATGTCAGCAAAACTAAAGATCTGTTTATGAATGTTCTGTATTTAATATTTCAGAAATATTTGAGTAATATTGTAACTATTTTTTTAAGTACTGTTTGTTATGGGTTATTATGGGTTAATTATATGGATTATATGTAAGAAGTACACGAACGGCAGACATCATTACGCCACCACATTATAAGTGTGCACCTCACTTAAAGGGAAAATGAAACTAAGACACGGATTCCCAGCTCTAGCTTTCTTTTCAATTAGTTTTATGTTTGGAGTTACAAAACATAACAATGGACCCCAGAAGTCTATGAACCAGTTTTCATTAGGGAACGGAGATGGAGAACGTCAGTAGGTTTAGATTCCATGATGTAGATGTATCAGGGGATTTGCCCGAGGACACGCATGTAAGTGTGGTCACAAATATGGCACAGCACCAACTTTACTTACATGGAAGTTTGTGTAGATTCAGCAAGTCACCAAAACTTTTGCAAACTTCTGTAGATGCACAATGGAGAATATTTTATCTGGTTTCAATATTGCCTGGTATGGAAACGCCAATGTCCAGGAATGGAAAATGTTACAGAAAGTGATGTATACAGAAGAGTCCATTACAGGCAAAGTCCTTCCCACCTTAAATACATTTACATGAAGCGCTGCCACAGAAAGCAGCATCCACCATCAAGTGTCTTCACCATCCAGGCTATGCCTACTGCTAGCTACTACCACTGGGCAAGAGGTACAGAGGTCTAATGACCCGCATCACCAGGTTTAGCAGCAGTTTTTACCCTGTAACTATCATGCTCCTGACCAGTATAGATAACTTCATTCATCACCATTCTGAACTGATTCTCCAGCTTGGAAAGTCACTTTCAAGGACTGTCTTACAAATCATGTTCTCAGTATTACACTTATTTGTACATCTTGTCTTCTTTTTCACATTGGTCATTTATCACTCTTTGAGTTTTTATCTATCGTTTTTCATAATATGCTATTATATTTCTTTTTTCATGTAATTGCCTGCTAGAACAGAATCTTGTTAGTGTTTGGTAACATATATGTAACTTGATGATAATGAATTTGCTTTGAATTTTGAACTTTGAAGTGTGAGTCACCAGATGAGTCAAGTTCCTTGAGTAAAGTGATACAATCAAGATATGGCTATTACTGTGTTTCAGTCTGGGTAAAGTCAACTTTCAATAACATAATGCTAAAACAAAACTGTTTTCTGTTTAATTACCTTTGTTCCTGTTGCTCTGTCTTTTTTGACATAATCGAAGTTCATGACTTGTAGTGGCATTTTGCTTGCTTTCACTCCATCTGTCAGTCCAACACTGTTGTTTTAACAGGTCTGAGAAAAATCCCTCCCATTCATTCTCACATGTGTAAATAATTTCTGAGCGTGATTAAATAAGTAAAGAGTGCAAAGTGTCATTAACATAAATTTGCACGGAGCCACAATTATCAGAGGTATGACATGGCTCTACACCATGTCACTGTTAATTCAAGCTACTTTATGGCATCTTACATTTAACAAATAAATCCGATTGCTAGGCTCTGCACTTCATAAATTTCATCCAGCATGCATTCACCGTCTCCCCACTGTTTCTCTAAATGGTTTGAAAATAGCTTAATGTCCCATTACACTGATATTTTGCATTTCCATTTGGTGCATGCAATTAATCTCTCATTTAACCTTTGCTACCTTAAATTATTTTGGAAGCAAATGTCTACTTGAGTCACCCCACTTTCAGTTAATATTCAGGCCACATCTGGTGTTGCAGGGTTTTTTTTATGGTCAACATTCCCAGGTCTTTACATTTTTCACAATTCATCTCGTTGCTACCCAATTCCTTGGCTATTCACTACTGACTTGAGTCTTCATCCGTTTTACTTTCTGCATTAATGTCATACTTCAAATTAATTTTTGTTCTCTTTGGATCTTGTTTAGTCAGGCTGAGGAACTGTCACACTTATTTTTCCCTATCATTAAATGTGGAGGGTTTTGCTTGCGTTTCCATGATTTGTTTCAGGTTATAAGATTCAAGTGAATTTAATATAGCCCAAATATAAGTCATCTGCTATTATACATTTTCTTTTACATTTACAAGGAAGGAAGATAAATTTACACTTTTCACAATCCTGAAGGATGTATAAAAATTCTGAAAGTTGTTTTAGTCATTCCAAACTTTTACTGAGTGTGTACGTAAATTCTTGTTTTTTTTTAAGTCATATTTCCCTCTTTCTCTTGTGGGGTGTGGCTTATCTTAGAATATGCATTCAAGAGTTTCAGCAGCTCTCCATTTCCTCAAAATGGAGTCTGCTTACTGTTAGCTTTAGAAGAAAGACATTCAGCCCATCAATACATTCTCCCCATTTATTTACCTGTAATCTATTCTCTTTCACATAACCATCAACTCCACCTTGGTTCTCCCAAAACCCACCCACTCCAGGGGTAATTTACAATAGACTCTAAAACCCTCACTAATTTTTATAGATGCACCATAGAAAGCATTCTTCTAGGGTGCATCACAACCTGGTATGGAAGTTGTCCTGTCCAAGACCGGAAGAAGCTGCAGAACACGGCGCAGCACATCACACAAGCCAATCTTCTGTCCTTGGACCCAGTTTACAGCACACGCTGTCGGAGTAGTGCTGCCAGGATAATCAAGGACATGACCCACCCAGCCAACACACTTTTCGTCCCTCTTCCCTCCGGGAAAATGCTCAGGAGCTTGAAGACTCATACGGCCAGATTTGGGAACAGCTTCTTTCCAACTGTGATAAGACTACTGAACGGATCCTGACTCGGATTTGGGCCGTTCCCTCCAAATATCCGGACCTGCTTCTCGGTTTTTTTGCACTACCTTACTTTCCATTTTTCTATTTTCTATTTATGATTTATAAATTAAATTTTTAATATTTACTATCCATTTGTAATCCAGGGAGCGGGAAGTGCAGAATCAAATATCGCTGTGATGATTGTACGTTCGGCGACAAAAAAGTATAAGGTATCTATCAGCTGACACCTCTCTGGGATATGGTAGTGTGGTGGTTAGGAAACAGGATCAGCTATGAAACCTCCCAGAAACCAGAGGAAAGAGTTTCAGAATAGAAGGACATCCCTTCAGAACAGAGATGAGGAGGAATTCCTTCAGCCAGAGGGTGATGAACCTGAAGAATTCTTTACCATAGATAGCTGCCAAGGCCAAGTAATTGGATATATTAAATATGGAGGGTAATAAGTTCTTGAACAGTACCACACTCATCAGCTTGTGGACCACTTTACCTACTCAGATGAGATTGGATTATAATTGGTGCAGCACCTTTATCTGGCATATATCCTGTTATTTTGACTTTACTCTGTCAATCTTTGGAGAATATCCCTTACAGAAGAATGTGTGTATACATTCTACATCATTTATGGTGAGGCAAATGCTGAATTAATCTGTGATGTGGGGAGGCATTATTTAGGCCAGAACACACATATGGTATTTTTTGTAAATCTCATTTAATTTCAAGAGGAAATTCTGCTGAGAAAGGAGCAGACGTAATAGTTTTAAGGTGAGGCACATAGCTCAGCATAGACATGCTCAGGTGTAGCTAGTCCTAACAATGCAGCCAAAATATACCACTTATCTGTCTGAATTGACATTATAGTGGTTGTGTGCTGGTATGTAGGTTTTAATAAGTCATGATACTTATACTTAAATTTATTCAGAAATATTTTAAGGAATACTCTTCGTTATCTTCATTCACTCTTGTTCTTTTGTTTATTTTACTTACTTTTCCAATATATGCATTCGTCCATTTCATAACAACACAGAATGCATTCAATATATTGGTTCTGATCTACCAGAAAATTTCTTATTCTCTTATTCCCTTATTCTCATTCATTAGTGAAAAAAATTACACTGAGGTTGCAGAGAAGATACTGGTCATAAATGTTAGTTGGGTTAAAACATATTGACATGAATGTTCAGATTTACAATCAAGTTCTGGAAATAGAGGACAAATCAAACAATGCTTGAAAGAATGATTGGTTATTGATTGGATTTCATTGTAATCTACTATATAGAAGACTTCAGTGAAGGCTGCAGAAATTTTATGTTAATTATATTTTACCTTTAAAGCTGAAAATTTTAATAGTTCATTTATATCCTTAATTTGTGATTTGAGCTACTCAACTTTTTACTTGTGCTAGGCTATTTTCTACACTTGTCAATACTATAATCTCATTGTCAAGCATAAAAAAGTGCAGAATAGTAAATTTCCAATATATGTTCACAATAATGACTATCATTACTGCTTTGCATACTATCAACACATGGATAAGTAAAGTTCTTTGTGAACATTTTCCTTATTAACTTAGTCCCAGTATACCTGTTGGGGCCATACTCTTAAACACTTCAACACAATTAATTGGTTATGTATTATCTGCTATTTTTGTTGCTCCAACCACTTCAATTATCTATTGAAACAGATAGAGTCAAAATAACTCAAAGTTGTAGCCAATTGAGTGATTCAGATATGATCACAATTTCCATAGGATACAAATTCAAACTGTATTACCATCATCTATTTTCAAGTGAGTCAAAAATATTTAAAATACAATAAAAAGAAGTAATTCCTTTCTGAACTTCTCTTATTGTAGGATTGAAAGTTGAAAATTATAACTACTTTATAATTTCATTACATATGCTACAGAGAGGAAATACCTCCTTATTCAGTGGTTCTTTGTGCAATGATTTTAAGCAAGAGAAAACAAATGATCAGCTTGTTCTATATTTCTTGATTTTTTATTTCCTTTGCAAGAGGACACAACACAAATGAACAACACACTGATGATGATGATGTCTCCTCGTATGGTGATGAAACATTTGCAAATGGATTGCCAAGATCAGAGAACAACTCAACCCAAACATCAACCACACAAGCTGCACATTTTCCGAGTTATTTCCAGTCAATGCTCGCTCAGACCCACCTGCATTTAATTAAGAGCCAAGACCAATCAAATTTGTTTGAAGAAGGAAACAAGGAAAAAGACATTCAGCCCTTCAAATCCATACTTGCAAACAAGTAGTTTATCTCTAATGTGATTCAACTTTTTTCTTTTTCTGTGGTTTTAAGAAATTCAAACAGTTATGGTTACATTTCTGTTGGCATCCTTTATGCAAATTGCTTTGAATTCAATTAGCTTAAATGTGGACATTGTCAACCAATATAATAAGTTTGGCAACACACTCGAAATGCTGGTGGAACACAGCAGGCCAGGCAGCATCTATAGGACGAAGGGTCTCGACCTGAAATGTTGACTGTACTTCTTCCTATAGATGCTGCCTGGCCCGCTGTGTTCCACCAGCATTTTGTGTGTGTTGCTTGAATTTTCAGCATCTGCAGATTTTCTCGTGTTTGCATTCTTAATAAGTTTGGCTTTATCTTCTTTGTTAAAAGAGACAAAGAAAATTCATTCAAACACATTCGCATGCCTGCTGCTGATCAGGCACAATTCAGGGTAATTTCACCCAGAAATTAATTGTTTCTGAACATTGAGTTTGCTAGGTTAGGCTCTATTGTAAATGTGGCAGAAGATTGAGTAAAAAAGAAACAACAGATACTACTCCTCCATTATTCTATTAACAATATGACAGAGATTTAGAAAACGGAACAAAAGTTAAAAGCAACATGTTCAGAAATGTTACTACAGTAAGATAAAGTGTGTGCTAACAAAAGCAAACATGAAATTATCCCACAGCTGATGTTCCATTCCTACAGAAGGAAATTTTTTTAGGCATGTTTAACCTTCAAAAAAGTGTAATATGCAGCATCATTGTAGAAGGGATTCCAGAACCCAGGCCTCTGTACCTCCCTCTGCAACTAGATCCTCGACTTCCTAACTGGAAGACCACAATCTGTGCAGATTGGTGATAATATCTCCTCTTTGCTGACGATCAACTCTGGCACACCTCAGGAGTGTGTGCTTAGCCCACTGCTCTATTCTCCCTACACCTATGTCTGTATGGCTAGGTAAAATTCAAATGGCACCTATAAGTTTGCTGATGATGCATCATTGTTGGTAGAATCTCAGATGGAGATGAGAGGACGTACAGGAGGGAGATATACCAACTAGTTGAGTGGTGCAATAACAACAATTTTGCATGCATTGACAGTAAGATGAAACAGCTAATTGTGGACTTCAGGAAGAGTAAAACAAGGGAGCATGAACTAATCCTCACAGAGGGATCAGAAGTGGAGAGAGTGAGCAATTTCAAGTTCTTGCATGTCAAGATCTCTGAGGATCTAACCTGGTCCCAACATGATCAATGCAGCTATAAAGAAAGCAAGACAATGGCTATATTTCATAAACAGTTTGAAGGGATTTGGTTCATCAACTAAAACACTCAAGAACTTCTAAAGATATACCATGCAGAGCATTTTGACAAGCTACATCATTGTCTGGTACGGGGTGGGTGGGGGAAAGGGGTTTGGTCACAGGACTGAAAGAAGCTTCAGAAAGTTGTAACATTAGTCAGCTCCAACTTTGGTACTAGCCTCCGTAATACCCAAGACATCTTCAAGTAGCAGTGCCTCAGAAAGGCAACATCTATCATTAAGGACCCCCAACATGCAGGGCATGACTACTTCTCATTGTTACCGTCAGAAGGAGGTACAGCCTCAAGGCATATACCCAACGATTTAAGAATAGCTTCTTCCCCTCTGCCATACAATTCCTAAATGAACGTTGAACCCATGAAAACTATCATTTGTACCTCACATTTTCTTTAATATATATTGTTTATGTTTTTGCATGATTTTTAATCTATCGAGCATACATATTTATACTTCCTGCAAATTATTTATTTATTTATTCTATATTTCATGTATTGCATTGTTCTGCTGTTGCTAAGTTAACAAATTTCACAACACATGCTGGTAATTATAAACCTGGGTCTAATTCTGATTCTGATGTCTTTATTCCTGTGAATGATTCACAGTATTTTTGGCATGAGGAAATAAATATTTCTGGCATCTTTTGTTCCCAGATTCATTCTGAATATGTGTCAGAAGGTATTATAATCGGTCATCAATTTTACTGAGATATCTGCTGGACACTCTAGTACTTATGTGAACCCATATATACATGATGACACATATGCTGACTGGGAACAGGACACAAATTAGTGTCCTTAATTGTGCTTGTAATTTCCTCTCAGTTTTCGGTACTGTCAGCCATGCAAGTCCTGGGTGCATGCACTCAGTTGTAGAAGGATTCTTCATTGCATTGAAACTTGAGGACCGGAGGAGGACTCTTAGTGTCCTCTCCTCTTTAATCTGCTTGGAATGGCTGACCTTACCATAGCTCTCCAGGTCATTGATGCATGCAAGCTTGCAAACCATGACAAGGTTGTGGTCCTTGTGGAGGTCCAGTTGAATTGTAGTGCCTTAATTCTTTGCATCACACACATACACACAGAATTTTCCTTAACAAGCTCCGTGATTATCAAGTCAATGACCCAAACCAATACACATATACCCCATGGAATTTCAGATTTATTTCATATCCTCCATTTCACTTTTTCATCAATAATTTAAATTCTTTTCAATTTGTTTGATGATGAAATTCAATAAAAAAATAAATTACAAAACAAATAGAATTCTTAGAATCACATTTACGCATTGTTTACTAGCAATTTCTCCTTAAGAATGATTGCCAAGAATCCTTAATATCAGAGGAAGCTTCCATCTGTGCAGATTAAAATAAAACAGTTTTGAGAAACATTAATAAATATATATTTATATTTTAACAACATATTTATTTAATGAATTAACTGTGAGGTATTATTCTTCTGTAATGTGCTTTGACAAGAAGATCATCATTAAATGAAATTATATCTGCCACTTTACTGTAAATTCATCATGAGTTTCAGAAGCATCAGTACTGAACTTTAACCTATGTGGTGGGGATTCTCAGCCAGTATGAAACTAATCAGGAATTATGATGCGTCGATATCCATTGTCTATAAATAAATATGGACATAAACTTTAAGAAATCCTTAGTGAAAGCATTTTTTGAGTTAACTATCATCTAATTTCTTCAGGAGAAAGAACTGAGTTTTGAAGAATTCATGCATGTATCTTAGTTGCAAACTGTAATGTAATTAACAGAGATCAGAATGTGTAAAGTTCAATTAATCCATCAACACTATCTGATATGTAAGGTTAAGGCTGGGACCTGGAATTCTCTCCACAAGTGAAAGCTACTTCTTTTTTTCATAAGCTGTGCTTGATATTGAATAGTGGTTCTGATTTTATTCTCATGGTTCATTACACTTGACTTGCCCGTACACTTTCTTGGGGACTTTACACTGGAACATATTGTTAAACAGAGGGAAAATGTTAAAGGATCCTCATTGGGGATCTCACACTGTGAACTGGACATACAAGTGTATATTTTCTTAACAAATTAGAAAGCAGCATCCTTAATGAGCAGCATCTCCTCTGAACCAATAAATGTTTGAAGCAGATCAGAAGCTGGGTGAGTGACACATATTGTGATACCCCAGAGATTTTGAATCATTTACAGAGCGCGCTTGGACTCTAATGCAAAAATCTCAATGTACCTTGGTTACAGCAGGCATCATTTAGAAAATTATCACAATTACACACCTAGGCTGGGATGGATGCAGTTCCCAAACTCACAATTTCTAGAATCAAGAAGAAGCAATTAGAGCAGGGGCATAGGAAGATCACCACCTGCAGGATTCATTCTGATCTGGAAATGCATGGCTGTTCTTTGATCATTGCTGGGTTTAGCTTCTGTGATTCCTTACCCAGCAGCATTGTGGGAGTACCTTCAGCTGAAGAACTGTAGTGATTCAATAAAACATTCTGCACTCCCATCTCTTGGGAAATTAGGATAAACAATGAATGTTGGCCTTGTCAGTGAAACCCAGATCACAGAAATGAATAAAGAGAGGAAAATAACATTCAGCCCAATAGCGTCAGATACAGTAAACAAACCAAAGAGAGGGAAAGAAAAAACGATGAAGGAAGCAAAATGAACAAAAGTAGCAACCAAATTAAATTAATTTCATTCAGTTCTAATTAAAATCTGAATTAAATGAAAGTCCACACTTGAAGAAGTTCATTTTTAATTACATTATTTGACAATAATTAAGATCTATCACACCATTAGAAATGATAGCACTGGAATTGAAGATTTCAACCACTCCCGTGGTGTTTACTTGATATCGATCACAGCAATTTCAAGGGCAATTTCATGCCATTCTATATATTTCAATGTAAAATCTTTTTAGTGAGATCCCATTATGTTGCAGCTTCATGGGGAACAAGGCTGCTCAGAAAACAATTATGGATTTCTGGAATTACCTGTCCATGCAATCTTTTTAATTATTGTTAATGAAAAATATAAATTAGGCAGTCTGTACAATGAGGCATTTTGAAAGGAACACTATTGGTATCTTTAGAATAGTGATCAAGAACTTGCCCCAAATTTTTTAAACTTGAGAAATTCTGTTTAGCATTATGAGATGATATAAAACAACCCCCCCCCCACCCCCAACATCCAGTTGTATCAATAATTATGGGTTTAGGCAGGACATGGATTTGTGACCAAAATCAGATTTTTTAATGATTTTATTAAATGAAAAATCAGGATTAAGGGACCAAAGGCATATTCCTGCTACTCTTTCTTAAGTTCATATCATAGGTATTCCTCCTGTCATTCTACCTTAGATGTCTCAAACTTTTTATTGCATATTTGGATTTTAAAGGAGTAATAGAAGGATTTGGTTCTGGGATTCCTCCAAGAGATTGCACCTCATTCGTGGCTTCCATATGGATGGCATGTCATTCTTTTTTCTGATAAAACAGAAGAAATTTAAAAATCTATATTGTCAATGAAAATCTCTCACAAAAATTTCACTATGATTATACGTTTAAGATCAGTATTCAAGTGAATCAGTCAGCCCTCTCATGATCCTTTAAAGGTTTCAGTACCACTAATAATTACACTCCAACACCTATTATATGTGATCAAAATGATCAGATCATGGGTTGCACAGGACTGTGAAATGAAGTCCTCACAAAGAGGAAACACTATTTATTTGTGGGAAGCTGACAAACACGACTGAACTGTGGAAAGCCATGGATCTACTTTTATGAAATGGAATTTTTAGTCTAAACATCCATTTGCAGTTTCTAAATCTTCACTCGTTCTTATATAAATCAATGTTACATTAAAAGCTGAGTTCTTGCATGAAAATTTAGCTTATCAGTAAATATTTATGAAGCTTTTTAAAACCTTGCACATGTAATGATAAAAAGTAATAATTCCATAAAAATACACTCAAATGCTGAGAATTGCAGCTATGCACACCCTCTCTAAAATCTACCGCAAACTGCAATTAAAACTACAAAAATTGGCACAGATGTAAAGTGTTAGTCACAACTGGTATCATTATGGCATTCCAATATGCCTACTTAACTCAGCTTGTGCATTTGAAGCACACAATTTTGAGTATACAAAATGCTTTTATTCTGAAATTATTGTCTCAAGTACCTTTTTTGTTACATTCAGTGTGGAATATCAAAGTCTTGGATGTGAGATGCTTTCATTTAATACATTTGGTGGACTGCTTCAGCAGAAATCCTGCTGAGCTATCACCAGCAACTTTGATGTATGTTGCTTGGAGCTATTTTAATCTTGTCATTGAACTGTGTGGCAGAGTTCACACTATAATGTTGACCGAGTCCAAGCTCTGATTTACCTTATGCACTTGTTATAAGAAGGAGAAAGATCTACTCACTTTATACTTATGATTGTATGACAATCTACAGTTCTGACAACACCACTGATGTTAGTCCAATCAAAATTGGTAAGGGATCGGCATCAAATCGACATACAGGACTGAGATTGAGAATCTGATTGAGTGGTGCACAGCAACAAAATCTCACTCAATATCAACAAAGCCAAAGGGTTGATTATGAAGGAAGAAGGGGACGTCCAGGAACTAGTTCTCATTAAGGAAAGGAGGTGGAGAGGGACAGATATTTTACATTTTTTGTGTTAACATATCAGAAAATCTGTCCTGGGACCAGCGCATAAGTGTTATCTGAAAGAAGGCCCAAAAGCACCTCTATTTTCTTCAACCAACATACATCAAAGTTGCTGCTGAATGCAGCAGGCCAGGCAGCATCTGTAGGAAGAGGTACAGTCGACGTTTCAGGCCGAGACCCTTCGTCAGGACTAACTGAAGGAAGAGTGAGTAAGGGATTTGAAAGTTGGAGGGGGAGGGGGAGATCCAAAATGATAGGAGAAGACAGGAGGGGGAGGGATAGAGCCGAAAGCTTCTACTTTCTTCGAAGCTTGTGTAGTTTGGAATGCCAGCCAAATCTTTGACAAACTTCCATAGATACACAGTAGAGAATATCCAACTAGTTACATCATGGCCTAGTATGGAATCAACAATGCCCAGGGAAAGAAAATACTACGGAAAGCATTGGATACAGTCATCACAGGCAAAGCTCTCTGTACTATTGTGTATATTTACATACTGTGCTGCCACAAGAAAACAGCATCCAACAACAAAAACCCCCACCATCCAAGCCATGCCCTTTTCTCTCTACTACCATCAGTCAGGAGGTACAGAAATATTAATTCCCAAACCACAAGTTTCAGTAACAGTTACAACCATGAGACTCCTGAAATGGCCTGGATAACTTTAATTCCCACTACTCTGAACTGATTCTATAATCTACAAATTCAGTTTCAAGGGCTCTTTACAACACATTTGCAACATTATATTTATTTGCACAGCTTGTCTTGTTTTGTACATTGTCTGTCAGTCTTCACCTGTTATGTTTTCATAAAATTCTATATTTCTTTTTTCTGAAAAACACCTGCAGGAATATATATCTCACGGTAGTGTGTGGTAACATATATGTACTTAGAAAATAAATTTACTTTGAGCTTCGAACATTAATTTTATAGAATTTTTCATTGCTATAAATTAAACAATTAAGTTGAGCAAAGTATTCTTGGCTGCACTGCAGGAAATACAATGGTCAATTTATGCAGAATTATCCAGAAACTGATAATGACATAAATATCTTGCAATGTTTTCATAATATTTTATTGGTTCGGGGGTGGGTGTTTGTTCTTTGAAGGGTGGTTAGGATTAGTACATAGTTGACACTGAAAGGACAGATTGATCAAATGTTTGCTAACTCTATATTCTTTGCTTGTTGTATATATCCTGAGAATAAATCTTACATTGAGATGAAAAGAAAACAAAACTGAAAATATAGCTATAGAGTTATAACTTGGCTCAGTATATCTGTTCTCAGGCAGTTAACATGGTATGTAACACTCGTCGACAACTGTAAATGAAAGAGTCTTAAAATAAAATTCTGAATTGTTCTCTCATCTGCTACCTTGCGGAATAATATTCGTTCCGCTGGTGCAGTAATATGAATGTAGTGTGCTCGCCAATGTTACAGAAACAATAATAAAACAAAGTCAAATATGCGTATACGTTCAAATTCTGTGATTTCTCTTCTAATGACACTAACAGGAAGAAAATCTATCATTATTCCAAATCCAATTTTTTAATGTACTTGAAATAGTTTAAAATTGAAAATATCCTAATAACTATAATTTAGCACCTATTAAAACATGTACAACTATTCAGAGTAATCCTCTTTAAAAAAATATTTGCAGTAGGTTTTCACTAGAATATAGCATATCTCAGATTCAAAGAACCATAGAATCTGTAGCACAGAAATGGGTTCTTTCGGCCGATTTTTTCCATGTTGATTGTGATACATTAATCACACCTTTCTATATTAGACCCATATCTCTGCTACACCTTCCTTTTCTAAGTGCCTGTCCAAGTACCTTTTAAACATTGCAGCAATATCTGCCTTGACCATCTCCTTTGGCAGCCCATTCCAGATAACTACCACAAACTGTGTGAAAAAATTATTGCTAAGATCTCCTTTAAATTTCTCCTATCCCACTTTAAAAATGCATTCTTTAGTTCCAGGAAAAGCTCTGCGATAAAATTCTATTCATCCTGTCCATTTTATAAACCTCTATGAGGTCACCCCTCAGCTTCCTACATTCAAACATAGCCTATCTAATCATGGGAAAATCTGCAGATGCTGAAAATCCAAAGCAACACTCATAAAATGGTGGAGAAGAAACCCAGCAGGCCAGGCAGCATCTATGGAAAAGAGTAAACAGTTGATGATTCAGGCCGATCTCTCCTCATAACTACAGCTTTGTATTGATAGAACCGAACAGGAGAACTTCAATTAACATCACTTGCCCCATTATTGAAATGTTCCCACACCCTTTGGATTCACTTTCAAGGACTCTTTATCTCATATCCTCAATATTTATTGCTTGTTTGTTTATCTATCTATCTATTTATTTATTATTATATTCTTTCTTTTTGTATTTGCACAGTAAGTTGTCTTTGTACACTGGTTGAACACCAACATTGGTGCTGTCTTTCACTGATTCTGTTATGGATTTATTGAGTATGCCTACAAGAAAATGAATTTCAATATCGTATACAGAGACACATATGTAATTTGCTAATAAATTTACTTCAAACTTTGAGCTTTTCTCTTGACTAGGTGCTCCACACCCTCTTCTCCAGCATGGTTCCTTCATCCTGCCATCCTTTCCCTGTGTCAATGGGACAAAACTATCCAGATTTCCATGCAAATACTCATTGAACAACCACCACATTTCCATTGTGCAATTCCCTGAGTAAATTTGTTCCTAATTTATGATCACAAAATGGTGTCTAATAGCACTATATTTCACCCTCCCTCAATTAAATACTGTTTGGACTGTTTGGTCCTATCCTTCAAGCTGTGGTAAAGATCAGGGAGTTGTGGTCACTGTCTCAGAAATGCTCACCATTGTGATATCTGTCACCTGATCTGGTTCATTGCATAGTACAAGATCACCAAATGGCTTCTCCACTAGGTGGCCTTCTGCATATTGTGTTAGGATTCCTTCCTGGACAAATTCTGCCTCATCTAAATCCTTTGCACTTAGGAGGTTCCAATCAATGTTAGGAAAGTTCAAGTTACCCTGACTTTCATTGTCTGTAAGAAGTTTGTACATTCTCCCTGTAACTGCGTGGGTTTCCTCTGGGTAATCTGGTTTCCTCCCACAGTCCAAAGATGTACTGGTTGGTAGGGTAATTGGTAATTTTATATTGTCCTTTGATTAAGATAAGGTTAATTCAGGGGTTGTTGGGTGGCTCAAAGTGTTGGAGGGATCTGTTCCAAGCTGTACCTCTATAAATCAATAAATAAATAAAACCTTCATAAAAGTTGCTGGTGAACGCAGCAGGCCAGGCAGCATCTCTAGGAAGAGGTACAGTCGACATTTTGGGCCGAAACCCTGCATCAGGAGGGTCTCGGCCCGAAACGTCGACTGTACCTCTTCCTAGAGATGCTGCCTGGCATGCTGCGTTCACCAGCAACTTTTATGTGTGTTGCTTGAAATTCCAACATCTGCAGATTTCCTTGTGCTTGCGTTATAAATAAAACCTTGCTATTTTGTACCTTTCCAAAAGCTACCTCATTATCTAATCCTCAATCTCTGTTGCTATTTTGAGATTAGGGATTATAGAATACTCTCAATGGAGTGATTGCTTCCTTCCTGTTTTTGACTTCCACTCACACTGATTTAGTAGACAATTCCTCATGACAATTTCTGCATCTGTGATACTATCCCTGATTATCAATACCACTCTCCCACTTCTTTTACCTCCCTCTCCATCCCTTTTGAAACATTGAAACCTCAGAACATCCAACAGCTATTCCTGCCCTTGTGACAGTCAAGTCTTTGTAATGGCCACAACAGTATAGTTCCATGTACTAATAAACTCTTAGGTTTATCGCCCTTGCTCCTGATGCTTCTTGCATTAAAATAGGCACACTTTAGCTTATTTAACTATCCTTCCTCACAGTCTCTCTACATGCTGCATTTACCTGCACACCATCTGCCTCATTCTCTGACCTATCTCTTTGGTTTCCATCTCCCTGCCAAACCATCCAAAACAGATCTAGCAAATGTGCCCATAACGGTGTTAATCCTTTCAAGTTCAAGTGAACCTCAGAACATCAGTTTAACTCTCCTTTAACCCTGCTGCCTTTTTATGTCTATTTTTAAATTGAAAATTTGATGCGGGTTAATTTTCATCTTTAGGGTGCTGCGGATCACTGAACCGACATACACATTGGTTGCACTACATGCATGAAGGAACAAGTGCACCTAGATTTTATGGCTTTGTGTTTTACATTTACTTGGCTGGCACAAGCTTTCATTTGGTTTAACGGCACATTGGGTTTATAAGGTGGACCCACTTAAACTAGCTAATGTTGGCAGTGTTTCCACAGGGAACTGTTACCTATTCACCTTCTGTTCTTCAAAGTGTCTTTAACCTCTGTATTCTGTGCACCATCCTGGGAAAGTACAGAATGTACTGGAGGTCAGATACTATTGTATCTGATCTCCTGCTTCACTGTGAGAAATAGCACAGCTCTGAACTGAGTTGAGGGCTTCAAAACACTTTATAAATGGCTCCAGGCATTATGGCTGCAGTATCCCATGGCTTTAATTTGAATCAAATTACCAAATTAAATGCTGAAGGTAAGTGGGTTGCTTCTTCTTTATGTCAGTATTCTTCTTTTTAAAAATTAATTTACAAGTGTAACGCCCTGGGAAGTGTTTCACTGTTAATGTAATGGTTTCTCTGTAGCAGCAGTGTTTGGGTTATGACTAGAGATAATGGGGGCTTTAGAATGTGCGCCATCCAATGAGGGGAATGTTTTTCTTTCTTGTGTGCCCGGGAGCGAGGTATTTTGTTTGGCAGAAGATGGAGAGAGAAGATGCCAGAAGGAAGAGGTCATAAACCGCAGGACTAAATGGATGTGTCAGGAGTTGACGACACCCGGGGGAAATTGATGGAGAATGAATGGATGGGAAAATCATGAGCTTCAATGTGCGCATTAGATTGTTTCATTGAAATGGGCCCTTTTCTTACTGGTTTTCTTTACTAACCCTCTAGTCAAATTAAGAATTATAAAGCTAAATCATTTAATTGCATATGGTGTACTGTTTGTTATTTCATGGTACTGATTTGTAACAGGGGGAAACATCATGCACCATCCACAGAAATGAGATTTCACAAGTTTGGCGAGGCCAGAGAATGTCTTCCCCCAGAATAATGCCACCTGTCGAACCTGAGGGTTACACAAGTGTGTGTTTTTTTTTAAATGCTTTAACTGTTTTTATGTTGTTTTTATTATTTATCTATTTCAGTTGTTTTAATAATAAGACAGTTCTGATAAATGGTCCTCAACCTGAAGCAGTAATTTCAGTTCCCCTTTCACAGATGCTACCTGCTCAATTTCAATTTGGTATTCAAGTTCAAGGTTTTTGTCAGAGGCATACATACTCAGGGTATAAATGCCATGAAAATTAAATTGTTTTTTTCATCATCAACCCAGTACATTGCAAACACACAAATATAAATTACAAACATTTGTAAATAGGTAGAACAGTATTAGTGCAAGTTGAGAGAGAGGAAAAAGAAATACAGTTGAAAGCAGTGTTAGGCCTTTTTTTTAGAATATGATGGCAGCAGGGAAGAAACTTCTGTTGAATCTTGAGGTGTGGGTCTGCAGGCTTTTTGTCCTGTTTTAACATGAGGCACAGGACTGGGTCAAGCAAGAGCCTACCATTATACAGTCTGAAGCCGTTGAAACTGTGGGATACCTGGAAGCATACCTGTAAGTGAATTGCTCCAAAGAACTGAGTAATTCCTGAATGATACATATAACCATGTGAGTTTCATCCAGATTATCAGTTTCAGTCCCACATCTCCCAAATATGCCAGTTGGCAGGTTATTTTGGTTCTCGAAATTTCCCCAGTGTAGGCAGATAGCAGAAGAATGAATGGGGAGTTATGAGTTAGAGAGAGAATTAGCTATATGAAGGTGGGAGCGGTAATAGGACTGATGGGAATGCTGTAAAAGTTGGCATTGAATTAATGGACCAAGTGTCAATATTCTCTGATGTAAAGAATGAGAATACAATAAGCAAGGAAATATTTGGCATTGGCCTACAATCACCTTGTACCATCCCAACACATTGGCATTTAGCCTCTATGGATCTTGGAGGAAGGCTGTTAACCAGTTTTGTGGCCGGAGCAGTCCAATGATAATTCCCCTTCCTTAAAATGTCCTGACAACTTTTGACAGCAGCCAAACCTGGAGATGGATTTTGCTAACTGTGAAGGCTGGGATAGATTTTAATAGTTTTTGAAATATCTCTAGAAGCAAAGTAAATTCCAGGCTTTTGTGCATAGCTGTTATTGGGCACACATCGAGAAGTTACTTCACTTCTATTGGCTGAATCTGATCAGAACTATCAGCAAGATGCAGCTCAAAGATTTTTCTGTAAAAGATCTTACTAAAAATTATCCTTTTACTCTGTTGATCCAATCAGTCGGATTTTCCCAAAAATTTCTGACAGTTCTGAACAGCAAGTCTAGAAATTCCACACATGCATGGTACAAACGCACAGGCGTCATCATTTGATTACTTTAAGATATTTTCCAGAATTGTACCCTGCAGTTTCAATTTCCAAATTAAAACTTGAAATTATACTATTTAGGTTTGACCTATTGTATACATATCTCCTGTACTGATTTTATTGGAGAATGCTTGTGAGAGATTAAAGTCCTGATATGATGAGATTTGTTATTAATTGCTTCCATTAATGTAAGTGTATTTAAATGATTAATTATTCCTGTTTGAAAATTAGTAAACCTTTAAATAATGTTGATATTTATGTTTTGACAGGAAGCTATGCCAATTGATATTGCTTAGCCAGATGTCAGAGGCTTTTTCATTGCTTTAATCAGTGACTATTGCTCCAAACCTCCCTATAAAAGATGGAGGTCATCTGTAGAAAGTTTGCCTGATGGTAGAGCTGTCTTCATCCAAACAGCTTCTACTGGAAGATCATCAAAGGTAGAGGCTTAGTTTACATGATAACAGAGAGCATGGGTCGTTTGCTGTTTCCTGTAAAATCAGTCAGTTACTTCACCAAATGCAATAAAGCTCCAAATATTACGTTCCACTGAATGCAATCAGCTAGCAAATAGCAAAAAAAATTTTAAAAATTGTAAATTACCATTTTTAACTTCAAATGATACGGACTTTCAACAGCTATTGTTAAGTTCCTACATAATATTTCTTGGAGATGATGTGACTCCAACCACAACCACTTGTGAACATTTGCAGTTGGAATCACATCATTAAGTAAACAGTTTATTGAAGAGGAGGCTCCACAAGTGCCCCTTTTTCAATGATGGGGGACCCAAGCACATAAGGCCAATAAGTAGCAAGAGAATCCTACGGCCCTACAGCTGCCAGCAACTCCATCCCGCTGTTCTTCCAAATGCTCATCCACATGTTCTGGCTGAGCATTAGTCTGATGTTAAAACCTGCGGTCGACCCATATTTTTGTATTTGTCTACACCTGAAGTAAAGAGGAATACTGAATCTGGGGAGATTCATTTCCCAGGTCTCTCTTGTGTACTTGCTTGTGCTGAATAAAGACCTACAAACAAAAGTTTGGCCTTCATGTGATTTTTTAAAAAAGTTGTAGCAATACAGACCTTCATTAAAAATAAAAAGAAAAAAAAATACAGGAAATCTGAAATAAGATCAGAAAATGTTACAGATATTCAGTAGGTCAGGCAGCATCTGTGGAAGTGGAATCACAGTGATCATTTTCAGATGCAGAATTTATATCATTTCTGAGGGGTCTTAGATCCAAACATTAATGCTGTTTCTCTTTCTACAAATTTGTAGCCTAGCCTACTGAGTGCTCCCATCATTTCTATTTTGGGTTGTGGTTTAGTTAGTGTTACTTTATTGGAACATGACCAATGTGTTCCTTAGTTTCTGTTACTTTGGTGAGAATTACATACATCCTGATTTATAATTGCTGTGAACCTTTTCATTAAACTGCTGTCAAGCATCATGAAACCAATTCTGTTAGGACAAGAATGGCCTGTGTACCAGTTCTTTATCCTTAATTGTACTTAATAGCAATTGATTTTGCTATTGAATTTATATTAGCTTTAAACACACGACACACATAAAAAGCAAAAGGATAGATCCATTACTGGCAGTGTTTGAAAAAATATTATGTGTGATTGCTTTACACTTCAAGTGGTGTTATAAAGCTTAATGGAAAGCACAGGATGGCATAGGGTGCTGGCATGCTAGGCGCCAGACTGCAGTCTCTAATAAACCTTGCCGAACAAGCTGAAGATCTGCCAGTACTCATAGTGAAAAAAAAAGACATGGGTATGATTTTATTTTAAGTGGCTGGATGTAGATATGGAGTTGACAATGTTACCTGAACCAAAAGCACTGAGGCTGGTCCTATCAAGAGAGGCTAAGCAGTTTGCTTGTACACATTGGTGTTTCGAAGAGCAAGGGGAATTCTTTTTAAGATGTACGGTATAAGTCTCTGAGTGGGCTTGACAGGGTAGATGTTGAAATGTGGAAGAATTTCACACGAAAGAACATTGTTACAAGGGGCAAGAACACAAGTTGGAGTGTTCCAATTTATTAACACTACATGAGTCCTGAGTGGTATAACACTGTTGGCCTTCACAGATTTCATCATGGAAACCAGTGAAGATATAATTTTTCAGCATAAAACAGAGCTGGATCAGTTCAACAGATAAGAGCTGTCCCGTATTTCTCTCTTTGACATTTCTGTTTTCTGAGATGCATAGAAACTTCGTTTCAGAGGGTGTGAACCTCCAGAATTTGCTACCTCAGAAGGCTGAAAGAGCTAGATCATTTGGAATATTTAAGGGGAAAGGAGATAATTTTTTGAAAGATTGGAGAACTGAGGGTTTTGAGGACTTAGCACAGACGAGAAGCTAAGATAGGTTCTCCAACTTCCGGTAATTCCCTCCCCCTCCCTTCCCCTATCCCTAAGTCACTCTGCCCCCTCCCCCAGCTGCCTACCACCTCCCTCTTGGTTCCGCTTCCTTCTACTACCCATTGTGTTTTCCCCTATTCTTTCTTCACCTTTCCTGCCTATCACCACCCTGCCTTCCTTCCCCCACCTCTTTATCTTTCCCCTTATTGGTTCTTCACCTGGAACCTACCAGCCTTCTCCTTCCCACCCTCCCCCCACCTTCTTTATAGGTCCTCTGCCCCTTCCCCCTACAGTCCTGATGAAGGGTTCCGACCCGAAATGTTGACCAATCTTTTCCACGGATGCTGCCCGACCTGCTGAGTTCCTCCAGCGTGTTGTGAGAGAAGCTAAGATCAGGTGGACCCAACGTGATCATATTGAATGACGAGGCAGGCTAGAGGAGCCAAGTGCCCTATCCCTTACTTCCTTGTGCTCTCCTATTCTTCTTCTGAAGGTGGAAGTTATGTGGAACAGCAGATCACTCTACAGCCACATAGTCCCAGAACCTGAGTTTGATCTTGAGACTTGCTGCCTGTGTGGAGTATATTGGTATTGGTGTCAGTTTATTATTGTCACGTGCACTAAGATACAGTGATAAGCGTGTTTTGCATATTTTCGTACAGATCAAAACATTATACAGTGCATGAGGTAAAACAATAACAATGCAGAATAATTTTTAAAAGCTACCAATATTGCAGTGCAAGTAAACAATAAAGTGTAAAATCATAATGTGATAGATTGTCAGGCTAGGATTCTATCCTATTGTACAAAAGATCCATTCAAGAGTCTGAGAACAGTGGAATGGTAGCTATCTTTGAGACTGGTTGTACATTCCTTCAGGTTTTGTATCTTCTGCTCAATGGGAGAGGGGAGAAGAGAGAGTGTCCGAGACGGGTGAGGTCTTAGGTTATGCTGACTGATTTACTCAAGCAGTGAAAAATATATGGAGTCTGGATCCTGTGATATACCGTGTTGTGTCTACACAACACTCTGCAGTATCTTGGGGTAAGATCTAGTACAGCTGCCATACTGAGCTGTTAGGCATCCAGAAAGAATGCTTTCTTTGGTGCATTGATAAAAATTAGTACGAGTGGACAGAGTCATGTCAAATTTCTTTCACTTCCTGAGGAAGTAGAGGTGCTGGTGAGCTTTCTAAGTTGTAACAATATTGTGGTTGATCAGGAGAGGCTATTAGAAATGTTCATATCTACAGTTCTGCCTTCAATAATATTATTCCAAACTTGAAGCTGTCCACCCTCTCAAACTCAACACCATTGATGTAGACAGGAGCATTTGCACTGCCCCTTCTCTGAAGTCAATGACCAGGTTTTGGTTTTATTGAAATGATACTATTTTTATTGAAATTGAGGAAAAGGTTGTTGTCATGACACAATGTCACCAAGTTCTCTATCTGCTCCCTGTACTCTGACTCAGCATTATTCGAAATACAGCTCTCGACAGTGCTATCATCTGCAAACTTGAGGATGGGTTAAACCATAATCACGAGTGTTCAGGGAGTGGAGTAGGCTACTGTGGATGAGAATTTGTGGAGCACCAGTGCTTTGAATAATCATGGCAGAGTTATTGCTGCCTATCCTGATGGTAGTCTACTGGTCAGAAAGTCAAGGATTCAGTTGAAGAGGGAGTTAATAAGTTAATAAGAGGGTCCAGAGTTTGGAATAATATTATTGAAGGCAGAAATGTAGCCAATAACCAATAGTCTGATGTAGCTGTCTTCATTGTCCAGATGCTCCAGAGATGAGCATTGAGCCATGGAGATGGTGTCCGGCATAGAACTATTTCCTTGGTAGGCGATTTGCAGAGGTTTGAGGTTGTCTTGAAAGCTGGAGTTGATGAGTGTCCTGACCAGTCTCCTGAAGCATTTTTTGGTGGTAAATGTTAGAGCCACTGGGCAGTAGTTATTAAGGCACATTATCTTATTTTCTGAGGTAAAGGGATAATGTTGGCGCACGGCCAAATGGTTAAGGCGTTCGTATAGTGACTTGCAGGTCGCTAGTTTGAGCCTTGGCTGGGGCAGTGTGTGTGTTCTTGAGCAAGGCACTTAACCACACGTTGCTCTACAAAACAACGGTGCCAAGCTGTATGAGTCCTAATGCCCTTCCCTTGGACAACTTCGGTGGTGTGGAGAGGGGAGACTTGCAGCATGGGCAACTGCTGGTCTTCCATACAACCTTGCCCAGGCCTGCACCCTGGAAACCTTCCAAGGTGCAAATCCATGGTCTCATGAGACTAACGGATGCCTATAACGGGACGATAGAGTTTCCTAAAGGAGGAAGGACCCACGGCCCAATTCAGGGAGATATTAAAGATATCTGGTAATACCTCAGTTGGCTGATCTGCACAGGATCTAAGGACATGCAGCCCCCTCACCAGGCTCACATGGACATTTGGCTTGTTAACCAGCCCTTCTAACAGCCAAGGGACTCAGCAGTAAGAGGGCCACCATAAACAGTAGGCATCTAGGGATGGTATGATTTGGAGTTCTACCAGATAGGAACGCCGTGATGTTCTGATTAAAGAAACCTCGATTTAAGTGAATGCTGTGTAAATACTGCCCAGACACAATTGTTGGTCAGCAAGAAATAACAGATCGTACACCACATAAAATTATAAAGGAAGTATATTTACAAACATAACATATCCTCCTCACTGACGATCAACACTAGTGCACCTCAGGGGTGTGTGCTTAACCCACTGCTCTACTCTCTATATACACATGACTGTGTGGCTAGGCATAGCTCAAATACTATTTATAAATTTGCTGATGATACAACCATTGTTGGTTGAATCTCAGATGGAGGCGAGAGGGCATGCAGGAGTGAGATATGCCAACTAGTGGAGTGGTGTCACAGCAACAACCTGGCACTCAATGTCAGTAAGACGGAAGAGCTGATTGTGGACTTCAGGTAGGGTAAGACAAAGGAACCCATACCAATCTTCATAGAGGTATCAGGAGAGTGAGCAGCTTCAAGTTCCTGGGTGTCAAGTTCTCTGAGGATCTAACCTGGTCCCAACATATTGATGTAGTTATAAAGAAGGCAAGGCAGTGGCTATACTTTATTAGGAGTTTGAAGAGATTTGGCATGTCAACAAATACACTCAAAAACTTCTATAGTTGTACCGTGTAGAGCATTCTGATAGGCTGCATCGCTGTCTGGTATGGAGGGGCTGCTGTACAGGACCGACAGAAGCTGCAGAGGTTTGTAAATCTTGTCAGCTCCATCTTGGGCACTAGCCTACTAAGTACCCAGAATATCTTTAGGGAGCAGTGTCTCAGAAAGGCAGCGTCCATTATCAAGGACTTCCAGCACCCAGGACATGCCCTTTTCTCATGGTTACCATCAGGTAGGAGATACAAAAGCCTGAAGGCACACATTCTGTGATTCAGGAACAACTTCTTCCCCTCTGCCATCTGATTCCTAAATGGATATTGAAGCTTTGGACACTACCTCACTTTTTTTTTAATATACAGTATTTCTGTTTTTGCATGTTTTTAAAAATCTATTTAAAATATGTAATTGATTTACTTGATTATTTATTATTATTATGTTTTATTTGATTTATTTTTTTTCTCTCTGCTAGATTATGTATTGCATTGAACTGCTGCTGCTAAGGTCACAAGTTTCACGTCACATGCCGGTGACAATAAACCTGATTCTGATTCTGAAATTACAGCTTAATCAAAAAGTTCGTAAGAAAAATAAAATAAATGGGCCCATTACAGTTAACTCAGTCTAAATGTGCACACCATTAGAGCTCATCTTGAAGCTGTCTTTTCTCTCTTGCACTGGACCCACGGTCTGTGTGAAAGCACGCACGACATTCCGGATTTCACTCGACATCGATCTCCAACAAATGGGCTCTGTCTCTTGGGAGTATTGGTCTTTCCACCTTGAAGCCATTCATCTGCACAAAGCACTTTGTGCAACAGAGATGCTCCTTCCTCTGGCATCCTCAGCCATCTTCCCTCCTTCCTCTCTGCAGCTCCCACCGAAAGGACCATGAACCCCACCAATGTCCATCACAAATGTCTCTCCACCCAGATTTATGTAGAACCTTCTCCCAGTTCCGCTATCCAGATTGGCTGACACAACGTTCCTAAGTTGAATATCATAGCCCCTTATCTTTAGCCGAAAACCCAAGCATGCTATCAGCAGGACACACTGTTTCTACTGAAAGCTACTAAATGAAATACCCTATATCATTAGCAGTAAAGATCTTAACCAGTGCATTACAGATATGTTTACACTTTTTCTCCATGGTCACGAGGCATTCCTGAGATGTACTAGTTTTCTCCATCATCTCAAGTATGTGCTGGTAGGTTAACTGATCACAAAAAGTTATCCTTTTAGGTTATTGATAGAAAGCGTCAAAGAAGAGTTGATCAGCATGTTTCAGGCAATATAAACTGCAAGGGTACAGGAAATAAAGGGAATTTGGGCCAAACAAGATTGCTCCAATGGGAACTAGCTTTGATGCAATGTGTCATCCAACCACCTTTTTTTTGTTGCTGGAACAATTTGCATAGCATCGCAATGCTAAACATGCCTACACATACTGTGAATAAAAATTTGGTCTCTATACCTCACTGACTGCAGCCAACATCAAGGATGGTGAGGAAAATCAACAGCAATGAAGTTGGTGTGCTTGTGCCAATCACAGCTGATTAGTACCTTTACAGTCAGCAAGTTAAATTGCTACAGATATTCTAAATGTTGGAAATATTTAACAGGTCAAGCAAGAGCTATGGAGAGAGAAAAGCATCAGATTGTATTTGGTATTTTTTCTTCTTCCAAGTGCTACTCAGTGTGGGGAAGCACTGATTTATCAATTGAAGGAAAATTGTGGTCATCAGTAGGATGCTTCCTTGTCCATATTCGACTTGATGTCATGGGGCTTCATGGAACCTGGTGTCCATGCTGAAGACATCCTTCCCATTATGTGATAAAGGGGTTTGTAACATCAAACACAGGATATGATTAAGTTGCCTTACTAGTTTGTGTGAAATATCTCCTAATTTAACTACTGGTCTGAAAGTGCTCATGAAGGGTCTTTGCATAGTTGACTGCTATGTCCGTATTGAGTGCTGAGTTCAATGCTGTGTTATTGATCTGATTTTATCCTTTTTCCTTCGTTTTCAATCCAACTGAGTGAGCTTTCCAGAGGACAGTTAAAATCCAACCACATTGCTGTTTATCTGGAATCACGTAGGCCAGTCCTGTTAGGGCAGCAAATATCCTCCCCGAAGGACGTTAGTGTATCAAATGAGATTTTAAAATTATCTAGTGGATTCCTCTGTTATCATTCCAACAATCAGTTGTTGTTGCTGTTTTCCAAGTTCCACATTGTTGAACATATAATTTCCAGAGTTGCTGATGGCCCTTAGCACCTCATGAATGCCTAGCTTTGAGCTGTCATTACTTGGGTTTCTGAAGTTACCTTTCACTGGAAACCCCTGAAGATAACTTTAAACAGCTCAAGGACTAAACTCAGTTCTCTATGATGGCAGGAATCCATTGTAGCTAGTTGAAAGGCAATAGAAAGAATACCGTCAGTGATGGGATCATAAATCCTGTCAACCTGACAGAAAATAGCTAATCTTTACTTCAATGGACTACTGATACTCCCCCGGGGTGACCTGTCAATCATCCTAGGAATCTGTTGAACAGATTGCTGGCATATTGTGCCATCAGCTCTGGCCCTTTGGACTTTTCTATCCAGAGTTATGAAGGCAGCAGCCCATGTTGACAAGGAAGAAAGCTGAGCTCACATGAAAGAATGCTGAGCATTCACATTCACTGGAAGTTTCATATTAATCATCAGAAACTTGAAGATCATTGTCTCTTCAAGTGTTGAAATGGATCAGGATGCTATATCCATGTTAGAATAAAATGGCTTTCAGATTGGGTGAAAAGTGTTGTTCTACTTTGGAGCTGAATTTTATTTTATGTAATTTTCAGCTGGGTTGCTCTATGTTCCAGGCTTCAGTGTTTTTCTCTCAGCTGTTATAGTATAGTCTTTAACTCAGTCATCTTCTTGACTGTTGCTCTGTTAGTACTTCAGGTTGCCTTACTCTGTGCTCTGAATGTGGATCACTTAAATCCTACTCACTTTACTTTCTAATTCATGTGACGCAGCAGGAAGAAGCTCTTTGGAATTTGAAAGGAGAGTTCAAAGGGTAAGGCAATGGAAGCAGATAAGTCACACATCTGCATCTTATAAATCAGAAGATATGATGATTTTAGGAAGAAGTAGAATCTGAGAATGTGGAACGTATACTCTTACCTTTAAAGATCTTGATGCTATGTTGACAACAGATTGCCAAATACTGTTCCAATAATGCAGAACATTCTCTGCTCACAGATTTGATGACCACTCTATTAATTGCCACTGATCTGTAAGCAACTTGTGTGTCACTTTCTCCAGCTAGTAAGCGGTGAGTGTATTGCTGAGTGTGTTGCAATCTATGTGGGTAATACACACAAAATGTCGGTGGAACTCAGCAGGTCAGGCAGCATCAATAGACAGAAATGAACAGTTGACATTTCAGGCCAAGGGCCTTCTTCAGAACTAGAAAGGAAGGGGGCAGAAGCTGGAGCGAAAAGGTGTGGTGGAGGGGAGAAGGTAATAGTTGAGTATACATGACTGTGATTGTGATTCTGAGTGAGCATGTAGTGAAAGAGTCAGAGGAGTTTTCCTCTTCTCTTTCCAGCTTATAGTGTATGTTTTGCATGTAATGAATGTTCAGGACGTTATTATTTAGGAAGCAATTTTCTATTGATTGGTTCTACTAAATAAATAAGTCATATTTACTGACTGCAGCTGGAGACGTAATTCAGCTCAACTCAGGAGGCAAATATTTATGCAAGAATTTGTTTTCGAATTCTGTGAATAAACCGAATAATGTATATTTACTTTGATCATCATGTCTGTTTCCATCTTTCTTAGATCAACATTTTTCTCTACCTCTAAAATCTCAAAGATGTGCAAAATTGTAGATTAATTGCTCCCTGTAAATTCCTCCTAATGTGTAGGAGAATGATAGAATTGGCGAATTAGTTGAGGGCAATTTAGAAAGAATAAAACAGGATTAATGTAGGATTAGTCTAAACGGATACTTGCTGCTGCTGATTTGGTGAACTGAAGGGTCTGCACTGAACGTACCTATTTAAACTCAGGGTGCCTGCTGTCTACTTGCTGTTACTTGATTTGCAATGAAGTTCATCATGATTTCTAGCAGGTGATAGGGACAATGAGTGCCACCCCTTACAGAGTGGAAGCAATGGTTCCAATCACTGTCATATATTTCTCTATAGATATGCTTGAAGAAACTTTCCCAATTTATTTTTAAATCTTCTGAGAAACAGGCAGCCCAGTCAATTGTTTTCTAGCTTGAAGAACAGCTTTGAAATGCCTCACTGAGAAAAATGAAATGTTTGAGAGTGATTTTTACAGATTCATAATATGGGATAATAGATACTTTAATCATAATCCACCACTTTCCCTCTTTCTGACTTAACAGCCTTGCTCTTGAAGCATTGTGAAGAAGTCTTAGGCTGTGGACTAACTGCAAAATAGGTGCGTGATTTTGACACGAAGTTTGGGAGCATTGAAGACAGCAAGTACCTTGGCTAATGTTGAACGTAGGGGAGCATGATGCTTCCGTGCTTAAAGAAAGGACCAGGCCTGGAAAATATGGCCCAATCTTCTTACATGAGTTAAGTGGCTCCACAAATGATGAAAATGCAAGTTAGAGACCGCAGATACAGAAATCTGAGGAGGCAATCTGCCTACTGGAGGAACTCAGCAGGTGGAGCAGCATATGTGGGAGGAAAGGATTGTTGAAGTGCTGCATTGGACTCATCAAGGGGAGTGCAATTTCCTTACTCACCATACACTTCAGGCACTGACTTGAGAGCAGCTTCCCTCTGCTGACAAGCTTTTGAAATCCACCGTTGAGCTTGTCACTTCAGAAACCATAAATGAACTCCTACGAGCAAGTTCAGTTTATTTCAAATTCACAATCTAAACCATAGGAAAACTCTCCTGCTCCATGCTGCCAACAGTTTTGTTCTAACAGTGTAACCAAAGACCATCTAAAACTCACCTTATTCCCCAGTATTGTTAAGTTAGTTAGACAGCTGTGCAGATCGCACACAATTGTGTTTATCCTAAGCATTGAAATAAAAGGTCTAATATTTAATCACATCATAGCTTTTATAGAATAATTGATAACCATAGAAGTAAATCTCAAAACATAAGTAAACATCTCAGACTATCAAAAAAACTGTCATAAACAGTTCTTGTATCTTAAATTTTTTTTTATTTACAATGGAAATAGGGCACAAATTCTGCTCATAGTTCTTTAAACTAAAACTTCAAAATGTATTGAGTCACACTTTTCCATGTATACACACAGACTGCGCACTGTGTAATTTTTTGTAGATTCTGATCGAATTTTATTGGATCACTGATGATGATGACTGATAAACTAACTTGTTGTTAAGTATCAGAAGCAAATTCGGGTTTGTTATCATTGTTTGATATGATGAGAAATGTGTTGTTTTTTGGCAGCAGTAGAATGAAAAGACACAAGATTATTATAAATTACAAAATAAATAAATAGTGCAAACCAAAAGAAAGAACAAGGCAGTTTTTATGGTTTCAATGACCATTCAGAAGTTTGCTGGTGGATGGGAAGAAGCTGCTTCTGAATCATTGAGTGTAGGTCTTCAGGCCCCTGTACCTCCTCCCCAATGGAATTAAGATGAAGAGGTTCCAGATGGTGAGGGTCTTTAGTGATGGATGACACCGCCTCAATGAACCGCCTCTTGAAGATGTCCTTGATGGTGTGGAGGCTTGTGTCAATCATGGAGCTGGCCGAGTCTAAAGCCCTCTACATCCTCTTCCACTCTTCTCCATTCAATAGTCCATACTGGGCTGCGATTTAGCTCAGTGGAATGCTCTCCACCATATATCTATCAGAATTTGCAACAGCCTTTGGTGCCATACCGAATCACCTGAAACTGCTAATGAAGCAGATCTGTTGGCGATCGCTTCAACCTATTGGGCCCACAATAGATTCTCCAAAGCGCTGACTCCTATGAACTTGAAATTGCTCACCTTATCCACCGCTGACTTCTCAATGAGGATTGGTGTGTATCTTCCCAACCCTCCCTTACTGAAGTCCAAAATCAATTCCTCGGTCTTAAAGTTAAACTGGACAGCCATATGCACAGGAAATGAATGGAGGGTTATGGGCTGATTGCAGGTCGGTGGGACTAGGTGAGAGTAAGAGTTCATCACAGACTAGAAGGGCTGAGATGGCCTGTTTCCGTGCTGTAATTGTTATATGGTCTTGCTGATATGAGGTGAGTTGTTCTTGTTGAAATATGATTGAATCAGTGAATCCATCTCAGTCCTGTATACTTCCTTCTCATTATCTGAAAGTTTTCTAGTTTGGTGTTTTAGGTGAATTTATTAAGTGTATTTGAACTGTGCTTAGCCACACAGTCATGAGTGTAGAGAGAGTAGATCAATGTACTAAAAACATATTCTTGAAGTGCACCTACTTTGATTGTTAGTAAGGAGGAGATGTTATCAGGGATCCAAACTGACTATCATCTCTCAATGAGAAAGCTAGGGATACATTTGCAAAGGGAGTTATACAGAGGCCAGGACTAGAAGCTTGGTGATTAATACTAAGGATATGATGGTATTGAATGCCAAGCTATTATCAATAACTGGCTGCTTAACATTTGTTTTGCTGTTGTTTAGATGCTCCAAAGCAGAGAAGAGAGTTACTGAGAATGCATCCAATGTAGACCTTTTATGGTGTTAGGTGAACTGCAATGGTCCAGGTTCTTGGTCAGGCAGGAGTTACTTCTAGCCATAACCAAGTTCTCATAACCCTTCACAATAATACATGTGAGTCTTACTGGGTTATAGTCATTGAGGCAACTCATCCTGCTCTTCTTTGGCATCAGTATGATTGATGCCCTTTTGAAGTTGGTGGGGACTTCAGAACAGTAATGGGTTAAAGGTATCCTTGAACACTCCATTAGCACAAGTTTTCAGCACCCGGCCAGATACAATGTCAGCACCTGGTGCCTTGCAAGGTTTCCACCCTTTTGAGTGATGTTCCGACATCAGCCTCTGAGACAGAAATCACAGGATTGCCAGGTGCTGAGGGGATTTGCACAGATGTAGTGTTATTTTCCTTGTCAAAGCATGCATTAAATTTGTTGAGCTCATTGGGGAGTGAAATATCACTGCCATTATGCTGTTAGGTTTGCCTTCTAGGGAGTAATGGCATGCAAACCCCATTACAGCTGTTGTACATCCAATTGTCTCTCTAATTTTACATGGAATTGCCATATAAAATTACCCCTTTTGTAATTTTGATTATTTATCCATTCAGTTATTTGGATTGTTGCTATAAAAAAAATGGGACAAGGCTACCCAGCTTCACACAATTTAGTATGATCATTATTGACCTGGTTTAAACCCTTATCTCTTCTGTACCAGATTCTAGAGAGATTCAATCCTCTAATATTAAAAAAAACTTTCTACTTCCTCTTTAAGTAACCACGAAAATTCAGTCTTTACAATTTTCCATGGTAGAGAATTCCATAGATTTACTGTCCTCTGAAAGAAATTCCTTCAAACCTCAGCTTTAAATGATCACCCTCAAACATGTGCCTTTGTTTGAGATTCTCCCTCTATTGGAAACCTCAAAACATCTATACCCTTAGAATCTTACATATTTCCGTAAGATCTCCCCTCATTCTTCCAAACTCCAAAGAATATTGACCTGATCTGCTTTACCTCTATTGAAAGGACAACCACCTCATTGCATGAATCAGCCTGGTGAATTTCTCTTGCACTGCTGCCAATATGAGTATATCCTTAAATAGGGGTAGCAAAACTGCACAGCTCTGAATTATGACCATACTAGAAACTGGTAGAACAGCAACCATAATCCCTTATTTCTGAATCGCAACGGATTTGCCATTTTAAACACTTACTGCAATTGTCTACATATAAGAGATTCTGCAAATGCTGGACATCATGAGCAACACACAGCACTTGCTGGAGGAAATCAACAAGTCAGGCAGCATCTATAAAAGATCTCAGCGAGTTCGGCAGCAGGCCCCACCTACCCATCTTCCTCTTCCCCTTGTCTCACCTATCACCTGCCAGCTTGTACTCTTCCCACTCCCCAACTTCTTATTCTGACCTCTGCCCCTCCCTTTCTATTTCAGATGAACGGTCTCAGCCTGAAACGTTGACTGTTTATTCATCTCCATATGTTCTGTTTGACTTGCTGATTTCTCCCAACATCTATTCTGTGCTAATGCAATTGTTCTAACTTCTTTTTGTGATTCAATCCCATTTTTTTTCTTGTATTAGTTAATAGTCTGCCTTTAGGTTCGTCTTGCTGAAAACATAAACTCACACTCACCCACGTTAACCTTCATTTACCAAGTTTTTGCCCACTCACTCAACTACCAATGTCCAATTGCAACATGAATACTTCACACTCATTCATCTCCTCAAGGTCATTAATGTACATTGGAAATAATTGAAGGCTCAAGGACTGCTCCTTGGAACATCCCAATAGTCAAATCCTTCTGCCTAACAATAACCTGTTTATTCCAGTGTTGTCTTCAGTAGGATAACCAATCTTCAATCCATACCAACACACTTCCCTGAACACCATAAGTTCTTTTCCTATATACCAGTCTTTTTTGCAATACTTTGGTGCTGTAAATGTCTCTTCACCTCCATGTTGGCTTCTATTAACACAGTCTACTAAATCCTCAAATAGTTGCCAACATTTTTTGCCTTTCCTAATTATCCTTGAAAGGTTTGCAGTGATCTGCCATCCTGAACCACTGAAGTATCTCAGGTAAAGGTGGCATTGCTACATAATTTCATAGTATTAGGCCCTATAACAAAAAAAAGGAGCAGCAAATTATAACCAAGTCAGGATGATATGTGATATGGAGGGACACCTGCAAAGGTTGGTGTTCCCTTGATGACCTGCGTTTTTCTGACTTGGTAATAGAAGTTGTGGGTTTGCTAGCTTCTGTTAGCATAGCCTTGTGATAAAACACTCTGCAGCCATCGTGCGTTTGTGGTGGAGGGTTTAATTGCCTAGAGCAGTGGATAGGTTTCCAGCAAAGCAGGCTATTTTGTCCTGGATGACGTTGAACCTCAGATTCCTTTTCTTTATTGCATGTCCATTGACACGTACCGTGAAATGCATCATTTGTGTTAATAACCAGCACAATCTTAAGATGTGCTGAGAGCTGCCCGCAAATGTTGCTGCACATTTTGGCGCCAACAATTCTCTTGAGAATTATTGAACATGCATTCATCTCATTAATTGAAGTTATTCCAATACACTCCATCAATTTCTGACTGAAATTGTTCCAGACTACTTTGAGTCTCCATGTGTTTTTTTTTGTATTCTTGATTCAGTTCCCAGTCTACAATATCGCCAAAGCATATATACATGTCACATTCATTAAAAAAACAGTATTTTCATTTGGGCACAGAACATTGTAGCAATGCTGATATGCAGGAAAGCAGCTGGGACAGTGAGTCAGAAGCTTGAATTTTAGCTGATATATTCAGGTGGACGTGGGACAGTCGGGGAGAGGGTAAGTGCATCAGAAATAACAACAACAGCTTCAACCTGTGATTTGTGGTTCATTAGCCTATGTCTAGCAGTCTCTAATGGCAAAAAAAGTTGTCAGTTTTGAGATTATAATACTGTATATCAAAGATGATACTTACAAGCATTTGTAATTTTAATTTTAGATTACATGATTTCTGGGTTTCCTGGAACTCAGGGATTACCTAGACCATTACTATGGATGAGGAACACTAGCCCTTGACAGATTTAAAAAACTATTTCTTTCAAAAATTTTAGCTTCCAGATAGAAATGTTCTTCCCGAAGACCCTTGAGAAAGACCCTTTGGGTCAGTGACCTTCTCCTTGGACTCTTTTGTCTTCTCTTCTTGAACTGATTTAGCCCTCTGGCTCTGTCTTGTGTAGGTCCAATAGGACCAGCTTCTGCTTGGGAAGTTACACGTCAATAATGAGAAGCCTAGCTGTGCTCAAGTCAATCTACAGCAAACCTGAAAATAATTGATGATCCATCTAAGTGGTGTAGAAGTGGAACATTGTTCCATTTATTTCCTGAATGTAGCCTGCAAGGTGCAAATAGATGTATTAATTTGACTGCTTGGGCTTAAAATAACCCTTTAATCTGGAGTGATGTCACCGTGCAATCTGCCTGCTTTTCCAGATCTGTGCAAATTGTATGTGATTTAATCTCACAAATTGTGAGTGGTGTTCATTATTTGTCAATCATGTTTAAAATTATCACTTTGTGATAGTCGTAGAAACAATGGTGGCATCCTGTCTGTCTGTATCTTGTTTTACGGCGGTTGGCATCCAGCTTAATGGTGCATTACCGCCACCCTCTGCTCCAGAATGTGCACTAGGCATACACTCTAAATCCCTTCACCCAATCACCCAATCACACACACACACACACACACACACACACACACACACACACAAACCTACACTTCACCCTCCCATCTTTGACCATCCTAGTATCCTATTCCTGTTTATTCGTCATATTCTATAAAAAACCCCTGTACCCCTTAAAAATGCTAAAAATACCCGGACTTGTGCTCTCTCACCCATGCCCAGCAACCCTTTTCATGTGAATTCCTGCATCCCCAACTCCCTTAATTTATTTCTCATCATCTCTCTCTGTATCCCATACTTCCTGCAACACAAAACTACATGTTCTACTGACTCCTCTTCCTGACATTCCTCACACAATCCTGTCTGGTGTTTCCCTATTATTTTTAATGTTTTGTTTAATGCACAATGCCCCAGCCTTAACCTGGTCCACACTATTTCCTCTCTTCTGTTTCCATGCACAAATAAAAAATTCACACCAAACAAAATTACTAAATTTTCTACCTCTTTCTTTGTGTATAAATTGCTTTGAATAAAAATGCCATGCATCCTGTTATCATGTGCACTATGGTATTTTCTGTAATGTAACCAACATTATGGCTCAGAAATTATTTCCCTGCTATCTTAATGACAGGTTGTTGATAATCTGCAATATTTTACTCAAATATTTTCCATTGGAAAACTGGAAAAGCAGGGTCAGCAGATATATAACAACCTTTAGAGATTTTTCTTACAAAATTCCAGTGGAAAATTCATATCATCTGACAACTGCAGCTTCACTTCAGATGTAAACAGTTCCTGATTCACAGCATGCTTTTTCCTTTGCCCTAGGGATCATCCAGAAAGTTGCATTTTGTGTTGCATTCTTGTCAATGGTACATGATGGTTAAAGCAAAATGAACATGTTTAGTCAAATAAATGTCATGTAAACAGTAATGCCGGGGGTGATTCTGAATACTGGTTGATAAAAAACCTCTCTAGCTTATTTTTTATGATACAAAGGGAAGCGACTCTTCCACTCCCATGCTAGTCCCATGAGACTAATTTCTATGAGCCTCATTCCAATTTCTCAGTATTTCTACGTAGATTTGCAACATATGCTCCCTGAGCACATTCCCTTTGGTTATTTTTACCACATTCACATTAGGGTCAATATACAGAAGCCACTTAACCTGCCAGTACATTTTGGAATGTGGAAGAAAATTGCAGAACCTGGAACTGTGCGGGGATAGCACCTAAATTCAGGATCAAACCTAAGTTTCCACAGCTGTAAGGATGTAGCATTGACTTATTACATCATTGTGATTAACTTAACTTTTGTATACATGTATGCTCCAGTAAAGAAGAAAATGCAAAACATAGAAAGTGTACATTTTTTTAATTTTCCCATTATTTTAAAAATCAAAGCTCAATATTGAAAATTCTCAACCAAAATGAAAATTTGATATATATTTCACATCTGTTGTCATGGTGGATAGAAACTGTAAGATTGCTCTTGGTTGGCCTTTGGTAGCCTCACAGGAGGTCAAAAATTATAAAATTATCTGTTTCATGTTATTGAGTGATAATTTACATTTACATTGCAGGAAGTACCAATTAGCATACACAAGGTAACAGGATACAATTCAAGACATTTCATTTGCTGAAGAATACAGACCCTTGACCCTTATTTTCAAAGGTTTAAAATGTCTAGAGTGCTGTTTCCCTAAAACACTAAATAATATTTGAAGGCAAAGCCACAGTAAACTTAACTTCACAAATGATCGCAATCTTGAGATGACCTTATAGTGGAGATTAAATGAATGTATTGTTGCCCTCAACTCAGTTCACTTCACTTCTTCATGAATAGTTGATTACCTTTTTTATTAAGGATATGTTGGCATCAAAATATCAGAGGAAAATAGTGACACACAGATTGTTGTATTTATGGTAATGACCTTTTCAAAGGTCACCATATGGAGTACTTCCTGTAGTAGTCCCTGAGATTTGGGTTATGTTTTTTCACTGTAAGCTAATCATCCATCTTTAACTAGCTGTTTGTTATTTCAAGATACTTTTCCTGTATTCTGTATATTCAGAGTCCTTGAAGTTTAATTACTTCAGTATATTTAACAATTCTCATCACTTTGTGATTTATTTCCCACAAACTTCTTAGCGTGTGTCTTAAGTTTATCAGCTATTTATGTTGTACTGTGAAGCTAAAATATGCAGGATATAATATTTTAATGCAGTTGACCACAGTTATTTTCATAGTAAAGGTCTTTAAACCTTTTAACTTCCATCATGACAGCAATTTTTAAAACCCCTGGGGCAAGTCTTATTTTCACTACATACGTCACACATTGAATTTTTATGACATTCTGTCAGATTGTTAAAAAAAACTGACTGAATTTATTGAACTCAAATCTAGAATTTCTTATTGCGAGAATCTGAATCATGACTTTTGGCTTGTTATTTGTTCTCAGGATTACTACATTGCAAAACTACACTCATTGCATTACAGCCTAAGTAAATAAACCCTAAAAGAAGCTACATCTGTAAAGCATTACTGCCTCCATCTGAAACACATAATTAATATAAATTTATCTTTCATCCCAATCTGAAAGAAAAACTTGAATTCATATAGCCTCTTTCTAAACTTCGGAAACCAGGCAGTGAAGTACTTTTGAAAATTATTTACTTTTTCAGGTACAGCAGGTGGTGAAAAAGGCGAATGGTATGCTGGCATTTATAGCGAGAGGATTTGAGTACAGGAGCAGGGAGGCACTACTGCAGTTGTACAAGGCCTTGGTGAGACCACACCTGGAGTATTGTGTGCAGTTTTGGTCCCCTAATCTGAGGAAAGACATCCTTACCATAGAGGGACTACAAAGAAGGTTCACCAGATTGATTCCTGGGATGGCAGGACTTTCATATGAAGAAAGACTGGATGAACTGGGCTTGTACTCGTTGGAATTTAGAAGATTGAGGGGGGATCTGATTGAAACGTATAAAATCCTAAAGGGATTGGACAGGCTAGATGCAGGAAGATTGTTCCCGATGTTGGGGAAGTCCAGAACGAGGGGCCACAGTTTGAGGATAGAGGGGAAGCCTTTTAGGACTGAGATTAGGAAAAACTTCTTCACACAGAGAGTGGTGAATCTGTGGAATTCTCTGCCACAGGAAACAGTTGAGGCCAGTTCATTGGCTATATTTAAGAGGGAGTTAGATATGGCCCTTGTGGCTACGGGGGTCAGGGGGTATGGAGGGAAGGCTGGGGCGGGGTTCTGAGTTGGATGATCAGCCATGATCATAATAAATGGCGGTGCAGGCTCGAAGGGCCGAATGGCCCACTCCTGCACCTATTTTCTATGTTTCTATGTTTCTATGTTGTAATCCAAGAAATGTCATAGCTAATCTGCATGCACGAAGGTGCCACAATCAGACGTGTGATTATATAAGGATAATCTGTCTGTTGTTCACATTGAATAAAAATAAAATGCATCTTATACGAAAATGGAACTAAGGAAACTGTGGCTCTCTCTCTCAATCAATCTCACCTTTTCTGAAGTGGGCCTTAATTATCTGACTGATAGGGGAGAAAGCAATCAACTGAGCTGTATCTGACATCAATATCTTTAATATGTTAAGCCACACAACAAATTAGCTGAACTGACCAATGTTTACATATAAGCAATCAGCAATGAAAACAGTATTTCTGTTAAGCCCTTGCTATTTCTTTGAAAAACTTATTTTCATCATCTGAGATATGTATACTGTGCCTCTGGCTAAAAGTTCTTGGTCCAGTTGCCTTTAGTTACCGTTGTCTCTTAATATTACGTTCATTGAGTATTCTACAAAATCCCTAGCTCCTTAACTCGTGTTAGATCTTGCAGCCAGAAGACATCAGTACAGCAATTCCTTGGGACTTCTTAGATTTCCCATTGTAATTTTAACATGATCATAGAAAAATGTCACATTCCTTTTTTGAAAGTGCAAAAGTGCTACACAACTTGATTTACGTAAATTGATCAAAAGATAATGGGACCGGTCTTTGAGTTACCATAAGACCATAAGACCATAAGACAAAGGGGCAGAAGTAGGCCATTCAGCCCATCGAGTCTGCTCCGCCATTTTATCATGAGCTGATCCATTTTCTCCTATTTAGTCCCACTCCCCTGCCTTCTCACCATAACCTTTGATGCCCTGGCTACTCAGATACCTATCAATCTCTGCCTTAAATACACCCAATGACTTGGCCTCCACTGCTGCCCGTGGCAACAAATTCCATAGATTCACCACCCTCTGACTAAAAAAATTTCTTCGCATTTCTGTTCTGAAAGGGCGCCCTTCAATCCTTAAGTTATGCCCTCTCGTACTAGACTCCCCCATCATGGGAAACAACCTTGCCACATCCATTCTGTCCATGCCTTTTAACATTCAAAATGTTTCTATGAGGTCTCCCTTCATTCTTCTAAACCCCAAGGAATACAGTCCAAGAGCGGACAAACGTTCCTCATATGTTAACCCTCTCATTCCCAGAATCATTCTAGTGAATCTTCTCTGTACCCTTTCCAACGTCAGCACATCCTTTCTTAAATAAGGAGACCAAAACTGCCCACAGTACTCCAAGTGAGGTCCCACCAGCGCCTTATAGAGCCTCAACATCACTTCCCTGCTCCTATACTCTATTCCTCTAGAAAAGAATGCCAACATTGCATTCGCCTTCTTCACTACTGACTCAACCTGGAGGTTAACTTTAAGGGTATCCTGTACGAGGACTCCCAAGTCCCGTTGCATCTCAGAACTTTGAATTCTTTCCCCATTTAAATAATAGTCTGCCCATTTATTTTTTCTGCCAAAGTGCATAACCATACACTTTCCAACATTGTACTTCATTTGCCACTTCTCTGCCCATTCTTCCAATCTATCCAAGTCTCTCTGCAGACTCTCCATTTCCTCAGCACTACCGGCCCCTCCACTTATCTTCATATCGTCAGCAAACTTAGCCACAAAGCCATCTATTCCATCATCTAAATCGTTGATGTACAATGTAAAAAGAAGCGGCCCCAACACTGATCCCTGCGGAACACCACTGGTAGCCAGCAGCCAACCAGAATAGGATCCCTTTATTCCCACTCTCTGTTTCCTACCAATCAGCCAGCGCTCTATCCACATATGCAACTTTCCCGTAATTCCATGGGCTCTTATCTTGTTAAGTAGGCTCATGTGTGGCACCTTGTCAAAGGCCTTCTGAAAATCCAAATATACAACATCCACTGCATCTCCCTTGTCTAGCCTACTGGTAATTTCCTCAAAAAATTGTAATAGGTTTGTCAGGCAGGATTTTCCTTTAAGGAATCCATGCTGAGTTCTGCCTATCTTGTCATATGCCTCCAGGTACTCTGTAACCTCATCCTTGACAATCGACTCCAACAACTTCCCAACCACGGATGTCAAGCTAACAGGTCTATAATTTCCTTTTTGCTTCCTTGCCCACTTCTTAAATAGCTGAGTGACGTTTGCAAACTTCCAGTCCTCCGGAACCATGCCAGAATCTATCAACTTTTGAAAGATCATTGTGATTGCCTCCGCAATCTCCACAGCTACTTCCTTCAGAACATGAGGGTGCATTCCATCTGGTCCGGGAGATTTATCTACCTTTAGCCTATGCAGCTTCCTGAGTACTTTCTCTGTCGTAATTGTGACTGCGCACACTTCTCTTCCCTGCCACCCTTGAGTGTCCGGTATACTGCTGATGTCTTCCTCAGTGAAGACTGATGCAAAATACTCATTCAGTTCCTCTGCCATCTCCTCATCTCCCATTACAATTTCTCCAGCATCATTTTCTATCAGTCCTATATCTACTCTCACCTGTCTTTTACTCCTTATGTACTTGAAAAAGCTTTTAGTATCCTCTTCGATATTATTTGCTAGCTTCCTTTCATAGTTAATCTTTTCTCTCTTAATGACCTTCTTGGTTTCCTTTTGTAAGGTTTTAAAAATTTCCCAATCCTCTCTCTTCCCACTAATTTTTGCTTCCTTGTATGCCCTCTCTTTTGCTTTAACTTTGTCTTTGACTTCTCTTGTCAACCACGGTTGCATCCTTTTTCCACTCGAAAATTTCTTCTTTTTTGGAATATACCTGTCTTGCACATTCCTCCTTTCTCGCATAAACTCCAGCCACTGCTGCTCTGCTGTCTTTCCTGCCAGTGTCTCTTTCCAGTCAACTTTGGCCAATTAACAAAAATGAATTTACCATTAACCAAAATGAATTTTAAACAGTAAAAATGGTTGAGCTTGTGATTTCTCAACCAATGATCCAACTATGCACTATCATTCTTTACAAATAAAATTAAAAGTGTATACATATTTTAAGATAATAAAAAACAGCAAAAGCTTGAAATAAAGTAGAAAATGGTGGGCCCACACTGTAGGTCAGGCTGTACGCATGAAGAGAGAAACTGCTAAGTTTCAAATCTCAGACCTTTCATCAGAACTGCCTTGCCAAAGTGTTTCAAATTTATTTCCTTCTTTATTCTTTGCCTAGTTACATCAAATAAGATTTTCCATTTGTAAACATATTGCTCAAGCTCGCATTTCTTAATACTTTATAAGTTTATTTGTTACCTCCCCTTTACAGGTGAAGAAGGTTCTTAACATTAAAGTCCATCAAAACTTTGAAGAAATTTGACAGCTTCGACTGGATGAGAAGCTGGGGGAATGGATTTGTTACCTGTTGGTTATTTCCTTGGCAGTTTGATGATTAAGACTTGTTTTATTCACCCCACCTGAGCCCAAGCATTCAGCAAGGTGTACGTTTTTTTCCTTATTATTTATCTGAATTGGGAAAATCCTAGCACAAACTCCGATGGAGAACATTCATAGTATATTCGCTTCCTATTGCTCTTTTATTATATTCCACCCACCTTGTAACTTCGTGTTCCATTTTATGTCTGTATGGCTGGTTGATAAAATAGTCCAAGTTCATTGTCATATGCACAAGTACAGTACTTGTATGCAAAGATGCAATGAAAATCTTACTTGCAGCAAAATCACAGCACAGAGTGTCATATCAACATTACTCACAGGAAGCACATACTGTAAATTAAACATAAATTATATATAATTTTACAAGAATGAACACAGTTAGAACAAGAAACCTCTATTTTAGTGCAATGTGATCAAAATGGCCATACTGTAGTGCCAAACACTTCAAGAACTGAATGGTTCAAGGGAGGTATCTGTTCTTGAAGCTGGTAGTGTGGAACTTGGCTTCTGCAGCTCCTCATGATGGGACCTGCAAGATGACATGGTGGGGATCCTTGATGATGGATTTGCCTTCTTGAGGCAGCGTATTCTTTAGATATTACTGATGTTGGGTAGGGAAGTACTATTTATTTACTTTGTAAGTTCCAGAATTTTTTTTGCTGCAAACAACAAATTTCATGACGTTTGTAAATGATCATAAATCTTTATTCTAATACATTGGGCTGAGTCCACTACCTTCTTCAGCTTTTGCAATCCTGCACATTTGAATTGCCATTCCAGACCATGATGCCACCAGGGTCAAAGATCTCTTAAAATCTGAATATTATGACCCAAAGATTTTTAGTTATCCTTAAGACTTGTAATATTTTGAAATAATCTATTGTTACTTAGGTAAAACCCATTTCTATAGCAGTAAAACTATCAGTTTCTAAGCATATCATATATAGTAATATGCTTATCAAGCTCTTTTTTTCTAGATACCAAAACAGCAATCTTTGGTTGCATTCGAAATGAATAACCTCCATGCAATTAGCACAGCCCCCATTTTATGAAAAAGTTTGATGTTTGAAGTTCCATGAAGGTTATGACTCCTGATCTACACTCACCAGATGGTGGGCGTCCTCCAGACAGGGGACAGGAAATTAAATTAAAAGTTACTGATGCAAATCTTTAAATGGATGCAGCTGTAGATCCAGGTTTCAGATTGGTGGTATATGATGACAATTATATTTTGCATTACCTTGCTTGGCTTTTCACAGGATTGCCAAAGTGAAATACATGATTTGATATATCCAGTCATAGTAGCAAGCAATTATAATTTGCTACTATAGCAATACAATACATTAGCAACTATACGAGGGGTGATTGATAAGTTCGTGGCCTAAGGTAGAAGAAGTCAATTTTAGGAAACCTAGCACATTTATTTTTCTTACATTTACACACTTAGTCCAGCGGTTGTGGGGCATACGGATCTCTTATTTGTAGAAGTCGGCATCTTGGACCTCTAGAAAGTGGTCCACAGCAGGAGTGATTGATAAGTTTGTGGCCTAAGGTAGAAGGAGATGAGTTATTAACTTCAAACTTTCTGCATTTTCACTCACAGAGTTGAGCTTTACTTGCATGTAACGAGAGCTGTATAACTCATCTCCTTGTACCTAAGGCCACAAACTTATCAATCACCCCTGCTGTGGACCACCTGGAGGTCGAAGATGCTATTGATACACCTCAAGGATGTGTGCTTAATCCACTGCTTTACTCTGTCTATGACCACAATTGTGTAGCTAGGCACCATCAAACACCATCTATAAGTTATCTGATGACACAACTTTTGGTGGCAGAATTTCAGATGGTGATGAGGAGGTCTACAGGAGCAAGACAGACCAGCAGCTAAGTGGTGTCACATCAACAACCTTGCACTCAACATCAGTAATTCCAAGGAATTGATTGTAGACTTCAGGAAGGGGTAGGTGAGGGAACACACACCAGTCCTCATCGAGGAATCAGAAGTAGAAAGGATAACCAATTTCAAGTTCCTGTATGTTATCATCTCTAAGTTTACATTGTGGGCCCAATATATTGTTGCAATTACAAAGAAAGCATGACGGTGGTTATGTTTCATTCGGAGTTTGAGGAGAATTGGCATGTCACAAAGACACTTGCTAATTTCTACTGGTGTACCATGAAGAGCAGTCTAACAGTCTGGTATGGAGGGGCCACTGCACAGGATCAGTAAAAGCTGCAGACAGTGGTAAACTCAGCCATCTTCAGCATGGGCAATAACCTCCCTAGCATCCAGGATACCTTCAAAAGGTGATGCCGCAAAATGTGGCATCCAGCATTAAGGACCCCCATCACCAGGACATATCATTTTCTCATTACTTCCCTCGAAGAGGAGGTCCTGAGCCTGAAGACATGCACTCAGCGTTTGAGGAACAACTTCTTCCCCTTTGCCGTTAGATCTCTGATTGGACAATGAACCCATGAACACTACCTCAGTATTTTTTTATTTCTCTTTCTGCACTTCTCACTTAACTTTTCTTTTTTATTTATAATTCTTAGCACAATTCATAGTTTTTGTTATTACCTATTGCTGCTGAAAAACAATAAGTTTCATGACATGTGCCAGTGATATTCACCTGATTCCAATTATAAAGGCTGATCCCTTACTGCTTTCATTGACAATCAGATAAAAAGCAAACTAAAATAAATATACCTCTAAAAAAAAACTGATTTCAGAAGACTTCTTAAAAACATTTGTAAGCCAGTGTCAGATCCCCTCTAAAGACTGTCTGAGTGTAAACAGCAGCTGTCATGGCAACTAGAATGATCTTTCCAAAAGTCATCTGACTTAGAACTTGTGAATTCTTGGCATACAAGTCTGTGGGTTCAGCTAAAGAACAATATGTCTTAGCACGGTATGTAGTGTCTAAGGAATGTGATCTTCAGTGAGTAAGGAGTTAATTTCAGTTAAATATTTAATTTGCTTTATCTACTTGATTCTCTTTATTTTGCACTTTCCTTGTGCAGATTGTAAACATGTTAAATAACTAGGCTGTAGCTTGACAGGTAATTAGGAAAGCAGCTAGAACTGGTTGACTGAAGTCAGGTGAATCAAACCTCGTGCACTTCTTCTACTTGGTATATTTCACGAATAGTAAAGCATGTAGTGTCCCTGGACTGTCAACTTACGTTTAAAGCAAGGGTGCAGCTTTAATAAATAAGAAAATAAGTAAAGCAGGTGCATCTAGTAGGTCTGATGTCTCGCCGTTCCTGTGATGCAGGTGTGATGTCTGTACGGAGCTTATATGATCTCACTGGCATTGCATGGGCTTTCTCTGGGTACTGCTCCCACAACATAAAACGTGTAGGTTGACAGATTAATTGGGCTTGAAAATTGCCCCGAGTGTATAGGTGAATGAGACTTGATGTGTCTGTGGGAAGAATTAATAAAGGGGGGTAGTGTAAATGGATGATTGGTGAACTCAAAATCAGATTTCTTTATCATATGGAATCAAAACATACAGTAAAATGTGTTGTTTGCATGAACAACCAACACACCCAAAGAAGTACTGGGGGCAGCCCACAAGTGCCCTCACACAATCTAGTACCAACAATGCATCCCCATGATGCTCTGCAGAAGAACACAGAACACAGCAATCAACAAAGCAACAACAGCAAAGCAATCCCCATTCCTCTCCCTCCCACCCAAACGGTCACCTAGGTATATACACAGTTCTCTAACCCCAGGGCACGCCACCTTTGGCCTCCAGCCTCCTGTGGACTCATGGATTTGCAGACATTGGTCCTTTGACTCTGGCTGCGGACTCTCAGAGATATCCACACTTGGGGTTCCAGGCATCAGGCTTGGATTTTCAAGTGACCTTCAGGCTTTGATTTGGATCTCTAATTAACCTTCTGTCTTTGATCATCCATATTGATCGCAGGTCTGGCTGATGATGACTGATGAGGACCCTGAAATCCAGGTCTTGAACTTTGGACTCACCAATGACCGTAGGACACAGGAGGAGAATTAAGACATTTGGGCCATCTTTGTTATTCCCTCAAAACACCATTCTCCTGCCATCTTCACGTAACCTTTCATGCCTTACCAATCAAAAATCCATTAACCTTCCTTTTAAGTATACCCAATAAATTGGCCTCTACAGCCAACTGTAGCAAGGAATTCCACAGATTCACCATCTTGTAGCTAAGGGAATTCCTCCTCATCTCTGATCTAAAGAGATGTCCTTGTATCTGAAGCCGTGCCCTCTGGTCCTAGTATCTGACACTATAGGAGATATCCTTCCCGTGTCCACTCTACCTTGGCCTTTCAATATTCAATAGGTTTCAATGAAAGAATTCTAAACACTAGATCTCAAACTCCAGTCTCGCCGACTAGTCCACCTGGGGTGTCACTAGCCCTCGTGCCTCCTGCCCGCACTGAAACCCAATCCCGGAATCTGCTGAAAATTCGCCAACCTGTGGGAGCCACCAGCCATCATCCTTACAGGTCTGCCAGCCTGACATCCAACCACCAATATTCTTCATGCAGCATCCCCGTTGCTGGCCTTTGAATGCAGAGTGCAGAATGGTGGCCGAGACTCTGGCCTGACATCCAAATCCTTCACAACCCTGTTCCTAAGCCCTAACTACTCTCCCTGTCCTCATAACCTTTCCTACGACCCTAAAAAACCTAAAAGTTCAACTAAGTCTGAGCCATGACCTAAATAGAGATCACAGTTGGTGCCATCTTGACCAGAACCTTGATGGGCTGATGGGCCTGATTTTATGACTTTAAGACAAGCATGGCAGGGCAAGTGATGTTTTGCAATTATAGAGCACAAAAGCCAGTAGAAACCATTTCAAAGCAAACACATCTGTAACAAATGTATACAACCTGAAGTAAAATGAGTTAAAGTTGATGAGTTGGAGACTGAGGTTCAGACATAACAATATATTCGGTAATAGGATATGCTGGAAAATTTATTCTGAGAGGCAGTCGCATCTCTTGGATTATATTGTATGTAATTTCTCAATGAAGAGAGCCAGGAGAATGCAATTACAAATGAAATAAAAACAGAAAATGCTGAAAATACTCAACACCTTAAACAGCATCTGAAGAAGGAGAACTGATTAATTATTTCAGGTATGAGACCCATCATCTGCATTTGGAAACAGGTAAAATAAGATAGCTTTCAGTAGCAGAGAATGTGCAGGAGCAATGGTTAGAACAACAGGAATAACTTTGATTGGATCAGGTGAAAGATTTAATGTGGCTGGTTAGAAGCCTCTTATGCTTTTTTATTGGCTATTGGTTGTTACTGGCTTTGGGACATGCCCAGTAGATCAAAACATAAATATAGGAGGAAAAAGTGGAGCTCAAAATAATGACTGATAAATGGCCACTTCTGATACAGACAGAAAGTAATTTTTCTAAAACTGGACAATTTGATATTAAGTCCAAAATAGTACAACGTGCTCAGGTGGAAGATGAGTCATTTTTCCTCAAGTTGTATTGGGTTTATTGTAACAGTATCCAGCACCAAAGACAGTGGAAGTTGGGTAAGGAATCTCTTGGAATACCAGGCACATCCTTGTGAGTTTCCTTTCATATGCAAATTGTCCATTGCAGTAGTTTATCAAAGACCTTGTTTGCTGTGCATCCTTTGAATGGCCTGAATAAAATTTTGCTAGGTTGAAATGAACCAGTAGTGATCTGAAGTTGATGGTAACAATCCATAATTATTATCTAAAGGGAGCTGTTGTTATCAACCACGTAACATTTACTCAACACACACAAAACGTTAGTGGAACACAGCAGGCCAGGCAGCATCTATAGGAAGAAGCACCATCGACGTTTCAGGCCGAGAGCCTTTGGAATTTCCAGCATCTGAAGACTTCCTCATGTAACAGTCACTGTTGTGTTTCAATGTCCTAAACACTAAATCTTGTACTAGTCAACCCATTGATTGCTATAAAAGCTGAGATCAGCCACATGATTTGAGACTGCTCCATGGAAAGTGTAAGAGATGATAAAAAACTAGAACTTCCCAAAATTCTTCAGGTCTTAAAGGTAAAAATAACAGTGGGAAAGAGATAAATCCTGTTAGAAAAGTTGTCATTAAGAACTAGAATGGTGCTATTAAAGGCCAAACACTTACATCATTCTTTGAGATTACTTTTAGGTCAGGTGACAATCAAGCTTCCAGCTTGATGATAGTATTAACTTTGTGTGAGTATCTCCATTTCAAATTTGTTATGAAATTTAAAATTTCATTGCTTCACCGTGGAAGAGTAGCCAGAGCTGAGAAACGGACCAGATGGAATGTGGTAGCACCTAGAACTTGTTGTATTAACTATACAGACAGTTAAGGTTGCAATCTTTTGGGAATGTTGCAGCACCAAGTATAAAAACAAGAAAAGAGAACTTTACTACATCAGCATGGAGTTTAGTTTAGACAAGTTTATAAGGTACTGCATTTTGGAAAGACAAATTAGAGAAGGACTTCCAGAGCAAATGTTGGACCCTGTGGAATATTCTAGAACAGAGTGACCTCAGAGTACTGGTCCCCGCCCCCCTTGTCTTTCTTCCCGGACCTCCTGTCTCATGATCCTCTCGTATCCCCTTTTGCCTATCACCTGTCCAGCTCTTGGCTCCATCCCTCCCCCTCCTGTCTTCTCCTATCATTTTGGATCTCCCCCTCCCCCTCCAACTTTCAAATCCCTTACTCACTCTTCCTTCAGTTAGTCCTGACGAAGGGTCTCGGCCTGAAATGTCGACTGCACCTCTTCCTATAGATGCTGCCTGGCCTGCTGCGTTCACCAGCAACTTTGATGTGTGTTGTCAGAGTACTGGTATTAGGTTCCCTGAAAGTGATGTCATATGTAGATAGGGTGGTGAAGAAGGTCTTTGGCATGATAGCTATTCATCAGTTCGGCATTAAGTAATAAGGTTGGGATGTAATGCGCAGTTGTACAAGATGTTGGTGAGACCGTGTTTAGAATGTTGTATTCAGTTTTGGTTCTCCCCAGTTTTGGAGTGATGCCCTTAAACTGGAAAGAGTACAGAAAGTGATTTTACCAGGACTACATTATAGAAATTACGAGCAGTTGGAGCATTTGTCACTGCCTCTTCATTGTTGGAGCGAGCAATTCGGACAGGACTCCTCTCTGAATTGCTTGCTCCAATTCCATCTCCGGCAGCGACAGCATTTCCATCTGCAACATGATGTTGAACATGTTATGCTCTGACTCCACCTAACCCAGTTCCAAGGTTGGATCACTCTAAGCACAGAGCCAATTTGGAGACGTTGATCTATTTGTTTGTGGCCTCTTGCACTGTTAAAACAATATGAGAAGTAAGCTTGAGGAACAGCAGTGCATGTTCTGTCTGGGCTCAGTACTGAATCCATCATTTGAATATCCCTCCTTTTCTGTACTAACTCCAAGGGAAAGTGGAGAGAGTGCAGATAGCAACAAATGGTTTAACAGCAAAAATTAAAGTAAGAGAGGCCGTGCTACTGTGGAACATGCTGGGACAGACTAAATGTAAAGTGGAAATGCTCAGGAGCCCTGAGCATTCAGGCACCAATTTGATGGGAAAAGTAAAAAAGTAGTGGCTGAAGCACAAGCAAGTTTTATAGCCTGGGGATGCATAATAATGCGTGTGAAACACTCACACCCTGCCTGGAAAGGATAGAGATGTCTTTCATGGCCAATAATACACTTGTGATGGAAGTCAGTGCTGAGAATGTACAGAAATTCAATGCTATATAAAGGGAAAAGAAGAAAGCAATTTTACCTATGAAAATTGGTTCTGAAATCTATCGCACACTCTCCAAATTAGTATCTCTGCAGGAAGATAAAAATATCCTGTTTGCAGGCACAATTCAAAAGTTAGATGAATATATAGACCTGGAGCCATTTGAGCTAGTGGAGGGGTAAAATTTGGCCTTTGTGTCAGAACATGTGAGAAATAGTAAGAAATTTTTGATTAATGCTCCGAGAGACAGGTTTGCGAGCAATCTGAGGGTCAAAGGATCCAATTTAAGCTGTTAGACACAGAAAGTCCCAGAAGTGATTTAATTTCTACTGAGGGCAGTTCCTTCTCTATTACCCCTAGATAAACCAAGTAACTCGAGAGTAACTAGAAAGAATTGCAATTATTGTTTAGGTCACCCAGAGCAATTGGGCAACTATAGCAATAGTCGTTGTAGAACGGTTTTACTAGGAGGAAATAAAACATTTAAGAATGCGTGGTGACTATAAGAATGTTTTTATATTAGCAAGTTAATCATTGAGGAGCTTCTATGCCACCTTCCTGGTATCTGGCTGCACTGTTGCAAGGTCCAGTTTTTTAAATCTAAAACCTGATTTGCCAAATGTATCTGTTAGAAGTACCTCAGTACTAAAATTAGCTCAGTATTAATGCACATTAACAGTTGTACTCAAATACTGCTGCTGCAAACATCATATTCTCAACAAAGACCTACCAGATTAGCTTGTGCAATGTTTTGCATGGACAGATGCCAAGCAACTAACATGATCTCCTTCGATTCTCCTCTGTAATAACTGATGTAATACCATCAATATAGCATGCAATTTAAAATGTCTAAGTGCACCATCAAACTGCAGGCAGATGTAATGGGTTGTCAAAGGCAAGGCTATCATGCAAGTCAAGCATTACTGGAGTTTTGCACAGCTTCAGTCCTTCCTGTGAATGATTTAATATTATTGAGTATTATTGAGTTGTTAAGCATAGTGATGATGAACTTTGGGTGAAATTGGACTGATACACAACAGAAAAACATTTAATCACCAGAAGTTCAGTTTGTGTTGTGAATCTGTCCTGGTTCACGATGATATGACCTAAACCTGGGATGGAGTGCTCTCAAACAGAGATGTAGCCATATTAGGAACAATTGGGGCAGCCTGAGGCATCTGCTTTAATTACTCTTATCAAAAGAGAAAGTAAGTACACATAAATTAAGAAGAAAGTTCCAACAATTATATTCAGTATGAAGAAATTCTGTCTGTTCCATTTGGAAGGATAATTTATTTCTGTTTCAAATCAAAAACTGTTACAGTATCAGTAATCCTGAATTCTAAAACATCAGCTTCAATAATGGCATCAGTCTGATTTGCAAAGGTTGGCAGCTTAGCTGTCATTAGATTATTATATGATTGACTAGAATTTTTCAAAAGAAATGTCATTGCTGAAGTTCTGTTGAATTTATTTGGTCTGTCTTCTGATGGTGATAGTGAAAGCACTTTTTTCTCCACAACTTACAAGAAAAATGTCCTCAATGATTTTTCATCTGACTCAGCATGGTGTACACTCCTGAAGCAAGCCCATAAACACATTCTGAGAAGGTTGTCAGGTAGGACAAGTATCCAGATGAAAACTTATTGCCTAAGTAGAGAGGAGACAACTGAAGCAGAAGACTATGACTTATCACAAGTAAATCTCTTTTGAGTTAGTAAAATAAGGTCACCAGACCAGTGACAAATACAGTACTCAGCACTGGGGGCATGCTGCAGTGAATGACTTCGCTATTTAGTGTCCAAGGCCAAGAACATTAATGTTGACCATAGCTAGAAACATATCTAAAAACACTGAAGTGGTACATGATGATAAATATACTCCTAATGACAATATAGGACTTTGTTTTGTGGCTGCCTGTATGGAGACAAATAGTAGTATATATACTTTGATAATAAATGTACTTTGAACTTTGGATCATCTACTGTTGATGATTAGGTTAACTCAGGAGGTTTTAAGATCATCATTTCAAAGGGACTCATATATCAGAGACAATTATACACCCTCAGGAAGGTAAACTGACTAAGAAATTCAGCCAATAAATTTAATCTGTAAATATTTATTCATGTTTTTCAAAGATGGAAACGTGTGGTATTGAACGTGTGGTATTTAAATAAGACGTATGAATGTTGAACATAATTATCTTTATGATAAGCATTGTATATTATTGTGAATAACATTCATAAGAAGCCATTAGGTAGGTTCCAGGCACGAAAGGTACAACATTGAGCATGGTTCTGAAGTGGCGGGGGACAGAAAGGTGGTGGTGAGGGTGGTATTTAGTCCCATTCCTTCCTGCAGTTGTTGTTGTGGTTAGATCTTATCATGATTCTCAGCATATAGCAACATCTAACTAAAACAAAAAACAATAAATGTTATTTTTTGAAGCTGAGCTGACAAATTCATCTAGCTACTAGCTTCTCAAAACTTGAGGACTGCAACTGAAGACCAACATACCATCTCCTTATTAGCTTTGAGCTTTTACATATAACACAACTAGCTTTTCTGCATCAAACAGATAACCCAACAGTCTAAGTTGCTTAAAGGTGGTCCTGTGGCTGTAAATCAGAAACATCTGAAATGAGAATTGTTTTTAAATGCCATCAGTTTTAAATATGTGCCAAGCTGTTCAGGTCTTCTTGTGGATTTCTAGAAAAAGAGAAATTGCATGTGGAGTCATGGCATGATTAAGTGGGATTTAATACCCTGATTTTAACAGTCTGAGGGTTTTTTTTTTGCTGAAATATAGTTATAATTTTCTAAGGCATTGCTCTCAATTTGATGTTTCATATGTGGTGCATATCCGTCTATGGTGTGGGCAATGGATGGAACCTGACACTCAGTGGTTGCTTTAGTCAGTATACCTGTACACCTGCTTGTTAATGAATATCTAATCAGCCAGTCATGAGGCAGCAACACAATGCATAAAAGTATGCAGACATGATAAAAGGTTTACTTGTTGTTCAGATCAAACATCAGAGTGAGGAAGAAATGCGATTTACATGACTTTAACTGTGGAATGATTGTTGATGCAAGATGGGGTGGTTTGAACGTCTCAAAGACTGCTGATTTCCTGGGATTTTCCCACACAACAGTCTCTAGAGTTTACAGAGAATGGTGCAAGGGAAAAAAAAAATCCAATGTGCAGTAGTTTTGCGGGTAAAAATGCCTGTTAATGAGAAAGGTCAGAGGAGAACAGCCAGACTGCTTCAAGCTGTCAGGAAAGTGGCAGTGCTCAAATAACCATGTGTTACAACAGTGGTGTGCAGAAGAGCATCTCTGAATGCACAAAACATCAAACCTTGATGTGGATGGCTTACAGTAGCGGGAGACTGTGAACATACACTCAGTGAAAGCTTTGTTAAGTACAGGAGAAACCTAATAAGATGGCTACTGAGTGTATATCATTTACTATAGATTCAAAAAAGGTTCATGGCAAACTGCAAGTAATTATTCTGTGTATGATCCCCCACAAGTTGAAGGATAATTAAGCAAGATTTCAGTTGTTCATGAACAGGTTTATTTATTCAAAATATGGAATATTCTCTGAACTGAAATAAAATAGATTTCCATTTTTTTTGCATTGAGTACCGGGACAATAAATGGCTTTTAAAATGTTTTGTATTTTTTGTAGAGTAGGTTTTTTCAATGAACATGATTTAATTATACAGCTTCAAATATATTTATCAGTCTGCAAAGACACAGTCATTCAGAATAAAACTGTAGGCTTGTTTGTAATCAATCTCTGTGGGGCTTCAGGAAGGCATTAACAGATTACTTCTGAGTGCACAAAACTGAACCAGCAATATAATTTAGAGCAAATTTAGGGAAATGTCTTTAAGATGATAGTCTTCTAATTTCCCTCACTTAGCATAATGTCACAGTGCTTAATTTAAATTTGTTTGCATTGAACCACATTGTATACACACAACTTTGCGAGCTTGAACAATAAAACTAGGCTTAAATGGAGTCTGGGAACACACACAAAATGCTGGAAAAAACTCAGCAGGCCAGGCAGCATCTATGTATGAGTTGACATTCTAGGCTGAGACTCTTTGGCAGGACTGGAGAAAAAAGATGAGGAGGCCTGGGACTTGTTTTTATCATCTGTCATTATATTGTTCCAGGCTATCCTTAATGGGCTTGAGTTGATCATCTTCTTCCAGATAGGTCCCCTTTTTAAGCTTCCTTTGATACTGATTGCATCCAACCTAATTTGTGCTGCAAATTTTTCCTCAATCATTTCCTCAAACTTCCCCTCAATCATCTCCCTAGGTGATCACCTGATGACATTTCAAACCACACCGATTATCTCTCCAATTTCATCTTGTTACACTCCCTTAGTTTACCCTCCATGCATAATATTGCCATCCCAACCTCCCGATGCTTATCCCCACAATGCTAGGTGGGTGAGGAGAAGAGAAGAGCTAAGAGAAGAGCCAGAGTGGGGAATGGAAAAGAGAGAAAGGGAGGGGGAACAATAACCAGAAATTAGAGAAATCAATGTCCATTCCATCAGGTTGGAGGCTACCCAGACAGCATATGAGTTGTTGATCCTCCATTCTCAGAGTGGCCTCATTGAAGCAGTAGAGGAGGCCATAGGCCAACATGTCGGAATGGAAATGGGGTATTGGATTTAGGATGGTTGGCCACCGGGAAATCCTGCTTGTTGTGGATGGAGCAAAAGTGCTCAACAAAGTGGTCTTCCAGTCTATGTCAGGTCTCATTGATGTACAGGAGGTCACACCTGGAGCTCCTGATACAATAGATTACAACAACAGACTTGCAGGTGAATGTTGCCTGAATGGAAGAGAGAAAGGAAATGAATGGGTAGGTAAACAACAGGAATTCTGCAGATGCTGGAAATTCAAGCAACATACATCAAAGTTGCTGGTGAACGCAGCAGGCCAGGCAGCATCTATAGGAAGAGGTGCAGTCGACGTTTCAGGCCGAGACCCTTCGTCAGGACTAACTGAAGGAAGAGTGAGTAAGGGATTTGAAAGCTGGAGGGGGAGGGGGAGATGCAAAATGATAGGAGAAGACAGGAGGGGGAGGGATAGAGCCGAGAGCTGGACAGGTGATAGGCAAAAGGGGATACGAGAGGATCATGGGACAGGAGGTCCTGGAAGAAAGACAGGGGGGGGGTGACCCAGAGGATAGGTAAGAGGTATATTCAGAGGGACAGAGGGAGAAAAAGGAGAGTGAGAGAAATAATATGTGCATAAAAATGAGTAACAGATGGGGTACGAGGGGGAGGTGGGGCCTTAGCGGAAGTTAGAGAAGTCAATGTTCATGCCATCAGGTTGGAGGCTACCCAGACGGAATATAAGGTGTTGTTCCTCCAACCTGAGTGTGGCTTCATCTTTACAGTAGAGGAGGCCGTGGATAAACATGTCAGAATGGGAATGGGACGTGGAATTAAAATGTGTGGCCACTGGGAGATCCTGCTTTCTCTGGTGGACAGAGCGTAGATGTTCAGCAAAGCGGTCTCCCAGTCTGCGTCGGGTCTCACCAATATATAAAAGGCCACATCGGGAGCACCGGACGCAGTATATCACCCCAGTTGACTCACAGGTGAAGTGATGCCTCACCTGGAAGGACTGTTTGGGGCCCTGAATGGTGGTAAGGGAGGAAGTGTAAGGGCATGTGTAGCACTTGTTCCGCTTACACGGATAAGTGCCAGGAGGGAGATCAGTGGGGAGGGATGGGGGGGATGAATGGGCAAGGGAGTTGTGTAGGGAGCGATCCCTGCGGAATGCAGGGGGGGGGGAGGGAAAGATGTGCTTAGTGGTGGGATCCCGTTGGAGGTGGCGGAAGTTACGGAGAATAATATGTTGGACCCGGAGGCTGGTGGGGTGGTAGGTGAGGACCAGGGGAACCCTATTCCTAGTGGGGTGGTGGGAGGATGGAGTGAGAGCAGTTGTACGTGAAATGGGGGAGATGCGTTTAAGAGCAGAGTTGATAGTGGAGGAAGGGAAGCCCCTTTCTTTAAAAAATGAAGACATCTCCCTCGTCCTAGAATGAAAAGCCTCATCCTGAGAGCAGATGCGGCGGAGACGGAGGAATTGCGAGAAGGGGATGGCGTTTTTGCAAGAGACAGGGTGAGAAGAGGAATAGTCCAGATAGCTGTGAGAGTCAGTAGGCTTATAGTAGACATCAGTGGATAAGCTGTCTCCAGAGACAGAGACAGAAAGATCTAGAAAGGGGAGGGAGGTGTCGGAAATGGACCAGGTAAACTAACCTTACCTTATTATTAAACCCGCTGATAAGGGGGGTGCTGTTGTAGTCTGGCGTACTGACCTTTACCTTGCCGAGGCGCAGCGACAACTCGCGGATACCTCCTCTTATTTACCCCTCGATCGTGACCCCACTAAGGAGCACCAGGACATTGTCTCCCACACCATCACCGACTTTATCCGCTCAGGGGATCTCCCATCCACTGCTACCAACCTTATAGTTCCCACACCCCGCACTTCCCGTTTCTACCTCCTACCCAAGATCCACAAACCTGCCTGTCCTGGCCGACCTATTGTCTCAGCTTGCTCCTGCCCCACCGAACTCATTTCTGCATAGCTCGACACTGTTTTATCACCCCTTGTTCAATCCCTTCCGACCGATGTTCGTGACAGTTCTCACGCTCTTAAACTTTTCGATGATTTTAAGTTCCCTGGCCCCCACCGCTTTATTTTCACCATGGATGTCCAGTCCTTATATACTTCCATCCCCCATCAGGAAGGTCTCAAAGCTCTACGCTTCTTTTTGGATTCCAGACCTAATCAGTTCCCCTCTACCACCACTCTGCTCCGTCTAGCGGAATTAGTCCTTACTCTTAATAATTTCTCCTTTTGCTCCTCCCATTTCCTCCAAAATAAAGGTGTAGCTATGGGCACCCGTATGGGTCCTAGCTATGCCTGCCTTTTTGTTGGGTTTGTGGAACAATCTATGTTCCGTGCCTATTCTGGTATCTGTCCCCCACTTTTCCTTCGCTACATCGACGACTGCATTGGCGCTGCTTCCTGCACGCATGCAGAACTCGGTGACTTTATTAACTTTGCCTCCAACTTTCACCCTGCCCTCAAGTTTACCTGGTCCATTTCCGACACCTCCCTCCCCTTTCTAGATCTTTCTGTCTCTGTCTCTGGAGACAGCTTATCCACTGATGTCTACTATAAGCCTACTGACTCTCACAGCTATCTGGACTATTCCTCTTCTCACCCTGTCTCTTGCAAAAACGCCATCCCCTTCTCGCAATTCCTCCGTCTCCGCCGCATCTGCTCTCAGGATGAGGCTTTTCATTCTAGGACGAGGGAGATGTCTTCCTTTTTTAAAGAAAGGGGCTTCCCTTCCTCCACTATCAACTCTGCTCTTAAATGCATCTCCCCCATTTCACGTACATCTGCTCTCACTCCATCCTTCCACCACCCCACTAGGAATAGGGTTTCCCTGGTCCTCACCTACCACCCCACCAGCCTCCGGGTCCAACATATTATTCTCCGTAACTTCCGCCACCCCCAACGGGATCCCACCACTAAGCACATCTTTCCCTCCCCCCTCTCTCTGCATTCCACAGGGATCGCTCCCTACACAACTCCCTTGTCCATTCGTCCCCCCCAATCCCTCCCCACTGATCTCCTTCCTGGCACTTATCCGTGTAAGCGGAACAAGTGCTACACATGCCCTTACACTTCCTCCCTTACCACCATTCAGGGCCCCAAACAGTCCTTCCAGGTGAGGCATCACTTCACCTGTGAGTCGACTGGGGTGATATGCTGCGTCCGGTGCTCCCGATGTGGCCTTTTATATATTGGTGAGATCCGACGCAGACTGGGAGACTGCTTTGCTGAACATCTACGCTCTGTCCGCCAGAGAAAGCAGGATCTCCCAGTGGCCACACATTTTAATTCCACGTCCCATTCCCATTCTGACATGTTTATCCACGACCTCCTCTACTGTAAAGATGAAGCCACACTCAGGTTGGAGGAACAACACCTTATATTCCGTCTGGGTAGCCTCCAACCTGATGGCATGAACATTGACTTCTCTAACTTCCGCTAAGGCCCCACCTCCCCCTCGTACCCCATCTGTTACTCATTTTTATGCACATATTATTTCTCTCACTCTCCTTTTTCTCCCTCTGTCCCTCTGAATATACCTCTTGCCCATCCTCTGGGTCACCCCCCCCTTGTCTTTCTTCCCGGACCTCCTGTCCCATGATCCTCTCGTATCCCCTTTTGCCTATCACCTGTCCAGCTCTCGGCTCTATCCCTCCCCCTCCTGTCTTCTCCTATCATTTTGCATCTCCCCCTCCCCCTCCAGCTTTCAAATCCCTCACTCACTCTTCCTTCAGTTAGTCCTGACGAAGGGTCTCGGCCTGAAACGTCGACTGCACCTCTTCCTATAGATGCTGCTTGGCCTGCTGCGTTCACCAGCAACTTTGATGTATGAATGGGTAGGTGTAGCTTTTCTTCCACTTACAGGGATAAGTGCAAGGAAGGAGATCAGTTGGGATGGATGGATTGATTAAGGGAAACACAGAGAGAGCAATCCTTGCGAAAGGGGAGACTGGGGTGGGGGAGATAAAGTTGCATCAGGTGACAGGACATCAGTGGGGAAGGATGAATGGACAATAAACAGACTAAGACTGAAAAATAAACCTTGTGTATCTTGTGGTAGCATGCCATGCAGGTCTACTCAATAGCAGGGATGAATTCACCTGTGATGGATTAGGCTGTATCAATTACTTTCTTTTGGCTTTTTCTTTCTGGCGCAATGGAGTTTCCATACTAGGCTGTGATTCACCCTGTCAGAATCATCTCCACTGTGCATCTGTAAAAGTTTATAAAACACATCTGTAAATTCATCTATGGTACCATTGTAGTTGGTAGAATTTCAGATGATGATGAGAAGTTACACAGGAGCAACACGGGTTGGCTACTTGAGTGGTGTTGTGACAACAGTCTTGTATTCAAGTTCAAAAAGTTCAAGGAATTGATTGTGGACTTCAGGAAGGAGAAATCAAGAGAACACTCATTCGTCCTCAGTGAGATGTCAGGAGTGGAACAAATGAGCAGTTTTAAATTTCTGGGCATTAACATCTCAGAAGAAATATCTAGGCCCCACATATTGAGACATTCATGAAGAAGGCATATCAATGGCTAAACTTCAATGGAGTTTGGGAAGATTTGGTATGTCACCAAGGACTCTAAGAAAATGTTCACAGATGCACCAAGGAGAGCATTCTGACTGGTTACATCATTGCCAGCTAAGGAGGCTCCAATGCACCAGAAGGTTGAAGATTCTGTCAGCTTCATCATGACCACAAACCTTCTTACCAAAGGCAGTGCCTCACCATCATTATCATGAACTGTCCATGAAACCATGAATACAAACTCATTATTCCTCTTTTACATTAGTTATTTTTTAAATTTCCTATTAATCATAGCATCTGTTATGGTATGCTCTGGCAATATGGCACCGAAGTGCAGAGAAAAGACAGATTCTGATGCAGAGTTGGCAACAAGCATTTACTCATCATACTTTCAAAAGAAAATCAGTGGCTTGGCTGAGTGACATCTCAAGAAGTAAAGTTCTCAAAGCTAGGACCCTGTGATTAGTGCTAATTGGCATCCACTTAAATGATATATGTAACATGGAATCCCTGAGTCTATCAAAATACATTTAACAATTTTTAACAGAAGGTATTAGGAGACCATCATACAAATAGCAGGCCGCTTGAGAAAAACACAAAAGAACTCTGGAGGACTATTACCTATTATTAAACATCAGTTAACCAATGTGGGCATAGTAAAAACCTTGGAGCCCAACGCTCTCTGAATCAATGACTTATTACAGGAAAACCAGCCCCCCCCCCCACCCTGTCCCATGGTCAGCAATTGACACCGCAGAGAGACCTGAAAATTTGAAATCCAGGGAGCACTCGAGAGGATTAGGGAATTTGAGAGACACGAGGAACTCAAGAGGGAGGCACAGGGACTTGAGAGGGACCCCGAGAGGGAGGGAGATCCGGCATAGCTGAGAGACTGAGAGACCTGGGAACACCAAAAGATTCAGAGGCCAGGGTACTTCGAGGGGAGTCTCAAACAAGGCCAGGGAATCTGGAGGCAAATCTTGAATGGGGCCTTGACAGGGAGGCTTGGGAGTTTTCAAGATGGAGAGAACATTGATAAAACCTTGGAAGCATTGAAAAATGCTTGGAAATGTAGAGAAAATACCTTGGAAACATAAAGGAAAAACATGGCTGGAAATCCTGAAGAGCCATGGGAAACCTTAAGAACTTGACGATCTCGAGAACCTTTCTCGAGAAACGTAGACTGGGACGTTTAGCCCTGGAAAAAGCCTTGAGACACAGAAACTTGAGTCTTTGAAAAGATGAAACTTGAAACCTAGGGAAGGATCCTGGAAGGACCTGCTCACATTGTTTTGCCCTTCACTAATCTTCCGGAGGCAATTGTGATACAGAAGGTTGTACTCTCAATTTTACAGATTGAGAGAGCATAGGCACACTTTTCTTACACTGAGCTAGCTGGCTCTCTGTAGATCTGTTTCATTTGTTTCATGAATGTTCTACTTTTGCAGTCTATATCATGACTTTCACCAACAGATTAAATATAAGGGTTACTTGTTTGTTTACACACTCCAGCTAGTGATCAGCTTTTAGAGCAGGGCTCCTCCAAAGTTTACACTATTGACTTGAATGCTGATTTTTTTTTGTATCAGATAAATATTGGCCGCACAACTGATCTTTGTTTTTGGAATTAATAAAAATAAACCTCTACATTAGAGTCTGTATTCCCTCTGCAATTGAGTTCCAATATTGCCACAACAGAAGGCACATTCTCAAAACTAGATCCTAGCATTAATCAGGCATCCATTTAAACAATACAAGAACATGGAATCCCTGACTCAATCAAAATAAACTTAATAAGCTTAAACAGAAGGTATCAGAAGACCGCATTACAAAGAGCAATTCACTCAAGTAAAACACAAGGAACTCTAAAGGATTAACAACTGTCGTTAACAATAATTAACTAATTCAGATGCTCAAAACCTTTGGAGCCCAACACTCTCTGACACCCACACAGGCCTGAAGAACTCATTACAGGGATACATTATTAAGGACTTCCAACATCTGGGACATACCAAGTTCTCAAAACTACCATCAGTCTGAAAACACAGAACAGCTCCTTCCAGTCCATCATCAAACTTCTCAATGGTCCATGGACCCATGAAAACAACCTCATATTCCTCTTTTGTATGATTTATTTATTTCATTTCATATTGTAACTTATAGTTGTTGTATATTTAATATTTCAGTAATATTTGAGTAACATAAATATATTGTTTGAATAAGCATTCTTTATGGTTTACCTAATTAATTATGGTTTATATGTAAAGGTACATGAATGGCATGTGCCACCACACCTCATTTCATATGTATGTGAGCCTCGCTAAAAGTAAGATGAAACTAAGACACACATCTCCTAACAATGGGTGGAAAAATGTACAGTTTGCTCAGAAGTTTAACTGCTGCAACCAAATTTGCAGAAGTGAGATTTGCTGATATTGTGAAAGTAATGCGGGAACATTTAGAACCAAAACCATTGTTGATAGCAGAATACTTTAGGTTTTATAACTGGAATCAAAAGGCAGGGAAAGCTATTTCAGCTTACGTGTCTGAATCAAAGAGACTGTGCATTGTCAGTCAGTGATGTACTTAATAATGCACCAAGAGATCATTTAGTTTGTGGAATCTTACAAGAAAATAATTGGAAAACAGCTCCTAATTGAAGCATAACTCACATTTATTAGAGCAGTTGAAATTTCTGTATCAATGGAAACAACAGACAGAGTCTCAATTGAGTTATAGTCAGAAATTAAAGTGAGCATGAACAAAATTGGAATGTATAAACAGAAATTGGCCTGGCTGAACAAATTGTGTTAAATATGATTGAATTATTTGAGGTGGTAACAAAGGAGGTAATTGTGTGCAATACATTTGAAGGTGACTTCATAGCATTTAATACAATTTTTAAATGAAGTCCAGTTTGTCCAGCTCATATTAAAGTAGAAAACCATAGGATCCAAGGGAGAGAAAGAAATTAAATCCACAAAAGGCTCAGAGCCGGGAAAGACGGCTAAGCGGATCCTTAAAGTTAGGAAGGCATAATATACTGGATCATGTCCTTTACTAGCCAAAGCACAGAATGCAAGATCAGGAAGGTTAAATCTGCACTGTAAACAACAGCTACAAATCTAACTAGGCCTCAGTTTGAGACTTAAATCCCATCTTCCTCCCTTTTCCAATGATATAACAGTGGTAGCAACAGGAACACTCATCATTTCTAAGAAATAGTTTGATGTGTAGCTGACAAATAGTGACCTACTCTGCTGTTCATTCTGTGCTTGGATTGGGGTTGAGTTGTGTAATTGTACTGGGTTAGCTAAGTCACATATTGTAAATGCTTTTAAATTATAGAGAAGGTATTTAAGTATCATGATGGGAAGGTTAATGTACTTGAGCCTCAGCATGCTGTCTGGTCTTTTCTCATCATACTTTATGTTCTTAAAGTTCTATTTCGGCCATACCTGACTGATTGATTGAGTGGAAATCAATGCCATTTCATGACATTCATAAATATCAAATCTACAATCTTTTTACTTAATGTTTAATAACAAATAAGATAGACAGGATATGATTCCTGGCCTCGCTGTGTGAATACCTTGCACAACACTTTTCTCAACGTAATACCTTATCCTTGTTCTTGATTTTTTTTTCAACTGCAGCTTGCATGAACATAATATTTATGAAATAATTTACTCATTCTTAGAATAAATATTTAACAATTTGGAGAATTTGGTAACATTCAAAACTCAGGGTGAAGCCATTGTAAATGAATACAGATTTTCAGTGCTTGTGGATTGAATAGAGTGTTATAGAAAGAACATAATCTACAATGGGCAGTGTTATTCTGGAGACCTCTTGCAACAAAGAACTGCCATCATAGGAGAAGTTCTATTTATTATGCTGTTAAAGCGATGTGTCTTTTCAGCTATTGAATATTCAATTCAGATTGGCATGAAGCACCTTCTTCTCCTTTAGTATTTTACACTCCACTAGCATGTATGGTTAAGTTCTAACATGATTTTGACAGGTTTATGACCTCATCTGTTCTATCAAGCTGAGCAAGGAAAGTTATCCAGAATGCTTTTGCATGGCCTCTAGTAGATGTTGAAGAAATCGATTTTCTTTTACCTTTTGTTTCTTCTATGTTAATTGAACTGTACCTTCTGGATTAGAACACCATTCCATGGAAGTGGAGCGAAGTTAAGATGGTGCTAAACGGCAACACCTTTGCTTGCATCTTCAGAATCAGCTTTATTTCCAACTTTAACATCTTTATTTATTCCCTTTCATGGTTCTTTTGAATACCCTGACCTGGAGTTACACGCTGACTTCGGTTCTTTGCAGGAATGGGACCTGTTCTCGTGGTTTCAGGATTGGCACATCGAGGGTTTGGCCTGAAAGTCTGGCTCAGATTCGGAAGCCTGGATCTCGGGGTTCTGGAGACAGGCAGATTGAGGGTTGGTGTCACGACAGGAGACCTGTGTGTCATCGGGGGATTCAGAATATCTGCTGTGGGCTCAGAGACCCAGGATCTTTGTGATCTTTGGGCACAGAGCTCAAAAAAAGGGACGTAACGAACTTTTTAAAATCGTAAACCAACGAGTTGTTTGTTACGTCTCCCCGGTCACTGGGAAAATGGAAACACCTCTTCCTCCTTTATTAGGGAGAGAGAGAACCTGTGGTATATCGAATGCTGGATGAAACGTTAAGTCTTTGGGGTAACTGCAAGTCTATGTCCTTGCCATTGCCTTGTTCACACTTTAGTGCTTGGTGACGGTGACGATGCTTGCTTCTTTTTGCCAGTGGAGGATGTTGCTCACTGCCACCTACGCGCGGGAGGAAGGGGAGCTGGGCGTGATTTTGGGGTTCTTACATTTACCTGTTGTTCATTCTTCGGGGGACTTCTCTGTTTTCGTGGATGGTTGCGAAGAAAAAGCATTTCAGGATGTATATTGTATACATTTCTCTGATAATATATTGGACCTTTGAAACTTTGAACCTTTGAACATGGACCACTGCAAATCAACATCTCCACAAGGTGACTCTTCAACATATATAATGAACTGACCAAATTAAAAATGACATAGAGAGGGGAGAAACAAGGCTCATTGCTGAGCCAGGTCTGTGCTGAAATTGTGTGATTTTAACCTGATAGTGAATAGAAGCAGCTGGCATAGTTGATTCTTCTCTTCCCAGGGAAGGGCTACTGAGAACAAATATCAGATTGCCAATCATAAGTAGGAAATGCTTGAACTGCTCAGAATTTTTTCAGTATTTCAGGATAGGGAGGCATCATTAAAGTCTCAGGTGAATAACAGTGCTGGGAAAAGTAAACTTAGAACAGCTTTTAAAGTAAAGGAGAAAGAGAGGAAATAAAGTGAAGGCTTTGGAACTGGAAGTATAACTTCTCGGATGTAAAGATGGTTGAGATCTATTGAATTTCAGAAGCAGAACCCTAGCCACCTATCTGTACTTGGACTGCTCTAGTTGGAGAGGGAAATGTCATGCCACCCAGAACTTCTTAGCCTCTTTTTAAGTGGCTCTTGATGTATCTTGCTGAATGCCATATCTCACAGTTTGCAACTCATCAATGCAACTCTCTTCTCGAATAAGTGGAATTCATTCTCTCCTTGATGTGAAAGCACATGCATTTGCCAGGATTGCAAATAACACACCCACCCTGAGGCTGTCTGCTGCACCCTCCAGATCACAGCTGCATTAATTAAAAAACAAGTCTTTCTCCTCTATTCTTGGCTCCTCTCATCAGTTCAAGCTTCTGTTTGTGCCGTAAAATGCAAGTGTACCCATTGCCAAAGGGGCACAAGATACCTAGTGCAGAACGCCATCTGTGCCTAAGTAAGATTCTGACATCTGGAGTGCTCAGTATATACCCTGTAGCACTGACCAAAGAGCACTGTGCAAACTGCATGATCTCACTCAAATGAAAACACTTCGTAAAACACAGGAGAAAGAGGACTGGCATAAGGAGAGGGAAGAGGAGGTGGAGGCTGACGTCATTACTGAGAGGATGTCTCTGGACACGCGGCTACAGTTCTGCAATCCACCTTAGCTTAGAGAAGGAAAAGAGAGAGACACGACCCATATACCAATGTACCAAGGTTCATGGTCCTTTTGTTAATGGGAAAAGTCCATGGTATTGTATGAGGTTCTGGCAATGACTATTTGCATTTGTCTCATCATTACCTCTTGATATTGAACTGTATTGAACAACCTTGCTGAACTACAGTGAACAACAATTCCCCCTTCCCATAACTCCACAGAAACATTTGAGAAATTTCACAATAAGTTACTTGAACTAAGAACTCAATTACAGTGGCTGCAGGAGTGTATTGGCTGCAGATGTATTCGTGAATGATTCAGAGTTTTACTTCACAAAGCCGTTCCACCATCTAGGTGGAATAGATCCCAAGACCAACTATAGCATTCCCTCACTGAATTCAAAGAAAACAACAGTGTTACATTGTTACAAGTTTGCTCCCAAGCTGTATGTTGGAGGACAGCCTGTAAGTAATCCTGATGCTCCACCTCCCAGATCATTTTGAAGACTTTGTGACGAATGTTTGATTTCAAACTTCTCTGATTATTCAGAATATTTACGAACAGGTTGAAAGGATTTAAGTAATTTAAAAAAACTTACAAAATTAAAAAAAATCTTTATAACCAAAAACGTGACGCTGAAGTAAAATTACAGAAAACTTACCTGCACTTTTCAATTGAGTTTGATGACCCCAATTAAATGAGAAGCTGCAATTCCTCTTTGGCAGAAGAGCAAAGAAAATCTCACCATTCAGTTTAGCCCATCTGTGTTGGGACAGGTGCTCTGGCCTCTGACCTTCAGCTTGTTTCTGACTTCTGTGTTGAAATGAACATGTGTGGATGTCAAGGATAAGCTAACCCTGGGGCATACCTTGCTGATAGCTCTTTCTTTGAATTGTGAACAAAAACTAAGCTAATTTGAGTTCATTATTTCTGACAAATCAGAATGTATAACAACCCAGTGGCAAATCACTGATTTTTATTCTGCTTTAGCATTATTTATTGTGATAAACTCACCTTAGTTTTATACATTTTCTAATGGTGCACCAAATACTTTGTTTTGGTGTTGGACTGTATGGCAAAGAAGGGTCCATCTCATTTTACACAGCCAACGTGCAGTATCCATAATGCAGATGAAGAGGAATGTTAGACATTGAACAAATGAAATTCAAAACAGAGAATGTGAAGTGATTCTTGGTCGAATAAAAGTGGGTAGACAGGGGAGGAATAATGCACATGATAACAAGGGCTGCCTTAGACAACTCTGCCAATTAGGAGCCATTTAGAGAGATGGCAGCACTAAGGAACTGTTTGGCATGTGCCTATACAACCAAGGCTTTGGTTGACATTGCCCTAGTATATATGGGCCATGACACTAATTTCCTGTAAAACAAGGGGGGCTGTGGGGATAAGGCTGGACCCAAGTCCCAATCTCATCCAACAGCCTGAACCTGTATCCAGGGGATCAACCTGAAACTGGACCCTGTAGCATAGCTTAAGCCAAGCATCAAGAATCTGACTAGGCCCTGTATTAGGCCTGTCTAGTGGACCTGAATCCAATTCCAAATCCATATCCAGCTGTAGATACAGGGGTATTTACTGGTGGATACAGGTCTCTCACCACAACGTGAATACAATATGGAGTATACCACTTGTTGTAACAGATCTGTCACTGTATAACACTTGGGGTACTGTATTGGTGGGCACAGAACTTTTCCTGATATAGTTGCTGAGCAATGCAGAAAAATTTGAGATAAATGAAAGGTATATTGTACAATATGCTAGGGAGAATGAGGAAATCTCTTATTAATTGGAGGTATGTATTTAGGTGGATAGAAGAAAAAAGGTATTTTGGAGTATAAACATATCAAAGGTTGAAATACGGATTAGTAAAAGCATATATCCATTTTATTTGGTACACGTGTACGCTTGTTCATGAATGCAAATAACTAATCAGCCAATCACGTGGCAGCAACTCAGTGTATAAAAGCATACAACATGGTCAAACATCAGAATGGGGAAGAAATACGAACTAAGTGAATTTGACTGTGAAATGTTTGCTGGTGTCAGACAGGGTGGGTTTAGAGGTGAGGAAGCTGCTGATCTCCTGGGATTTTCATGCACAACAGTCTTTGTTTACATAGGGCACTAATATATCTTAATTGGCAAAATTAAGGAAAGAATATAATGAAAGAGTTTGAAGGAACATGCAAGCATTGGATACATGTATACAAAATGCTGGATTTCGAACAGGTTTCAAAAATTGTCAGTTTTATTTACTGAAACACCCTCGTTTCCTTGGCTGCATTACTCTGGGGAAAGCACTCTCAAGTCCTACCAAATTCATGAGATTGAGACAGCTTGTTCCACCCCAAACCCTGGTTTGTGTAGATGCTGTGCAATTTGCTACCTTGTTACAAATTAATGCCAGGACATAACAGAAAGTACACCACATACAGTTAAAGGAATTATATTTATGAATCTAAACTTAACTAAAGGGTTAGTAAAGAAAAACAAAGGAAAGAGCCTATTCCAATTTAACAGTCAAATGTGCACAAGTTGGAGATCATCTTGAACTTCTCTATCACTTACGTGCTTGGCCCTCGGTCAGTGTGAATGCCCACGCCACCTCCTGAATGTCACTCGCAATAATCCATCTTGACCAAATGGGTCTCCCACTGGATCGTATGCTATGACCGGTTCTCCCCAGCATCTTCTCTCCTCATTTCCCACCGAACCAAAAACCCAAGAACAATCTTATTGTCCCTCACCAAGAAAGCCTCCCTCCAATTGGCTGGCACACATTCCACGTCATCTCTTACTGTATCTTCAACAATAACCCAAACAGGTTGAAAACAGAACAGACTGCTCTTATGTGAACCAGTGCATTACGTTACTATTTACTTTTTTTTACTATTTTTCATTTTACTTTAGAAATTACTGAATGATACTGGCAATGACAAACTTAGGTTATGTGGTGCAAGTAGAGCTTTTTTTCATGATACAGAGAATGTTAGGAGAAGGATTTATAGAGATAATCAATATCAAAATCTTTATTGAAGGCTATGCAGCAACTGCTTCCAATAGCAGAATTGTAAATAATCAGAGGATTTGAATTGATTAGCAATGGAACCAGAGGTGGCAAGGACAACAATGTTGTATGCTGTATTGTTGTTTGAAACAAAAATGTTTAATTTCAATATGAAGTGGAGGAAACAGATTCAGTAATAACATCCAAAACAGAAATGTTGAAGATACAGTGTAGAAGGGTGATGTAACAAAGCTCTCGCGAAGAGCTTTCACAGATAAATGAGCTTCCTTGTATGTTGTGGTATACATGAAGAATCATATACCTTTAACAACTGCATATCTTCCTTTATGTAGTTTATTACATTGTTGAACCAGTCACTGCTGTTAGTTGCAATTTGACTGCCTCCAACCAACATTTCCCCCTTGGCAACTCTACCTCCATCATTTGCCATTTGGAAAGAAGACATTAAGGAGCCATAGATATTACATATTTTCCAACATTTCTTGCAGAGTTCTTTGTTAAAGAATTGACCCATGCCTTTGGACCTAAAGCCAATCATGAGAGAAAAAAAGTTCTGGAAACATTGCCTTGTTTCATTTTCCATGTTAAAGAAAAGCTGTATTTATTGATTTACAATTTGGACAAGCAGATGTAGCCCTGCAGGCATTATAGTGTATGTCACCAGAAAGAAGAGTGAAAGCCTAATTTATCATGATTATTTTCTCCTTCACTTTGTATGTAGAGTAAAAATACCACCAAGCAGTCAATTTAGCAGTTCGTTCAGAGACCATCCATTTCAACAATGTTATTCTCTATTTAGCCACCCTTTATTTGAGTTTTCTGCCGAGAATATGGAATCAATACTGAAAATGATGTTTTTACATCACTAATGACTTTCTTTTTTAAAATTCTCTGCTTCTTTTGGTTTGTCCCATACCATAAGCAATCATTTATAGACAACTGGGCAGATGTCTTTTCCTGAAATCTCTGTATAAGCAGATGTTGGGAAAATATATTCCAAGCTTTAGAAGATGTTGAAGATAGGAAGAAGTATTTGCATTAACATCATACTCTGTGACATTCTTAATACTTCTAAATATACTTCAGAACAAATTATACCTTTATAATGTGTTATTATTGTTAAATTGAATTTACCTAGTGTAAATACAGTGAAACTACATATGATCATTTCACCTGCACTTTACTAATGCCGTTGGCTGAGAGAGAAATGTTGGCGAAGACAAAAGGAAAAACTTCATCTTCTCCAAACAGTCATACACGGTGCTCCAACATCAGCTAAGGACAGCTACTCTGACATTGCCATATCCCAATGATATTCACAGTAGAAATAACTTGGGTCTTTGCCGTAAATTCACAAGGCCTCTGATTCAGAAGTTAATTTGATGCTAGTTAAGTCATGATCAAACTTATTTCCATCTTGGAATTTTATTTTCAGAGGGGAAGAACTGCATCAGATGTTGATTAGAAGTGATTCAACCCTTTACAGATATTTTGCAATTTTATCATTTTACTAGGTAAGGTAAGGAAGGCCCCCTTTTAATTGAGGTCAGCCATGGATATTGTTTCCTAGCTGCCTGCATCAAAGTAAGTATGCAGCCCAGGGAAGTATGATATAGAGAGCAAACTGTTGCCCATACAGCAGGCTCCCTGTCTTCGTGCAGCTGATGGATTAAAGGAATGACAGTAACCGATACAGTTTAGCATCAGCGGTGTTGCTAGAGTTGCTAGTCAGCATTAAACTCAATGTAGGACTGCCTTAGTGACTCCAGCTCCATATCTTTCCTCTAAACCACACATGATTGCCAGGAGCTGGACTTGGTTGTCAGAGGCTTTTCAACGTACACCTTTGGGAGCATTTAATAGGTAGTGGGAGCTTATCTCCACTACCCCGTTCCCCTGGCTATGGAAACCTGAGGAATTTATCAGTTTACTAATCAAATGATAAACATGGAATTAAGCAAAAAGTAACAATTTACTATATACTTCATATGATCAGTGAATATTATTATCTTACTGGTCACCTTCTCTGGCAAAACACCAATATTGTGTTCCAATAACATTGGAAAAATACTAATGACTATCTTGCCAGAAATCATTATTTCCGATTCACTATACATGCCATTTGAATTTACAGATCATTATTCCAAAGGCCGAAGCTTTCTTACCAATTAAGATAATACATTATTGTCTTCTAATCAATCGTAGCTAATGGCCAATCACATCACCAAGGCTCATTTGTGTGTAGGTTTATGTATAATTCATATTATTTGCAATGTTTTAAATTTTAATGTTTTATAACATTTCATTTGGGTCTATGTAATTTTTTTTGACCTTCTAATAAACTCTCATAATATTAGTTCAAAAATGTAATAAGGAACTTAGAAATGTATGTAATTTTGTAGCATTGAATTATAAACTAGAATAGCTTATTTCATTGGCATTCATCAAAATCTTCAAGGCTCTATTTATGTAGAATAAAGTTGAAAGCATGCATTTGCACATATAGACTTAAATTACCTTGAGTGACTGATGTTGAGCAAGTTACTTTCTCTTTTGAATTTTATGCTGCATTATAAAATATACAGTAAAAGAAATACAACAAAAAGTATGTTATTCCTTTCTCTCAATCTGTATTTTCTCTTAAGGGGGTCATCAAGCTGAGAGGTAAAAGTTCTGTGTAATTATAAGATAATTAACCAAAAGCTGCATGTGTAATGAAGTTTTACCACAACAGTGATTGTTTTGACACCGTAGGGTTGATGTTCCTCTGTGTGGTATTTTTAATTAATTGGTTAAGGTGTTTGAGGCAATTTTTTTTCTACACCGAATTTAATGACTTTATTAAAAGAGCACACAGAGGAATGTCACCTGTAAACATAAATCTAATTGTTAAAAGCATTTTTTCTACCTGGAGTTACTGTCACACATATAACTCTCATACTTGATTTAATTATGCAAAATGGCACAGATGGACTATAAAAATACAAAAGTGATATTTAGTCACTTCTCTTCAGCCTACACATTTGCTATAAAATCTATATTGGTCTTTAGATTTTTGCTCCAGCGCCATGGAGGCATGCAGGTAACATAATTATCTATCACTAACAATCTAATTATGAGACATAATCCCACCTCTGTAATAATCATAACAATGCAAGCAACCCCTGCCCCCCCCAAAAATCAGAAGGTTATCAGCCACTCAAGCCTGCACCACCACTCATTATAATCATGGCTCAAATGTCCCAGGCCACACCTTTTCTTCTGTGCCAAATCCACAAAGATCTCATTTCCCAGATCTTTCAAAAATGCATCTCCTTAAGTACTTCCAGTGACTACATTATCGTCTGCAGCTTTCTAGGGTAGAGAATTCCAGACATCCTTCTCCCTCTGTGAGAAGTAATTAATATGTTATTTCAATTTAAATGACTGCACTTATCTTGCAATTGTGTCCCCTCAGGTGACAAGGAGGCACAAATGGTTTTGTGGCCTAGTTTACAGGTGAGTCATAGATGTCAGTTGCTGATTCTGAGGCAATTCAGTGCTTTTGCAGTGCTGAGGGTTGCTAAGGCCTGGGAAGCTTCAGAAGGATGATAGAACAGCCCAATGAAATATACTGAAATTCAACTTTCAATAGCTTTAAAACCCATAAAATTAATCATGCCATATTTTCAAACAAGTACAATCATATTCCATTTCAGCTCTTTCATAGAGATTGTTGGATTCTGATTTGCATAAAGCCATGTATATGAAATAGAAGCATTTGTCTCTGTGCTTAGTATGTACCTCAATAAGATTATGGCTGATCTATTTCTCAGCATCATTTTCTTGCATTAAATCTACCTTGATATCTTTAATATTCTGATAGGACATGGATGGTGCTACTCTTGGTCGGGTAACTTGGGGTCATAGTCTCAGGATATGGACTAAGACATTTAGGAGAAGGGTAAGGAGAAATGCCATCACTCACAGGGTAAAAAACCAGTAAAATTCTTTAACATGGAAGGTTGTGGCAGCCAAGTCACTGAATATATTAAAAAAAGGGAATTGATTTTATATATACAAAAGGCATTAAGGTAGGCAGAGAGAATAGATATAGTTATTAAGATACAAGATTATCCATTGAATAGTGTAGCAAGCTCAAAGTGAGTGGCTTCCTCCTGTTGATCATTAACATATTTTTCTTATATTTTCTTTGTCTTGAATATACTGTATTAAATGACTGAAACTCCACTCCCTGTTGAGTAGTGAATTCAACACTATCTGCATGACTAAATTTCTTCAATTTCTGTCTTGAATGACCAACTACTCCACTGAGAATGTGATCACTGGTTCTGGATACCACAGTCAGGAGAAACAACAGCTCAACATCTTGCCTATGATGGACAAAAATAATGTTGGACATTTCAGTGAAACCACCTTTCTTTCTTATAGACTCAAGAAATTTATCCAACCTTGTCTTAAATATACTTACTGAGGTAGCTTCCACTGCTTCATTGGGCAGTGAATACTACAGATTCACAACTTGTTGGGAAAAGCAGTTTCTCCTCATCTCTGTCCTTAATTTACTCCCGGAATCTTGAGGCTATGTCCTCTAGTACTAACAGTGAAAACAGCTTTCCTGCCTCTATCTTATCTATCATTTACATAATTTTATGTTTCTGTAAGATCTCCTCTTATTCTTCTGAATTCCAGCGAGTACATTCCTAGATGACTCAATCTCTCCTCCTGGTCTAACCCCGTCATCCCTGGAATTAACCTTCACTTCACTGCATCCAAAGCCAGTATATCCTTCCTCAAGTAAGGAGAACAGAACTGCACACAGTTCTCCAGATGCAGCCTCACCAGTACCTTATACAGTTGCAGCATAACCTCCCTGCCCTTAAATTCAATCCCTCTGGTAATGAAAGCCAACATTCCATTTGCCTTAATGATACCCTGTTGCACCTACAAACCAACACTTTGCGATTCATATGCAAGAACTCCCAAGTCCCTCTGCACAGTAGCATACTGCAATCTTTTACCATATAACTAATAATATGATTTTCCATTATTCCTTCCAAAGTGATGACCTCACATTTATCAACATTACTTTCCTCAGAATCTTAAAAGGTCCAATGAACGTGAGCACTATCTTTCTCTTGAGAGGCAAATCCCGACTTCAGCCTTTTGCATAGAAGCTAATAAAATATTCCTTGCCCTAGTTCATCTCTCCTTGCAGCATCTGATGAGATCTTCAGCCACAGAAACCCCAATCTCTATCTCCCGCTCAGGGAAGAATGGCAGATAATACCCAAAATGGCATTTGAAAGGAGTCATTTCATACAGCAAATGCCACAAAGTATTGTGAGTAACCTCTGCTCACATCAAATGAACCTTCTACTCGTTTGGACTTTCAGAGGCCAGGCACCTTAGGGTACAATCCATATCTTCGTTCACGAGAATGGGTGGAGCTTAGGAGGATAATGGTGCTTAACGGTGACTCTTCTGCTTGCATCTTCGGAAACAGCTCTACTTCTATCTTTGATACCTCTTTTCTTCATTTTCATGGTTCTTTTGAAGACCCTGACCTGGAGTTACATGCTGACTTCAGTTCTCTGCAGAAATGGGATCCATTCTCAGCTCCTCACGACCGGCCACTTTTTGATATGCCAAGAACGCAAACTTGAAGACTACTGCACCTTCAGGGTGCCAGATTTTTGTGGCTCTGGAGGCAGGCTGTTTCAGGGCCAGTGCCGCTGACTGATATGTCGTGGGAGTACACAGAAGATCGAAAGCATGAAGCTGGCTGCTGGCTGTGTGTCCAGAGACCCGAAATCTTTGGGCACAGAGCTCAGAAAAAGTCACAACAGACTTTTAACATTGCAAATCAGCGAGTTGTTTTGTTATGTCTCCCCTTTCGCTGTGAAATAGGGACACCTCATTTAGAAAGAGTATAGATAGAAAGAGTATGTCGGATTACCGGGTGAACGAGTAGTATTTGGGGTACTGCAAGTCTTTGTCTTTATTGATGCTTTGTTGTATGTTTGAGTGCTCGGTGGGAGGTGCCGATGCTTTTTGCTGGTGGGGGTGGATCATTGCTTTGCTGCTGCTTGTGCGTGGGAGGGGGGAGTTGGGGTTCGAACATTTAACTGTCATTCATTCCCCGGAGTAGTCCTCTGTTTTCGCAGATGTTTGCGAAGAAAAAAAGGATATATATTGTATACATTTCTCTGACATTAAATGTACCTCTTGAAACCTATTGAAACACTTTCCATCTGGCTATTGGACTGTGGGTGAAACCCAGAGGAAAGACTCAGTTTGAAAAACAGCCCCCTCCCCCCCCCCCGATACATGATGTAAATTGCGGACTGCGATCTGACCCAATACCCACCAGAAAACCATGGATCCTGAAGACCTGCTGCAGGACATTCTCAGACGTCTCCACCACAAATGGAGGTCTGTCCAAGGTGATGGATTTGCAGGCCTTTGAATACTAATTCTCAGTTACCATGATAACGATCTTCCCCTTGGATTGAGTAAGACTCTCCATGGAGATGTGTACCCATGGTCTGTCAGGAACAGGTAGTGGGTGGAAAAGCCCTTGAAGTCAGCTACGGGGTTCTTGATCTGGGCACATACTTTGCATGCCTACAAATACTGTTGAACTTCCTTCATCATTTCAGGCCACAAATACCTCCTCTTGATAAACTCAAGGGTCTTGGCAATCCCTGGGTGAACAGTCATTGTCAATGAATGACTCCACTGGTGTATCTGGGTCTGGGTGGAATTAAGGACAAATAGCTGACCTGAAGGACCATTCTTAGGAATCTATCCATGAGCTTGGGCCCTGCAAACAAGAGTATTGATTCCCCAACAAATAAGTGCTACCACATTGGCTTGGGGCAAAATGGAGGTCTTCTCGTTCTGGTTTGCCAAACTGACGGGACAAGGCATCTGACTTCTGGTTCTTTGACCATGATTGATAGGTTAGGATGAAATTAAAGCAGTTAAAGAAGAAAGACTACCTGCAATTTCTTTAAGGTGGAAGAAATTCAGCCTCTTGACCTTCTGAATACAAGCCAGGTTCTTGTGGTTCGTCTAAGCAATAAACTAGGATGTCATTGAAGTAGACAAAGGTGTACTTATGGATAGTATCCCAGAGAACATTGTTTGTAAAGGCCTGGAAAAATCTGGACCATTCACAAAGCCGAACGACATGACCAGGTACTCATAGTACCCTGTCGGTATGTTGAATGTCATCTTCCACTCGTCACTATCCTTTATGTGAACCAGGTTCTATGGACTCTGCAAGTTCAGCTTTGAGAATAGTCTTGCACCTTGGAGAATCTCAAAAGCAGTGTTCATGAGTTGAAGAGGGTAACAATTCTTGACTGTTATGTGATTCAGTCCTTATGCACAGTGTGCATGCGCCAGTCGTGCGTGCAGCCTGGTACAGCCATTCCAATCTGTTCCTACTTTCTTCTTCTTACTTTTTAATTTACATTTTTTTGGGTACTTTTTTTCTCACGGTAACACGTCGAAGCTGCACCCTCTCTAACATGCTGGTAGAGAGAGTTTTATTTGGGTTTTTTTTTAGCGCTGGAAATGGTTACATCCTGACACGCGGGACAGAAGTAAGGTCACATTGAGTATTCCAGCTAATGCCGGCCGGTTTAGCGAGCAGAGCGACAGACACCCCTGCTGAAATCCAGAGGAAAACTCACAGAGGATGCAGAGGGGAATCACAAAATCGAGGAAAGAGGACCGGGTCGAGACAACAGAGACTTATGGAGAAGGGAAGTTCGGTGGGTAAGACCGTTCTGGCTGACCGGCAGTGCACTGAGAGCGGTAAGCGTAAAGGAGTTGGGTGCTTACTGATCTGGTTAACAACAGATGGTGCAATCTAGGGCATATTATGATCAAGGAACGTGTTTGCAGACTGATATTGAACTTTTTACTGCTGGACTTCGGCCACATTCCACCGTGATACAACACTGGGCGGCACGGGAGGTCGTTCCTGCCTGTAGCCGTCGAATGGGCAGCTCCTCTCGTGGAGGGTCAGACACCCTGAGCCAATAGACTGGTCCTGGACTTATTTTCCATCTGGCATAGTTTGCATTTTGCTGTTTGATTGTTGGTGGTTTTTCGTATTGCTATTTTTACGTTCTATTCTTCATTGGTGCGGCTGTAGTGAAACCAAATTTCCCTCGGGATTAATAAAGTATATCTATCTATCTATCTAATGCAAGACTGCAGACTTCCATCCTTAGTCTGCATGAAGATGAAGCCAGTACCAAACGGATGGAAGGAATCTCTGGGCAAGAGCCACCTTAATATACTCCTGCATAGTGTTTCTCTCCAGGCCCGAGAGTGCATATGACTGACCCCATGGAGGACACATAACTGGCAGTGGATTTAATGCAGAGTCTTAGGGTCGGTGTGGTGGAAGAGTTGAGACCTGTCCCTTCCTAAATACATCTTCCAAATCCTTGTAAAGGGAAACAATTTCTACCAGCTTGGGTGCTACAGTTACCCCTGAGGATGACTTCTGAGACTCCGTCGGTAGCAAGGGTGTTTCAGCAGACCCCAGAGCTTCCTCCATATTCCCAAAAGAGTTTTTAGTGAAAACAGAAGCCAAATCACAGAACAAATCTTCACCTGTCTCCTCAGACATTGGCAGTGAGGTGCATCAATTGGTCCCTGTGCTCCTGGGACTAAGCTCCAAGGGTCTCCATTTTGGAGCCTTCACCTTAGATGAGACCTGGTAACTGGAGCCTTTTGGCTTAGCTGCTAGAATTCCATACTGCTTGGGAACCTCCTTGATTTGCTCCTGAACTAGAGATCAAGTTTCAGTGCACCCTTGACCGGACAGGGTCAGGACTTGCTTGGGCCTATTGACTGGGGTGAACTTGTCTTCCCTTGAAGACAGGACTGGGTTTCCTGAAGGCTCCAGGTGACCATGAGCAAAAGTTTGTCCCTTGTGGCTGCTCGTCTTTGGCGAGTCTGGGGGTCAGAATACCTAGCCGAAAACATACCTTCTTGCAGTGACTGGACCATACCAATATCCTCCTTTCCTTCCAGTTCATGGAAGGGTTATACTGGGACAGCTAAGGGTGCCTGAGTATCAGGGGTATGTGAGGAGACTCAGTGATATAGAAACTAATGTCCTCTACATGAAAATCTATCCTCATCTGCAAGACCAATGTCTTCTACCAGGTCTACTCAGAACCAATTGGACGGCTGTCCAAGAGAGATGTGGACATGGGCTAACTCATCGACTGTAGTAGTATGTTGAAACAACGGCAGTTCCCAAGTGCAGGAAATTTCCAGCTGCCCTAGTGTCTGAACAAGCATTCACCTCCCATCAGTTCATACCTCAGGAGATCTCTGACCTCAGCGTGACACCAAAATCTGTGAGGCTGGGGTAGTGGCTGCTACCATCCCAATCCTACTGATAGCAGACAGTCTGAACAGTTCTCCTGACAGCTGCAGTTTTGGGCGTTTGGCCCGCATGTGACCTGCTTTCCTGCAGTAATAGAAGCAACCTTGACTCTGAGGCTAGGATCTCTCTTTAGCGGAGATTCTAATGTGGCCAGTTTGCATGGGAAAGACAGGATCCTGAGCAGAGACAGAATAGTCATGGCCTGAGATCAGGTGATGGAACAAAGATGTGTTAAATCTGGACTCGGGCTAGCCCTCTTCAACCTCCTGTTGTTGTTCCACTTACGCTCTGCCAGATGATTATTGAGAAGAATGGATTGGTCGATCAGAGCATTTAAGTCCTCGGCTGGTTCTCCCAAGGCAAGGGCATCCTTCAATTAATCTCTGAGACCATGGCGGTATAGCATGGTGAAGGCCTCCCCATTCCTGCCACCCTCTTGAGCCAAGGCCCGAAATTTGATCACGTGGTCGGCTGTTGACCCTTCACCCTATTGAATCTTCATCAGCGGTCTGAGGTTTGGCTGATTCTGGTGGAGTGATGGAACACCTTCCTCATGGCAGCTATTAATTCCTCCAAATCTGGACAAATCTCTGACATTCCCAATGCATGGTGGCCCAGGCCAGGCCAGGGCTCTTCCAGTCAGAAACGAGACAATTAAGGCCACTTTTCCACACTTTAAAGGAAACTGGGACGGCCAAAATTCAAATATTAGGGAGCATTGGATGAGGAAACCATGGCAAGAACTCAGCTGTCCATCAAACTTCTCCAGGGTTGGAAGATGGACTGGCCCGAAAGAGTGACCAGCAGCCTCACCTGAGTGACTTCGGCTTCTTCCCTACAGAAATTGTCAACAGGGTTACCTGGAGGTCTGTATCTCCAGGCTCTGTCTTGAAATCTTTTTGCTGTGGCTGGCCACAGCTGACAAAAGGCTCCAATACCTTGCTGGGTCAGTGTTGGCTCAATCATACTGTGATGAGAGTCCTAACAAGTATGATTTGGACCAAAAATTGGGAGGGTCTGAGGCTAGGATTCAGACACAGTTTCAAACTGCATCTAAGCACAAAACAAAAACTGGACATAATCACGAGTAGACTTACAATTGAGCATCGAACCTTAGTTTAGTTTTTGCTTACATGTTCAATCCTTGGTGCCCAAAGCATGATTGCCAATTCGCAGGACTGTCTTGGATCTTTAAGGGGGCTGCTCCAGCTATCCATACTCCGGGGAGGTAGAGCATCTAAACCTTGGAAGGTGATGCAGATAGAAACATAGAAACTTAGAAAATCTACAGCACAATACAGGCTCTTCGGCCCACAAAGCTGTGCCGAACATGTCCTTACCTTAGAAATTGCCTAGGGTTACCTGTAGCCCTCTATTTTTCTGTGCTCCATGTACCTGTCTAGGAGTCTCTTAAAAGACCCCATTGTATCTGCCTCCACCACCGTCGCCGGTAGCCCATTCCACGCACTCACCACTCTCTGCATAAAAAACTTATTCCTGACATCTCCTCTATAACTACTTCCAAGCAACTTAAAACTATACCCTCTCATGCTAGCCATTTGAGCCCTGGGAAAAAGCCTCTGTCTATCTACACAATCAATGCCTCTTATTACCTTGTATACCTCTATCAGGTCACCTCTCATCCTCTGTCGCTCCAAAGAGAAAAGGCTGAGTTCACTCAACCTATTCTCATAAGACATGCTCCCCAATCCAGGCAACATCCTTGCAAATCTCCTCTGCACCCTTTCTATGGTTTCTATATAATGAGGCGACCAGAACTGAGCACAGTACTCCGAGTGGGATCTGACCAGGGTCCTGCATAGCTGCAACATTACCTCTTGGAATTCAGCATCAAACTTAGTTCAGTTTTACCTTAAATATTCAATCGTTAGTGCCCAAGACATGATTGCCAAGATGGATGCGTGTCGCAACGATTCTCTAACTCGAGAGAGTTGTGGAGGCTAGATCACCGAATCAGAATCAGATTTGTTATCATTGAGTTATATAGCGAGAAATTTGTTGCTTTATGGAATACGATGTGAGCAAAGACATAATGTTACTGTAATTTACATAACTGAATCATTCAGAAATCTGAAGGCAGAGGGGAAGAAGCTACACCTGAATCACTGTATGTGCGTTGTCAGGCTACTTTATCTTCAAAAAGTATTTAAAGTGGAGGAAGATAAAGTTTTGAAAGATCTAGGAATGGAGGACTAAGGCTTTCTGGCACAGAAGAGGAATTAAGGCCCAGATGAACCAGTCATGATCATATTGAATGATGGAGCAGCCTTGAGGAATCAGGTGATCTACTCCCCCTCCCACAATACATTCTTATGTTCTTGTATAGACTGGTTGTCAGGCAGCAAAGAAACATCTGTTCTTTTTTCCAATCCATCTCAAGTTTCTTAAAGTTGTCAAAGCACACCTTCTTCATTTCTTTAAATGCAGTTACACTAACTTTCCAGATCTCACAGTCTACAAGACCTGGCAGTTCTTGGATCAAGCTATCCAGCATACTGCAAAAATGCCCTGAGATGCTGTTATCCCATCTGAAAGGCTGTTGGATCAAAAAAGTTTAAATTGAGTTTTATTCAGTGAGTATTACTTTGGATCTTTCTCTAACTCAGGAGTTCCCAACCTTTTTTATGCCATGGAGCAATATCATTAAGCAAGGGGTCTGAGAACTCCAGGCTGGGAACACTCGTTAAATATACATTATGTTGATAGAAGTTCTAGGTGTCAGATGTGGGAGCCTACCAGCCTCCTCATGGCCACATCTGCACCAGGTGCATCAACATCCAGCTCCTTACAGACGATGTTAGGGAACTGGAGCTGCAGTTCAATGACCTTTGGCTTGTTATGGAAAGTAGAAGAGGTGATAGAGAGGAGATACAGGGAGATAGTCATTCCAAGGCTACAGGAGACGGATAAATGGGTGACTGTCAGGAGATGGGATGGAGAATGTCAGATAATGGACAACACCCCTTTGGCCGTCCTGCTCAACAGTAAATACTCCATTTTGAGTACTGTTCGGGGAGGTGACCTACTTAAGGGAAGCAACAGTAGCCCTGTGGCTTAGAAGGGTAAGGAACTGAATTGGATTGCAGCAGTAAAAGGGAACTCTATAGTTAGGGGGACAGATAGGTGATTCTGTTGGTGCATAAAAGAAACACAGATGATAGTTTGCCCCCCAGATGCCAGGGTCTGCAATGTTTCTGAACATGTCCACAATACCACGAAAAGGGAGGGTGAGTAGCCGCAAGTGTTGGTGCATATTGGTACCAATGACAGAGGTAGAAAAAGGGAGGACGTCCTGAAAACAGAATACAGGGAATTGGGAAGGAAGCTGAGAAGCAGGACCTCAAGAGTAGTAATCTCGGGATTGCTGACTGTGTCACATGACAGTGTGGATAGGAATAGAATGAGGTAGCAGATAAATGAGTACCTGAAGAATTGGAGCAGGGGAGCAGGGATTCAGATTTCTGGATAACTGGGGCCTCTTCTGGGGCAAGTGCAACCTGTACAAAAAGGACAGGTTGCACTTGAATACGAGGGGGCCAATATTCTTACAGGCAGGTTTACTAGAGCTTTTGGGAGTGGTTTAAACTAATATGGCAAGGCAATGGGAGATGGCAGGGCTAAGGGAGTTGGCAGGGTTATGTTAAAGCTGAGGATGAGCGAGCAGGTATACAAGTAGATGATGGGTGTAACATGAGTTGAAGGAAGGACAAGCTAATGATTGGGTATAAATACAAACAGAGCAAAGAGTTAAATTGTACCATAGAGGCAAAGTTCAAAAGGATAAAGATGCAGGACTGAAGGTGTTGCATTTAAATTGTGCATAGCATTCGGAATAAAGTGGGCAAACTTGCGGCATAATTAAAGATCGGCCGGTATGACGTTGTGGGTATCACTGAGTTGTGACTGAAAGAAGGCCATAGTTGGGAGCTTAACATCAAAGGATATACTTTGTATTGAAATGACAGGCGGGAAGGCATAGGTGGTGGTGTGGCTCTGTTAGCATGAGATAGAATACATCTTTGGAAAGAGGTGACATAGAGTCAGAGAATGTTGAATCTTTGTGAGTAGAGTAAAGAAACTGCATGGGTTAAAAAAACATTATGGGAATCATGTATAGGCCTCCAAATAGTAGCCAAGATGTGGGGTTGAGATTGCAAAGGCAGCTGGAAAAGGCATATGATAAGGTTAATGTCACATTGTAATGGGGGCCCAAATATGCAAGGGGATTGGAAAAATCAGGTTGGTGTCAGACTGTGAGAGAGGGAATCTGTTGAATGCCTATGAAATGGCTTTTTAGAGCAGCTTGTGCTTGAGCCTACTCAAGAAAAGGCTATCTTTGATTAGTTGTTGTGTAATAACCCAGATCTTATTAGGGAGGTTAATGTAAAGGAACCCAGAGGAAACAGCGATCATAATATTACTGAATTCATACTGCAATTTGAGATGGAGAGACATAAGTCACATGAATCAATATTGCAATGGAATAAAGGGAATTACAGAGGCATGAGAGAGGAGCTTACTCAAGTAGTTTGGAGGGGGATACTGGCAGGGAAGACGGCAGAGCAGAGATGGCTGAAGTTTCTGGGAATAGTTCACAAGGCGCAGGATAGATATGTCTCACAGAAGAAGTTGTTCTCAAATGGCAGGGACAGGCAAACATGACTGACAAGGAAAGTTGAGGACTGCATAAAAGCCAAGAAAAGGGCATGTAATGTCTCAAAAGTGAGTGGGAAGTTGGATGATTGGGAAGCTTTTAAAATCCTACAAAAGGCAATTGAAAAAGCTATAAGAGGGGAAAAGATGAAATACGACAGCAAACTAGCCAATAATAAAAACAGGATACTAATTGTTTTTTCAGTTATATAAAGAGTGAAAAGGGGGCGAGAGTTGGTATTGGGCTACTGGAAAGTGATGTGGACAAAGAAATCACAGAAGAACTTAATGGATACTTTGCATCTATCTGCACTGTGGAAGACATTAGCAATGTGCCAGAGGTTTGTGAGTGTCAGGGAGCAGCAGTGATTGCCATTGCTATTACAAAGGGAAAAAATGCAAGATAAACTCAAAGACCATAAGGTGGGTAAATCATCTGGACCAGATGGACAACATTTCAGAGTCCTGAGAGAGGTTGCTGAAGAGATAACGGATATATTGGTCATGATCTTTCAAGAATCACTTGATACTGGCATGATTCCTGAGGATTGGAAGATTGCAAATGTCACTTCACTCTTTCAGAAGGGAGGAAGGAAAAAGAAAGGAAGTTATAGACCAGTTAGCCAAACCTCAGTGGTTAGGAAAGTGTTGGAGTTTATTATTAAGGATGAGGTTTTGGGGTACTTGAAAACTAATTATAAAATAAGTCAGTTATCATGGTTTCTGTAAAGGGAAATCTTGCCTGACAAATCTTTTAGAATTCTTTGAGGAAGTAACAAGCAGGGTGGACAAAGGAGAGGCAGTGGATGTCATTTCCTTGGATTTTCAGAATTTGATACGGTGCTACATATGAGGCTGCTTAACAAGATAAAATCCTATGGTGTTACAGGAAAGATACTGGCATGGATTGAGAAATGGCTGACAGACAGGAGGCAGTGAGTGGAAATAAAAGGGGGCTTTTCTGGTTGGCTGCCACTGGCAAGTGGTGTTCCTCAGAAGTCATTATTAAGACCTGCTCTTTTCACATTGGTGTCAATGATTTGGATAATATAATTGATGGCTTTGTGGCAAAGTTTGCGAATTATATGAAGAAAAGTAGAGGGGTAAGTTTGCTGAGGAAGCAATGTGATTGCAGCAGGACTTAATCAAATAATGAGCAAAAAAATGGCAGATGGAATATAGTGTTGGGAAATATATGATAATGCATTTTGGTGAAAGGAACAACAGTATGGACTATTATCTAAATAGGGAGACGATTTAAACATCAGAAGTACACAGGGACTTAGGTATCCTTGTGCAAGACTCCCAGAAGTTTAATTTACAGGTTGAATGTCCATTGTAATTTCCATCCATGCATTTAAAGTTTTGCTCTCCTGTGATAACAGCATTTGTTAATCTTAAATTGGAACAATTTAATTCATACTGGGAAAAACGGTTTAACTGCATAACACCTCATAGGCCTGATTTTATTCTCACAAGTCAATGAATATGTTGTAAAAAAAGATCACTCCCTACTTTGTACATAGTTTTCTTCTTTTGATTATTCTTTCTTTCCTCTCCTTTCTATAAGTGTATACCTTAGATAAATATTATGTGGAGATTTGTGACAAATATGACTATATGATATATATGTACAGTATCTGAAATACATCTTACGGAAATGTTTGATGATGAACTTCAATAAAAAAAATTACAAAAAAAAATAATCTACTGGTTGAGTCTGTGGTAAAGAAGGTAAATGCAAAGTTGGCATTTATTTCAAGGGGAATAGATTATAAAAGAATATAAATGTAAATTTAGTTGGCTCCATCTTGGGTATGAGCCTACAAAGTACCCAGGACATCTTCAAGGAGCGGTGTGTCAGAAAGGCAGAGTCCATTATTAAAGACCTCCAGCACCCAGGGCATGGCCTTTATCATTTTTACCATCATTTAGGAGGTACAGAAGCCTGAAGCCACACACTCAGCGATTCAAGAACAACTTCTGCCATCCAATTCCTAAGTGGACATTGAACCCTTGAACACTACCTCACTTTTGTAATATATATTATTTCTGTTTTTGCATGATTTTTAATCTATTCAATATATGTACACTGTAATTTATTTATTGATTATTATTATTATTATCTCTTCCCTATTATGCATTGCATTGAACTTCTGCTGTTAAGTTAACAAATTTCAAGACACACGCCAGTGATAATAAACCTGATTCTCATTCTGATTCTGAGATAATGCTGAGTCTTTGTAAGACACTAGTCAGGTTGCACTTGAAGTATTGTCAACCGTTTTGGTCCCCGCATCTCAGAAAGGATATGCTGTCATTTGAGAAAGTCCAGAGAAGGTTCACATTGATGATTCCGGGAAGGAAAGGTTTAACATATGCGGAACGTTCAGCAGCTTTGGGCCTGGACTCACTGGAATTTAGAAGAATGCAAGAATGGGTGTGGATTCTCAATGAAATCTACCAAATGTAGAAAGGACTAGATAGGGTGGATGTGGAGACGATGATTCTTATGGTGGGGTTATCCAGAACTAGAGGGCACAGACTCAAAATAGAGGGGCGGCCTTTTAGAATAGTGGTAAGGAGGAATTTTTTTAACTAGACGATAATGAATCTGTGGGATGCTCTGCCACAGATTGCAGTGGAGGCCAAGTCCATGGGTATATTTACGGTGGAAGTTGATAGTTTCCTGATTGATCAGGGCATCAAAGGATATGGTGAGAAGGTAGGTGTATTGGGTTGAGTAAGATCCAGGATCAGCCATGATAGAATGGCGGAGCAGACTCGATGGGCTGAATGGCCTAATTCTACTCCTATGTCTTATGTCCTAAGTAAAGACCATTCTTCCTCTTAGCTGAGCCTAGTGCATAATTCAAAGGCAATGGGTATGTGTTAACATTTTGCTTCTTTGTTGATTAAAATAATCTCTATAGACTTCATAGTTCCATCAGTCTTTACTATAGGAAGAAATGGGACTTAACCAATTTAACAACAACTGCTTCCCTTAAGCTTCTTCAGCTCTTCATGATCCTGTCTTTCAGACTACTAGGTGCAGGTTATGTAGAAAAAAATCAAAAAGCTGCTTTCTCCTTCAGTTAAATCTTGGCTTTTATCTGAAGCCTTGAAAGCTTGCAATTTCATAACTAAATACATGTGAGGGTACTTGTCAACTACAACTTGTCCTCCTGAACCCTCCCCAATTTGGCTTAACTTTACTGAGTTCTTGCCTAAAAAAAAGAATCCTTATCCTGGAGCAATCAGTGGAGAGAGATTTGCTTCAATTTCACAAATTCTCACTCCAACTTCACACATTCCTATCATTTTGATGTTTTCCCAAGTATATTTATGAAGGGAGATGGATGAGTCCCAGAGTTTCAGTGTCCCATCTGGCCAATGTCGGTTAACATCACTGATCCTGCACCACGAGTGTCAATTTCACTGGCAGTTTATTTCCCTAACTATATACTCATGTAGGGAAAAATCTATTTTTGTTTTATCATGAATGGTCCAAGTGATCCTCTTGGGTCACTATGTTTTTCAGGTAGTTCATCTGTAGCCCCCCGGCAAGCCTCAGAGTCGCTCAGCTCGCTGTCGTCTAGGGAAACAGCCCTTGGCCCCACCAAACTGGGTAATTAGTTTGTGTGGATGCTGTGTGATGTACCCCACCCCGCCAAATAACAGACAATACACCAGATATGATTAAATGAATTACAGTTTATAGATATCAGGAACTATATACTGTAATTAATAGAGATAAAATATAAAAGGAAGATAAAAGGCGCCACACTTATCAAAGTCCAATCTCTTCATGCACAAACAGTTGGAGCTCGGGACCTTCCTTCTTCACCCTGCGATCCCCTCGGACCACTTCGACCTGCCGCCTGGGGCCGACAACGGTGGTCGACCAGACGCTCCACATGAGTCCGTCTCCGTCTCCTCTCCTGGCCGAACGCCCTGAACCTCGGACTCCTGCTTGGGGTCCAACCCCGTTAGTCGACTCACAGCACCTTGTCCATCCTCTCTCTCTCTCACGCCTTCTGCCCCAAAACCCGCGCGTCACAATAATTTACAGACACACTAGAAAGAATAACATCTATCCCAATTGGTTCGGACACTCTCTTATCAATAACATTATCCAAACAAACTGCTAACGGGAGGATTTTCTCAGCAGTTAACATAACAAAGAATCCATTTCAATTATAACATAACAAAGAAGCCATTTTAATTAGCCTACGCAGTAACTTAAAAGAAGAAACCCCTTACACATATATGTGTACAAAAGCCATTTACTCTTCTTCATGCTGCTTGTCTGCTTCTGTTCACCGTGGTTTTGTTTTGTCTTCCAACAATTTGTAATAATAAAGGTAGTTCACCCCTTTTCCAAAAGGTTCTATGGAACTAGACACTAGTTGTTTTCTGCTCTGAACCTTGATGGAGTAAGGTTTCAAATCTTGGTTTGTTGGACCACAGTCTCCTTACTGGACAACATCAAATGCCTGCTTGAAATTTAGTTTCTTCTCACTGGGCAGCCTCCCTTCAATCTCGTATTGTTCAGTGATTTCACAATTGCACAAACTGTATCATCAGAGAACAATTCACTATCACCTTGCTCAGAGTTTGCAACAAGCCATCTCAGATCTGCTAGATCTTGAGTCTGGATATCAGTTCCAGTTGCTAAAATTGTGCTGTTGTATCTTCTTGTCTGCATTGAAATTTTTAGCCAGAAGTGTCATGATCCATTTTCTCCATGTATTCAGTTCATGATTGTATTGAACTATTGAAAGAATCCAGATTACTGTTTATGATTAACAGGACTGAACCATGGCACCACACTACAGAACAAAGACTATTTTAATGGAAGTCAAGTCATTCTCAATATTGCACCATTTTTCTACAATATTGTATTCTCAATACTGCACTCAATGGCTGCACCATTTCCAAAACAATACACACAAAATGCTGGAAGAGTTCAGCAGGTCTGGTAGTGTCTATGGAAAAGAGCAAACAGTCAATGCTTTGGGCAAAGACCCTCTATCAGGACTGGAAAGAAAGAGGAGAAGTCAGAGTAAGAAGGTGCACAGAGGGGGAGCACTGAGAGAGGGTTTCACTGTAGTCCCATCGAAGGGAAGATTTAAACTTTTTAGGGTAGGCATCACTTGAACACTTTCTTACTCCGACATCTCCACTTCCTTTCCAATCTTGATGAACGGGTTCAATCTGAAACATTGTTTACTCTTTTGCATAGATTCTACCTGGCCTGTTGAATTCCTTCAGCATTTTGTGTGTGTTGCTCTAAAATCTCACAATTGTCAAGGCAAACAATTAATCCTAAAAATATTTTGGCTTGGTCTTTCTTCATCCTTATAACGACTAATCAAAGTAAGATCATTTGATGTATCCAGGGATCAAATAAAAATAACACTAATCAATCAGTAATTATGTTAAAGCTCCCTGTAAGAAGACATACTGTTTTGTTCACTCATATAATTGAAGGTACTAATAACAATAGGATTAAAAACGAAGATTACATGTGTGGTTCCTAATATCTGACAGTTATTATAGTAACACAGAATTTAGCATTTAAACCCCACCATATGTGAGTATATAACTGACTATTAATAATTCTGATAATTTATGAATTTGTGTCAGTAAAGATTAAACATGTTCTGTATTTAATGAGATATTTATCAGAAGTCACTGTGCACTGTCAGGAAAAGATACTGTGACACTATTTTATAAATGACAGGAAGTGCTCTCTTGCTTCATGGCCTATCTTTACACCTTCAATCAATAAAACAAACTATCCAGTATTCATCACATTCCTATATGTGGCAACTTCCTGTGCTAAACAAAAACACTGCTGCATTTCCCACATTACTCAGTATGGTAATTCATTTGCAGCAAAGTATGGAGAATTTTTTTGAGATCCTGATAGGTACTAAGTAAATGCAATTTTTTTTTCTTTAAATGAATCCTGGTGTGTTCTGAACAAAACTCAAATAACATTCATCCTGTAAAGGTTTGTTTTGTTATATGCGATGTTAGTTCATGCAGTGTAAATGATTCCAAAGAGCTAAATTCAGCAACCAATAAAAAAGAAGTAGTGATGAATTTGTGCTGATTGATTCCAAGGCAGGAAGCTAGCCAAACCAGTGTAGCCTGAACAATATAGTTATTACAGCACCATTGTCTGGACTCCTCAGAAGAGCCAAAGTAAGGAGTGTTTTACATTAGTTGTAGCCATCCTTCACTGTTCAAAGCTATGCCTCTTGATGGGGAGATGCCAGGTATAATCAAAGAAGGATATTCAAGTAATGCGAAGGTAGTCATCCATTTCTCCCAGCACATCATTCTCTGCCTTCCTCAGTGGTTAAAATGATGCATAATCAGAGACAGTGACTGCCCCTCTGCATCTCCTAACCATGTGGAGTAGGGAGTATGCCACAAATTGTTGAGACAGTATATGGCCTGAAATCTACAAGGACCATCCTTTCCTCATAGATAAAGCTCTAACTCACAATTTACTATGAGTCGTTTGGTTTAATTGAATGCATTTTCATTCTCCCCCCACTTCCCCAACTCTTCCTTGCCCTTTTTTGAAACTTCAGATATTGCAATTAATAATTTCTGTCAAATAGCTTGAAATTCATAGAAAATGATTAGTGTCAACTTAGAGAAAAAAATCTTAATGACAGAATATTGCACTATGATAAATGGCTGTTTATCAAAATATGTGTGGATCAGTGTCTTATCATGCTCATAAATTACTTCAATATGAGAACAAGTTGTAATATTTCAAAATGTGTTAATAATACTAAACTTAAAGGTGTGGCAATAGAAGTGGCTAACAGAGTGGGTAGACAAGTTGCAGATGGAAATTATTGCAGAGAAGTGTGAAATGATGCAAATTGACAATTGAAATGGGAGAATCTCTAGACCAAGGGTTCCCAACCCAGGGTCCCAGGACCTCTCGGTTAATGGAAAGGGTCCATGGCATAAAAAAGGTTGGGAACCCTTGCAATAGACAACTATTCTATGCTACAATAGATGGACGTGGGGGTGCTTCTGCATGGATCTTTGAAGTTGCCAGAGCATAATAAGAGAGTAGTTAGCAGGTATATGGGATCTTAGACTACATACTTAGAGGTACTAACAGTGAAAGCCATTAAATTGTGATCTATTCAGATCAAACCATGAGTATTGCATCTAGTTCTGGCCAGCACTATTTATGAAGAACATTACAGTCCTAGGAAATTTATGAAAGTGATTCCAGAGATGATGGCTTTCAGTTACAAGATAAGTTAGAGCAGATGGCTTTGCTTTCCTCGGAACAAAGATCAAAATGACAGAGATGTAAAAGATGATAATAATTTCAGATTTGATAATCAGAGAAGAACATAGGGTGAAGATAGAAGCATTAGGAAATATAGATCTAAGATACATACGAGATAATTTTGTGCTCTGCTTTTCCATGTGCAAATAGTGTGGATGTCAGTACTCACAGACTGGATCTTAATGCATCACATTTGGGAAAAATAGTAGCCTTTGCCTTTATGAGTCAGAAAGTGGTGGAGATAGAGGGCAAGCTGACCCTTGCATATCAGCAGTAGGTGTCAGAGGTGGGAAGTAAAATCTTCTATTGATCTGTGGAAGATTCCATTATGGTAATTGAAGCATCCACCTGAGTCTGCTGACTGTAGTGGAATATTGGGTTGCTGATATGCAAAGTTGTACTACAGTTTACAATGGTTTATAGGGATTAAAGGGTGTTACAGCCATTCAGCAAACTATAGTACAAATTATTCCAGGGTCCTCTGAGGTATTGGTGGGAGGGGGGAGGATAGTAACAGTATTGCTGTGGAACTCAGGCCTGGTGTTTACATTCCATATCTGCCACTTCAGTTTCCTCTCACATTAATTGCTCATTGTAAATTATCCTGTGATTAGACCAGGATTAAATCAGGGGATGTGTGGCTCGAAGGGCCAGAAGGTCATACTCCGCACTGTATGCCAATAAATAAATAAATATTAAAATTATAACATGGAGCTTTAACATTATTTGACAATAGACAATAGGTGCAGGAGTAGGCTATTCGGCCCTTCGAGCCAGCACCTCCATTCACTGTGATCATGGTTGATCATCCACTATCAGTATCCAATTCCTGCCTTATCCCAATAACCTTTGATTCCGCTATTTTTAAGAGCTCTATCCATATCTTTCTTGAATGCATCCAGAGACTTGGCCTCCACAGTCTTCTGGGGCTGAGCATTCCATACATCCACCACTCTCCGGGTGAAAAAGTTTTTCTTCAACTCCGTTCTAAATGGCTTACCCCTTATTCTAAAACTGTGGCCTCTGGTTCTGGACTCACCCATCAGCGGGAACATGCTTCCTGCCTCCAGCGTGTCCAATCCCTTAATAATCTTATATGTTTCAATAAGGTCCCCTCTCAGCCTTTTATATTCCGGAGCATACAAGCCCAGTCGCTCCAATCTTTCGACATATGACAGTCCGGCCATCCCGGGAATTAACCTTGTGAACCTACGCTGCACTCCCTCAATAGCAAGAATGTCCTTCCTCAAATTTGGAGACCAAAACTGCACACAGTACTCCAAGTGTGGTCTCACCAGGGCCCTGTACAGCTGCAGAAAGACCTCTTTGCTCTTATACTCAATTCCCCTTTTTATGAAGGGAAGCATGCCATTAGCTTTCTTCACAGCCTGCTGTACTTGCATGCTTGCTTTCAGTGACTGATGTACAAGAACACCTAGATCTCATTGTACTTCCCCTTTTCCTAACTTGACTCCATTTAGATAATAATCTGCCTTCCTGTTCTTACTACCAAAGTGGATAACCTCACATTTATCGACATTAAACTGCATCTGCCATGCATCTGCCCACTCACCCAGCCTGCTCAAATCACCCTACATTCTCATAACATCCTCCTCACATTTCACACTGCCACCCAGCTTTGTGTCATCAGCAAATTTGCTAATGTTACTTTTAATTCCCTCATCTAAATCATTAATATATATTGTAAACAGCTGTGGTCCCAGCACTAAACCCTACGGTACCCCACTTGTCACCGCCTGCCATTCCGAAAGGGACCCATTAATCGCTACTCTTTGTTTCCTGTCAGCCACTTTTTTGGGAGAAAAGTTCAACATATTTTATGGAATCCTCTAAGTATCATTCAGGTAAAGGTACGACAAGATAACTTTCACAATCAGATTCTTGATGCCTTGCAAATATCAAGTCTATTACATAACAAACTTGAATTTTCAAAAGGCAGTTAACAAGATTTCATGCAGAATTAAAAAGAAAGCTAACACGCACACAACTTTACAACAAATGGTGCATTAGCCAATTGGTTTAGGTAGTATAACAAAATAAAGCAGATAAACTTGGAATAAATCTGCGAACAGGCTTCAAAGGGCATGATGAGCATGCAAGAATTTGACATTGAGCTGAAGGATCAGCAATGATCATATTAAATGATGGGTTAGGCTCTTAGTATTTAATAGCTTACTCTGAAAGTATAGCACTGATCTGATGTCTCTATATTGGCCTGGTGGGTCCAATGGTCTCATTCAGTGGTGCAGCAATTCAACATTTCAATGATTATATACATGCAGCAACATGTGCGCTGAGTTACTGGATAATTAATAATTAGAACACAGAACATTACAGGCCCTGTAGCCCACACATTCCACTGAACTTTAACCTGCTCGAAGATCAATTTAACCCTTCCTTCCGACATAGCGTTCCATTTTTTTTTATCATCCTCATGCCTATCTAAGAGTCTCTTAAATGTCCCTAATGTATCTGCCTCTACCAGCCCTCCTGGCAGGGCATTCCACACACCCACCACTCTGTGCAGAAAACCTGCCTCTGACATTTTCTTCCAATCTTCTTAAAATTGTGACCCTTGTATTAACCATTATTCAAGGCCTGGTGAATTTCTCCTGAGATAATATTTTGAATCCAGTCATAATACTGGAGGAATTTAACTTTTGGTGTTTTAATATATCTGGAGTAAAATAAATCTTGAATCAATAAGTGTAAATATGAAATAACTAAAATGTTGCAAAAATCTATCTGGTTTATTGAAATTCTTCAGGAAATCTTTTACTGAATCCAATTTACAACTGACACCAGAACCCCCATTTTAAATATCTCTTAACTGCCTTCTCTGAACATGGGCAATTAGAGGTGGACAATAAGTGCTGGGATTGTACTGACATCCTATATCCATTGAATAAATAAAGGCAATGGAGTATCCGAGGCTAGGATTGAGACACGGTATGAAACTGGATTGAGATGGGAGCACAAAGCAAACGCTACATAAAATCACAAGTAGGCTTATGATTGAGCACCAAAATCAGTTCAGGTGCTCCTTAATGCTTAATTCTTGCCACCAAAATATAATTGCCAATTAACAGAATGGCACAGAATCTTTAAAGGGATCGTGCCAGCTATCCATACTCCAGGGTGTTAGAGTGTCTAAACCTTGGAGGCTTAACAGGACCTGCTCCCCTATGGCCAACTCCTGATGGCTCTGGCTGCTTGGAGAGATGAAGATTGTAGTCATGGATGAATTTGGATCCACGATGTCTCTCAGGCACTCAGCACCTCTCCTCCAGTCTGAATCCTTCCAAGTCCACAAGATATTGTCGAGCACTTCAAACAGTACGCGAGTCTGAAATTCCTTTCACGGTGAAACCTACTTCTCATCAACTAATCTGGATGGCAGTAGGGCTGATGGTGGTGGGGTTAGTGGGCTGGTGTTCACAAGCTTTAACTTGGAATGGAAAGTGGGATTAATCTTGAGGGTCTTGGGGGAGCTGCAAGCTGCAGGCCACTGCGTTTACTTTTCTGAGAACCTGAAGGGTCCAATTAACTTGGGTGCCAATTTCCTGGACTCCACACACAGAGAAAAATCCTGTGTCAACAGCTAGACCTGTTGCCCAGTCTGCAAAATTGGTCCCCGTCTTTTCTTGTGGTTATCCTTTATTTCAGCCTTCCAGGTAGAAGATAACAAAATCTCCTTTGCCATAGTTCATCTCTCCTTGCAACATCGGATGAGATCTTCAACCATAACCCCAATCTCTGCCTCCTGCTCAGGGAAGAGTGGCAGAGAATACCCAAATTGGCACTCAAAAGGAGACTAAAAGCCATGAGGTGTTGTGGGTGACCTCTGCCCACATCAAATAGTCACTCCACTCGTTCCATCTACCAGAGGCCAGTCATCTTAGGGTACGCTCCCTGTCTTGGTTCACCCACTCCATCTGGCCATTGTACTGTAGGTGAAACTCAGAGGAAAGACTTGTTGTTGCCCCAAACGGTTTGCAAAACCCCCTCCAGAAACATGATGCGAACTGCAGACTGTGTTGCAATACAACGTCCACCTGAAAACCCTGGATCCTGAAGATCTGCTGCAGGAAAATCTCAGTGATCTCCACCACAGATGGAGGTCTGTCCAAGGCGATCAATTTGCAGGTCTTCGAAAAACAATCCACAGTTACCACGATAAGGGTCTTCCTCCTTCCAAGGGGAAGACCAATGATAAGGTCCATGGAGATGTGTGCCCATGGTCTGCCTGGAACAGGAGGGGGGTGGAGAAGCCGTTTGAGGTCAGGTACTGATCTCCTTATTCCAGGCACACACCTCACCTGCCTGCATGGACTGCTGAACTTCTTTTGTCATTCCAGGTCACCAATACATCCTGTTAATAAACTCAATGGTCCTGGCAATCTCTGGGTCAATGGTCATTCTCAATGAATTTTCCCATTGGAGTACCTGGGGATGGACAGAATGTGGGACAAACAGCCAACCCAGAGGACAGTTCTTAGGAACCTCCCTTGCCCTTGGGCTCTGCAAACAAAAGCATTAATTCCCCAATGAATTGGTGCTGCCATCTTGACTTGGGGCATAATGGTGGTAGGCTGCTCTTCTTGATCCAGTTGGTCAAATTGACAGGACAAGGCATCAGGCTTCTGGTTCTTTGACCCCAGTCGATTGTTCAGGATGAAACTAAAACAGTTAAAGAACAAAGACCACCTGACCTGCCTTGAATTCAGCCTTTTGGCCTCCTGAATATAAGTCAGGTTCTTGTGATCTGTCCAAACAATAAATGGTTTCTTGGGCCCCCTTCAGCCAGTGCTGCTATTCTTCTAAAGCTAACTTAACTGCATTAAGTTCCCAGTTCCCAATGTCATAGTTCACCTCTGCTGTGGACAGCCGCTTGTAAAATAACGCACATGGGTACCATTTATTTTCCAAAGGAGTTCATTGAGACAACACTACACCACTCCGACATCTGAGGTATCCACCTCCATGATGAAGGGAATGTCCAGGTTAGGTGCAACCATAATGGGAGCTGTCACGAACCGTTGTTTGAGCTCTGCGAAGGCAGCATCCACTTCGGCAGTCCAATCAAAAGGACCCATTTGTGTTGTCAGCACTAATGAACACTCAGTAAAAGTTGTCAAATCCCAGGAATTATTGGACTGGTTTCACAATGGATGGTTGTGGCCAATCCCCGGCAGCTTGTGTCTTACTAAGGTCCTTCTTCAGATTGCCATCAGAGATGAATCAATAAAGAAATAATGGCTATGTGAAATTTGGCCTTCTCCAGCTTGATGCAAAGTCCATGATCAAGAAGCCTCTCTAGGATATCCCCGACGCAAACAATATGTTCCTCCATGGACTTTGAGAAAATTAGAATGTCATCCAAGTAGCTGAAGGTATAGTTATCGAGACCACCTCAGGCCTGGAAAATGGCTGGTGCATTCACAAGGCCGAAGAGCATGACCAGGTACTGCTGGTGCACGGAATGCTGTTATCTACTCATTACCCGCCTTTATGTGAACCAGGTTGTATGCACACTGCAAGTCCAACTTCAAGAATACTCTTGGCCCTTGGAGAATCTTGAAAGCAGTATTAATGAGTGGAACGGTGTAACGTTTCTTGACCATTATGTGATTCAGTCCTCTATAATCAATGCAAGGCCACAGGCGCCCGTCCTTCTTCTGTATGAAGAAGAAGCCACAGCCAGCTGGAACAGTGGATGGCTGAATGAATCCCAGGGCAAGAGCCTCCTTAATATACTCCTCCATTGCACTTCTCTTTAGCCTGAAAGCACATATAATCGACCCTGCGAAGGACATGTACCTAGCAGCAGATCTATTGCACAATTGTAGGGACAGTGCAGTGAAAGAATCAAGACCTTTCCCTTCCTGAAGACCACTTCCAAATCCTTGTCAAAGGAAGGGATTTCTAACAGCTTGGGTTCTGCAATTACCACTATCCTTACATCCAGGATTGCTTCTGAGGCTCCGTCAGTAGTACGATTGCTTCAGCAGACCGCAGAGTCTGCCCCATACATCTACCAGAGTCTTTAGTGAAAACAGAAGCCAATTCACAGTCCATATCCTCACCCATCTCCTCAGACATTGGCAGCGAGGTGCATCAAATGGTGCTCCTGGGACTAGGTTCCATGGGTCTCAGTTTTGGAGCCTTCCCCATAGACAGGACCTGGCAACTGGAGCCCTTTGGCTTAGCTACTAGAATTCCATACTGCTTGGGCACCTCCTTGGTTCACTCTTAACTAAAGATCTCCAGCACACCCCTGACTGGACAGGGTCGGGACTCACATGGGCCTGTTGGTTGGGTCTGGCTTGTCTTTGCTTGAAGACAATTACCCCGAGCAGGTCTGCCAGCTCGTCGGCTGCTGGTCTCAGGAGAGTCTGAGGGCTGGAACACCTAGCCGAAAACATACCTTCTTGCAGTGACTGGACAATACAATGATACTCCCTTCCTTCCAGTTCACGGAGAATTACGCTGAGACAGCCAGAGATGCCTGAAGATCAGAGGTGTGTGAGTAGACTCAATGATATAGAAACTAATGTCCTCTGCATGAACCTCTAGCCACATCTGCAAGACCAATATCTACTGCCAGATCTGCCAGAACCAAGTGGACGGCCATCCAAGACAGTTGCGGACACGGGCTGACTCAGGAACAGCAGTGGTATTTTGAATCGATGGCAGTTCTCAAGTCCAGGAAAGTTACAGCTGACAGAGTCCACAAAAGTGTTCACCTCCCGTTGGTTCATACCCCGGGAAATCTCCGCCCTCAGCATGACCCCAAAATCTGTGAGTTTGGGGGTAGTGGCTGCTACCGCTACAGTCCTTCCAACACTGGATGGTCTGAACAGTTCCCCCGACAACTGCAGTTTCATATATTCAGCTTGCATGTGACCTGCTTCTCCACAGTAACAGCAGCAACCTCAACTTCAATGCTGGGACCTCTCTTCGGTGGAGATTCTTATGCCGCTGATTAGCATGAGCTCAACAGGATTCTGAGCAGGAGATGGGCTGGTCATCATTTGAGATCAGGGCGTGGGGGTGGTGCATGTGGAATAAGGATGTGTTGAGTCTGGGCTCGGGCTAGCCCTCCTTGACCTCTTAATGTTGTTCCACTCACTCTCTGCCATACAATTATTGAAATGAGTGGCCTGGTTGAGGAGAGCCTCTAAGGCTACGTCTACACTACGCCGGATAATTTTGCAAACAAAGCTTTTTCTTTTCGTTTTGACCCTCTGTCCACAGTAAAATGGCGTTTTCATCCCCCGAAAACGGAGATTTTCAGAAATGGTCTCCAGAGTGAATAAATCTGAAAATGCCTAATATCCATTGCAGTGTGGACATGGTAAACGGAGCTTTCTAAAACTGCTGTCATGACGTACCGCAACAGATGGTGGCAACGTGGCTTTTCATTGTTTTATTAGTATTATTGCTACTTTATTGTCGCCAAACAATTGGTACTAGAGCGTACAATCATCACAGCGATATTTGATTCTGCGAAGCACAGAACCTAACAATTTCAGAACAGACGGCAACGAGACTGAAACCAGAAGAGTTAGAAATGTACTCACCAAATACTTCGATCCATAGCTTACTGAATAAATAAGTATACTCACTTTGCCCTGTTTTCTGTCCTTGCTTGTATGAAGGTAAGGACAGAAAACACCCTCCGCCACCTCCAGTTTAAATTCCATGCGGAATATTTTGGAGGATCAAGAACCAAGGTGGCTTACCTATTTATGCAAGTACTTCTCTGACAATAGGTGTGTAACTGTGTATGGAAATACAAGATAACACTGATGCAGTCATGTTTTATACATTTAACAAGGTGCTTTATTAATGCAACAGAGTTAGTCAGTTTTTCAATGTTCGTCGTCAGCCGGGTCATACTGTCCATGAACTTCCTGTCGGTTGCCTCCATACACTCCAGTATTTGTTTTTTAGTTTTAAGTCCTCCTGCGCGAGAGCCAAGAGCCATTCCTTTTAAGTTTTTCTACTCTGTAACTGGACAAACGCGCACTAATTATACCGTTTTCTCTTTGCTTGTTTTCTGTCTGTCCTGCGCATGCCCAGTAGGAGGGGATTCGCCCAAAATATCCATCTAATGTGGACAGAGATATTTTGAAAAACGTTTAGTGTGGTCGCCTATCATTTTTACTCGAAACCGGCGTTTTCAAAATTATCCGGTGTAGTGTGGACATAGCCTAAGTCTTCAGCTGGTTCTCCCAAGGCAAGGGTATTCTGCAGTGTATCTCTGAGTCTGTGGAGGTATAGCGTGGTCACGGCCTCCTGATTTCAGCCACTCTCTCGGGCCAAGTTCCGAAATTCGATCATGCAGTCAATTGCTGACTCCCTACCCTGTCAAATCTTTATCAGGCGGTCAGAGGGTTGGATGGCTCGGTGGAGTGATGGAACATTACTTTAGTCAGATGGTGGTAAATCTGTGGAATTTGTTGCCAGGAGCAGTTGTGGAGGCCAAGTCACTGGGTGTATTTAAGGCAGAGATAGATAGGCCCTTGATTTGCCAGGGTATCAAAGGGTATGGGGAAAAGACAGGGGAGTGGAGATGACTGAAAGAATTGGATCATCCCATGATTGAATGGCAGAGCAGAGTCAATGGGCTAAATGACCTACTTCTGCTCCTATATCTTATGGTCTTATGGAACATCTTCCTTGCGGCGGCCATGAATTCCTCCGAATCTGAGCAAATCTCTGACCTCTATTCCTAATGTGCAGTGGCCCAGACCAGGGCTCTTCCAGTCAGAAGTAAGATATTGAAGGCCACATTCCCGCACTCTGAAGGGAACCGGGATGGCTGGAGTTCAAATACTGTTGAGTTTGGATGAGGAAACCATGGCAAGAATCCGGTCACAGGCAAATCTCTCCTGGGTTGCAAGATGAACTGGCTCTGCAGAGTGACCGACAGCCTTACCCAAGTGACTTTAGCTTCTTCCCTGCAGAAGTTGGCACACAGCAATCTGGAAGCTGTGTGTCTCCAGGCTCTGTTTTGAAATCTTTTTGCTGTGGCTGGCTACAGCTGACAAAAGACTCTGATAACCCATTGGGTCCATGTTGGCTCAAACATACTGTGACAAATGTCCTTGACAAAGATGACTTGGACCCGAATGCTGGAGTATCCGAGGCTAGGATTGAGACATAGTTTCAAACTGGATCTGCGCACTAAACAAACATGAGTAGGCTTATGATTGAGCACCGAAACTCAATTCAGGTGCTCCGTAAATGCTCAATCCTTGGCACCTAAAACATGATTGCCAATTAGCAGGACTGAACTGAATCTTTAAAGTGCTGCACCAGTTATCCATACTCTGGGGAGTTCGAGCATTTGAACCTCGGAAGCTGTGTCGTAACAGATAGAATAGTGTTAGCTTTGTAAAATGCTAAAACATGCATTATTTTATGAATGCTACACACATAAAAAATGCAGGTGAACGCAGCAGATCAGGCAGCTTCTATAGGACGAGGTACAGTCGACGTTTCAGGCCAAGTCCCTTCGTCTCGGCCCGAAACGTCAACTGTACCTCTTCCTATAGATGCTGCCTGGCCTGCTGCGTTCACCAGCATTTTTTGTGTGTGTTGCTTGAATTTCCAGCATCTGCAGATTTCCTCATGTTTGCGATTTTATGAATGCTATTAGGATAGGTATACTTGAAAGAACCTGGAACAATTTAGCAGATTAATTTAGATTCAATGTTAATGTAACATTAAAATGAAAACTTTAATATGTATGTCCAGAGATGTGCAGATCTGAGGGGAGGAGGGAGAGTGAAAGAATTTGAATACAATTGGTTCACGTATTCAGGTGTCCCTGAAAGTTCGCTTTATGCCACTTTGCTTTTACGAAAGACTTACATTAGTACCTGTTTTCGCTAACCAAAAGAAATCTGAAGAGGAGTTTCGCTTTTATGAAAAAAAGCGAAAAGTGAAAATAGTGTTCAGCGTTTGTTTTGCAGCGAGCCGTTATAGAGTCAGCGTGCACCCCGAACAGTGAAAGTGGCGCCACCAAGCGCCTTCCCTGGGAACTACACTCTGCATCTCAGCATCAAGCCGCCGTAGCTATGAACTGCGTGAGAGTTTTGCTACGACGCAATGATTGTAGAAAAGTATGACTTTAATTTTGAAAGGGCACGTAGGTTTAGGGCAAGTTTGCAGGATGTTTTGAGTGCTTACAAAGAAATGTATGATAGAAAAATGCGTGAACCTTCCAGTGTGCTCACTGTCTTCCCGATTCTGGTAAGTGAAACTACGCTGTACATACATTATTTCTACTTTATATAGGCTGTGTATTTATCATATCATTCCTGCTTTTACTATATGTTAGTGTTGGATGATCAGCCATGATCATAATAAATGGCGGTGCAGGCTCGAAGGACCGAATGGCCTACTCCTGCACCTATTTTCTATGTTTCTATGTTTCTCTTTTAGGTTTTATGTGTTATTCGGTATGATTTGGTAGGTTATTTTTTGGGTCTGGGAGCACTCAAACATTCTTCCCATATAAATTAATGGTAATTGCTTCTTCGCTTTACACCAATGAGAAACATATGTTTTAAAAAAAACCAGAGGCTCATCTGGTGCATCTTTTCCCAGTACTTTATGGTGGAAGGAGTGGACACCACCATTATGTGGTATGGAAGTACAGAAAGAGCTGGCCATCAGAAGTTAGCAGAGCAGGAGTCATCAATGTTCAGGGCTGTAACTCAGTTGTCCTGAACTGAGAATGGCTTTACTCTAGCCATGGAAGACGTATCTAACGCAGATGCATTCACTTGAAAGGGGTTGTTGATCTGAATGGAAAATTATTTGTATATAGCTCTTATTTTGTTCTTTTTCCTGCATTTTAATTAATGTTAATGCATTGAATACAAGTTAAATATTTCAAATGAATTATTTACTAGTGATTAAAAATGTTTTTGTTACTTCAATAAGTTTCAATTGTTTTTGTTTTAGAATGTTAAAGACATTTTGAAAAATTTGCAAGATTTTTGACAGCACCTTATCACAGGCCATCAGAGTGATCTGGTGGGTAGGCCTCACAATCCTTTGCTTAATACACTGTCACTAGTTATGAAAACTGCTTCATACTCAGAGTTCATGACAGGATGAAGTGCAGTCGGGTTGAACATAATCCAACCTTTTATCTTCAAGGATAATTTATAAACTCCCCAGAAACTGCAAATTCAGAATATAATTTCTATTATTTATGTTTGCTGCCAGAATTTAATGAAATACTAAGTGTACCGCAGACTTAACATACATCACTGCAACTTTGTATTAGTAGGATAGAATTTTTTGGACAGTTTCCCATTGTCCTACCTTAACTCTGCAAAAAGCTTAATTACTTCCATTGAAGACATAAAAGCATGAGAACAACAGCGTTCCATCAGTCAACATATGAAGTACAGATATATTACTATATAGTACCCTGAGACTTATCTTCTTGCAGGCACTCACAGTAGAACAAAGAAGTACGATAGAATCAAAGGAAAAATGCACACAAAGACTGACAAAGCAACCAATGTGCAAAAGACAAACTATGTAAATCCAGAAATTATTAATAATAAATAAATACATACAAACATAAATAAATAATCCTGGAACATGAATTGTAGTGTTGATGAAAATGACTCTGTTGATTGAGGAAACAGTTCAGTGTTGAGTTGAATTAGGTTATCCACACTAGCACAGGGGCTTGATGGTAGAGGGGTAATAATGGCTCCTGAATCTGATGATGTGGGACCTATACCTCCTTCCTGATGACAGCAGTGTGAGAAGAGAATATGGCCTAAATGGCAGTGGACCTTGATGATGGATGTTGCTTTTTTATGGCAACACTCCTTGTAGTTTTGCGCAGTGGTGGGGAGGTCTTTCCTGTGATAGACTGGATTGTATCCACCACTTCTTGTAGACTTTTTTGTTCCTCTGGATTAATCCTGTGGATTTTTAAACAAAATCAACATCAATTCAAAATTGTTTATTGTCATTCTTCAGTACACAAATGTAAAGGAGAACAAAATGTTTGTTACTTTGGATCCAAAGTTGCACAAAAAAACACTATAACAAAAAGAACACAATAACTACATAAGATTAATTTATATACCTAGATTGATTGTACATACACGGAGTGACACCAGGTATCATTAGGTGCAGGAGTATCTGTACATCAGATGACTTTGACAGAAAATGATAAAATAGTAATGGTGGGGTGGATGTGTTGATCATCCTGATGACTTCGGGGAAGTAAATGTTTTTGAATCTGATGGTTCTGGTGTGGATGCTGTGTAGCCTCTTCCCTGATGGGAGTGGGACAAACAGTCCATGAGCAGGGTGAGTGGGATCTGTCATGATATAACTAGAAAATTAAAAAAAAAACAGCATTTGCTGGAAATCTGAAACAAAAGCAGAAAATGTTGGAAACACTGAGCCAGTCAGATGGTATTTACAGAAAGAGAAATAAAGTTAACATTTCAAATCATCCTGAAATATTAATTCTGTTTCTCTTTCTACAAATGCTGCCTGACCAGCTGAGTTTTTTCCATACATATTTACTAAAATGAAAATCCTAAAGAAAGGAACTGAATTATGTGTTTGGTTCGTTTGATTCAATTATGTTTTTCTGGAAGGCAAACTTACCACTTTTATCCCATCTCTTTTAATCAAATGCCACATCAAGTTGAATACATCCTACCAACAAGCCATCCAATATCTCATACCCCTAATTGGTTTGTGAAGACCATAAAGAATCAGCCTTGCGAGTGGGTCTCCCATAATGAGTTTGAAAAAAAAAATCCTACTAATGTCTTCAAAATAGCCCTTGAATAAGAAATACGTAAATTAGAAATTATTATAAGGCCAAACAGTTCCAGTGTGTTACCTTAGTTTTGGGGGAATTAAAACAGATGCTACTAACTCTTTTTCCATTTTTTGTCTTTTTATTTATTGAGAAAGGGTGATGCTGGTACATCAAAGGGGAAGTGCTGGGACTTCTATTTGAAACTCTTTAATCCTTGCATAACTGGTGCTCATTCAATGTGGCTTGATAGGTAATATCTCTAATAGCAGTTAAAACCATTGGTGTTAATTGTCTATATTTTGAGAACTGTGGAATTTGTGACTCAGGTCAATTGAATGAATTGACCTGCCATTTCTCCCTTCAATTGGCCTCCTATTCTCAATTTCCCAGGTGATCTTCTATCATCACAATGTCATCATGAATTTCAGTTAAACAGTATAAAGACATTGTAATCAAAAAAGACTGATGGAAATAATAACAAACCACACTCCCAAGGGCAGTTACAGACGGACCATGCTAGTGATGACTATATCCTGTAAATGAATAAATACAATGCACGTAGAAATAAGACAAAAATTCAACCATAATTTGCAATATGCCAAAGAAAATATATACAAAGGCAGATATTTACAAAGTAATTAACCTTCCAAATGTAAAATGCAATTTTATTTTGTCATGGCTCATTTTAAGGATTGATATTTGACTTATATCATATTGTCAGTTGTTGCCTTTGCTATAATGAGTTGAAGATTGCAATTCATTAAAAATTGTGTGGCGACACAAATTTAATATTGTTCAGGAACATATAACAATATAAACATGTTGAAATCAATAAACTTAATCAAATCAGTAATGTGACTTGGTTATTTGTTTGCCAGAATGGCAGTTACTATGAAAGCTAACAAAATGGGAATCATTGCAACAATCAGGTAATTTGTTTTCTTGTAAGGACTTACAGTGTACTGGTACTGAAACATATCTATATGTGATAGAAATTAATTTAGTGTAAAACAAAACTGCATCAGTGCAGAAAGGAAACTCAACATTTCCTGCAAATCATCTCTTACAAATAAGAAAAACAAAAGATTTAAATATATACAGAATGGCTTGTGTAAATTAGTTAAAATACATTTGCTTTAGGTAACAATTTTATGAGAGTTTCTGAAGAAGGAGCAGCAAAGATATTCTGGTATTGTGGATCTGTGGTGCTTTCTGCAGCTCCATAAATATGGTTCAATAATTGCAAGAAGACCTTTTCTTGAAACTCCAAGACAGTTGTACTGAAGCCTCTTCCCTATGAGTGTTCACCATTCCTGATCAAATTGCACGGGCACTTGTAAGTGGTAGCTGGTAACATGAAGACAATGGGCACCTCCATAACACATGGGTGATTACAACAATGATAAACTGAGAACATATAACATTACAGAACAATACAGGCCCTTCAGCCCCATAATGCTCTTCTGACCTTTAAACCTACTGTGAGAACAATCTAAGCCTTCCCTCCTACATAAACCTCCATTTATTATCATCTCTGTGCCTATTTAAGAGATTCTTAAATGGCTCTAATGTATCTACCTCCACCACTACTCACGGCAAGTGTTCTATGTACCTACCACTCTCTGTGAAAGGAACTTACCTATGACATCATCCCTCTACTTAATCCAATCAACTATTTCTGCTCTGGAAAAAGGTCACTGGCTGTCCACATGAACAGTGCCTCTTATCATTTTGTACACTTCTGTCAAGTCATCCCTCATCCTCTTTCACTCCAAAGAGAAAAACCCTAGCTTGCTCAACCTGTCTTCATAAGAAACAAACAAGAGAAAACCTACTGATATGTATTCTAGTTCAGGAAACATACCCTGCATCCTCTCTAAAACTTCAACATCCTTCCGGAAATGGACACAATAATCTAAAAGTGGTCTAACTAGGGTTTTATAGAGCTGTATCATTAACCCACAGCTCTTAAACTCAAACACCCAACTACAGAAGGCTCACACACCGTACTGCTTCTTAACAACCTTATCAACTTGACAACCATTTCCCAGCCTGAGTGGGACAAACCTATCCAGAAATTCCAGTAATGGTTGAAAGAGGCAGCTAAACCTAGAAGTATAAAACCAAAGCCACTTTTCAACAAAATATCTCATCAGGAATATCATCCATTGAGGATGCACCAGGTGGATGTCACATAGACATGCCAGGCTGTCAAAAATTGAGGTACTATGGGCTCCACGGCATATTGTTGTAACTAAAGACTGAAGACTGAATTCAGAGAGAAAAGAGTCTCTCTGGAAAAGGAGAATGAGTAAAGAACAGTAGGAAATGCAGATCAGGCAAAGGAAGTGTTAATATTCTCCTGACATACTTGGGACCAGTGACTCTTCAGCAATCTTTCCAACTTGTTGCTAATGTTTCTTCTCATACTTTTACTATCACAGACCTCTTGCCCCCATGACCACCTGTTGCTTGGCTTTAATTCACGCTCCAACATCCTATATGTGAAAGACATGTGCCAGACACTATTCATGATAATCCTGTACTTTTGCATGTGTCTAAATAAATAAAATTTAATATTTATCTACCGTTATGTCATGCTCTTGTGTTACTGATTTGAATTCTTTTGTTCCTTGGAGCTGCTTCAGCAACATAATGGAAGATTAACCAGATGCCTCCTCTGTTGGGACACTCTGTGAGATATTGTTGAATGTTGATTGAGCTGAGGCTTGCTCCATCGATACCATGCATGGGTAGAGTGTGAGATGTTGGAGGATAATGGCTTAAACTCCGGGTTCCATTTCCATCACCTTCACTACTATCAATCCAAGTCCACATTAGCATTGTCCTTCCAGTGGTTCTCCCTGGTAACAAGAAGCTGTGAAGCATTTTATTGCAAATAGTAAGGCTCTAATTTGTTAATGCTAGTTGATATGCCTCCTACTTCAAGCCAATCACAATGGGTAAACCAATGACAATGACTTACATGAGCTTGAGACAGACTGTAGAAACTTTTTTGCAAGCATTTTCAGAGCACACATGATATTTGCCGATATACCACAGACTCTCTGCTGCTCAGGAAATTTAATGAACATTCACAGTGCTTGTGGTGCAACGTCTGTGTCCAGCCAAATAGATCTTGGAAAATTCTACTGCTCTTAGTGTGAACTCATCAGCCACTTAACTCACTTGTGATGAATGAGACTCCAGTGAGAAACTAACATTCTTATTGGACATCCAAATTATGATTGCAACACCCATGAATCCTGTACCCAGCTAACAGGAGTCACCTGCCACTTGTTTCCAAATCATCACCTGCAGCCTATTTAAACCCAGCTCTCATCCACAGTCTTTATTCATCCGGTGAACCAGCCAGCATCAACCCATTGCTTCTAGCTTTAAGCTACCTTGTTGAGTTAAGTATCTACTCTCTTTTGTTTTGTGGCCCCTGGTGGCTTGTTATTTTGCAATATATAATTAAAGTGATCTCACTTCTAAATTGTCTCGGCTGCTTTTGAGTGAAACCTCCTCTATATTTCTTGACAATTAAACTTAATAAAGTTAACAACTTTAAGATTTCAAATAATGAAATTGTACTCTTGAGCTTAAATTGCTGGACTGGGTGATATATTTTGGAATGTCAGATCAGGATAGAATATACACAGTAATTTCTATGATATTACATTTGTAGGACATAATGGAGAGTTGAACAGAAAGATCTAGGAGTCTTTGTCAATGATTTACTGAAAGTGGAATTTCAGGTTGATAGGTAGTGAAGAAGCCTTATGGTATTCTTTTCTTCATAGTTTTGGCATAGGATAGAAGAGGTGGGATAATATGTTGCATTTGAAGTATTGCATTCTATTTTAGTTATCTCACTTTAGGAAGAATGTAATTATGCTGGAGAAGATGCAATGGATATTCACCAGGATGTTTCCTGACTTGTAGGAATTTAATTATGGGGAAAGACTGGACAGGCTAGGCTTATTTTCCCTGGGGTGAAGGAGACTGAGAAGTGACCTAATAGAAGTACTTAAGATTAGATACTCAATTTTTTTTCCCATAGCAGGGATGTCAAAAACAAGAGCATAGTTTAAGGTGAGAAGAAGGAGTTTAAAGAGGATCTTAGTGGAAAGTTGCACTTTTTAAAAACAGTAGTTGATATCTGAAATGTATTGACAGAGGCAGTGGTGGAATTAGATATAATTACTATGTTTAGCGGGCAATACAACACTTAATGAGGCAATGAGTGGAAGGGCACAGTCCTAATGGGAGTGGCAGAGGTATGCAAACAGAACAGGCTGGGCTAATGAATCTGTTTATGTGCTGCCACACTCTATGACTCTACAACCAGCAGTCAAGATTCTGGAACTTTGATCAAACGACATGAGTTCAGCTGGCAGTGAGGGAATTTTAGCTCAAATAACTAAATAAATCTGGAATGAAATCGAACCTCATTTACAATAACTGAGTTGTTGGAATGGGGACCTATTTGGTTCATTAATGTCCTTCAGTGAGGGAAATTTGCTGTCCTTATCTCATTCAGCCTATACAAGATGCCAGAACCAGCAATGTATGGTTGACTCTTAATTATTTCCTCATTTCTGGGGTAATTAGGAATGGCATTTCCAACCACATCCTATAAGTAAATATAAAAAAACACCTCCCAAGGGGTTTTCCTTTAGACAGACTTGCTGAAATGTGAAAGTTAGCAGGTTGGTTTCAGATTTCCCACACACTGTCACTTCCACTGTATTTAATCCCATGTCTTCTCACAAACATGCAATTCTCTGCAATGTATGCCACATTATTCAACTGTGAACTCATTAGATCTGTGGTCTCACCCAGCATCTACAAGCACAGATTCTTTTGCAGGTCTGACTGGAATGTGAGCAATTTTATCACTGGCTAATTTTTTAACTACTAGCTCCATCCCTTGCTTCTCAGACTCCACAATGACTTTCCATTTCCTAATCCTTCACCAACATCAAACATGGTAAGCCCTGCCACAGCTTCTAATTTTCATTATCAATACAGAATCACAGTTAGAAATCATACACTCTCAATTTTTATGGCTTAGTTTCACATTACAGTATGCTATTGATGACCCTTGCAGGCATATTTACTTTTTATTGCATTGTTGTCATTCTTAATTTATTTCTTTAAGAAATATTTTACTTCAGATGGTGATATAAACTGTATTCTGTTCAAGTAACTAAATAAATCTGGAATTAAATCTAACCTCATTTACAATAATTGAAATGCTGGAATAGGGATCTGTCTGGTCCATTAATGTCTCTATCTGATTCCGCCAACGTTGTTTTATTTTGTGGAGATTCATTGCTCGTTCCCAGTGGTGAGCTCTGATTGGGAACATTATAATTTGCACAAATTAATTATCCAGATTAAGAAGAGTGAGTGGAAAAGTTGAGATAAAGTAGACCTATTCCTCCTTTTTCAAGCAGTGCAATTTCATCAGCGTTGATCACAAATGAATATTTAAATAATAAATGGGGATCTTATCTGAAGATTTTTACTGATGGCTCAGTGGACCCAGAGAGCAGTAGGGTAGGATTTGGGATGTATGTGTCTCAACTTGGAGTTAAGATTGGTCATCAGGTTTCAGATGGTGTTTCTGTCTTTGCAACAGAATTACTAGCAATCCTCTGGGCCTTATGGTGGATCGAAGACTCTCAACCACGTAGGGTTATCATCTGTTCGGATTCTGCTGCTGCCTTAGAGTCTATAAAAGGGAGTAAATCAAAAGATCATCCTGACATAGTTATTGAGATTCTCTTAGTGTTGTTTAGAGTAGGGAAGATGGGTGTGCAGTTAGATTTTCATGGATACCTGGGCATGCTGGGGTGGAGGGAAATGAAATTGTGGATGGCATTGCAAAGTCTTCTTTACAGAGCAGGCAAGTAAAAATTAGAGTTCCCCTAGGCAGAGCAGAATTGAGAAGTAGGATTAAAAAAGGTAAAGAGAAGAAGTGGCAGGAGGATTGGAAAAATTAATTAAGGGGCAGGCATTATTTTTCTAGTCACCCACTAGTTAAAAGGGTCTCAGACTGTTACCTTTTAAGTTGTAGAGATATGGTGAAATTTACAAGACTTAGGTTGGGGCATTGTGGGCTAAACTATTACTTAAAGATAATAGGAAAACATCCTACTGGATTATGTGACTGTGGTAGTCCAGAGACAGGCCAGCATGTTTTGCTGAGCTGTAATCGATACAAAATTGAAAGAAGCATGCTGTTCAAGAGGCTATCTGGTTTAAATTTATTTTGGTTTTCTATTAAATCTTTGTTTGGCCATCAAGAGAATCAACATCTGATTGAAGTGTCTATCGTTCAGTTTGTACGTGAGACTAGGTTGTATTCGAGAATTTGAGTTCCTTGAAGTTCTATAATTAATTACACATCTTGCAGAGGGCTGTAATACATCTAGATGCATCTAAAGAGCTGGAAATAGAAGAAGAAGAAGAAACTTGAGATAAGGTCACCTAAGCCGAAACAACTACAAATGTTTGTAAGTGCAAACTGGAAATATAAAGGAGTAGCATTGGCCAATGTTCTACAAATATGTTTTAAAATTTTAAAATAAATTTCTATAAACCCAGCCTCTTGCTACTCTGGATGCTGACTTAACATGGGCAGGTAAATGTCTAAAAACTAGAACATAGGTAATATATAATGATAATTGGGACTTAGTTTTAATACAAATAAATCCCATGTGTGATGCAGAAATATGAGAATGAGTCTTCATCATTCACTCTATACCTTTGGATTTGTGAGAGCAGATCAAAAATCTTTGAAATTTGTTGCTTTTAGTTGTTAACAGGTTTTTCTAGCAGTTTATCCACAGTCAGTAAAACGAAATATCCTTTACTGGGTTAAAGGGTTGACGATACTTAAAGGGTTGACAATGGATATGCAATGGCAAGCATTTAAAGATCGCATGGATAAACTACAACAATTGTTCATCCCAGTTTGGCAAAAGAATAAATCAGGGAAGGTAGTGCACCCGTGGCTGACAAGGAAAATTAAGGATAGTATCAATTCCAAAGAAGAAACATACAAATTAGCCAGTAAAAGCGGCTCACCTGAGGACTGGGAGAAATTCAGAGTCCAGCAGAGGAGGACGAAGGGCTTAATTAAGAAAGGGAAAAGAGATTATGAGAGAAAACTGGCAGGGAACGTAAAAACTGACTGTAAAAGCTTTTATAGATATGTGAAAAGAAAAAGATTGGTTAAGACAAATGTAGGTCCCTTACAGACAGAAACAGGTGAATTGATTATGGGGAACAAGGACACGGCAGACCAATTGAATAACTACTTTGGTTCTGTCTTCACTAAGGAGGACATAAATAATCTTCCGGAAATAGTAGGGGACAGAGGGTCCAGTGAGATGGAGGAACTGAGGGAAATACATGTTAGTAGGGAAGTGGGGTTAGGTAAATTGAAGGGATTAAAGGCAGATGAATCCCCAGGGCCAGATGGTCTGCATCACAGAGTGCTTAAGGAAGTAGCCCAAGAAATAGTGGATGCATTAGTGATAATTTTTCAAAATTTTTTAGATTCTGGACTAGTTCCTGAGGATTGGAGGGTGGCAAATATAACCCCACTTTTTAAAAAAGGAGGGAGAGAGATCCGGGGAATTATAGACCGGTTAGCCTAACATCGGTGGTGGGGAAAATGCTACAGTCAGTTATCAAATCTGTGATAATAGCACATTTGGAAAGTGGTGAAATCATCGGACAAAGTCAGCATGGATTTGTGAAAGGAAAATCGTGTCTGACGAACCTCATAGAATTTTTTGACGATGTAACTAGTAGAGTGGATAGGGGAGAACCAGTGGATGTGGTATATTTGGATTTTCAAAAGGCTTTTGACAAGGTCCCACACAGGAGATTAGTGTGCAAACTTAAAGCACATGGTATTGGGGGTATGGTATTGATGTGGATAGAGAATTGTTTGGCAGACAGGAAGCAAAGAGTGGGAATAAACGGGTCATTTTCAGAATGGAAGACAGTGACTAGTGGGGTACCGCAAGGCTCAGTGCTGTGACCCCAGTTGTTTACAATATATATTAATGACTTAGACGAGGGAATTAAATACAGCATCTCCAAGTTTGCGGATGACAGGAAGCTGGGTGGCAGTGTTTGCTGTGAGGAGGAAGCTAAGAGGATGCAGGGTGACTTGGATAGATTAGGTGAGTGGGCAAATTCATGGCAGATGCAATTTAATGTTGATAAATGTGAGGTTATCCACTTTGGTGGCAAAAACAGGAAAACAGATTATTATCTGAACGGTGACCAATTAGGAAAAGGGGAGGTGCAACGAGACCTGGGTGTCATTATACACCAGTCATTGAAAGTGGGCATGCAGGTACAGCAGGCAGTGGAAAAAGGCGAATGGTATGCTGGCATTCATAGCAAGAGGATTCGAGTACAGGAGCAGGGAGGTACTACTGCAGTTGTACAAGGCCTTGGTGAGACCACACCTGGAGTATTGTGTGCAGGTTTGGTCCCCTAATCTGAGGAAAGACATTCTTGTCATAGAGGGAGTACAAAGAAGGTTCACCAGATTGATTCCTGGGATGGCAGGACTTTCATATGATGAAAGACTGGATTGGCTAGGCTTATACTCGTTGGAATTTAGAAGATTGAGGGGGGATCTTATTGAAACGTATAACATCCTAAAGGGATTGGACGGGCTAGATGCAGGAAGATTGTTCCCGATGTTGAGGAAGTCCAGAACGAGGGGTCACAGTTTGAGGATAAAGGGGAAGCCTTTTAGGACCGAGATTAGGAAAAACTTCTTCACACAGAGAGTGGTGAATCTGTGGAATTCCCTGCCACAGGAAACAGTTGAGGCCAGTTCATTGGCTATATTTAAGAGGGAGTTGGATATGGCCCTTGTGGCTAAAGGGATCAGGAGGTATGGAGAGAAGGCAGGTACAGGGTTCTGAGCTGGATGATCAGCCATGATCATACTGAATGGCAGTGCAGGCTCGAAGGGCTGAATGGCCTACTCCTGCACCTATTTTCTATGTTTCTATGTTTCTATGTTTATGTTAGTGGAGGTAGTCCATTTCTGAAATTTCTATCAATAAATTTAAATTTTTGGTGCAGAGTATAACATACTATTATTATTTCATAGATTTGGTGTTTCTGACTTGGGATAAATGGCACCATTTCTGTTTTATTTCAGATATTAACCTTACATGGATTTTGTTTATACCTCTTTGTTTATTCATGTATTGATGACTGCTAACTATTTTTGTTCTTGCTCTAAAATTACAACTAACCAACAGTTTACAATGTGGTATTTTTTTCCTCAACACTATACTCTGGTAATACACTTAAAGGAGCCATTTCCAAATCTATAGGGGTATTCAGGTATCATCATAAAAAGATTGACAGTGAGCAGTGAAAATATAACAAAAAAAATTAGGCCTTGTTAATTTTTTTCTACTTTTAGTTTTGAGTTAACTCTAGGTATATCTTTAACCTAGTGTTTGGTGAAATTGGATAACTTCAATCATTTAAAAAAAATCTCAAGAGACTCATTCACAATTAATCCCCATAAAGTGCTTCTAAGTTAAGAACATTACTGCTAACCATTGTGCACCAGTAAAGAATTTAACATTACTTATGAGAATCTTCATTTTCTTTCAAATAATTGTGAAAACCTACATTCACTCCAGTTGCTCACATAGTTTTATTCTTCCAATTTCTTACCAAGGTGTCCCACAGGCAAATAGGATTATTCACATGAACATTTTGAAAACAGTATGAGCCATCCTTAACCAACAAAATTAATGAAATTGTATATTTTCAGAGGTTGACTCTTATTACTAAGGTGTAGATTTGTAAGTAAGACTATTGATTTTCCAGATCAACTGTTGGCGATGTTTCTTTGGCTTTTGTTGGTTAAAAGCAAATAAAATCAAGTTCTAATAGCGACAATGTTAAATTGCCCTGTTGAATTGCTATGTATGCTCTGGGGCATATAGAGAAAAATAACCATTTGTGTCCACTTTGAACTGACACGGGTCAAATTGGAATTACACAATGACACAAGCCAGCACAGATGTTACATGTGTCCTTTAAGGGAAAGCCATTGTAAATCAAACTAACATTTGTAACAATTAAAATAAGTCACATTCCAAATGTTATCTTATTAGTCATCTAGTTGACAGGGTGATTAGACCAAATGAAGAAAGCCTGTTATGTACAGTTGTATGCTCTTTATGACAATAAAAAAAAATACAAGTCTGAAAAACTTATATTGGGATAAAGTTTATAGTAAAGCTGAAATGTATTCCCTATGGTACTTCCATAGTGCTATTAGGTAAGGAGTTGTAAATTCTTTCAGGCGTACTGAATGAATGGTGACATGTTTCCAAGTCAGGTTGATATGGAGCTGGGTGGCAATCATTTCCTCAGTGGTCCAGCTTCTCACAACCTTTTCTTTGCTGAACACATAGTTGGAAATTACACAAGAAAAACTACTGTTAAAACAGATTTCAAAGTTGCCGGTGAATGCAGCAGGTCAGGCAACATCTCTAGGAAGAGGTGCAGTCGACGTTTCAGGCCGAGTCCTGACGAAGGGTCTTCGCCTGAAAAGTCGACTGTACCTCTTCCTAGAGATGCTGCCTGACCTGCTGCGTTCACCAGCAACTTTGATGTGTGTTGCTTGAATTTCCGGCATTTGCAGAATTCCTTGTGTTTGCGTTAAAACAGATTGTTCAGTACACAGAAAAATGTTCTCATTCTAGTTCTAAACGTAGTGCTGACAGAAAATAATGAAATGCTAATGTGTGATTCTTTTGATACCAGTTCATTTAAAAAAATCCATTATAATTGTTCAACAGAGTTGGATCTATTTGCAATTAATTTATTTTTAATAAGCATCATTTTTTAACACTGTAGATGTTAGCATAAATGAAAGTAGTAATAAATTGATAAAGGAAGCTAACCTGTAGAGCTATAGCAAACAAGTCTGAGGATCACAATGTCATCTTTGAAATGTACATGCTGCTTTTAATATAGGCAACTAAACAATTTCATATTGCTTTTTAATTATGATTATCATGTGCAACTTATGGCAGTGGCATTAAGTCCTTGTTGGGGTGGAAATGCAGATAAATAGGGCCGTAATGACACATTTGCCTTCATAAATCAAAATATTCAGTACAGGCTTTGATATGTTATATTCAAGTTGTACGAAACCTTGGTGATGCCTAATTTGGAGTGTTGAGTGCAGTTCACCTCATCTACTACAAAAAAGCTATCAATACAGGCCTACTGTAGGAAACTTTGTCACATGGTGTGAGCAGAATTATCTGCAGCTTAATGTGAAAAAGACTAAGGAGCTGGTGGTAGACCTGAGGAGAGCTAAGGTACCGGTGACCCCTGCTTCCATCCAGGGGGTCAGTGTGGACATGGTGGAGGATTACAAATACCTGGGGATACGAATTGACAATAAACTGGACTGGTCAAAGAACGCTGAGACTGTCTATAAGAAGGGTCAGAGCCATCTCTATTTCCTGAGGAGACTGAGGTCTTTTAACATCTGCCGGACGATGCTGAGGATGTTCTACGAGTCTGTGGTGGCCAGTGCTATCATGTTTGCTGTTGTGTGCTGGGGCAGCAGGCTGAGGGTAGCAGACACGAACAGAATCAACAAACTTATTCGTAAGGCCAGTGATGTTGTGGGGATGGAACTGGACTCTCTCACGGTGGTGTCTGAAAAGAGGATGCTGTCTAAGTTGCATGCCATCTTGGTCGATGTCTCCTATCCACTACATAATGTACTGGTTGGGCACAGGAGTACATTCAGTCAGAGACTCATTCCTCCAAGATGCAGCACAGAGCGTCATACGAAGTCATTCCTGCTTGTGACCATCAAACTTTACAACTTCTCCCTTGGAGGGTCAGACACCCTGTGCCGATAGGCTGGTCCTGGACTTATTTCATAATTTACTGGCATAATTTACATATTACTATTTAACTATCTGTGGTTCTATTACTATTTATTATTTATGGTGCAACTGTAACGAAAACCAATTTCCCCCTGGGATCAATAAAGTATGACTATGACTATGAATAAGGTTGAAAGAGCACAGAGAAAATTTACAAGGGTTTTGTCGGGACTTGAGGACCTGAGTTGTAGGGGAAACGTAAGCAAGTTTTTCCACTGCTGATGGGCGAGACTAGAACATGGGTCAAAAGTCAATGATAAAAGGAGAAATACTTCAGGTAAACCTGAGGGGAAACTAATTCACTTAGAGGGTGCTGTCAGCATGAACAAGCTGCCTGAGGAAGTAGTGGTTGCAGGTTGGATTTCAACATTTAAGAAAAATTTGGAAAAATGTTTCAGATGGAAGGGGTATGGAGGTCTATGGCCCACGTGCAGGTTGATAGATTAGGCAGTGTAACATTTCAGCACAGAGTAAATGGGCAAAGGGTCTATTCCAGTGCTGTACTGCTCTATTACACTATGACTCATAGTTTGCCCCATGTACACTGAAGGCCTGGATGGAGGAAGCAGAGAGTTGGAGAAGCACAGATAGTAAACAGAGGACTGATAGGTCCAGCAGACCATCTCTCCTGAATTAGTGGAGCTAGAGAATTATAATGATCAATTCCATGAAGACATAGAAGATCTCCCAGGCGTAATGGAGAATGCTAGGTCAGAGTTAATGCTGAGCTGAAAAAAATCTTGATAGTTAAAGCAGAAATGCACTGGAAAATTACATGAGCATAAAGTCATTAAAACTTCAGCTCTGATGACCTGCACCGCAAGGTTTTGAAAGAAGCAGATTCGCAGATAACTGATGCACAGCTTGTCATCTTCCAAAATGCCATTATTTCTAAAATGTATCCCACAGATTAGATAATAAAATGTGTAACCCAACTATGAAAGCAAGGAAGGAGAGATAAACTAAAAGACCAGCTTGGCATCAGTAGGAAGGAAAATGTTTTTATGTAAGAAGTAATAACAGAGCACTAGAAAATAATGATTGGATTGTGAAGTATCAACACAGATCTATGAAAGGAAATCGTATTTTTCAAATTTGTTAGAGCTGTAGATATTGTAACTAGTGAAACTATTGAATGGATTTAAAACTTGAAACGATTTTTGATAAGGAGTCATAGTTAAATAAAATTAGAGCACATAGGATTATGAACAATTTGATTGATAATAGGCAGTAAACAGAAAATAGGAACATAGAGTCAATTCCAGGTTTCCTTAATTGTGGCTTGTTCTTGGAGTCAGTGCTTAGGTCCCAGCTGCTCACAATCTATACCAACGATTTGCAAGATGGAACCAATTTTAATGCAGCAGACACGAGGAATTCTGCAACTGCTGGAAATTCAAACAACACACATCAAAGTTGCTGGTGAATGCAGCAGGCCAGGCAGCATCTCTAGGAAGAGGTGCAGTCGACGTTTCGGGCCGAGACCCTTAGTCAGGACTAACTGAAGGAAGAGCTAGTAAGAGATTTGAAAGTGGGAGGGGGAGGGGGAGATCCAAAATGATAGGAGAAGACAGGAGGGGGAGGGATGGAGCCAAGAGCTGGACAGGTGATAGGCAAAAGGGATATGAGAGGATCATGGGACAGGAGGCCCAGAGAGAAGGAAAAGGTCTGGTGGGGGGGGGGGTGAAACCCAGAGGATGGTCAAGGGGTATAGTCAGAGGGACAGAGGGAGAAAAAGGAGAATGAGAAAAAGAATGTGTGTATATAAATAAATAACGGATGGGGTACGAGGGGGAGGTGGGGCATTAGCGGAAATTAGAGAAGTCAATGTTCATGCCATCAGGACAGAGCGTAGGTGATCAGCAAAACAATCCACTGGGAGATCCTGCTTTCTCGTTTTGCTGAACATCTACGCTCTGACCGCCAGAGAAAGCAGGATCTCCCAGTGGCCACACATTTTAATTCCACATCCCATTCCCATTCTGACATGTCTATCCACGCCCTCCTCTACTGTAAAGATGAAGCCACACTCAGGTTGGAGGAACAACACCTTATATTCCGTCTGGGTAGCCTCCAACCTGATGGCATGAAGATTGACTTCTCAAACTTCCGCTAATGCCCCACCTCCCCCTCGAACCCCATTCATTATTTATTTATATACACACATTCTTTCTCTCTCTCTCTCCTTTTTCTCCCTCTGTCCCTCTGACTATACCCTTTGACCATCCTCTGGGTTTTTTTAACCCCTCCCCCTTTTCCTTCTCCCTGGGCCTCCTGTCTCATGATCCCCTCATATCCCTTTTGCCAATCACCTGTCCAGCTCTTGGCTCTATCCTTCCCCCTCCTGTCTTCTCCTATCATTTTGGATCTCCCCCTCCTCCTCCCACTTTCAAATCTCTTACTAGCTCTTCTTTCAGTTAGTCCTGACGAAGGGTCTCGGCCCGAAATGTCGACTGTACCCCTTCCTAGAGAAGCTGCCTGGCCTGCTGCGTTCACCAGCAACTTTGATGTGTGTTGCTTAATACAGCAAACTTTGCTTCTGATGTAAAACTGAGTGCCTGCATGGCCCATGAGAAGAAGACAGAGAGCTTTCAGGAGGACCGAAACAGTTCAGGGGAATGAAAAACAATGTGATAGGTGGAATATAATTTGGAAAATGTGAGGTCCACATTGGCAGAGAAGGTAGGGAAATGGAGCTTTTTTAAAATAATGAAGAATGGAAAGATAGTGTTCTCAGAGGGACTTGACTGTCTATGTACACAAATAACTGAAAGTTAATGTGCAGATGCGGCAGTAAATTAGGAAAGCAAATGCTATATCAGGCCCTGGTGAAGCCACACCTGGAATATTTTGTCCCATTCTGGATAGAGGGATCAAGAGGTTGATTGCTAAATTTGGTAATCACACAACAGTGGGTAGGAATGTAAGCTGTGAAAAAGAAATATGAAGTCTGCATACATTGGTTAAGAGCGTGGGCAAAAAATCTAGTAAACTGAGTATAATGTGGGAAAATATATAATTACACCTTTTTGGCGTGAACGTTAAAGACAAAAATGAAAGCAGATTACCTAAATGAAGGGAGATTGCAAAGCTTTAAGATCAAATTTCAAAAGTTCAGTGTTCAAAGTAATATTATCACTGTGCATATATGTCACCATATACAACCCTGAGATTAATTTTCTTCTGGGCATTCATAGTAGATATAAAGAAACACCATAGGATCAATGAAAAATTGTACACAACAAGACAAACAACAGAAGACAAAAAACTGCAGATACAATAATAATAATAGTAATAATAAGTATATAAGCAATAAATATCAAGAACATGAGATGAGAACAGTTCAGTGTTGGGGCGAGTGAAGATGAGTGATGTTATCCACTATCATTCAAGATCCTGATGGTTGAGGGGTAATAACTGCTCCTGAACCAGGTGGTGTGTGTTTTGAGATTTTAGTACCCCTTTCCTGATGGCAGCAGCGAGAAGAGAGCATGGCCTGGATGGCAGGGATCCTTGATGGATGCTGCTTTCCTGCAACACTGCTTCTTGTAGGTCTACACAGTGGTAGGGAGGGATGCACCCATGAGGTACCCAGTACATTTTGTAAGTTTTTCCTTTCAAGAGCATTGGCACAAAGTAAGTCTCTTCATTGAAGAAGAATCGTTCAATGTGTTTTTAAGATCGAGCTGGATGGTATCATCATAAACAAGAGAGTGAAAGGTTACTCAAGCAGCTGGATTTGTTGAGCTGATATTATAATTAGGTGATTCATGATATTCAATGGCAGGGCAGGCTCGAAGTACTGAGTGACCTTCTAATGCTTATTATACATACATATATACCCATATCTCAGGGAAGATATGGGAAAGAGTGTAAAAGTGCATCTAGATCACAACAGGCTTTTATGGCCTTCTTTAATTTACTCTTTCCTCTTCTTGCAGCTTGTTCTGCTCTGTATAGCCTCAATTCATTCTTTCAGTATTATTTAATCCCAAAGTGAATTCCTACTACTACTGCCCACTTATCTAGCTTTTGTAGTAGATTTGAAGTATGGATATATTCTTGTGGAGCTTAGCAACTTTAAAAAATCTCTGGAATGCACCAAGCACCTGTACAATAGAAGAAACAGCCAATTGAAATCAATCATCAACCAACTTAGAAGCAGCTTCTTAAAATAGTCATCAGTCAAGGTTTTAACATGATAATAATAAATCTGATGTGATAAATCTGGTCAAGTTCATTGACTGCTAATCTATTAACACCTTACAAAGATAGCTTCTGTTGTGAACTGCATCACAATCTTGCTTGTGCATTGGGTGGCATTTTACAACTTGTGTCACCTAAAAATATAACTGAAGTTCCATCTGAGAAGTTTCAATGTCTGGAAATCAGTTTGTGTTGGACTATGTTTGGTGTCAATGCAATTTTGGTGATAAAGCAATCATAATGGAAAACAGGGGGCCTAATATAAGTTGCATAAAAATCCTCTCTTGGTCCGCTATGCATTTACCACACTACTGCACAGAACTGACGAGGCATCCAACAATTTGTAATATGCATATAATCTTCACTTCTGAAGTTTTCAATTATGCACATATGGCTCATATTTAGGACTAGGACTGGCACACCTGTAAAAAAAAGTCTTTAACAACACTCACAACACGCTGGATGAACTCAGCAGGTCGGGCAGCATCCGTGGAACGAAAGCTGCTTGACCTGCTGAGTTCCTCCAGCATGTTGTGAGTGTTGTTTTGACCCCAGCATCTGCAGATTATTTTGTGTTAAAGAAAGTCTTTATGTTTGTAAAGGTTGTTTCAATGCTAATTTAAGGGGACTTACCTGAGCAAGCTACCTTATAGCTGGTTCAACAAATCATAAACAGAAGATGCTGGAAATTCAGAGCAGGTCACACAAAAAACTGAAGGAACTCAATATGTCAGGCAACATCTATGGAAATCAATAACCAGTCAATATTTGGACTGAGACCCTTCTTTAGGACTAGAAAGGAAATGGGAGGTTTCTCTTCAACGGGAGTTCAGTGAGACCCTTTCTCACTGCTCCCTCTTTGTGCTGGCATCTTCCATCTTTTTCAGTTCTGATGAAGGGTTTCCGCCCAAATGTTGACGATTTATTCTTTTCCATAGATGCAGCCTGATCTGATGATTTCCCCCAGCAGTTTATGTTAGCTGATTCAACACTGTGCGGCTGCTTAAGTAAAATAATTACTTGTAATGGCTCTGCCTTTGCTCCTTCACTCAGTCTGTTCACAAATCTATTACCCTTCCAATGACAGATCTAACCATCCCCAATGTGAGCGAAGCCCTTTCTCCAAAGTACCCAGATCCAATGGCTCCCTGACTATGCCAAACCTTGATTGTCCTATCTCTCGTCATCAAACAACGTTACTCATCTATAGTTGTCTATTCACTCTTTTCCATCTTTGACTCCTCAGCATACAGTTTTGTTGACCAACCCACAATCCCACCATTTAACTATTCCTACCCCTGACTTGCTCCACTCTAACTCCTGGATTCAGCACTGACTTTTGATATCAGACCATTTATGGTCCTCTGGGACCTCACTTCATCCGATTTCTGGGCTTACCTAGTGGATATTTGAAGTCTGTAAGGCCAAATATAGAACAGTAAGGGCTTTGCCAATGCAAGGCCGACTCACACACTTTGAGCACACTCACCTAAGTTGCTTCTTAGCCTATTGCATACTAAACTGCTACAGCATTTAGTTTCTACCCACTGGTCTTCTATCTAAGTGTAAACAAGTATTAATGAATATACTATCCTGTGGAGTCTTCATTGTTCATATTGACTTTTGTAAGTGATCAGTATAAATGTGTTTCACTGATTGCTTAATGAGTAGTCTCTAATTCTGGAGGAGAGTCCCATTTTTGTTTTGGATAACTTAAACTTCAAGTCCATGTTAGAACAACTTAATTGAGGATGTTATAATCATCAGTCATGTAGTACTGCAGTGTTCAAATGGAACCTGCTCAAGATAGGAATGCTTTGAAAACCATAACAATTTTTTTCAAATTATTATTATTTTAGCTCCTGGTGTCCATTCAGCAAGTGCGTTATTCTCTGATTTCTGCATTGGCTATTCTTACTTGCATTTAGGTCTACATTATCACTATCAACTTCAAAAGAAATAATTGATTAGGCTAGAAAGCCCCTTCTTAAGATTTATTCTTTTTTTCTTTGCAAGACGTAGGAGCTACTGGCAAGGTCAGTACTTATTCATTTCTATTTGCTCTTAAAACCATCTTCTTAACAACCTCAGATGCTCTGAAAGTATTCTTCACTAGGGTGTTCCAGTGTGCATATCAAATGACAATGAAAGAATGGTAATATATATATACAAAGCTAGACAGTGTGTGGTTAGCCAAGGCTAATCAGAGGGATGCTGGTAGACTATGGCAGGGTCTAAATGAGATCACTGGGCACAAAGAAAAGGCTGGGAATATCAGTAACTGTAGCGTTTCTCTTCTTGACGAACTTAACGTATTCGACACAAGATTCAAACAGAAGAGGAGCGTTCCTCTCCCTCCCGATGAACCGGACCTGGTGGCATCGAGATTCATCATCGCTGAGGAGGACGTTAGAAGGGCCTTCCTGAAGATAAATCGAAGGAAGGCGACGGGCCCAGATGGTGTCCCGGGACGGGTTCTCCGAGCCTGTGCAAGTGAGCTAGCTGGAGTGTTTTCCAACATCTTCAACTGCTACTTGCTTCAGTCTAAGATTCCCCTCGTGCTTTAAGAAGGCAACGATCATCCTGGTGCTGAAGAAGAGCAAGGTGGCATGCCTGAATGACTATCGACCTGTGGTTCTGACATCTATTGCTATGAAGTGCTTCGAACGATTGGTTATGGCACACATCAACCACAGCCTACCGGTCAACCTTGACACTTTGCAATTCGCCTACCGGAGCAACAGGTCTACGGCAGATGTCATCTCTCTGGCCCTACTTTCCTCCTTAGAACACCTGGAGAATAAAGACACATATGGAAGGCTACTTTTCATTGACTACAGCTCTGCCTTTAATACCATCATTCCAAATAAACTGATTCCTAAGCTCCGGAACCTGGGCCTTAGCACTCAGGTCTGCAGCTGGATCTTCAACTTCCTCACAGACAGGACCCAGCCTGTAAAATTAGGGGACAAGCTCTCCTCCACAATCACTCTAAGCACCGGTCCCCCACAAGGCTGTGTACTCAGCCCCCTGCTGTACTCACTGTACACCCATGATTGTGTAGCCAAGTTTCCATCGAACTCAATATATAAGTTTGCTGATGACACCACAATTGTAGGCTGTATCTTGGGTAATGATGAGTTTGAATACGGAGAGGAAATTAAGAACCTGGTGGCATGGTGTGAAGACAATAACCTATCCCTCAATGTCAGCAAGACAAAGGAATTGGTTGTTGACTTCAGAAGGAGTAGCAGACCGCACGACCCAATTTACATCGGTGGTATGCAAGTGGAACAGATCAAAAGCTTTAAGTTCCTTGGGGTCAATATCACAAATGACCTGACTTGGTCCAACCAAGCAGAGTTCACTGCCAAGAAGGCCCACCAGCGCCTTTGCTTCCTGAGAAAACTAAAGAAATTTGGCCTGTCCCCTAAAACCCTCACTAATTTTTATAGATGCACTATAGAAAGCATTCTTCTAGGGTGCATGACAAGCTGGTATGGAAGTTGTCCTGTCCAAGACCGGAAGAAGCTGCAGAGGATCGTGAACACAGCCCAGCACATCATACAAACCAATTCTTCCGTCCTTGGACTCACTTTACACCGCACGCTGTTCGAGCAGTGCTGCCAGGATAATCAAGGACACAACCCACCCAGCCAACACACTTTTTGTCCCTCTTCCCTCTGGGAGAAGGCTCAGGAGCTTGAAGACGCATATGGCCACATTTGGGAAGAGCTTCTTTCCAACTGTGATAAGACTGCTGAACGGATCCTGACCCGGATCTGGGCCATACCCTCCAAATATCCAGAGCTGCCTTTCAGGTTTTTTTTGCACTTCCTTAATTTCCCTTTTCTATTTTCTATTTATGATTTATAATTTAAATTTTTAACATTTACTATCGATTTGTACTCCAGGGAGCGCGATGTACAGAATCAAATATTGCTGTGATGATTGTATGCTCTAGTATCAATTGTTTGGTGACAATAAAGTATAAAGTAATTAGGGATAGCTGGTGATAGGTTGTTCACATAGTCTTTCTAGGTAGTGGAGGCTGGGTTTGTAAGGTGCTGGCTCTGAGTTCTTGGAGTGTTGGTGATTATTAAAAGTGTTGTTCATCTATGCAGTAAGTGTTTAGAGCACAGCATTTGGCAACAATCAAGCAAGATTCTGTTGTTGCTCCAAGAATATGCTACCAGCCAAGTGAAGTATACTCCCTCACATTCCTGCCTTGTGGATACTATGACTTGAGGAGTCTTCTGTAGGATTGGAAGGTCATGAGTTTCACGCTGTGGAGAATACAAGTCTGCTGCTCCTAATGTCTCTCAGTATCTTATGAACTACCATTTAAGAGCTGTCACATTTGTTTTATAACTATCCAATTTACCATGATATTAGTAGTACAGAACAAAAGAGAGGGTGCCCTCCATATATCTTTATAAGAACAGAGCACTTATCACTCCTATCAATGCAAAGATGAACAGATGCATCTTCGAGAGATAAGTTGCTGAAGTCCAAGGTGATACAATGCTCTTCCTTGTGTAATGTTTCTTTCACATCTATTGACATGCTTAGTCATTGGTTGTGCCACTAAGCTACACATTGTAATATTACTAAGGATTACTCAAAATATATTTTTTGGCCTTGCTGTTCTTAGTGCTTCCTCCAAGTGCTGTTCAACATAGATGAGTACTGTATTGAATCATAAACTAAGGTGGCCACCAAGTTATAATCATCAGGAAGGCTCTTGCTCACATATGACCTCATGTCCTGAGACTTCACAAGATCTGGAGTTAATGCTGAGAAGTACCAGGCCTGTTCCTGATCATTATTAACCTGCCTGTCACGGAATATCTGTCCTGCTGGAGTGTTAGGCTGTACTAAAGGGGAAGACCAGCATATTGACTGAAAGACATGGTTTGATACAATTAAATCATTCTGCCAGGTCATTTTAGTGGAACATCAGAGTGAGTTCACCATTGCATTAAAGCTGAAAGCAGCAGCTTTCCTTTATCGAAAGAGAAAAATCCAGTAATATTTAATTAGCAATTTAATTTTTTGAGCCACTGATGTGGGTTTCAAGTATACTGTATGCCATCATATTACCAGTCAAGACCCAAGATTACCAGTCAAGTAACTTAACTGTGTGAGTACATGGGTAGAGATAAATTTAAAAAATATATATATCTGTTGCATTGCTGCACTTTACCTTTGGGTCTACACGGCTGAGTCAAGATGGTGCTCTGACAGGCGTACCCTATCTTTTATTGCCATTACATATTTGTTTGCCTTCAATGGTCTTGATACTTCTCTTTGGTACTAACCCATGTCCCTATCCTTCATTAAGACTATTCTATAAAACTGATGTGGATTGCTACTCCTATTTTTCCATTGTCCTAGGCTCTTTTCTTTGTTTCCATTCCAGGGTATTTTGCTTTGTTAATGGAACTGCATATTTCGAAGATCTGTTGTCAACCTGCATATACGTGACTATCATTTCAAAGTTAATTCATTCCTGCCTCCCCCATCGCAACACAGATATGATATGGCTATGCTCTATGATCACAATGGACTCCACAGTATTTGTAGAGCATCCATAAATAGATGTTCTTTTCATATGTGAGTAATGCTGGAGATTGGCACCCATTGCAGTGAAGAATGAATTGGGTTTTTATTAATCATTCCATGAAAGGAAAAGGAACAGGCTTCGCTTTTCTGTGCAAGCCATGCGAGTACCTAAATATCTCAGTAATTATGCACAGAATATATTAACAGTGGCAGCAATGAGATCAGGAACGAGCAAAAAAGAGAGGTTCCTTGTTGCTCAGAAAGGCAACAGTAAATCATATGCTCAGGACCAGTTGCTGATTTGAAGGCAGTAAAAGGCCACTGTTTCTATTAATTGCATTTATGACCCATGCATCTGCTAAACGGAAATGGTTGGTATAGTATTTATAAGGCTTTAAATACACTGATAATATTCTAACTGCCTGCATGGAGTCATCAAATTTCAATTTATTAAAGATGATATGATTAAGACACAAAAGTACAACAATGCTGAAACAGTGAGAATCATTAAGAATTTGGAAAGACTGCTGGGTGCAATAAAATTTGCAAAACCAATTGCTAAAGCTGCACACAAGGAAATAAATTGTTATTTATAACAGCTATGTCAAAATCGATCAGCAAATTACTTGAGCAAAGACAAACCAGCTTAAATAAGAAAATAATTATTCTAAATGTGAATAATGAAAGTATTCTGTTATTTTAAAATTCACTGATATCATTTGCAACTCTTTAAATCCTTAAAAGTGAATGGTAAGATGTGAATTAGAGAAATAAGAAGGAAATGGAAAAATGAAGAGAGATACAAGTTCAGGGAGTTCAGACAAGTACTTTAATGAAGTAAACAGTTTAGCTGAAACAGATAAAATAATTCTGGTAGATAGACATCGGATTTTTTACTGAGGGCAAATTGGACTTTGTGTGTGAAAGAATGAGAGCTGAACAATTTTTTTTAATGCTAATAGTTTTCAAGAGAAGCTAATTCTTTTCGGTCTATATTAATTATGCCAATTATTCTCATTATGGCTGATCTGCCTTCTCTGCCAGTCAAAGGAAACTGCTCCACTTACACGCGGCTTCCAGATTGCACAAACCCTGCTTAGCTATGCTGTGCATTTGATTAACTCTGCTCTTCTTCATCCACTTTAGTACTCAAACCAAATCCTAACCATGCCTGGAATATAGTTTGCTTCAGCTTCATGTTACGTATAGGCATACATTAGTCTCGTGAGACCATGAATTTGCACCTTGGAAGGTTTCCAGGGCATAGGCCTGGGCAAGGTTGTATGGAAGACTGACAGTTGCTCATGCTGCAAGTCTCCCCTCTCCACGCCACCGATGTTGTTTAAGGGAAGGGCACTAGGGCCGATACAGCTTGGCACCAGTGTTATCGCAGAGCAATGTGTGGTTAAGTGCCTTGCTCAAGGACACAACACGCTGCCTCAGCTGAGGCTCGAACTAGTGACCTTCGGATCACTAGACCGATGCCTTAACCACCTGGCCACACGCCAACCATACTTAATATTGTCATGTTATATGTTATGTAATTTCTTCTTTTTCCAGTTAGAGTAGCTCCAGCGTCCAAGACATCAGTTGCAAATAAATCCACTCTTCCAGCCATTGAGTATGCTGAAAGAGTGGACCAAGTTGCATTAAATATACCAGTTCTGACTACGTTCCTTGCTTTTCCCTCCATAGCCAGAAGCCATACCAGTTGTGTCAATTATACCTCCGGTGTAAAACAATATGTAATTTGCTTACAGATGCTACCAATCAGAGATTGTAAAATAAAGTGTTTGTGTATACATAGAAGGCATCTGTTTTCTTTGTAAAACATTTATAAAATGTGGCTTAGCTGCAAAAAGTAGTTTAGCATATCAATAACAAGAAAATGAGGTAATCGAAAAATAAAAATGGAAATTGTCTGCAGGTACTCAAGGACTTCTCATTCCTGTGTTTCTTGAAGTTTTGGTAAAAACAACTTCAATACTAAAATTTAAACTTGCAGCAAATTAAAACTTTCCAAAGACCTCAAACAGGTTATTTACTTCATTTTTATAACAAATGGCACAATCTTCCTAAGAAATGACAGCAAATTTTCCTGAGAGGTCCTTCTAAATGTTATCCAACATTGGACTTGCCATTGAGTTCACAGCAGAACACCAATATCTTGACGTTTTCCTTGCAACTGCACTGGGAAATCTGCCTGCTGAATCTTTGCCAAGACAGGCCTAGCACAGGTTCAGTGATTCCATTTATTTCAATGGAGAGGAATCATTGTAAAGTACAGGAAATTTATAGGTAATTTACATTTTTCGATTTAATCTAGTTACTAAATGTCTTTCATTCTTTTAGACATTATTATGAAGTTATAGAATCATTGAACTCTACAGCATAGAAATAGTTCTTTCACCCCTTTTTGTCTGTGCTGAATTATTAATCCGCCTATTTTCATTGATCTGCATCCAAACTATAGAACTCCATACTCCTCCTATACATGTACTTAGCCAAAATTTCTCCTGAATATTGAAATCAAACTCGTATCCATCACATCCACTGGCAGCTCATTCCACACTCTCACCACCCTCTGACTGATGAAGTTTCTCCTTGAACATTTCACCTTTCACCCTTAACACATGACCTCAAGTTTTTGTCTCACCCAACCTCCAGATTGTAGAAATAGATGGCAAACAACAATAGACCGAGCACTGATTCCGGTGCCATTGCCTGGTGTTTTTATATTTTAATGCATTTAAAAATATTTAATTTTGTAAAAAATCTTCATAATTGTTTTAACTATGTTCCATAGGTCCACATTGATTATGCTGGTGCAAGCTTTTGCATCCAAGGTGCCAGTGAATGTCACTTCCCAATAGTTGTGAACAGGGAAGGATGGTGGTTTGTTGATCCTACAAAATTTCAAAATCCACATTTATTTGACACTCTCTTGGGACACATGGTTGACATGACTGATCCATAAAAGGAAACTGAACATTAAGTTTCCCTGCTTTTATCCTGGGGGGAGGTAAGTAATTTGAAATTATCTACCAGGTTCCTCCGAACTCAAGTCACAAATTTATCTTATGCTGTGGCAGCTAATTCCATCTATGGTTCTTCACATTAATATTATTAATGGTTTATATATCCGCTTAGTGTGGGTTCTCTTCTTATAAACCAATGGATAATTGAAATTAGACCATTGCAATGTTAAACAAAAGTAATTTGTATAGTCCAAATTCTGATCTCACTGTCATCTATGAATTGTGTAATACAGCTATAAATTAAAATATATAACATGATACGGTTGATGGCAGACACATTGCTTCCCCCATCATCCATGTTAAACATGCTTCATAATGATAATTGCTATTGTGACCTTTATACACTTAGGCACAGAACTGCTTATTGAATCAAGTCAGGGGACATCCTGATTTTGAAGGCCATTAACGTAGATGTGAAAAAGATGCCTGGAGACAGAAAACCTTAACTCAGATGTACATAATCCTATCTGCAGCACCTTATTAGTGAATATACTTTTCTTGATGAGTTTCTTAGACTGGTATAACCTAGTGTCCTTGAGATAGGAGCAAAAATTTTACTTAAATATTAGAGTAGATGAAGTGAATTCCATCTATTTCAAATTGCATGCAGCTGGGCAATCCATTCACTTGGAGAAGGTCCAGGAAAAACTTCATGAAGAATCGTAATCTCAAAAGGATAAATGATTTTTAGATGTTCGATTTATTGCAAGATTTTAATGTCATTTTATTATTTGGATCTATTAATATTTTCTTCATTCTTTTAGTTTCTGTGGTGACATAAATAGTAAAAGATCTTATTCATGAGGTGATCACACATAACAGAAAGAAAAGTGAGGGGTTAAAATAAATATTCTTTATCTTGAAGTCTTTCAATGGAACCTGGGTAATGGCAAGAGATGAAAATACTTAAGTGATCAGCAAATCAAACTGAAATTATTAAGACATTGTTAAAATATTAGAAATATAACTGAAATTCAGCATAGGGGAAATGATATAAAATTAAATAAAGCACATCTGGGAGCATTCAGTTATTCGGTCTGCTTCAACTGCTAAACAAAGTTGTAGGTCTTGACAATAATCTGTCAACAGCTATAGGGAATTCACGCTGCCTGGTTTAAATGTATGTTGAGCCATTTCAAATCTGTGGTATTTGCTTTCAGGATAACTGCTGCTAACCTGCATCACGGGAATGGTATTGCTCATGGTGGACAAGATAAACCAGCCTTTATGTTCTTTGGATTATTCTTATTTTAGGTCAGTACTTTCATCTTCTATCTCACTGAATGCAGCAGCATGCATGACATAACTACACAATGTCACTGCAGTAATGCATTTTTCAAACTGTAGGGCTAATGAGACAGCCAGGAATCCCATGTCAGTAAATGACAATACATAAAGGAGAAAGGCTGTGTTATAAAGATTTTATGGGTAAAGCTCTTTGAAGATATGAATGTGCCCAGCTAATTGCAAATGAATGAAAATCTTGTAGTAAATAGGGCATTTCATGACCTTAGGACATCACAAGCACTGCACAGCTATTTAATTACTTTTTGGATATTTTTTGCTTCACAGGAAATGGTAGGAAGTTTGCACACATTTAGTCCCCTAACTACCAATCAATTTAATTAAATAACAAACTAGAAAAGGTTAAAAATGTAATACCAGCATTGATTTTCTAATCTCAAAGTCCAAAGGTACTTACCGGCAATACTTGAGGTGTAATTATCACTATACCTCAGTCCCAGGAACCTAGCAGTCAATTCAAATACAACAAAGAGCTACAGTATAATAAGATAATGCTTTCAACTGATTTTTAGATTCTTCTTGGGGGTGGCAAGAAAGTATGCTTGCTCATCTTTAAATTGCTGAATAACACTTGTTTCATCCACCTGAGCTGACAGACAAAGGTGACAGACATATTAACTGATCTGGAACGGTCACCTGACAGAGCAGCATTCCCACAGTTCTGCACCAAGCGGCCTTCTAAATTCTGTGTTCTTATCCCTTAGGTGGAGCTTGTAATGACAGCATCCTGACATGGAAGTGAACCTGATAGCACTGGGCCATGGCTGGCCTTTGAATTGAGTAAGCTGTTTTACTAGTTTTATTTGATGGATTAATAAGAACACTAGAAAAGCCCCCTGCTGCCTTGTGAACAGAGCCACTAAAACACACACACACACACACACACACAGAAGTCCTTTCTTGGGTGAAAGCTTAAAGTGAAATGATGGTAGTTGTAGAGTAGTCTAATAGGACACACTCTGTTCTACATATGTTTTGCTATTTATTCAGAAAATGGTTCTGATTGATAGTACTATCTCATGTTCTTTTGTTTCTGTTTCTGTTCCTTTACTTCAGCGACTTTGCATGCACCTCTCATTTTCAGCTTTCACAAGCCAGACAAGCTGCTCTTCTGACCATCTCATGGACAAAGCCCTGGAACAGCACAACTCCTATCTCTCAATATAAACAGCTGCCTCTCGATTTCTCCAGCACTACACAGGCTATTTTAGTTTTACAGTCAATTAGTTTAGATTCACATTTCCTATATTAATTTTTCAAATTCCCATATAGTCTACATAAAGGTTGAAGTACATTTTGAAAATATCATTTCCTTTGTTAAGTCTGAAAACTATTAAAGACCATATACTGCAGAATCACATAATTATGAACTATAGAATTACTGGTTTATTGTAGAGCAATCCCATCAATCCTAATCCTTTGCTCAATCGCCATAATTCAGGAAATAATTTTATTTCCTGTGTCTGTCCAATTCCTATTGCAGACTTTGTTTCCACTACTCCAATGCAGCTGATAATTTTTAAGTGAAATCTATCTTTAAATTTGATGGATTATAGCCATGTGTTGCTTCCTGCCCCTCTTCTTTGGAAAGGTGCCATTGAGGGAGCTATTACGGGCCAGGAGTTTAGCATGAATTATTCATTGGGGCCAACCCAGAAAATCCCAGGTGCTTGGCTCAGTAAGAAGCCAGCAGGCTTGTCATGATTAGGACCTGCTACTCTAACATAAAGATGTGAAAATATACTCCGTGGTCTCTTTTGAGATTGTTTCAGCATGGCAGTGCTGCCTGTTTGTCTTAAATGTGTCCTCCTGATGACCTAGGCCTTTCTGACCCCTGAACGTTACCCTGGAATAGAATGTTGCTCTTTAGTGCCCTGGTAAGAGTGGTCTACTTCAATGAAAACATCACAAAAAAACAAATTCCATTTTAAATCTTTTGAAAGTAAACAAGCATTGAAATCTCTTGTGCTTTTATTTTACCAGATTTGCAATAAATTGTGAACAGCACTGGAGACCAGTTTGCAATGAAATACTTCCTGCTGTAGTGTAAAAGTACCCTTCTGTATGCAGGCCATATTTCTGCCAAGCCAGCTTGTTAAAAAGAAAATCTCCTCAAATATAAGGTGTGTGTGTATATATAGATATATATAATCAAAAAAGTGTAGTCCTGCTAGTCTTTGACCGGCCTGTTGTGAAATTTATGAACATACAAGTAATACAGATGGCAGCAATTATACAGAACAAATCAGCACTTCATTGGCACAGTTTGAAGCATTTCAAATAACTTCCAGCCTAACAATTTACTTCTAAAATCCTGCTCAATTTATATTAAGCTGCAACTATAACATTCTTTTTCATTAATGAAACATTCTGCTCACTTCTGCCTAATTGAGGCTGTTTTGGAATGTTATAAAATTCCAACTCTTGAAGCTTTTCTAAAATAGGAACTCTCATCTTGTTCTCTTTGGAGGTTTGGGTTGGTGTGGAATTTTCTCATTACATGCTCTACTTCAGTGTAGAGATTATGCTCATTTGATCCACTTTAGCCACTAATAGCTGTATTTAGAGATACAAGTTGTCTCAGGTCACAAGCAAATTCTGTTTTTTTTACAGATGCTAGTTAGACAATTTCCTCCATAAATCAACAAATCCATATGATCACTCAATTCAGCACCCATACCTCTACAATAATGAAATGAATGGTGTTAATGAGGGATAATTAACATGCAAATCTATTTATTGTCTTTCACTATCTAGTTACAATGTTGTAGAATTCGGATGTCCCATACTCAATGGCTGATATTAGTGGGCATGAGGTGTCGGTGCATGTTACTTTGTTTAGTAGATTATCATTCCACGTTTCAATAAAAGTGATTATTGTCAAGTTCCAAAGCAATTCCTTTAAATGGCATTCCATGGTGAAACTGGCAGCCAATTTTCATAAGAGATAACAGTATCTGGTTATTTCTTGGAAGGAACATGTAAATAGCTTTTTTTAAAATTGCTTCTCTTTGAATTGAATAGTATATACTGAAGCTTGTTCGTGTGTATGGGCGTTCATAAGTTGGGTGTTAATTACATGGGAGGGGCCTGTTTATCTATTTTTTTCTATCTTTCTATTTGAAGGACATCTATTAATAAATTTGTAGGAAGATTTCTTGTCCACTTCCTTACAGAACTCATTCTCACTGAGCAGGGCTATTGAGGGGTTATAGAGGGAACAGTATGTTCTGTGCATTCTGAACAAAGGGGAGTTCATAATTGGTCATTTCCTTTGCTCCTCCCCAGAATTTCCTTTGTTCCCCTCTTCCCTTCTACACTGCAGACCTGTACAGAAGTATTTATAATGAATCCAAAGATGGAAAGCTGAAGTTATCCCTATTTGAAAGTGTGAGAAAGTGGTTTGCAGAATTCTTATTTAGCTGTACAACTGACCAAAGAGTTTTCTCATTGTTGTGCCAAATCTATGCACATTTAAAGCCAATGGATATATGATGCCACTAATTAGATTACTTACCTTCTGTAGCCTTTTTTAGAAGACAAATTATCCTTCTTTCCAGTTAATTTTTTTATTGAATGAAGAGCATTCTGAGGAAATTGTTGAATTTAACTCAATTGTTTTTCAATCTATACTCTGTATTAAGCAGAGTGTGAATAGATGTATGACAAGGTATGGCAGAGGATTGATGAATATTTGATGCTGAAGAGTAATGGGGAGTTTTGGCTGATAGCGGAGGAGTGTGTGATAGATCAGACAGTTGTCATTTTGCCCAGAATCTAACAAAGTTGACTGATATCTGCCATATGTTCTGACCTCATTTGCAGAAATATTAGTTTTCCGATCAAAAAATGTAATCTTCTCTGTCCATTTCAGCTCATTTGCAGTGAACTACTGAGAAGAGCAATACGTCAGTTTAGAACTAAGACTCTCAACAATGATTCATTTCTGTCTTTATGATATCTTCATTGATATCAATTCAGCTCCCTTTGCACTGTTGAACTCTGTAATTCATTGACGTCGGTAACTTCAAGGTATTGTCAATGGACACTGTTCAAATCAGATATTTATAAATTGAGGCAAATGGACAAAAATGGTGTAAGGCTTTTAGTGGAAAGCATTATTGCTATGTTTATGTGGTTTCCAGCTTCCACCTCCTTCTCACCACCATTAGTATTATCTTCAGGCTGGCACCCAGAATGTTATCTTATGTTTGTTGCAGTGATCTGAGTAAATCACAGTTTGGATGATGGTTAAACACCTGTTATGCCCAGTTTTCCAAATTCTGTGAAGAAGCACCCTGGCTCCGGTGACTACCATAATTTAACTTTGCTTTCAGTCAAAGTCTGCAGGCATGCTACCTTGGGAAGAAATTCAATTGTATCAGACCTAAAACATCAGAGGGATTTGACATTTTCTGTAAATGTGAAGTGTCTGGCCAGGCATTTTCATTAGGATAAAAACACAAAAGACTGCAAATGCTGGAAGCTGGAGCAACAAGCAATTTACTGAATGCAGTGTTTCGACCTGAAGCATCGGCAATTCTTTTCCTCCTACAGATGCTGATTAGCCTGCTGAATTTGTCCAGAAAATTGTTTCTTCATCCATTTTCATTGATATGTTTTGGCATGATGCTTTTGGTGAATTTTGCTGTGAAAATATATTGCTGTTCACTCCAAAAGTAACTTAATCTCAGTAATATCACACATCCAGAAAATTTCTGGGTTGAGAAATTTTCCTTCTTTCAGTAGAGGGGCATATCCGTGCCTTCTCAAAGATGATTACATAGTTCTGTGTATTTTTCAGATTTAATATGAGATCATGATGTGGTACCATTTGTTTAATTGAATAACAATGCAGCCAAGCACTAATTGCATCCTTTAAGATTCCTGACTAAGATGTGAATCTTTTAACATAAATAATTGTTATTAGTGATTAGGAGGATTATTATGGTCAAAAGACACTAAGTGTTTGTTACCATGATCCAAGAGATAATGGTAACAAAAATGTTATTTAAAAAAAATATCTTTGCTCCTAACTGCTGAAAGTAGAATTCAATTTGCATGGAATTGCAAGAAGAGACATTCACGTCTCGAAAACTGCACTAACTAGAAGCAGTTTTCATGGCTCCACATACTACTTTTGCTGAAGGTGTGGAATGGACTGATTGACATCCATTGGCAGCTTTCGAGGTGGTCAAGGTCTGTTTGAGAAGGCATCTGCTCTCAGCCACAGCACTAAAACTCTTCTAAAGAATACATCATGTACTTGCAAGGAATAAATTGTCTCTTTGCCCTCTTATCCCTTCTGTCTCTTTGTTTGAAGCAGTTGAGCCTTAGGCAGATGGAGGAGCATTCTTACAAGAAAAATATGATTAAATTTTTTTATTCTCCTGATAACTTCTATAAAGCCAAGAAGAGAAATATTTCCTTTTAGTTAAAGTGCTCAGATAATTTCAAGAGCAACTGCAGAGAGGATGTTGCTGAAGTATTCGCAAAGTTCCTATGACTTTAAGGGTCTCTTCAAACTTCTAAAGGTAAGCATAGATTTAAGGTGATATGGAGATCTTAAACACTGCAGATGGTGGAATCTGGAGCAAGAAACAATGTGCTAGAGAAACTCAATGGGTTATGCAACACCTGTGGGAGAAACGGAATTGTCAATATTTTGGGTAAAACCCTGCATCAGGACTGAGAGTAGCAAGGTAAAATGGCCAGTACAAGGAGGAGAGGGAGAGTAGCAAGAAAGGTGCTTGGTTGACTAAGGAGGGGTGTGACATGACAGGCAGGCAGTGCCAGATAGAGGAGGTAGTGAGGGTGGAGTTTGGAAGACTGGTGGTGAATGATAGATTGAGATTATAATCTCTCAAAGAAAGTGGAAAAAAAAGGAAGTGATATTCCTCTTTTCTGCTTGAAATCCTCAGCCGTATTTGTCTTTACTCCTAAGCAGCTGGTCACTCCTGGGTATAAGGTAACAAAAGTTAAGTCATGCACTAATCACCAAAACCAATAAATAGTTGTGAGTGAGCACAAGCAGGCAATTTGGAATGTCAAACAATTCCTTCATGATCCACCAAATTCCTTTATCAGGATGCTGTAATGTGTTAAATATGGAAGGAAGCAATATTTCATGTCAAGATGTGACCTTCAGGGAAATTCTCAGAGAATTTAGCACCTGATGGAACCATAAAATTAATTCTAATAGAAAACTATTATTTACCAGAATTGAAAAAATAAGGCAATCAGTAAGAAAAATGGGGAATTTATTTTGAGCCCAGCAGATAGAAATGCATCCTTCAGGTCATGGCTCCAGTGTAACTGAAAAGGACAATTTGGAGTTAAAATGAGCTAATATAAATAGGTCTCTAACGGTACTATGAAGCACACTTGCCAACTGAGTCATTTATAGTTTAATTTGCATTTTGATTGCTCAAGTCCTGTTTAGTTTTAGTTCAATTTAGTTTCATTTCTTGCTTCCAAATGTGTTTATAGATGGAGTTTGAAGCTAATGTTACATGTATTTTGCTGATGTTGTGCAGAAACTGATTGAGAAAATGGCATGGCATGTAAATTCAAACATAAACTGCCATCCCTACTAACTTTAGCAGTGAACTTAGCATTGTTTTCCACATTAACGACTACCTGTCTCAGCAGAGTTACATTAATCATTTCTCTGTGCCTATAACATCATTTTTAAATAGATTTTTTCAAACATTGCTTCTAGACTCTGTCAGGACGGCAGTTAAACCTCCTGCTCAACATGACCAAATAAGGCAAATTCTGGCATAAGTATGCTTCAGACTTTGCCTGTTGGACATGACAATTTTAGTCATTGAGTTTTCTGCTTAAAATCATAATTCATGAAAGCAAAAAAAAACTCTGTGCTTACATCAGCAATAAGCGAATTGTATCTCCTCGATTCATGCATTATATGACTTCCATGTTTAGTATCAATCTGATAATTTTAATTAAGAGTGCAATAAAATGTTATTTAAGTAAAAAAAAAGTTGAGCACTAAAGGGCTGTGTTTCTCAAACTGCTGCTGTGAGAGAGAAAAGTGCTTGAAAGGAAATAGGTGAAAATATTCTTATGATAAAAAAAATTACACCCTTTTTTTTCTAGCATGCAAATCTATGCCCAAGATTCATGATTGCTTAATGTCATTTCCAACACACGAGTGTAAAGGATAATTGTTACTCTGGATCGGATCAGCACTAAAAAAAATACAGAATTAGATAAAGAACACAATAATAAAGATCACAATAAATATAAATACATAAGATAGCTTATATATACAGATTGATTGTATGTCCACAAAGTGATGCTTGGTACAGGAGTGTCTATTCAGAAGGTGACTCTGAAAGGAAATGATAATGTCGTGGTGGTGGGGGTGTGGAAGGGAGCATTAGTGGTGGAGGTATAATTCAGCGTTACTGCTTGGGGAAAGTAACTGTCTTTGAGTTACACACATCAAAGTTGCTGGTGAACGCAGCAGGCCAGGCAGCATCTGTAGGCCTGCTGCGTTCACCAGCAACTTTGATGTGTGTTGCTTGAATTTCCAGCATCTGCAGAATTCCTGTTGTTTTGTCTTTGAGTTAAGTGGTTTTGGTGTAGATGCTACATAGCCTCCTCCCTGATGGGAGTGGGACAAAGAGTCCATGAGCAAGGTGGGTGGGATCCTTCAGGATATTACAGGCCTTTTCTGGCATCTTTCTGTATATACGTCTTTGATAGTGGGTAGGCTTGTGCTGGCAATGCATTGGCCAGTTTTGGTTACCCATTGCAGAGGCTGTCTGTCTGCTGCAGTGCAGTTTCTTCATCATGTAGTGCTACAAGATGCTCTCTACTGTGCATCTTTAGAAGAACCTGAGTATTGATATGCATAGTCCAGCTTTCTTCAACTTCCTCAGAAGGCTGAGGTATTGATTAGTTTTCCTGATTGTGTTGGCTGTGTTCTGGGACCATGAGAGTTTTTTGCCAGATGTTGACTCCCAGGAGTTTGAAACTGTTGTGTTGCTGATGTAAAGAGGAATGTAAGTTCTCCTCGAAAGGATAACCATCTCCCTTGCCTTGTTGAAATTGATGAAGAGGTTATTTGTTTGACACCAGGCCTTGAGCTCTTCCATCTCTTCTCTTTCACCCATATTGTAGTTGGTCATGAGCCCCACCACTGCCGTGTCATTCGCGAACTTGACAATGTGATTACTTGGGTGTTTGGCCATGCAGTCATATGAGAACAGAGTGTACAGCAACAGGCTCAACTCACAGCCCTGGGTGGCACCTGTGTTGAGGATGGTGGGGAGGGAGGAGCGGTTATGCATCCTGACTATCTGAGGTCAGTACTTTAGAAAGTCCAAGTGATGAAAGAAATGTACCCAATAATACATATAGGTGAATGTAAATATGCTTATAAATAGCTTCCTGATTGATTGCTTCCTACTAATGCCTGCACTTTCATTATATGGCGTAGAGTGTTGAACCCAGAACAGAAAAGAGGTTGCACAACATGTTGTGCTGACTCACTATCCTGGACATCCTGTTAGATTCATGAAGACCACAGCAGCTTTTGAAGTAAACTTCAAACTCTGCATCGAACTCTCATTTTTTTCCCCAATCCACTTTATTTCCTTTCTTTATTTTGCAAGATAATATCTACTTCACTGTCCATTGGAAGCCTGATCCTCATTCCACCCACCCCCCCCCCCCACACACACACACACACACACACACATCAGCCTGACCTCACACACGCAAACTTCACTTAAATTTCCTCCCTTGATCACTATTCTGACTGCCAGCCTGAAGTCAGCCTAATACTGTTAGCCCAGTCTTTGTTCTTGTATCTCCTCAATGGTCTAAGTCTCATCCCCAGAAACCAAATGCAAGTATGTTCCAGCTAGATAGCAGTATGCTCGGACGCGGTAGCTTCTACGGGGTTAACCAAAGGTGCTATTGTCTTTTTTAAATGTATTTTTTTATGTTTGCAAGGCATTGCTGGATGATGAGAACTTAAAGTATTGCAGGCCTACCCCGTCAGTGAGTTACTTGTTGGCAGAGAAACAGAAGGAATTGAACAGTGTGGGTCATCCTGTTACCTGCATCCGAGAGGTGTTGGAGGAATCAGTGCATGAAGGTAGTGTGAGGTCTAACAGTGAGTGATCACCTTAGCAGCTTTCCTTGACAATTACAAGACCCTTTTGGACATTGTTAATGTGGAATACTGCAAGTCCGTTTCACTGGCTTGTTGGTGGACGGTAGGGGAGCAGTTGTAGTGAGGTATTGGCCTCAAACCACAAAGTCATATTTTTCCAGCCTCTCAAGAGAGTCAGAAGGTGTGGAGTGGCATCCATGCTGGATTTGGCACTGCTACCCAGTGCCTGCTTGGCAGAAAAGCCGTATTGTGTTCGATTGTAGACTCATACAATATTCATGGACACAGGGACTTGGACTATATTTTTTGTGTGACTATATCTTACTGCTACTTTATATGTGCCTTGTGCAGTGTATGATTGTTGGTACTGTGTTTGGCACTTTGGTCCGGAGGGATACTATTTCATTTGGTTGTATTCGTGGGTATTCATGTATGGTTGAATGTCAATTAAACTTGAACCCTCAACATATCCACAACTACTACTTCAGCTCTGGTTTCACATCCTCCATTCTACCTTTATTTCTTTTCCAGTGTAAAATGTGATTTGAATAGAACATATAAGGTACTGAGGATTCTTGAGAGGTAGATGAGTTGAGGATATCTCATAATATGTTAAAAGTTAGAACTAGAGTGTTAATGATGTTAAGAATGAAGTGCTTACCCCTTATGACAGAGATGACGTAAGTTTTTAAACTGTTTGGAACTCCTCTTGAAAGGTTGGTGGAGGCAAAGACCTTGAATATTTTAATTCATAGGAAAGAGAATCTTAACAAGTAAGAGCTTGAAATGTATTCAGGGTAGGTGGAAATTTGGATTGGAATAGCTGAGCCAGTTTGAAGGGCAGAATGGCAGACTCAATTCTAAATTAATTCCTATATTAATCTATACGTATGTTCATGCATGCATTATTCAACTTGCGCTTCCAATTATCAAGGTCTATCCTTAATTTTTTATACATATTATTGGTAGCTGAATTTTCAGTCCATAATTCCTTCACCAACCTCTCTTCTTGCCATATCTCCCTTCATCTTCAAAGATTCCATGAAACATTTTCAACTACAAGATCTTGTGTAACATTTCTTCAAATTCTGAGTGTGCACCATAATTTTAAAGTGATTTAATATAATTTTTTCATACGTTATGGAATAATTTTTACTGCGATAGATCTGCTTCTAATAAATTTAAAGTTGACTCAGGTGTTGATTGATTTTCTGAGTATCATTTATTTATATAATTAAACACACTTTCTTTGAAATGATCCCTGTTGAATGAATAGATAATTTAAATCAGTTCCACTTCACAAAGCTTCTCAATTAGTTTAATTATTGCATTTTTTTTCATTTTATCTCACAAAAAGGTGCATTGTACTGCAAGTCTGAGCTGTCATATTTGTTACCTCAAAATTTAATTTGACGTGGTTGGATAAAAAGGCTGAAGTTATAGAATAAAAAGATATAATGGTGGGAATCAATCAGAAATACTTTAAAAAGGAAGTATTAAGCAAATATATTCAATTAAATGAGTTAAGAATAGAATGGGTGAACAACTGAGACTTCTAAGGGAATTAAACACTGTGAAATTAAATAGTAAGTTACATATGTTAATCATGGCAACATCTGGTATATATATTGTACTACATGCCAGCTGTTGTCTTGTATAACTAATGCCAGTCTTGGGAACTGTGGAATTTTAATAATTTTAACTGCAGTGCCAACCATCCCAGCACAAGAATAAGCCTTCTGAGAAGATTGCTTTCCTTATTTGAAATTCTAATTATACCTCCTGACACAGCTCAGTTTAAAACACTCATAAAAGCTTAAAGGCTCACTTAGTCTTTACAACACCATGATTTACTATTGGCACATAACTAAAATGAAAATAAAATTTAGACCATATTCTTTTCTTTTTCATTAAGAATCTTAAGTGAAGGAGCAGAGTCTATATTATAGAACACCATGAAAATAGGAGGGAGCAAAAGACATTGAAAGAACATTTAGATAAATGGGCACAATAATAAAAGAGCATTAAGATTTATTAAAAAAAAACTGATGTAAACCAGGAAGGGAACGTAGCAATTAAGTAATGCTTAGCTCTTTTAAGAGTCTTAAATGTGGGAGTATGGATAGACTGTGGGAAGGTGAGATGTTCAAACTTTCAAGGTCCTTTTAAGCATGAGTTAGAATAAGAGATGTTTTAAAGAATCACAGTGAAGATGCAGGAAGTTGGACACATTTGTAGGATGAAACAAATTTGAAGGTCCTTTACGGTAATGTATTGATAAAATGGCAAAATGTAAATTGAATATCCTGCCTCACAAATCACTTTGACATTTTATGTTTATGCAGGAAAAAAATCCTCGCACCCTCCTTCTCACCCCATAAAATTGCTTTATTAGACTATATGAATGCTTAGGATAAGGTTCTGCATGAAAACTTAAAACAAAAAGGACATAATTCTGAATTCACTGGAATGAGTAAAAAAAAGTTTGAAAAATGGAGTGTTATTGAAATTTACAAAGCCTAATGCCAATGTCACAAAAAAAGGGAGGAAAATACTGATGGAGGATACAGATTAAAAGCAAAATATGGTTATGCAATGAATACACAGATACAAAAGGAATATTTGAAGATTACTTATAGAAACAAACAGGTGAGCTACAGAAATTTGACAGCAAATCGGATTGAATAAGCACAAGGACGCTGACAAAAATAGAATATTGGTAAACCAATCATTTATAATGTGCAACCATTGTGCTACAGCAATTAAAATGCTAATAGAAAATGACAGAAAAGATGCCAAAAGAGCGGTTGTATTTAGACTTAGTAATGCACAAGTCAGACAGCACTTAGATATTATGCTGACTTTGGATTCTGTGCCTTAAAGATAATTTACAGCCATAAGACTGATTCCACATATAAACAAAAGGGACACAACATGAACACAACGGATACTACAGATGCTGGAATTCCAGAGTAAGACACACACAATGCTGAAGGAACTTGGCAGGTCAAGCAGCACCTATAGAATGGAATAAAGAGTCAATGCTTTAGGCTGAGAGCTTTCATCTGGACTTGACATGAAACTTAGAGAAGAAAATCTTTAGAGTTGAGAGGGTTAACAAAAAGCAAGAGAAGAACTTAGGGTTAGAGAAAATGGAAATTAGTGGAATGTGCAATCTTTTTTTAAAAAGAATTTTATTCCTGTACTATCAACACTTGTATAAAAATGTGTGAGAGAGGGTGGTTGAAGCATCTTGGTTAATTTTTAATTTTGGCTGGTGAATTGACAGTCAGGTTTGAGAGCAAAGTTATCTTAGAATTGACCATGGATTGTGTGGTTCTCCCCCAAAATGGAAACTGGCCCTTATTCATATCTGTCAGTTGTCTATATGTTAGTTGTAGTGTTTGTTTTTTTAATGGTGGTAGATGCACCATTGCCCTATTTATACCAGTTAGGAGAATATTATTGTTGACCTAGATAACAGCATTATTTTTTGGTGTTCTGAAGTGACAACTGGGTTATTTGAGGTATAGCTTTTGATGGAATAAATCAATATTTTGGCACCAATTGATAAATTTGACTAGTTTAAGGTTGGGAGATACTGGAGATGCGGCAGATATTGTTATCAAATTTATAATCTGTTCCTATCATCTTCTCTGTGTTGTTATTAAACAAAGGGGTGGGCAGCACACATGCATGATACAATAAGGATCCTTATTTGAAGAAAGTGTCAGATAAATCGCAGCATTGTTCAGTGTTAATGAGCATAGAGAGATACAATCTACTGTAACTCTGCACTGAATTACAATGGCAGCTTCAAAAGCCCAGAATGAAAGCACTGTGAAAAAGCCCAGTGAAAATACACAGGTCCCTCGCAGGTTGGAGGAGCAATCCCCCATAATCCATCTGGGTATCCTCCAACCTGATGGCACGAACATCAATTTCTCTTACTTTCTCTTTCCTCTTCCCTCCTTTCCTATTTCCATTCTAGCTCCTCTCTTACCCTTTCTCTTCTTCTCACCTGACAATTACTTTCCTCTACTCCCCTTCCTCCTTTACTTTTTCCCATTGTCTACTCTGTTCTCATATCAGATTCCTTATTCTTCAGCCCTTTACCTCTTCCACCTATCACCTCCCAGCTTTTCACTTCACTGCCACTCCCCCACCCATCCACCTTCCCCTTCACCTAGTTTCACCGAACGCTTGCCAATTTCTACTCCCATCCCTCCCATCATAACCTCTTATTCAGGCTTTTTCCCCTTCATTTGCAGTCCCGATGACAGGTCTTGGCTTGAAATGTTGATTGTTTGTGCTGCCTGACTGTTAATTTCCCCTGCATCTGCAGAATCTCTTAGTTAACCAGTAAAAAAGTTACTATGCAGAAACAGATGAGGGTATGTTCTGAAACTTCCACAAAACTCATCTGTGTTTGGGTGGTAAGCAGGAAGAGAAAATCAACATTTTATTTTAAAAGAGAATGCTCTAATTAGGAAAAGTAAGAGAAAAAAAATGGTATTAAAAGAGATTTTATGCTGGATGAGTGGTCTGATCTTTGTATCCTTCAAGAGGGTGAACGCTAACAAAGCATTAGGTTCCAATGGTGTACCAGGCAAAGTACTGAAAATCTATGTCAAGTGGCTGGAGTGTTCAAAGATATCTTTAATTTTCAGCTGGAGTTTTCCACTTACCTCAAAAGAATATCATTTATACCAGAGCCCAAAAAGAGCAGAGTGAGCTTTCAAAGTTGATGCCCTAACAAGGAGGCTTCCCTCATTAAGGACTCTCACCATCCAGATTACATACCCTTCTCTCATTACTACCATTAGGGAGATGCTGCAGGAGCCTGAAGATCCACCTCAATGTTTTACAAACAACTTCTTCCCCTCTACCATCAGAATTTTAAATAGTGCATGATCCCATGAACCATTTCTCGCTAAACCTCTTTTCCATTTCCTTAAACTTATTGTAACTTATATTAATTTATTACACCTGCACTGTACTTCTGCCACAGAACAACACATTTTATGACTTATGTCAGTGACAATAAATCTGATTCTAATTCTGATAATAGTAGACATAAATGCCAGAAAGCGTATCAAATATGATACCAATGCAAAGACCAAAAACCACAGATTCAAATGGTTAAGTGTAGTAAATTATGTTCTCTTCCTTATCCATATACAGAACTTTCATTTTAATGTCAGTTTTCTACAGGAAATTGCATATGATGTATAAAAGGCTTCAAATACACAGCTGTTTTCAGAGCAATCACGTAGAGAAACTAAAATCCCTTCTGCATTGTATGTTTCCAATCGAATTCCATAGCCTCTATCAATGAAGTGTGGTGTACTCCATGCTTAAAGCCCCTGAATATATTTCACATTTTTACACTGAAGTGACTAGCCTTGCCTCAGAATCAGAATGGAAATCAATAAATTAATTCGGTCCCAGTCTCTTTCTGAGGTGGCAAAATATCTTCAGACTGGCATGAGTTCTGATTTGATTTGAACTTTCTTTTGTTGGCCAGAAACTGATCAAAACCACAAGAAACATAGACCAATAATAGATTCCTCAACCTTGTTCCTCACCTAAGAGAGAACCAGATGGTCTGCAGTAAAAAAAAATGCTAAAATAAGAGCAACGCACATCAAAGTTGCTGGTGAACGCAGCAGGCCAGGCAGCATCTATAGGAAGAGGCGCAGTCGACGTTTCAGGCCGAGACCCTTCGTCAGGACTAACGAAGGGTCTCGGCCTGAAACGTCGACTGCGCCTCTTCCTATAGATGCTGCCTGGCCTGCTGCGTTCACCAGCAACTTTGATGTGTGTTGCTTGAATTTCCAGCATCTGCAGAATTCTTGTTGTTTGTGCTAAAATAAGAATTGTCTTGCTGACATGCATTGCTTACATATCCATCAACCAAGTCCATCTCTGTTAAAGCCAATAACTAGCTGGACAGTTCAGAGGCTAAAACAGAAACTTAAGAGTCACCTTGGAAGGGAATTGAAGCTATGCCTCTGAGTTCATATGAAATCAATGCTTCTTGCCATTGTGTTAATTTAGTTACTTTTTGAACTATTGAAAAAGTTTTAGCATTAATGTAACTTTTAAAAAAGGTTCTGTTGTGATAAAGTAGTGAAAAAAATGAGATGGCAAAATCTAAACTGAAACTGGTTTTATCTTTTTGAATAGTAATAAATCTGTTGGCAAACATTCCAATTCCCAGTTAAGTGCTAGAAGCAAAGCTACCAATTTTCATGCTTTATTTGTTACAGACTGTTGATGAGATTAAGAAAGCATTGACATATTTGGCAATTAGTCTGCCCATATTCTGTTAAGTTCCAGACAGCAAGTTTAAAACAAAGTGAAAAACCCTGTAGCGACTTCCCAGCACCTCACATTTAGTTAGTTTAATTTGGTCTTAAATTTGCTTTGTGAAAAGCAGTACAAACTCCAAGAAGTAAGAAAGCCTGCAAAATCAATGCAGAGTGACTGAGTGAGGTGGGGACATTGGGCATGTGACAGGTGTTCATACCACAGGTTGTCACTTCCCATTACTCACTTTGGAGAGCTTGATCACCTGGGAGATAGAGTCAGGCAGAGCAAGGTTGAGGAAGATGGGGGTGGGGATGATGAGAGGAAGAAGAAAGTGGCTAGAAGGGAAGGGAGAAACAGCTCAGAGGGTGATGGAAGTTGAAAGAGGTAGTTGGAGAAAAGACCAAAGCTTTTGGGACTGAAAGGTAGGGAACAGATCGAGGGATATGAATCAGGATAAGGAAGAGTGATGGATAAAAAGAGTACAAACAGAAGAGGACTGGATAAGTTTGTGCATTTGTGTGTATGTGGTGGAAGGGAGCTGGAATGTTGGAGTGTGTCTGTGTGTGCTTGGTGTGCAGTTACAAAGTGTGTGTATCCTTCTGAGTGTGCTAAGTCTATGGCAGAATAGCCAGGTCTACAGATGTCTTGTGCCTCCTTGCAATTGAATCAAGATCTCACTCTGTCAAGTTTGTTTGGAGCAGGGAAGGAGGAGATCATACTTCCTCCTAGGAGATTCTTGCTAAGCTTTACAAAATTACACAAGCGTGCTCCTCTTAATATAATCATCTTTGGAACTCGAATAAAGAATTCTTTGTTTTGTATAAGGGTGGTTTTAGCTATATCATTCTTGGCTGATTGTTTCAGCAAAGGAACAATGTTAGATGGCCCTGACCCTCATAAGCTAAACTATGCCTTGCGATGTATATAACTAGTCATGGTAATAGCTGAGCTTTTACTTGGGAGACACATTATGCTCATAAAAAATTCCTGGCAATATTTCTACAAACTGAAAAGCCTAAAGTATGAAGAATGGCATGAAGTAGACCCTTGCGTAGAAACAAGAATGAGAAATATATGTTGCATTGTCAGTGCATCGCTGCAAGCTTCAGAACGACATTAATGATTTGTGCACTTTAGCCACCTATTCCAAACACATTTCACAATATGTATGCACTTCCCTGTTTTGCAAACCGAGGCAGCACATAACTCAAAACAACAAGAGCTAATTGGTGGGGGATGGGGAGGACTGCTGGTTGAGAAATTCCATTTCTCTGCTGTGGCTAAGGCCAAAACAGAAAAAAAGATGATGGTATCTTGGCAGCTAATCATCCTCCACACATCTTATGTCCACTTCATTCAAAACTCTCTTCTAAAGTAGAAGTTCCAGATATATACACATTATAATGCTCTCTCCTCTCACCATAACATATGCAAGGAGTAGTCTCCTTTCAGGAACCCTCAAAATAAACCACAGCAGCTGGTATAACATAAAAAAAAGAATAAAAAATCCGCAGATGCTAGAAATCTAAGCAACACAACCAAAATGCTGGAGCAACCTAGTAGGCCAGGCAGCATCTATGGAAAAGAATATAGTCGAAGTTTTGGGCCGAAACATTGACCATACCCTTTTCCATAAATGCTGCCTGGTCTGCTGAGTTTCTCCAGTATTTTGTGTGTGTTAAACAGAATAAAAAGATCAAGATGAAGGAATACTTTTAATTCTTGATTCCAATACCATGATTATTGACACCATGCATAATTTACAAGTGGCTTAGCTTTAAGATCTTCAGCTATGGACATGATTGATCTAGGGAATGGATGATTTAGTAGTAAGTTGCTGGGAAGTTTGAATTACACCTGAGTTGTATTTAATTAGTGCCTTTCGAACACCCTGATTATTCATTATCTCTAGCATCAGTGAATAGTGGCTATTGTGTGTACCATCTACATTAATGGTCGCCAGCCCGTTGATCGCGATCGACTGGTCAATCTTTGAGACTTTCCCAGTAGATCCCGAAAAAAATCAAAAATAAATACACAAATACTGTTGTAATGTGAGCATTATAAAAATAAGTAATACTAATTAGGATAATGGTAATATGGCAATACTTTTGCTACTAAAAGCTGTTTGTAAAGAGAGATTGTTTCCGATTTGCAGGATTTTAGTTCCATTCTTTCTGCCCAGTGCGCATGTGTGTAGCTCTCCCGCCATGCACCGTGTTTTCAGCACAGCTTGTGCTGCATCAAAGTGACCAATTAGATTAGATAAGAGTACAGACTATCGCGAACATCAATATATATCAGTGGTCCCCAAACTCCGGGCCGCGGACCGATACATTGCCGCGACGAATGCAGCAGTGCAGCAGTGGCCGGAACGCACCCAGCACATCTTTAAGAAAAAAAGCCGAAATAAACAAGCTAATTAATTAGGTGCCGCCCAGCACATAAATGTCGGCCCAGATCAGAGGTGACGCAATCGGCAATCGCCTCTGATCTGGGCCGACATTTATGTTTGGGGCGGCGCCTAATTAATTAGCTTGTTCATTTCGGCTTTTTTTCTTAAAGACATGCTGGGTGCATTCCGACTACCGTGGCACCACTGCATTCTTCGCAGCAATGTATTGGTCCGCGGCCCAGAGGTTGGAGACTACTGCTATACGGCACTCGCTTGTGATATCCTAATAGCACGGCGGAGGCTCCACAAAAGAAGGCAAAAACGTACAAATTCCATCCAGAATGGGAAGAGGAATTTCTATTTACCTTGGTGAAAGACAAGTGTGTATGTATGTTGTGCCACCAAACACAAGCACTGACTAAAAGAAGGAATCTGGAGTGGCACCACAACACCAACCACCAGAAATTTAATGACACCTACCCTCCAAAGAGCACAGTTCATGCCAGGAAAGTTGAGGAGCTGAAATCGGGGTTGAAGACCCAGCAATCATTTTTCACAAAACTTGCTACTCAAAATAAGGCTGCTGTTGAAGCATCATTTTGTGTAAGTCACCTTTTGGCTAAACACAAGAAGCCCTTTACAGATGGTGATTTATTCAAGGAAGCAATGGCCATTACCACAGAGACTGTTTTTAATGACTTTAAAAACAAAAACTACATTACAACCGCAATACATAATATACCACATGTCCCTGCAACAGTGACAAGGAGGGTAGAGTCACTGTCAGAGGACGTGGATCGACAAGTGTTAAAGGACTTGTCACTTTATGAATATTTTTCACTACAGTTTGATGAATCCCTGGATGTAATGCAAACAGCTCAGCTTGTTGTATTTGTCAGAATGGCTTTCCAGGATTTTACAACAAAGGAGGACTTACTCACTCCTTTGCAATTAAAGGAGAGAATGAGAGGTGAGGATATTTATAATGAGTTTAAAAAATATTTTTGTGAAAATGACAACCCCATTCATAAACTGGTGGCAATTACTACTGATAGGGCCCCTGCAATGCGTGATGTGTGTGTTGGTTTTATAGCACTAAAAGTCAGTGCCTACTTCGGGTCAACTTATCTATGTGAAATTGAATTTTCACAGATGAAAATTATTACATCCAAGTACAGGAACTGTCTTACTGAAAGACACCTCACAGACTGTCTCAGACTGGCTGTCTGTAGTTATGAGCCATATTTCAGGGAACTAGCAGAAAATATTCAGCCCCAGTCATCACACTGCAACAGTCAATTTTTATTTATTTATTTTTCATTTCGAAATAAAATTAAATAATGAAACTTAGAATTAAAGGTGTGAAGTATTGTAATATTCTTAAAGAAAGACAGTTATGGCCTGTTTGATATGTTAGTTACAGTGTTTTCTTGTTTGAATTAATTTGAAAGTTTGACAAAAGTATTTTGTGTAATTCAAATACAATTAGCCCAAATAAAAGGCCTCAAATTGGAAGTACAATCTGAGCTGTTTTTTCTCTGAACGATTTAGTAGGTAGATCTTGCCTTTCAGTAAGGTCGAGGTAGGGGATCTTGGGCTTAAAAAGGTTGGTGACCACTAATCTACATCATGCATTGTATTTACTTACCCAACAGTACCTCCCAAACTCATGACCTCACCCATCAAGAAAAACGAGATTTCCAGTTGCAAGGGGACACCATCACTTGTCAAGTAACACAAAATTATGTTCTTGAAATACATAGTCAGTCCATCATTCTATTGGATCAATGCAAATCTTTGATATTCCAATCAAACAGCACTGTGTCAATACATTCAGAAGAACTACAACATTTTAAGAAGAAAGCTCGTTCCCACTTTCTCAACGATGAAAAATAATGGTCAATAAATGATAACCTTGCCTGTAACACTCATAGTCCAACAGTAAACATAAACAAAATGGCAAGATAAGACTTCAGTTTGTCTTTGGCTTCTAAACTGATGAAAAAAGATTAGTAGATTCCGGCCATATGCTTTTCAGTAGTAATTAAAAAGCCAGATAAAAATTGCATATGTTGGAAACCTAAAATAAAAAAAAGAAACATGTATCAGGCTAGGAAGCATCTTTAGAGGGAAAAACATAATTAAATTTTTAGATTGACGAACTTTCTTTAGACATCAAGTGTGTGAAAACAAGCATGTTTTACATTCCAGAGAAGAGTACTGTCAATGATGGAATCACCTGTCTCATTCAGGTTTCTTTGGTTTCCACCCCGTCACTGACATTTTTTTTATCCTTACAATGAGAATCCAGATATAAAAGAACTATTTTTACAAAGCTATTGGGGGAATACTGCAACTCAGCAAAATAACATAACACTTGTCCTTTGTCTGAAGTTGTTGTTATTTTGAATACTGGAACTGAGAGTGCATTAGGTTCACAAGTGTTTTCACAGCTTGAATTCCCACGCTGTCAGGTTCAAGACCAGCTAATGTACTTCCCTTCAATCATTCAGTTCCTGAGCCAACAGACATTACCCGAATCACTGCAATTTAGCAGCACTGATTACTTCAATCGTTTTGGACTAAAATTAACTTTATTCTTTGTTCTAATTGTGTTCTCTTGTAAGAAAATGTGTACAAATTATGTCTACTTTTTTTGTGAATGTTGCTTATGTGATATTACATGCCTGCAATGTTGCTGCAAGTATTCTTATTGCATCAGTGCACAACTGTACTTGTGCACATGACAATAAATTAAACATTGGCGTTGGCTTTGTAAACAACTGACACCTGGTTCCCAAAAAATGCTGCTAAAGCTGTCCAGAAATTCTCTACCTTTACTGTTTAAGCTGTTGTATTTCCTTAGCATATCCAAAAATTAAATCTCCCATTTCAATTATATAAATTCTATGCCCTTCTCAAACTTTTCTATACATATATCCCAGCAATACAGGTTTATTGTCAGAATGTCTCTTAACAACTCTCAGTGGTCAGTTCAACATAGTATTTCCAGTGTTTGATCGTCCTTGTAAAATCCTTTGTTTCTACTACTGTAATTGTTTTTCCATTTATTAATATGGCATTTCTTCTTCTCCTTTCTCAATATCCTGTCCTTTCTAAAGATTATATACCTTGATAAATTTAGCTCCCAGTCATGCTTAGCTGGTAATTCGTTCTCTCTAATGACTTCTACATCATGCCCTTGAAGATGAATTTGTGTTTCTAATTTAATTGTTTTATTCCTTATGTTATGTGCATTCACCTGAAAAATACCTGCATGGTTAACTATCTGCATGCTAGCAAATGCTTTAATGATGTTTAAATATTTATTTAATAATACATTTTATTGCTGACGCTCTGTAGCAGATATTTGGCCTGACACTTAACAGCTGAAAACCCATAGAATTGGATAGTTCCAAAAAGTACTCAATACATAGCTGACAATTAATCAGATAAATTGGATTATTTGGATAATTATTAAATAGACCCAGTGGCCCATATGCTTGATTGCCTGATTTTGGATGAATGATTTTTCCACACTTCTGTAGAGGCCTCAAGTGCTCTGTAGAATCAATTGCAATTTCAAGTCAGTAAATAAGAGCAATCCTCAACATTTATTTCTGCATTCCTAGGTTTCACAAAACAGACAGAACATACAGGGATCTTCACAGAGTGCACATTTGATATTTGATCCACAAATATGGCTCATATATAAAGTTCAAAGTAAATTTATTATGAAAGTACATATATGTCACCAGATACAACCCTGAAGTTCATTTTCTTCTAGGCATTCACAGTAAATGCAAGAAAAACAACAGAATTGATGAAAGACCACCCACAACAAAAAACAATAAACTGTGCAAATACAAAAGAACATGAAAAGAACAAGTAATAATAATAGAAATGCACACAAGATGCTGGAGGAACTCGGCAGGCCAGGCAGCATCTATGGAATTAAGCACATTCGACGTTTCAGGCCGAAACTCCTTGGCAGGACTGAAGAAAAAGAACTGAGGAGTAGATTTGAAAGGTGGGGGGTGGGGAGAGAGAAACACCAGGCGATAGGTGAAGCTTGGATGGGAGAGGGGATGAAGCAAAGAGCTAGGAAGTTGATTGGTGAAAGAGACAGAAGGCCATGGAAGAAAGAAAGAAAGGGGGGGTGGTGAGGAGCACCAGAGGGCAGCGATGGGCAGGCAAGGGGATAACATGAGAAGGGGAAAAAAGGATGGGAAATGGTGAATGGTGAAGGGGGGGGGGAGGAGGTATTACTGGAAGTTTGAGAAATTGATGTTGATGCCATCAGGTTGGAGGCTACCCAAACTTAATATAAGGTGTTGTTCCTTAAACCTAAGTATGGCTTTATCATGACGGTGGAGGAGGCCATAGATGGACATATCAGAATGGGAATGGGAAGTACAATTAAAATGAATGGCCACTGAGAGATCCTGCTTCTTCTGGCAGAGGGAGCATAAACGTTCAGCGAAGTGGTCTCCCAATCTACGTCAGGTCTCACTGATGTACAGGAGGCCACACCAGGAACACCAAACACCTGAATATCATGGTGAAACCCTTCACCATATTCATCACTGACAGCACCAAGATTTGCAGGGAAGAAATCTGAATGGGAATACAGAAAATTAATCCTTAGTGACATTTTGCACTTCGTGGTTTTGGATACTTGAAGCATGTTGTCAACCAACCGCATGTAATCTGGTGCTCTGCAGTTGCCAAGAAACTTTTCAACAACATCCTTGAATGCCTTCCATGTGATTTTCTCTGGTTCCACTTGAAATTCTTCAAATTACGTGTCAATGATGACCTATTTTATTTGTGAATTAACAAAAATGCTTTCCTTAACCTTGGCGGCAGTTATTCAGGGAACCAGCTGTCACAAAGATCAAAATCCTTCACCCAAATTTTTAGTCCTTCCAAACCTTGTTCTGCCATGCAGGATACACCCTCTCTAAGCATGCCCAGGCATGCCTAGACAAAATAGAAAACCTTTCAACTTACACTGTGGGCAACATTTTAATTGACTTAAATTATGAATTGAAATAATAAATATAGACAATTTCAAATAAATGTTGCATGATAGGAAATTTTCATGGTGATTTTCATGATCAGCAGCCCAAAATCCATGAGATATGTCCAAATGTATTCAGGAACCAACATTTTTGTTGTCTAGTGATTAAAATACATAATAAAGTACTAAATTGCCAAGAGAAACAAGAAACAGTGCAATACTTTACAGCAAGAGAAAATCTGCAAATGCTGGAAATCATGTCAGTCCATGACTACTGTACTGCGGCTCTGTGGCCACACACTGGTTGAAGGAGCAGCACCTCATATTCCATCTAGGTAGCCCTCAGCCTGATGACAATAACATCGATTTCTCAAACTTCCAGTAATTATCCCCTCCCCTCGCCTTCAAAAATCTTCATTCCCTCCATTTCCATTTCCCTCTCTCACCTTGTCTCCATACATCAACTCCCTCTGGTGTTCCTCCTCCTTCCCTTTCTTCCATGGTCTTCTGTTCTCTCCTCTCAGTTTTCCCAATCTCCAGCCCTTTAACTCTTTCACCAATCAATTTCCCTGCTCTTTACTTCACCCCTCCACCTATCCTGATTTCACCTATCACCAACTACCTTGTACTTTTTTCTCCCTTCCCCCCACCTTCTTACACTGACTTCTCATCTCTTTTTCCCAGTCCCGATGACTGTTTACTCTTTTCCATAGATGCTGCCTGCCCTGCTGAGTTCCTCCAGCATTTGTTGTGTATTACAATACATTACAGGATACTGCAGCAGTTGAATTCAATTTGATTAATTACGCAGGCACAATCAAATGGCAAACTTCATTCACCAAATTCTTGCTTTAAGATATAAACTCATAAAAGACACCATACTTTACCATGAATACAAGTCTGATCCAGTTTTAGAGTCTTATAAGTTATATTATGACTGATCCATTATTACAGATAGTGCAATCCACAATAAACCTCCAGATATAATGTTACAGGATAAGCAAGCAAGAACAATTTAAATAATAGATATAACCATTCCAAAAACACATAACATACAGAAATCAATAAGTGATAAACACCAGGAATATGCAGAACTAAAAGAGGAAATTGAAGGACTATGGAATATGAAAAGTGTATAGATTGTCCAATAGTAATATCTACAACTGATAACATCCCACTCCACGATAGCATTAAACAATCAGGTCTCCACAGCAATATTTATGTAAATCTCCAGAAAGCCACAATACTAAACACCACCAGAATAGTCCATAGGCTTCTGGCATTTGAGAAATGAATGTGTTTGGCTATGCCCATGCCTCAGGTATTACCAGCTTGAGATGAGAAATAATTAAAATATAACAATGATAATAATAACAAATAAGGAACAACTATCAAGTATATGAGATAAAGAGCCCTTGAAAGTGAATCCATAGGTTCTGGTAACATTTCCATGATGGGGCAAGTGAAGCTGAGTGAAGATACCTCCTCTGGTTCAAGAGCCTGATGGTTGAGGGGTAATAACTGTTCCTGAACATGGTAATTAGCTGCTTATATTTGTTTGGACTCAGTTGTGTATGCCTATAAGCTGCTGCATGTTGCATCATTACCTCAAAACCCTTTAAAATACATTAAATTCGATGAAAAATCTTCAAGTCACACTACATGTTTCCCAAATTGAAAGGAAGGGTCAGTCTTGAGTTGTGTGTTCTCCAATGAGAGCAGTTTGGGATATTTGCAATGTTGTCTGCAGATTTAATCAGACCATAAATGGCTTTCCTGCATAGAGACATAAACCAACAGCCTGAAAGGCTGCCAAGGAGCTAAGGGAGAACATAGGAGAGAGCAGAATTTGGAAAATATGGTCACATGTATGCACAGACACTTCCCATTATGAATATTTGACCCATGCTGCAAGTAATCCTACACCACAGTGAGGTGTGGATTAATCAATTACACAGGGATCACTATACATTACACTGTGCATAAAATAATAAGCAGCAATCATTAGTAGCCAAAGAGCAATGAGTTTACAAATATGTTGTACATTGCAGAATGCAGTTGGTAGTTGGTAGGTGCAATATATCAATGCCAGAGTGGGGATCCATTACTTCACGTCTCTTTGAAAATCTATGGAAAGTTTTGTTCTTTATATTTTGGAGACTGTCATAGTTCAATTGTTCTGTTCACATGCAAGGTGCAACCTAAGTTTTTTGGGGGTGAAATATGTGATGCTGACTTTATGACATTATTGCTTGTTCATCTGAAACTACATAATGGGCAGTTACATTATTGTGAATCCTCACAATCTAATGGAGTGGGGATCCAGTGGCAATTGTAATTTTACTTATAAATGATTGGTAGCGGAAACTACACTAGGGTGAAATTGATTTTTATTCATGTAATACCAAATAAATATGTCCTAATTGATCCAATTTCTAGCCGAGCACAAGCCACACAAAGAAAATCATGACCAGCTGTATATAGAATTGTACCAGGGCAATATAATAGGATCATCAATTATTTACAGGCATGTTGAGGATGCACTGGGAGATGAGTATTTTAGGGTCAGGCAGCTACACTTTGGTGCTACAAACAAATGGAGATTTTTTTTCGTAATTGATCGTGTGAAACATTGTATTTCATGCAAAACCTACATTATTAGTGGAGGGAAAAAGCAAACTGCTGGAATAACTCAACAAGTCAGGCAGCAACTGTGGGGGGGAATGGACAGTCGCCGTTTTGGGTCTCGACCAGAATCATCAGCTATTTCTCGCAATTCTTTTTTTTGCACTGGATTCCAGGATATCCAGTTTTTTGTGTCTGCATTCAAAAGATAAGTTCAAAAAGATCAAAAGTACATTTATTATCAAAGTATCTACACTATATACAACCTTGAGATTGGTCTCCTTATAGGCAGTTGCAAAACAAAGATAGAATCCAATAGAACCCATTAAAAATGAAGACTTCAAACACCCAATGTGAAAAGAAAACAAATTGTGCAAGCAATAAATGTAAGCAAATAACATTCAGGAAAGTCCACAGCCATGAAACCAGTTATCACTGCAATTGATTCAAAAGCCCATTAGTTGCAGATCATAGCCTCAGTTTAGCGCAGGGACGAATAAACCTTGCAGAACAGCGAACTGAGTACTGACCCTTCCCTCTCCTCCAGCCCCTACACTCTGACCTATTCAATCTGGCCCGGTGCCTACATTGGCTAAACCTCGGGTTGTCCCTTGCTCTCGGACCCATGCCCCACCACCTAGAGTTGGCCTATACCCAAACTTTCCAACCTGGCCTTGCACTTGAATTGGCCTACCAGTGGGTTGTTCCTCACTCTTGGGCCTGGGCTCTGCTGCCTCACTTCAGCCTCACTTTGGCTTGCTTTGCCTCAGTTCTATTGTTTTGAATCATCTCCAAGTCTGCTCCAGCAATGGCCAAGCATTGACTCATTCCCTCCTTTCAGGCCTGGGTCCCGCTGTCTTGATTCAGCCAGTGCATCCCCGCTAAAACCATCCTGCACCTTTGAAACTTCAGTTTGCACCACAAAAATACCAGGTTGTACATGTGGTTCAAAAGCTCAACTACCAAAAGAAAATAACAGGCTATTGATTTCAGTGACTGTTTCAGAGAAAAAAGAGTGATTGAACAAGTAGTTGATGGTTTTGTTTGCTGCCAGCAAGTTATCATTGTGCTTCACAGTACCATTTTAAAAGGCACTGCTGAACACAGCAACAGCTTGCAGCCTCACTCTGCTTCCTAACAACCAGAGAAAGAAGGGAGGTTTGCAGGCTTGGCCTTCTTAAAAGACCATAAGACATAGGAACAGAATTAAGCCATTTGCCCCATCAAGTCCTCTTCACCATTCCACCATGACAGATTTATGACCTTTCTCAACCCCATTCTCCTGCTTTCTAATTGTAACCTTTGACACCCTAACTAATCAAAAACCTATCAACCTAATGGCTTGGCTTCCACAGCTTTTTGTGATAATAAATACCACAGATTCACCACACTCTAGCTAAGGAAATCCCTCCTTAATTCTGTTCTGAAGGGATGTCCTTGTATTCTGAGGCTGTGCTCTCTGGTCGTAGACTCCCCCATTACAGAAAACTTCCTCTCCACATCCACTCTATCTAGGCCTTTCAATATTCAAAAAATTTCAATGCGATCCCCTCTCGTTCTTCTAAACTCAAAGCTGAAGAAGGAGGAATATTGCCTTTCTAAGAGCGGCTGTTTCTGGGGATAAGTCTTCTGTCTCTGCGTGTCTGAGGAGCACATATTTAGTATCTAATTTTTTCAAAGGAACTGATAACTGGGATCTGCCTTTCTCCAGGCAGAAGCTTAACTGCTCATTCATTTCTCAAGGCACTTCCCGTGGAGGTGAAGACCTGAATGACTTAGCCTTCAGGTGACAGCTGAAAGCCACATGTTACAGTTTGTAACACTCGAAACATCATGAATACTCATGCAGTTTCCGCTCCCTCAGCAGTAGCAGCATGCTTCACAGGCATTCCAATCTGGCGTTTCAAAGGCGCAAGAAGTAACAAATGAAATGACTTGCCATTAAAGCTCTTCCTCAAATGAAAAAAAACTTTCACTCCCTGAAGTTGCAGAAGTGTGTGACCATTGTTAAAATATCCTCATAATGTCTGTTATATAGGACACTTGAATGAGTCTTCCTTTCTGAAGCTCTGTGTTTTGACATCTTACTTCAGCTATTTCCTTTATCCATGGCAACTCACTTTCTCGCAGGATTCTGGATGTGCTTGTTAGTGGAATTATGTGAACAGAAAGAAGGCTTTGAAAAAATGGTGTAGACTGCCATCAGTGTTCTCAAAAAGAGACCATTGTCTACATTAGAGAGGCTCCATAGTACCTTCTGTATTTTGCTTTAAAATTACCTATTGCATCGTTCACAAATATTAAGAACACTGCATCTACCCACTGCGTAGGAGGAGGAGGAGGAGGAGGAGGAATAGGCGAGAGAAGAGCTAGGGATGTAGGGATGATCTGCTTGTATGTCCTATGAAGAAGTACTTCCTTTGAAGTTCAGATTGAGATCTATTTCAGTAAATAGGGATTCAGAACACGCTGCAATTGCACAACATTTCCCAGTGAAATGATATGTCAGTGCCATTTTGCATTCTACTAAACAGTATTCTGATGTTCACTATTGATCAGAAAGGGATCAGGTCCCAAAATTTAATTACTTTAGTTGGAAGAAGTACATCTAAAAACCTGCAACAAAGGCCCTAACTTCTGATGTGGTGCATGCCAAACTCGTCAGGAAAAAAGCAACTTTTGCAGTTTCAAAGGCAATGGAAATACCCTTTGTTTGTTTCTATGAATACAGTTCTAACATCAGTAAGCTTGAGCTCATTCAGCCTGTTCCACTGTCACCACAATTAAACATCTTCAAGAGTTGCAATGCCAGTAGCATGGAATGTGTTCAGTGTACTTAGTGAACGATAAAATGTTCTTTCCTATAAGAAAGGAATGCCTTGACCTAGAAAGATAAGATCAGTTATGTCAGAATTTCCACATTGGAGTCCAATTCACATTATATCCTCATTTTTATATTCCAGTATGTTTACTTGTTCACTGTGTAAGAATAGTCCAAGTAGTATTGATATCAGAGCCCCTTCACAGAAGCACTGCAGTGGGTCAGGAAGGTGGTTTCTCACCACCCTCAATGACAGTCAACAAAGGTCAATAATTTCTGATCTCCAAGCAACACTCCACACCCACCCGTGATCAGAAATGAAGAAAAAATATATCCAATGTTGTCATCCCTCTGTTATTGGCATTGGGGGCAAAGCACTTTTGTGTAAGTTCTTAATGGCTCTCCTCTTTTTCCTTTTGCCTGTTGTATTATTGTTAGATGACGCTCCCTCAGTACCTGGAGGATTGTTGCTCCCTTTCAATGAAAGTACTTGCAGAGACTGGATTGTTCAGTTTGGTACTGTACCGTCCAGAATTGAGAACGGGTGGTCTGCGATGGCTGGATGATTGGCACTGGTGAAGGAACTTCCAGAATTCCAATGGTGGTTACATAATCTTAGCCATCCTTAGAAAAGCTAACAGTTTGCCCTCCAGGGAGTCACTAGAGCTGAACCCTTATTAGTCTTAATAACCTCTTACAGCCATTGTGAATACTAAAATCCAAAGCCACAATGGCATCAGTCAGGGCAGCCAGCTGAGCTCGTACAGCAGTAGCTGGAGTTTTCACGATATTATTCATATTGAATAGTTTTTGCCTGTGCTGCCTGAAGTTTTGACTTTAGCACCAGACACTACACAAAAACAGGGTCAACTAGAATTGACATGATGCTTGGTGCTACATAAGGATATAAGTCCCTATAAAGATTGAAAATGTACTTTTCCATATTCCTATGCAATTAGATGTGCATGCTGATCAGCCTTTGATATTATCTTCCTTAAAGTAAAAAATGGTGCAATCCCACTCACCACATACTGTAGCTCACACATAGATTACACTTTCATTCCGGTTTGGCTGCTATCAAATATGTTTGTTGAATATCACAGGCAATTCCATCTTTAAATAAGTCTCCATAGTTCTGAATCTGAGGTGTTGATTGCCCCTGTCGGAAGTGGGTAGACATCTACTATGTTTGACTGTTGTACATCATTTCCCAGCATCTGGTCTGGTGGAGGAGATTTGGAAATACATAGCAACACACATAAAATGCTGGAGAAACTCAGCAAGTCAGGCAGCATCTTAGGGGAGAAATAAACTGTTAACATTTGAGGCCAAGACTGGAAAGGAAGGAGACAGAAGGCAGAATTAAAATAAATAAGTCTTCTATCACAGCTTCCAATAGTTTAGGTAGCCTATCTACACTTATTTGGTCCATTTAAGATTTATTTTCTGTTTCATATTTATCATGGTTGTTGGATCTGTCATTTCAGGTAATTATCTAATGGCTGTGCTCTGAAAGAGAGTAACATTATTGCATCTGTATGTTATTTATATGGAAAAAGAACAAATGGTTAAACCTTTTCACCCTTCCTGATGAAGGGCCTTAGCCTAAAATGTCAACTGTTTTATTTCCCCCCATAGATGCTTCCCGACTTGCTGAGATCCTGCAGAATTTTGCATGCATTGCTCAAGATTCCCAGTACCTCCAAAATCTCTTTTGTCTCTGATTTGGAAATACATGTTTCTTCCACTTCAATGATCATCAAACCTCCATTGCCAAAATGTTTTGTGGGCCAAGGCAATGATATGTTCTCTACTCCATGCAGCAAACCTCTGGGCACAATACATTATCTCCTCACCTCTACTGGTGGTGTGTTGCACACCACGTTCTCTTGAATCAGGGAGTACAGTTTTAGGGGATGATTTACAATGCTGCTTCCAATGATTGTACCATTTATAGTAAGATAAGAGATGATTATGCAAGTGTGGTAGTAATGTTGAGCACACATTGAACAATAAGAGTTTTCAATGAAAGTATTAATTACTAGAGGTAGTTGTTTGTTAAGTTATAGGGATGCAGAACATGACGTGGTAAGAGTATCAAGCAACACACATAAACGTTGCTGGTGAACGCAGCAGGCCAGGCAACATCTCTAGGAAGCGGTACAGTGGATGTTTCGGGCTGAGACCCTTCATCAGGAGCTCTTCCTTCAGTTAGTCCTGACGAAGGGTCTCGGCCCGAAGCGTCGACTGTACCTCTTCCTAGAAATGCTGCCTGTCCTGTTGTGTTCACCGGCAACTTTTAAGTGTGTTGCTTGAAATTCCAGCATCTGCAGATTTCCTCGTGTTTGCGTGGTAAGAGTATGCTTGTTAGCTGATATTTGTTGATGTCCTCACCAATATGTAAAGCCATTAACATTTTACTGTGCTATAAGCAGTAACCAGAGTTATTTTCATGCTTTCATATCTCTGGCCCTCTCCTGCATTAGAATTGCATCTCTGATCATGGTGACTCCCCGAGTCCCCTAGAGATGCACTGATAATTTTCATCGACATCTATGTTTACAATAGGATAGTACATAATTTTCTGCCAGTGTTTTGATTCTTGTAAGCAACACAGTGATTTCCAGTATGTCAATGTTGAGTTATCACCTCCCTTTTAAGAGTGACCCTCTTAAAGGACCACAACCCTGTCATAGGGTTTGGAAGCTTGAGTAGCTTAATGACCTAGAGAGCTTTTTTGGCTGGAGCCAGAGCCTTGTGCTTTAGCTCTTGGTAGGGTCACCCATGCCAAATGAATCAAAGGGTAGAGGCCAGACTAAGAGTAGTCCACAGGATGTCCAGGTTTGGGGATTCAGCTCAGGACTAACTTTATACTTTATACTTTATTGTCACCAAACAATTGATACTAAAACGTACAATCATCACAGTGATATTTGATTCTGTGCTTCCCGCTCTCTGGATTACAAATTGATAGCAAATATTAAAAATTTAAATTATAAATCATAAATAGAAAATAGTGAAATGGAAAGTAAGGTAGTGCAAAACAACCGAGAGGCAGGTTCGGATATTTGGAGGGTACGGCCCAGATCTGGGTCAGGATCCGTTCAGCAGTCTTATCACAGATGGAAAGAAGCTGTTTCCAAATCTGGCCGTAGGAGTCTTCAAGCTCTTGAGCCTTCTCCCAGAGGGAAGAGGGACGAGAAGTGTGTTGGCTGGGTGGGTCGTGTCCTGATTATCCTGGCAGCACTGCTCTGACAGCATGCGGTGTAAAGTGAGTCCAAGGATGGAAGATTGGTTTGTGTGATGTGCTGCGCTGTGTTCACGATCTTCTGCAGCTTCTTCCGGTCTTGATCAGGACAACTTCCATACCAGGTTGTGATGCACCCTAGAAGAATGCTTTCTACGGTGCACCTATAAAAATTAGTGAGGGTTTTAGGGGACAGACCAGATTTCTTTAGTTTTCTCAGGAAGTAAAGGCATTGGTGGGCTTTCTTGGCAGTGGACTCTGCTTGGTTGGACCAAGTCAGGTCATTTGTGATATTGACCCTGAGGAACTTAAAGCTTTTGACCTGTTCCACTTGCGTACCACCGATGTAAATTGGGTTGTGCGGTCCGCTACTCCTTCTGAAGTCAACAACCAATTCCTTCGTCTTGCTGACATTGAGGGATAGGTTATTGTCTTCGCACCATGCCACTAGGTTCTTAATTTCCTCTCTGTACTCAAACTCATCATTACCCGAGATACGGCCTACGATTGTTGTGTCATCAACAAACTTATATATTGAGTTTGATGAAAACTTGGCTACACAATCATGGGTGTACAGTGAGTACAGCAGGGGGCTGAGTACACAGCCTTGTGGGGCACCAGTGCTCAGAGTGATTGTAGAGGAGAGCTTGTCCCCTATTTTTACAGCCTGGGTCCTGTCTGTGAGGAAGCTGAAGATCCAGCTGCAGATCTGAATGCTAAGGCCCAAGTTCCGGAGCTTAGGAATCAGTTTATTTGGAATGATGGTATTAAAGGCAGAGCTGTAGTTAATGAAAAGGAGCCTTACGTATGCGTCTTTATTCGCCAGGTGTTCTAAGGAGGAATGTAGGGCCAGAGAGATGGCATCTGCCGTTGACCTGTTGTTCCAGTAGGCAAATTGCAAAGCATTGAGGTTGACTGGTAGGCTGTGGTTGATGTGTGCCATAACCAATTGCTCGAAGCACTTCATAGCAATTGATGTCAGAGCCACAGGTCGATAGTCATTCAGGCAAGCCACCTTTCTCTTCTTTGGCACTGGGATTATTGTTGCCTTCTTAAAACACGAGGGGATCTTAGACTGATGCAAGGAGCAAGTATAAAGTATAAAGTTGAAGATGTCAGCAAACACTCCAGCTAGCTCACTTGAACAGGCCCAGAGAACCCGTCTCGGGACGCCATCTGGGCCCGTCACCTTCCTTGGATTTACCTTCAGGAAGGCCCTTCTAAAGTCCTCCTCGGTGACGATGGATCTCGATGTCACCAGGTCGGGTTCATCCGGAGGGAACGGGACGTTCCTCTTCTGTTCGAATCTTGCGTAGAATATGTTAAGTTCATCAGAAAGAGAAGCGCCACAGTTATTGATATTCCCAGCCTTTTCTTTGCGCCCAGTGATCTCATTTAGACCCTGCCATAGTCTACTTGCATCCGTCTGGCTAGCCTGGGCTTCCAACCTGGCTTGATATTGCCTCTTGGCGCCCTTAATGGCTTTCCAGAGTTCACCCCTGGATTCCATGTAGCGACTGGTATCCCCGGACCTAAAAGCCACAGCTCTAGCCTTCAACAACTTTGACTGGTCAAAATAAATTGTTATGGAAACAGCAATGAAGAGTCTTTCTATAGAGACGTAGATTGAGGACCTTCATTGCTGCCCTAAACACCAGTAGCGTAACAGGCAGTAGGTAAGTAAGTAAGGTTAAGAGTGATAGCATGATATCAATTAGCACAGGTTGGTTCCATTTGATGTGTGAGACTCACAAAATTAAGAACAGTTAGAGTAGTTGCTTAAGTTTTTATGGTCAAAATCCACACACAAAAGCCCTGTGTTACTGACACAGCGACAAAGTAGTTGGGACTTCACTTACATTGTTTCAGCATATCTTTTAAGATATACATACCTCAATTTCTAGGCCAATGTATCTTAACTTGTGAATATTACTTTTGGCATTCATATTGCAAATAATTATGTTGCTGGTACATCAATTTACATGCAAGGTTCATGTCACATGGTTTATTGATGATTTGCAAAATTATTCTATACCTTTCAAAGAATGATTCAGCAAATCCCTTTGAAAGCAATAGCTCCTCTTCCTTAGCAAAAGCTTTCCCCATCTGGCAAATATGCAAGATTCTAAATAAAACTTTTTATCGAAGCACATCCCCTATATTTAGAACATACAGTACATTGTTCTAAACACTTACATTAAAATAAAATGATGTCAGTATACCACCTCAAGCATGCTGATAGCTTAACCATTCATTCCCTTTGCATGTAAATAAATTATCGCACACATGCATAATGATATTCTCTTTCACAGCATAGCAGTTAGATAAATACTATAGATCCAACAGCCTTGATAAATGTCAAACAGAAAATAAATCTTAAGTGGAGCAAAAAATGTAGGTAGGCTACCTAAAAAAAAATTGGAAGCTGTGATGGAAGATTTTTTAAAATCTCAAAACATGAGACAGAATTTGTTGAATGAGTTTCCTGGTCTAAATCTCTCTTGTAATCAAATACATTTATTTTGATTATGGTGGTGAAATGCACAGGGAGAGAATGAATTATCAGAATATTATGCTAGAAAGAAATTTAAACATATGATGCTGGTATTTCTAAGTAGAAGAGTGTGGAGTATAATTTTGCTCATATGGAAAACCATGTGCTTAAATGGTAAGATAGGAAAATCTGTGTCAATATAAAGTTCAAAGTTTAAAGTAAATTTTATTATCAAAGTACGCATATGTCACCATAAACAACCCTGAGATTCGGCAAATCTATAGAATAGTATTTAGAACAGGATCCATGAAAGATCAACTAGAATGCAAAAGACAACACACTGTGCAAATGCAAATATAAACAAACATAAAATAACAAGACAAAGAATCTTTAAGTTGAGATCATTGATTGAGAGAACATCCTAATGGATGGGCAAGTGAGTGTAGTTATCTCCTTTTTTCAAGAGCGTGATGGTTGTGGTTAGTAACTGTTCTTAAACATGGTGGTGCGAGTCCTGAGGCCTTTATTCCTTCTACCTAATGACAGTAGCTAGAAAAGTGCATGGCCTGGGTGGTGAGGATCTCTGATGATGGATGCAGCTTTCCTATGACAGCTTTTCAGGTGGACGTGCTCAATGGTTGAAAGGGCCTTACCTGTGATGTACTGAGTCGAATCCGTTAATTTTTCTAGGATTTTCTGTTCAAACATATTGGTGTTTCCATACCAGGCCGTGATGCAACCAGTCAATACATTCTCTACTAATCATCTATAGAAGTCACACAAGGAACTTATATATTGCTTTGTGCATGTTTTGAAATTCTTATGCAAAAAAACTAGTAATTATATAATACAGAGAACATGACATGTAGAGTCCTTGAAAGTTAATCTGTATGGTCTGGAATCAGTTCAGTATAGAGGTAAGTGAAGTTATCTACATTGGTTCAGGAGCCTAATATTTGAAGAGTAGTAACTGTTCCTGAACCTGGTGGTGTGGGACCTAAGGCCTCCTTCCTAAGTACCTCCTTCCCAAAAGCAGCAATGAGAAGAGAGCATGGCCCGGGCGGTGTGTGTCCTTGATTATAAATGGTGCTTTCTTGTAGTAGAGCTCTTTATAGATGTGCTCAATGGCGGGGAGAGAGATCCTGTGATGGATGGGCTTTTGTGGGCTTTTTAGTTCTTGAACGTTGATGTCTCCACACCAGGCCATAGTGCAACCAGTCAGGATACTTTCCAATGTTCATCTATAGATGCTTGTCTAAGTTTTAGATGACAGACCAAATCCATGCAGACTTCTAAGAAATAAGAGGTACTGCCATGTTTTCTCTGTGATGGTACTGGCATGCCGGACCAGGGTAGATACTCTGAAATTATTCTGCCTAAGAACTTAAGATTATTGACCCTCTCCAGCTCTGGTTCTCTAATGAGGACTGGTTCATGAACCTTCCAATTCCTTCTCCTGTAGTCAATAATCAGCTGTTTGGTTTTGCTGACATTGAGTGAGAGGTAGTCGTTCTGGCATTATTCAACCATATTTTCAAACTCTCTCCTATATACCAATTCATCACAACCTTTAATTCAGGCAACATAGTGGTTTCATCAGCAAATTTAGCTATGGCATCGGAGCTGTACTTAGTCTCACAGTCGTAAGTATAAAGCAGGTACAGCAGGTGGCCAGGCACACAACCTTGTGGTGCAACTGTGCTGATAGTGATTCTGGAGCAGAAATTGTTGCCAATCCATACTGACTGGGTTCTGCAAGTAAGGAATTGAGGATCTAGTTGTAGAACAAAGTATCAAGGCCCAGCTTTTGGAGTTTATTGATTAGTTTTGGGGGAATGGTAGTGTTGAAGGCTGAGCTGTAGTCAATGAAGAAATTCGTTATGTATGTTTCTTCACAGTCCTGATTTTCCACGGCTAAGTGAAGAGCCAATGAAATGCCATCTACTCTTGACCTATAGTGACAGTAGGCAAATTAGAATGGATCCAAATCACTCCTCAGGCAGGAGTTAATATATTTCATGACCAACTTCTCAAAATATTTGTTCACACAAGATGTAAGTGGTACTGAACAATAGAGACCGAGCCCAGCAAGAAATGGAACTGAGAGCACAATCATAGTTAACTTTCCTCCTCATATTCTATTGCCTTCTACATCCACAGACTATACTGCCAAGTAAGATATGTTTAGTCAAAACCTCATCTACCTGTGCACCCACTCCTCTCATGATGACCATGCATTGGTGTTTTCTTCTTTCAGATAACTAAGAAAATGTCTCTGTCTAACTCTCAGCCTAAGAGCCTGAAGGAGATGACAAGGAAGATTGCTGAGTTCATCTCTCACATTACATAAGTTGTTGTATGGAAGTCATATAGGTGGTGGTCAGTCCCTTGTTAACACCTATGAAGTCAATTGTAGTCCAATATCCAAAGGTCTCAGCTTAACACAATCTAGTGAAGCTTGTGACGAGAATACACATAGATTAAGATGTTAGCTGTCCTGTGCTGGCACCAGTGGGATCAGCAGTTGGTCTGCTACCTGTCTTCAGGAGAGAGAGAGATAAGGAAAACAATGGAGCAGCATTTGGAGATGTTAATGAAGGGACGGGAGAGAGTAACGGAAGGAGAGCTGTCAAGATCGGCTCACCCTTTGAACCCTGAACTGTTTGAAGTGATGGACAGGCGATACCCCAGCAGGGGGATAAAAAGGGACAGGTTCGCTAAGGCAGGACACACACAACACCCCGAGGTAACGAGACCCTGGAAGCGGTGCGTCTCCCACAAGTCGGTGGGAAGTTTTTTTGGACGGCTGGCAGCAGGATGAGCCATAGACGCACAGGGTGGAAAGGCACGATCGGCGGGAACCTGGTGTGTGTCCACCCTTGCCTGGGTGCCGGGTTCACCGCAGGGAAACGATCGTATCTGGAAACAGAGGGGTCATGGTCGGTGACCTCAGATGACATCACAAAGGGCTCGCACGAAAGCTGACTGCGAAGGTCTGTGTGGAAGCCGTTTGAATATTCATTCGTTTTGCTCTCTCTCTCCTTCCTCCCACTGTCTGCGAACTGAACTGAACTAAATTGAACTGAACTTTGTGTCACTTTGAAACTGGTCATTTACCCCTAGACAACGATAGAGCTTGATTGATCCTGTTATCTTAATTCTGTGTACATGTGTGTTTATCATTGCTGAACTGTTGCATTTATTATCCATTTGATTAGAGTACTGTGTTGCTTGTTTCTTAAATAAAACTTTCTTAGTTCTAGTAATCCAGACTCCAACTGAGTGATCCATTTCTGCTGGTTTGGCAACCCAGTTACGGGGTACGTAACAAGCTGAAGTGAAATCTTGGAATTGTGTCACGCAATGACATCTGTCAATCTACGCACTTTCCATCATGGTTTTGGATCCCAATTTTAGAAAGGGCTCTGAGGGTGTACTAGATCTATTCTGATAACCTATTCTCCATCAGACTAATGATGTCGTGCTCCAGATACGTAGTGGGTACTTTGTGGAGCACAAACCTTTCCTAAGATGAAAGCACTGTTGTTTTCATCACTGTCCCTTCAGTTGTACCCTCACTATTATCCAGAATGCTATAGCTGAAGGTGCAGTTTAAAACTCAAACATGATGGTCACATGATGCAGCAGTTCTTAATCAGACAACAGCAGAATAAATAAAACCAGAGAGAAATACATCCTTGGGAGCAATAGTCATTTGCCACTCCCAAGAGCCTTATTTTCACCACATGCCTCACATCACACTAATACTGTGTCCCAAAATTTAATTTCTTAAAATAACCCCAACAATCTTGTAAAAGAATGAATCAGTGCAATCTGCTTCCACTGTTTCCCGAGGGATTATTGAAGTAAATAGTATTTAAAATAATCGTCTAATTTTCTTCTTGGCTGTGTTACCATATTATCAATAGGCAAAAGGACTTCCTATATTTCCATACTTTAATTATGAAAATTACAATTTCCAAAGACCGTTCCTCCTATCACCTGATAATACATCCAATATCTGATTTGTTTACTCACTGGGCAAAATTCACTCTAATTTGTAATGACCAGTGTGCGCAAAAATCTTGTGCTCTGCAATTTCTTGCCCAGTGACAACAACATGTGTGCACCGAATTTTATATAGTGTGTGGCCTCCGATGGTCGTGGTCAACCATGGATACTGTGCCTCTGGTAGTCACTGGTCGATGCTATAAAGCGAAGCTGGAGTGGCCTCTCCAGGGCATAAGCCAGGGCAGAGTTGATATGAAGATCCGTCTTTTGCTCATTCAGTGGGACCCCCCTCTCCATGCTGATGACAGGTCTAAAGGAGCGACGAAAGTCGATACAGTTTGGTGCCAGCAGCATCGCAGGAGTTGCCGTGCTGGGTACAGCAGTCAGTCGCCTTCAGGACTCCGACTCCGGACTTTTCCTCGAGGTTTACTCCCAGAGCCTTTCCCGTAAGTGGGTATAGCCGTGTTGTAGCGTGGATGAAATTACCGGAGAGACAGAGTCACTGGTAGATACAAAGCAGCTTCTTTATTCGACACAACAAGCAGGCATCTTACGGACGGAGACGCTTTCCGCAGAAAGGTCTGCTAGCTAGATGTGGGCTCGATATTTATATGCTAAACACAAAGGCAATCGCTACTTAAAAAAGTTACAGACAATGCATAGACAATGCTTCCTATTGAAGCTACATACAAACATCACACCTTCGGATTTCATCCTTTCCTTCTGACGCCAACATGTCTAGGTTGGTATCCACAGACTGTAGTTCAATCCACAATACATTTATTTGGCATTTTACGTGCTAACATGGAAGACAATTAATATTTATAATGTATAGATAATACTGTCTTTGAAACTACAGCATCAGACGCCAGAAGCATCTTGTATTTACACCTTTTAGGAAGCCCATTGTGGTGGACTCAATCCACAGTCCTTTGTCAAACAGTTAAAATAGAAGTCTGGTGGCCAAAGTCATTTAAGTGTAAACAAATCATCTACCCCCAAAAAAAATTCACTCTAACAGCCACAAGGCAACGGAGGTTTGAAATCGGAGTTTTCCCTCTCCTAGATGAGCTACCATCCATGGTTACTGAGCCCCATCAGCCCGGAGCAACTGGGGGTTTTAAGGCACCAGTGACCCACCTTTGCCCCTTCTCCTGTCAGTGAGAACAGCTCTGCTGGGCATAAGAGCTATGCCACACATGAAGGTCAGGAGTTGGACTTAGCTGTCAGAGGCTGTTTGAGATGCACCGCATGAGGAGCATTTGTTTAACAGTGGGAGCTTGTTCCAACTACCACCCTTCGGCTATGACCCTTTGGAGCCATTTTATATACAGAGGTACTCATTTTAATTATGCTCCTGATGTGGCCTCCTCTACATTGGTAAGAATCATCATAAATTGGGGGACCACTTCATTGAGGACCTCCACTCCAACTGCAAAAAGCAGAACTTTTTGGTGATCAGACATTTTAATTCTGATTCCAATTCTGTTACAATATGTTGGTCCATGTCTGCCTCTTGTACCAAGAGGAGGCTACTCTCAGGTGGAGGAGCAACACCTTATGTTCCATCTGGTAGTCTCCAACCTGATGGCATGAATATCGATTTCTCTTTCTGGTAAAACATTTTTTCCTTCTCCCTCCCCTCTTCCTCTATCCCCACTCTGGCCTTTTACTTCTTCTCACCTGCGTAACACATTCTCTGGGTCCTCTTCTCCTTTTCCTTTCTCCTACCATCCACTCTCTTCTCTTATCAGATTCCTCCTTCTCCAGCCCTTTACCTTTCTTACCCACCTGGAGTCATCTATCACCTTCCAGCTAACCTTCATTCCCTTCCCCCATCTTTTTATCTTGCTGTATTCCCTCTTCCTTTCCTGAACTGAAGAAGGGTCTCTGCCCGAGATATTAACTGTTTACTAATTTTCCATAGATGTTGCCTGACCTGCTGAGCTCCTCCAGCATTTTGTGTGTTGCTTTGAAATAGCGATTATTTTGCTATACTGAAGTTATTTTCCTCATGTTGGTCCAGTTCTTCCAATTAGTCAAGTTCTGTAGTTTGTCATTTTTAACTTTACATCATTGGTAAATTTAGCCATTTGGCCAATGGCTTCTAGATCTAGATTAGATCACTTATTAAGTAAATAAGTAAAAGGCAAAATGATTACAGATGCCTGTGGTAGCATGTGTCATTAGGTAGCATTCTATGCAGAGAAAGAGGTATGAAATGATCGCAGTATCAACAAGATCAGTGGTAGTTCATTAGAAAGTATATAAGGGCCTTTACTTCTTGCATACTGATGACTGTATTGCCAACCACAGCTCCAATCTGCTAATTAAATTTGCCAATGACACTACATTGATTGGCCTTATCTCAAACAATAATGAGGTGGCCGACAGGGAAGAAGTCATCTCTCTGACACAGTAGTGTCAAGAAAACAATGTCTCCTTTAATGTCTCAAAAACAAAGGAGCTGATTGTGGATTACAGGAGGCATGGAGATGGGCTAACCCCGATTGACATCAGTGGATCTGGGGTTGAGAGGGTAAACAGCATCAAGTTCCTTGGCACCTACATCACCGAGGACCTCATGTGATGTGTTACATACCAGCTGTGTGGTGAAAAAGGCACGACAGCACCTCTTTCACCTCAGATGGTTGAGAAATTTTGGTATGGTCCCCCAAATCCTAAGAACTTTCTACAGGGGCACAATTGAGAGCGTTCTGACTGGTTGCGTCACTGCCTGGTATGGGAACTGTACCTCCCTCAATCGCAGGAATCTGCAGAGAGTGGTGCGGACAGCCCAGCTCATCTGTAGTTGTGAACTTCCCATGATTCAGGATGTTTCCAAGGACAGGTGTGTAAAAAAAGGCCTATGGGATCATTGGGGACCCATGTCATCCCAACCACAATCTATACCAGCTGCTACCATCTGGGAAGCGGTACTGCAGAATAAAAGCCAGGACCTACAAGCTTCGGGACAGCTTCTTCCACCGGGCCATCAGACTGATGAACACACGCTGATTTGAGTGTACTCTATACTACATTGACTGTTCTATTTATTATAAGCTATTATACATTACTATGATTGCACATGGCATATTTGGATGAAGACGTAACATAAAGATTGTTACTCTGCATGTATGTGAAGGATGTAAAAAATAAAGTCAAATCATTCATTCAATAACTTTTTTGGTTTTATGTCCAAAGAGCATGTACTCCATTGTTCTATGACATGTTGAGAATTCTATTGGCTTTCATCCTGATATGATTAGCGAGAGGGATTGGATTCCTATCTCTCAACAGATGTTGTTCTGGCTGCTGAGTTCCTTCAGGAGATTGTTTCTTGCCCTAGGTACCAGCTTCTGCAATTTCTTGTATCTTCCTTTCACTGCTATTGATGAGTCCTCGGCTATCAGTATCACATGGGCCAACACTGATAAAAAGCAGAGTGGGAGATGATCAATTGGGTAATTATTGTGGCATAAAGAACAGCAGGGAGCTCTGCTTTGGATGATTCTATACATTGCTAATTTAAGGTTAAACTTGTTTCAGTTACAGCTAACCCTGGTGAACTGAATTTAAAATTGTTAAACTCCTAGACTTTGTTTAGGACCCGTTACAAGATTTATTTAAGATTACACTGGATAAAAAGGCAATTTGATAGTGCACCAAGCATTCTTTTCTTCCCAGCGGAAGGGCAATGATTTTTGAAGTCATTTTTTTCCCAATAATGACACATATGATAGGAAAACACTGATTTTAAAAATACTTTCTCTTTGTACATCTGTACACAATTATTTCACTTTCCCATGAGGTTTATTCCAAAACCTTTTTGCTTTACTTTGAGGATTAAAAATAAGCGTTAAAAGTGTGGTTTTATATTTCCATATTGGCCTGCATATTCCCATCAAGTCTAGTCGATTTTACATTTCAGTCAATTTCCAGGTTTGGTTTTACTGTACTGCAGAACAGAACGGATTCCTCTGAGTACCTTCTGACAACTTTAATCAATCTAGCAGCAGGTATGGTGCAGGTTACACACAGTTCCGAGCCCCCTATGGATTGTTCCAATAATGCACTGTAGCTTTAACCTTAGAAGCATGTATCTTACGGCTTGTGATATTTCCCTATTCAGCCCTCCTAACAACCAATTAGTACAGCTAAATTCATCATGAACGTTTTGTTCTATTTTTTTTCTACACCTTCAGCAAGTTTAGAACATGGGTCAATTTGATTCTGGAATTGATGCCACAGCTCTCAAGTGGTCATCGGGGATTTTATGTATGCAGCATAATATTAGAAATCAAATACATTTCATGCCATTAAGCCTCTAAGGACCAAGTACCATTACTAGGGAGTCAGTGATTCAGTGTTCTCTTACATTCTGCTAGAGACCACACACACTTACATTAATAAAACTATACTTTCACTGTCATAAATCATCCATTGGTCTCAGACAAGTTTTGGAATTGTGTTGTTGAAAATTAGTTCGATTTATATTGGGGTAGCGGAGTGGCATAGCAGTTGTCTTGCCCTCTGAGGCTGCCTATTGGGGAATTTGCCTGTTCTCTCTAAGGCTTTCTCGAAGTGTTAGATTTTTGCCCACATGCCAGTGACATGCAGTTTGGGAGATTAATTGGCTGGTGTAAAATGTCCCTATTGTTTGGTTGAGTGGAAGAATTCATTGGGAGTTGAGGGGAATAAACGGGATTAGTGAAAGAAAAATCTGTGGCAAATCAAAGCATCCTGGTAAATCTCCTCTGCACCCTCCCTAAAGTTTTCACATCCTTCCTATAATGAAGCAACCAAAACAATATTCTGAGTATAGTTTCAGTAACCTGATGGCATGAACATCGACTTCTCTAACTTCCGCTAATGCCCCACCTCCCCCTCGCACTCCATCTGTTACTTATTTTTATACACACATTCTTTCTCTCACTCTCCTTTTTCTCCCTCTGTCCCTCTGAATATACCCCTTGCCCTTCCTCTGGGTTCCCCCCCCCGTCTTTCTTCCCGGACCTCCTGTCCCATGATCCTCTCGTATCCCTTTTGCCAATCACCTGTCCAGCTCTTGACTCCATCCCTCTCCCTCCTGTCTTCTCCTATCATTTTGCATCTCCCCCTCCCCCTCCAACTTTCAAATCTCTTACTCACTCTTCCTTCAGTTAGTCCTGACAAAGGGTCTCGGCCTGAAACGTCGACTGCACCTCTTCCTAGAGATGCTGCCTGGCCTGCTGCGTTCACCAGCAACTTTGATGTGTGTTGCTTGAATTTCCAGCATCTGCAGAATTCCTGTTGTTTCCGAGTATAGTTTGATCAGGCTTAAAGACCTTGTGGCTCTAGAACTTAATCCCCCAAATAATGAAGGCCAACACACCATACATCTTCTTAACAACACTATCAACTTATGAGACACCTTTGAGGAAATTATGGTTGTGAACTTCAAGATCTTTTTCTCCACACTGCCAAGAAGTCTGCCATTAACCCTGTATTCTGCCATCAAATCTGACCTTCAGAATGAATCAATTCACACTTTTTTTTGGGTTGAACTCCACCTGACACTTTTCAGCCCAGCTCTGCACCCTATCAATGTTCTTTTGTAACCAACAACAACCCTCCACACTATCTACACCTTTGTGTCATCTGCAGGCCTACTAACCAGCCCTTCCACTTCCTCATCCAAATCTGTAGACTTGCAGGTTACCTCTAAAATTTCACAGTGAGGATTTTGTTTCCTCTTGCATTAAGTCAAAGCATAGCTGAAGTATTCCTTCCCTCTGAACTATGATGCTCTCTGCACACTAAATAGTGAACCACAATATCTTGAAATCTTGATGACAACTGTGACTCAGCTAGTATCATTACTGTTTCTAGGTCAGAATGTTAAGACATTCAGTGCTAGATCAAGAGGATGATGCATATTTTGCAGTGGTGGATTCTGGCAAACTTAGTAAATTTAGGCTCCATCTACTTTCAAGTTCAAGTTAATCTTTATGCAACTTCACACATGCACATATACAGCTGAATGAAACATTGTTTCTCTGGGGCCAAGGTGCAAAACACAGTGCATAGTCACACATAGCACATATAGTTAGGATCCAGTCACAAAATAATATTAGCATAAGTTCCTGAGTGGCACAGACTGAAGATTAGTGGGTTGATGTAAAGTGCGAGATGCATGTTTATGCAAGATTGTATAAGGTTAATGACACTATTATAATAAAACAACCAGTAGTATAAATATGTGAAAGAGCAGCAATAAAAGACGAAACATGACCAGTACTGGATGAAAGTGAGTCAGTGAGTTGAGAGTGGGTTGGGCAGCAAGGCATTCAGTCAGCAAGTGCATGTGTGCTGGGTGGCAGCAGGGTGTTAAGAAGTCTAGCAACCTAGGGAAAGAAACTGTTACCCAGTTTGATAGCCCTGGTTCGTATGCTGCGGTACCTTCTGCCTGACGGCAGGAGGTTAAGAGGATTATGGGAATGATGGGAGGGGTCTATGACAATGCTGGAGGCATTGGTGAATGTGATGTCTTTAGAGTCCATGGTACTTATTCATAATAGAGTAGGAGAGTAATCTGGAGCAAGATTTGTCTTTCAGTACACATTACTAAAACTTTTCATCTGGACATTTGATATTTGGCTATTTATGCAAGCTGCAGTACTGTGTAGAAAGCTTAGGCACATACCGTATATATATATATATATATATATAGTTGGGGTGCCTCAGACTGGTGTCTTCAACCAATTTCCCCCGGGATTAATAAAATATGATTATGACTCTGACTTGGCACAATACTGCATTTGTCAACATGGAGCAGAGAGCGAGTTTGTAAATCTGGCAGGAGCAAAGGATGATGGGAATGGCGAGGGTGAAGTGCCATGGGAGGGGTATGGGACACGTGGCAGAGACGATGTGCCAGGGGTGAATGGTGGCAGGGGTTCAGACACATCCAGCCCTAAGACACCAGGCAAGGTCATTTGGTTCCCTGCAATTGGTTTATTGATCTTTACAGGAAGTTCCTCTGCTGCTTCCCACTCCCTCCTCCCTCTCTTCCTCATTTCCCAAATATGATTCCCCTCTTCCCGCCCCCTTCACACTCTCAGTTTTGCAGAGTACTGTACTTCTACACACTGGCAAAATATCAAGAGTGCTTCATTGTCTATAAAGCACTATGAGTTGTCCCAAGGCTGTAAAAGGCTTTATAAATGCAAGTACTTCTTTCTACCTTGCTGCAAGGACAAAACATATAAGAGCCATCAAAATGAGAAGAAAAGAAAAAGAATCATGCGATAGTAGGCTCCATTGAAAATGCAAGTTGATACAGATTGACCTCTGATATAACATACATTCGTTTTGACTCCTTCTCTAATGGACAACCCATATAAAATATTGTCTCCACACATTCTATTTTTATCATTCCTGAAGATGGCAATTCAGAGACTGCCTTGTGTGATTTAAAAGAAAATTGCTTTGAATTGCATCTGTGTCACATATCCAGTACTACATTCACTGAATGCCACATTGATTCAAAACACCATGGTCTGCACAGGAGTGAGATGACTGTGATGCAAACCAAATCTAGTGCCTAGGGAATTTCACTCGTGCACAGAGTTTTGGACAATATGAATGGAAAAGGTAAAGGTTATGTTTCAAAATAAAAGGAACCCCACTCCCAGAATAAAAAAAAGAGATTTATATTGTTACAAGCAGAAATAGATAACTGACTGGGAAGACGTTCCTAACAACATAACTTACGTTATGGTTGTTAATGTGTCACTCATGCAATATCATCTGCCTAGCTTGAGCATAAGTTGTTTTATAATGTGACAGTTCCATTCAGTACCTCAGCACAGTCAGTTGCTGGCTGAAGGTTTAGTATTTATTATGGGTTCTGTGACATCATTAATGTTTCTGTAGCCTAGCATCATCAATGTTGACTCTGGGTTATCTGTATTTCACATAGTCAGGATGCAACACAGCATCTATTGATCAATGTACCCACATTTCTCCAGATTATTGTAACTAATTGAACTTTGATTCATAAGAGAAAGACTTGCAGTGTTGAATGTCATCGACTGTCCAATAAATCTGTGTCTACTGCTGTTATCATAGTCTGCATCTTTTCCTCTATGCACAATTGGGATGATTTTCTATTGGAGATTTTACTAAGATATTCGCCACAAGTATTTTTTGATGGGGGAATAGAGACATCTAGAACTATCTACAGTATTTCCATTCTGTCAGACACATATCCAGAATTAGAAATCCATTTTAATTTTGTTATTTGAATATCTAGTAGATCTACTTTTATTCTTATTACCGCATTGTGAATGTAATTACTGATTACTCCATTTTTTGTTGAAGTAGTCAAGAAAAGAAACAAATCATATACGCCTGCAGGAATCAAACATACCATTTTCAGAATGTGCTTCTCAACAAAATGAGAAAATGATTGCCATCTTTCAAAATAAATTCAATGCAAAATATGAAGACAAGGATTTTTTTTAGAAGTATATGTTAATATTGAAGAGGTATCCAAGGAAGGATTCAGCAACTATTTCCTACTTTTTGTATTTGATGATACCCCTTGCTTTGATTCTTGCTTCCGCTAATATTTTTAATTTATTGTTTACATTTTGGGGACTCTCGTTAATGAGTTGAGGTATACCTGGGCTTTTATACATTCGTAAATTTATTTACTTATTTTTTGAGATACAGCACGGAATAGACCCTTCCAGCCTTTCAAACCATGCCACTCAGCAAACCCCTGATTAAACCTAGCCGAATCCTGGTACAATTTACAATGACCAATTAATCTATCAACCACAGTATCTTTCAAATGTGATAGTGTAGAATTCTCAGTAATATTAACAGTAATGGTAATGGTTAACTGCTAATAATAAAATGGCTTCTCTGTAGTGCTATAATGAAATGACTTTTGTGTAATGAGGTAATGTTCTTTGTAGCTGAAATGTTTGGGTTATAGTTATAGATAATGGGGAACTAACCAATGGAAGTCATGTTATTCTATCTATATGTATGGGAACCTGGGTGAGTGCGTGGGAGATCAGCGAGGAGAGGCGAAGAGGAAGGACGCGCTGGTCGACCACTGTGGTTGGTCCCAGTCAGAGGGTCATGGAGTTTGGAGGAAATCGAATGGTGGATCGAGGACATTTCATGAGCTCCAACGTTGTGCAAGAACTATATAATCCCTATTTTTGGAACCTATTTATTTTATATTTTTGTTTCTCTACTAACCCCATAGTCACACTAAAATTTATAAAGTTTAATCATTTAAATGTACATTGTGTATTGCCTGATATTTTACGTTGTGGGTTGTACCGGAGTGCATTACACAGCATCTACGCAAACGTGAGACACAGTTTTGTGGGCAGACGGCGGTTTCCCCTAGACGACCGTGGGTTGATAGAGCTGAGTGTTACATTTGTGGGGCACTCGTCCGGGATTGAATCCTGTGGATGCTGTGTGACCACTCTGTTCAAAGTACAGTTGTGATGGCGACAGCCACCTTTGAGCGATGGTGTGCGTCTGCGGGGCTCCCAGTAAGCAATGCGTGTCTGTTGAGGGGGGTGGAGACTAAAGTATCAGCCGAAGTGATACTCTGAAGTTTGAGTACAGTCAAAGCTGTTGGCAAAGTGGAAATTGTATCGCGAAACTTTGATTTTGCGACGGGCACAGGCCTAGAGTTGGTGCAGACAAGTAAAGATTTACGAGAGGCGGAGTTGCTGGAGAGAGTCGGTGTCCTAGGGGAGGCGGGACCATGGCATCTGCAAATTGTTGGGGAGGGAGGGGCTGGAGCTCAGCGAACTGAGTCGCCAGCAGAGGAGGGAGGAGATCTTAGGGAACTAATTCTTTTAGTACTGAAGGATGAAGGGAAGGAGTGGTCAGATTTGGAAAATTTGGTTAGTTCCCGCCTCTTAGCGAAAGGCGAGAGTTTCGAGTTGGCATCTGCCATTACGTCCCTGGTGAGAAAGGCAGAGGGACCCCGCCAGAGGATAAGAATTTTCTCTAGGATAACACCCACCCCTGAAGGTGAAGAAGATTATGAGATGTGGATAAAGCAAACAACGCAGTTGTTAAGTGAGTGGCAGTGCTTGGATGAGGAAAAGCGACAGCGATTGGTTGAAAGTTTGCATGGAGTGGCAGCTGGGGTAGTACACGGTGTGAGGGACAACCAGCCCACTGTCACTCTGAATGACTATCTGGAGGCCTTGGAAAGTGCTTTTGGGTTGAACGGCTGCTCCTGGGAGCTCCTCGGGGAGTTTCAAAACATGTGTCAGGAGCTCGGTGAGAAGCTCTCCGTGTATCTTTTTCGGCTAGAGAGACGGCTTGGGGTGCTGTGGCGCCGGGGGCGGAGGGGGAGTTGTCATTCGGGCTGAACAGGTGGATCAGTTAAGGATGGATCAGGTAACTAGGGGTGCCCAGGCTGAGGACAAGATTGCTTGGAGTGGCCAGCAGCCTATAAAACGTGCCCTCCTCTGACATTCGTTCAGCTGATCAGAGATGTGGGGGGGGGGGGGATGAGAATGCGTTGAGGTCGAGGGAGGACTCTGTCAGTGGGGTGAAATCCTCAGTTGCAGCCCCTGGTGGTGAAGTGATCGGAGCTGCTCCACTCGGAAACTGATAATGGAGATGGTGGCCAAGCTGAGAACTGAGGGGTTCCTGGGGGGCCCCCCCCCAGGAGACGGACAGTGCAGAGCGCTGCGAGTGGTGGTGGGGGTCTGCGAGAAGAGGGTTGGCTGGTAGCATGTGCTATAACTGTGGGGAAGAGGGCCACTTCCAGCGGGAATGTGAGCGGCAGGGAGCCCCTCGGAGGGCGAGTCCCCGGGCATCCAAGCAGGGAGAGGTGTCGGAAAACTTAGAGGAGACCCAGTGAGGAAATGGCCTGGTGTCTCTAGGGGAACACGTTTCCAGCAATGTACCAAGGAACCCCCGAAAGCAAAAGACCCGATTCCAGAAGGATTAGTGGGACCCTGATCCAGCGTGTCACTACGGATAGAGGGAATCTATGCTAAAGCCATACTCGCTTCTAGGTCGCAGGTCACGTTACTATACCGTTCATTTTACAACCAGTATTTAAAGCATTTGCCCTTGACCCTATTCAGTGCGCTGGAGACTTCGGGTGTCAGTGCTGGTGATTATCCGTATGACGGGTATTTGTCAGTGAGACTGGAGTTTTCAGAAGCCGATGTGGGTGTGTGAAGTTCTGGAGACATTAGTGCTGGTTTGTCCGGACCCGGTTGAGACGGGAGTTGGGGGTGCTTTAATTCTGGTGGGGACCAACACCCCTGTGGTGTGGAGGCTGATGGGGGCCTGTAAAGAGAGAGCGGGTGAGAACTTTTTGGAGACCCGGGCTGTGCACCCAGTGTTTCGAGCTGCCTTTTCAGGCAGTGCGGAGCCGCCCTAGGCCGGATACTGAATTTAAACAAGGGATTGTGTGGTGCACCCAGTCGAAGCTTAAGGTAATGAGGCCCAGGGAAGTAGCAAGAGAGGTGGGAACCCCTAGATTTTCTGGAGTGCCTGATGGTGAGGCCCTTTTAGTAGATGCCCTGGAAGACCTCGAAGGGGAGTCACGATTTCTGGCTGGGGTGCTGGTGAGGCCCAAAGTACAGAGGCCCTCGGTGGTACAGGCGAGCAGGATGCTGTGATTTGTCAGGAGCACCATGACGAGAAAAATCACCTTTAAGAGAGGAATGCTGCTGGTGCATTTGTTCCCGGTGACGGTTTTGTCTAGCGCCCCTGTTTGGCCCGCTGGGAAGGACCAATTGGAAAACAGAGGAAAGCTGACTGCTGAGGCCTTTAACTTTGGGGACTCTCCTATGTGCCGGGTTGGAAACAAAGGCTGGTGGAGAAGATGTTGAAGCTGGAAGATGTTTTTTCCCTTGGCAGGGTTGATGTGGGTTGTTCCAAGAGCACTCGCCACACCATCTGGGTGACTGAGAACACCCCGTTTAGAGAGAAGTTGTGGCCGCTGACCCTTGCAGATGTGGGAGATGTGTGGCAGCACCTGCGTAAGTTGAAGGAAGCTGGGATCATCTCTGAATCCCGAAGCCCTTATGCATCCCCATTAGTAGTGGCCCGGAAGAATAAAGGAAAGGTACGCATTTGTGTGGACTATAGAACCCTGAACCGGCGCACTGTCCCTGATCAGTATATGGTCTCGAGGGTCGAAGACATGCTGGCCTGTCTGAGTGGGGCGAAATGGTTTAGTGTGCTGGACTTGAGGAGTGGATATTACCAGATCCCGGTGAATGAGGCCGACAAAGAGAACATGGCATTTATATGTCCCCTGGGATTTTTCCAGTTCGAAAGGATGCCCCAGGGCATATTGGGAGGCCCTGCTATCTTCCAGAGGGTCATGGAGAAGATGGTGGGGGATATAAATTTGCTTGAAGTGTTGGTGTATTTGGATGACTTGATAGTATTTGGATCCACTTTGGAAGAGCACGGAGCGAGGCTACTGAAGGTGCTAAGCCGACTAAAGGAGGAAGGGTTAAAACTCTCCCTGGACAAATGCCAGTTCTGCAAGACATATGTTAGCTATGTTGGGCACATAATCTCGTGGAATGGAGTAGCTAGAGAGCCGGCTAAGATAGAAGCAGTGACCATGTGGCGGAGGCCTGAGACTGTGAGCGCTCTGCGCTCATTCTTGGGGTTTTGTGGTTATTATCGGAGATTCGTGAAGGGCTATGCAAAAGTGAGTCACCCCTTGAACCAGCTTCTGTGTGGTTACCCTCCCTTGGGGAAGAAAGGGAAAAGGAGATGGGAGGTTGGAGACTATCTCAACTCGGAGCCCTTCGGGCAGAGGTGGAATGCAGAATGTGAGGAGGCTTTTAAGTTACTGAAAGAGTTGCTGACCCAGGCACCGGTGCTGGCTTATGCAGACCCCCGATTGCCCTATGTACTAAACACCGATGCCAGCCCAGAGGGATTAGGGGCTGTCTTGTATCAAGATCAGGGCACTGGGTTGAGACCTGTACTGTTCATCAGCCAGAGTTTGTCGTCCTCTGAGAGAAACTATCCCACCCACAAGTTGGAGTTCCTGGCGTTGAAGTGGGCGGTGGTGGATCAGCCGAGTGACTATCTCTATAGGGCCAAGTTTGAGGTGAAAACAGACAACAACCCACTTACTTATACCCTGACTTCGGCGAAACTGGATTCTACAGGCCATTGGTGATTGGCGGCCTTGTTGGTATATGACTTCAGACTGAACTACCGGCCGGGGAGCTGGAATGTCGATGCGGACGCTTTGTCTCGACGGGTGCATGAGGAACTGGAGAGAGGTGAGGAGTGGGAGAGTGTTCTTGCAACCGGGGTGAAGGCCATGTGTCAGTTTGCTATCACCATGAAGGCCGAGGAAAAGGAGAGGCCGGATCGCGCGGTGGACCCGTTGGGGGCTTCTGATGACGCCCTACCCCTAGTTTACTGTGACCTGACTGCTCTGAAGACCAAGCAGCTGCCGGAATTAAGTCCAGGGGAAGTGGCAGCTGCTCAGCGAGAGGACCCGGGCATTGGCACTGCTTGGTACGCGGTGGAAAAGGGGGATATAGCGTGGGCAGAGAAGACGAAACACGCTTCAGTGCCTCCATTACTGAGGGAATGGCTTCAGTTAAAGTTGAGGAAACAAATTTTATACTGGGTAACGTCACCCCCGGACCGACCTCAGTGTTGGCAGTTGGTCCTGCCTGAGAAGTATCGGAAGATTGCATTGAAGCCGCTGCACGATGACTCTGGACATTTGGGGGTGGAGAAGACCTATGGACTGCTCAAAGACCGGTTTTACTGGCCCCAAATGAAGTCAGAGGATGAAGAGTACTGCACGTCGTGCATTCGCTGCATACGCCGGAAGACACTGCCTGTGCAGGCTGCTCCTTTGTCACACTTGCAGAGTGCGGGGCCTTTGGACCTGGTGTGTATGGATTTCCTGACCATAGAACCCGATGCCAGCAACACAGCAAATGTCTTAGTCATCACGGACGGCTACACTAGTTATGCTCAGGCTTTTCTTACCAATGACCAGAGGGCGACTACGGTGGCAAAAGTGTTATGGGAGAAGTATTTTGTGCATTATGGCCTTCCCCGGCAGACACATTGTGACCAGGGACGGGATTTTGAGAGTAAACTTATTTATGAGTTACTGGGCATGCTGGAAGTTGAGAAATCAGGGACCACGCCCTATCATTCGCAGGGCGATCCCCAACCTGAGAGGTTTAATCAGACCTTGCTAGACATGCTCAGGACTTTGGAGATCAGCAAAAAGAGCAGATGGAGTCAGTATATTGGGCATCTGGTTCACTGTTACAACTGCACACACAATGAAGCTGCTGGGTATTTAGTCATAGTCATACTTTATTAATCCCAGCGGAAACTGGTTTTCTTTACAGTTGCTCCATAAATAATAAATAGTAATAGAACCATAAATAGTTAAATAGTAATATGTAAATTATGCCAGTAAAGTATGAAATAAGTCCAGGACCAGCCTATTGGCTCAGGATGTCTGACCCTCCAAGGGAGGAGTTGTAAAGTTTGATGGCCACAGGCAGGAAAGACTTCCTATGACGCTCAGTGCTGCATCTCGGTGGAATGAGTCTCTGGCTGAATGTACTCCTGTGCCCACCCAGTACATTATGTAGTGGATGGGAGACATTGACCAAGATGGCATGCAATTTAGACAGCATCCTCTTTTCAGACACCACCGTGAAAGAGTCCAGTTCCATCCCCACAACATCACTGGCCTTACGAATGAGTTTGTTGATTCTGTTGGTGTCTGCTACCCTCAGCCTGCTGCCCCAGCACACAACAGCAAACATGATAGCACTGGCCACCACAGGCTTGTAGATCATCATCAGCATTGTCCGGCAGATGTTAAAAGATCCCAGTCTCCTCAGGAAATAGAGACGGCTCTGACTTTTCTTGTAGACAGCTTCAGTGTTCTTTGACCAGTCCAGTGTATTGTCACACTGACTCCCTGGATGGAAACAGGGGTCACCGGTACCTTAGCTCTCCTCAGGTCTACCACCAGCTCCTTGGTCTTTTTCACATTAAGCTGCAGATAATTCTGCTCACACCATGTGACAAAGTTTCATACCATAGCTCTGTACTCAGCCTCATCTCCCTTGATGATGCATCCAACTATGGCAGAGTCATCCGAAAACTTCTGAAGATGACAAGATTCTGTGCAGTAGTTGAAGTCCGAGGTGTAAATGGTGAAGAGAAAGGGAGACAAGACAGTCCCCTGTGGAGCCCCAGTGCTGCTGATCACTCTGTCGGACACACAGTGTTGCAAGCACACGTACTGTGGTCTGCCAGTCAGGTAATCAAGAATCCATGATACCAGGGAAGCATCCACCTGCATCACTGTCAGCTTCTCCCCCAGCAGAGCAGGGCGGATGGTGTTGAACACACTGGAGAAGTCAAAAAACATGACCCTCACAGTGCTCGCTGGCTTGTCCAGGTGGGCGTAGACACGGTTCAGCAGGAAGACGATGGCATCCTCAACTCCTAGTCGGGAGTTTGCCCTATTATCTGATGTTTGGGGGCAAGGTGAGTTTGCCCATTGACCTCTGTTTCGGGACTGACGTGGGTGACGTACCACCGAAGCATTATCTGAAGTATGTGTTTGATATGAGGACAGAGATGAAAAGGGCTTACGAATTGGTGGCGGTGGTGGCCACCAAGCAGAATCGGGGAAATAAGAAGAGGTATGACCGAACAGTGAAATTCTCCCAACTCCTACCTGGAGACCGAATCCTCATAAGGAATTTGGGATTACTTGGAAAGCAAAAGTTGGCTGACCGCTGGGCGGCCACACCCTATGTGGTGGAGAGACAGATGCCAAACCTACCGGTTTTCTGGGCGAGACCCGAGGAGGGGAATGGGCCTGTCAAGATTCTCCATTGGAACCACCTGTTGCCCCTGGGACAAGAGGTGCAGGTAGACCTAGAGCCCAACTTGGAGTCTTGAGGACTTTGTGGAAGGGCAGGGTGATGGAAGAGCCCACCGCGAAAGAGACTGGCCTGGGCCCAGCCCCGGAAAGGAACACTGATTCGGAAGATGCTGATTCGAATGAGTGGTACATGCTGCCGTTCGCTAACCTACCCATGACGGAGGAAGAGACTCCAGGCCCTTCCCCCACTGCGTCAGGTGAGGTGAGGGGAGCTATTGGTGGGCAACAGGGAGTGCAGCAAGACTCGGGAGGAGAGGGACGGAGGCCCAAACCCGAGGCAGGGGGCTCCGAGTTGCAGAGGGGTTTGAGGGACAGATTGTGGGAAGTTTCGCCAGGTAGCCCCAAAGTGTCCCCAGTAGTGCTGAGCCGGAGGATCTAGAAGAGGGGGCAAGGAGGTCTCAGTGGATTAGGAACCCTCCGGAGAGGTTGGCTTATGTAGTGCCTGGGGAGCAGGGTGGATCTTTACTGTTTTGGGGAGTTATGTCACTGCTTTCTGCACTTGGATTGGGCTCTGTGTTTTGCAGGAAGGGTTGGCAAATTATCTGAACGTCATGAGGGCATGACTAAATTCAGTGGGGGGAGAATGTAGGGTTCTCAGTAATATTAACTGTAATGATAACTGTTAACTGCTAATAGTAAAATGGCTTCTCTGTAGTGCTATAATGAAATGATTTCTGTGTAATGAGGTAATGTTCTTTGTAGCTGAAATGTTTGGGTTATAGTTACAGATAACGGGGAACTAACCAATGGAACTCATGTTATTCTATCTGTAAATGTGGGAATCTGGGTGAGTGCGCGGGAGATCGGCAAGGAGAGGTGAAGAGGAAGGGCGTGCTGGTAGACCACCGTGGTTGGTCCCCGTCCGAGGGTCGTGGAGTTTGGAGGAAATCGAATGGTGGATCGAGGACATTGCGTGAGCTCCAACGTTGTGCAAGAACTGTATAATCCCTATTTTTGGTGCCTTTTTATTTTATATTTTTGTTTCTCTACTAACCCCATAGTCACAGTAAAACTTATAAAGTGTAATCGTTTAAACGTACATTGTGTACTTCCTGCTATTTTACGTTGTGGGTTGTACCGGAGTGCATTACACAGCATCCACACAAACGTGAGACACAGTTTGGCGGGCAGACGGTGGTTTCCCCTAGACGAATGTGGGTTGATAGAGCTGAATGTTACAATAAGAAACCAGAGCACCTTGAGGAAACGCATGTGGTCATGGGGAGAATGTACAAACTCTTACAGACAGTGGTAGGAATTGAACCTGGGTTGCTGGTACTGTAAAACATTGTCTATTGACTACATCACTGTGTTGCCCTTAGGAAGACCTAAGACCTAAATTCCTTTTTTTTCTGCTCCCACAAAACACTTCAAAATAAGGAATGTCAATTCTGTCACATCAGCATTTATATAGTTTAAGTGAGATTGTATGTCAATATTGTAGAGGTTGGTGTTCAGAGAGGAATCAGTTCCTAACCACTTCACATGCCTTCTAAAAGCTTTTCCTAAATATAAAAAGCAAACCCCAACATATTTACTGTGCTTATTGTGCACTTTTTTCTTCATCATTTTCAAATTGTTTGCAACCACTTACACTTCCAACTACATTAACTTCATCTAAATCACTGCCTCAGTTTCTAGCAAAATGGAACTCACTTTATCTGGTTTCAGCTACCCAGTTATGGACAGAGAATATCAAAATGGCATCTCTGCTAACTCCTACGCAATTGGCTCCAAGGCTCTTCAAGAATCTATTCCTGTCTTTACTCTCCACCCTGCCATATCCAAATATTTCTCACCTAAATTCAGCCCTTTACAAACATTTTGATTCCAGATTTCACATCAACCTCTACCTCCACAGTACCTTTAATTCTTGCTACGAAATCTTACTGCTTGCTTAACTTTCAGCTTATCATAATTTGACCATTCCTCCACTTAACTATTTGGTAGATCCAAGCTGTTGCCTCCAGTATTGGTCTGGAGATATTATTTGAGCCTCCCCACTATTGTGAGAGAGGGAATTACACTGCCCACAGTCTTGTATATACTCATACATAATCTGAGCTTCAATATCTATTTTTTTCTTCATCCTTAATTCTGCCTACTTCTGCCTCTATAAGATACTTTAACAATCCTTTTGTCAGCAACTGACCTATTACTGAAAGCTTCATTCTTGCTATGCTTTTATACATACAGTACGTTTGAGTTTTGCTTATGTCAGAATCCAACAGATTGGACTGGACTTCCATTAAAATTTAGAGCAACCTTACTTAAGTAATTCAAAATTTGTTTGATCCCATGAGGTTGTAAATGGTACTTTATAAATGCAGTCCAGATGAAAGGTCTCGATCTAAAATGTTAACAGCCTATTTTCTTGTAGAAGTGCTGACAGACCCAGCATCTGTTGTGTATTTAATATTCCAGTAATATTTGAGTACAATTGTAAATATATTGTTTGATTAAGCATTCATATTTGTTTAAATAATTCATTATGGGTTATCTGTAAAAGCACATGAACGGCATATGTCATTCTGGCACTACTCATATATGCATGCACCTCACTAAAAGTAAAACGACAAAACTGGGACACGCATTCTCAGCTCCATGCTTCCTTTCAATTAATTTTATGTTTTCGAGTTACAAAACATAACAGCTTCTTGTTTCCTTTTTTTCCTGGTTGGAGCATCTACAGTCTCCCGCATCTCTATCGTTTCTCACAGTTCAGCAATAGCTCAAACTTAAATTTCTGGTCCTTATGTCTAAACCTTTAGAGTCTTCCCCTCCCTTTATCTACAGCCACATCCAGCTCTAAAACCCTTCAAAATATTCACTAATTCTGGCACCTTGTGCTTCCCTTATCACTGTTCTCTATGCTTTCAACCATCTAGGCCTTGGAATCAAGAATTGCCTTTCTAACTACTATTCTTTTAACCTATCTCTCCTCCTTAAAAACACTCTTTAAAACCTTGCACTTGCATCAAGCTTTTAGCCACACGCTGATAGCTTTTTATGTGGCTCTGTTAAATTCTGGCAGATAAGTAGGTTAGAGTGGAGGGAAGGTTTTAAAGTTATTGAGCTTGAAATTTAGGAACGTTAAGCTAAAGTACTGAGAAATAAAATCATTACATGAATGAATGCAAGGGAAAGAATAATATTGCCTGTGTTTTTAAGAAGCATGAATGTTGATTTAAAGAACCAGACTGTCTTAATGGCCAGTATCTAATCCATATAAAAGCAACAAAGAAACAGTTTAATTATTTAAAATTATTTTCTTATCTTGCTGAATACAGAGATCCCTGTGTGGCAGCACAGTCAAATCAGGAGCTGAGAGCACCATATAAATATAGGAAGAAAGTGTAGAAGTCAGCCATTTGGCCTATAGTGCCTGCTCTGACATTCATCAAGATCATGGCTAATCCTCTACCTCCACATCTTTTCCAGTACTATCCCTCTATCTCTCGATTCCCTGAATGTGTTGTCTATCTCCACCATTTGAATGAATGCAACAACTGATAAGAACATGTTTAAATAATTGAATTTCCTTAATTAGTGTGGAGGGGCATGAACTCATAAAAGCACATTATTAGTGATGATACCTAGATTAATTAATTGGTAACATTACCAGTACACACCACAGGAGGTTGGGTCGGAGTTACCTGAGAGTGCAGTGATAGTGAACATCTTTCAGCGTACTCTGTGTTAAAATGCTCTTGTCCCAAAAATCAAATGAATTTTTGCTGCCTATTTCTAGAACACGTTTCACATTTTACTAATAAACACGTTTTAAGAATATTTTGAAGGAAGATAGCTCTGCCAAATTGGGTTGTCGTTATGATCTGAAAAGATATGAAACAAGTCCAAATAAAAATTAAAAAAACATATTCCAATAACATTCCAAAGGTGATACTGTCTCACACCTTAACTCGTGTAACGAAACTGCTGAAATACAATCAATTTTGTTTCATGTAAATTAATATAAAAGCTTTTCCTCCTTTAAATTCTGCTATCTAATTTAACTCTTTTCTTACAATCCTTATACTGCTTATTGTTCCCTCACAGCAGATCCTTAGAAACCTGTTCTACCGCTTTGTTTTTTTTTAATCTAACAAACTGAATAACAGCTACATTTTAAAATAAAGCTTACTCTTCTCATTTCAAAATAAAATTATGTCTGTTGTAGTACTATCTGCATTACAGTACAGCGAATGGTTTGATCTCGACTGTTCCTTTGATCTTCGCCTGCCAGACATCTGCTAGAGTAAGATCAAAGGAAAAATTTCGGGCCAACCATCAGTCATGTTGGAACTGAGATAGCGTTGTCATGAGGAGCAGTATAACAAGCATGAACTGTATTAAACTCTTAATCCACCATCATTATTTCCTGCAGACCTGAAAGTTTAATATTTTCTCCTGAAATTTGGCAGTATTTTCTACTTTGTGAATTTCTCATGTAATTTTCCTTTTCTGTGCCAATACTGCGATGGCTTGGATCAAGAGAAATAAGTTATGATATCATAAATATTCCAAGCTTTCATCTTCAATGGCATTTAATCCTGATACCATGAGAGAAAGCACTGACCATTTTAAGAAGACCGAATGATTCACTTCACCTACTTTATTTGTTCTTAATTTTATGGAATTACAGAGACCATTTGGTCTCTGGTGCCTTTGCTGATTCTTTGAAGTATCATTCCAATCAACCCCATTTCCCTAAATCTTTCCCAAAAGAACTGAAACGTTTGACTTTCAATTATATGTCCAATTCCTGTTCAAAAATTGAATGTATTTCCCTTTTGTGTTGTGGCTTCCAAATCATCTTAATCTTTTCCCTCTATGTTCTTTTACCTGTAAGTCGGAGTTCACATTTTCTAGCTTTCGGTGGAAATACATTTTCCCTCACAGGTCTATCAAATCTCCCTTTAAATATCTCCAGTTTGTAAAGAACAATTCCAACATCTTCATTCTCATGCCATAAATGAAGTCCCCTTTCCCTGATACCATTCAAATAAATGTCCACTCTAACACTCCAAAGTCTTGATATCTTGCATGAAATGTGTTACTAAGAATTAGATATAATGCTCCACCTGAGTCTTAACCAGTAACTCATGTTTGTAGGGAAAACTAAATACTTGAATTTAAATTATATATTTCATTTTTGTCTTATTGTGGTTTACAGCCAATGCAATATTTCTGAAATGTGGTTACCACTGTGTTGGATGAAAATCTGGAAACTAATTCACACATAGCAAGATCTCGGAAACAACAATGCGATAATGATCAGATGATTGCTTTTTAGTGATGTTAGTGATGATGCCCTGGAATTTAAGTAACTCTTTTGCTCTTTAAAATAATGCAGTGGAAATTTAACATCTGTTTAAGAGGTGGACTGTCTGTTTCATCTCTCATTTGACAAATGGTACTTATGACTATGTAAAACTCAACTGCTTTTGGATCAATGTGTCTACCAAAAATTTACTGCTCAGTTTTTGTACAGAGTTGAACTGACAACCTTCTGAAGCAGTTGAAATTGTCAGGGATCCAGAAGGTAGGAAATTTGTAGATATAGCAGATGTTAGTGGAAACAAGAACAGTCTTTGGCTAAAACCTCTTGTAATCCTAACTGCAAGCAGCAATCAGTTTTAGATTAAAATAAAAGATATGTTTGTAAACAAGTAGTATTGCCTATGACATACAGGCTACTCAACAGTTGCGGTTTTCAAACTCACATGATCATGAGACATTCTTGTATGTAACAGTCAAACAGCAGGGAATAGGCCTGTATCAAATGCTCTTCATCAAACCAGGCTTCAGACACATCATTGTGACTGAGTTCAAGGAACTTTCTGAACCAGACTAGTTTTATTGTGTGGCACATCAGACATGGTCATTTGCATATTTGCTCCCTCTATTAATAATTGGGACATTTCTATACTCAGACTGAAAGACCTCACAACATTATTTTAAATGTCTGGTTTCTCTGTCCTCAGAATATTTTAAACCAGTCATGTAAATTAGTGTGTTCTAGCAAAGTTGTTTGAACATTGAGAGGTGTGTTGTTTGTTACAGTGTGCTCCCATTGGAAAAATGTAATTCAATGGACCATTTGTCAGACACAAAATATTGAAGTAAATAATGTCATTATAGTTATTGAAATTATATTAAATTACCTGCTGTTATCTTTGTTTCTTAATAGTGTTCAGACTTGACATATTTTTGAGCTTGCCTATACTCTACTGACAAGGTATCCAAGAGAATGTTTGCTTGTCTTGTTGAATAAAAAGCTTTTGTATCACACAATTCCATTACTTCCTTAGGAGCTTAAGGATATCTGGCAGGTCCACGATAACCCTCTACAATTTTACAGACACATCACAGAAAGCATTCTATCTGGATATACCACATCTTGAAATGGCAACTGCTCTGCCTAAGGTCACAGGAAATTTCAGAGAGTCATGAACACAGCCCGGTCTATCATGAAAACCATCTTCCCTTCCGTTGATTCTATCGATTCTATCTATGTTTCTCACTGCCTTAGGAAAACACCTCACATGAAAGACCCCTCTACACCCAGTCAGTCTGTCTTCTCCCCCATTCCAGTAAGTTTAGTCCCCTGTTATACTCTCTGTACACTCATGAGCATGTGGCTAAACACTGCTGGATGGTGAGAACTCTGTTGATCAGCGTTGATCATGGATGTTGCTTCTAGCTATCTACATGGTTGATAGGCAAGTTAGAATGCAAGCCAGGGCAGTATGATAAGGAGAGGAAGCTGTTGCTAATCCATTCGACTAGCATTTATAAATTTGCTGATGATACCATTATTGGAAGAGTCTCAGGTGGTGATGAGTCAACTTACCTGAGTGAGCTAGGATACCGGGTTGAGCGGTCCCACAATAACAACCTCTCACTCAGAATCAGTAAATCTAAACAGCAAAACCTATTAACTTCATGAAGCGAAAGGAGGGTGAATATGCAATAGTCTATATTGTGGAAATGACGGCAGAGAAAGTCAGCAGCTTTAAGTTCCTGCACATTAACATATCGAATGACCACTCTTGGGTCCAGAAAATAGATGGAGAATCACGCCAGCATCTTTACCTTCTTAAGATATTAAAGAAATTTGTCTTGTATTGAACATTCTAACAAACTTCTACAGAAGTACTGTTGACAGTGTCCTTTATTTCCTTAGGAGTTTGCATAGATTTGGCTGCATCATGGTCAAGTGCAGAAATTTGGAAGTACAGGAATATAAGAAAATGCAGAGAGCAGTGGACTCAACCTAATACATCAGGGGCACATCCCTCCTCACCATCAGTAATATCTACGGGATGCATTGCCTCAGAAAGGCAATATCCATTATCAAAGATCCTTACAATTTGGGTCATGCGTCTTCTTGTAGCTACCATCAGGCAGGAAGAAGCCTGAAGTCCCACATCTCCAGGTTCAAGAGCAATTACAGCATTTCCCTTCAACCATTTAGTTCCTGAACCAATAGACACAACCCTAATCTCTGGAATTTAGAGACACTTTGATCATTTTGTACTGAAATGGGCTTTGTTTTTTCCTGATCTAGTTCAAAGTTCAAAGTAAATTCATTATCAAAGTATATATATGTCATTATATACAATTCTGAGATTCATTTTCTTATGGGCATGCACAATGAATCTATAATAAAATAATAATGATAATAGAATCAATGAAAGTCTGCACCAACGGGTGTTCAAATAAATAATAATAATAATAAATAAATAAGCAATAAATATTAGAAATATGAGATGAAGAGTCTTTGACAGTGAGACCATAGGTTGTGGGAATATTTCAATGATGTGTCAAGTGAAACCTAGTGAAGTTATCCTCTTTGGTTCAAGAGCCTGATAGTTGAGAGGTAATAACTGTTCCTGAAGCTAGCAGTGTGTGTCCTAAGCTCCTGTACCTTTTTTCTGATGTCAGTAATGAGAAGAGTGCATGTCTTGGTGGTGGGGTCCCTGATGGTGGATACTGCTTTCCTGCAAAAACGCCTTGTGTAGAAGTGCTCAATTTTGGGGAGGATTTACCCCGATGGACTGGGTTGTATCCACTACTTTTTGGAGGACTTTCCATTTAAGGGTTTGGTGTTTCCATACCAGGCTGTGATGCAGCCAGTCAATATACTTTTCACTGCACATCTGTACAAGTTTGTCAAAGTTTTTCATTATGCCAAATCTATGCAAACTCCTAAGGAAGTAAAGGCACTTCTGTGCTTTCTTCATAATTGCATTGATGTGCTGGGCCCAGGACAGGCCCTCCGAAATTATAATACTGAGGAATTCAACATTGCTGACCGTCTCTACCTCTGATCCTCTGGTTCCCTACTCCAGAAGTCAAAAATCAGCTCCTTTGTCTTTCTGACATTGAGTAAGAGGTTGTTGTTAAGACACCACTCAGCCAAATTTTCAATCTTCCTCCTATATGTTGATTTGTAACCACATTTGATTTGGCCTATGGCAGTGGTGTCATCAGTAAACTTCAATATGGCATTGAAGTTGTGCTTTGCCACACAGTCATACTGTGAGTATAGAGTGAATAGAGCAGCAGGCTAAACACATGGCCTTGTGGTACACCTATGATGATTGAGATCATGGAGGAGACATTGTTGCCAATCCGAAATGCCTGGGACCTGCAAGTGAGGAAATCAAGGATCCAAATATACAAGGAGATATTGAAGATAAGGTCTTGAAGTTTTCTGATTATGTTTGAGGGGATGATGGTATTGAATGCTGAGCTCTAGTCAATAAAGAGCATCCTGATGTATGTATCTTTGCTATCTAGATGTTTCAGGATTGAGTGAACAACCCATAAGGTGGTATCCACTGTGGATCTGTTGCTCAAGTAGGAGTGGATCCAAGATGCTTCTCAGGTAGGAGATCATCACTAACCTCTCAAAACATTTCATCACTGTGAATGTAAGAACTACTGGATAATAATCATTAAGGCAGGTTACCACGTTCTTCTTGGGCACTGGTATAATTGAAGCCTGCTTGAAGCAGGCAGTTACCTCAGACTGTCAAAGCAAGAAGGTAGAGATCTTATTGAACACTCCAGCCAGTTGAACAGCTCAGGTCGTTAGTACTTGCCCAGGTATTCCGTCTGGTCAGGATGCTTTTCGTAGATGCATCCTCCTGAAGACTGCTTACATGTTGGGCTCAGAGACTGAATCACAGGATCATCGAGGGCTGTAGGATTTTGTGATGTTTCCTCTGTAGTCATGTTTTCTTGTAAAAATATATTTTACTTACGTTTTTCTTGTGAAATCTGCTTATATAATGGCACGTGCCCATGATGCTGCAGTTAATAATTCTTTCATTTCATCTGTGAATACAGTGCATGTACTTTGACTTTGATTCTGACCATTGGCAGAAGGCACTTAAAGCCTGAGAACAAGTATAGCAAGCTCAAGGAAAACCTATTATAAGACTCATGAAAGGACCTCTAATACAATGAAGATAAACTCTTGATTTCTCAATCTACCTTGTCATACACTTTGTTTTCCTAACTGCACTACACAACTAATTCTAACACTATATTATGAATACTGTTTTCCTATCTCCTTTGTACTGCCTGAATGTATTTATATATGGAGTGATTTGTCTGGATGACATGAAAACAACAGCTCTTCACTGTATCTTGGCGTATATGACAATAATAAATCAATGATCAATTTCCATCCCGCCTCTAGTCTTCAGAGACTGTTGTAGCCTTAGCATCATTGCTAGTGATCTCAGTGCCATCTGATTTCTCTTATCCACAGGAAGACTGGGTCCTTACTTTGTGTATTCAGCTGGTCAGGATCATTAATGGAGAGGGAAATGAAGTTGTAATTACTGGTTAATCAGGAGAGTCTGCATGACGTGTGATGTTTTTCAACAAGTTCTATTTTCATTAGTGTTATAGGATGATCAGTGCAGCATGCAAGATTACATAGAATTACACGGGATGTACAGCATATAAAAGGCATTTAAACCACTTCAGATATTAGACTGAAACATCACAATTTCATCAGAAAATTAAATGCATTACACTTAATCCATATTCAAAAGGTTGGTACATGAAAGCAATGTAATTGATGGGGCAAAATGTATTATGTTTGGAATATCCATGTTGGATGTTGAATCTCTAAATAATAAAAGCATTGAATCTAGCTTTATGCATCTTCTTTATAGAAAAATATACTTTAATGTAGGCAATGGAAAATCTGGCATTAAAAATGCCTGGAGTCATTATTCTGAGCTTGTTGATCTCCAAATCACTGGCACTATCAATTGGGCCCATAAAGGACTTGGGCGGGTGAGGTGGAGCAGGGATAAATCAAGTGAATAATTGGAGACCATCATGGAAATAATTTCTACATAGGAATTTCACTATCTTGGACCCTATTGTGGTCTTCTGCTGCTGTAGCTTATCCATTTCAAGGTTCGACATGTTGTGCATTCAGAGATGCTCTTCTGCACACCACTGTTGTGATGCGTGTTTATTTGAATCACTGTTGCCATCCTGCCAGTTTAAACTGGTCTGGCCATCCCACTCTGATTTCTCTCATTAGCAAGGTATTTTTGCCCACAGAGCTGCTACTCAGTGGATTTTTTTTTTGTTCTGTGCATCGTTTTCTATAAACTGCAGTGACTGTTATGCATGAAAATCCCAAGAGATTAGTAGATATTGAGACACTCAATTCACCCTGCCTGGCAACAACAATCATCCCACAGTCAAAGTCACTTCGATCACATTTCTTCCCTATTCTGAACTTTGGTCTGAAAAACAACTGAATCTCTTGAACATGTAACCATATAACCACATAACAATTACAGCATGGAAACAGGCCATCTCAGCCCTTCTAGTCCGTGCCGAACTCTTACTCTCACCTAGTCCCACCGACCTGCACTCAGCCCATAACCCTCCATTCCTTTCCTGTCCATATAGCTGTCCAATTCAACTTTAAACGACAACATCGAACCTGCCTCAACCACTTCTGCTGGAAGCTCGCTCCACACAGCTACCACTCTCTGAGTAAAGAAGTTCCCCCTCATGTTACCCCTAAACTTTTGCCCTTTAATTCTCAACACATAGCCTCTTGTTTGGATCTCCCCTACTCTCAATGGAAAAAGCCTATCCACATATCTGAAAGTTTTTTTATGCATTGAGTTGCTGCCATACGATTAGCTGATTAGATATTTACATTAACATGCAGGTGTACGGGTGTACCTAATAAAGTGGCCACTGAGTGTATAGAAACATAGAAACATAGAAAATAGGTGCAGGAGTAGGCCATTCGGCCCTTCGAGCCTGCACCGCCATTTATTATGATCATGGCTGATCATCCAACTCAGAACTCCGCCCCAGCCTTCCCTCCATACCCCCTGACCCCCGTAGCCACAAGGGCCATATCTAACTCCCTCTTAAATATAGCCAATGACCTGGCCTCAACTGTTTCCTGTGGCAGAGATTTCCACAGATTCACCACTCTCTGTGTGAAGAAGTTTTTCCTAATCTCGGTCCTAAAAGGCTTCCCCTTTATCCTCAAACTGTGACCCCTCGTTCTGGACTTCCCCAACATCGGGAACAATCTTCCTGCATCTAGCCTGTCCAATCCCTTTAGGATTTTATACGTTTCAATCAGATCCCCCCTCAATCTTCTAAATTCCAACGAGTACAAGCCCAGTTCATCCAGTCTTTCTTCATATGAAAGTCCTGCCATCCCAGGAATCAATCTGGTGAACCTTCTTTGTACTCCGTCTATGGCAAGGATGTCTTTCCTCAGATTAGGGGACCAAAACTGCACACAATATTCCAGGTGTGGTCTCACCAAGGCCTTGTACAACTGCAGTAGTACCTCCCTGCTCCTGTACTCGAATCCTCTCGCTATAAATGCCAGCATACCATTCGCCTTTTTCACCGCCTGCTGTACCTGCATGCCCACTTTCAATGACTGGTGTATAATGACACCCAGGTCTCGTTGCATCTTCCCTTTTCCTAATCGGCCACCAGTCAGATAATAATCTGTTTTCCTATTTTTGCCACCAAAGTAGATAACTTTACATTTATCCACATTAAATTGCATCTGCCATGGATTTGCCCATTCCCCCAACCTATCCAAGTCACCCTGCATCCTCTTAGCATCCTCCTCACAGCTTACACTGCCACCCAGCTTCATGTCATCCGCAAACTTGGAGATGCTGCATTTAATTCCCTCATCCAAGTCATTAATATATATTGTAAACAACTGGGGTCCCGGCACTGAGCCTTGCGGTACCCCACTAGTCACCGCCTGCCATTCTGAAAAGGTCCCGTTTATTCCCACTCTTTGCTTCCTGTCTGCTAACCAATTCTCCACCCACACCAATACCTTACCCCCAATATCGTGTGCTTTAAGTTTGCACACTAATCTCCTGTGTGGGACCTTGTCAAAAGCCTTTTGAAAATCCAAATATACCACATCCACTGGTTCTCCCCTATCCACTCTACTAGTTACATCCTCAAAAAATTCTATGAGATTCGTCAGACATGATTTTCCTTTCACAAATCCATGCTGACTTTGTCCGATCATTTCACTGCTTTCCAAATGTGCTGTTATCACATCCTTGATAACTGACTCCAGCAGTTTCCCCACCACCGACGTTAGGCTAACCGGTCTATAATTCCCCGGTTTCTCTCTCCCTCCTTTTTTAAAAAGTGGAGTTACATTAGCCACCCTCCAATCCTCAGGAACTAGTCCAGAATCTAACGAGTTTTGAAAAATTATCACTAATGCATCCACTATTTCTTGGGCTACTTCCTTAAGCACTCTAGGTTCATGACCATCTGGCCCTGGGGATTTATCTGCCTTCAATCCCTTCAATTTACCCAACACCACTTCCCTACTAACATGTATTTTGCTCAGTTCCTCCATCTCACTGGACCCTCTGTCCCCTACTATTTCTGGAAGATTATTTATGTCCTCCTTAGTGAAGACAGAACCAAAGTAATTATTCAATCGGTCTGCCATGTCCTTGCTCCCCATAATCAATTCACCTGTTTCTGTCTGCAAGGGACCTACATTTGTCTTTACCAGTCTTTTCCTTTTTACATATCTATAAAAGCCTTTACAGTCCGTTTTTATGTTCCCTGCCAGTTTTCTCTCATAATCTTTTTTCCCCTTCCTAATTAAGCCCTTTGTCCTCCTCTGCTGAACTCTGAATTTCTCCCAGTCCTCAGGTGAGCCACTTTCTCTGGCTAATTTGTATGCTTCTTCTTTGGAATTGATACTATCCCTAATTTCTCTTGTCAGCCACGGGTGCACTACCTTCCTTGATTTATTCTTTTGCCAAACTGGGATGAACAATTGTTGTAGTTCATCCATGCAACCTTTAAATGCTTGCCATTGCATATCCACCGTCAATCCTTTAAGTGTCATTTGCCAGTCTATCTTAGCTAATTCACGTCTCATACCTTCAAAGTTACCCCTCTTTAAGTCCAGAACCTTTGTTTCTGAATTAACTATGTCACTCTCCATCTTAGTGAAGAATTCCACCATATTATGGTCACTGTTACCCAAGGGGCCTCTCACGACAAGATCGCTAATTAACCCTTCCTCATTGCTCAAAACCCAGTCCAGAATAGCCTGCTCTCTAGTTGGTTCCTCGACATGTTGGTTCAAAAAACCATCCCGCATACATTCCAAGAAATCCTCTTCCTCAGCACCTTTACCAATTTGGTTCACCCAATCTACATGTAGATTGAAGTCACCCATTATAACTGCTGTTCCTTTATTGCACACATTTCTAATTTCCTGTTTAATACCATCTCCGACCTCACTACTACTGTTAGGTGGCCTGTACACAACTCCCACCAGCGTCTTCTGCCCCTTAGTGTTACGCAGCTCTACCCATATCAATTCCACATCTTCCCGGCTTATGTCCTTCCTTTCTATTGCGTTAATCTCTTCTTTAACCAGCAACACCACCCCACCTCCCCTTCCTTCATGTCTGTCCCTCCTGAATATTGAATATCCCTGAACGTTGAGCTCCTATCCCTGGTCACCCTGGAGCCATGTCTCTGTGATTCCAACTATATCATAATCATTAATAACAACCTGCACTTTCAATTCATCCACCTTATTACGAATGCTTCTTGCATTGACACATAAAGCCTTCAGGCGCTCTTTTACAACTCTCTTAGCCCTTATACAATTATGTTGAAAAGTGGCCCTTTTTAATGCTTGCCCTGGATTTGTCGGCCTGCCACTTCTACTTTTCTCCTTAGTACTTTTTGCTTCTACCCTCACTTTACACCCCTCTGTCTCTCTGCACTGGTTCCCATCCCTCTGTTGTGAACTAACCTCCTCACGCCTAGCCTCTTTAATTTGATTCCCACCCCCCAAGCATTCTAGTTTAAAGTCACCTCAGTATGTTGCTCTTGTTTCTTGTTTATGACTTAGAGATTCTGCTATGTTGACCTCTTTTGATTTTCCCATCATTATTTTTATTCAATATTTCTTTCTGTTCCATACCACTGTTTATTACTAAGGCTCCATGATTCATTGTTTTGGGAAGTTGATGAAGTTATAAACTTGAAAAGCATATAGATAGGAAATATCAGAAATCATGCCATTTGTGTTTTTGTGCTCTGTATAACAAGGACAGAAGTAGCTCTGTATCTCCATGAGATAAACACAAATTTGTTTAAACTACATCCTAGTTTAAATGTAAATGATTAGAGTAAGTGTAAATGTATTTCTTAACTGAAATAAAATGTCAAACGAAAGTTTCATCTCATTCAGTATATACAGTCAAAGTGGCAAATGTGTATTGACATACCATTTGCAATTTTCTTGATAAGTGGAGAGCAGAAGGAATGTCCATTGAATCACAGTTTATCTGAATTAAACACTTTGAAAAAAAATTCAAATTTGGTTCCTACTTGTGAAGGAAAATGTTTGACTCATAATTGTACCTTTGATTTGTACAATTTCAAAAATCCATGAAGAGTTTATTTTTCTTCTTTTGAACATTAGTTTTATGGAAAAGACAACTAATGCGCTATGGCAGATGCTCACTTTAAAATTGGGAAAAGTGCAGATAGTACTAATAGGAATAGTTATTACACTGGCCATTCATGGCTAAATTTATTGCAAATCCATTGATACCTTCTGGTTTCCTGAATCCTATATCTCAAATATGAGGACGTTATTTCACACAATCCAAAACCTAATCATTTCCATATTATATTGCCAAATATATAGTGAACTGGATCGTACTGTACCTGGCCTATTGACTCATGCTTATCTTTTAATCTTTAGTATCATTAGGTTTAGCTAGCAGCTGTTCACCTAAGAAAGTGAATGCATCATGTTTTTACCTCTTGTTTTACACTAGATTTTCTCTGTTTGGGATGCCTCTAGGGTCCTTTGTACAAAGAAATACATATACAAACATATAAAAATGTTTTTCCAATTCTCTGCCATTTTCTAACTCCCCAGTCCTATCCTCCAAAAGATTGATGTTACTCAGGTCTTCCTTTGTATGTTGGAATACACTTACTCTCTAATATTGGATTTTCCATCAGCTTATGATAAGATTTCTGCTATTTTTTTTGTCATTCTTTACAGGTTTCAAAAACTTTCTCAATGTTCTGACCTGTTACTATTTTTCACAATATTGTAAATCTTTTCATTCTATTTTTCACCTTAGTTATCCATGGATATACAGTATTTTACTTTGGTGGAGGCTTTACTTCTCAATAAGATATGTCTTTATTAAGATTTATGTAACATCTTGTTAAACATTAGACACCTTTTATCTACCATTTCACTTTTTAATAATCTATTTTCTAGATCACATTAGCTTAATGGATATATGCCTTTGAAGTTATTTTTATTAAACTTAAGACACTAGTCTCATATATGGTTCTCAATCTGAATATGAAATTTAATCATTTTCTCCTGATCCCTTATCATCAAATTATAAATTATTTTTTTCTGATTACACATTGCCAGATCTAAAACAACCTGCTTTCTCAAAATATTGTTCTATAAAATTGTCCTAAATGTACTACAAACTCATCCTCAAGACGATTTGATATGTCCAATCTACAGTACTGTGCAAAAAATCCTAGGCACATATTTATAGGATGCCTAAGACTTTAACACAGTACTGTAGTAGTTTTATGTATTGCACTGTATTGCTGCTGCAAAAAATATAGATTTCATGACATTTTTGAGTGATAATAAACCGATTTCTGATATGAGTGCCTACTGTGTACTGAGAGTGGGAAGGGGGCAGAGAGAAGGGAATTATGGTTGGGAAAGGGGGAAGGAAGAGGTGAGGGAATGGGAAGCACTAGAGAGACATTCTATAAAGATCAATAAACTAATTGCTTGGAATAATATGACCTTGCTTGGTGTCTCAGGGCTGGGTGTGTCTGCACACCCACCATGCCCTGCTCCTGCCATTCCTTCTCTGACACTTGTCCTACAAACCTCCCGCGGTGCTCCACCATTGCCATTCCTAACACTCGTTGTTCCTGCCAGATTTACAGACTCACCATCTGCTCCACAATGACAAATACAGTACTGTGCAAAAGATTTGGGCACTCTAGCTGTATACAGTGGCATGCAAAAGTTTGGGCACCCCTGTTCAAAACTTCTGTTACTGTGAACAACTAAGCGAGTAAAAGATGATCTGATTTCCAAAAGGCATAAAGTTAAAGATGACACATTTCTTTAATATTTTAAGCAAGGTTACTTTTTTATTTCCATCTTTTACAGTTTCAAAATAACAAAAAAGGAAAAGGGCCTGAAGCAAAAGTTTGGGCACCCTGCATAGTCATTACTTAGTAACACCCCCTTTGGCAAGTATCACAGCTTGTAAATGCTTTCTGTAGCCAGCTAAGAGTCTTTCAATTCTTGTTTGTGGGATTTTCGCCCATTCTTCCTTGCAAAAGGCTTCTAGTTCTGTGAGATTCTTGGGCCGTCTTGCATGTACTGCCCTTTTGAGGTCTATCCACAGATTTTCGATGATATTTAGGTCGGGGGACTATAAGGGCCATGGCAAAACCTTCAGCTTGCGCCTCTTGAGGTACAGGTTTCCCCCGCCATCCAAAGGTAGAGCGTTTCTATGAAAGGGTTCATAAGCCAGAATGTCGTAAAGTGAAGAAACAATTAACATTTATTTATATGGGAAAAATTTGTGAGCGTTTGCAGACCCAAAAAATAACCTACCAAATCCTGCCAAGTAACACATAAAACCTAAAATAACAGTAACATATAGTAAAACCAGGAATGATATGATAAATACATAGCCTATATAAAGTCGAAATAATGTATGTACAGTGTAGTTTCACTTACCAGAATCGGGAAGATAGTGAGCACACTGGAAGGTTTATACATTTTTCTATCATACAGTTCTTTGTAAGCACTCAAAACATCCTGCAAACCTGCCCTAAACCTATGTACCCTTTCAAAATTAAAGTCATACTTTTATGCAATCATTGCAGCATACCAAATAACACATAAAAATACACAGCCTATATAAAGTAGAAATAATGTATGTACAGTGTAGTATCACTTACGGGAATCAGGAAGGCAGCGCTGAGCACACTGATGGTGGTGTGTTAGGCTGAGTCGTAGGAGGTTGGGGTGGTGCAGTGGACCCCAACCTCCGGGCAGCGAACCGATAATAATCCGCGGAGAATGCAACGGTAGCCGGGATGCACCCAGCACATCTTTAAGGAAAAAGCCAAAATAAACAAGTTAATTAATTAGGTGTCGCCCGGCACGTAAATATCGGCCCAGATCAGAGGCGATGCAATCGGCAATCACCTCTGACCTGGGTCGATATTTACGTGCCGGGTGGCACCTACTTAATTAGCTTGTTTATTTCAGTTTTTTTTCTTAATGATGTGTTGGGTGCGTCCCTGCTACCGCTGCATTCTCCGTGACAATGTATCGGCCTGCGGCTCGGGGGTTGGGGTGGTGGGACACTGGGGTGTCATGTTATTGTCTTCTGTTTCCATCAGGGCAGACAGGTCATCTTCTTCTATGTCTGTCTGCTTCAATATCAAAGGTCAAGGTTCATTGTCTGCTGTGGCTGATGTGGAAGGCTGAAAAACAACAGTCTGCTTGACTGCTCAGCCTCGCGCATTTTTCTATCATACGGTTCTTTGTAAGCACTCAAACCATCTTGCAAATATGCCCTAAATCGACGTACCCTTTCAAAAGCAAAGTCGTACTTTTCTGCAATTATTGCAGTGAAAATCTCACGCAGCTGCTTCACGTTCAGTTCCTGAACAACTTCACTTTCAGTCCGTTCGCTACTGCATTCAGTTTCATTTTTTATCCTTTCCTCTCCCAATTGCATCAGCTCTTCATCTATCAGTTCTTGGTCATGGGATGCCAAAACCTCTTCAACATCATCTTTGTCAACTTCCACAAGCCAAACTCACTTTGTCCTTACTTCGTTCACCATGATCAAAATGCTTAATTATGTCTAGTTTTACGCTAAGTGTAACACCCTTACGAGGTCTTTTAGGCTTTTCCGATACCTTAGAACTCATCTTGCTAACGGGATGCTCAAAACAAATCGACATAAAGCACAGATGCTCACAGGCACGTGATTAAGCAATGCCGGCAAGAATGCAGTTCCAGGGGAGGAGCTTGGCTGCTTGGGGCGTGCGCTGGCTTTTTTCGTAACAGTGAGAACACCTCCTGTTAGTGAAAACAGGTAAGTAATGTAGGTCTTTCATAACAGCGAGCTGTCATAAAGCCAACGTTCGAAAAGTGGAGGACACCTGTAGTCCATTGTGGATTCTGAGGTGTGTTTAGGATCATTATCTTGTTGTAGAAGCCATCCTCTTTTCATCTTCAGCTTTTTAACATATGGTGTGATGTTTGCTTCCAGAATTTGCTGGTATTTAATTGAAGTTATTCTTCCCTCTACCAGTGAAATGTTCCCCGTGCCATTGGCTGCGACACAAGCCCAAAACATGATCGATCCACTCCCATGCTTAACAGTTGGAGAGGTGTTCTTTTCAGAAACCCTGCACCCTTTTTTCTCCAAACATACCTTTGTTCATTGCAGCCAATAAGTTCTATTTTAACTTCATCATTCCACAAGACTTGTTTCCAAAATGCATCAAGCTTGTTTAGATGTTCCTTTGCAAACTTCTGACGCTGAATTTTGTGGTGAGGATGCAGGAAAGGTTTTCTTCTGATGACTCTCCATGAATGTCATATTTGTGCAGGTGCCGCTGCACAGTAGAACAGTGCGCCAACACACCAGAGTCTGCTAAATCTTCCTGAACGTCTTTTGCAGTCAAACGGGGGTTTTGATTTGCCTCTCTAGCAATCCTATGAGCAGTTCTCTCGGAAAGTTTTCTTGGTCTTTCAGACCTCAAAGTGACCTCCGCCGTTCCTTTCAACTGCCATTTCTTAATTACGTTACGAACTGAGGAAATGGCTACCTGAAAATACTTTGCTATTTTCTTATAGCCTTCTCCTGTTTTGTGGGCATCATTTATTTTAATTTTCAGCATGCTAGGCAGCTGCTTAAAGGAGCCCATGGCTGCTGATTGTTGGGACAAGGTTTGAGGAGTCAGAATATTTATAAAGTTTTGAAATTTGCATCACCTGGCCTTTCCTAACGATGACTGTGAACAAGCCATAGCCTTAACAAGCTAATTAAGGTCTGAGACCTCGGTAAAAGTTATCTGAGAACTCAAATCTCTTGGGGTGCCCAAACTTTTGCATACCACTTTATATGTGCCTAAGACTTTTGCACAGTTATGTATGTGAGGACGAAAGTCACCTGTTGTGACTGTATCACTCCTGTCCCCATTAGTTCTGATTTATAGTTCATCTCACATTGTCATGACTGTTAGACGACCACCATCTATGACTTTTTATAATGGGATTGAAAAGAATTTGATGAAATAATGATGGTATTGGTGCATTATTGTTACATGTGCTAAGATGGAGTGAAAAGCTTGACTTGCATTGTTCATACAGAAAAAATCGTGATATCATGTGTTGAGCTAGAATAAGGTAAAACATTAACTATCAGAATAAAGCGTAAAAGCTACCGAAAAGTGAAGTGCAGGTGAATGATTAAGTAAGTATCATAATGAGGTAGATTGTGAGGCCCAGAGTACATCTAATTATACAAGTGGTCCATTCAGTAGTCTAATGCAATGGGATAGAAGCTGTCATTGATCTTGGTGGTATATGCTTTTGGGCTTTGTAGCTTCTACCCAATGGGAGAGGGGAGGAAAAAAAATATCTGGGGTTGATTAAATTGTTTGCTTTCTTGAGGCAATGAGAAGTATAGTCAGAGTCTATAGAGGGGAGTCTGGTTTCTGTGATGCGCTGTGTTATGTTCATAAAGCCCTGCAATTTTTTTTTTGCAGTGATGTGCAGAGCAATTGCCATGCCAAGTGTTATGCATTGAGACAGAATGCTTTCTATGATGCATTGATAATAATTGGTAAGAGTCATTGGGGACATGACAAATTTCTTTAGCTTCTCGAGGAAGTATAGGCATTGATGAGCTTTCTCAGCTGTGATATCAATGTGGTTGGTCCAGGACAGGCTAATGGTGATGGTCGTACCTAGGAACTTGAAGCTTTCAATCCTTCAACCTCAGTATCTTTGATGCAGACAGGAGTACATGCACCACCCCACTTCCTGAAGTCAATGATCAACTCTCTTATTTTGCTGACATAGAGGGAAAGGTTGTTACAGTGACATCATGTCACTAAGCTCTCTATCTCCTTGCTGTACTCTGACTCATCATTATTTGAAATGCGACCTGCCACAGTGGTTCTATCTGCAAACCTGTGGATAGAGTTATAACAGAAACTGGCCCGCAGCTATGAGTGTACAGAGAGTAGAATAGGGGAATGCAGATGCAATCTTCATGCAGAGTGGAAGTTGCAATCAGTTCTTAATAAATTCCTAATCTGGCTTAATAGCACAAACGACCTATTCCTGCTCCTAATTTGTATGTTTTTATATTCATATTTTCTCGCCATATCTTATTTCCATCTAAACTGCTTCTACATTTTGATCTTCTGAACAAGATCTTTTCTTGGTACTTACCAACCTCAAATCTTATGAAGAGGGCTACCCTAGCTCCTTTACCATTTTGTTTGTTCTTTGAACATGTCAAGTAACCAGGGGGAATTATTTCCTAGCCTTGTTCATTCTGCAGTCACAGCTTTGTAACAGTTATCAGATTGTTTGTGTTTGTGTTTATGATTGTACTATTAAATTTGTAACATCTATTCAGATAGAGAGTTTATATTATTGCTTTTGTAGCAGTTTTTCTTCCTTGGCCTTATTTGCAGTTTATTCTTCTATTTTCTTTTTCCTGCCACATTCTAGATGTTAATGCCTATTTTTAACTGTTTTCAAATTCTCTTAATTGTTCCCTCTCCTGCACACATTCCTGTCTTATTTTGTTTAAAACATTATCCACTGCTTTATTTATCTGGTTCCCAGTACAATATAACAGCTTTGTCTTACTGGTGTCCACATCTTTCACACCAGTCTCGGAGCCACACATTCAGCTATCTGATGAATTAGCTCTTTGCCAACTCATACTTTACTGAGATAGCAATGCAGAAATTAATACCTTTTTATAACTTTTTTTTCCCAAGTTTAACGTATATTCCTTCAGTAGAATCCTTTTCTTGGTTGTATTTGAAGCAGGCCATAAGGTCGATGAAAAGGCTTCAGAAATCGTAGCAGTGATGGAGTGGAATTATAAAAGGTGAAAATACTACAATGAAAGTAGCAACAATGGATATACTTTATACTTTATTGTCGCCAAACAATTGATACTAGAGCGTACAATCATCACAGCGACATTTGATACTGCGCTTCGTGCTCCCTGGAGTACAAGTCGATAGTAAATATTAAAAATTTAAATTATAAATCATAAATCGAAAATAGAAAAGGGAAAGTAAGGTAGTGCAAAAAAACCGAGAGGCAGGTCCGGATATTTGGAGGGTACGGCCCAGATCCGGGTCAGGATCTGTTCAGCAGTCTTATCACAGTTGGAAAGAAGCTGTTCCCAAATCTGGCCATACGAGTCTTCAAGCTCCTGAGCCTTTTCCCGGAGGGAAGAGGGACGAAAAGTGTGTTGGCTGGGTGGGTCATGTCCTTAGGAAGAGATGGAGATTTTGTGGAATGAATTAAGAAAATGCCAAAATTCTTCAGTGACCTGAATTCAATACTGGTCTCCAGAACCATCCGTATGGAGAATGCATGTTCTCTATGTGAACCTATGGGTTTCTTTCATGCGCTCAGGTTTCCTCTGTTATCCAAAAGGCTTGCAAGCTGGTAGGTTAATTGGTTACTGTAAATTGATCCTAGATGGTACAAGAGTGGTAGAATCTTTTGGGTGACTGTGTGGTAAATAAATTAAAATTGCTAAATAGGTTTGTTACAGTCGCTTGTAACAAGGTACAGTACAAGTATTTGGTTTATATGCCGCCAACTTCATTACATCATGACATTGAGGTAGTACAAGGGAAAACAACAAAGGAATGTAGAATGAAGTGTACCATTACAGAGAAAATACAGTGAGGGAGACATTAAGATGCAAGGCCATAAGGAGGTAAATCGTGAGCTCAAGTCCATCCTTAAAGCACTGGGGTATCATTCAACAGTCTAATAACAGTGGGGGAGAAATTGTCCTTGAGCCAGGCGATACAAGTTTTCAGGCCTTTGTATCCAGTGGGAGGGAAAGAGGAGTGCCTGGGGAGAGTGCAATTGGTCTTTACACCTTCATATTATTCTCCAGCGATGACTTGGGTTGACTTTGTTAATCATCATCTGCATGTCTCATTATATTTTTAATAAGTTCTCTAACCTTGGGTACACATATATGTGAAAAAAATATGAGGGTTCTCTTTCTACATCAAGTCTCACTATTTTTTAAACTTTGAATTTGATCTGATTTCCACTCTAAGGATGTCCTGCAAGCATCCTCCTTATCTGCAGGTTCATTTTAAAGACCTCTTTGCCTCCTCCAATTTCTTGGTCCTAACTTTTAACTGTATTGTTTCCTAAATATTTTGTTTAGAGTACGGATTCATTAGTATTTCAGAAAAAAATGTGAGGGCCTTGAATGTAGGAGTAAACCTTAATAATGATGAAGTTTTTTTTACAGCATATAAATGGGTGGTACCAACCTGAGCAGTTATTTAGATGGCTGATAGCGATGCAAGCACTGGAATATTCACTTGGAATTAGATTTAGCTTATTATTGTTACCTATACCTAGACAGAGTGAAAAACTTTTCTTGTGTACAGTACTGTTCATACAGATCAGATCATTACAACAAAAGATAATCTGGAGATGCTGGAAATCTGAACAATACACACAAATTGCTGGAGGAGCTCAGCAGGCCATGCAGCATCTATGGGAAAAAAGTACAGTCGATGTTTCGGGCCAAAACCAATCAGCAGGACTGGGGAAAAAAAGATGAGGAGTAGATTTAAAAGGTGGGAGGAGGGGAGAGAGAAACACAAGGTGATAGGTGAAAGAAATGGAATGCCATGGAAGAAAGAAAAGGGGGGAGGATCACCGGAGGGAGGGGATGGGCAGGCAAGAAGACAAAGTGAGCAAGGAGAAAGGGGATGGGGAATGGTGAAGGTGGAGCATTACTGGAAGTTCGAGAAATCGATGTTCATGCCATCAGGTTGGAGGCTGCCTCAGGACAGAATACAAGGTGTTGTTCCTCCAACCTGAGTGTGGCCTCATCGCGACAATAGAGGAGGCTATGGACTGACATATTAGAATGGGAATGGAAAGTGGAATTAAAATAGGTGGCCACTTAGAGATCCTGCTTCTTCTGGTGAATGAAGCATAGGTGCTCAGTGAAGCAATCCCCAAATTTACATCAGGTCTCACCGAAATACAGGAACCCACACCAGGAGCGCCAGACGCAGTATATGAACCCAACAAACACACAGGTGAAGTGTTGCCTCACCTGGAAGGACTCTTTGGGGTCCTGAATGGCAGTGAGGGAGGGGGTGTAGGGGCAGGTGTAGCACCTATTCCACTTACAAGGATAAGTGCCAAGAGAGATCAGTGGGTAGGACCGAATGGATAAGGGAGTCGTGTAGGGAGCAATCCCTGTGGAAAGCAGAATGTGGGGGGGAGATGTGCTTGGTGGTGGATATCGTTGGAGATGGTGGAAGTTCTGGACACAGTACTTTAAGGTAGAACAAGTTAAGGTAATAATAATAATGCAGAACAAAGTGTAAAAGCTATAGGGAAAGTACAGTGCAGGTAAACAATAAGGTGCAATATCATAATAAAGTAGATTGGGAGGTCAACAGCCCATCTTATCATACTAGAAAACCATATATTAGTATCATAGCAGTAGGGAAGAAGCTATCCCTAATCATAGTAGTATGTTCTTTCAGGCTTTTGTATTTTCTGCTGAATAGAAGAGGGGAGAAATGAGAATATCCGGGGTGAGTGGGGTCTTTGATCACACACACTGCTTTACTGAGGCAGCAAGAAAGCTTCCATCTGAAAGGTAATTCTTTATTCTTTTTACAGAAAGGGGATAGAAGTTGGGAGTTCTATGTAACCAGGTTGTTGGTTCACCATTCAGTTCTGATGACCTGATGCTTTATTGACATTTACAAATTTGCAGTATACATCTCCTTTACCCAACTACCACTTAAACATAAAGCTGTTTCCAAAGAGTTCAACTGAATTGACTTCATTACTTACATCCTTCATATACATGAAGAGTAAAAATCTTCACGTTGTCTCTGTCTAAATGAGCAATATGCAATTTATAATAAATAATACATACAACAATATAACATAGAAATACAGTTGTGTCAGCATGAATTAAGCAACCTGATGGCCTGGTGGAAGAAGCTGTCCCAGCGCATGTTGGTCCTGGCTTTTATGCTGTGGTACTGTTTCCAGATGGTTGCAGCTGGAACAGTTTGTGGTTGGGATGACTCGGGTCCCCAATGATCATCTGGGCCCTTTTCACACACCTATCTCTGTAAGTGTCCCAGATAGTGGGAGTTCACATTTACAGATGTGCTGGGCTGCCCGCACCACTCTCTGCAGAGTCCTGTGATTGAGGGAAGTACAGTTCTCATACCAGGCTGTGATGCAGCTGGTCAGAAAGCTCTCAATTGTGCCACTATAGAATTTTCTTAAGATTTGGAGGCCCATACCAAAGTTCTTCAACTGTTTGAGCCGAAAGAGGCACTATTGTTCTGTTAGGGCGCTGGAGCAGGGATCCAATCCAATTTACTGTGCACACAAAGATATTAACTGAGTAACAAGTCCCAAGATGCAAACAAAGTCAGCGTCAAAGTTCAGGCAGAGATCAAAACATCCAGAGAAATCGAAAATCCAGAATCGGGAAACAGGCAGGGTCGATATTCAGATGGACAGAGTACAGATACAAGTGCTGGAAAATTCATCGGCACAATCTGGCAACAAGCAGTTGAAAACACAGGACTGAAATACGCCGAGCAATAAACAGAGAGGCAGATGATAGGTGGAGCACAATGACACAGAAGTGGCAGCAAAACAGGTAATAATGAGAAACAGGTGAGAGGCAGAGTATTCAGTAATACAGGGGCCGGAGTAGAGCAGGAGCGGGGACAGGAGCACATGAGGCATGAAAACAAACAAGAGCACATGGCTATACAAAACCACAGACTGAAGGCTAGGGGGAAAACACATAAAAAGACAAAGTTCAACCGGAGGTACTGACATGTGCCTTTTTCACCACACAACCGGTATGTACAGGCCACGTGAGATCCTTTATGCTGAGGAATTTAAAGCTGTTCACTCTCTCAATCCTAGATCCATTGATGTCAATAGGGGTTAGTCTGTCTCCATTCTTCCTGTAGTCAACAATCAGCTCCTTTGTTTTTCCAACACTGAAAGACAGGTTGTTTTCCTGACACCACTGTGTCAGGGTGATGACTTCTTCTCTGGAGGCTGCCTCACTATTATTTGAGAGTAGGCCAATCAGTGCAATGTCATCAGCAGATTTAATTAGCGGATTGGAGCTGTGGATGATGACACAGTCACGAGTATACAGGGAGTAAAGGAGGAGGCTTCGGACACAGCCCTGTGGGGCACCTGTGTTGAGGGTTAGAGGAGCAGAGGTGAGGAAGCTCACTCTTACCACCTGCTGGCGATCTGACAGGAAGTCCAGGATCCAGCTACACAAGGTAGGGTGAAGGCTGAGGTTTCTGAGCTTCTTGTCGAGCCTGGAGGGAATTATGATTTTGAATGCTGAATCGCAGTTCAAGAACAGCATTCCCACATAGGTATCCTTCTTCTCCAGATGTGTAAGGACAGTGTGTAGAGCTGTAGCTATTATGTCATCTGTCGATCAGTTGTGTCGGTAGGTGAATTGTAGGGGGTCCAGTGTGGTGGTAGCAAGCTGCAGATGTAGTCCTTGACCAACCTCTCAAAGTATTTGTTTATTATTGAGGTGAGTGTGATAGGATGCCAGTCATTCAGACGTGCTACCTTGTTGTTTTTAGGTACTAAAAAGCCTGACTACATGAGGTAGTGACATACTTTTTATTCCCTTTTTACAGCAACTGTGTCTGAGTGGCAAAGCCAGTGTTTATTGGCTGTAAGTTGCCCTTGGGAGAAATTTTAAGATTCAAACAGTTTTATGGGTCAGGAGTCCTGTTCAGACCAGTATTGGTAGGGTTTCTCAATTTCAGGTTAACAGTGAACCAGCTGTATTTTTTTATATATTAATCCAGTAGCTTTAGTTGTTGTTACTAATGAATAAATTATAGATTGAATATAAAGTCCATAGTCATCATTCTGGGATTTGATCTTGGAATTCTGGATTACTAAAGAAAATCTCTTTATTAACTAGATTGGCAATGACTGCTTTGTCATCATCAGACCCTCGAACATAAGAACCTAAACAATAGGTACAGAGGTATGCTGTAGATAGTGGAAATGTCAGGATTATCAGAAGAAAATTGCCTTCACATGATGTTTGCAGAATATAATCTTATAGCATCATTTCACTAAGCATTTTCAAGAACGGTACAATTTCTAGACTGCAGAGCTGTGAAGTCCCCTCCTTTAAAGTACCTCAAATCATATCTGGTTCATAAGCCACTTAAAGATTAATAACTTGTAATTCAAAAATTTAAGATGATAAACCGCTTTATCACGGATGTAAGGTTCCATATGTCTTTTGGGCAATGCCTTCAATTATTAAGGTCTTTATTACAATTACTTTGTGTCACAATGATGAATAACAAGAGCCATTTACTATCAACAGTTCAAAATTCAGAAAAAAAATTGTTTTGTCTGCATTTGCTAACAATGTCTGCAGAGCCAGATATTTAATATTATTATAAAAATTATCCTCACACTCCACAATTTCCAATATTCTTACATATACAGAGATCATAGACAAAACAGGTTTAGGTAAGAATGAGGTGCAATACATCCAGATGCAATGCAATAGACAGATTTTGGAGAAGTTTATAAAAAACTGCATCCACTCTAATAGTCATTTCTTTGATGACATGCAGACATTTGGAACTGTATGCCAAGAAAGAATACAGTGTGTCAACGGGATATATGGTATCTCTCAGAAACTTTTCAAATTGATTATAAAAGAAACAGCAGCAGGATAATAGAATGGATAGGAAACTAACTGAATGGGTTATGTCAACAATGTGGGTGAGACAAGGATGCACACTGTTGCCAGATTTATTTAATCTTGTTCTGGAAGTAGTAATCAACCATATATAAGAGATCATACTGGAGGAATCTCCTTATATGGCAAGATTTTAAGCAATCTCAAATCTGTGATGTCTCCAGATTAAATAAAAACCTCATAAAGAATTTGAGTTTCTAATCTGGGTGCAGTTGTTGTTTCTAAAGTAAGTATGGGCATTGAGTTTCCCCAAATTGGTAGAAACTAAATCTTCTATGTGCCAGTGAAATGTAGGAGCACTTCAAAAAAATATTTAAAGATGAGTGGTTTAAAATCTGTGGTTGAATTAAAGAAGTAAAAATAGGCTTGTCACAAAATATTTATCTCACTCACAGGCATACTTCACTTTGCATTAAACTAATCCTATATTGCTGGAATTTTTTAAAAGAATTATGCTTCCTGGTTTACTGGAATAAATTAGTTAATGTTTTAATAATTTAAATATGAAAACTACACTTAAAGAGCAATTAAAACTGTCCTGAGAACCAAAAGAATTGACTTAATTTATAAAGTGTCCTTGAAGGCCTAAAAACAACTATAATTAGAGAACCCAACTGGAATGGCTAGTGTGATTTGTAGGGACTCCTTCCTGTATGATTTTGTTTGAGCTTGTACAAGAGATTCTGAGTTGCAAGCAGAGCAAATTTTATTGAAACTGTTGTGACCTTCTCTGTTGTTTATACTAAATTCAGCAAGCCAGTCCAAAAAATCTTGCGCAATTAGGCCAATTAACAAAAAGAATGGAAAAATCGTGGTCCAGATTTCGTGAACTTGCTGACATGTTCTGATAGGTTGTGAAAAACTCTGATTTCTATGATCACGTGCATGAATATAACAATCTCAAAATGGTGGTCAGAATTTTGCTACTGTTTTTTGATTGTACTCTGATCTGGGACACTTCCTAGGGACCTTCATAGGAGAGTGAGGATTCCCCTGTAGTACAGATGGGGAATTTACATTTGCATATTTACATTGCATGTTCCCATTTGGAAGGGTCGTCAATAATGATTTCAAAGACTAAGAATGTAATTTTCTTTAGTTAATGCATATTAATTTAGATAATATTAATTGAGTGTTTTTCTTTTAACAATTTTTTCTCTCTCTTTTTATGGTTACAACGAGAATGTTCAGACTCCACATAGACAGCACCGGGGAGCAGGATCAAACTGGATTGCTGGAATTGAAAAGCAATTGCCACCCTTGGCTTGGAGGGAATGCAACTGAATATATTGAAACTTTAAGTATCTCTGAGGCTGAATGTTGGAGCAGGGGTTTTTCTCACTAAGATGTTTGAAGAAAACTATGGCTTCTGGGAGATTAAAAATCACATGTGATGTCAAAAATAATTTGGTTAAAAACAATAAATCAATAAAATAGCACCTATGGTCACATTATTGCACATACATTCAATGGAACAAAAGAAAGTTAACAAGCAATGGATACAAAAATCAGAGATGAGTTCCCGGTTAGGATATCCTAGGGTAAAAAAATCTTACTGATGTGATAAGACTAAGAGTTGGGCTTAAGAAAAATGTTTACACAAAACACTTCAACTACAATTGTTTGAACATGTCACAAGAATAGAAACAAGGATTCTTTTCAAAACCCTATAAACAGAAGTGCATTGTTCAAGAAAGCAGGAACATAAGGGTAGCACTAAATAAGCAAGTCAGTAACAGCTTATCAAAGGAAGACATGTAGATAAATTAACATACACAAAATGCTGGAGGAACTCAGCAGGCCAGGTAACATCTATGGAAAATACAGTCGACATTTCGGGCTGAGATCTTTCATTGTCCCGAAACATCGATTATACTTTTTTCCGTAGTTGCAGCCTGTCCTGCTGAGCTCCTCCAGCATTTTGTGTGTGTTGCTTGGAATTCCAGTATCTGAAGATTTTCTCTTGTCTAAAATACAGATATATTAAGTGGACAAACTTGGTCAAAACCAATAACCACATCGTGAATTCATTCAGTCCTGTTTACATACTTGGGATGGTGGACAAGAAATTGATGCTCTATAGTGTAGGATAATATGTTGGGATGTTAAAAATTAATAGAATTTTTAGCTTGTTTGAGGCACATAGTGTGTTATGAACTTAAAGTGGCATGATTATTCAGTATATATAGGGTAGAATAACTGTCTATAATGAACACAACATCTAACATACAGGACCTGATAACTTTATTTCCAAGCTTAACCTTATTCTGGTGAAACTTCAATTAAATTGCAAAATAGCTGGTGGCCATGTCATATTCATGAGGAACTTGATACTTTCACTGGATGGTTTCCTTTGATGTGATTAGTAAACAACATATATGTGAAGGTTAGAGCCATCACCAACTGTGACCAAAATGGTAACAAACTGATTAGAGTTTAGCTGTTTAAAATTTTTCCTGAGGCTAAGCACTTTTGGAATGCCTTATAAATGAAATGATGTGTGTGAAGCAATTAAGTAAATCAATTTATGTATATTTAGAATAATTACATATTTGTTGTTCTTTTCCAGTTTAACTAATATTTTTTACACACCTGCACCACATGCCATCTTTACCAGTCTCTGAACTGACACTGCATTGAGCCAATTCAGCACAGCAATCAAGGAATACTAAACATAGTATTTGAATTACCACATAATTGTCTTGTAAAATTAGCATACTTTTTAATCATTAAAAACTTTCTGTGATTTGTATACCTTCAAGCCCAGAACTTTTCCAGCTAAGAAAGATTTTTTGACACTGATTGGCATCTTGCTGTGTGTTGTTAGCCCATCAGCAATGAAGAAGAATGGTTATAATGAGTAAGCTTATGTCTTGAACAAATAGTTCATACTGATATACTGGAATTTTGAACAGAATTGACTAAAGCCATTTTCTTTAACTTTATTTTCACAGGACTTTGAAAGAATCAGCAGGGATCTAGTTAATGACTTTGGTCAGATAGTGTCCATTATGCAAAAGTTTCTGTGAAACACCTCTGATTTCACTGGACAAATACTGCATAAAGAAAGGGATTACTGAAACAGTCATTAACTCGGGCATCTGAAATCAAATCTTTTGATTTCATTCCAGAGAATAGCCGAGTTCAGAGGTTTAAAATTGCAATCCCAAGATGCTTATGGGAAGTAGAAACAAGATGATGTAATGGATCCATTTATTATCCCAAATATCGACGCAATATTATTTACACTTGTATGTGTATAAATCATTCTATTTCCAATTACACAGCACTTGGCTTTTAATTTTATAACCTTTGACAAGACATAGAGATTTGTGTGAGAATACAACTACAGTCCACCAGATAATTTCAGGAAAATGCAGTTAAGTCAAGAGCTCCTGCAGCTGGATAATATAAATGGCACTAATTAATTTCATAGTTTATCACCACAGGCTTGTTCAGCATATATCACATACTAATTATGCCCTAGTTCTAATTATATGATTCTTGGATGTAATTCAGCTTGGAGAACAGATTCTCCAAATTCACAGTCTACTGCTTTGATGCAAAATGGACAGATATTAAAGCTGAAGTTGAAAATGATGGACTTGTCTCAACTGACAAGTTATTTGATAACAGAGCAAAAACATAATTGAAAATTATTTTGTGTGGATTGACAAATTTTAAGGGATTCTGTTTTGAATCATAGATTTTTGGTGTTTCCTTCATTTTGGTAACCTGACATTTGTCAAATACTATGCTAACAGCTGTTGTAGTCTGGGGAATTGTATTACTATCTCTTATCAGTAGTAGTAATAGTAATAGTACTAGTAGTAGTGCGATCACTCGAGTTGAGTATGATATTCACTAAAGGGGTTGTCTATTGGTGGGTACTCAGTGGCTGTAGATAGCCAGCTCCACCATCTTCCACCAGCTCCACCATCTTCCACCAGCTCCACCACTGAAGTCTTGGCTGGATTGCTCATTGTCAGGAAGCTTCACCTTGACCTTACTGCCATGGGTGACCCTGCTAGGAGCTAAATACCAGATGGCTACACTCAAGAAGACATCATTCTAGCGATGCAGAAACTCATAACCTTCTTCACTACAACATTGGAGAAGATCTCATATCAGTACAGTAGAGCTACTAGGACTTGATGTTTCAATCCCTATGGTAAGTTGGCACTCTTGATGTTGACAGTGGGCTTGGAGTGGTGACAAGGAGGGAGGGTAGGTATGTCATCGGGTGGGCACCCTCCTTCTTTGACGTTTCATTGATAAGCTCAGGATGTCTCCGGAGGGCTCAACGGTGCTACCTGGCGTCCCAGATACACCCCCCTCAGTTCCATACCCTCCTGTCTTCATCTTGCAGCCCAGTTGTTGTCTTTCCTTTTAATCCAAATCCAATTACTGCTTTCTTCTGCTGCATTTGACAAGGGCTTGATCACTTGTTGGAGGGAGTGACCCCTCACCCCCATCTTCTTCAATAGACTGGTCATAGATGTAGCAACAAATCCCCTGCATCCCACTTCTACAGGGAAAATCTTGGTCTTCCAGCCATTCTGGGCAGCTTCAGTTGCCAGTTCAGAGTACTTGGTGTTTCTCATAAGCTTCTTCGACACCATCTTCCCATGGTACTGTCAATTCCGCAACATATGCCAGCTTGGCCATTGTGGACCATAGGACCATGTCTGGCCGGAGTGTTGTAGCCACAATGTCTGGGGGAAACACAAGCTTTTTTGCCAAGTCCACGTCCATTTTCCAATCCCGAGCAACCTGCAGAATGCTTACATCTTTTGATGTTATATGGTGCTCTGGAGGTTGGCCTGCTGGTACAAATCGTGTGATGTGGACATTTCCTGTGGATGTTTGTGGAAGAGCATTTGTGGTGATTCACCTCTGTTCCAAGATTGATGCCAGCTGTCTGAGAACTTGGTTATGCTGCCAAATGTACCACCCCCGGGTGAGGCTTGTGGTGCATCTTGTTAAAATGTGCCTTAGTGATCCAGGTGCTTGACAAAGAGAGCAAGCGGGGTCTTCTCCCCACCACTGGTTCAGGTTCTGGGGTGTGGGTTGGAGGTCATAAGTGGCTCTGATGACAAAACTTAGCGATAGATATTGAGCCCATCTTTCTTTTATACTTGTTTGATGGTGTATCTATTCCTATCACTTGTATAGATAGGAGTAGGCCAAAAGAAAAACTAATTGTTAGAATATATATCCCACTATTGTGAACAGACAATAATTATTAAACATTCAGACCATGTGATTATTAACATTATCAAATTCATAATTGTTGTATTTGCATTAAAATGGATAGTGGACCACAAGATCCTACAAAGGATAGTCAAAACCACCAAAAGAACCACTGGAATCGCCTTCCCTGTTATTTGTGACATTTATGTGGAGTGTTGTATGTGAAAAGACTGAGGCATTGTCGAGGATCCCGGCCACCCATTCTACCTTCTCTTTAGCCCACTCCTGCCAAGAAAGAAGTACAGGAGCATCAAGATTAGAAGTGCCAGAGTGGATAACAACTTCATCCGCCAGGCTGTGAGACCAATGACTCGGACAGCGAGCTGTTTGCTGTTTACTCTGTACCTCTGCTGCACATTTCATGTGCATTTTGAAAAGTCTTATTAACTTATTTGTGGCAATATTTCCCTTTATGTAATGTCTGATATATGAACTGAGGATGTACCATAGTCTGGAGGAATGCTGTTTCATTTGGTTTTATATATACGCAGACTGATGATACTAAACTTGAATTTGATTTGGAGCTCTCATGTACTGCCAAGAACTCTATACATAAAAAGCTGACTGAGAACTTGAATGTATCTGTTAAACAGAAGACTTTTTTTCACATCTACATCATTGGTGAGCAGAAGAGATAGTATATCTAACTGAAGTAGGAAAACATCCTCCCAAACATTAAAAAAATTCAAGTCAGGACAGTTAACTGGTTGACAACTGTAATTGGTAGATGGATCTCACAGCACACTTCTGTGGTAACTTCTATTTCAAAAAAGGCACACTCGACAACTTCATGCCAAAGAAACAACTTTATCTCAAACTTCAAAACCGTTATGTATATACAGAGGCTTTTCACAATCCGTATGGCATGGCAGGAATACTATATGCAGAGCACACCAGAAGTAAAAAGAACAGAATTAAAACCCCTCATTATCCTAATTAGTATTAACTTACTTTTAATAATGCTCACATTACAACACTTCTCCCCCTTTAAAATCCAACATTCCCCAAATGTAAAAACTAGGAAATAAAAACAGTGGTGTTATTAACTTGTGTACCCCTGAAAACTTATACTAGTATCTCAGCAACAATTTATCAATACAAAACATCTGAAAAACATGACAAGTTCAACATTCAATCTAACAACAACAAAAAAAACAGTCCTGTCAAAGATTTAGTCTGTCAGGAGGTCTACAAGTGCGCTGTGATCTGTGCACTACCTCTGGTGACCCAGCAGGCACCGCTAGTGAGGGTGTTTTGGGGTCATCAGAAGGGTCTGTGTGTCTGCATGAGAATGTCCATCCTTCTCAGGGGACCCTGACCCTCTGCCAGCGTCTCGACCTCTGGCAAAGTCACTGGTGGACATGCTTCCACCATAGTCTGTCTCACAAATGGAAATTCCATGGAACTGTCTGCCTCGGAGCCGGTATAATGACGCAGGTGCACATGGTCCTGATGTCTGTGGAAAACATGCCCATCAGTCAGCTTAACAACATAGGAAACAGGACCACTCTGCTTAAGGATAATCCCAGGCAGCCATTGCTGTTTGTTTCTCACATAGACTTTGTCATCCGGTTTTAACAGCCTCTCTCGCACATGTTGATCATGTCCCTCCTTCTGCTTTTCCTGCTTTCTCTCCACTTTTGCCTTCATGTCCGGGCACAGCAGGTCAAATCTTGACTTGGGCCTACGTCCCATCAGCATCTCTGCTGGAGTGCGGGCAGTCGTAGTCTGTGGCATGAGGCGGTATTTAAACAGGAAACGTGAAAGCCGCATGCTAAGAGAGTCCCCTGTCATCTGCTTCAGGCCTTCCTTCACTGTCTGAACACCCCACTCAGCCAAACCATTGGAGGCTGGGTGGAAGGGGGCCGTCTGAATGTGATGAATGCCATTCTGCTGCATGAACTCACTGAACAGTTCACTGGTGAATATTGGGCCATTATCAGTGACCAGAGTGTCAGGCAACCCGTGGACTGCAAACACTTGCCTGAGTTTGTCTGTGGTTGAGGGGGCTGTGATGTTGCTCATGATGTGAGCTTCGATCCATTTAGAATGCGCATCTACCACTACAAGAAACATCTGCCCCATAAAAGGGCCAGCAAAGTCCAAATGTAGACTAGACCAGGGGTGGTCTGGCCACTCCCATGGGTGCAAAGGAGCTGGTGGTGGCATATTCTGATTAGTCTGACATTGCGAGCATAATTTTACTCTGTTCTGCAGATCCTGATCCATTCTTGGCCACCAGACGTAGGATCTTGCATGGCTTTTCATTCGGGACACTCCTGGGTGAGTCTCATGAATTTTCTCCACAATCTGTGAACGGCCATGGTTCCCTCACCACCACCCCCCCCACCAGAAAATGCAGCCACCCTGCAGACTGAGTTCTGTCTTGCGTTTGGCATAAGGCCTTTCCTTTCCTTTCCTTCCACGACTTTGGGCCAGCCTTGTAAAAGAAAAGTTTTGACTTGGGACAGGACTGGGTACGCCTCTGTCCACTACTTAATCTGGGTCACCTTTACGGGTGACTCTGAAAGTCTCTCCAATGAAAACACAGTCTCTGGAGGCACATATGTAGTAACAGGTGTCTCAGGTAAAGGTAGTTGACTCGGTGCATCGGCGTTTGCATTATCCCCACCCGCTCTGTACACTATAGTATACTGGTAGGCTGACAATATAAGAGCCCAACGCTGTATCCTGGCTGAGGCTAGCAGTGGGATGCACCTAGTCTCAATGAACAGGCTCATCAGTGGTTTATGGTCCGTACAAATTGTAAATACGCGTCCATAAAGGTACTGATGAAAGCATTTGACTGCAAAAACAACGGCCAGACCTTCTTTGTCTAGCTGTGAATATCCCTTCTCAGCAGCTGTCAGTGTAGTGAAGCAAAACCAATAGGCTTCTCTGAATGGTCCTCCATTACATGTGAGAGAACTGCCCCGACTCCATAGGGCGAGGAATCGCATGCAAGGGTGATCTCCTTGTCTGGGTCATAGTGAACAAGCAGCTTCGCTGAGTGGAGGAGTTCTTTCACTTCCTTGAAAGCTTCTCCTGCTGTTCACCCCACTGCCAATTCGTGTCATTGTGAAGCAGCTTATACAGTGGGGTCGAACCCTTGAGAGGTCTGGAAGAAACTTGCCATAATAATTCACCATGCCCAAAAATGATCTGAGTTCCGTGATAGTCTTAGGGCTTGGGGCTTCCTTAATATCTCTCACTTTGTCCTCCACAGGGCAAAGCCCCTCAGCTGTGATCTGGTGTCCCAGCTAAGTCACACTCGATGCCAGGAACACACATTTTCCACGTTTCAACCACAGCCCTGTGTCTGAGAGCCTCTTCAGCACCCGTTCTAAATTAGTCAGATGCTCCACCCCCGTAGCCCCCATGATCAAAATATCATCAAGGTACACTGCTACATGCAGAATCCCCTGCAGCAAAGTGTCCATTTTCCAAAGGACAATGGACACTTTGCTGCAGGGGATTCTGCATGTAGCAGTGTACCTTGATGCCACTTCAAACACCAGGAGATTGTACTTGAATAATCCCTTGTGTGTATTAATTGTGCCGTACTCCTTTGAATCCTTGTCGAGCAGCAGCTGTTGGTAGGCGTGACTCCTGTTAGCGGGGGGTAAATTGGGAGATTCCTGCTTTTGTAGGCTTACCAGAAATAGAACTTTTTTTTAATAAGCTTCCTCCCCTAACTCCTAGCCAATTATATCTTGCTAGGTGACAGTGCATTTTTCCTTATTCTGATATTTGCAGCACTTGGAGAAGACCACTTTGGCCACATCTTCAACTTATAGATTTGGGGTGCATATGCTGTACGAGAATAAGAACCCAAAGGGAGAGTTGTTGAGACATTAGATTAGCATTGTTCTAGTTAGCAACATTTCAGTTTCTCACTGACTTTTACTTTAATCTTGCCACCTCCTGCCCATTATGTCTTATTCAGGAAGGTAAGTCAAGAGATATTTTATGCAACAAAGCTCTTAGAATATGGATAAAGACCGAAGTTTTTTCTCAATAAAATGCTTTACAAAAGAATTAGCACAAATGCATGGTCAAACTGACAATTTCTATGCTTTTCAATGGAGGTCAACATCACAACAGCAGCTTTTGGAATTGATCAGCAGAACCACCCAAAGAAATTATCCAAATAACCATTTTCAGCCTTTACAATTTCATGCAAAAAATTCAAATTCTCATAGTAACTTACTGCAGGAGATCTGGAGAACCACATCAGAATGTCAGGGCAGGTGCAAACGTCTTTTAAAGGGTTTTCTATTTTGTGTTTATACAGAAAATAAGATTTTTTATACTGCAAAACAACAAATTGTGATACTGGAATTCTCAAGTAAAATAAAAAAGTGATTGTGGCGACCCACTTTCCAGCGCACATGAACTGGCTCACGAAACAGTGTGTGCCGGCAGAGAGGCCGGCCCCAAAAACCACCAGCAGCGGGAAAATCCAGCGCGCGGAAAGGGTCTGTGAATATGCATTCCCCACAGCAGTCCCGCCCGGGGAGGGCGGGAACGGGAAGGCTTTAAAGGAGCCCACGAAGTTTGAATAAATCTCTTTTTTATCGCAACTCCAACTCACCAACTACGTGTCGTTATTCGAGCGCTGTGTGTAGCACACCGCTACAATTCATGACCCCGACGGCCCAAACGACATTTGGACCAGAGATGATCGATACCGGATCTGCTCATGCAGTTTCGTTACAACTGCCAAGCTTCTGGATGCTGCGACCTTGCTTATGGTTCGGACAAGCAGAAGCACAATTCCACATTCGGCAGATAACCTCTGATTCCACTCATTACTACTACGTGGTGAGCTCCCTCGACCAGGAGACAGCTGCACAAGTTGAGGAGTTTATACAGTCGCCCCCGGAGGACGGCAAATACACAGCATTCAAAGCCCTGCTCATAAGGACTTTTGGACTCTCATGGCGCGAGCCAACTGCCCGCTAACTGCACCTGGATGGTTTGGGAGACAGGCCGCCGTCGGCATTAATGAACGAAATGCTGGCCCTGGCTGAAGGACACAAACCCTGGCTCATGTTTGAGCAGGCGTTCCTAGAGCAACTGCCCGAGGACATATGCCTGCTGCTGTCTAACACAGATTTCAGCGACCCCCGGGAGGTGGCGGCCCGGGCAGATGTGCTGTGGAATACCAAGAAGGAGAGAGGGGCATCCGTCGCACAGATCACCAAGCCGCGTGCCCAACGACAGACCAGACCAGGCCTGGCAGCAGAGCCTACAAAACCTGGCGATGGGAGTGAGGAGCCCAACGAATAATGGTGCTTCTACCACCATCGGTGGGGCACAGAGGCTTGCCGTTGTAGACCGCCCTGCAAATTCCCGGGAAACACCAGGGCCAGCCGCTGCTGGTGGCTAGGGCAGCTGGCCATCAGGACAGCCTCCTGTATGTCTGGGACAAGCAGTCGGGATGCTGCTTTTTGGTTGACACCGGAGCGGAGATCAGCGTTTTACCTCCGAGTTACGACACCAGCAACAGAGAACCGGGACCCACCCTGAGGGCTGCAAATGGCAGCACAATACGGACCTATGGCACCCGCACGGTGCCGCTACAGTTCAGCTCCAGCCGGTTCACGTGGGACTTCACACTGGCCGCAACGGCCCAACCACTCCTGGGGGCGGATTTTCTGCGAGCCCACAGCCTGCTGGTCGACCTGCAAGGGAAGCGATCAGTCCACGCCAACACTTTTCAAACGTTCTCCCTGGGTGAAGCCAAGTTGCCAGCCCCACACCTGGAGCTCATCACACTGTCCGACGACGAATTCACCAGGGTCCTGGTGGATTTCCCATCAGTTCCTACACCGCAGTTCATGGCAGCCATGCCCAGACACAGAGTACAGCACCACATCCCGACCCAGGGACCACCCCTCCATGCCCGTGCTCGAAGGCTTCGCCTGGACAAGCTCCGACTGGCGAAGGAGGAGTTCAAGAAGATGAAGGAATTGGGGATCATACAACGGTCCGACAGCCCATTGGCCTCCCTCCTGCACATGGTGCCCAAGGCAACGGGGGGCTGGAGACCATGTGGCGACTACCGCCGGCTGAACGAGGCTACAACGCCAGACCGCTACCCTGTGCCGCACATTTAAGACTTTGCAGCAAACCTACACGGCGCAAGGATCTTTTCCAAGGTAGACCTCATCCGGGGTTACCATCATATCCCGGTACATCTGGACGACATCCCCAAAACAGCACTCATCACCCCGTTTGGACTTTTCCAATTCCTCCGAATGCTGCTCGGCCTAAAAAATGCCGCACAGACGTTCCAGCGGCTAATGGACGTGGTGGGACGTGACCTGGACTTTGCATTCATCAATTTGGACGACATCCTCATAGCCAGCAGTAGTCGTCAGGAGCATCTGTCCCACCTCCATCAATTCTACGCCCAACTGAGCAAATTCAGCCTTACAATCAACCCGACCAAATGCCAGTTCAGACTCGACATCATCGACTTCCTGGGCCACAGGATTACTAAAGATGGGGTAACCCTTCTGCCCGCCAAGGTAGGCGCGGTCCGCCACTTCCCCCGACCCAACACAACCAAAGGCCTGCAGGAATTCGTGGGTATGGTGAATTTCTACCACCGTTTCCTCCCCTCAGCAACCCGAATCATGCACTCCCTGTTCACCCTGATGTTGGGTAAGTGCAAGGAGATTACCTGGGATGAAGAGGCCGCGGCCATTTTCGTTAAAACCAAAGAAGCCTTGACAAACGCCGCGATGCTGGTGCACCCCAGAACGGACGTTCCTACTGCCCTCACGGAGGACGCATCCAACACAGCAGTCGGTGGAACAACTCATCGAAGGTCGCGGGCAACCCCTGCCATTCTTCAGCAAACACCTACGACCACCCGAACTCAAATACAGTGCTTTCGACCGGGAGCTATTGGCACTATACCTGGCAATCCGGCATTTCAGGTACTTCTTAGAAGGTAGGCCCTTCACCGCGTTCACAGACCACAAACCGCTTACCTTTGTGTTCACTAAGGTGTCCGACCGCTGGTCGTCCCGCCAACAGCGACATCTGTCCTATATCTCCGAATACACAACGGACATCCAGCATGTCTCGGGAAAGGACAACGTCGTGGCGGACGCACTATCCAGACCTACCATACAGGCCCTGTCCCAGGGGGTGGACTATGCAGAGCTGGCGGAGGCACAGCAGGCAGACGATGAGATCCCTAGTTACAGAACTGCGGTCTCCGGTTTGCAGCTCCAGGACCTTCCGTAGGCCCAAGTGAGAGGACTCTACTATGTGACGTAGCTACCGGCCAATCCCGCCCCGTCATCCCGGCAGTCTGGCGGCGGCAAGTTTTCGACTCCATTCACAACTTAGCGCACCCCTCCATCAAGACAACCGTCCGGCTGGCCTCCAACAGGTTCGTGTGGCATGGACTTTGTAAACAGGTCAGTGAATGGGCCAAAACGTGCATGCAGTGCCAAACGGCCAAGGTGCAGCGGCACACCAAGGCTCTGACACAGCAGTTCAAACCCACCCGCCGGAGGTTCGACCACATTCATGTGGATATCGTGGGGCCCCTGCCAGTGTCACGAGGAGCGCGGTACCTCCTAACTATCGTAGACTGGTTCACCAGATGGCCAGAGGCAGTCCCACTCACCGACACCACCTCCGAATCCTGCGCCCGAGCACTGATCGCAACCTGGGTAGCACGCTTCGGGGTACCAGCCCACATTACCTCCAACAGAGGCACCCAGTTCACCTCCAGCCTGTGGTCAGCTATGCCTTTTAGGATCACAGCTACACCACACAACTGTCTACCACCCACAGTCGAACGGACTAGTGGAGCGTTTCTACCTTCACCTGAAGTCGGCTCTCACGGCCCGCATGGAAGGGTCTAACTGGGTGGACGAACTGCCCTGGGTCCTGCTCGGAATCTGCACAGCGCCCAAGGAGGATCTGCACACCTCATCGGCTGAGTTGAGGTAGAGCGCACCCCTAGTAGTTCCAGGAGAGTTCATACCACCCCCAAGGGGGCAAGAGGAAGAACCCGCAGCAGTCCTGGACAGACCACGTGAGAGACTCGGTAACCTGGCCCCCATACCCACTTCACAGCATGGACAGAGCCCGACCTGCGTACCCAAAGCTCTGCAGAACTGTAAGTTTCTTTTTGTACGACAGGGCGGACACCGGGCACCGCTAAAGCGGCCCTACAAGGGGCCGTTTAAGGTGATCAGCAACAACGGGTCCACGTTTGTGCTGGACATTGGGGGGAGTGAGGAGGTTTTCACAGTGGACCGACTCAAACTGGCCCATGTGGACTTGACGCAGCCGGTCCGGGCTCAGGCACCGTGGTGCAGGGGCAGACCTCCCAAACAGAGGCCGATCCAGACTGTGGACATTGGGGAAGGTGTCGCTGGTTCTTGGGGGGGCGGGGTTATGTGGCCACCCACTTTCCAGCGCACACGAACTGGCTCACGAAACAGCGCGCGCTGGCAGAGAGGTCGGCCCCAAAAAGGGCGCCAGGCCATCTTCACCAGCAGGGGGAAAATCCCATGTGCAGAAAGTGTCTGCGAATATACATTCCCCACAGTAGTCCCGCCCAGGGAGGGCGGGAACAGGAAGGCTTTAAAGGAAGCCGCGAAATTTGAATAAATCTCTTTTTTATCGCAACTCCAACTCACCGACTACGTGTCGTTATTCTAGCGTGGTGTGTAGCACACCGCTACATGATAGCGATAGTCATAGATCAGTCATCATGTGTGGAGATATAACATTAATAAGCTTTCAAACTGAAGACCTGAAACTTTTAATTCTGTTTTTCTTCCCTCAGATCTTTGTTGATCTCCGGCAACTTTTGTTTATAATTCTGATTTTATCTTCTGCTTTTTAAGTAGCCTCAGAGATGCAGATAGACATCAATAAATCTGACTAAAATGATTGCTTTACATTTCTCATAATCTAAACAAGTATGAGTATGAATCTAAGATTTAAATTGCAAGTTGATAAATGATTGATGAGACCTGTTGCCATATATTTTACATACAGAATGCAAATTATCTCCTGATTGTGTACCATTCGAGAAGAAGGGCAACCTTTCTGGGCAATGGTATAGAATTTGATTGCTTTAAACACATGTGATATTCTGACTTATTTTTTGACCTGTAAGGATTCCCCTAATCTCCAGTCCTCATCCTCCACAACCAGCTCCAGCAATGCAATTCTTATTATTTAAGTGCATGAATTGATCTAATTTTAGAGATTTATCAGACAGTTTTCATAATAATTTCTCCTTTGTTTCTACATATCATTTCTCATCAAGTTTTGCTCAAGTTCTTTATGACGTTCAATATATGAAAGTACAGTCCTGCTGAAGGATTTCAGCCTGAAACATCGACTGCACACTTTTACTCGATACTGCCTGGCCTGCTGAGTTCCTCCAACATTTTGTGTGTGTTGCGTGTGAAAGTCGAACACCTTTTACTTGTCATGTCTTTACCCAAATCAAATTGTCAACCTTAGTGCTCAGGCTCCCATCATTGGGTTGTCTGGAGCTCAAGGCCTGGTGTTTAGTGATTGGCAGGACATGTGGTCCATGCAAAGGATCAAAGCAAGAGGGTTTCCAAGCGGAAGTCTGAAAGTCACAGACCATTGACTGGAGCCCTGAGTCTGTGAATTGCTGTGAGTACACTGAGGTAGACAATAGACTAATATCTGAATGACCACATCCGAATCTAAATCCAAATCTGGATCCACTGGAGGTCAAAGAATATAGACTATCTTGGGGTTAGAGGACTGTGTATATACAGGAGGGAGGAATGGGAACATGTTTTGCTGTTGTTGCTTTGTTATTTGTGTTCTACATTGTTCTGCGAAGCATAGTGGGCATACTATATGTGGTGTGGTGATACTTGCAGGCTACCCCCAGCAAACCCTTAGGTTTATTGGTCGCCAACGCAAGCAATCCGTTTCATTCTATGTTTTGATATACGTGTGATAATAAACTCAAATCTTGAATCTTGAAAAGATCACATTTACATTGCAACACACACACACACACACACACACACACACACACACACACACACTTACTTTATCTTTCTGGATCCTGAGAATCTTGACCTAACTGTGGCTGGTTGGGCCTTTAAAAGTACTGTGAAGAGCATCAAATTGACAGCTCCAGTTGTCTCACGGTAATTAGTATCAAACTCATTACTGGGAACTTCATGATTTGCTTTAGATGCCAGAAATCTTTTGACTATATATGTACCAAGATTTCACAGCAGAGTGTTTTGGTGTTTCTCTTTTGTTTTAGAGGCAACGTTGGGTTAAATTTTTACAATTTGCATTGTCCAAAGGAAGTATATTGCTAATTCATTTACAGTTACCTACAGCTCATAGAGCACACATTAAATGTTATGAGTCTGAGGTCAAGGATCTGAAAGAATATTCTCGCCATTAAAAATACTGTCTCAGATATCCAATGTAAACATTAGAGATGTTGTGAAGAAATGGGTCGAAATCAAAGCAGGCTATGACAATAGGTGGAAGTTCTGCCCCAGTGGAATTCTGTCTCAATGAACAAAATCTGGCCCATTTTTACAAAAAAAAAATGTGAACAAAGCAAAATTGTAATATAAATCAGATATTTCTGAGTAAAAAATAAAAAAAATAAAATATATCCCCAAGAGATTGGACTTTAATTTGAAAATTAATTAGCTCTTAATTTAAGCCATTAACCTAATGAGGCACTGATATTAGAATTTGAAAATAACTTTGTTACATGAGCAGCTTTCAAAAATATGTAAGAAAACTTTTGTACAGATTTGTTGAAAGGTTTAGGTGGGTTTTTACATGAAATGAGGAATTTGGAATATATTTTTATCCAACATCAATAATTATTTAAGAGCGTGGCATGTTATCATTGTAATTAATATAGCCAAAAATATAATTGATGGCAATAGCCAATTTATATCCTGTTAGTATTTTCCTGAACTCTTTATATCATAAGATGAGATTGTATCCATCTTTGTTCAACAATAAGGAGTTCCTACTGAAATGATCACATTTGTCACCTCTCCTGATCACACTTCGAGTAGGTTCCGCTCTGTCTCTAATAGGAGCTCTGCTTGTCTCTTTTACCTTGTTAACTTCTATCTCTTTTACTTCTTTTTAGATCTTTCATGCGGCCTTAGCAAAAAAAAAAACATTCTTGGACACATTTCTTTCTTCAGACTCTGTCTCAAGCTTTGACATCTCAAACATAGTCAGGAAAAAAAACATTAAACAATTATGTCAGCTACATATTCATCAATTTGAAATTTTTATTCTTACACAGATGCTGTGTGACCTGCTAAATACTTTCAGTACTTGCTATTTATTTTTTGTATTTCTAGTAGCTGTACTATTTTTACTTTTGGATTACTATTTACTTTAATCACTGTATCTTGAGAATTAATTTCAGTACTAAATTTGCAATTTTTTTTAGCTATTTTAACTTGCATTGCTGATTTTAAGTTGATTTAACTCCAGATCTGTTTAACTCATTTTAGAATATGGTCTTCCTATTTATTCAAGCAAAATGTGTCACTTGACATTTAATAATATTCAAAACTACTGGAGGTTTACATATTGTAAATTATGAATATTGTGAAGCATGCTTGAAAAATTTACATTATATGAACATGGCATCACCTTCACAGTCTCAACCATTCTATAAATGGTAAATTTAACAGACCATTATACAGAGCACAACCCCTCAGTATTCAATACAAATAATCTTTCTCCCATGTAATCTTCAGTGCATTTCTGCGCATGTACACCTACATTTTTGATTGTGCATATCAACAGTATTCAGTTTCAGACAGCCTCTTGCACTGGAAAAACATCAGATCTCAGGAAATCAGTCAGTGCAATGTTCTGAAAGCTCTGTTGGAAAAAGAGATGATGAACCCTGTCAGATGGCTCCCAAGGAGACTGTCAAAGTAATTTGCCAGGATGTTTCATTACCAGGTCTGTGGAAACAAACTACTAAGAATTGCCTATCAGATCCTTCACGTAGAAGCAAACCCTCAATCCTATTACATGTTGCCGTTGAGGTGGCTGCAGTATGGATGAAACCATCATCCATTTCCTAGCCAACTGCATTTTCGTAATCACAGCTTACTGGTTTTTACTGAACATGTATGGTGACAGATGTGGGCTGCTGCAGAGAAGCAATTAGCTTGACGAAAGGTGTATTATAGAAACTCCCAGTTCATCCAATGACAGGATCTGTCTGCTATTAACTGCTTCTAACTGATATATTCTAAGGTACCGGACTCCATGCTGGGGAGAAAAGCCCTTCAATAAGGCCATCATACGAATGGAAACCGAAAAGTTTCGATCTGTGTAGAAATACTTCTATCTTCCTTCAGATGGAATGTTTGGAACTAAATTTTACATGCAAATATAATAATGTACTTAGTAGAGAGGAAGACTCCCATATTGCATAGTTTTATATTTGACCAAAAAAAATGGAAATCTGTATTTCGAAACAGATCTCCTTCGCGGTATCAGAGGTATCTCATATCATTGAACCATTAGCTTGGGATTATGAGGGGATGTAATGACACTTTTCAGAGTTACGCACCATAATTAATAGATGGTTTAAAAATACAGACAAAATTACCGTTATTGATCCAGATGCCTATTAACTTGGAAATTAATAAACACTTATTTTATTGGAGTTGATTTCCCTTTAAATAGATTAAATCAAGTAATTCCTTTAAATACTTCACAACTATAAGATTTTATGTCATGTATTCTTAGAAAATGACAAATTGGTGTTTTGTAGACATCCCTTTCACAAAAAGGAAGATCAATAAATGAAAGTCCCTTCTTTAACATATTTTGATGAGGCCCAGAAACAACATTGGGTGAGCCTTGAGCCTAATACCATGCCAGAAAATGCAAAGCCAAAATGTGTATTGTAAAACACATACTAAATCCAAAATATGGGTAAATGTTTGCCATTTTCTGCTTCTAACTTCTCATTGAAATAGAAAGGTACATTCTAAGAGCCTGGTCACAGCAACTTATGATGAGATAACCTTGCTTTTCTTAAGTATTTTTCAATAATCTATTTGATTTGATGAAGTGTCAACAAAGAAGAAAAAATCTCATCTGCAGAAATTTAGAGCAGTATCGTATTAAAATGTAATTATAATAAGCAAATAAGTGTTTAGTTTTATGTGAAAAATAGACTGATGAAAATACAAAATGAAATTCAGCAGGGACATGACTGCTAGACTGTGTAAATGGTGATCTCTCTGCCTAAGACTATCATGATATGGCTTATTTAAATATCAACATTATGTGCCTGTAGTACCAGGGATGAACTTTAAGCACTTGTTAGAAGAAGGAGGGAAGTATATACAAGACCTGACCTGACACCATTGCCCTTACTATCCTTTGCACTGACAGCATTGTCTGAGTTAATGAGGTAGAGGCTGGTCTTGGCTCCACTGCCTGGCAGGCCATTTCTCCTCTCCTGTCCTGACATATCAATTTTCTGGTGTATTCCCAGGCCAGAGATATGAAAACTCCTGGCTATGTTTTCTATTGCTAAACCACATGGGTTTCCCAGGGTCAAAAACTCAACTGTTAAAATGTCCCACAGAAATGAGATTGAGCATTTTTGGGTCCTGCTCTATTTCTTGAACTTGCAGAGTCGGTCCTGCCTGACATGCAATTGAAAGAGTGTAAAACCTCATTTAAATTTCAGCTGCTCGAATAAACCTTTTCATTGTGATTGTGTCCAATGATGATTGTATTTTATTGGAAGGAGAATTAAAAGGTATAATTTTAAACTGGCAGGAATTATCCTGCTCACTAAAAGTCTATAAGGATTACTTTATAATTATTTCACATACATATATAATTTTAGTTCAAGTTAATGTTATGAGATAAACAAAACTTAGATATGAATCAGATGCATTTATATACATGCAAACTGGAGAGTAAATGTTAAAGAAACTGAAGTATTGAATGTAACAAAAAAAAAATGAAGCTTGACAGGAATATAAAAGCAGTCATCATTCTGGATTAAATACTTCCCTCAGGTGAATTGCATTCAATTTTTCAAAAAGACAGTAATTCAGAGTTAATCATTTTTGAAGAGGTAAGCCAGATGTTTTTTCTCAGGAAAATAGTTTATGATATAAATTATATATGTACACAATGGAACGATATGATAAAATATCTATAATTGAAATTGAACAAGTTATTTTCAAGAGAGTTTGAAACTTTCTTTTCTTGATGAAAAATAGTGAGAACACTCTATTGTATGGTTGCAACTGATGAAGTAAAAACAGAAAATGTTAAATATGCAGTATAAGCTGATTTGATAATACTGCTTTAGTTCCCAATTCAAAAACCTCACTATATTCTTAGCCTGATGCCACAGAGCATCATGTGATAAGCAACGGAAAGATTTCCCCATCAGCATTATTTAAATGAATCATCAACTACTTAGAGGTTAGGTAGAGGTTGATTTCTTTCAACTGCTGTTTAAAATATACAAGTTTGTGGTGCTTTCTATAATTCTTGAAGTTGGGGAAGTCTGCAGGGAGTGATGTGGCAAGTGTTAATGGATTTTTTGATGAATTTATGGCTTCTGCACAAATTAATTGCTGCGAGACATGTGTGTGTTCCCCTTACCATACAGCATGGTCGGAAGAATAGGCAAAAGGCATACGTAACAGATAATCTGTGGGAATAGGCCAGAGGACGGAGTGAGAAAGATGCATCATCAAGAGGCAATATGCCGAAGGCTGTTCTGGGAACTACCAAACCACTTTGAATTTTGGTAGGGAGCAATTGGTGTTGTGTCTGTATTTCATTAAATATCATCACTGATGAAATCATTTAACTGCAGTCATATTTTTAAACTGACAATAAGGGAAAAAGGATATTGTCAGTGGTTCCATCCACCACCCAGATCATGATCTCTTCTTGTTGCTCTCATCAGGAAGAAGGTACAGAAGCCTCAGGACACACTCCAGCAGGTTCAGGAACAGTTATTACCCTTCAACCATCAGGGTCTTTTACCTGTGGGGATATCTTCACTCAACTTCACTTGTTCCATCACTGAATTGTTCCTACAACCTATGGACTCACAAGAAATCTTCAGCTCGTGTTCTCAACATTTATTGCTTTAGTATTGTTATTAATATTTTTTTGTTTCTTTTGGTATATGCACAGTTTATTGTCTTTTGCACATTAGTTGTTTGTTTGTCTTCATTTATTCTATTGTTTATATATTTAGTGATACAGTGTAGAGTGAGCCCTTTGAGTCCTTTAAACTATGCATCCCCAGCAACCCAGCAACCCCAATTAAACCTAGTTTAATCATGGGACAATTTACAATTTACCAATTAACTTACCTGGTGCATCTTTAGACTGTGGGAGGAAACTGGAGGACCTGGAGAAGACACATGCATTCCACTAGGAGGACATACAGAGACTCTTTAAAGACAGGGCCAGAATTGAACCCTAAACTCTGGAACACTCCGAGCTGTAATAGGGTCATGCTAATCACTATACTGCTGTGGTGTTTCTTGTTCAGTACTGTGCAAGAATCTGAGGTACTTATATATAGCTAGGATGCCTAAGACTTTGACACAGAATTAGATTTGTCAATGTGGAGCAGAGAGTGAGTTTGTAAAACTTGTGGGAGCAAAGAATGCTGGGAATAATGGGGGTGGAGTGCCATGGTAGGGATGTGGGGTAGGTGGCAGAGTGAGAGTGTCTGAGGCGGGGGATGGCACTGGTGCAGACACACTCAGCCCTGAGACACCAAACTGTTGCTTTATTGATTATTCCAGAATGTCTTTCTGGTGTTCTCTGCTCACTCCTTTTTCCCTTCCCCTTTTTAACCATGATTCCTGTCTCCTTACTCCCTTCCCACTCTCAGTCCACAATAGAGACCCACATCAGAATCAGGTTTATCATCACTCACAAATATCAGAAATTTGTTTTTTCATGTGGTAGCAGTACATTATATATATAACTGCCCAAGACCTTTGCTTAGTAATGTACTTACAGCGAATGCTTGCAACAAAATGAATCTCAGGATTCCATATGGACACAAATATGTTCTTTGTCAATAAATTTTCTTTGAACTTTTGAACTTTGTTTATCAAGGTGTCTATGGCAATGCATCTGGTGCCTTCCAGACTGCGCCTGGAAGTATTTGCAAAGTCTCTGAGTCTAGCAACCGCCGTTTTCTGGGCAGTTTACTGAGGCCCTCTATTTAACAATTGCTAACTATTTTTCCTGCACTCATGCCAGAGATCAGTACAGATGAAAATTGCTAGCTTTCCTGTGGTGTAGGACTTCAGTAATTGTGTGCATATGCTCTGCTGGTGCAGCAGGTTAGCCAAAAGTTGTGGATGAACCAGGAATTCGTAGACTGCATTCAAGACTTGTGATCCAGAAGTATAGAAGCAGTCCAGGTACAACCTAAGGAAGGCTAATCCAAGGGTGAAAAAACAATTCCGATTGAGGTTGGAGACAGAATTGGATACACATCAGATCTGGCATGGTTGGCAGGCTATTGCTTCCTACAAGCAAAACCTGACATCATCAATGGACGTGATGAGCTCCCAGATGAGCTCAGTGCCTTTTATGCATGATTTCAATGGGAGAATAAAACTACACTTGCAGCATCTTTGATCTGTCCCGGAGGCCAAAGTCAGAACATCTTTCAAGGGCGTGAACTTTCACTAGGCGTCAGGCCCCAATGATGTATCTGATGGGGCTCTGAAAACCTGTGTCAACAAACTGGCAGAACTGATCAAGAACGTCTTTAATCTCTCTCTGCTGCAGATGGAGGTTCCCACCTACTTCAAAAGAGCGACAAACATAATAGTGCCCAAGAGGAGCAGGATGTCAAATGGTGATGAGGAGGCATACAGGAGGAAGCCACTGAAGTCATCAGCCCTGTCATCTAGTGATGGCCACTGATGACTTTTGTGCAAACCACATACATGTGAGCAGTATGCATGCAATGAAAAGCAGTTCTTTGCCGTGGATCCATCTTTAGAAACATCGCAGTGAACTATCAACTTCTACGGTGATCTGCAGCATTTTCACAACTGTCACAGATATTGCTACTAACTATGTAGCATACATTTAGGAAAAAGAGGAGGAAAAGATAGGAATCCTTTCTCTTACCCTTTCACTCCCCAAGTCAGCTTGCTGTATCTGCTACAACCAGAGACTACTTCATTCCTGGATGCTAGGTGGTTTTCAAATCTTCTAGAACTACTTTAACCAGAGATGGCTGTATCATACATGTCATATATAGAACATGTATAGAATAAACAGTCACTTGCTTCTGGACTGGGTCAGAATTTTGCAAATTTCACTCCACTCTTTAAAAAGGGAGGAAGACAAAAGAGTGGATATTATAGGCCAGTTAGCCTAACCTCAGTGGTTGGGAAAGTGTTGGAGTCCATTATTAAGGATGAGGTTTTGGGATACTTGGAGACTAATGATAAAATAAGTCAAAGTCAGCATGGTTTCTGCTAAGGGATATCTTGCCAGCCAAATCTGTTGGAGTTATTCAGAGAAGCAACAAACACGGTAGACAAAGGAGAGGCAGTGAATGGTATTTACGAAAGCATTTTCACAAGACATTTGATAAGGTGCCTCACATGAGGATGCTTAAGAAGATAAAATCCTATGGTGTTACAGGAAATATACTAGCATGATATAGGAATGGCTGACAGGCATGAGGCAGCAAGGGGGAATAAATGAGGCCTTTTCTGGTTGGCTGCCAGTGACAAGTGGTGTTCCTCAGGGGTCAGTATTGGGACAGCTACTTCTCACATCGTTTGTCAATGTTTTAGATAATGGAATTGATAGCTTTTTGGCAAAGTTTGCAGATGATACAAAGATAGGTGGAGGGGTAGGTAGTGCTAAGGAAGCAATGCAATTGCAGCAGGACTTAGACAAAATGGAAGAATGGGGAAAAAAGTGGCAAAATATGGAACACAGTGTTGAAAAATGTATGATAATACATTTTGGTAAAAGGAACAATAGTTCAGACCATTAACTAAATGGAGAGAAAATTCAAACATTAGAGGGGTAAAGGGACTTAGGAGTCCTTGTGCAAGATTTCCAGAAGGTTAATTCACAGGTTGAGTCTGTGGTAAAAAAGGCAAATGCAATATTGGCAGTTATTTCAAGGGGAACAGAATATAAAGAAAACAGGGAGAAAATGCTAAGCCTTTATAAGACACTAGTCAGGCATACTTGGAGAACTGAAAACAGTTTTGGCCCCTTATCTCAGAAAGGATATGTTGTCATTAGAGACAGTCCAGAGGAAGATCACAAGGATGATTCCAGGAATGAAGGGGTTAACATATGAGGAACATTTGGCAGCTTTGAGTCTGTACTTACAGGAATTTAGAAGAATGCGTGGGGATCTTATTGAAACCTAACCAATGTTGAAAGGACTAGATAAGGTGGATGTGGAGAGGATGTTTCCTCTGATGAGCATATTCAGAACTGGAGAGACCAGCTTCAAAATTGAGGGGTGACTTTTTATAAAAGAAGTAAGAGGAATATCTTTAGCCAAAGAGTGGTGAATCTGCAGAATGCTCTGCCACAGACTGCAGTGGAGGCCAAGTCCTTTGCTATATTGAAGTGGAAGTTGATTGATTCCTGATTGGTCAGGACATCAAAAGATATGGTAAGAGGGCAACTGTATGGGATTGAATGGGGTCTGAGATCAGCCATGATGAAATGGCAGAACAGACTCGATGGGCTGAATGGCCTAATTCTGCTCAATGTCTTATGGTCTTAACATAAAACATTTGAACAATAGAGCACAGGACCCTTCAGCCCACAATGTTCTGCCAAATCTTATAAACCTACTCCATTATCAATCTAACCTTTCTATCTTACACAGCCCATAACCCTCTATTTTTCTTACATCTATGTTCATAGAAACATAGAAACATAGAAAATAGGTGCAGGAGTAGGCCATTCGGCCCTTCGAGCCTGCACCGCCATTTATTATGATCATGGCTGATCATCCAACTCAGAACCCCACCCCAGCCTTCCCTCCATACCCCCTGATCCCCGTAGCCACAAGAGCCATATCTAACTCCCTCTTAAATATAACCAATGAACTGGCCTCAACTGTTTCCTGTGGCAGAGAATTCCACAGATTCACCACTCTCTGTGTGAAGAAGTTTTTCCTAATATTGGTCCTAAAAGGCTTCCCCTCTATCCTCAAACTGTGACCCCTTGTTCTGGACTTCCCCAACATTGGGAACAATCTTCCTGCATCTAGCCTGTCCAATCCCTTTAGGATTTTACACGTTTCAATCAGATCCCCCCTCAATCTTCTAAATTCCAACGAGTACAAGCCCAGTTCATCCAGTCTTTCTTCATATGAAAGTCCTGCCATCCCAGGAATCAATCTGGTGAATCTTCTTTGTACTCCCTCTATGGCAAGGATGTCTTTCCTCAGATTAGGGGACCAAAACTGCACACAATATTCCAGGTGTGGTCTCACCAAGGCCTTGTACAACTGCAGTAGTACCTCCCTGCTCCTGTACTCGAATCCTCTCGCTATAAATGCCAGCATACCATTTGCCTTTTTCACCGCCTGCTGTACCTGCATGCCCACTTTCAATGACTGGTGTATAATGACACCCAGGTCTCGTTGCACCTCCCCTTTTCCTAATCGGCCACCATTCAGATAATAATCTGTTTTCCTATTTTTGCCACCAAAGTGGATAACTTCACATTTATCCACATTAAATTGCATCTGCCATGAATTTGCCCACTCACCCAACCTATCCAAGTCATTCTGCATCCTCTTAGCATCCTCCTCACAGCTAACACTGCCACCTAGCTTCACGTCATCTGCAAACTTGGAGATGCTGCATTTAATTCCCTCATCCAAGTCATTAATATATATTGTAAACAACTGGGGTCCCAGCACTGAGCCTTGCGGTACCCCACTAGTCACCGCCTGCCATTCTGAAAAGGTCCCGTTTATTCCCACTCTTTGCTTCCTGTCTGCTAACCAATTCTCCATCCACATCAATACCTTACCCCCAATACCGTGTGCTTTAAGTTTGCACACTAATCTCCTGTGTGGGACCTTGTCAAAAGCCTTTTGAAAATCCAAATGTACCACATCCACTGGTTCTCCCCTATCCACTCTACTAGTTACATCCTCAAAAAATTCTATGAGATTCGTCAGACATGATTTTCCTTTCACAAATCCATGCTGACTTTGTCCGATGATTTCACCTCTTTCCAAATGTGCTGTTATCACATCTTTGATAACTGACTCCAGCAGTTTCCCCACCACCGAGGTTAGGCTAACCGGTCTATAATTCCCCGGTTTCTCTCTCCCTCCTTTTTTAAAAAGTGGGGTTACATTAGCCACCCTCCAATCCTCAGGAACTAGTCCAGAATCTAACGAGTTTCGAAAAATTATCACTAATGCATCCACTATTTCTTGGGCTACTTCCTTAAGCACTCTAGGATGCAGACCATCTGGCCCTGGGGATTTATCTGCCTTCAATCCCTTCAATTTACCTAGCACCACTTCCCTACTAACATGTATTTCGCTCAGTTCCTCCATTTCACTGGACCCTCTGTCCCCTACTATTTCTGGAAGATTATTTATGTCCTCCTTAGTGAAGACAGAACCAAAGTAATTATTCAATTGGTCTGCCATGTCCTTGCTCCCCATAATCAATTCACCTGTTTCTGTCTGTAGGGGACCTACATTTGTCTTTACCAGTCTTTTCCTTTTTACACATCAATAAAAGCTTTTACAGTCAGTTTTTATGTTCCCTGCCAGTTTTCTCTCATAATCTTTTTTCCCCTTCCTAATTAAGCCCTTTGTCCTCCTCTGCTGAACTCTGAATTTCTCCCAGTCCTCAGGTGAGCCACTTTCTCTGGCTAATTTGTATGCTTCTTCTTTGGAATTGATACTATCCCTAATTTCTCTTGTCAGCCACGGGTGCACTACCTTCCTTGATTTATTCTTTTGCCAAACTGGGATGAACAATTGCTGTAGTTCATCCATGCAACCTTTAAATGCTTGCCATTGCATATCCACCGTCAATCCTTTAAGTGTCATTTGCCAGTCTATCTTAGCTAATTCACCTCTCATACCTTCAAAGTTACCCCTCTTTAAGTTCAGAACCTTTGTTTCTGAATTAACTATGTCACTCTCCATCTTAGTGAAGAATTCCACCATATTATGGTCACTCTTACCCAAGGGGCCTCTCACGACAAGATTGCTAATTAACCCTTCCTCATTGCTCAAAACCTAGTCCAGAATAGCCTGCTCTCTAGTTGGTTCCTCGACATGTTGGTTCAAAAAACCATTCCGCATACATTCCAAGAAATCCTCTTCCTTAGCACCTTTACCAATTTGGTTCACCCAATCTACATGTAGATTGAAGTCACCCATTATAACTGCTGTTCCTTTATTGCACACATTTCTAATTTCCTGTTTAATACCATCTCCGACCTCACTACTACTGTTAGGTGGCCTGTACACAACTCCCACCAGCGTCTTCTGCCCCTTAGTGTTAGAATCTTAGAATCTCTTAGATATCCCTATATTAGCCTCTACCACCATCCCTGAATGTATATTCCAGACACCTACCATGCCTTATGTAAAGAACATAAGAACATAAGAAATAAGAGCAAGACTAGGACATATGCCCCATCAAGCCTTCTCCGTCATTCAATAAGATCATGCCTGATCTAGCCATGGACTCATTCCACCTACCTACCTTTTCCCCATAACAATGCAAAAATCTATCCTACTTTGCCTTAAATGTATTTACTGAGGTAGCCTCCACTGCTTCATTGGGCAGAGAAGTCCACAGATTCACAACCCACAGGGAATAGCAATTCCTCCTCATCTCTGTCCTAAATCTACTCCCCTGAATCTTGAGGCTATGTTTCGTAATCTGAGTTACCTACCTCTGATATGTCTCCTTAAACTTTCCTTCACTCACCTTAATCGGATGTCATCTCGTATTGAGCATCGCCTTGCTGGGAAAAAGGTGCTGGCTGTCCACTCTGTCTATTCCTCTCATAATCTTGTACACATCTATCAAGTTTCTTTTCATTTTTCACTTCAAAGAGGAAAACCTTGCTGGCTCAATCTTTCCTCATAAGATAATATGAGGATACATATATAAAGTGAGTGTATAATAATTTCTGTTAGAAGATAATACCACATTAACAATTGCATCATGTAACCAGCTGCACTCCCTGTGGATGCTACATTACTTAACATGGAAATGTCTATGTAGTTCATCTGCCTCTGTGGATAAAACTGACCAGATCTTGTTTTGATCACCATAAGCTTTTATTTTATCTAACAAAGTTCCAAGTGTTAATATGAACTACAAAGTATTTCTGAGTGTCTTTGAGACGGACGCTAAGACATGGTGTCAAAAGCCCTGCACCTGAACTAGACCTCTGACCACTGGATATGATTTTTCGTTACTGATATAACAGTGACCAGGCACGGTGAGACAGTGGGTTGTATAATTGAACTGAGACAGTAAATGATGGAACAAATAAAGCTGCAGCAGCTGTTACAGTTCCAGGTGCAATTTGTCCAAAGAACGGGGACAGTGAAAGGCAGAATTCAACTGCATATTGAATTGACTGAAGCACATAAACCAGAGCAGACAGAAATAAAAACATTATTGTATCTCATTGCTCACAAGAGGAGAGAGGTTTATCCTACCATGCGGACCCTGGAGAACCCATTAGATGCATCACAAACCTATTGCAGTCAACCTAGAAATGAAGCTGGTGTTTTTTTTACATGAAGCTAGGAACGAGAATAGCCCTTTGGTTCATTCTAAGTGAAGCTAAGGCTGCATATAATTGTGATTTTGTGGATTTGAAGGGCATGTTCATCACGAGATAGCTTATTTGTTGAACCCTCTAGTCAATTTTAAGGAAATGACCACAACATTTGACAGAGTTAAAAGTAGCGAGTTGCAGACATGCAGTATGCAGTATATGGATAAGCAAAGCACAGGCAAACAATGGGGACATCCAAGGGGTGATTGATAAGTTCGTAGTTTAAGGTAGAAGGAGTCAATTTTAGAAAACCTAGCACGTTTATTTTTCAACATGGTCCCCTCCTACACTTACACACTTAGTCCAGTGGTCATGGAGCATACGGATCTTGGACCTCCAGAAAGTGTCCACAGCATGGGTGATTGATAAGTTCGTGGCCTAAGGTAGAAAGAGAGGAGATATACAGTTCTTGTTACATGCACATGCAGGTCAACTCTGAGTGATTAAGCAGAAAGTTTGAAGTTAATAACTCATCAGTTAATAACTCATCAAGGGTAATTGGTAAGTTTGTGGCCTAAGGTAGAAGGAGATGAGTGATGTTGAAACCAACTAGTCAATGTATAGGATATATGTATGCTAGATGCTCCATGATGGTGATAACTCAAAGAATCAAGAGAAATAATGAGAAAAGAAGAAAAAAGTTCAGTGGATCAATATTGGATTTCATTGTGGTCTCAAGACAAGATCACATAATTAACTTTTATGTGTGACTTCGTTTAGTGTTAAAAGTTCTTGGTATGATACTAAATTATTGAAAGTTCTTGATACTGTCTAGCGGAGTGGTTGTTGAAGGAGCGGCCATTGGAGTAGTGTCAGTCAGAGTAGTAGGGCTTTATCTCATCTAGGGTTCGGCAAGGACGGGCCTAAATGAGGTAAGTTACATTTTCCCCCCTCTAACAAGAATAGTGGGTATGACTGCAAGGCCAGTTTTCTGTTCTGGGTGTCAGATGTGGGATGTCCGGGAGACTTCCAGCCTCCCTGATAACCAAATCTGCACCAGATGCTTTGAGCTGGTGCTCCTTAGTGACCGAGTTAGGGAACTGGAGCTACAGCTCCATGTCCTTCGGCTTGTTAGGGAGAGTAAGGAGATGATAGACAGGAGGTACAGGCAGGTAGACATCCTGAGGCCACAGGAGACAGATAAGTGGGGGAATGTCAGGAGAGGGAAAGGTGGTGGAGAACACCCCTATGCTGTCCACCTTAACAATAAGTACTCCATTTTGAGTGCGGTTGGTGGGGGAGATCTACCTGGGGGAAGGAACAGTGGCCGTGCCTCTGGCACTGTCTGGTCCTGGTGGCTCAGAAAGGTAGGCAACGAAAGGGGATGGCAGCAGTAACAGAGGACTCTGTACTTAGGGGGACAGATAGGCGATTCTGTGGGTACGAAAAAGAAACAAGGATGGTAGTTTGCCTCCCAGATGCCAGGGTTTGTGATGATTCTGAGTGCGTCCATAATAGCCTGAAATGGGAGGGTGAGTAGCCAGAGGTTGTGGTACATATTGGTACTAACGACATAGGTTAAAAATGCGCTGGTCCTGAAAGCAGAATTTAGGGTGTTAGGAAGGAATCTGAGAAGCAGGGCCTCCAAGGCAGTAATCTCGGGATTGCTGCCTGTGCCACGTGACAGTGGGTATAAGAATAGAATGAGGCAAAGGATAAATACGTGGTTGAAGGATTGGAGCAGGGTGCAGGGATTCAGATTTCTGCATCATTGGGACCCCTTCTTGGTCAGATGTGACCTGTACAAAAAGGACAGGTTGCACTTGAAGCCCCGGGGAACCAATATCCTCACGGGAAATCTGCTGTTGCTATTGGGGAGGGTTTATACTAGATTTGCAGGGGGGTGGGAACTGAAGTGAAGAGGCAGAGGATGGGGAGGTTGGTGCACACGTAGAGACAGCTTGTAGGGAGTTTGTGAGGAAGGATAGGCAGACATTAGAGCAAAGATGCACTCAGCCTGATGGCTTGAGATGTGTCTATTTTAATGCAAGGAGTATCATAAACAAGGTGCATGAATTTAGAGCAATACATGGAACAATGACGTTGTGGCCATCACAGAGACTTGGATGTATCAGGAGCAGGAATGGCTGCTGATTGTGCCAGGCTTTAGATGTTTCAAAAAGAACAGAGAAGGAGGCAAAAGAGGTGGGCGAGTGGCATTGCTAATTAGGGATAGTGTCGCAACTGCAGAAAAGGAGGAAGTCATGGAGATATGGTCTACTGAGTCAGTGTGGGTGGAAGTCAGAAACAGGAAAGGGGCAATAACTCTACTGGGTGTTTATTATACACCATCCCCATAGTAACAGGGATATCAAGGAGCAGATAATAAGAGGGTTGTTGTGATGGGAGATTTTAACTTTCCTAATATTGACTGGCATCTCCTTAGTGCAAGGGTCTAGGTAGGATGGAGTTTGTTAGGTGTGTTCAGGAAGGTTTCCTGACACAATATGTAGATAAGCCAACTAGGGGAGAGGCTGTACCTGATCTGGTATTGGGAAATGAACCTGGTCAGGTGTCAGATCTCTCCGTAGGAGAGCATTTTGGAGGTAGTGACCACAACTCAATCTCCTTTACCATAGTACTAGGGAAGAGTAGGAGCAGACAATTAGGAAAACATTTTATTGGGGTAGGGGGAAATATGATGCTATTAGGCAGGAACTTGAGAGCATAAATTAGGAGCAGATGTTCTCAGGGAAATGCACGGCAGAAATGTGACAATTGTTCAGGGAACATTAGCTAAGAAGACGAGATTGAGGTGTGCAAGGCTCCATCCCCCTCCCCCACTATTGTGGCAGTTGCTGAGAGCATTGTAGTCAATAGGCCTAAAGTATTGTTGAGGATACCAACCACCCATCCCACGATCTCTTTGACCCACTGCCATCAGGAAGTAGGTACAGAAGCATCAGAACATGATGATCTGTATCTTCAAATCATTAAACTAATTCAAAGAAGGAGTCCGGAAATACAGGTCTAACTCTGACTTTCCCTTAAGCAAGGCACACACATATCACATGGTAGAATGATGATGCATGCAATTCACATAGTTTTATATATAACACATAATGAATTACTTAAACAAACAAGAATGCTTAATCAAACAATGTATACAAGATTACTCAAATATTATCGAAAATTTAAATACACAGCACTCCTCCCTGCTTAACTATAAACTCCAGCACAATAGAGAATGCATCTTCACTATATGCACAGTATTTTATATAATGCAACTACTATATACAGACATCCAGAGCAAACTTCAACTTGTCCCATTCAGGCTTAAAGATTGAATTGAATTGACTTTATTTCTTATATCCTTCACATACATGAGTAGTAAAAATTTTTATGTTACGTCTCTGTCAGAATGTGTAATGTGCAAATTATATTAATTTGTAATAAATAGTATTTACAGTAAGATATACAACAGAACAGTCAATATAGCTTAGAAATACAATTGTGTCAGTGTGAATTAATCAGTCTGATTGCCTGGTGGAAGAAGCTATCCCGGAGCCTATTGGTCCTGACTTTAATGGTGCGGTATTGTTTCTGGATCAGCTGGAACAGTTTGTGGTTGGGGTGACTCGGGTCCCCAATGATCCTTTGGGCCCTTTTTTGTACACCTGTCACTGTAAATGTTCTGAATAGTTGGAAGTTCACATCTACAGATGTTCTCGGCTGTCCAAACTACTCTCTGCAGAGTCCTGCGATTGAGGGAAGTACAGTTCCCATACCAGCCAGCGATACAGCCAGTCATGATGCTCTCAAGTGAGCCCCTGTAGAAAGCCCTTAGGATTAGGGGACTCATGCTGAACTTCTTCGACCATCTGAGATGAAAGATGCACTGTTGTGCTATTTCATCAGACAGCCAGTAAGTGAGATCCTCGGTGATGTGTACACTGAGGAACTTGAAGCTGTTCACCCTCTCAACCCCAGATCCATTGATGTCAATAGGGGTAAGCCTGTCTCCATTCCTCCTATAGAGTTGTTTTCTTGACACCGCTGTGTCAGGATGGTGACTTTTTCTCTGTAGGCTGCCTCATTATTATCTAAGATTAGGCCAATCAATGTAGTATCATCTGCAAGTTTAATTAGCAGATTGGAGCTGTGGGTGGTGACACAGTCATGGGTGTACAGAGAGTAAAGGATGGGGCTTAGGACACAACCCAGGGGGGCTTCTGTGTTGAAGGTCAGAGGGGCAGAGGTGAGGCAGCCCACTCTTGCCACTGCCGACAATCTGATAGGAAGTCAAGGATCCAGCTGCACAAGGCAGGGTGAAAGCCGAGGTTTCTGAGCTTCTTGTCAAGCCTGGAGGTAATTATGATGTTGAATGCTGAACTGTATTTTATTAACTTATGTTTGGTAATACTTCGTTTTAAGTGCTGTATGTGATATACGCATTGTGGGTGCCTCGTGGTCCGGAGGAATGTTGTTTCATTTATTTGTACGGGGGTGCAGTCAGATGACACTAAAACTTGAACTTGAACTTGATCAACACACATCAAAGTTGCTGGTGAACGCAGCAGGCCAGGCACCATCTCTAGGAAGAGGTACAGTCGACGTTTCGGGCCGAGACCCTTCGTCAGGACTAACTGAAGGAAGAGCTAGTAAGAGATTTGAAAGTGGGAGGGGGAGGGGGAGATCCAAAATGATAGGAGAAGACAGGAGGGGGAGGGATGGAGCCAAGAGCTGGACAGTTGATTGGCAAAAGGGATATGAGAGGATCATGGGACGGGAGGCCCAGGGAGAAAGACAAAGGGGAGGAGGGAGAAACCCAGAAGATGGGCAAGGGGTATAGACAGAGGGACAGAGGGAGAAAAAGGAGAGTGAGAGAAAGAATGTGTGTATATAAATAAATAATGGATGGGATACGAGGGGGAGGTGGGGCATTAGTGGAAATTTGAGAAGTCAATGTTCATGCCATCAGGTTGGAGGCTACCCAGACGGAATATAAGCTGTTGTTCCTCCAACCTGAGTGTGGCTTCATCTTTACAGTAGAGGAGGCCGTGGATAGACATATCACAATGGGAATGGGATGTGGAATTAAAATGTATGGCCACTGGGAGATCCTGCTTTCTCAGAGCGTAGGTGTTCAGCAAAACGATCTCCCAGTCTGCGTTGGGTCTTGCCAATATATAGAAGGTCACATCGGGAGCACCGGATGCAGTATATCACCCCAGCTGACTCACAGGTGAAGTGTTGCCTCACCTGGAAAGACTGTCTTAAACTTGATCTTGAGATTGTGTATCACTCCAGATGCTCATGTGTGCAATCTCTGTGCCTTTTATAACCATTCCAGTATGCAGAATTTGTATATTTTGCTGCTGGTTATTTTACGTTGTTGGATTTCTTTTCTGGAGACCTTGCATCAGTGCAGTGGTAATGATGAGGCTTCTAACTACACTTGCATAGCACACAGATAACGGACATACTTTAATTTTGAGAACAGGAGTAAAGAAGTAGAAGGGCGGACAAAAGTCAGGGTTGTTCTGTCTGAAAATTGGACACAATTACAGAGATATAGATTCCACCCAGTTGGCGATACCTGAATCACGGTATCACGACATACTACTTCCCATCAAGATCCAACAGAACTCCAGTACCCTGAGCAGTTACAAAGATTATCATTAGTGACACTTGGCAGTTTAATCTGTTTTCATCCCAATGAGATCAAGCAAGAAGCATGGGAAATCCCATGGGAAATATTTTTTCGTCCTTTTCATCAATTCACATGACATTTGGATGTGTGCTGGAGAAATACAAAACAAAGGTTATAGCAAGACAAAGGGCAATAGTAACAGAGAATGTGAGAAGTAGAAAATGAGTTAAAGTTGGGTGCAAATAACTACTGAAGATTACCAGCATCTGTTGTGTGAGTATATAGTGGACTTGGTGAGCTGAATAGTTCCTTCTATGTTGTGACTGTTGTAAGATTCTGTTTGATTCTAAAGCTCAACTTGAGCCAAGAAGGCTAGAAAATGGCAAATCAAGAAAGTTGCTATTGCTCAAGTGTAATTAGACCTGATAGGAAGATGGATTGGACAGTGTCGGCAATGAATAAAAGAAGGAAGTGCTGGAAACACTCAGCAGATCAGGCAAAACCTGTGTACAGAGGAACAGTTGATATTTTAGGTTCTGAAATCTGTCAGAATACTTGGACCGGAAACATTATCTGTTTAATTGATTAAGAGATGCTGCCTGACTTGCTAAGTGCTTTCAGTATTTTAGAAATAGAAAAGTATGATGGGGTAATTTAGGATGGAGAATTGTAATAGTAATTGAATTGAATGATATATATCTAGAGTGCCAAAGACACAGTACTGTATTTGACAATGTAGAGTGGTAAACAAGTTTGTAAATCTGGCGGGAGCAAGGATGTTGGGAATGGTGAGGGTGGAGTGCCGTGGGAGTGGTGTGGCAGAGAAGGAGTCCCAGGGGAGGGGGGGGGTGGCACCAGTGTAGACATACAGCCCTTAGACACCAGGCAAAGTAATTTGATTCCAAATAGGTTTATTGATCATTGCAGAATATCCCTCTAGTGTTTTCTGCTCCTCCCCCTCTCACTTTCCCTTTCCCTAATCATGAATTGCTTCTTCCTACACCCTTCCCAATTTCAGTCTGCAGTGGAGATCCATATCAGAATCAGGCTTATCATTCAGATACTTCAAGAAATGTGTTCTTTATTTTGTGGTGACAGTAAAGTGCAATGCATAAAATCACTACAATATTGTGAAAATGCCTTAGTCACCCTAGCCATATACAGTATATGTGCCTAAGACATTTGCACAGTTACTGTATAGTACAATATCTACACACCAAATTGAGGCATGGAAGCAGAATTAGGCCACTCAGCCCATTGAGTCTGCTCCACCATTCCATCATGTCTGATTTACTATCCCTCTCAACCTCATTCTCCTGTCTTCTCCCCATGACCTTTTCTGCCCTTATAAATCAAGATCCTATTAAACCTTTGCATCAAATATATCCAATGACTTGGTTTGCACAGCCATCTGTGGCAATGAATTCCACAGATTCACTGTCCTCTGATTAAAGAAATTCCTCCTCATCTCATTTGGAGATCCCCAATTGTGACGCTGCACCCTCTGGTCTTAGGCACACCTACTATAAGAAGCATCCTCTCTACATCCAGTTTATCCAGGCTGGTGGTTCCCAAAATGGATGATATTACTGCTATGGCTCTGGTGGGAGTCTATAAGGGGGTGATAAAGACACAGGGGGCAATGGGGGCAGCTGAGTGATTACAGATTTAATTTAAGAAATGAATTAATCTTTATAAGTTTTTGATCCTCAGTGCCTCATAATTGATTGCAATGATTATGTAATCACCTCTTCTCTTCCTAACCCATCATTCTTTTAGATTTTGCTTGAGTGCTCTACTGTTGTTGAAAAGCAATGTGATACTTCTGCATTTGGCATATCATGAGAAATCTGGACTGAAGAAATTGTTTTATTTCTGGGACAGGGCTGCGCTTTATTGCCGTTCACTACTGTAGAACAGTGTTAGCTAGTACAATTCCCATACTCTAATCTCACATTGACACAATTCCTGTGAAGTAAAGTCCAATGAAGTAAAGTTCAGAATCTGCCTTTTCAATTGGTTTTGACTGCACTTCTATAGCCTACGGCCCAATAAAGATATTGCTACTCTGCACTATGTACCTTCTAGCAGAGAGTGAGGATTTGCTTGAGATATGATCATGTCATAACTTTCCCCTTTATTGATTACCGAGCTTGAGGTTGAACATAAGCAATAGATGATAGACTGTGGTCATTGATCCATCACAAAAATGACAGAAGCAGACCAAACAAAAAGTGTAGACAGTATAGGATGGAGTATTTGAAATATAGATTTATATCAGCACCAAGCAATCGACAGCAATCGATGTGTGTGTTGTTTTTCTAAATGAGTCAGTGAAAACGTCCAGGCTCCTTGATTATTTGAAAAGTATATAATCTGATAAAGCAACCAAGAACCTGGCTTATTTTCTGTTACTTTGTGAAAACTTTCAAAAATGGAAAGCACTTCAAAACATGTTTGCCAGCGCTTCAAAAAAAACAGAGATGGTTTGCATTTTTCATGCAACATTTCATTGCTCATTGCTAAATCTGGAAAGCCCCATACAATTGGCGAAGAACTGATTCTGCCAGCAGTGGGGTGGGGGGGGAGGGGGAGGGGGAAGAGAGGTTCTGAGTGCAGTTTTGCTACATCAGCAGACCAAATACTTAAAAGCGATTCTGCTCTGTGACAACTCTGTTCAAAGACATAGATGAAATGTTGGAGAATGTGGAAGACTCATTGTGCAACATGCAAACGTACTTAGGACAAAAGAATTTGCTCTGGAGTTGAATGAGTCAACTTTACCACTGAATGACTCTTTGCTTCTTGATTATGTTTGCTTCATAGAAAATGAAAGCATAGCTGAAGAAATGTTATTTGCAAGGGAGCGAGAAACAGATATGAAGGTAGGGTCAATATTTGGGTTGCTGAGCAATTTTTCAAAGAGAAAGGCAATCTGCTTACCAGCATTCTTGTTGTGCAACAGATGGGGCACCATCGATGACAGGACACCACCATGGCTTTATTATTTTCTTGAAAAAAGCTGTACTTAACATATTTACCGTTCACTCTGTAATTCACATATAACATCATGTCACAAAACCCCTAAATCATTGGCTACACTAGTCACCTAATACTATTATCACAGTGGTAAATACAGTTAAGTCCCATGCTCACCATTTTCAGTCATGTATTGAGAATGATGAACTGTTTGAACACTTGCTGCTGCACATAGAGGTTATATAGCTCTCAAAATGAGACTGCCTAAAATGCTCCTATGCACTTTTTGAAACTGTTAAAATTCTTTGAAGACCTGAATGCTTCATTCAGTAATCACCAAGAACATTAAGCATGACGCTGCTTATTTGTCAAAATATTTGGCAAGATTAATGAAATCAATCTTCAATTCTAAGGCAATGATGTGAATTTTATCAAAGTCAAATCAGACGTTTCTACATTTCAGTCAAAGTTAACCCTACTTAAGTGAAAAATTGACCTTTGCAACCTTTCTATTTCCAAGCTCTCTGAGTTGGAAGAGAAAGAAAGAACCCAGATGATGATCTTTAAGTATACTGTGCCCACCTGGGTGAGCTACATAAAGACATGACAGAGAGATTTCAGAATCTTCTCTCCATCCAAATTCCATATTTGGTAATAACTACATTCCTGAACACTTGTAATGAGAAATCAACAGGAAGTGTGGAGGAAGAACTGAATAACTTGGAGCTGAAGCTGAGGTTCAAAAATTCATATCAAAACTTTTGGTTGCAGAAAGAAATCTCTAAACACTATCCTGCAGTGTGGAAAAGGTCAAAATGTTCTTTATTGCCTTTCCAGCACCATATTTAGTGGAGCATGGTTTCAGTGCAGTCATCCTACTTCTTCCAAACCAGCAAAGCAGACTGAAAATTACTGAACATGGGGATTTGAGGCACCCTCTGAGTGCCATTGCACCTGATATTGAGAAGCTGATATCACTACACCAAGCACATCCGTCTCTTTGAAGGTGAAAAAGCAGCATCACTGTAGACCCATCATACCCTGGACATCACCTATTCCACTCCTTCCTTCTGGTAGGCGCTTTAGATCACTGTACGCCAGGACAAATAGGTACAAGAACAGTTTCTTTCCGTATACCATCAGTCTTATGAACACTTGAATTTTAGTCTATTATAAACCAAGTCCACCTGTACGTACACAGGTATACCTCATTGTATATAGTTCACGATTATTTGCACTATTGTTTTGTTTGCTTTTTGATTCTGTACAGCAAGAGCTCAGGGAAACCGGCATCAAATTCCCTGCATGTGTCCACATACTTGGCAATAATAAAGGATTCTGATTCTGAACAATTGAACTACTAACTTATGCTCTAAAATTGTTGATGAAAATTGTTTTTACTGTAGTTGAACAAACAAATAAAATTATTTATTTGTTCAACTACAGTAAAAACAATTTTCATCAACAATTTTATTTGTAGCTGTAAACAGATTTGATTATTTTTTGCAATTACTTACCACTGCTTTGAATTTGCAGTTCTTATTTTTTTCACTGTGAATTTAAAATACAAATTCTTATAGTTTTTATGTAATGGCCAGAAAGGGAGAGCAGGTGCTGGGAATGTGGTTTGAGAGCCAAGGGGATGGGTACCCAAAAATGTTTGGGAACCACTGCTCTATAGTATCTGCCTCCACACCACACCTGGCAGCACATTCCAGACACCCTCTGCTCTCTGATATGAGATTTGCCCAACATTTCTCCTTTGAACTTTTCCCTTCTCACATTACATTCATCCCCTCTACTATAAGGCATTTCGAACATAGCTGTCTATCTATGCCTTTTTATAATTTTATAATCTTCTGACAGGTTTCCCCTCAGCCTCCGCCACTCCAGAGATAACAAACTTAGTCTATCCAATGTCTTGTTATAAACCTATCCTGGTAAAGCACTTCTGAACCTTCTCCAGAACCCCATATTGGTCCAAAATGGGGAGACTAGAACTGAATGAAGTATTCTAGATGTAGCCTAACCAGAGTTTTATCAAGTTTCAATAAACTTCCAGACTCTGGACACATACCAGATTTCTTAGCCTTCTGGAGAAGTATAGGCGCAGGTATGCTCTCTTGGCCATTGTATCTACCTGATTGGACCATAGCCAAGGTAGAATTGGCAGGTGTTGATTGTTCAATTTTGGAGATAATCAGGTGTAAGACAAGGGTAAAGGAGGTTTTTAGAAATTCTGAAATGTTGGAGAAAGGATGCATGTTAAAGTGAGAGAATAGAATCAATAAATTAATAGTCCTTCCAACTACAGAGAAGTACCTCATTATTTTAAGTAAAAGAATTATACCAGAAACACTGGTTTTGAAGGTATTCTCAAAGCAAGCACATTGTGATGATGTAAAGAGGTTTGGTAGAAGCAAAGGCAAGGCATGAAGATAGTGACTTAAAATAATAAATAATGCAATATATATAACTGTAAATAAATACAAAAGGAAAGGGAATAGTCCAAGATGGCCAAGGAAAGCTATGAATGAACCCAGAGGAGTTAGTTCTCTCCATCTGCTGATATTGTAGACATGCACAGGAAGAGCTGAACATATGTCTGCTTGGCAGACCATTCATGCGTATGGAACCTCATCTTTCCAAAGAAATCTGGAATTACAGAGCAAATGACAGTACTTACACAGTCAAAAATATGCACAGTATGCATGGCAATTATCTAACACACAGGAGACAGAGAAGTTCTCCGTCTAGAGGTTGCCTATTCAGCCTGTAATTGAATCGAAAGAGCTCCATCCACCCACTTTAAAGCACAACTATTTCTTTATAAGCAGTAATTTCAGAACTAACATGTTCAGAAATTTAATTAACCCATATATGTCTATTCAAAATACATTCCAAAATAGTATTGGAATTATTTTATGATGCTAGAATGTTTGAAAGGCACAATTCGTAAGTTAAGGATATATTTTTTCCACAGGGGGCCAGAAGGCACAGCTGTTATTGATCTTCTTAGTGACTGAAATTGAGGTAAAATTGCTAAACCAGACACATTTGTAGAAACAAATTTTGGAAAAGAGAACAAAAACACTTGCCTGACACTTGTGCGGGGTTCTTCTGATTGACCAATCTAACTTTTCCAGAAGATTGATGGAAATGTTGGAAAATGGTTTGAGCAACCAATGATAATATTTCTCCAGGGTTTCCACTAACATTTCAGCAGAAGATTGTAAAAAATGAAATTTTCACGCTGTTGCAGGTGTTGATGATAGAATCACCTATTTAAAAGTTTCCCTACTGTATGCTACTTGCCGAACCTTCTGATGTGATAATTGTGTAGGAAACAAAAAATTGGCAATGGTCTGAGAATGAGATGGGAGATAAGTTCACAACGCAGGTCCCTGACATTCATCTCAATTTCAGCATGAAACAATATAAATCTTTCAACAGATCTCTGCTGCAGATAAGCCATGAATATTAAGTGTCCAAAATTAAGTGTCCAACAGATTTTGGATATTTTAATATGCTTGTTTCATTTAACACGAACTTGGCAGAAAGACTTTGCAAAGTGTGATAACGTGCCAGTTTTCAATGCTGCATCTCCAACAACTTGTTTCTCCAATCAAGTACTGACAATAACAAACACTTGCAATATTAGAGGAAAAGTGAAATCTATTGCTAACATGCAATGGGTGTAATAGAAAGACAAAAGACAAGAACTTCAGGGATTTGAAGTAAACCCAATTGTTGAACAGTATAAAGTGGAAAATTACTGAAACTTAGAGAACATGACAGCAAGCCAGAGCTGGCTATATTTGTGGCAAACTTGAACTGCTATTTACCAGGACACATCTTGCCCAGCTCTGAGATTATTAGATGCTCTTGGACCATGCTATTTCTTCCAGTGTAGTCCTGGACTCAATGTTCTGCTGGAAGTTTGAAAGTGCAGTGGAGGGCCTTCTGCACAGAACTGACAGACTGCAGTGAAAGAATGGCTTTGACTACTATTGAGTTCTTACTCTCTGACCACCAAAGCTGTCAATGTTAGTGAATATTTGCGAATGTCAAATACATTCTTTGGCTTTCACAAACACGTAAAAACTTTTTGGGACATGCCAAAAATAAAAATAACATTAAAAAGTTACTTTTTATTAAATGGAATGGAGTGTAACTTTAATATTGAACTGATAATTCAAATATTTTAATTGTCTTCTTACCTTTCTCCTGACAGCCAACCATTGTAACTAATTTAGTGGTTTCAATGTACTTGCCCTATGTTAGATTTTTTGCCGGTTCAATTGGTGGATTTCCCAAACTGCTAACAAAGAAACTCATTGACAATAGATGTTGGTGCTAGGCTGGTGAACTCTGTTCACAATAGAAGTCTGAGTAATGCTGACACAAGTCAGTCTATAATCAGAAGTAGACTAGTTTCATTTGTTGCAATCTTGCCAAAAGATCAGCTATACTAGATCAGCAACTGGACCTGTTCTAGGTCTAAGTTGGGGAAAGCACAATAGAACTGTTAAAATATGAACAGAACTGAATGTCAAAGGAATTATAAAAATGTTTTGATTTGATTTTAATTGTTAATTCAAGTGTTTTATCATTGGTCTTAAGCAAATGTCTGTTATTTATTTTTAGATTGGGCTTTCTCTGTATACAGTATTTGAGTGGAAGGAAGTCACCGGCAATCACAAGGATTGTGGAAGAAAGAGACATTGGCATCAATCATGCTTTGAGACCTGTGCATCACAGCACAGTTGGTTCATTTGAAGTATTTCAAATTTAAATGTTCCTGGTTCTAATTCTACTTTCTTGCTTATAAATTTTATGTAGAAATTGTGTGTTCATTTATATTGAAAAGTTGTAAAGATAATAAATTATGGGCAATACCCAGTTATCTGTTATCTCTTATCTGCAATGTGGAAATACAATAAGTTATTTGAACTGCATTTCTTCAAATGTGCTCTTCACGATATTATTTTAAATTAATATTTCATTATTTATACAAAGTAGCATAGTAACAGAAGGTTCCAAAGCTATTTCACTAATTCCTCTTGAGGCAGCACATTGGCTCATTGTTTCCATGACAACAGCCACAGACCAGAACCCAAAGCCATTTGTGAGATTAAATACATGATGCACTACAGAAAGTAATGGTTTGCTGAAAATACAAATGAACCAACCATTAAATGATGTTGGAATTATAAATTAAAAATGACTTAATACTTGTTAGTATGTTTTAACATATGGAAGGAATGATAGGATGAAGTTTATAATAGGCCAAATCAAACTTGATTTGTCCCTTTCCTGGATTCACTATCCATAATGCTCAGCTGCCCAAAGTCATTTGACACTGATGTAAAGAAATGAATTTGATTTTCCAACCAGAGGCATTGTTTGGCAAGGTTTTGTGAGGTATCAGCAATTGACCTGAATGCAGGTGACACTGCTTCCTGAGTGCACTGACAGTCTTTAACAAGAGACAAGGCTGAGGATGGAGCCTTGTTCTTGCTCTCAGTCAAAAATAATACAATAATAGTCACAGTATTTCAAAACAATAAGGGTCACTCCAAAAAAAATTCAAAATTAACATTGATTATGAGTAAATACTACTGAAAAATAGGGCCACTGTGCAAAAATCTTAAATACATATATATAGCTTGGATTACTAATACTTTTGTACAGTACTGTATTTGACAATACCAGCCCGGAGACACCAAGCCAGGACAGATAATTCCACATAATTGGTTTATTGATCATTACAGAATGCCTCTCTCGTGCTTCCCACTCTCTCCCCTCTCCCTTCTCCTTTTCCAAACCGTGATTCCTCCTTCCCTGCTCCCTTTCGAATCACAGTCCTAATAGAGACCCAGATCAGAATCATATTTATCATCACTCACATACAGTGCCTGTAAAATTATTGACCTCACTTAGAAGTTTTCATGTTTTATTGTTTTACAACATTAAATCACAATGGGCTTCATTTGGCCTTTTTGACACTGATCAACAGAAAAAGACGCTTTTCTGTCAAAGTGAAAACAGCTCTCTACAGAGAGATCTAAATTAATTAAAATATAAAACACAAAGTAATTGATTGCATTAGTATTCACCCCTTTAATATGACACACCAAATCATCACTGGTGCAGCCAATTGGTTTCAGAAGTTGGATAATTAGTTAAATTGAGATCACCTGGGTGCAGTCATGATGTTTCAATTGTTGAATGAACTCAGCCTTTTCTCCTTGGAGCAATGGAGAATGAGAGGTGACCTGATAGAGTTGTACAAGATAATGAGAGGTATTGATTGTGAGGATAGTCAGAGGCTTTTCCCCAGGGTGAAATGGCTGGCACGGGAGGGCATAGTTTTAAGGTGCTTGGAAGTAGGTACAGAGGAGATGTCAGAGTTAAGTTTTTTACCCAGAGAGTGTTGAGTGCATGGAATGGGGTGACGGTGGTGGAGGTGGAAATGATCGGGTCTTTTAAGAGACTCCAGGATGGATGAATGTAACATAGAAAAATAGAGGGCTATATGTAAGCCTAGGTAATTCTAAGGTAAGGACAAGTTCGGCACAGCTTTGTGGGCCAAAGGGCTTGTATAGTGCTGTAGGTTTTCTATGTTTCTATACACCTGGTGGTGAGTCAGTATCCAGGGAAAACTAAATCACGAAGACAAAAGGACACTCCAAACAACTCAGAAAAACAGTTATTGAAAAGCACAATTAAGGGGATAGATACAATAAAATTTCCAAGTCACTAAATACCCTTGGAGTACAATTAAGTCAACCATCAAGAGATGGAAGGGATATGGTGCAAATGTAAATCTGCCCAGAGAAAGGTTATCCTCAAAAACAGAATGATCATGTAAGAAGGGGACTAGTGAAGGAGGCCACCAAGAGACCTATAACAACTCTGGAGGAGTTATAAGCTTCAGTGACTGAGAAGAGAGAGACTGCACGAACAATAACTGTTGCCTGGGTGCTCATCTGTGGAAATGTCTGAGCCAATGGTGGTGGCGAGCAGAGGAATTCACCACACTGGGACCGGCAGACTGTTGCCCTGCAAGTGGGGCCACTGGTCTGGGCGAAGTGGGGATGGGAGTGGTGTTGGGGGCCTGGGTCTTATTGAATGACAGGACGTGCTAGAGGGGCCGAGTGGCCTGCTCCTGTTCCTGGTGTCTGTGTTTTAAAAATTATTTTGTGTTTAATAATTGTAATAAATTTAGACCAATGTGTAGAAATTTGTTTTCACTTAGATTGAAAGAGTCTTTTCTGTTGATCAGTGTCCAAATGCCAAATTAAATACATCGTGATTCAATGTGTAAAACAATAAAACATGAAAACTTTCAGGTGGTGTGAATACTTCTTACAGCAGTACAGTGCAATACATAAAATTACTACAGTACTGTGCAATAGTTTTAGGCACCCTAGCTATATATATGTTCCTAAGACTAGCACAGTATAAATAAGAACTGAATAAATAAGAACTGAATGGGTCAAACATCATCTGTGGAGATGAATGGATGGCCCACATTTCAGGATATGTCCATGGATCAGGATGTAAAGATCTCATGCAGGGTTTTGGTCTGAAACAATGACCATCCCATCACTTCGTTAGATGCTGCTTTATCTTATGAGTTCTCCCAGCAGTTTGTTTCTCTTTGCTCCAGACTTCCCCCATTTAAACTTGCTCATGTCTGCATGTGTAGTTCATAGGGTCACTTTAGCCTGCACTTCTCTGTGATAAGACCATGCTCTACCTGCTCTTGATCTCAGCCCCAATTTTGTAAGAATGCCTGACTCACAGACTGAAGATTCATCTTTCTTAGCAACATAGTCAATGATTCATCTACCACAACACTTCGCAGCAGAAGTTGAGGCTGTTTAGATAAAGGATTTTTCTCTGATAAGAACAGCCTATGAACTAACAAGGACAGTCTTGATTTACACTGCCATGACATCTCAGGCTCACAGACAAAAAATAAAGTTTCAGAAGTACAGAACCAAGAATATTATAAATGTGACGAGAATACACATAAAATTAAGATGTTTGCTGGCCTGGGTTAGCATCAGTGACATCAGCAAGTGGTCTGCCACCTGCCCTCAGGGGAAGGAGAGATAAGGAACAATGGAGCAGCGTCTGGAGATGTGTAATGAAGGGACGTGGGAGAGAGAGCTGTCTGGAGCGGCTCCCCTCTTTGAACCTTGAACTGTTTGAAGTGATGGACAGGCGATGCCCCAGCAGGGGGATAAAAAGGGACAGGTTCGCTAAGGCAGGACACACGCCACCCGAGGTAACGAGACCCTGGAAGCGGTGCGCCTCTCACGAGTGGGTGAGAAGTATCAGACAACGACCAGGGTGGAAAGGTACGATCAGCGGGAACCCGGTGTGTGTCCGCCCTTGCCTGGGTGCCGGGTTCACTGCAGAGGATCGACCACATCTGGAGGAGGGGTCACAGTCGGTGACCTCAGGTGACATCACCAAGGACCCGCCCAAAAGTTGCTTGTGAGCAATATCGCCGGTCTGTGAGTGAAGCCGTTCTGAATGATCAGTTGTTCCTGTTCTATCTCTCTCTTCTCCCACGTTGTCCATCGCCATGGCAACGATTACTGCGAACTGAACTGGACTGAACTTTGAGTCACTTTGAAATTTGGTCATGTACCCCTAGACAACGATAGGGCTTGATTGATGCTGTTATCTTAATTCTGTGCACATGTGTGTCTATCATCGCTGAACTGTTGCATTTATTATCCTTTCGATTACTGTGTTGCTTGTTTCTTTAATAAGTCTTTCTTAGTTCTAGTACTCCAGACTCCAACTGAGTGATTCATTTCTGCTGGTTTGGCAACCCAGTTACGGGGTACGTAACATAAATTACTGAAAATCCACTGAACATTAACAGACAAGCATAAAGAAAAGTTCCTAGTTCAAAGTAACTTTATTATCCAAATACATATACAGAAAGTCACCATACGCAACCCTGAGATTCAATTTCTTGTGGGCATACTCAACAAATCTATAGAATAATAACTATAACAAAACCAATGAAAGACCACACAACAGGGATGTTCAACCAGAGTTCAGAAGACAGCAAACTCCGCAAATACAAAAAAGATGAAACAGTAATAGCAAATAACTATGCAATAAATATGAAGAACATGAGCAAAAGAATCATTTAAAGTGAGTCAATTTGTTGTACGAACATTTCAATAATGAGGCAAGTGAAGTTGAGTGAAATTATCCCCTTTGATTCAAGGGCTTAATGATTGAGAGGTAGTAACTGTGCATGAACCTGGTGGTGTGAGCCCTGAGGCTCTTGTACCATCTTCCTGATGGCAGTAGTGAGAAGAGAACATGTCTTGGGTGGTAGGAGTCCCTGATGATGCTTTCCTGCAATAACGCTTCGTGCAGATGCTCAACAGTTGGAAGAGCTTTACTTGTGATGGACTAGGCTGTGTCCACTACATTTTGTAGGATTTTCCATTCAAAACATTGGTGTTTCCATAACAGGTTGTGATGTAGCCAGTCAATATACTCTCCACTGCAGTTTGTCAATTTTAATTTTAGAAGACAGTTTTAGAAGTTTGTCAATTTTAGATATCATGCCATATCTCTCCTAAAGAAGTAAAGGTGTTGCTGTGCTTTCTTCGCAATTGCACTTATGTGCTGGGCCAGGATGGGTCCTCTGAAATAATAACACTGAGGAATTTAAAGTTGTTAACCTTCTCCACCTTGATCCTCTGATGAGGACTAGCTCATGGAACTCCAGCGTTCCCAAGAGCAAGGGAGAGCAGCCAGAAATCTTGGTGCAGACTCTCAGATTGTAGTAAGGATGTGGTCAACAAATTATAATGGGAGATAGAAACCACATGCCAATAAGACAACAAATCAGAATTGATTAAAGAGCTTATGGTAAAAAAACCCCTTGGGTAAAGTAATCATAATATGATTAAATTCACCTTAAAATTTGAGAAGGAGAAGCTAAGGTTAGAAATATCAGTATTACTGTGGACTAAAGGGTATTACAGAATCATGAGAGAGCAGTTGGCCAGTATTGACTATGGTCATGCACTTTAGTAGAAGAAATTAAAGGGTTGACTATTTTCTAAATGGACAGAAAAATACAAAAAAAAAACCTGAGGTGCAAAGGGTGTTGGGATTCCTTGTGCAGGATTCCCTAAAAGTTAATTTGCAGGTTGAGTCTGTGGTGAAGAATGCCAATACAATGTTAGCATTCATTGCAAGAAAACTAGAATATAAAAGCAAGGATGTAATTTTGAGACTTTATAAGGCACTGGTGAGGTCTCACTTGGAGTATTATGAGCAGGTTTAGGCCCCTTATCTTAGAAAGCATGTACTGAAACTGGAGAGTGTTCAAAGGAGGTTTACGAAAATGATTCCAGGATTGAATGGCTTGTCATATGAAGAGTGTTTGATGGCTCTGAGCCTGTACTCACTAGAATTCAGAAGAATGATGGGTGACCTCATTGAAACCTATCGATTGGTGAAAGGCCTCGATAGAGTGGATGTGGAGAGGATGTTTCCTATGGTGGGAGAATCTAAGACTAGAGGACACAGCCTCAGAATAGAGGGGCATCCTTTCAGGACAGAGATGAGGAGGAATTTCTTTAGTCGGAGAATGCCTTCCATTCTACCATGTACCTTTTCTTTTATCCTCCCCTCCCTTCTGTCTCTCTCTCTGTATGGTGGTGGAATACTCTTAGCTTGTCTGTTTAAAAACATCCCCAATAACACTCAAGAAACTCAATGCCATACAGGATAAAGCAGCTTCTTATTTGGTACCCTATCCAATGCCTGAAATACTGACTCCCTTAATTACTGCTACACAATGGTTGGAGCATGCAGCGCCCACAGACTCCAGTTCCTTGCTGAGGTTGATTTCACATTATCATCAAAAATGTCTGGCCCCTCTCATCAAGAGGGTCAAAATCAGCTGATGCAAAGGAAGTGAACCACCTACAAGTTCTCTTCCAAACTGCACTTTATTCAGCTTGAAAATATACCACTGCTTCATTGTTGCTTTATATAAATCCTAGACTTGCCTATCCAATAAATGGTGATTGATATTTTGGGATTAGCTTCACCAACACCTTTACAAGGGTAATTAGAGGTGGGCAATAAATACTTGGCTTGTCAACAATGCCTAGAAGTGCAACTATTTTTTTTTAAATTAGCATGCCCTTCGAACACACCAATCAATGAGAAATCATTACCTGACAAAAATTTACAAAGATGCTTGAAAGAAAGCTACATTTAAAAAAAAGTTCTTTAAGAACATTTCTACTGAGTTGGTTTACAGCTGTAAAGCATAAGCCAATAGTTTCTATTGATTAATAGAGAGCAAGAGGCTGACTAAAGCAAAAGCAGGAAGTGAGTGATCAGGATTCCCCATTGCAATCTAATGTCTTCTGTTATATAAATATAAGGGCTAATATTTATTCCCTTTCTCTCAACGCCCTTGTTCAGACCCTTTATAAAGTTAGATTTAAATAAAAGATATTTAAATTGAAGGTTAAACAGAGGAAGGAAGAATTATGTTTGGTGATTGAAAATATTAAATGAACAATGATATATACCTTAATAGAAAAGATTTGCTAACCACAGAGAGTAGAAATGTAGAAATACTGTGTAAATTCAATGTGCAAGAGAAGATTAGTTTCACTAAGTATATGCAATGCTCCATGAAAATGGGATCATTGTGAGACACTTCTTCTATAGTGTTCAGGTAAAAAAAAACTGTACAATCAATATTTTTTAATTCCCCTTTTATAATCTTGGACAAATTAGATCAATTTAGACAGGGGTTCCCAACTGGGGTCCACAGCTTAATGATATTGGTCCACGACATAAAAGAAGTTGGGAACCCCTGGCTCAGAACATCGTATTGAGTTGCGCTATTATATTTCCCTCAGAGTTACAGGGAGAAGACAAGAGAATGAGGTTAAAGAAATTTGCCAACTCGATTGGCTGAATAGCCTAATTCTGCTCCTATATTTTTCATCTTAGTAAGATAAAGCCACGACTTGATGCCATTTCATCATGAAGACTTCCTGTGTATCTTCATTCACGGCATCTGCTGGCAAAATAGACCAAGTTATGTCTTTTAGTGTTTCTCTTTTGTTGAACTGAAATAACAATCTCAGCAGCTGCAGTACTGAACTTTCATTTTACTCTGTGGACTTCTACCAGGTTATCTCAACCTGATTACAGATTTCTTGGTTTTTATAGACTTTTTTCAGCAAATGTGTTTCTTAATTACTCTATTTGAGAAGCATTGTCGTTTTTTTGTAACCTTTCCTTATTTTAATCATTCACTTGCAATGAATATGTGGGAAATTACAGAGTGAGCTGTTAGTTGATGTATTCACACTGTACAGGAATCAGACATTCCGCCAAAGAGGCTTCCAAAACATGTTTGTATTTTTTTAAATCAATGAATAAAATAATATAACTTACCTTAATTTAGAACAATATTCTATGTATAGAAATTATTTAAGCATGTCTTAATTGTTGTATGCCATTGGATTCAACTGCACATGTTTATGCGTTTCGGAAGCATATCTCTGAAGGAAAATCAAAACTCAGGCAACAAAGAAAATCTTATTGATTCTCTTCTGGCCTGCTTTTCACTTCCTGTTCTTTTCCTATGTTCACCTGATGACAGGCAGGAAGGTCCAGAGCGATTGGAAGGCCTATGGCCCTGTCCCAGATGATTGAGGTGGGCGTTGAGAGCTCTTGGCTATTAAAGTACTTTGAACTGCTTTTAAATGATATCGATATTCAAAATCAGGTTGAAAGATTCAAATAATTCAATCATAAAATGATTCAAAATGATTAAAATTTAAAAAATGATTGTAAATGTAGTTAAAACCTTAAAGTGCAAGAAACTAATTAAAAACAAATACATAGTAAAATAGGAAAAAACATTTATTTATATTAAAGTCAAAAAATGTTGAATGCTCTGAGCAAGTTCAGTAATATCTACAGGGGTGGAGATCTGTAGAGTTAAGTTAAATTCTTGACCTGCATTTACTCTTTCAATAAAGATGGGTCACCATTTTCAAATGACTGGAGTGGCACTACTTATGCCAATCATCCAGAAAAAAGACTTATACAATGTCTCAGTATAATTAGTGCTGCTGTTCGACTCCACGGTGATTCCAATAGTACAGGCAATGTTAACTGTGAGAACAACTGACCTCTATGTCACTTCTAATTATGGCAATGTGTACGTGTGAATGTTAGACAAGCTGACCCACAGTCACTCAATCTACCTTGTCATGGCCCTTGCACTTCTTTTTTTTCACCTGCACTGCACTTTCTCTGCAAAAGTTACATCACATTCTGCATTCTACTTTTTTTCTTTCATACTACCTCAATCTTTAAGTGATCTGACTGGTTGATACCACTAGGTCTGATACTGATGGCTCACTATGAAACTACGAACAAAAAGTAAGCACGTTTAGGCTTTCTGCCCGACCTGTCCTTTCCATAGATGCTGCCTGACATCCTTTATTCCTCCAGTATTTTGTACTGTGTACTCTATGTGCTGCTCTGGATTTCCAGCACTTGCAGAATCTCCTGCATTTAGTACATTCAAGCTCATTCTATTACGAAGAATCAATAAATATTGTGATAGATTATGGTCTTCTAAACTATAATCTGTTATTTGAATTCAGTCTTTCAAACAAATTCTATCATAATCTGGAAATAAAAGAAGGCATTCTTCCATGTCACTCTTCCTAATGAAATCCAGATGCACAGAAAGCATCAGATAACAATACGACTTTTAAAAATATAATTGCAAATCTCTAACTTATTCTGGCAGTGAATGTAGTTATCTATTGACAACACAAGAAGACACAACAACATTAAAATATGAGAACACAAAGTACCTTCTCTGAAAAATAAATGAATGGTGTAAAGAGCTTCACTCAAGTAGCAACTCAACCAAAGAATAAATGAGATGTGGCTTCTGGTCTTGATATCAGATCATTAAGGAAGAAAACTATTATTGATTCTTTTGATTAGTAACTTTTTGATTTATGCTACAGAAAGTGTGCTTCCTCACAAAACCATCTTCTACCTATGAGAATTTCAAATTTAATTAACTAAAATAAATTTTAAAACATTAATCATTTATTTTGTAATTGGATTGGATTTCAATTGTCAATTTGTGAATATTTTGATGTCCTCTTCAAAGCTTTTCAAAGCAAACCATGCATCGCACAATGCTAATATAACTTTTGAACACTCCTTGGAGGTCTGTAAATAAGTGCAATTAGCAGAAACATTCTTGATGATCATTTTTCTTTGATGTACAGAAAAGCTTGCTTTTAGAATAATAGATATCTAGATTCCAGAGTGATGAAGCCTCCTGGTCAAACATGGGCAAAGAAACTTTCTGATTACAACTACTGTTCTTCCTTAATTGATGAATTAGTGTTTCTCCATGTTGACTGAGTGTTGGGGGATTTCAACATACATCAACAAGAATGGTGCAAAGTCATCACCACTGTCAGTGCCGGCAGAATTCTAAAGGGTAGGTCTGTAAAAGTGGGTCTTCAGTTGGTAGCAAATCAATCAGCAGGTGTAAAAACCATCTTAACTTTGTCCTCAGCAATCTCACCAAGAATCCCAACTGATTTGTCAGGGAAGGTTTTCCCTTAAGGAAACCATGCAGACTTTGACGAATGTCATTACATGACTCCAAATATCCCGAAACTACATCCTTAACAATTGACTTCAACATCTTCCCAACCACTGAGATCAGACTTACTGGCCTATAATATCCTTTCTTCTGCCTTCTTCTCTTCACGAAAAGTGGAGTGACATTTACAAATTTCCAGTCCTTCAGATTAATTCCAGAATAAAGTGATTCTTGAAAGATCATTATAAATGCATCCACAATCTCTTTAGCTACCTCTTTCTGAACCCTGGGTTGTCGTCCATCTAGTCCACATGACTTACCTATCTTCAGAGCTTTCAGCTTTGCAAGCACCTTCTCCTTAGTAATAGCTGCTGCACTCACTTCTGTATCCTGAAACACTCAAAATTCCGGCATACTGCTAGTGTCTTCCACAGTGAAGACTGATGCAAAATATTTATTCAGTTCATCTGCAATTTCCTTGTCGCCCATTACTACCTCTCCAGAATCATTTTCCAGCAGTCTAATATTTACTCTCCTTCTCTTTTACTCTTTATATATCTTTTGGTATTCTCTTTGATATTATTAGCCAGCTTACCATCATGTCATCTTTTTGGCACTTACGACTTTTTTTAGTGCCTTCTTTTTAAAAATCTTTTTATTGATTTTCAAGTTCAAAAACATAGTAACAATAGTAATACAAAGAGATTGGAATTACATTATTGATAATAAACATATGCAAGTAAAACTATAGATAATACAAGTATACTAGACTTCCCAAACTCTTGATATAGTTAATCATGATAAAAGGAAAAATACAGAAGATCACAAGAAAGAAAAAAACCCAATGTAACAAGAAAAACTAAGAAAAAAAACTAAACTAAACTAAACCAAAAACTGATTGAAACAAAACAAAACAAGTCTGGGCTAATATATTACATTGAATACAATTATTAATGTCGTCAACTCCGCTCCTCTATCCATATGTTCTAGGTAATAAAAAGGATTCAGAAAAGGTCAAGCTACATCAAATGAAAGTGTTGAATAAATAGCTTCCAGGTCTCTTCAAATTTAACAGAAGGATCAAAGAAGACATTTCTCATTTTTTCTAAATTTAAACATGATATGGTTTGGGAAAACATTGAAATGTAGTAGGGGGATTGGTCTCTTTCCAATTCAATAAGATGGATCCTCTAGCCATTAATGTAACAAATGCAATCATCCAACAAGCTGAAGAGGACAAGGAGCTATGATCCATCATTGGTTAACCAAAAATTGCAGTAATAGGGTGAGGTTGTAAATCAAGGCACAAAACTGTTGAAATAATATTAAAAATATCTTTCCAAAATTTTTCCAAGAGAGGGCAAGACCAGAACATATGAGTCAAAGAAGCTATCTCAGAGTGACATCTGTCACAAACAAGACTAATATGGGAGTAAAAATGAGCTAGTTTATCTTTAGACATGTGAGCCCTATGTACCACCTTACATTGTATCAACATATGTTTAGCACACGTAGAGGAAGAGCTAACTAACTGAAAAATTTTCTCCCATTTCTCTGCAGGTAAGTGAAGTTGAAGTTCCCTTTCCCATTCATTTTTAATTTTATCCGATATACGTGGCTGTATTTTCATAATTATATCATAAATAGTTGTTATTAAACCCTTCTGATAAGGATTTAAACCTAATTTTTTCCATGATATCAGTTGACTATGAAGTTGGAAAGGTAGGTAGCGTAATATTTTAAAATTTTCTTACTTGTAAATATCTAAAAAAAATGGGATCTGGGCAAATTATATTTATTGGACAACTGTTCAAAAGACATGAAACAGTTATCCAAGAATAAATCACGAAAGCATATTATACCCTTCATTTTCCATATCAAAAAAGCTTGATCCATAACAGAAGGTTGGAAAAAAATTAGATATAATAGGGCTTGATAAAATAAATTTGTTCAAACCAAAAAATTTACAAAATTGAAACCAAATTCGTAGTGTATGTTTAACTATTGGATTCACCATTAGTTTATTCAATTTAGAGAGAACAAAGGGAAGCCAAGTTCCTAAAATAGAAACCAGTGAAAACCTTTGTACAGAGTAACATTCAAGGTTTACCCATTGTGGATTTGGGATTATATCCCAATCTTATGTCCAAAGTATTAAATATCGAATATTAATTGCCCAGTAATAAAATCGTAAATTTGGCAATGCCAAACCACCATCTTTTTTGGGCTTCTGTAAGTATTTTATACTTAATCTGGGATATTAATTCTGCTATATATAAGAGGAAATTTTAGAATCAACAGTATCAAAAAAAGATTTAGGAATAAAAATTGGTACTGCTTGAAATAGATATAAAAATTTAGATAGAATAATCATTTTAATAGCATTGATTCGGCCGATCAGTGATAAAGATAATAGGGACCATTTAGTAAACAATAGTTTAGCCTGATTAATTAACGGTAAAGAATTGAACTTAAATAAGTACTTATGCTTCTTAGTAATTTTAACACCCAGATAAGTAAAATAATCAGTAATCAATCTGAATGGTGAATGTCTATAAATGGGAACCTGCATATTTAATGGGAAAAATTCACTCTTACTCAGATTCAATTTGTAACAAGAAAAGTTTCTAAACTGAGCAAGCAGAGCTAAAACTGCTGGAATGGATTTCTCGGGGTTAGAGAAATATAATAATAAATCATCTGCATATAGTGATAGCTTGTTTCTCATTCCCGTGGGTAATGCCAAATATATTAGGTGAGACATGAATAGCAGTAGCTAAAGATTCCAGGGCAATGTCGAATAATAATGGACTAAGAGGGCAACTCTGCCTAGTACCACGAAATAACTGAAAAAAGGGAGATTCTTGATTATTGGTAAATACCGAAGCCGAAGGGGTAAGGTATTTCAATTTAATCCAAGATATAAATATTGGACTGAAATTAAATTTCTCAAGCGTATTAAACAAATATGTCCATTGGACTCTGTCAAAAGCTTTCTCAGTTTCCAGTGAAATGACGCATTCTGGAGTTCTAGATGAAGAAGTATAAACAATATTCATTAATCTCCTAATGTTAAAGAAGGAATAATGATTTTTAATAAATTCAGTCTGGTCAACAGCAATAATTTGAGACAATACTTTCTCCAGTCTAGTTGCCAGTATTTTAGAAAAAATCTTGGAATCCGCACTTAGCAAGGATATAGGCCTATATGATGCACATTCAGTAGGATCCTTATCTTTTTTAAGAATTAGTGAAATAGAAGCTCGATAAAAAGATTGTGGTAATTTACCTATAAATACTGCATCCTTAAAGACTCTACATAACCAGGAGGCAAGTATAGTAGAAAAGGATTTTAAAAATTCTACTGTATAGCCATCTGGACCAGATGCTTTACCTGAATTCATTGAGGAAATAGCATCCTTAATTTCTTCTTCCATAATAGGTGCATCTAATTTTAAACGTTCATTGGATGGTAATTTCAGAATATCCAATTTCCTTAAAAATTCATGCTTTATAGTGCGGTCATCAGGAAATTCTGATTGATATAAAGAAGTATAAAATTTTTGAAAGGATTTGTTTATCTCATCATGATCAACAGTCAGAGTGCCATCTCTTTTGTGAAGCTTAATGATCTAGTGCTTAACTGAAGCAGTTTTCAATTGATTAGACAGTAATTTCCCAGATTTATCACCATGTATATAAAACTGACTCCTAGTTATAATTAATTGATTTTCAATCGAGGATGATAGTCGTAGACTTTACTCCATTTGAAGTTCGACTCTTTCTTTATAAAACTCCTTATTCAGAGCAATAGGCTATTTCCTGTCAATTTCTTTAATCTTGTCAACCAACATAAATATTTCATTATTAATTCGCTTTTTCAGTCCAGCAGAATATGAAATAATTTGTCCTTGGATATATGCTTTAAAAGTATCCCATAATACCCCGCTGGAAATTTCTTCCGAAAAATTCATTGAAAAGAAAAAGTCAATCTGTTTCTCAATAAAGTTGAGAAAGTCCGAGTCCTGAAGCAGAGTGGTATTGAACCACCATTGTCTAGTACTAGAAGATGTATCCATTAACTTAATTGAGAATCTCAATGGTGCATGATCGGAAATAGCAATGGAATCATAGTTACAGTCAATCACAAATGGAATTAAATGAGAATCAATAAGGAAATAATCAATTCTAGAATAATGATGATATACATGGGGAAAGAATGAAAACTCCTTATCTTTGGGATATAAAAATCTCCAAATTTCTGAAACTCCAGAGTCAACCATAAAAGAATTGATAAGAGTAGCCAATTTGTTCGGGAGCACCTGTTCAGACATTAATCTATCCATCGAGGAACTTAAACAACAGTTAAAATCTCCACCCATTATCAACATGTAATTATTTAAATTAGGAAGGGATGTAAAGAGATGCTTAAAAATTTCACAATAATCAACACTTGGAGAGTAAACATTGACCATGACAAATTTTTTGTTAAAAAGCAGACCAGTAATTAACAAAAATCTACCATTCAGATCTGAAATGGTCTCATAATGCACAAATGAAATTGAAGAATCTGTAAAAATAGAAGCACCTATCACTTTGGCCTGAGACTTTGAATGGTATTTTTAATTTTCCAAAACCTAAAAAATCGCTGATTATCCTTTTTCCCGCACATGAGTTTCTTGTGCAAAGATAATATGAGCATTCATTCTGTGGAATACTTAATTTTTTTTTTGGTTTAATTGGGTGGTTTAAACCGTTTGTATTCCAAGAAACAAAATTAATAACCTTATCCATAATACTTAAATCGAGCATATGGTACGTAAAGGGTTAACCAGAATACAAACTCATGACCCCGGAAGAGGGAATAAAAGTTCAAAGAGGAACCGGCAGTTGTGACATTTCGGACATTTTGGTAGTTTCGAGTCAGTCCATTTGAAAGGAGAATCTAAACTAAAAATAAAAATGGAAATAAGAGAATATCCCCTCCCCCTCACAAAAACCCAAAAAAGGCCAAACAACGGCCAATACTAAATCTAATGCTAAATCTAACCGCATCTCTCCAGAAGGCAACTCAAAAGATATATGTTTTTTTTTAAAGAAACCACCCATAGTCAAAAAAGTAGAGAAAGAGATTACCATAAATGTAAAAACAGATTACAACACTTGCAAACAGAGAGTATCTTCTTACTCAAATTTCAAAAAAAAAGTGCCAATTCATATTGTTAGTTCTTTTCAGACACAAATGATTGAAAATAATGCACCAAAAAAAATAAAGTCTGGGGGAGGAAGAAAGCGAGACGCCATCTTAAGATGTAAAAAAAGACGAGTGCTTCCCCAATAAAGTTTCAAAGAAAGAAAAATCGAACACTGAATCTACTACTTAATTACTCTCAAAAGCAGAAAAATTAAAAGTAAAAAAAAATTAAAAAACAGAATCAGTAAAGAAAGAAGAAAACTTTTATCCAAAAATACAAAAAAATACCTACACTACAAACCCAAGGCAAAAGTCCTCAGATTATAAAAATCCAAAGCTGTAAGCTAGTTGTTAGCTTTCTTTAAAAAAAACAAGCGAGTAAGAACAAAGACAAAAAACAACAGTCCATTAATTAGTCCGGAGAAGAGGAACACTGATTGTCAAGAAAACTTTGAGCTTCATCCAGAGATTTAAACAGACGACGCAAGTTATCGGCAAGAACGATTCTCAAACGCGCTGGGAACAACGACGCTGGATTAAGGCCTTTTTGATAAAATTCTGACATCTGCAGTTTAAAAGCCATCCGTTCCCTCAGAAATTCAGGATTAAGATCTTCGACAAGGTGAAATTTGAAACTTTGAAATTCAATCATACCTTTCTGCCGGGCAGCTCATATCACACGAGCCTTACGGTGAACATAATGGAACCGAATAATTATGGATCTTGGTTTAAATTCCCTGGAAGGTTTGGGGCGCAATGTATGGTGCGCGCAATCGAGCAATGGAGGAGCCTCCAAAACTTCTGAACCAAACAAATCCATTAAAAATTGAAGAAAGTATTTGGTAGGATCGCCCATCTTGATATCGTCAGGAAGCCCGACTATCGGCAACTTCTGTCGTCGAGATCAATAATCTTAGCTTTATAACGTTCCAACATATGGGATGTCGAAGCTAGATTTTTTTTCCCAAGGCTTCAATCTTTCGGTCTCTCTGCCGACCGACGACATCCGGTTCTGAAATTCTAGTTTGTTGTTGATCAATTTCACGTCTACACGATCTAATGTCATCTTGAATCATCTTCAAAACTTCTTCAAACACAGCAAATCTTTGATTAAGCTTCTCCTCTGGAAGACTCGACGTTGTTTCAAAAGTTAATGGTATTTGCTTAGAGGCTTTAGGATCGCCTTTTTATTTCTGTTGCCTTTGGAGTCTTTCCCATTTTTAACTTCTCGTCCTCTGGTTTGCATTTCCAGCGAGTTAAAATCAAAGTTCAAAGATATGTCTGTGGTATAAACCTTTTAGTGTAGGTATAAACAGAGTAAATAAAGATGGTTACGGGTAAAAGAAGTAAAGGGAATGGAGCGAAGCCAAAATGTACCTCACACCATGAGCACCTCCTGAAGAGTCCTTTTTTAGTTGCCTTCTGTTGGTTTTTAAAAATTTCCCAATCTCCAACTTACCAGAAATTTTTACTTTACCATATATCCTCTCTTTTGCTTTTATGTTGGCTTTGACCTCCCTTGTAGCTATGGTTGTGTTCCTGCTTTTAGAATGTTTTTTCTTCTTTGGAATACATCTATCCTACACCTTCTGAATTGCTCCTAGAAATAACAGCCATTGCTGTCATCCCTGCTAATGTCCCCTTTCAGTCAGCTTTAGCCATCTCCTCTCTTATGCCTCTGTAATTCCCTTTTACTCCACTGTCGTACTGATGCATTTGACTTCTGCTTTTCCCTCTCAAACTGCAGAATAAATTCTATCATATTATAATCACTGCCTTTATCTTAAGCTTTCTAATCAAATCTGGTTCATTGCACATTACCCAATCTAGAAAAGTTGATTCCCCCAGTGGGGTCAACCACAAGCAGCTCTAAAAAGCCATCTTACAGGCATTCTGCTGATTTTCTCTACTGGGTTTAAACACCAACCTGATTTTCCCAATCTATTTATATTTTGATATCCCTCATGATTTCTGTAACATTGCCATTTTGACAAGCCTTTTCCATTTCCTGTGGTAATATGTAGCCCACATCCTGGCTACTGCTCCAAGAGCTGCATACAACTCTCATCAGGGTCATTTTACCCTTGGTGTTTCTTAACTCTACCCACAAGGATTCTACATCTTCTGATCCTATGACACCTCTTTCTGAGGATTTGTTTACAATTTTACTAAATATATAAATAAATCAGTTCATGCAGCAAAGGCAAAGGGATCCCAGCTGGAGTTCTGGCATAGGGAGCTCTAAAAACAGATGCACATCTAACTAACTTTTTTTTTACTCTATTTCCAGCAATGTAAAGAGTTGCCTGTGTGTGTCCTACTTACAAAATGGAGGAAAAATCCAATCTATCTAATTATACTACAATCAGCCTACTCTTAATCATCAACAAAGAACTGGAATGGTGTTGATTGGCATTTATTCTTCAGTAAGTGTGCTGTCAATTGGAACTTATTCTTCACTAAATTGCTCTTCAATGCTCCGTATTGGTTTAATCAGGAACATACTCTAAACCTCATCTTGCAGAAACATAAACCAAATTTCAGAGGTGAGCTGGAGTGAGCACTCTTGACACTGGACAGCACTTGACTGATTATGGTAACAAGAATCTTGAGTAAAACTGAAATCCACAGAGATCGTAGAATATACTACAAAAAGATTTGAGCCACAGCTTGCACAGAAGAAGATGGTTGCTGTTTCTGGTGGTCAATCATCCCAGCCTCAGGATGTTGCTGCAGCATTTCCTCAGGCTTATATACCAGGCAAAACATTAACTGGTTCATCAATAGCTTAACATCCATCATAACATAAAACGTGGAGATTATTGATGATTGCATTATGTACAACTCCAGTGTAACTGCTCAGAAAATCAAGCAGCCTACTCCTGCAAGGCCGAGACAATATGTAAACTTGGAGAGATTTTCTCCTTTTTTTTAGTTTGCCTGTGTGGATCAAGAGATTCCAATGATCCAGTAATTCTGAAACCCTATCCCCTGCACCACTTCCTCAGCCACTCATTCATCTGCACTATCAACCTATTCTTGTCCTAACTAGCATGTGAGTAATCCAGAGATGGCTATCTTGAAGTCCTGCCCTCCAGCCTCTTCCCTAACTCCTTATACTCACTGCGCGGGAACCTCTTCCCCCTTTTTACCTATGTCATTGGTGCCAATGTGCAGTGCTACCTCTGGTTGCTCACCCTCCTCTTGAAAAACTCTGCCGCTTTCTGAGACATCTTGGACCCTAGACCCAGAAGGCAACACATCATCCTGGCTTCTCTTTCACTACCACAGAATCTGCTGTCTGTCCTCCTAACTATCAAATCTCCTATCACTATTGCTCTGCCTGACTTTACCCTTTCCTGATGAGCCGCAGAGTGGCCACAGTGCCAGTGGCCTGGCTGTTGGTACTGTGCCCTGATGGGTCAGCCTCCCTAGCAGTATGCAAAGGGATATACTTGTTGCTGAGGATAATGGCAATAGGCAAAGCCTGCACTGACTGCTTACACCCCTTACTCCTTTTGGTCATCAACCATCTAATATCTGAAGCTTGCACTCTGAATGTAACCACTTCAGTAAAAGTCTCATCTCTGAATTTTCAGCCTCTTGGATGGTTTTCAGTATATCCAGTTCCAGCTCCAGCTCCTTCATCTCGTCAGTCAGGAGCAGAATTTGGTTGTATTTCCTGCAGGTGTAATCCTTAGGGAGACCATTAGGTACCCTGAAATCCTACATCCCACAGGAGGAACATTCCACTGCTGAGCTACCATCCAGCCTACACTTGTTATACCTTTAACTTCTCAACCTTAAATTCTAGCCTGTGCCTAGTAATCATGAGCGTAATGGAATACTTCCTACTTGTTTTGATGAGGAGAACTCCAACAAACAAAAGGAGCTTGACACCATTCAGAACACAGTATTCCACCTAATCCACAATGAATATTCATTCTCACCAGAATCAATTGTGATGACTGATCTTGAACTATCTATACATATATTATGGTTATTCTGCTTGACTACTGTGTGAGAACTCTGAAATGTACAATCCCTACTGTCAAGAGAATCAAGACCAGCATGTGCAAATTAGCAGCATGATCTTCACAGTTCCCTCCTTATCTCTTGTCATCATAATTTTGAAATAGATTTCTTCAATTTTGTGAGATCTAAATTCCAAAATCCAACCTAACAAGGGTTTTGAAAAACCTGAAATTTGGAGAGTTTGAATATCAAAGGCAGGGGAATGAAGGCTAAAGATTCTGACAAAGAACCTTTAACTCAAACTGTTAACTGCTTCTCCTTTCATATATGCTGCCCAATCTGCTGAGTCTTTCCAATGTTTTCTCTTTACTTCAGAGTAGCAGCACCCACAGTGCTAATGATTACAGATTTCCAGGCATTATCTCTCTGGCATATCGATGAATTTATGCATTAATATATTTTTCTAAAGATTAATAGATACTGTCAACAGATCTTATTTTATTGTTATGGTTCTAAGTGGCAGGCTAACAAAATTTGTGGTAGAATTTTGCACATTTTTAGTGGGAAAATCTCAGCTCATCGGAATAAGTTTTAAGTCCACAAAAATGAAACACAGGAAATCCTGACAGCCTCTAAGAAAGTTTTGAAAATGCTTGTCAGTTCATCAACAGATTAAATAGTTACATGCTAAGGGCCTAAAATGTTTTTTTAAAGATGATTTGTGGAAACAATTAAAATGATTCTGAGTCTCAGCAATGGCTTTCTAAGTAACCTACTTACTGAGATGTGGCAATGTTGAAGTTAAAAAGAAGGCAATAAAGTAAAGGCAGAATACTCATATCATCATTTGTATCTGAGGTGTTAATGTCAATTATAAGCTTAAACACTTTCATAATAAAGCATATGGTATTTGGAACTGAAAATATACCACAAAAAGCATTAAAGTAGTGTTTTCTATGAAAATTCATTAATCCCCAAGGGCCTTGTATATCTTATTAATGATGGAAATATCCCCTTTGTTTCTGACCTGGGAAGTTCTTTTCATCATAATATGTATTGAATTATGTTTAATGCTTTTGCTTAATATAATTTTTTTTTGCTCTTGCTAAATGGAGCACTAATCTCTTGTAAATGGCACATACTTACCCATGTTGCTTTGTAATTAACTACTGCAAAGAGAAACGGACGATTTAAGTTACCTATCTTCCTCTGGTGGGAGATTTCACCTCCACTTGATGGTTTTCCAATTCTGCAGCCAAGGTGCATCAAAATATACCAATGTCTTCATATTATACTTAGGAATAAAAATACATAATTCTCTATCTCTTCTGTTGATTACACACCTCAGTCTTCTTAATGTTTAAGATATATGCTTCAATAAATGGCTGTATTAGTGGCAAGAATACCTAAAGTTCTCAAGCCAACTGATTGTTAGTCAAACTGCAAGGCAGGAACAGTATATTCTCTACAGTATAAACTCAGTGGCTTATTTATTGACCCTTTTATAGATGTCTTTACTATTTTATAGACTCATAGCAACAGAGAGGTTTCTGTAGTTTCCACATTCTTATATTAATTCCATGGTCTACTCCAGGGATGGTCAACCTTTTACATTCCATGCGTCATTTTTTTCACGCATGAGTTCAGATGCGATTTTTTCACGCATGAGTTCTATGGTAACATATTTTTACAAGAATTGAATGGGGGTACAAGAGTTGTATGGCACATCTGAACTTGTGAGTGAAGAAGCTGACACATGGAATGTAAAAGGTTGGCCGCCCCGGTCTACTCATTCACTGGAAGCGTCACTTGTTAATGCTCCAAAGTCTGAAATGATGTCAGTGGAGGTTTTCTTCACTCTTCACTTTAATAATCAAATGGACTCCAGAAATGTGACAGAGACTGTAAACGCAATGTGAAAAAAGGGAAAAAATATTTTGGCTCAATAGAAATCATCAAAGGGTAAAATTCAGAATTCAGTGATAAACTCCCACTCTTACTCAAATTGTATTGAAACAAACTCCAGGCAATAACAATTATGCTATAATTTTATACCTGATAGTTACACAACCATTTTGCATCTCATTTGTTCTCCTTTAGAAAGTGAAACAATTTTATGACTCACGTTCTATTTTAAAGCTTGATCGTGACTCAATTTGCACATACAAAATGGGACAAAATTTTTCCTTGCTTTATTTTGTGGAAACACTTTGCTTGAGCAATCAAAGAAATACTCACAGATAATATTGAATTAGTGTTCATGGATTCATTGTCCATTCAGAACTCTGATAGTGGAGAGGAAGTGCTGTTTCTGAAATGTTAAGTATGTGTCTTCAGGCTCGTATACCTCTTCCTTGATGGTAGCAATGAGAAGAGGGCATGTCATGGGTCCTTAATAATCCTTAATGATGGCTGCCGCCTTTTTGAGGTATCACCTGTTGAAGGTATCCTGAATGCTGGGCAGGCTAGTGGCCTTGATCAAGCTGGCTGAATTTACAACTTTTTGTGATCATGTGCAGTGGTCCCTCCAAACTGGAAGGTGATGCAACCAATTAGAATACTGTGGTACTCCGAGGGTGACATGATTGACAGCTTGCCCCAGCATTCCTGGCAGCCAGCGCCACATATAGTTCTTGTTTTAAAATGCATCCATGGGATTATGGTGGGATGTCCAATTTCATTTTTTGTTACATTTTAAGCTCGAGTTATACAGTTATTCACTTGTGAGTTTGTGGGTCACTATGACTAACCAGTTGTGTGATAATCACCCGCCCGTCTGTATGAAACAGAACAGTTCTCTCAGCAGGTCATTGCACTCAGTCTGTTTTGGTGCTTATCACAATAAAAATGGTAGTTGAGTTAAATGAGATTTTCTCATCTGACATCATAGACTAAATGCTCACGACATTGGTGTCAGGAGAGGGACTAGAAATTGATGGCGAGATTGAAGAGCCACAATGTTAGTTGGAGTGCCTTAAGACCCAGCCACAGTCCAGTGCAGACATCAGGACATGACAAGTGGGACCTCCAGCAGAATCCCTCCGTTGTTGCCTCTCCTGGTAGGCCATTTCAGCAAAGAGCAAGGCTTTTATCTGGACTGTGTGACGGAGGGCATCAGATGCTGTGTGCTGGTGGACACCAGTTCACTATCATCTGTCCGGGTGTCCTCTCCAACACGGACCAACCGTCCCCACCTGGGTGGACAATGACGGCGATCCAGCTGGCTACGGTCTCTGGTGATCGTGCGGTGATGAGAGGGAAGAGAGGACTGTGCATCAACATGGTGAAAAACACAGCCGAGCATGACGTGTGGCTAGCCAACATCTGGGAGTCCTGTATCATTGGCCTGAACCCACCGTCCTGCTGGGGCAAAAATCTACCTCAGCACAGAAGCTGTGGCTCTCCAGTGAGGCAGCGGACCAGGCAGGTGTAACCACTACCACCACTAGCCACCCCAGAGCGGCTCACCGTGCCCGTCATCAGTAACCACAGTGGCGCAGGTCAATGACATCAGCAGTTCTACCGCGGCACCCTCCAGAGAGACTCCAGAAGGGCTCCTACCCGCTGCCCCGAATTGATGATGCCCTGGACTGTATTGTAGGTTCGACCAGTTCCAGCAGCGGCTACTGACGGGTTGAACTGGCTCTGGCAGCCTAGCCCAAGTCTGCCTTCACCATTGGACAAGGGCTGTGGCACGTCCAGGCAATGGCGTATGGCCTGTGTAATGCCCCGGCCACACTCAAAAGACTGATGGAGACGGTGCTGGCTCAGATTCCATGGAGTCACTGCTGCATCTATTTGGACGATCTCTTGCTGCATGCCACCTGTTTCTGATGATCTCCTCTGGAACTTGGAAGAGGTCTTCATTGTCATCTGCCAGGCAAACCTGCGTCTCAGCCCCACAAAATGCAGCCTGCTGCACCACCAGACAAAGTTCTTGAAGCACCTGGTGAGCTTGAAAGGAGTGACAATGGACGCTAAGAAGGTGGTGGCAATCAAGGAATGGCCCACGCCCCATGATGTCTCCGCACTTTGCAGCTTCCTGGGGCTGGCAATCATACCACCGCCAGTTTATTAAGGGTTTTGCCACCATTACCAGTGCTCTGTACCAGCTCACTCGAAGGGGAAGCCCTTCGGCTGGGCCAACACCTGTACTGCTGCCTTCGACCAGCTCAGAGCTGTGCTCACCCAGGCCTTGGTGCTGGCCCACGCCGACCCAGCACGCCCCTCCATAATCCTAAGGGGGCACGCTGTAGTTATGCAACGGGGTGCTGTACCAGCGGTTTCCCAATGTCGACTGATAGCTCTGGTGGTGATGTTCATTGATTGCTGTGATGCTTGCATGCTTCAGAAAAGACCGGGCCGCCAGTCTAGGGTGCAAATGCGGCAGTACCTGGTGGGGGCCCCAGTGGAGTACGTAGGGGTGGACTTCCTGGGAACCGTTACATTCTTGTAGACAAGGATTACTTCATGAAGTGGCCAGAGACGTACGCGGTCCCAGACCAGAGAGACACCACCACCACTGAGAGACTTGTGGAGGAGTTCTTCTGCCATTTCTGTGCCCTTGAGGAACCCCACAGTGACCAGGGTTGCAACTTTTGAGGCGTAGGTGTTTGATGAGTTCTACAGGTGGCTGAGGATCTCCAAAACGCGGATCAAACTCCTTCACCTGCAAAGTGATGGCTGGTGGATCACCTAACTACACCCTGGCTATGCAGTTTGCCAGCACCAGCCAGACTGGAATTGCCACCTACACTTGTATCGTGGGCACACCGGACACCAGGTGTACGTGGACTGTGCTCATGTTCCTGTTGCAGCTGCACACACCAGTCAACCTGGTGCTTGGCCCCCCCTCCCAAGCCAGAGGTTCCTGGGGAGGCTGGGGATGGAGGAGATGCAGCACCTCAGGAGACACCTGCGGGCTGATCATGATGCGGCTCGGCAGAACCAAAGCGCAGCCAGCAGTCACCTAACATGGGCTTATAATGGCCACAGCCAGGGACAGGTCTTTACAGGACTTGGAAGGGGCAGTGAGAGGTGCTCAACAGCACATCTGATGTGGTGTATTGAGTGCATTTGCCTAAGTGGCAGAGAACAGTTGTGTTGCACCGGGATTGGCAGGCACTGTATCGGCCCTTGGCCACCACCAATCTAGCAAGGCTGAAGGAAGGAAGTTACACTCCAGGTTCCACGCCTCATGCCCCACCAAACAGTGGCCTTGGAGGGGGGCAGCCTCAAACAACCCCCAGTAGCCCAGGTAGCACGCCGACCACTACCAGGACTCTTGGACTTTCTTGAGGACCTTTGGGTTGCTGGAGATGGCTGACCCCTGGTGCTCTGGGAGGGGGTAGGTGGGTCATCAACTGCTCATTCCAGCATCCCTGACAGCCAGTGTTAATTATTGTTCCAGTTTTACAATGTGTTCGTGAGTTTATGGTGGGATGTTCAAATTTATTTATTGTTACATATTAGCTTGGGTTTTACAATTATTCGCTTGTGTATTTGGGACTCATCCTGACTCTAACTGGGGTGTATGGTAATCACCTCCCCTGTCAGTGTGAGACGAGTAGTCCTCTCCCTGGGTCATCATGCTCGATCTGTTTTTGTGCTTATCATAATAAAAATGGCAGTTGAGTTAAATGAGCTTTTCTTGTCTGTCACCATGGATCAAATGCTTGCCACAATACTCTCCATGGTACATCTGTAGAAATTTGCGAGTGTCTTTGGTGACATACCAAATCTCCTCAAACCCCTAATGAAACATAGCCACTGTCGTGCCTTCTTTGTCATATCAATACGTTGGGGATCAGATAGCTCCTCAGAGATGTCAATATCCAGGAACTTGAAACTGCTCATTCTTTCCACTTCTGATCCCTCGATGAGGATTGGTGTGTGATAGGCTTCCCCTTCCAGAAATTCACAATCAATTCGTTGGTCTCATTGGACTTGAGTGCAAGGCTGTTACTGTGACACCACTCAACCAGCTGATCTATCTTGCTACTATATGCTTGCTAATCACCATCTGAATTTCTGCTGTGTCATCAGCAAATTGATAGATGGCTTTTGAGCTGTGCTTAGCCACACAGTCATGAGTCATGAGTGTAGAGAGAGTAGAGCAGTTGGCTAGTTGAGGTGCACCAGTGTTGATTGTCAGCAAGGAGGAGATGTGATTTCCAATCCACCTAGACTGTGGTCTCCTGTTAAGGCCATTAATGATCCAGTTGCAGATGGAGGTCGAGAGGCCCAGATTTGGGAGCTTGTTAATTAGAACTGTGGACCTTATTGTGTTGAACACTTAGCTGTAGTCAATAAAAAGCAGCTTGATGTTGGTATTCCTATTTCCCAAATGACCCAAGGCCGAGTGGAGAGCCAGTGATGTTGCATCTGCTGTAGACTTATTGTGGTAATAGATACATTGCAACGGGTTCAAGTCCTTGCTTAGGCACGAGCTGATCCTAGCCATGACCACCTCTCCAAGCACTTCATCACAGTAGGTATGCATGCAACTGGGTAATAATCATTACAGCAGCCTATCCTGCTCCTATTGGCCACAGGTTTGACTGTCACCCTTTAGAAGCAGGTGGGAACCTTCGACTGCAGCAGTGAAAGATTGACCATGTTCTTGAACACTCCTGCCAGTTGATGGGCATGGGTTTTCTAAGCTCTGTCAGGACTTGATGCCTTGTGAGGGTTCACCCTCTTGAATGATGTTCTGATGTTGGCACCTGAGACAGAGATCACAGGGTCACCTGGTGCTGCAGGGATTTACACAGGCGTAGTTTTATTCTCCCTTTCAAAGTGTGCATAAAAGACATTGAGCCCATCTGGGAGTGAAGTTTCACAGCCATTTATGATGTTAGGCTTCACTTTTTAGGACGTCAAGGCCTGCATACCATGCTAGAGCTGATGTGCATCTGATTCCATCACTAACCTCTAAGCGGAATTGTTTTATCACCCTTAAAATAGCCTTCCTTAGGTCACACCAGGACTTATTGTATAGTTCTTGATCACTGGTCTTGAATGCCATTGATCTAGCCCTCAGCAGAATATGAATATCCTGGTTGATCCACAGATTTTAGTTTGGATATGTCCAGTATGTTCCCAAAGGACACACTCATACACACAGGTCTTGATGAAATTGGTGATAACACAATAGATTTCCTTTTAGAATGTTTTGCTGATATGGTAATTCCAGTCAGAACAAGGTATGGAATGACTTGTTATTAAAGGGGTGAATCTTCATTTGAGATGTGGATCTAAGTCATGTTACCGGGCAGAACAGAGATATATTGTAGAAAAACTGCTTTTGGCAATGTGTGTTGAATAACGTTTTATTCAGTATTGAAACCTCTTGAAATAATAAGCATTACTTTTTGCCTCTCTCATTATGTCTATTGATGCTCATAGAAGCTAGAGAAAAAATATTATATTACCAGTTAAGGTGCCTTAAAACCACGATAATTTTAATATTATCTCCTTCACGACCATTCAGGACCCCAAACAGTCCTTCCAGGTGAGGTAACACTTCACCCTACCAGCCTCTATGTCCAGCACATAATTCTCCGTAACTTCTGCCATCTCCAAAAGGATCCCATCACCAAGCACACCTTCACCTCTCCCCCACTTTCTGCTTTCCACAGGGATGGCTCCCTATGCAACTCCCTTGTCCATTCATCCCTCCACACTGATCTCCCTCTTAGTACTTATCCTTGTATTGGACCAAGTGCTACACCTGTCCCTACACCTCCTCCCTCACTAGTATTCAGGACCCTAAATATTCCTTCCTTGTGAGGCGACAATTCACCTGTGAATCTGTTGGGGTTATTTACTGTGTTCGGTACTCCCAGTGTGGCCTCCCATATATCGTTGAGACCCGACGTAGATTGGGAGAAAGATTTGCCAAGGACCCACATTCTGTCCTCTAGAAGAAGTGAGATCTCCCAATGACCACCCATTTTAATTCCACTTCCTGTTTCCTTTCTGATATGTCAATCCATGGCCTCCTCTACTGTCACAATGAGTCCACAGTCAGACTGGAGGAACAACACCTTATATTCCATCTGGGTAGCCTCCAATCAGATGGCATGAACATCGATTTCTCGAACTTCCAGTAATGCCCCACCTTCAACATTCTCCATCCCCTTTTCCCTCTCCCACCTTATCTCCTTGCCTGCCCATCACCTCCCTCTGGTGCTCCACCCCCCTTTTCTTTCTTCCATGGCCTTTTGACCTGTCCTATTAGATTCTCCCTTCTCCAGCCCTGTATCTCTTTCACCAATCAAATTCCCGGCTCTTTACTTCACCTCTCCCCCTCCTGGTTTCACCTACCACCTTGTGTTTCTTCCTCCCCTCCCCCAGCTTTAAAATCTACTCCATCTTTTCTTCTCCAGTCCTGTTAAAGCGTCTTGGCCCAAAACATCGACAACATGCTTTTCCGAGCCTGCTGAGTTCATCTAGCAATTTGTGTGTGTTTCTTGAATTTCCAGCATCTGCAGATTTTCTCCTGTTTATATATAGTTCTGATAAATTGAGCAAATAGTGCATAAGGATGTGCAGGCTGTACTACTTTAGGAGGTTGCACCATTTTTCACATGGTGCAATAGGACCCAATTATTATGCACATCTGATATTCTACAATCGGTGAAATACTACTTGTTCTGATTTAATTCGGCAATTTCACAGTTTTGGTTAACAAATTTCAGAAATGTTGCTGAACAACTGTAAGAAAGGTAGGGACCAATGACATGGGTAGGAATAGTGAGGAGGTCCTGAAAGGCGAGTTTAGGGAGTTAGGCGCCAAGTTAAAGGACAGGACCACCAGGATAGCAATCTCAGGATTGCTACCAGTGCCACGTGCAGATGGGTTTAGGAATAGTAAGGTAACGCAGAGCAACACGTGGCTGAAGACATGGTGCAGGAGGGAGGGCTTCAGATGTATAGATAATTGGGCAGTTTTCCAGGGAAGGTGGGACCTGTTCCGGCGGGACGGTTTATGTCTGAACTGGAGGGGGACAAGTATTCTTGCAGGTAGGTTTGCTAGAGAAGCTCCAGTGAATTTCAACTAGATACACGGAGGGAGGGGAACAAGAGTGTACGAACAGGTGTAGGGGAGAAGGAAGAAAAAGAAAATAGTAAAGTTGTTTGCACCGTTAATGATAAACAGAAAGTAATAGGTGGAAAATTTCTTAAATGTATTTACTTTAATGCTAGGAACATTATAAGAAAGGTGGATGAGCTTAAAGCATGGATTGATACCTGGAAGTATGATGTGGTAGCTATTAGTGAAACATGGTTACAGGAGGTGTGTGATTGGCAACTAAATATTCCTGTATTTTGTTGCTTCACGTGTGATAGAATCAGAGGGACAAGGTGGAGGGGGGGGTGTTGCATTGCTTGTCAGAGAAAATATTACAGAAGTGCTCTGGCAGGATAGATTAGAGGGCTCATCTAGAGAGAATATTTGGGTGGAATTGAGGAATGGGAAAGGTGTTGCAACACTTATAGACCACCAAATGGGGAACGAGAATTGGAGGAGCAAATTCATAAGGAGGTAGCAGATATTTGTAGTAAGCACAAGGTTGTGATTGTGGGAGATTTTAATTTTCCACACATAGACTAGGAAGCCCATACTGTAAAAGGGCTGGATGGTTTGGAGTTTGTAAAATGTGTGCGGGATAGTTTTTTGCAGCAATACATAGAGATACCAACTAGAGAAGGGGCAGTGTTGGACTTCCTGTTAGGGAATGAGATAGGTCAGGTGACGGAGGTATGTATTGGGGAGCACTTCGGGTCCAGCGATCACAATTTCATTAGTTTCAATATAATTATGGAGAAGGATAGGTCTGGATCCAGGGTTGAGATTTTTGATCGGAGAAAGGCTAACTTTAAGGAGATGCGAAAGGATTTAGAAGGAGTGGATTAGGACAATTTATTTTATGGGAAGGATGCAATAGAGACATGGAGGTCATTTAAAGGTGAAATTTTGAGGGTACAGAATCTTTATGTTCCTGTTAGGTTGAAAGGAAAGGTTGAAAGTTTGAGAGAGCCATGGTTTTCAAGGGATACTGGAAACTTGGTTTGGAAAAAGAGAGATATCTACAATAAATATAGGCAGCATGGAGTAAATGAGGTGCTCGAAGAATATAAAGAGTTTAAAAAGAATCTTAAGAAAGAAATTAGAAAAGCTAAAAGAAGAGGTTGTTTTGGCAAGTAAGGTGAAAATAAATCCAAAAGCATTCTACAGTTATATTAATAGCAAAAGGATAGTGAGGGATAAAATTGGTCCCTTAGAGAATCAGAGTGGACAGCTATGTGTGGAGCCAAAAGAGATGGGGGAGATTTTGAACAATTTCTTTTCTTCGGTATTTACTAAGGAGAAGGATATTGAATTGTGTAAGGTAAAGGAAACAGGTAGGGAAGTTATAGAAACTATGATCATTAAAGAAGAGGAAGTACTGGCACTTTTAAGGAATATAAAAGTGGATAAGTCTCCGGGTCCTGACAGGATATTCCCTAGGACCTTGAGGGAAGTTAGTGTGGAAATAGCAGGGGCTCTGACAGAAATGTTTCAAATGCCATTAGAAACGGGGATGGTGCTGGAGGATTGGTGTCATGTCATTCCATTGTTTAAAAAGGGTTCTATGAGTAAACCTAACAATTATCAACCTGTGAGTTTGACGTCAGTGGTGGGTAACTTGATGGAAAGTATTCTTAGAGACAGTATATATAATTACCTGGATAGGCAGGGTCTGATTAGGAACAGTCAATGTGGATTTGTGCGTGGAAGGTCATGTTTGACAAATCATATTGAATTTTTTGAAGAGGTTACTAGGAAAGCTGACGAGGGTAAAGCGATGAATGTTGTCTACATGGACTTCAGTAAGGCCTTTGACAAGGTTCCACACGGAAGGTTAGTTAGGAAGGTTCAATCGTTAGGTATTAATATTGAAGTAGTAAAATGGACTCAGTGGCTGGATGGGAGATGCCAGAGAGTAGTGGTGGATAACTGTTTGTCAGATTGGAGGCTGGTGACTAGTGGTGTGCCTCATGGATCTGTACTGGGTCCAATGTTCTTTGTTATATACTTTAACGATCTGGATGATGCGGTGGTAAATTGGATTAGTAAGTATGCAGATGATACTAAGATAGCTGGAGTTGTGGAATATGAAGTAAGTTTTCAAAGCTTGCAGAGAGATTTGGGCCAGTTAGAAGAGTGGGCTGAAAGATGGCAGATGGAGTTTAATGCTGATAAATGTGAGGTGCTACATTTTGGTAGGACTAATCAAAATAGGACATACATGGTAAATGGTAGGACATTGAAGAATGCAGTAGAACAGAGGGATCTAGGAATAATGGTGCATCATTCCCTGAAGGTGGAATCTCATGTGGATAGGGTGGTGAAGAAAGCTTTTGGTATGCTGGCCTTTATAAATCAGAGCATTGAGTATAGGAATTGGGATGTAATGTTAAAATTGTACAAGGCATTGGTAAGGCCAAATTTGGAGTATTGTGTACAGTTCTGGTCACCGAAATATAGGAAAGATGTCAATAAAATAGGGAGGGTACAGAGAAGATTTACTAGAATGTTACCTGGGTTTCATCACCTAAGTTACAGAGAAAGGTTGAACAAGTTGGGTCTTTATTCTTTGGAGCATAGGAGGTTGAGGGGGGACTTGATAGAGGTATTTAAAATTATGAGGGAGATAGATAGAATTGACGTGGATAGGTTTTTTCCATTGAGAGTGGGGGAGATTCAAACAAGAGGACTTGAGTTGAGAGTTAAAGGGCAAAAGTTTAGGGGTAACATGAGGGGGAACTTCTTTACTCAGAGAGTGGTAGCTGTGTGGAACGAACTTCCAGCAGAAGTAGTTGAGGCAGGTTTGATACTGTCATTTAAGGTTAAATTGGATAGCTATATGGACAGGAAAGGAATGGAGGGTTATGGGCTGAGTGGAGCTCAGTGGGAATAGATGAGAGTAAGCATTTGGCATGGACTAGAAGGGCCGAGATTGCCTGTTTCCGTTATATGGTTGTATGGTTATCTGGTTAAAGCTGACAGTGCTACAAAACAACTAACAGTGAAACAATCAACACACTGTTAACAAACAACATATAAAAAGTCATGTGGGAAAAATATTAAAATACCCATAACCTGGCTCCCACATCCTTGTCTATGAGCAACAGAACGCAACACTTCCCTCATTGATCAATAACTACTTTTAGTCATCTATTTTCTCAGAAACTACTGATAATGAGTCTATCTGCATCTGCAGGGACCAGAAACAGAGAGTCCAGTTTAGTAGCCATCTGCTTAACCCAAGCTCTCAAATTTAGGCTATTGTAATGTTTGAATCTGCAAGAGTTTCAGAAGAATGGTAGATCGAAAATTTATTTTCAACCAGTAGAATAACCGGTATGGAGTGCCTGTTATCAATGCACACAAAACTAACAAGACCCATTTCCCCATTACTATTAGAAAAGTGAAACAAATTAATATGATTCAGAGCCACCTTTGGTGATATTGGCACATAATGTCTTGTGAATACTGGAAGCAGTACTGAGAAACATTGGATTTTTGATGCGTTATTTGGAGGAATTTTGCTCATCTCAAGCAAAGATGAAAGAAATCTGCTCATCGGATTTGTAATCCCAGGAAACTCAAACTCTACTATTGGATTCATCATAGAATTCTGCAGAGGAATGCAAATGCCAGTATTCATGCTTGGAACTCTACCCAATGATTGTGCACAGGGTAATGTGCCAGACCCATTTGTTTCAACTGGACAAGAAATTGCAGGCACAATCAGAAGCATTAAGTCATTCAATTGTTCTTTACTTTTTCAATATTTTTATTGATTTCTATATAGAAGAATACAGAGTTCAAGAAAATACATATTATAAAACAAAAGAAAAAATATAATAATACCAGTTACAGTATATTGAATCACATTAACAAACTCCGTACTCTATATTCATATAGATTAGATTAATTCATCTATGAGAATATAAACAATTTTATTTAAAAAAAAAGATCTACACCCACTCCCAAAGTCGAAGCTGTTTGGGAAAAAAAAGAAAAAAAACTTATCAGATAATATAATATGCTATTAACCAATTTCTGTACTTAAACGAGAAGTCAAAGATTATGAAAATAATCTAAAAACAGCCCCCACAAATTTTGAAAATCTTGGTTAGATTCAGAAATTGAACAACGAATCTTTTCTAAATTTAAGCATGCCATAACATCCCATAACCACTGAGCATGATTAGGCAGAACAGCATCCTTCCATTTAAACAAAAGCGCCCTCCGAGCCATAAGAGAGATAAAAGCCAGAATGTGCAGATCAGATGTCTTCAAAATGATATTTATGATATTTTGTTGGGAATGAGAAATGATTCTTTAGACAAAATCAAAAATCTTTGAGAACAAGGTTTACAGACTTCAATTTTTGAAGAAACTTGGAATGAGATTTTTAAATTGGTTAATACTTCATCGTTATGTGCTCGTCATTCCCTCCTACAATTTAAAGTGGTTCATAGGGCTTATATGACCAAGTTATCTCGTTTTTATATGGATATATCTCCCTAATGTGGCAGGTGTAACAACGGAGAAGTTTCATTTATTCATATATTTTGGATGTGTCCAAGTCTTGGAAAATATTGGAAGGAAGTATTCCAAACTTTTTCTGTACTCTTTAAAGTAAATTTTAAGCCTAATCCTTTGACTGCCCTATTTGGTATTGTTGGAAGGAAAGTCATTCAATTTTTAATTGACTTGAGTTAATTAAAATCTGATAAATGTATTTGTTTGTCTGTGTTAAATATTTTGGTTTTTATATTTACTTAGAATCTTAACAAATTTATAATAATATGTTTTAATAATTTGTAAGTTTTTTTGACTATAAATGTCATATACATTAATTCCTCTGCATTTTTGACACCTGGTAGGCCTGGAGGCATGGCTCGCACAGCTGTTAAAAGTAGCCCCAGGCGTAGGATCTGTCAGTTTCAATTGAAAACACCTCACGTTTCATGGCCCATGCTGATCAGCCAAGAGCTATAGTCCAAACTGACTGGTTACAATTTAATAAAGGTTTCAAGGACAGGAAACTGGCCAGTTAACAGAAGATCTAGGCCATTAGAAAGCATGATCAAAACTTTGTTTACAGTGATAGTTGTTAAAGGATGTAAGACCTAAAGCTCACTGATAGGAAGCAAAAGGGGCGATGGTGCCCCAAGGGTGAATGCTGGGACTACTGCTATTCACTATTTACGCAAATGATTTATATATGAATGTACATGGCATAATAAGAAGTTTGTTGATAATGCTCAATTAAGGGATTTTCTTCACTGTGAAGTGGGTGACAATTCATTGTAAAAAGCTCTTGATCAGCTGTGGAGATGAACTGAGGAATGACAAATGGATTTCAACTTAGTTAAGTGTGAGGTGATGCACTTTGTATAGTTGAACCAACATAGGACTTAACAGTGAATGGCAAGGCACTGGCAAGTACACTGAACAGAGGGACTTAGGAGTACAAATGCACAGTTTATGGAAAACTGCCATGCAAGTTGCTAGGGTGGTGAAGAAGTTGTTTAGCAATCAATATAAGTTGCAGTTATATTACTCATTAGTAAGGCCACATTCAGAGTATTCCATGCAGATTTGTCACCCTGTTATAGGCAAAACTTCGTCAAGCTTGAGAACAGAAAAGACTTACAAGGATGCTGTCAGGACTGGAAAGTGAGAGTTATACAGAGAGGTTGGCCTCTTTTTCCCGAGAGCACAGGAGAACGAGGGGTCACCTCATGAAAGTTTATAAAATCATGAGGCTTATGGATAAGAGGATGGTCATTGTCTTGTCCACAACATTAGAGAAGCCAAAACTAGAGGGCACAGATATTAAACAAGAGGGGAAAATTTTAAAAGATACCTGAGAGGTAGCTGCTTCACACAGAGGGTAGTGAGTACCTTGAATGAGCTGCCAGAGGATGTGGTTGAGGAAGGACAATTGCAACATCTAAGAGGTATTTGGATAGGTACATGGAAGGGAGGGGCTTGAATGGTTATGGGCAATTTTAAGACTATAGCATTTCTGGACTGGGAGCCAATGATGTTCAGAAGGGCCAGGGTGAAATGTCAATGGGACGTGGGTATGAGTTAGGGTGTAGCCAGCTGAGTTTCAGATGAATTTAAGTTAGCAAGAGTGTAGGAAATCTCTGTTCCTTCAGCTACACTATGCAACAACTTTGGCGCACAATCTGTAGTCAGTAGCAAGCCCAAAGAAAGATTGTTTCTCCTTTTTGTAGCTTCCTCAGTGGGAGCTTGTTGTAAAAGATCAGCTCCATCCATCGTGGAAATGCCTTGTTGAGTAATAGGGCCTGTTGTGTTGCAAATGGCATCCTACAGAGATCAAACGCAAGCCCCACCCACAAACCAGCAGAAGTAACTGGCTGTCACTGGAATAGTTGATTGTAAAGATTGTAAAAATGATGTATATTTCTGCAAGTTTCTGATACTCTGAGAACCTATTAAAAACTTAAAATGTTAATTAAAAAACTGAGAAAAATGCTGGTAATTTGTTCTTTTGGAATTAGCTTCGATCCTTATTAGAAATCTTTTGGAATGCATCATAAGTTTGTAAAACAAGTTGGGTAAAGTAACTTTATCCAGATGTCAAAGGTGTAATACATTCCTTTGTCTGACAAATTTGATCTTCATGTTGTGAACTTTCAGCGAAAATGTATTCTTCTTGGTACCAAAAGAACATTGATTATTTTCTTTAACCATTGGCCCTCTGCAGCCCCTTCTTTCTCATGAACATTAACCCACCTGGCCCCGGTTATCAGTAAAAAACAACAGAATTCACTTCTGCATATTTTTTTTAGTTCAGGACACCTACTAATTGAAACTGACTTTCACTGCCAGTTCTATATAATCCAGTAACAAACATATTAATCAGGATACAACCAAATATCATACATGTCTCCAGTGCAGCAAATATTAGAACTACAGAATGAACCTTCTGTAGACTTTTTACAATCCTTTGCGAAGGACTTCAGAGACATGATTCATAATTATTTCTACCCTACTGTCTATGGTTAGAATATTCAATTGCACAAACCCAGATTTGCCTTTGAATGAGATATTCCTTTGACTTTGATCCAGCAAAATCAATAAATAATTATTAAAGCAGCAACTGATTTTTCAGCCTCTTTGGATCAATTAGAGATCTAGGCTAACTATGTTTCAGTGTACTGAATCATTGCATCAAGCACAGAATCTGCTTTACTCTTGAAATTCTTTGTTCCCATGATACCAACATCAATGGGGATCTGTTTTACCTTCCCGTGTCTTTACCTTTGAATCCCACATAAGCGATCTTCTCCTAGACCAACCACAGATTCCAAGCCATAAACATCTCTCAGAAATCTAAGGTTTTCGAATTTCTCTTCAATATGACAGACTATCCTCACTAGGAAATATAGGTTACATTTTCTTTTTTTTTTGCCACGTCACAATTTTACCTAACAGTATTGTGATACGCTCTTTACCACCTGCTTAAGGGCAACTGGGAGGAGTAATGAATGCTGGCTTAGCCAACAATGCCCTCATCACAAAACTAAATAATTAAAAGTTCACACATGTTAAAGTTAAAACTTTCATTAACATCATGTTTTACTTTCTGTTTCCGCTTATCTGAGTTTGTTCAATTTATTTTCTCATGGTGTACTGATTCCCAGCTGGAAGCAGCACAACACTGGCTTTAGTAATGATTCAGCTTGACTTATTTTTGGCCAGAAGTCCTTTAAATCATGTGATCAACCAAGATGCCCTAAATGCAACAGCATCAATGAATGATTGACTAAGTTCTGTGCTAAATTCGGGTGAAGAGTTGATTAAAGCCCAATTTGATATGACACTGTTTTAGTGACATTGACGTCTGCTCCTTTAAGCATATGACCAGTTAGATCAATCACTCTGCAGATTTGAAGTGAAGACTTGCATGACACAGCTGTTGAAATTCAAAATAAATCTAGGCTTGCTAGGTTTCATCAGGAAATTATGTCTGTGCAGCTTCAATAATGTATTTTGAGTAATCTAATATATATAGTCACATTTTTTCTCAAGTGCAGATACATATGGTCATAATGATCTCACTATTTGTCCCTCCTACATATAAGAAATATTAATATCAGACTTCTCATAATCCCTGACATTTTCTCTTGCTCCAGGCCCGTTAGAGCCAACAGAAGCAGAATATTATAAATATTGAATACATTCTATTTTATTGACGTACAGTGCCTTGTAAAAATATTCATCCCCCTATCATTTGTTCATATAAATGAGTATTGCAGCCAGGGGTTTTGATCAAATCTTACTGAGAAGTTTTATTTGTGAATCACATGCTCCATTTTTCGCCGTAGAGCCCAAAAACGGGGAAAATTGTAAAGCATGAAAATCTAAAAATTCAAAACCTGGACAGTCAGCAGTTCAAAAGTATTTATTCCCTTTGGCCAGTACATAATTGAACCACCTCTCGCAGCTATTACAACCAGTAGTCTTTTTGGATAAGTTTCTATTAGCTTTGCACAAGGTAATAGAGAAAGATTTGCACATTGCTCCTTGCAAAATTGCTCAAGATTAGCCAGGTTAGTTGGGGAGCAGCGGTGGACAGCAATCTTGAGACCTTGCCAGAGATGTTCAATCGGGTTAAAGACAGGACTCTGACTGGGCCACTAAAAGACATCAAGTTGCTTCATTTGAAGCTGTTCTATAGTTGCTCTGGCAGTGTGCTTTGGGTCATTGTCCTGCTGAAAGATGAACATCCTCCCCAGTTTAAGCTCTCTGGCAGATGATAGCAAGTTTTAATTCAGGATCTCTCTGTATTTAGCAGCTTTTATTTTCCACTAAATCCTCACCAGATTTCCACTCCCTGTTGCTGAAAAGCATCCCCACAGCATGATGCTACCTCCATTATACACTATATACTATACAGTTTACATGGCTGATGCATAGTGTTAGATCTACACCATATATATTACTTAGTATTGAGGCCAAAAGGTTCCACTTTAGTTTTATTCTATCACGATATCTCCTTCCACATCTTTACCATATCTTCTAAGTGACACAGCAGGGTCTTAATGGGCAGGGATATGCTTTCTCTTTAGCCCGTGCTTCTTCCTTGCCACACTTCCTTAAAAAATCCTTTTTGTGCCAAGCTTAGAGATTGTAGAACCAGGATCTTCAATTGGTCAGTTGCACCACTGACTTCTTAGCTTACTCAGAGACTGTTGGTGTCACAGTAGCCTCTATTACGATTGCCATTCTTCTCTGATGACTGTGGTGAGAGTGGAGGCCTGACCTAATCAGTGTGGCCGAGGGTTCATACTTCTCCAATTTTTCACAGTGAACTGCATTGAGGTATGTTCAATGCCTTAGAGATGGTCTTGTACCATTCCCCAGATTTGTGCTTCTCTATTATCATTTCCCTGACTTGTCTTGAATGCTCATTTGTTTTCATTTTGGTTTGGTCTGATAAACCTTACAGAACTTACTGCAAACAGGAGATCCTTCAAATTTCTACATCACATTGGGTGAGCTGGTTAGATAATATACAGTACTGCACCCAGGAGAAGTCTCCATTAGCTTTGCACAAGGTAATAGAGCAAGATTTGCACATTGCTCCTTGCAAAATTGCTCAAGATGAGCCAGGTTAGTTGGGAAGTACTAATTACAAAGGACATTAATACATTTTCAAGCTCAAAATTTTGGTTTTTAATTTAAAATTAATTGTTGATATGTTTTGGAATTTTTATTTTACTTTGACAGCAACCACAATATTTTGTAGTTTAGCTAAAAAAATCCTACTTCATTATATTTTAAATTTAGAAAATGAGACAATAACTTGTGAAAACTGTTGTGGGGGCTGAGTATTTTTTAAGGCTCTGTATTAGCAATAGGAATGTATCAGGCCACAGTCACAATTAAGATTCAGGAGAAATGGCCACTACTAACCCAACATCAATTTCAAAGACTTTGAACAGTTGTTTACTATTATGACTTATTGCAGAAAACTAAAGGTCAAGATCACTATATATAGATCTCTGCAGCCACACTGGAGGTGAAGAACTGCTGTAAACAGATTGTGATTTTCTCTCTTGGATGCACACAATTGCTGTTTGTCAATCAACGCGAAATGGTAAAGTTCATGTTGTAAGTCATGAGTCTAAGGTTGACTGCTTGACTGCAGACAAGTATGATAAAATGTTTTTCTCTTAAATGCCAGATAAAGTACATTTACTGTCAGTATAACCAACTATTTATAACCTGCATTATGTATTTGATCTATTTTTTGGATAGTTCATAGTTAAGTTATTTACTCTGTATATTTACATGTCATTTCCATGAGGTACTCCTAATGTGGTGTGGCACTGTTGGTAAGCATAGGCCAGGAAGCTACAGATCCACAAGACCTTGGAATAGAACTGCAACTTCTGAACTCGTGGTTCCATTGTACGTTTGCTCTTAGTAAAGTCAAACAGCGTGGGTAAATGCTAGAATATATTTATTTATCAGACAGCTCCACACTGAGCACGTGCAACCAGCTCACACTCGTCACTTCCAGTTCCGGGGTGAACCGCCCACATTGCCCATTGGGGACTGAAGTTCTTTACTATGTACACACATAACAACATATCTTATACCATTGCATGCTTTAATGGTACAATCATATAAGCTTGCCCTGGAGTTCCAGGGAACTTCTTTCCATCAACTATAGTTTGACGAGTTGCATCACAGCCTGGTAGAGAGGCTCCAATGCACAGGGTTACAAAAGGTTGCAGGGATTGTAGACTCAGTCAGCCCAATCCTCAACGGTACTGAGGACATTTTATCGCAAAAGACCCCTGCTTTATTTTATTTATAGATGCAAAATGGACAGGCTCTATGGGCCCTTCAAGGCATGCCACCCAGCAACCCACCAATTTAATCCTCGCCTAATCACAGGGCAGTTTACAATGGCCATTTAATTTATTAACCGGTATGTTTTTGGAGTGTGGGAGTAAACTGGGAGTACCCGAAGGAAATCTAGGTGCACATGGGAAAGAATGTACAAACTTGTTTACGGAGGACACCGGAATTGAACAATGAGCTCCGATGCCCCAAGCTGTAACAGTGACATGCTAACCAGGACACTACAGTGAACCTCACGTGCCTCTCTTCTCATTACTATCGCTGGGGGAGAGGTACAGCAGTCTGTAGACCCCTGCTCAAACATTCAGGAGCTGCTTCTTACGTTCCACCATCATATATTTGAACAGTCCTGAAGCTATGAACACTATCTCTTTATTCCTTTTTGTTAACTCTATTTATTTATTTTGTTATTTATAGTAATTTTATGTCTACACTGTGCTGCTACAAAAAGTCAGATCATAAATGTCAGTGATGATATATCTGATTCTGAAGTAATTTTGATGGGGATTGGCACTATTTGCTGATTGAGTCAGTTCCTGTCATAACTTCCCTGAGGATATTCCAGCCAGACGAGGATGGACCTGGGCAGCTCTGAATCAGGGCACCCGGATACTGTATCGTGCTACCATGCATTGTAGCTTAGTGCAGGCTGATGCAAAGACAGAGCTTCAACTAGGCACTCCGATTTTGGGTAGCATTTGCTTTTACTTGTTTTTTTTTAAAACCAAGTCATCAGTCATTATTTACTGAATGTTGTCTGGGTCTGTAGCAAAGTTAATCACTACATCCATACTGAAAGGGTATTAACCATGCCCTGTAATAGATTGGTGATGGACATCCTCAGGCTGCTGGAGGTTTGACTGGTTTGGTGATACTTTTCATACATGATGGAATCAACAATGCAGTTCTCGGTAGCGGACTCCTTAAGGATCTTGCCTTGTGGTGTATAAGCATTTGAGCAACGTTTGCCATCTGCTCTATTTATAGTTGCAGGCATGAAAATGTTTCCTATTCTCAAATCCTACATGAGAGCTTACATGTACACTATACTAGGGACGGTATACAAGCTGTAAGGGTGAGCAAATGGCTCAAACATCATCTATAGATTTGCCAATGACATAACTACTGTTACAGACCTGCAGATTGTGATGAGGAGGCGTACAGGAGAAAGATAGGTCAGCAGGTTGACTGGTGCTGTACCAACAATCTTGCACTCAACATCAGTAAGACCAAAGAATTGATAGTGGACTTCAGGAAGGGGAAGTCTAAGGAATGTACACCAATCCTCATTCAGGGGTCAGTAAAGGAAAGAATGAGCTGTCTCAGGTTTCCGGGTGTCAACAACTCTGAAGATCTATCCTGGATCCAACATATTAATGCAATTACAGTGAAATTATAGCAGTGACTATATTTCATTAGGAATCTGAGGAGACCTGGTATGTCACAAACGGCTCTTGCAAATTTCTACAGGTGTACTGCGGAGAGTGTTGTAACTGGTTGTACTACCATCTGATATGAAGGGACAACTGCACGGAACTGGAAAAAGATGCAGAAGGTTGTAAACTCAGTCAGCTCTATTATCGGCACTAGCCTCCTCAGGATCAGAGACATCTTCAAAAGGCAATACCTAAAGAAGGTATCCATCATTTACAGGAGCATGAAGATACACACTCAACACTTCAGGAACTGCTTCTACTCCTGAACCTTCAGATTTCTGAATGGACAATAAACCCTTGAACACTGCCTCACTATTTTTTTCTCTCTTTTTGCATTACTTTTTATATGTATATATATATATATATATATGTGTGTGTATGTGTGTATCTTATTGTAATTTACAGTTTTTTAATCATTATGTATTGCAATGTACTGCTGCTACAAAGCAACAGATTTTGCAACATATGCCAGTGATATTAAACCTGATTCTGATTCTGAAGACCGCTCTGATTACTGCACATCTCATTTTTGAGGTGCATGTGGATGCCATTTTACCTATCTTTGTTGGTGGCTGTGTTCCTGCTGTACCTTTTCCTAGAAGTTCTTTATGTGCGCTTAGGTGAACCTATTTTGGTTGAAATGAATTTGCTTGTAATGATGTGCAAAGCGGGGTAAGAAAAGATTTAGATTCCAAATCCGATTGGTGAGAGATGTAGTGCATGGAGTGTGTAGTGACAGTGATATGAATGGTGAGAAGAATCATTGGAAAATGTACTTACATGTGCAACCTAATTGAGCATCTTGCTGCTCCATCCGCCCCTCCACATACACGGAGGAGATCTCCTCTTCACCCTGTCAAATAAAGTCTCCACAATATTAAGTAATAAATTCTTCTGTGTTCTTCCATCTCTCACAATGTTTTGTAGTTATCCCTGGAAGGAATCTCGCAATTTGCAGCTGGCATAAAACCCTTTTACTTTAAGCGGTGCATGTTGGCTTTAAATAATCAGCTGGCTGAACTGATTCTAAAGTCTCATTAAGTCAGGCTGTGTTTTGATGTCGTTTGATGTTTAAGATATCTTCCTGCTTTAAAACATTGATGCATTTATATTGGAGCATTGCCTATCGAACTGTCATGGTGAATTCCAGGATATTTTTGTCTACCGAAGAGAATCTGCTATGTGGTGTCCATGATTTTACAAACAGTACAAACATTATAAGAATGGTATCAGCTACAAACAGTCATATACTGTATATTTCCTGAGAAGGGAAATTTCCTAATCAGTAACACTGACTAATATAATTATGAGCTATTTTTTAAGATCATTAGACCATAAGACATAGGAGCAGAATTAGGCCATTCAGCCCATCAAGTGTGCTCCTCCATTCCACATGGCTGATCCCAGATCACACTCACCCCCATACACCTGCCTTCTTGCCATATCCCCCGGGATCAATAAAGTATGACTATGACTATGACTATGACTATATCCTTTGATGCCCTGACCGATCAGGAAACTAGCAACTTCTGCTTCAAATATTAACATGGACTTGGCATCCACCACAGTCTGTGGCAGACTCACTACTGTCTGACTAAAAAAAGAAAAAAAAGTCCCCCTTACCTCTGTTCTAAAAGGTTGCCCCTCAATTTTGAGGCAGTGCCCTCTAGTTCTGGATACCCCCACCACAGGAAAAATTCTCTCCACATCCATCCTATCAAGTTTCAACATTCGGTAGATTTCAATGAAAACCCCCCACATTCTTCTAAATTCCAGTGAGTACATGCTCAAAGCTGCCATATGCTCCTCATACGGTGACCCCTTCATTCTCAGAATCATCCTTGTGACCACCTCTGGACTCAATCCAACGACAACACATCCTTCAGAGATATGGGGCCCAAAACTTTTGACAATACTCCAAGTGCGGCTTAACTAGTGTCTTATAAATCCTCAGCATTATCTCATTGCTTTTATATTCTATTCCCCTTGAAATAAAAGCTAACATTGCATTTGTCTTCATTAACATAGACTCAATCTGTAAATTAACCTTCTCATACGAGGACGCCTAAGATTCCTCTGCAGCTCTGATGTTTGAAACTTCTCCCCATTTAAATAATAGTCTGCACTATTGTTCCTTTTACTAAAATGCATTATCATACATTTCCCAACACTGTATTTCATCTGCCACTTTTTTGACCATTCTTCCAATTTGTCCAAGTCCTGCTGCAATCACATTATTTCCTCAACACAACCTACTCCTCCACCTATCTTTGTATCATCTGCAAAAATTGCCATATAGCATCAATTCCATTATTCAAATCATTGACAAACAATGTGAAAAGTAGTGATCCCAATACTGACCCATGATGAAGCTACTGTATAATTGCTTCTCATACAAACATCAGTGCAGCAGTTAACTAAATTCAGCAACAAAAATGTCTGATAAAACTGACGTCAATGGAGGTCAAAAATAACTCCTTAGGCAGGAGTCATGCTCGTTACCTAGGAAGATAATTATATTTGTAAGACACTGATCATTATAACCTCTTGATGTTACAGTGGGAGTTCCGAAAAGCCGAACCCCAATGTCTCAGGTTAACACATCAGTTCTATAACCCTGCTGACTGAGGACTGACACTGACACTGCAGATGCATATGTGAAAAGTAGACCACAGTTAACACAATATAATCTCTAGAGTTGACTACCATACCCCTCATGCCCCAGAAACATTGGAAGATTCCTGTGGTAAAAAACTATGTGGAAATATTCTGATGAATGCAAGGCGTGGTTTGACAATCATCTTCCATTCATCAGAAAGGCTGACAGCTCCAGAATGTTGAGCTCACTTGGAACAAAGAAGATAAAAGATTAAAAGATTAGATTTATTTGTCATAAGTAGATTGAAATATCAAAACATACAATGAAATATGGATGGTGACCAGCACAGTCAATGTCCGCAAGTATCACTATGCTTCTGGTGCCAACATAACATGCCCACAACTTACTAACCCTAACCCTAAACTGTACATCTTTGGAATGTGGGAGGAAAGCAGAGCACCTGGAGGAAATCCATGTGATCATGGGGAGAACATACTAATTCCTTCCAGACAATTGAACATTGATCGCTGATTGCTGGTGCTATAAAGCCTTGTGCTAAACACTACACAGCCGCACTGCCTACAATCTACTGAAATCAATAATCTACCAAAGAAGACTAGTTTTTAATAGCTGAACTTTGAATAATAGTTGGATCTGAGTATTTTACTCATGCAATGATTAGAATATTAATGTTCTGGAAGGAGGGTTAAACTTGCTATCTCTCTGAGCTTCCAATACAATCAATTCTAAGTCCCCAACATCAATCATTCTGAAAAGGCAGAAAAATCAAACAAAGCTAGCCATGTCAACATTTGACAGATGTTCAGTACTCAGCACAGAATGACTCATTTTCAGATCTTTCAAATTCTCTGCACCATTCACAAAAGTTAAAATTAAAGTTTGCTTGAAAAGTTGCCATTTTAGAAGCTTGTCATCATTAAGAAATATGAGGACAGGTAGTTTGCTTACTTTGTGCCCCTGTGACTGGACCCAATTATCACCCTCTATTGCCAGCACACTTGCACACTGCCATGAGATAAAAGGGGCATTTTGATTTTATTTCTTTCCATCAAGACCTCTTTCACTGAGGAGGACAAATCTGGCAAGCTGTGGAATGATAATCAACTTCAAATTCCTTCCTTAATTACCAACGGTTCTAACTTCCACATATATTTCTGTTCTTCTATTAGCACTTTGTTGGCACGTGGCCAAGTGGCTAAGGCATCGGTCTAGTGATTTGAAGGTCGCTAGTTTGAGCCTCAGCTGAGGCAACGTGTTGTGTCCTTGAGCAAGGCACTTAACCACACATTGCTCTGCGACGACACTGGTGCCAAGCCATATCTGCCCTAATGCCCTTCCCTTGGACAACATCGGTGGTGTGGAGAGGGGATACTTGCAGTATGGGCAACTGCCGGTCTTCCATACAACCTTGCCCAGGCCTGAGCCCTGGAAACCTTCCAAGGTGCAAATCCATGGGCTCACGAGACTAACGGAATGCCTGTATATATATTAGCACTTTGTTTTACAAGGTTTCAATATCACGGCAGGAGCATTATCATTATTCATCATAAGCAGAACAGAAGTTCATGGATGAAGGCCTCTCTGAGCAACTGAAGAAGAGTAGTTAATGCAAGTTTACTAGGTCAAATGGATGCCAAAGAAGAACGATGCAGAGTGACAGAATTCACACTGAAAGATATAAAAACCTTATTTTCCTCATCCACATTATTTTCCCAATTTATTAAATAAAATCATAAAACACTAGAATCACTCAATAGACCAGGAAACATCAGTGAAATAGAGTTACTGTTTCAGAAGGGAAACTCTTCATTAGAGTTGGGCAATTGGATAAAAATCTTACAAAAAAAAAATATTTGAACCACAAAGTAAAAAGGAAAGACATGCACAAAAAGTATCAAAATTCATAATCCAGTCATAGAAATATTTCCAAATGATATCTACCTTAGGAATTTTCCGCATATCTGGGGCATCTAGATTATTGTGGTCAGCTCTAGAAAATATACTGTGTCATCTGTTGTCTAAGCTGCATGTGCAGATTCTCATTGTCAGTCCTCAGGTAGGGGGCTTTACTGAGCTGATGTGTTACCCTGAGACATGTTCATATTTAAATAGCTAAAAATCACATACGGCAGCACTGGCCCTGATCTTTTATATTTTGAATAAGGTAATTCATGCAGGAAGACAGCAGCAGAATGAGATTGCTGACAGTATTCAAGAACATTGTTGTTCCTTACTGCGCCTTGTGGCACATCGGGTAACAACCTTGCCATTTTTTTAGAATTTATGTCTGTTTTTACAAGGTTGGGTTGCTAGTTCGATGTTCAACATCACACGGATGGAAAGCATGCAAGGAGCCGGCCGGATTCAAACCCAAATTCACTCGCCTCGAAGTAAAGTGTGCAAATGCCACTGCACTATTGGCTGACTATTCAGGAACATTATGTATGCCTAAAACCAATTTTTCCTCTTAAAATGGAGATGAAAGGAAAACAAAATAGACAAAATTAAAAGGCAATAGTTAAGCAAATGTCAGAGCAAAATCAAAGGTACAGTGGACAAGGGTTAAAGTTTTACCTTAACCAGCTGTGTGATTTGCTTTTAGGTTGCGTACACATCCATGGATAAAATTTGAATGTGCTCTGTCATACAATACTGAGATGGAGAAAGTGAAAACTGCCCCACATAAAGCACAAAAACAAGAAAATGTGAGTATTTTAGGTTTAGAGGAAAAAGCACGAAAACAAAAGTAATTACTGAGTACTGAGAGACAGTTGCAATTGTGAAAGAAATATAAAGTCTTATTTTAAGTTTGTGATTAACTTTTGGCAGTTGAGATAAAGAACATGGTAGAAGTCTACATTCCCTTGTAGATGGTACATATGCTTTCAAATTAATGCATTGTTTATTATTTATATTGTGTCTTGAAATTGCACACATTATTTATTAAAATGAAATTGAACTATAATTAAGGATTTCCATGTATCTGAGCATATGTACTGCCAATTAAAATTTAAACCATAGTTTGCTGAACATCTCAGTGAATTCACTCAGAGGGTGACTGAGACGATGGATGTGTCAGATTGAATATTCAGTCTCAGCTGGGTAAAAGCAAGCTCTCTTCTGACCCTGTTCTGGGGCCATGTTCCAGCAAAGGGAACTCACAAGGTTCAGTCCCACACTTCTAAGGCAGCATCAGGTCTTGGCATCCATAACGTTGCTGAGTTTCACTAAGTTAGTGTAAAAACTGGGATTGATAATATGTAACTTGCTAATGCTAATACATTGCTAATACACAGAAAAGAGTCCAGTAAGTTTGCCATGTATCAATGACCTTGTTGGCACTAATAGGCTCTAGTCCTTTACATTATAAAATTCAGCTGGCAGCAGGAGACTACTGCTTTCTGCCTCCAGCTGTATTGTTAAAGTTTAAAAGTGCCTTCAGGTTTGCTCAGTGTCTGAAGTACTGGACTATTAATTTTACATTCACAGACCAACAGGTGAATACATTAGCACTTTGTTATTCTAGAAAAGCTTTAGAAATATTGACAAGCTTCCAAACAAATAGTTAGGAGTGGCCAAAGGCCACAGAATTGATTAGGAACTGCAATATTAAAAAAAAAACAAATGAGTGGAATACCATGGCAATCTAGACAGTGTCAATTATCAACATTAACTGCTAAATATACCATAAATAACATTTTACTTTCATTAACAAAAATGACTGAGAAAAACAACGTAATGTGCACTATCTATTCTAATAATTATCATTAAAGTTTGTGACAGATAAATGTTATTGCAACTGTTTAGAAATTTGCATTATAGGCATTATTTAAATTTTTCAGAAGCCATGAAATTAAATGTAAATATCATGGCAGGTCCCAAAGAATTCAAGCAAATCTTTTACAGATACAATTTGTAACACCTGATAACTGTATCTTATTTATTGAAAATAAAATCATTAATTTCAATTTCTAAATGTGTTGCCCTCTTTTTATTGATTTTCCTTTTTTTTTAAGTTTGGCTTTCAGATACCAACCTATATTTTTCTGCTTGAGAGACTTGGCAGGCTACCAGGCTTCCAGTTTCTAGAACCAGCTGCCGTAGTTTTAACCATGTGGGTTTGCTCCGGATTCACTGGTTTCCCCCCACATTCCAGAAAGGTATGATTAGTGCTAATTTGTTGTGAGCATGCCAGGTTGGCACAGAAAATGTGGCTTCACTTGCAGATTGCCCAGCACAATCCTCGCTGATTTTATTCAATGCAAATGATATATCAAAATGAGGCTTCAATATTTTGATGTACATGTGACAAATAAAGTCAATCTCTCTCTTTAAATCTCTCTTTATTATCTAAATAAAATAATATAAAATCTGATGAAGGCTGAGGTTCCCTCATGTTCCCCATTTCCTTTGTAGTGAAACATTTCATCTCATTTTTCTGCTATCCTAAATGACTCAGTTATAATGGGGAGACTCACTAGAATGGACTTTTCTTCTCTGTCACCTAAGCATTAATCTGTAGCAATGGTTGATTTGACCATTATGGAGTCTGAAGAATGATCATTTTGTTTTGATCAGTAGAATGAATGACAGACAGTTTTACAATGCATGAGCACATAATTTGAAGAAATGCTTATAAGCAAATTGATATGACATATTTCAATATGTTATAATTGATAAGCAATTGACAACATGTTATGAAATTCAGAATTTAATTTTTTTTTGTTCTTTTAGTTACATTTAGGTCACATTTCACCAGATTTTCAGTGGTCATTTCTTTTTTCCTGTTTGGGATGTGGATGGTCATACATGCCACTTGTTCAAATCTGCAGCCCACAACCTCCCCTGCAAGTTAAATATAGGCAATTCCTTCATAGGACATCCAATTAAGTACTTAGTTGGAACTTTGCAAGTCAACCAGGTTTAACGTCCTGGATACCTGATACTCTTTTAGGACAGCAGGAGTATCTCCTCAGAAATACGTGCAGAACATTAACGATAGTGATGGCAAAATCATATTGCCTCATGGCCCATGGTTCTTTATTGACTATCAGCTGCTCACTGCTCAGCTTGACTTAAATTTTGATTTGTCTGTGCTGAAATGCAGAAGTCCAAGACAACTAAAGGGTCATATACTGGTTTAATGCAGTGGTAAACACTGATATGATGAAGGGAGAGTCAGAATACATTACAGCTTGATAATAGGGTCGACGGTTAGTGCAGAAAAAATGCTTCAATTTACTTCATTCAATACATGTATTATCTGTTATTTAATTCGAAATGTCACAGGCATTTCAAATTTTTTGAAGAGTTCAAGGCATGAGTCCACCAGAGAGGAACTCTAATGGTCTTCTATTTCTTAAAGCACTGTCCAGCTATGGTGTCCTTTTGGTCGTAGAAGATGAGTGTGTGTGTCCCTTTGCATCTACAATAGGTTTGTGCAGGCGGGTTTGACTGTAAGCAGTGATCCAGTCCACATTGCCTGGATGGTTTTGTTATGTCTTTATTACTTTTCAGTAACTTTAATAACTCAGTTTGAAAATACTTGAGAATACTGCCTCATGTTTAATTAAAAGATGGTGTTCTTCTCCCCTTTCAAGGAGGATATAAGATCAACACTGTTTTTTACTTTTGCTTTTGTTTTGTCTTCAGTAAATTGATAGGGATGCAGCTGAATAAGATCCTCTGATATGTTTACACAGAGATTTTCCACAACACCGCAGTGCAGCAGTCAAAGGGTTCCAACATAAATGATTGGACTGACAACTTCTCAGTGCAAAGGAGGGTTCTCTGTTGACAGGAAGACTGATTTGATCTCTAACATTAGAAAAGGATATGCCACCTAACTTGATAGTATATAGATTGGCACTGCTCGTTTCATCACTCCTCCATTAATTCAAGTTGTTTTTGATGCAGGGAAAATAATGCTCATTCACAAAATAATGTTGAACAAAGTAATAGTAATTTTCCATTACAAATGTATATATGTCAATGAATCTGAACAGAGCATTCAACATAGAAATATACTGAATCTTTCTGGAATGGTTATAAAGAGCCCATTGAAATTAATGGCACAGACCCACATCAGCAGCAATAAGCAAAGACTGGTCATCATTTCTGCTTGTCAGTCGAAGTATCAATTTATACATAATTTACTTCTTGAAGAAATTAATATGAATTAGTTTTTCCAATACAAAAGGATGACAACTTGTGAAACATAACACTCCCTTTTATTACCCCATTATTAATAAATGCTATTCCTGAAGGAATTTTTTAGCCTTCTGGAGTGACAGGAGAATAATAAAATAAACATATTTTGACAGGAAAAGGTTTCTGACTTAAGGGTGTCATTGATGGAATGAATACAATAAGGTGTTTCTGTCACAATTGTTAAATGCAGAATGACATCTGACATTACATGCTGTACTGAACAAGTTTATTTGTATCTCTCCTGGTAACGTGGGCTCTTATCCATTGATGAGCTCCTTACCTGATGACCATGGAGCTTTCCTCCTTCAAAATTATACTTTCATCTGCAGGGTCACCATCATGCTGTCCATCACACCTGTCTCCTAGTCACCTGGAGGTACACAAAATATCTCATTCAGCAATTACCTGTGAAGACTAAAATACAATAATCCCATATTATCCAGTGGCGAATTCGTGGAGAGGTATCAATTGCTGTCACTTAATAACTAATATTGTGCACCTCAGGAGCAACTACATTAATTAAAAGAAACCTTTCGAGCATGGAAAGGTCTTGCCAATCAACTTTCCAGCTCTTAGTTCCATCCCTCCTCCTCCTGTCCTCTCCTATCATTTCGGATCACCCACCCTCCCCCTCCCACTTTCAAATCTTTAACTATTTCTTCTTTAAGTTAGTCCTGACGAAGGGTCTGGGCCAGAAACGTCGACTATACCTCTTCCTAGAGATGCTGCCTGGCCTGCTGCATTCACCAGCATTTTTTGTGTGTGTTGCTTGAATTTCCAGCATCTGCAGATTTCCTCGTGTTAACATGGAAAGTGTTTTGTATTGCAAATATCTCTTCTGTTTATATGTAGAGAAAATAAGAGTAATTGCTGAGCGTTTCCCCATCATTTTACAATATTGGATTGTTTTATACTTAACTCAGCTAAATTCAAATTGTGGTGGCTGACAATTATGCTTGCCGATGACAGGAAATCTATGTGGGAGAGTTTTTAATGTGTCAGAGTTGTTGCAGTGTAGCAGTTCCACTGTCTTGTCCAAGTCTAGTGGTACAAACAAGCATCACAAGCTCGGGTCTTCCCTGGTTGCAGTGGATGACTTCTTCTGTGCCTTGTCATGCTCTTCACTCTCTACAGAGTGTTGCAGTGCTGTCTCCCTGGCTATTGGATCATACTGTAGGTCTTATCCATCCAGTCCACCAGAGCTGACTGTGCATGCTCGGCCTTGCAAGTCCTTAACTCACCAGGGTGTGAGGCTGCCAGCTACCATCACCTGGTCTGATCTGCCTGTTGAAGCAGTAACCCGGATTGTGACCGCTGCCACATGTAAACAGCTACTTGGAGCTACAGGCAAGAGTTGAGTATCCAGTGGAGACCGAATGTGGGTCAGCTGACCCAGAATAGACACAACAAGCCCCTTTACCAGAGGTGCTACCCCTCCTTTGACATCCATACACCCCAAATTAAAATAATTCTCATTCACGTAATTCAACTTTTTAATAATATCCAACACATCATAAAATATAATATAAAATATCTGTATCATTTCACTATAAAAATAAAATTCAAATTATAACATTGGACTTATAAATCAGACTATATTCAAAATTTGCTTTTATATTGCAAATGTGATCTGAATTTTAACTGTTGGATATTTATTTATACAAAGTTGCTCGACTGTACAATATATGCAGATATATAAACACTCTGTGATTTCCTCTTCCTTCAGGCATTACTTTGTTGACTGTAATGGTAACTTAATTAATTTCAATCTTAAAACAGATCTCACATTTTAATTCCTCAATCCTTATAGATATGTTTATGGAGGAAGAAGCAATGTGTCAGTATGCTTGAAATTGTATCTTTGAGGATGAGTTGCACATTTCAGGAACTGCCTAAAATGTGCCTTAATACAGGCTGCAGTTTGCAAGCAAAGTCATCACAGAATTATGTCTTATGCTTCAGGTTGACCAGTGTCATTCATATGCATGGAATTATCAGTGGATGCAAAGATCATACAAGGGGTAATTGATAAGTTTGTGGCCTAAGGCAGAAGGAGATGAGTTATACAGCACTTGTTACATGCATGTGCAGTTCAGCTCCTTGAGTGAAAATGCAGAAGGTTTGAAGTTAATAACTCATGTCCTTCTCCTTAGGCCACAAACTTGTCAATCGCCCCTGCTGTGGACCACTTTCTGGAGGTCCAAGATGCCGACTTCTACAAAGAAGGAATCCGTCTGCTCCACGACCGCTGGACTAAGTGTGTAAATGTAGGAAAAGTAAATGCTAGGGTTTCTAAAATTGACTCCTTCTACCTTAGGCCACGAACTTATCAATCACCCCTCGTTTAAGTTCTCTGTCTCTAGATTATTTTGAGATATTACTGGCCTGACAATTTCCTGGATACAGAAATATCAGTCAGGTGGTGAATGGCACTTAGCTTCAGTTTGATTTCTCTGCTTGGACTCCTAATTGTTTAGTTTGTTATAAACTTATCATATGGCCCAAATATGAACCATGGTGGAATGCTGTCACCTAGACGAAACCGAAATATTTCTGGTTAATTGTTCACATCAATATTATTTTTTTTCTATACACAATTAATAGTTCAATAGTTCCATTTAGTATCAGAGAAATATATGCAATATATATTCTGAAATGTTCCAAAGAATGAGTGAGAGTTAAAATATTAGAACCCCAAAGCCTCACCAATTCCCCTCCCCCACACACAAACAGCAGGAAAGCAACGACCTTCCCCACCGCCCTCCACTTCTACAAAAAAGCATCAGCACCTTCCACCTACAAAGCATGCAACAGCAAGGCCTCCAATAAAGACCATGATCTGCAGTACAACAAAACTAATCGTTCACCCAACACTTCAAAATACCACATTATCACTTGATTCCCAATTGTACTGTTGTGGTGTGCATGAAGTCACCGGAGAGACAGAGTCACTGGTAGGTACAAAGCAGCTTCTTTATTCAATACAACAAGGTACAGCAGACATCATACGGATGGAGATGCTTCCGGTAGAAACGTCTGCTAGCCCAACGTGGGCTCGATACTTATATGCTAAACTCAAAGGGCAATCGCTATTTAAAAGTTATAGACAATGCAAGACAATGCTTCCTTTTGAAGCTACATAAAAAACATCACACCTTCTGACTTCATCCTTTCCTTCCGATGCCAACATGTCTCAGTTGGTACTCACAGCCTTTAGGAGTGCAAGTCAAATCCACAATACATTTATTTGGTATTTTACATGCTAACATAGAGGACAATTAATATTATAAAGTATAGATAATACTGCCTCTGAAACTACCTGTAAACTTCACACTTCCATCCGCAGCGTCTGGCTAGTATCCCGATATTCACAGCTTTTAGGAAATGCATTGTTGTGAACTCAATCCACAATACTTAGTCAAACAGAAGACTGGTGGCCAGAGTCATTTAAGTGTAAATGAATCAGCTACCCAAAAATTCACTCTAACAATACCAATGTTATCAATTAAGTCATCCTCTCATTAAGCAACTTCCAGAGCTGTTGAATCTGGTTATGTAGATGATTAATTTCACTTCTGGTATGATTTTATTCAAACTATCACCAAATGCCACATTACAGCTTAATGCGCAAAAATGCATCCATCTTTTGAAAACAAGGGCTCTTTGGGTCAAATTGACCAAGCTTATGCAATGCACGCTCAGCCTCTGCATTGTCGCTTTTTATCTGTAAAATCTATTGTCTTTTATTCAATGCCTGCACAGCTGCGACATTACCTAAATCCCCTAATAAATGTGGTTAGTATAGACAGATTCTGTGATGGCCTTGATGCGCCATGTTAGTGATTGGGTGTGGTTGACTTTCTCTAGCATCACCAGAAAAACAAATGAAATATTACAAAGCTGTCTTTATGAGAATTGCCTTGTGTGCAGCTTTCAAATGAAGGAATATTAGAGTGAAGTGAGTGCAGAAAGAAAATAGGATAAAATAGGAGAGCCAGTGAAATGACATGTACTCCTGAGTGATAAAGTATGTCCACAAAATTCCTCCGATTCAGCTTCTTCTAAGAACTTATTACCTGCATGTTTGTACACTCTGGTAGCAAATTGTTTTGCAGAATTTCATCTTATTTCAAGATTGTTCAAAAGAGGAAGAAGCCCTGCAAAATTAGATATTCATTGGAAGTTTAGGATGACCAGTTCCTGTCTACCTATGGATAATTTTTCTTCCCTTATGATTTATTTTTGGCTTTAAGCAGACTAGAAGAAACGAAAGATTATTATAGTCTCAATATTAAAGCAACACCTAAACAACAGTATGAGCCCTACAGTTTATTTGTTTGTGCACCCAGCTCAGATGAAATGATCACATGGGCCTGCATACAGGAATAGGTTGAATAAACAAGCACCTCCATGGGAAGGCTGACAATGCAAGGTGTACCCAGAGAGGAATAGGCATTTTTGACAGGCACTGAGAACAGTTTGAAATGGTACATGAAGTGTATCTGTAGTTGTAATAAAGTTGCATTTATATGCTGGATTAATAGATGGTAAAAATGTACTCTCATACTTTGCCAAGCTGCTGCAGTTGTTAAACTTCTTCCTTCATTGCTTCTATGAACATAGTATGTTATTCATCATGTTATGCTGTTTTCTACCTACTACCATTTTGGTTTGGCAACTTGCCAGAGATCCCATGAGGCTCCATTTTGAAATGTACTTTCCAATCTGTTTCCTCTTCCTGTCCAACTTCCTAACCCTGATGTTCTATTTATCCTTCAGAGAAACAGAGGATAGTAAGCCAGTTGAATTATGTTCCAAATTAGAAAGCTGCTGCTTTGTGAACCTGCAACACCTGCCTCTTTAAGATGTTGTTAGCCTTAAATCCTATATTAGAAGCATATAATTTCCCACATCTGTGGCTAAGATTTGCAATCACAGCTGTATCCAGTTCCAGAGATGCAAATGATTATGTAAATTATGCTAATGGTAGAGAAGAGTTTGGAATCTATGCACTTTGGGTCAGTGAAGCACTCAGTTACTCAATTTGGCAAGGTTCATGAACCATTCCATTAGAAGGGATAAAACATTTCTTTGCCGAATAAGTGAAATGGCAAACTATTCACTTTAACATCTGTGCAGCGTATCATTGAATAGGATGGTGTGAGAACAACAATCAATGGGAAACTATATTTGTTAGATGCCTAATATTAAAAAAAGGGAACCTCGTCCTCCTATTAATAGGCTGAACACAGGAACAAGAATAGTTTATTCATCTTCTTACATAAATAGTTCCTTTCTACATCAGAGTTCTATTTACTCATATATATAGGATTATCCATCATCAAATATCAGTTTCATATTTTATAACTTTCAACAGCCTTTAGATCAAAAGATTTTCCATTTTACAGTGAAGGTACAACATATCTAAATTTGTTCCCTGGTGAATCACCTACAGTTTCAACCGACCTCCAAATAAATTTCAAACTTAATGGAAGTGGCAGTACAGTGGTGCAGCCTGTAGAGTTGCCTCCCAGCACTCATAACAAACTTGTAATCCTGACCTATAGTGTTACCCTTGTGGAGTTGACACGTTCTCCCTATGACTGGTTGGGATTCATTTGGGTGCTCGAGTTTCCTCTCACATTTCGAACACATATGCTTTGGTAGCTAATGATCAGTCTCAACATTCCCTAATGTACCAGTGAATCTAGAGAGAGTTCATGGAAATGTGAGGAGAAGAAAAAGACGTGATTGTAAAAAAAAGTGCTTAGCATGGACCCATTGGTCTACTTCTGTGCTAAAGACTCTAAGACTCTCTGACGCTGTGATGTGGACAACTAGACTTGTAAAGGAGAGTTGGTTTTACTTCTTGTGACAAATTCTGCAGAGTGCCTGGGCCTTTCATAACGCAATGGCATTACATTGAAGGGAAAATCAGGTTTTCCACTCACAAAAATAGATACAAAATCCTTTGCAACATACACACGAAAAATGCTGGTGAACGCAGCAGGCCGGGCAGCATCTATAGGAAGAGGTACAGTCGATGTTTCTGGCCGAGACCCTTCATCAGGACAGCCATCTAAAATATGTCTACTTACTTACAAAGTATCGAAGCATTCAAATACATTAAATGTTTCTAATTATCAGAATCAGAACAAGAACCAGGATCAGGTTTAATATCACTGGCATATGTTTTGGAATTTCTTGCTTTGTGGCAGCAGTACGTTGCAACACAGAGTAATAAAAATGTTAAATTACAAGAAGTACATATAAAAAAGGAAAAACAAATAAGTAGTACAAAAAGAGAGCAAATTAAATAATGAGGTAGTGTTCAGGGGCTCATAGTTCATTCAGAAATCTACTGGCAGAGGGGAAGAATCTGTTCCTGAAATGTTGAGTGTCCTTGATGCTGGGGATACTAGTGCCCATGTTGGTGATGGCAGAGTTTACATCTTCCTTCAGCTTTTTCCAATCATGTGTAGTGGCCCTCCACACCAGACAGTGATGCAACCAGTTAGAGTGCTCTCCATTGTACATCTATAGAAATTTGCGAGAATCTTTGTTGACATATCAAATTTCCATAAGACCATATGACCATAAGACAAAGGAGCAGAAGTAGGCCATTCGGCCCATCGAGTCTGCTCCGCCATTTTATCATGAGCTGATCCATTTTATCCTATTTAGTCCCACTGCCCTGCCTTCTCACCATAACCTTTGATGCCCTGGCTACACAGATACCTATCAATCTCTGCCTTAAATGCACCCAATGACTTGACCTCCACTGCTGCCCATGGCAACAAATTCCATAGATTCACCACCCTCTGACTAAAAAAATTTATTTGCACTTCTGTTCTGAAAGGGCGCCCTTCAATCCTGAAGTCATGCCCTCTCGTACTAGACTCCCCCATCATGGGAAACAACTTTGCCACATCCACTCTGTCCATGCCTTTTAACATTCAAAATGTTTCTATGAGGTCTCCCCTCATTCTTCTAAACTCCAAGGAATACAGTCCAAGAGTGGACAAACGTTCCTCATATGTTAACCCTCTCATTCCCGGAATCATTCTAGTGAATCTTCTCTGTACCCTCTCCAACGTCAGCATATCCTTTCTTAAATAAGGAGACGAAAACTGCCCACAGTACTCCAAGTGAGGTCTCACCAGCGCCTTATAGAGCCTCAACATCACATCCCTGCTCCTATACTCTATTCCTCTAGAAATGAATGCCAACATTGCATTTGCCTTCTTCACTACTGACTCAACCTGGAGGTTAACTTTAAGGGAATCCTGTACGAGGACTCCCAAGTCCCGTTGCATCTCAGAACTTTGAATTCTTTCCCCATTTAAATAATAGTCTGCCTGTTTATTTTTTCTGCCAAAGTGCATAACCATACACTTTCCAACATTGTACTTCATTTGCCACTTCTCTGCCCATTCTTCCAATCTATCCAAGTCTCTCTGCAGACTCTCCATTTCCTCAGCACTACAGGCCCCTCCACCTAGCTTCGTATCGTCAACAAACTTAGCCACAAAGCCATCTATTCCATAATCCAAATCGTTGATGTACAATGTAAAAAGAAGCGGCCCCAACACTGATCCCTGTGGAACACCACTGGTAACCGGCAGCCAACCAGAATAGGATCCCTTTATTCCCACTCTCTGTTTCCTGCCAATCAGCCAACGCTCTATCCACGTATGTAACTTTCCTGTAATTCCATGGGCTCTTATCTTGTTAAGTAGCCTCATGTGTAGCACCTTGTCAAAGGCCTTCTGAAAATCCAGATATACAACATCCACTGCATCTCCCTTGTCTAGCCTACTGGTAATTTCCTCAAAAAATTGTAATAGGTTTGTCAGGTAGGATTTTCCTTTAAGGAATCCATGCTGAGTTCTGCCTATCTTGTCATATGCCTCCAGGTACTCTGTAACGTCATCCTTGACAATCGACTCCAACAACTTCCCAACCACCAACGTCAAACTAACAGGTCTCTAATTTCCTTTTTGCTTCCTTGCCCCCTTCTTAAATAGCGGAGTGACATTTGCAATCTTCTAGTCTTCCGGAACCATGCCAGAATCTATCGCTTTTGAAAGATCATCGCTAATGCCTCCGCAATCTCCACAGCTACTTCCTTCAGAACACAAGGGTGCATTCCATCTGGTCCAGGAGATTTATCAACCTTTAGCCTATTCAGCTTCCTGAGTACTTTCTCTGTTGTAATTGTGACTGCGCACACTTCTCTTCCCTGCTACCCTTGAGTGTCTGGTATCCTGCTGTCTTCCTCAGTGAAGACTGATGCAAAATACTTGTTCAGTTCCTCTGCCATCTCCTCATCTCCCATTACAATTTCTCCAGTATCATTTTCTATCGGTCCTATATCTACTCTTACCTGTCTTTTACTCTTTATATACTTGAAAAAGCTTTTAGTATCCTCTTAGATATTATTTTTTAGTTTCCTTTCATAGTTAATCTTTTCTCTCTTAATGACCTTCTTGGTTTCCTTTTGTAAGGTTTTAAAAACTTCCCAATCCTTTGTCTTCCCACTAATTTTTGCTTCCTCGTATGCCCTCTCCTTTGCTTTAACTTTGGCTTTGACTTCTCTTGTCAACCACGGTTGCATCCTTTTCCCACTTGAAAATTTCTTCTTTTTTGGAATATACCTGTCTTGCACATTCCGCATTTCTCACATAAACTCCAGCCACTGCTGCTCTGCCGTCTTTCCCGCCAGTGTCTCTTTCCAGTCAACTTTGGCCAGTTTCCTCAAACTTCTAATGAAATATAGCCACTGTTGTGCCTTCTTTGTAATTGCATCAATGTGTTGGGTCCAGAATAGATCCTCAGAGATGTTGACACCCATGAATTTGAAACTGCTCACACTTTCCACTTCTGATCTCTCTATGAAGACTGGTGTGTGTTCCCTCAACTTCCCCTTCCTGAAGTCCACAGTCAATTCCTTTGTGTTACTGATGTTGAGTGCAAGGTTGTTGCTGTGACACCACTCAGCCAGCTGATCTATCTCGCTCCTGTTCACCTCCTCATCATCATCTGCAATTCTGTCGACAATAGTTATGACCTCAGCAAATTTATGGATGGCAGTTAAGCTGTGCCTAGCCACACTATTGAAGGGGTAGAGAGAGAAGAGCAGTGGACTAAGCACACATCGTTAAGGTGCATCAGTGCATCGTTAATGGCAGCAAGGATGAGATAGAATTTCTAATCTGCACAGATCATGGTCTCCTGGTGAGGAAGTCAAAGATCCAGTTGCAGAGGGAGGTCAAGATGCCCAGGTTTTGGAGCCTGTTGATTAGAACTTGTTATGGTTAGTAACTTCAAAACATCAAACTAGTTGAAAGGAAAACACGGAACCCGGATTAGGCACCCAAGCCTAATGTGCTTAAATCTTATGCACAGTGCTATATATGTACAGTTAGGTAACATATTTCCTGATCAGGGAGGTCACTCGGCTTGGCAGGTTAGACTTGTGGCTGTGAAACAACCTCAGATTCTTGCGCCTCCTCCATTGTGGTTGTAGGAGTTGATTCTGGGACTGCAGGAAGTGGTTCTGACAATTGTGGACACCTTTCTTCCGGACATGTTGGCATCCCAAAAGTGCATGGCAAGCTACCTGATATACTGATCCATCCTAGGTCACCAGGCAAAGCTTCGAGCCAATGCTGTCATTCTGATCATGCCTAGATGACAGGCATGTAGCTCCTCCAACACTTTGGCTCTCAGCTTGTATGGTACAACTCTCAATCACTACATAAGGCAACCACTGTCAAGGGAAAGTTCATCCCGGCAAGTTCATGGGGGGGTTTGGAATTTCTGCTGCATATTCTAGTCATTTTGAGTTGCCATGTTATATGAGACAGTTTGAGGTCTTTTCTGGTTTCCATCTGGATCACCTCTGCCATAATAGGGAGACTTTTGATATGCGTTGGGAGAATACATCAAGAGGAGTGTCCTTTTATGTAAAATTTTCAGGTATTTCCATTTCCAATGGTAAACAGGACAATCCCTCAGCATTTCCATGATTAGTTGTCCTCTTGAATTCGATCTTGTACCTGGGTCCTCCAAATAATAGAGCCAATCTCTACATTTGTGCTGCTGCTGTTAGTGCAACACCCTTCTATAAATTGAAAATGGACACCAGTGACTGATGATCAGTAATGAAGGTAAAATCTCTCCTATACAAGTACTGATTCTAATGGTCTACAGCACAAACCAGACTCAAGGCCTCTCTATTAATCTATGCATAATTTTTCTCTGTAGCAGTAAGGAAGCACAATGTGGAGCATTCACTTCTATCACTCAAAACACATGACACAACTGCACCTAAACCAGAAGACGAAACAACACCAGGAAGCTTCACAGGATAGTATGGGTCATAATGTGTGAGTACAGTGTCTAACATCACCATTTCCTTTATCTTTTGGAAAGCTACCTCACACTGCTTTCTCCATTGCCATTTCTTCCTGATCTGTAGTAATGAGTTCAAGGAGTAGGGCACAGTAGCCAGGTTTGGCAGGAAACTACTATTGTAATTGACCAATCCTAAAAAGGACCATAACTGTGACATGTTATTTGTTCTTGGAGCATTCACCCTGCTTGAATATTTTTAGCACACTTGTGTAAACCTTTTGTATCGATGGTATGACCATAGTAAGTGATACTTGGTTTAAAGAATTCACAACTGCTGCATTCTTCTCAGCATCCATAATCTTCTAATCTTTTTAACACCGCCTTGAGATTTTGGAGATGTTCTTTGTCATCCTTAAAATAACAATGAGATCATTCTGGGTAACACTGAGTGTCTGGGTAACCTTGAAACACCTGGTCCATAGCTGTTTGCAATGTGCAGGTGCAGATGCCACTCCAAAAATAAACCTATTATAGGGATAAAGTCCTTTGTGAGTGTTTATGTGAGAAACACTTTGGTCTCTTCTTCCATCTCCATCTGTAGGTAGGCCTGAGCTAAGTCCACTTTGCTGAAGTGTTTCCCTGCAGAAAGACTTGAAAAGATATTCTCTATCCTGGGCAGAGAGTACTGATCTACAGTACTTTCAGTACTGGGTTGATGGTGTCTTAACATCACTACAGATCCTAGTATTCTTCTTGGCTACTAGGACCACTGGCATTGCCTATGGGCCCCACCCAACCATGGAAAGAATTCCTTCAGCCTCAATGCAATCTAACTGGTTCATCACAGATAATGTAAGCAACTGGATGGGCTTTGTTCTATTTCAACTTCATCAGTCCACAGGACTTGTTTCCAAAATGCATCAGGCTTGTTTAGATGTTCCTTTGAACATTTTGAATGGAACATTTTGGCCACAATGAGCCTCTCAAAGCACTTCATCACAGTGGATGTAAGTGCTTTTGCACAATAGTCATTGAAGCAGTTTAGCACGTTCTTCTTAGGCATTGGTATAATTGAAGCAGGTGTGCACCACAAACTGCCAAACAGAGGGTTTAAAGATATCAATGAACACTCCAGCCAATTGATCAGCACAGATCTTTAGTATTCGTCCAGGTGCCTCGTCTGGGCCAGATGTTTTCTGTGAGTTCACCTTATTGAAGGATGGTATCACATTGGCTTTAGAAACTGCAATCACAGGTTCTTCAGGGGCTGTGGAAGTTTGTGAAACTGCCTCCATGTTTTGACAGTCAAAGTGAGCATAAAAGGCATTGAGATCATTAAGAACCAGAATCTTGCTGTTACCTACATCAGTTAGTTCCACTTTGTAGGAGGTGATAGCAGTCAACTCCTGCCACAGTTGTCGAGCATCCTTCAGGGATTCAAGTTTGATCTGGAATTGTCACTTTGCAACTTTCTATGTAAGATGGTTTTCCAGAGGACATACTTGAACCTCTTGTATTGGTCACCAAACCCGAATACCACTAATCTGGCCCTCAGCAGATTACAGATATCCTGGTTCGTTCAGGGCTTCTGGTTGGAGAAGACTCTGAATGATTTTGTGGGAACACACTCATCTGCAACTGTTCCTATAAAGTCCCTGAGGACTGTGGTGCATTCATTCAGATCCTCTGATGAGTCCTTGAACACGGCCCATCAACTGACTCAAAGCAATCCCACAGCTGCTCCTCTGCCTTCTACAATCACCTCTTTGTTGTCCTTACTTCTGGAGTCTTTCTCTTTAGCTTCTGTATGTATGCAGGTAGAAGGGAGGACAGCCAGATGATCAGATTTCCCATATTGCTGTCTAGGCATGGAACGATAGGCAATCTTAATCACAGTATAACAGTGGTCCGGAGTGTTGAGATGTCTTCTGCTGCAGGTGATATGTTGATGATAATTAGGCAGGGATTTCTTCAAACAAGCCTCATCGAAGTCCACAACAATGATTTTAAAAGTGTTGGGGTCAGCTGTTTCTTGTTTGTTGATCTTGGCAATCAATAACTTGTGTGCTTGTTTCACACCGGCCTTTGATGGTATATAAATTGCCGACAGGATCACAGAGGAGAACTCTATTAGTAAGTAGAACAGTGGGCAATTAATCATTAGATATTGCAGTTCAGGGGAAAAAAGAGTGCAACAAGACTGCTACACTATGGCACCATGAGGAGTTTATTATGAAACACGGACTCCCACCTTTGTCTCTCTTTGAATCAACAATCCAGTCCATCCGGTGGATCAAGAAGACTTTGTGTCTTTTTAACATATCTAGCTTGTCAAGAGTAATCTTTGTCTCCATGAAGCAGAGAATGCAGCAAACGTTGGCTTTCCACTGATACAACAATCTTGCCCATAGGTCCTCTATATTGATCTCCAGTGACTGTACATTTGCCTACAAGATGCTGGGTCAAGAAAGTTTTGTACCTTGATGTTTATAGTCTGGCTTGAAGTCCTCTTCTCTACACACACACACACACACACACACACACACACACACAGATATGAATCATAAAGTCATATAAATATACACCACAGAAACAGGCCCTTAACCCTTCTGGGCTATGTTGAACCATATCAGCTGCCTACTTCCACTGATCTCTACCCAAACCGTCGTCCTCCATTCCCCAACCATCCATGTGCCTATCCAAACTTATCTCAAACTTTGAAATCAAGCTTGCATTCACCACATGTGCTGGCAGCTTATTCCACACTCCCACAACCCTCTGAGTGAAGAAGTTTCCCCTAATATTCCCCTCAAACTTTTCACCTTTTACTCAAGACCTCTAGTTGCAGTCCCACTCAACCTCAGTGGAGAAAGCCTGCTTGCATTTACTTTATCTATATCTCCTGTAATTTTGTATACATGTATCAAATCTCCCCTCTATCTACCACTTTCCGAGGAATAAGGTCCTAACTTATTCCATTTTTTTTGAGACTCAAGCTCTCCAGTCCCAGCAACATCATTGTAAATTTCCTCTGAACTCTTTTAAACTTAGTTACATCTTTCCTGAAGGAAGGGGGCCAAAACTGCACACAGTGCTCCAAATTAGGCTTCACCAACATCTTATTCAACTTCAGCATACCATCCCATCGCCTGTATTTTGATATTTTTAAGGCCAATATGCCAAAAACTTTCTTTCTGACCCTATCTACCTATGTCATGACTTTCAATGAATTATGGATCTGTATTCCCGGATCCTAGATCCTTTTGCTCTACTGCACAGTCCCAGTGCCCTACTGTGCAAGACTTAACCTGGTTAGTCCTACTAAAGTGCAATGTCTCACACTTGTCTGCATTAAATTCCATCTGCCATTTTCAAACCCATTCTTCCAGCTGGTCCACATCCCACTGTCAGCTCTAATAGCCTTCTTCACTGTCCGCTACACCCTCAATCTTGGTGTGATCCACAAATTTGCTGATCTAGTTAGCCACATTATTATCCAATCATTGATGTAGATAACAATAACAACAGGACCAGAACTGATCCCTACAGAACTCCACTAGCCTCAGGCCTCCAGTCAGAGAGGCAACCATTTGCCTCTACACTGGCTTCTCCCATGAAGTCAATGCCTCATGCCTATCTTATCTTGAATGCAAAGTGACTGAACCTTCTTGACCAGTCTCCCATGCGGGACCTTGTCAAATGCCTTCCTAATGTTCACGTAGACTACATCCACTGCCTTGCCTTCATCAACTTTCCGGGTAACTGCCTTGAAAAATTCTCTAAGTTTGGTTAGCATAACCTACCATGCACAAAACTATCCTGACAATCCCTAATCAATCTCTCTCTATCCAAATACTCATATATCTGGTCCCTTAGAATACCTTCCAGTGACTTTCACACTACTGATGTCAGACTCACCGGCCTATAATTTACTGGTTTATTTTTAGAGCCTTTTTAAACATCAGAAAAATATTAGCTATCTTCCAATCCACTGGTAACTTAGATGTTGCTAATGATGATTTAAATACCTCTGCTAGGGCTCTGGCAGTTTCTGCACTTGCCTCCCACAGGTCTGAGGAAACACCTTGTCAGGCCCTTGGACATTATCCACCTTAATTTTCCTCAAGAAAGCAAACACCTCCTGCTCTGTAATCTGTATAAAGTCCATGACCTCACTGCTGTTTTGCCTCACTTCTATAGACTCAGTGTCCATCACCCGAGTAAACAAAGATGCAACAATTCCATTTTAGATCTCTCCCATCTCTTTTGACTCCATGCATAGATTACTATTCTGATCTTCTGCTGGACTAATTTTGTCCTTTGTACTCCCTTTACTATTAACATATCTGCAGAAACCCTGATTGGCCGATGCTGAAAACACCAAACTACCACACCTCGAAAGCTTTATGTACTCATTTGGCAAACTTGGGTGAACTGTATCTTCTCATGCTTCATATTTCTGAGTGCACTGCTCAAAACTGGTATTGCTGGCATTTGCTGGTACGTTGGTATTATACATTACGAGTGTTGGTATTTTAAAACAGTTCACCAGAGGAATAGGCCTTTGGACATTGAGGTTATTTGTCCGCTGTGAATTTGTCCAGTTTAAGCGGATGGCTGGAAAATCCACTGGGACTTGATGAGCAAAGAGAGAATAACTGTAGGAAAGTGGCTCAGGGAGCAGAGTTTACTGGTATGCTCTGGGAGCCAGCAGGGATTCAAGGGGCCAAATAGCTGCCTTCCTCTTTGTGCTAAAAAAAACATGAGAAATTAATAAAACATAGTGGATACAGCATTAGAAGAATGGCTTGAGGTCAAATATGACATTGTGATTGTGAACAATTAGCCAGTCAGAGAATTACCAGGAAAGTCTTAGTGCCTGAATTGAAATTGATAGCTCTGGTTTTTTCAGTGAAGTGAAAATTAAAAAAAAACAACTGCAAATGCTGGAAATCTAAAATAAAAACAGAAAACATTTTGCAGGTCAGGCCACATCTGTGGGACGAGAAACAGATTAGTATTTCAGATCAAAGACCTTGGTTTTCTCAATCACTTTCTGAGTAAATGCTAACAGATGTAAACTGGATGCCCAACAAGCTCAGGGAATTGTTAACGGTGACAAGGCACAAATAAGACTCAACCCCATGCTCACAGGTGAAAATCAGAATTGGAAAAGACTATTTTTAGGTCGATCACCTGCATGAAATGGTTCCTAATAGTGGGGCTGATATGCCAACTCCTGTTATATCTGCAGTGATTCATCACCTGTCGACTTAAAGGACATAAAAAAATGATGGATTAGCCATTTATTGGAAGAGTATGGCAGTTACCATAACATGCCAAATGAGGAAAGAAAGCATGGAGAAATATACAAGTAAAATTAAAGAAAGTGGTTGTCAAATGAAAGAAATTTGGCCTCATAGGAGGGAGAAGGAAAGAGCTCCTCATTTTTGCTCTCAGAAGAAAGGGGTTAAAAATAGCGGCTAGTTGGGGAGCAAAGGAATGGAATTCTCCTTTATATACCAGGTTGTTTCTACCTATTGTTGTCCTGCTTAGGTACTGAACCAAGCAGCAACACACTGATAAACTTACTGAAAAAGCTACAAATTTTTGAATCATACCTCATGTTATAATAGAGAACACACAGTGTAACATTTATCTTCACCATGTGAAGAAGCTCCTCGTGGCGAGAGCACAGTTTGCTAAGTTTGCACCTTTTGTGTGCATGATATACATATGATTAGATCCCACAAGATGCACAGCAACATCAAGCTGTGTCCAACATATGTTTCAATTTCTCTTGGATAAAAATTGTTTGCGCATCCATGGCCCATGACCGTTGCAGGTCACTCACACAGAATGATGTCTTGACGAAATAGAATAGGCCTATTTTGAAGCATGAAGGGTGACTTAATTTGAATGCATACAATCCTGAGGGGGGACTTGACAGAGTAGAAGACGTGATATTTTCCCTAGCTAGGCAGTCACAAACAAAGGGACATTGTCTCAAAATAAGGGGCCAGTCTTTCAAAACAGAGAATATTCCTTATTAAAAATTTTTATTTAGAGATACAGCACAATAACAGGACCTTCCAACCCACTAGCCCACTCACATAGTTACATCCACGTGACCAATTAAAGTACTAACCTGTGTGGTTTGTTCATCATAGCCAACAATGACAGGAGACCTGTGTGGGAGAGATTTGTAATGGAAAAGCCTTAGTGCTGTGACAGTTCCACTCTCTTGATCTTGAAAGTCTGTGTCCAGTGGTACGAGTAGTCATCACAAACTGTGGGCCTCCTTGGTTGCAGTAGATGACCATGACTGCTTCTGAGCTTTGTCCATGAAGCAGGACCCGCCTCCTTGGCTGTTGGGTCTCACTGCTGATCTCATCCGCCCAGTCTGCCGGAACTGACTTCACATGCTGGTACAGGCATGTCCCTTTCTCACTGGGGTATGAGGCCTGCTGGCTACTCTCACTTGGTTCAGCCTGCCTGTCGAAGCAGCTGTCACATGCAGTGTGGAGCCACAGGTGAGAGTTGAGTGTCTGATGGGGTCCAAACATGAGAGAGCTGTCTGAGAAATACCACAACAAGCCCTTTCACCTGAGATGCTACCCATCCCTAGACACCCCATCCACCCCAGTGCAGTAATAGCATTATTAGTACTGCTCCCAAGTCTTAAAGATTAGTTACAGACATTTTGAATGGCAAGGCAGCCTTAAGGGACCCAGTGGTCTTCTGCTGCTCATATTATCTTCACTTCATGTCCTTCTGCATCATTAATAAGGGAGTCATTAGATCTTGAAACTGGCATGTGGATCTTATCAGGTAGATTTTTCCTTCCATTCACTTCCAAATCAACTCAATCTCCCCACCGTTGAACAACCGCAAGCAAAAGCAACAAAAACAGCAAAACAAGCCCCTTTCACTTTCAGAGACACAGACAGGCCTCCAGGCCTGGAATGTGGCAACTTGGAGCCTCCAGGCTTTTGTTCTGGGCTCTTATGCTTCCAGACATCAGTCTTTCAACTTTGGAATTCACCGAACACCGGCTTGACCTCCTGGCCTCGACATCTAAACTCACATGTACTCCGACCCTGGTGAACTGGGCCCTCATGACTCCCTTGCGCCTCCACCTTTGGTCTTCAACCTTTAGGCTCCTAACTTTGGACTTTACAATCACAGGTTAGGTCCTTTGGGACTTGACTTCTGGACTCACACAGATCTTCAATCCTGGTGACCTGGGCTTCATAATTCTTGCCCATATCGGGGACTTGCCACCAGTACGGACTTTTGACCCTCGACCAGAACTCACTAATCTTAGGATTGCTGGTCTCCTCAATGCCTGTCAACCAGAACTCAACTGGAGCATGCCCTGACATGGACTTGAACACTGGCCCAGTCTCTTTAATAACCGCCCCTGCCTATTATGTTGGTGCTGGAATATGTGGTGATATTAGCGAGATGTCTCCAGCACATCCTTATGTTGTGTTGGTTGAAAATGCAAACAACACACTTCACTCTATGTTTTGGAATACATATGATAAATAAATGAATTAGAAGCTGAATCTGAAACTGAACTACTTTTCCTTTGAAGTACATGATTCTCCTTAAATGCTACTTATGATTCTTATTGATTAGCACAGATCTCTAGTACTCTTCCGCGTGTGCCATCTGGGCCTGATGCTTTCTTTGAGTTCACCCTTCTAAAGAACATTCTCGTTTTGACCTCAGAGGTGGAGATCACAGGGTCATTGGGAACTATTGGAGTTCATGGAAGAGTCACCATGTTCTTTCAGTTAAAGTGAGCATAAAAAGCATTGAGCTAATCTGGAAGCAAAATCTTGTTGCCATTTATGTTCCTTGTTTTGCTTTGTAGGAAGTGATCACATTCAAGCCCTGTCACAGTTGCTGAGCATCGCACTGTAATTTAAGTTTAGTCAAGAATTGCCACATTTCATGTGAGATTGGTTTGCAAAGTCATTCCTGGACCTCTTGTACTTACACCAACCAATTGTCAAGCACTGTTCCTTTTCATAGAGTTTCTTCTGCCTGCCATAATGAAATGGCAGAAGTGAAAGCTTTGCCTTCTCTCTACATTTTATGGGAGTTTCACGAACTTTCTGCCAAAGCTTTGTGAAAATTCCTATGAATATGGTTAATTTATATGCAGACCATATAGTTTCAATAAACTATGACAGGCCAGAAATATTATTTTACCTCAACAGTAACAAATCTATGGCCCAATAATCATAAATAGAGCATTAAAAATATATTTTAAAGCATTATTGTGGGCCTGTACTGTTCTAAGGTAAATAAAACTAAACAATGGAAATTTACTTAAACCAGAATACTATTATTGATTACACTGGACAACAATTTTTTTCAAAAGTGCTGCTTCCTCAAAATTCTTTTGTTTAATGATAGACTGTTTGAAGTTGAACACAAATACAATTTCAGACTACTTGTATCACGTAGTAATTTGGAGAAACAAGAAATTAACTTTTTTGGAATATACTGCATTTAATTGCACAATGGTGCTGAAATGTTGCAATAGTTCAACTCAGTGAATAATGTTTTGTTGATGATTTTCATTTGTACTCAGTGTCTGAGGCTTCTCGCTTAAGTGTCCAGCATTGATGGATTCCAGTTGCCCTGATATCATTTCACCATGATCACAATGTCCTGATGAAATCTTTCACCATGCTCACCACTGACAACACAAGGGTTTGCAGGGAATGTAGAAAGTGAATTATGAGTGACATGTTGCATTAGTGACATGTGACACGTTTGTCTGCTTGAAACATGTTGTCAGCCAGCTACATGTAGATTGGTGTTCTGTAGTTGCCAAGAAACTTTTCAAAAACATTCTTTAATGCCTTCTGTGTAATTTTCTCCAATCCCACTAGAAGTTCTTCAAATTGCTTTTCATTGATAACCTTGACCAACAAAATTGCCTTATTCTTGCTGTCAGTTATTCTGACTTAAATTATGAATTGAAATAAAATATATAGGTAACTTATAAAACATAATGCGTGATAATGGAATTTCATAGTGATATTTATGATCAGCAGCCTAAAAGTTCATAAGATGTACCCAAAGGTGTTCAAGGAGCAAAATCGTTGTCCAGTGTTATTTAAAGATAAAACCATCAAATGATCTTCTGAATGAAGGGGGTTATGGATGTGATTCACATAAAGTTGGGGGACAAGTATATGAACCTCAGCTCAATAAGTTACAGAACTCCTTTCACTCATGATGAAGTTAAAGGCAGAACAAGAATTATGATACAGTGGATCCAACCTAATGTCCTTTATTTCTGCATTGCAGGTGCAAGGTGTGGTTGGGAAGTCAGGGAATTCAATTCTTCATTTTTCATAGGCTCTTTTTGGATATTGAATTTATAGAATCTATTTATGAGGCCACTGAAACAAGAACAAAAACATTTTGCAAGTACATCATGTCTTTAATGTTGTAATATGGCCAAGGTGCTTACTGGGAGTATTGTTGCACTACAATTTGATACTGAGTTATTGAAACAGATAGCTGTCAAGAAAGGCTGACCAACTGTTTTTAAGGACCACTTTAAAGAAACAAGCAGCAAGGCTGAGCAAACTGGGACTGGAGAATTCTGGGAAGGCCACCAGTTTTGGAGAGGTTAATAGAATGGGGAGCATAAAAACACAGTGGGATTTGAGAAAAAAATGGCCATTTTTAATTTGAGGAATAGCTAGATATAGAATCAAATATATATCGACAAGCTAGGCTAATAGCCAAGTGAGATTTGGTATGAATTAAGATACAGAAAGTAAGACTTTTAGACTTGTCTATTTGTGATTTATTTTCTATCGACAAATGATCAATTTTGAATACCATTCAAAATGAGAAAACTGTCATAAAAACAGCTGTAAACACCAACAGGAACACACACAAAATCTTGGAGGAACTCAACAGATCAGGCAGAATCTATGGAAATGAATGAATAGTCGATGTGTCAGGCTGAGACCTCTCTTCAAGACTGGTAAGCAAGGGCAAAGATACCAGAATAGAAAGGTGTTGGAAAGGGAAGGATGATAGCTAGCATTATAAGGGAAGCCAGGTGAGTACAAAAGATAAAGAGCTGGAGAGGAAGAAATCTATTAGGAGAGGAGAGTGGACCATAGGAGAAATGGAAGGAGGAGAGGACTGACCAAGGTGATAGGCAGGTGAGATGAGGTAAGAGGTCAGAGTGGGGAGTACAAGAAGAGAGGAGGGGGAAGGAAAAATTATTTTACCAGAATGAGAAATTAATACACATGCCATCAGCTTGGAGGAAACACAGACGGAAAACAAGATGCTGCTCCTCCACCCTGAGCATGGCTTCATCATTGCCATGGACCAACATGTCAGAAATGGAACGGGAATTGGAATTAACACGTTTGACTACAGAGAAGTTTTGTTTCTGGTGGACTGAGCGGATGTGCTCTACAAAACGGTCCACCAATTTACAATGTGTCTCTCACCAATATAGAGGAGGCTGCTCCGGGAGTACCAGACGCAATAGACGGCCCTAGCACAAGCATAGGTGAAGTGTTGCCTCACCTGGAAAGACTGTTTGTGGCCCTGAGTAGAGTGAGGGAGGAGGTGAATGGGCAGACGTAGCACTTTGGCCACTGACAGGGATAAGTTCTGGATGACAGATTAGCGGAGAGGGATGAATAGACAAGGGAATCACTAGGGGAGCAATCTCTGTGGAAAACAGAGGGGGTGGGGAGCGTAAAGATACATTTGGTGGTAGGATCTCTTTGGAGATGGTGGACATCATGGAGAATGACGTGTTGGATATGGAAGTGGACACCAATATCTTTGCCTTTAAGTATTCTCTGCTGTTCTACAATTCCAATCTCAAAATATTCCACATGCTTGAGAATACCAGTAAATGCAGATGTGTGTACCAATACAAGGACTCTGCAGTTCATACATTAAAAGAATATAAAGTTGTTACTAAGCAATCCCTTGGAACTAAGGATCATCTGCTCCTGTTCCAATTCATTGTTCTTGTCAAGTGGCTGATGAGGAATGGAATTTGTTAATTTTAAAGTGGCTCCTAACTCATGGACTCAAGAATCGAAGTGCCATGCAGAACAGAAAACATCTGTGAATCCTTTCTTAGTAATCCTTTGCCATGGAAGAGCTTGAATCAAGTGTCCATTTCTGGGTACTGATATATGTGTGCAAATGCTTAGCCTGCTCTTGATTGTACACAGTGCCTAAATATTGTACAGATTGACTTGGGAGAGGATTCTGATATTGGTTCACTTAAGATTTAGAGGATGTTACTGACAAAGAATTATTGGTGTTTCTCCAGGGCTTCCAAATGCAATCTGAAGGTAATCCATATGTCAGAAGCACACAGCAGAGCAGGACTCACTACCCTCTGGTAAAATATGTTATCTGTGCCCAGTTTCAGAGCTTGATGTTCAAACAATATTTTCCTCAGAACGTTAAAGGTTACCTTGATGTACTGAAGATGATGGAGAATTTCATCTTTGATGTCTACTTCTGTTGAGAGGGGTCTCCTGAGATACGGGAAGGAATTCATATTTTCCAGGTTCATGCTATAGTTTCTTATTGTCAAAAATACAGTGCTTTTCATCTGGGGCAAATTGACAGAGGATTCTTGGTTTTTAGATGTTATCTGTAAGGACCATTCTTTGGTAGGTTTCAGTCGGACTTGCATCTTAATGAGCAACTGTTAACTGTGTACTTCAGCCAAGTTACAGAAGGTAGATTCTGGATCAGAAACAACATAGGTTGAATTTGTCCTCTAAGTTATCTTCTCTCCAGCAGAATGCTTGCTTGACAAGGCTTGTGAAAAGAAGGAACAATTCTTAAAACTATCACTGTGACAACTTTGTCTTGCTTGACACCAGTCTATATTGAGATGGACCTGTTACCAACCTTTTGGTTATTCCTATAAGGAGTTTGTACATTCTCTCCATTACTGCATGGGGTTCCTCCATTACTCCAGTTTCCTCCCATAATCCAAAGACGCACCTGTTGGTGGGTTGATTGGTCATTGTAAATTATTCCATGATTAGGCTCAGATTAAATTGGGGGATTGCTGGGCGGCATGTATTGAAAGGCCTATTTTACACTTTATCTCAATAAATAAATAAAATCATGTTTTGTATGCTTTCATGAACTGCATCACAGAGACAAATTACTGCTACTAACCAAATTTGATAGTGATGCTCAACAAAGCCTCTCAAGCAAAAGGTTTCTGAGAATTTAAATAAAGCAAAATTGAATTAATTCCCTCATTCCTCTTTGAATTGTAACATTGCTGAAGTTCATGTTCACTATCCCTCTGGATAGATGAAATCCACATTGTGATTCAGGAACCACTAGAAAGGGAAAATTCAGAGCATAAGGAGATTCCTTTTTAGTTACTGCAGTTGAAGTTATCCCCTTTATTGAAGATGTATGGTTAGGATTGTTCAATATAGAGCATTTTTCAGCACCATAAAGCAAAGTTGCTTTCTGAATTTGCAAACTGATTTGATTTGATTTTTATTCCACAAGACCAGAAGACTAGAAGAGATAGGAGCAGAATTAGGCCATTCAGCCCATCTAGTATGTTCTGCCATTTCATCATGGCTGGTCCTTTTTTTCTCTCAGCCGCATTCTCCCGCCCTGCCTAATCAAGGACATATCAAACTTCACCTCAACTACATCAGTGACCTGGAGTGAACAACTGCCTGTGGCAATAAATTCCACAAATTCACCAGCCCCTGGTTAAAGAAATTCCTCCTCTTCTCTGTTCTAAATGGACGTTCCTCTATTCTGATTCTGTGCCCTCTGACCCTAGACTCCCTCACTATTGGAAACATCCTCTCCACATCCAAAGAATTCTAACAGATTTGTCAGAAAAGATTTTCCCTTAAGGAAATCATGCTGACTTTGGCCTGTTTTCTCATGTTCTTTCAAGTACCCTGAGAAACTTTCAAAGCATTCCACCAAATGTCTTTAACAATTAGCTCCAACATCTTCCCAATCACTTAGGTCAAGCTAACTGGCCTATAATTTGCTTTCTTCTGCCTCCTGATACTGTATTTTCTTTCTCCTAACAGGATTAATGGACTCATCACAGCTTATTGTATTACAGTTCTGGTTTGTCACCCTTCTCCCATCCCCTACTTTCCATCCTTGCTTCCATGTTTGTACAACAGAAGCTTTTTTGGTACAAATATCATCATTTAAATGATCATAAATATCCATCATAAAGCTTTCAATTCAGACCCCAATCTGACAGTCATTTGAAAAAAATCAATAAATTCACTATCTGACACTGCATTTGTTTATGAATTGCTTAACCATCCAAATGTGTATCTTGGCTCCTCATGGAATTTTATGTCAGTAAAACACAGGCTTATTGGACTTGGATCACATTCTATAATGGACTGAATGCACATTAAATAATTTAGCACAACCTTCCCTACAAATCTTTCAGTGATTGTTAGCCCATTCCAAGCAGAATGTGCATTAACATATGAGGGGTGATTGATAAGTTTGTGGCCTAAGGTAGAAGGAGACAATTTTAGAAAACCTAGCACATTATTTTTTCAACATAGTCCCCTTCTGCATTTACACGCTTAGTCCAGTGGTCGTGGAGCATACAGATCCCTTCTTTGTAGAAGTCAGCGTCTTGGACCTGCAGAAAGTAGTCTACAGCAGGAGTGATTGATAAGTTCATGGCCTAAGGTAGAAGGAGATGAGTTATACAGCTCTCGTTACATGCACGTGCAGTTCAACTCTTTCAGTGATTATGCAGAAAGTTTGAAGTTAATAACTATTCTCCTTCTACCTTAGGCCACGAACCTATCAATCACCCCTGCTGTGGACCACTTTCTGGAGGTCCAAGATGCTGACTTCTAAAATTGACTCCTTTTACCTTAGGCCACAAACTTATCAATCATCCCTGGTATGTTGTATGTATGAATCTTATATACCTTTAAGAATTGAGGTACCATGTGGTGTAGCTTCTGAAACATTGTTGTAGCAGTAACAATAACTTAATGAGTATTGACTATTTTCATTGAATAATATTTTGTTGTTAGCTCTAAAGTTGTTTTTTTAAATCTCTGAGGTTGAAAGAGTAACAAGCAGTAATGTAATGTGAAGTACAGTAATAGATAATAGCATTGTTTTGACAAAGCAGTAGTACTAGTAGGCAGCACATTAATGAGTTGGAGAAATGCACAGGGTATTAGCCAATTCATATATTGAACAAGTGGAGATATTTTTGTAAATGAACAATATCATCAAGGCCCAATGGAAGGAAGCCGAATAGACAACCAGAGTGAAAAGCAATTCTTCAGATGCTGGAAATCTGGATCAACACATACACAAAGCCAGAGGAACACAACAGGTCAGGCAGTATCTATGGAGAGAAGTGAAAAGGTGATGTTTGGAGTCAAAAACCTTCATCAAAATTCTTGGCCTGAAACATTGACTGTTCATTTTCCTCCGTAGATGTGCCTGATCCACTTAGTTCTTCTAGCATTGTGTATGTGTGTTGATCGAGTATAGAAAAATGCAACCTTATTCAAAAAAAAGCCAATATTTTTTGACAGTGGTGGGATTTGAAACGTTTGTAACATTGGTGTGTTTTCTTGCATTGCAGACCATGGATAAAATCTCTTTAAAAGACATTGCAAGAGTCCGGAAGGGACACATTAAGCTATCAATCACCTTCAGAGATTTTTGAGAGTTAAGTTTGGCATGTGCAGCAAAGGACCATAGAAAACAGACGGCAAAGACACTCTCAGGCCTAAGATATAAAACAACAGATGCAATTTTCAGTTTGTTTTTGTTTGGGCATTATACGTTTACTTAATATGCAGGCTGGCAATTAAGACAATTAAAATTGTTTGATGCACTGGATCAAATATTTGAAGGCACAGGTAGAAGAGTCAGAAGTAAAGGGATCACATAGAAAGGTGTAAAGCAGTTTTATGATTCTGTGGTGCGGCATGATGATGTCTGCACTTTTTCTGCACAGCTGAGCTACACAGAAGCTGCAAGTCAGTTCAGTAGCAAAGCTGAGGGCTGAAGGCAGGATGGCTGCATGACATATGGGTGTGAAAGGTGGGAACCTTTGCCAGGCTTATAATGTGATCCTCACAGTCTCAACAGAAGATGGTTCTTTGCTTTGACACAGAAAATGAGCTATGGCACAGGAGTATAGCTCCTTAAAAAGATAAGGGCTGGCAATGACAGGATTTCCCATTTACTGAAGAAGCAGGGGAGTGAACCCTCCTGTAGGGAAGAAATCTGTATGGTGAAATTAGACTGAAGTGATGGAAATGTGTGTTGAATATATGTTCCTCTAAGCCAGAAGAGGATGTCAATAACATGACATTAATATCCATCTAATTAATTGAGATCTCCATGATCAGTATGCATATCAAGACTGCATCTGGTCAGTCTGTTGTAGGTCCTAATGTATGTGTGTTGGAAGTTATTCAAACATATCAAACGTTGAAGGTTCAAACAGAGTGAAATGCTGTTGGGCATTTTGTCTTTCTGAGTCTCTTTCAGCTGTGAAGGAGACAAACTAGAGTGGCAGAGGAAACAAACGGGTTCTTTTCACTACCATGTTTGTAGGAAGAAGAATCTACTAGCCATTGGATTGAGTCAGATTGAAGGGCTGTGTGGTTCAGAGAAATGTAACATTGCACAGTAAAAATATTAAGGAAACAGTCTAGCTTATGGGGTACTGTAGTCACATTCAAACAGGCAGGTGTTTAGATTAGCTTGGGGTGCACTAAGAAGTCTGCAGCTCACAACCATTGCCAAACCAGCATCACCAGCTGAAGATCTAACCAGGCAGATGTGGAAATTGAGAAACTTGAAGCAACTACTCTACTATGTGTCAAGGCGAGAAAAGATATGACCTGGCTTGAGATTACAGTGAACTTAGATGTCCTTTTACATCGCAAGAGAAGTGCTAATCAATATACAAAAGCATAACACTGAATATAGATAGAGTTAATTGATGGTCCACCTGGATGGAAAATAGAGCCTGGACTAATGGTGACCTAAGCAGTTAACTACAAAATGATTCAGAGAGAACTTAAATGAGAAGTAAGGCCTTCGCATATATGGTGATGAATGTAAAAGTGGTATTTCCCAAACTGGGGTTATTGTGTGAGCTAGTAAGATCAATGAGAAAAAATAGTTTTCTGGGTATGAAGAGAATCATAAAACTGCATTTCATAACCTATGGACTTATTTGGTTGGATGTATGGGTATCTGCAAGAAGGAGCTGTAAACATGTTTATCAAGACAGGAGAGCAATTTATACAAAAACTACAATGCGGTGGGAGTGAAATACATGGGAAGAAGGTGTCATTGAATAAGTCTCTATGGGGGTTTAACACAAGGTAGAAAGGCAATGTTATAGAACATAGCATAAGTTGGGCCAGGAGGCTCCACTACAGAAGTGGTGAAGGTGCTGACCGGGTGGTTGGGTAGAATCAGAAATGCTGTGCTTCTTCTGCCACTTACACTGGGTTTCACTGTGCTCCCACTGAAGAGATTTTGGGTGCACAGTTAATCTCACCGCTGTAAGTAACAGAAGCATGACATTCCCCAAAGCTTCTACAAACACGAGGAAATCTGCAGATGCTGGAATTTCAAGCAACACAGATAAACGTTGCTGGTGAACACAGCAGGCCAGGCAGCATCTCTAGGAAGAGGTACAGTTGACGTTTTGGGCCGAGAACCTTCATCCTGACAAAGGGTCTCAGCTCGAAATGTTGACTGTTCATCTGCCCCAAAGCCTCTTCTGTTTTTTGATCAGTTATAAGAAATAGATTTTCATGAATGGTTGAGAATGTTACCACTATCATTTGTTGCTGTGTCAGAGTTCAAAGTAAAATGAGAACTTTTTAGAATCTGGGTGTTGGGCATGCAAGTGATATGCCCAATCAATAGAGTTATTTATGTTAATAATTAAAACCTCAATGTTTGGGGGTTTGGCCTAGGAAAGGACACTGAGTTTGGTTGCCTTGGCCTGCCAGTGTAGTTGGAGGCCTTTGCAGAGAAGCCTTTGGATGTACATTTTCTGTATTTTCAGATGTCTGCTGTAGGTCCTTGGTTCAGCTTGGAGCCAGGGATCATTGTAGCCTGTTGACTATGAGTTTCTCTTCAGATGACAAAGGACCGGGCTAGTGCATTGAGGCCTGGTTAAATCCATCATACCTTCTGCCTTCCCTGAACTTTGGCTTATTGGGTAAGGAAATGAGCTAACTTTTCCAAGGATTCATTGTCAGTGTGCATTCTGAGTCTTGAGCACAGTCTTTGGAACATTGGGAGTATTTTGTAGCTCTCAGTAGAAAACATTTTAAAAGTAATGTCTGCAATTAGTATGGGCAGTATGGAACAGCCCATTCAGTGGCATGTTAGGGCAGGAGCTTCACTTTGCAAGAATCCACATATAAGGAGGAAGTCAAAAGCTTCACATGGAGTACTGCATTAAGGTCATGTCAAGTGAGGCAGCTGATACTGTTTAGAGGGGTATGACCGCAGAACTTTGGAAAAATGTTAGATGTCAATGGGTCAGATGTCTATTGAAAGGAGTAGATGTTTCAAAAGAAAAATGTATTGTAGTGTGGAGATGATCCGAGATTTCTGAAGATTTCAAGAGTGCTGTTGCACAAGCTTGAACTTGTTGATGTAAGTTCACTATAGTGTGACCAAAGTGGATCAAAGTGACTAAAAACAGTCTAGGCCAAAGTGTGAATACTCAATATAATACAGAGAAGAAAGTTCAGAAAGTTATTTGTATGATTTTTTTTGCTGTTTATTAAGACAAACAAAGACATCACATAGCTCTCATAAGCCTGTAGTTAAAAAGTAATCTTTGCAGTGTTCAAATAAAATATCAAGTAGGTGAAATTCCTGGAGGACATCACCAACTTCTTGATGGATCACAGCTGTAAGGCTGCAAAGAAAACCTGGAGAAATGACAACAAAGGTAATAATAATCCAGATCCATTGTCCCACTGAGGGTCCTCGTGATACTTTGCAAGAGTTATTTTAGAACATGGAATGGTACAATACAGGAACAAGCCTTTCAGCCCACAGGATTGCATCAAACTAATTAAGGTAATGGTGCTTAATTAAATTAATTCCTTCTGCCTGCACATGGTCCATATCCCTCCATCTTCTATATATTCAGTGCCTATCAGTCTTTTAAATGCTTCTGTTGCATCTGCCTTGACCATCAGTTCTGACAGCTCATTCTAGACACTCAACACCCCCTGCATAAAAACTTGCTCTACATATCTTCTTCAAACATTCCTCCTCCCATTTTAAATGCCTTCCTTCTGGTATTAAGCACTTTGACCCAAGGCAAAAGATACTGGATGTTTACTCTATTTATGCTTCTCATAAGTTTATAAGCTTCTATTGGGTCTCCATCAGTATTCAATACTCTCTAATGCAGGCAACATCCTGGTGAACCTTCTGTGAACCATTTCCAAAACCTCCACATCATTTCTGTAATGGGGAAACCAAAACTGAAGGCAATACTCCAAATGTGGAGTAACCAAAATTTCATACATCTGGAACATGACTTCCTTACCTTTATACTCAATGTCCTGACCAATGAAGACAAGTATGTCTTTACTGCCCTCTGCACTTGTGTCACATCTTTCTATGAACTATAGACCTGTAACCCAAGTTCCATCTGTAAATTAATGCTCTTACATTTGTGCTTATATCTTACCTCCCACACTTTCCTGGATTAAGCTTCAACTGTCATTTCTTCACCCATATCTGCAACTGATCTATATCCTGCAGTATCCTTAGACAACTTTCTTCATTATCCATAACTCTGCCTTTTTTTTTTGGCCAAATACTGCATAAGAACATCACTGTCATTTTCCTTGCCTTTCTCTCTCATTTCAATTATTGAAAATGTTGAAAGTTCTCTACTTCATGAAGATAAAATCATCTTCAAGATGCAGAAGTAGTTTGATTTGTCAGTAGCAAGCAGCAACTCAAAGGTTACCTCTGCATGTTGGCCAGCAGAAGAACCTATATCCTACCATCATGGTGCAAGAGTTAAGGCAAGGAAATTTCTTGCATAGCTGTTCATTCTACTGCATTTGCAAATCATGAGACAACATCTTGATGTAATACCATGTTCATTGACTTCAAGTAGGTAATCTGAGATTTAATATTGAGGCTTGGAAAAAAGGAAAAGAGGTGCCACAGTTAAATGATTCCTGGCAGGAAATTGAGCAGAAATCTGACTAGAATGCTGTTTGGATTCACAAATTGTCACAATGGGGGGCATTGGAGGCGGACCCAAATGCAAGACACAGACACTGATGTACAAGGAAGAGGACTTGACTAGAGTAGGGACGTGACAGGATACAGACAAGGGGCAGGGACAAGAATGCACACTTGGGCTTGGACCCCGAGCCAGAGACTGGACAAGGACCCAGAACCTAGGTCATGTCTCGGGCTCAGGCTCCAGAACCAGGCAGGGACGTGACATGACTGCAGGACTGGAGTCTGGGGTCTTGAGGCTTGAGGCTTGGAGACAGGCTTGGGGTCTTGAGGCTTGAGGCTTGGAGATGAGCTTGGGGTCTTGAGGCTTGAGGCTTGGAGACAGGCTTGGGGTCTTGAGGCTTGAGGTTTGGAGATGGGCTTGGGGTCTTTGGTACTTAGTGGACTCCGAGCCAGAGACTGGGCAAAGACCCAGAACCTGCGACTTGACTTGGGCTCGGACTCCAGAACTAGGCGAGGACAAGTCAAGGCTACAGGACTAGACATGGCTTGGGTGAGGAACTCCTGGGTAGGGCGAGACACAAGGACAGGTAAAGGCACATGGACAGGACTCGGATAGGACTGGACTAGACACGGACAGGAGCACGGAGCCTTGGACTAGAAGAGACGGGAGCGTGGAGCCTTGGACTAGAAGAGATGGGAGCACGGAACAAAGAGACCCCTCCTTAGGAACAGGATGTAGGGCTGGGACTCATACACAGAATGCTGAACATGAAGAGATGTATCGCAACACAAGGTGGCGGCAAATGGCCAGACCTACCTAGCAAAGGCATGGACACAGAGAGACAATTCCACACAATGAACAGCAGTTCCTTATCTTGACCTAACAAGGTTCCGGTGGTAAAACTTCAGCAATACAGGCAGGGTATCCAGGCTAGATGAGCAGGCAGAGAGTCAGGCGAGGTATCCAGGCAGAGAGTCAGGCGAGGTATCCAGGCAGAGAGTCAGGCAAAGTATCCAGGCAGAGAGTCAGGCGAAGTATCCAGGCAGAGAGTCAGCCGAGTGGGGAAAGACACTGAGGGGAACAGAACAGCCCATCCAGGATCCCTGATTTGCAGAGGTATTTATGTCTCAGCCCCAAAACGAGAATCATGCGCCCAAAACAGAAACTGGGGAAAACCAGAAACCCCGGAACAAGGAACCATGGACTGGACTGTGAACCAGAACACAGACTTCACGGATCGGACCATGACACAAATAAGTCAATATTTCTAGAGCTGAATCCACTTACGTTGTAAGAGACAATAGGAGGTCTTGACTAACAATATGTATAAGTCACCTTGGACTATTTAGAAGCCAGCAATGTTATTAAAACCTAATGTTATCTCACCTGTTTTATTTTGCACATCATGAGTCAGAGAAGGTGTGGAGAACTAAATGGCCTTCATGATAGAGTGATTTATTGAAAGCGTGGTGTGTTATTTATAGTCACATTAGAACTTGGACATAAAAATAAGGATGTTGGTGGCTTTGACAGTCACATGTTCTTGATTGGATTTCTTTATGGTTCAACTTTACTCATATTACAACATGAATTTTAATGATTTAATAACAATATGCTGGAAATACTCAAAAGATCAGGCAACGTCAATGGGGAAAGGATCAAAGTGAATATTTCATGTCAATAATCTTTCATGGTCATTGTCTCAAATCATTAACTGTGCTGTTTCTCTGTCCATTAATATTGCCTGACAAGCTGAATGTCTCCAGAATTTCAAAGGATCAAGTGTTCATTCCAAGGTTCATTTATTACCAAAGTACACAACTTAGAAATTCTTCTTCAGATAGCTCCAAGAAAAAGAATCACATCATGATCACCAACCCCAAATCCCCCTACCCCGCACAAAAAATGAGAACAGTTATGTGACAAACACAATATATAAAAAAAATTATAACACTGGGAAAAAAAGTCTGTTTTTAGATTTTTTATCAATTGCAATTGTTTCACTTTTACATAATACTATTGTACTCCCTGAAGGCCTAGTGAACAGTCCCATCCAATATGATCAGCAGTACACCTTATATTAGAAATTCCTGCTGTATCAGTCCTTAAGGTGCCTATTTAGCATCTTTAAAATAGAAGATCATATCTTTATTTAGCCGTTCCTAATTCCCATGGAGATTAGTCTGTGACAGGCGGTGTAACATTATCAGAATCAGTCCTGTGAAGCAAAGGCAGGAATCCTCTGGCACACTCAGACGGGAAACATCTTCACTGTAAATATGGGAGGACGCAGGTACAAATAAACTGTGTGGCATCTTTATATCTAAAGATGACAAGTTAACATGACCTGCTTTTTCTCATTTAATTCATTCAGTAACACAAATATTGCAAAAGGAGTTCTCATCCTGTCATCTTCACTTGCTGTTTTCATTTGTTTCCTTCAATTTAAATCTACTACATATACATCACCTGTGACTAACAAGCCTTCACTCCCTTCTTAGCTGACATCACCATGGCTTGCATCATTCAGTTTTCCTTTGTCTCCACTTTATTGCAGTCATTCCCTTTTGTTCTCATGAACATTTCTTTTTCTTAGATATTCAATTTTAGTTTTTTTCTTTGTACTGATACAGTGCCTCTGATCTGAAGTGTCAACTGTTTCCCCTTCAACAAATGCTGACTGAGTACTCTTATTTCAATTTATCACCTTTGGAGATTATTGCTTTTAAATAATTTGATAATCATTTCCCCACCCTCTAATTTCAGTTTGCACTACTCCTAGAACAGAACCTCACTAAGATATAAGGAGGTTTGACTTGAAACCAACTTGCTTAACTTACATAAAATAGAATCAAGGAGTCAGAGTCATACAGTACAAAAACTGTCCTTTCAACCTGACTCGTTCATACATGATCTTGGAGGAGTTAACATCTCTCAGCCTGCTGAACTAATCCAATTTGTCTATATCTGCCAATATCCCACTAAAACTTTCCTATCCATGCATCTATCCAAATGACTTGTACCTACGATATAATTGTACCTACCTCTGCACTTCCTCCAGGAGCTCATTTCCTATACACACTATACTCCCTGTGAGAAGAAATATAATATCCAACAGCACAATGTCATTTCTCCATGTCCATGGCTACATTGGAGAATCAGACGTGAGAACAGAGGTTAATTATCCAATCAATGTCCCAAATCAGACAATCAATGCTATTCAGTTTAATTGAGCAACAAAACATTTCTTTTCATCAACACAAAATACTCTTCAGATGCTGGGGTCAAAGCAACATGCACAACATGCTGGAGGAACTCAGCAGGTTGTGCTGCATCCGTGGAAACAAACAGCCAATGTTTCAGGCCGAGACCCTTCGTCAGGGATTTCTTTTCATCCCTGTTGATGTGCTTTGACCATGTCATGAGTTACACTTTTGGCCACTTTATTAGGTACACCTGCTTGTTGGTGCAAATATTTAATCAGCCAGTCATGTTGTAGCAACTCAATGCATTAAGACATGCAGATATAGTGATAAAGTTTAGTTGCTGTTCAGATAAAATATCAGAATGGGGAAGAAATTTATTGTAAGTGATTTTGACTATACTGCCTGACTGACTGATTATTGGTGCCAGATGGGGTGCTTTGAGTATCCCAGAAACTGCTGATCTCCTGGGAAATGGTATGAAAAACTAGAAGCATACAGTGTGCAGCAGTTCTGTAGGCAGATATACCTTGTTAATGAAAGGGTCGGAGGAGAATGGCCGGACTGGTTCCAAGTGACAGAAAGGCAACAGTAACTGAAATAACCATGCATTACAACAGTTGTGTCCAGAAGAGCATCTCTGAACGCACAATAGTTTGAACCTTGAAGTGGCTAGGCTACAACAGGAGCATACACTCAGTGGCCAGTTTATTAGGAACAGGAGGTATAGTGCGGAAACAGGTTTTATAGCCTTCTGTGTTCACATAACTTCCTATCATCTTGCTATAGTCTCCTTAAATGCTTTCTTTGACTTTACTTCCATTACTATCTCCAACTGGACATTCTAGGTCCTCACTACTCTCAGGATGAAGTTTTTCCGCCTCAGATCCCCTCTAAATTTCTTAACCTTACTGTAAACCTATGGTCTTTAACTTTATTCTTCTTTGATAAGACAAAACATTTTCTGCTTTCAGCCCTGTCTGTATCTCTCATAATTTTATATACCTCAATGATATCCACTCTTCACCTTCGCCTGATGTTTTCTATCCAGGGAGAGCAAGAGACATAAATTAGATTGAGTTGCCAATCAAAATAAAGTTTTGGATGTCAAATTAACATATCTTTCCTTGAAAATGTCTGTTTGAGTATTTATTATAAAATGAAATAAGGCAGATGATCGTACATTTAGTTTGTAAAGCTGCAAATAGCCGAGAAGTGCTTATTCATTTTACCAATATTTATAAGGTTTGACCAGAAATTGGATCATGTAGCTATGACAAAATATGTTATTTTACCAAAATATTAACAATCAGTTCTGAGTGCAACAGTTGTACACTAATTGCAGCCATTGTGAAATTGCATTACACATTTAGCATTGAAACCTATGCAGGTGCATTTGACCTTCTGACATTAGATATACAGCAAATGGAATCACCAATCATACTACTTCATGCTTGCCCATTTTTGTCTGGACCAAGTCCAACAAGGCAAATCTCTTAAACCAGAAGAATAAGGAATTCAGTTGTTGCTCTCCTTGCTATTTAAAGGGACTTTCTATTGATATCATGACAACTGACTGGGCAGCTTCATAATTTCATTAAGCCTGCTCAAAACAGTTTTGAGATGCAACAATTTGTGCTTAAACTAGTAACCAGTGTTTACCTTAGCAGTTAACAACAAAGAATCTCAGTAGTGACAATGTTGGTAAAACTCTATTAGGGAATAGTGGCAATGACTGGCCTTACAAGGGTCATTAGATACCTCAGGGCAGATGCAAGAACATGGCCATCAGCAGAGACGCTACTGCCTCCAAATCTTCAGAGATGCCACATTCTAGCTTTGTTGGCAAATTCAGACTGTTAATATAAGGTTATGTCATACTCCCTAGGAAGTTATTCTTCTACTCTTACATGCCTGGACTGCCCTTCATATGGAGGTCAAGGCTGTAGTGACTGTATTTTCTTATTACAGGATCACTATAAGCAGTCAGAGCTGATTCCTGTCATGCTTTCCAATTTATGATTATATGAAACATGTCAACGAATGAACTTGAAACAGAAGTAGGCCACTCGGCCTCTCAAATCTAGTCTGATCCAATTGTAATCTTATCTACACATACCCATCAACCTGCAGTAATCTATCATCCCCTTGCTTATTAAAACCCTATCTACCTCCCTCTTAAAAATATTTTGGCTTGTAGGGACTCCATAATTTCATTAGGCAGAATTCACCCAGACCGTTAAGGGTTTCTGTGCTGTAGTTTTCTATGGTTTCTATTGGTTCATGTGCAGGTCAGTGGGACTAGGCAGAAAATGGTTTGGCACAGCCAAGAAAGGCCAAAAGGCCTGTTTCTGTGCTGTAGTTTTTCTATCGTTTCTACGGTTAAGTTCACTGTGCATGTTCCGTGTTACATTGTACGTTATTACATTTTGGGGTCGGGATTTTTTATATATATATACATCGCCATTTGTTTGCTGAGGGAATGAAGTGTACAATAGAAGTAATTACACTCATGTTGATTTCTGTCGGCACTCCTACAGACTCTGATTTTACTTGAAAACAAAGATCTCTAGTTCTAGCTTTGTTGCAAGAGGAAACATCATCGTGTCGAGGTCCTTCTTGCTCCAATAAATTCCCCTGGCATTCTTCCAATCTCCAGAGATAAAAGATTAGTTTACACAACTCACTTTTTTCAGAAATTATTCTAGTAAACCTACACTAACCTGATTCCAACACATTAAATCAGGAGTGTATCCTTTCTTGAGTCAGGAGACCAATCCTACACACATTACTCCAGATGTGGTGTCTTGCCATACCACACCTTCTGCTGTATTCAATTCCACTTGTAGTAAATGATAATAAATGGAAACTTAAAAAAAAACAGAGCAAGTGCAAGGCATCAAATAAACACAGAGGAATGTTGGAACACTCTGATGGTCTGGTAGCATTTGTGGGAAGAGAAACATAATTAATGTATCAAGTCAAAGATCTTCTGCCATATCCTTTGTCAGTGATAAAATGCTGTCCACTGACCCAGTTATTTGCTGCATTTTCATTCTGGCGTTAGTGAATCTTGCATCAGGACATTCGGATTCCACTACACCTCAGAACTCTGCAAATCCTTACTGTAGGACATGTAGTCTATGCTGAGCAGTTATTATGTATATTTTGGTAACTAGTCACATTAGTAGGCACGTGGTAAAAGCAAAGGGAATAAATAACATATTCATGCTTATTTTCTGGCAGTTTGTAGCTTGGGACCGCAGAAATCTTATATTTGCTGACCGCTGAGATAACACTCAATAATGCTTATTTGTACATTTGCTAATTACTAATAAAAGATCAGAACAGGGAATTCAATTCTTTGGAGATATCATTGGAGCGGTGGGTGTGTCACACGGTGGTGTTGCAGGCTGGTGGCAATTGTTGTGTTTTGAATTTGGATCAGTTTTGCCACTACAACTTTGTCAGTAAGAATTTTGACAGTTATACCAAACAAACATCAGCACTCAGATGTGTCCGAGAAATTGGAAGCACCAGCCTGGAGCAGCTTGTGGCAAGTACGACCTGTTTTGTTGTTCACACTGTGTGTTTGGTTTGAAACACAGTTTTGAAGTGGTCAAAAGCTGCTGTCCAACGGGGTTGGACTGAAAAGTTGTTGTGGTGGTTGACGGAAGTGTTCAATCCTTGAATGCTGAAGAATTGAAAGAATTGAACTGCTTCTATCGTTGAAAAACTGAATCAAAACTGCCATTGTTTTGTCTCATTTGCTCACTTGGAAGACTAAATGATTTCAGCCAGAAGCAGTGATCTTGAAGCTAACAGAGAAATTAAACAAACCTACCACGTTGAAGGTCATTTCCCCAGGGGAGAGGAAAATATTTACAAAGTCAAAGAACAAGCTGTGACAACTGATAAATTATGGTGTGGTGTAGGCGCTGAGGACAGAGTATTTAACCTGCATGGAGCATGTTCTGTTGCTAGCAAAACATCACGTGCATCCAATATCATATTAGTATGGAGGCTGATTTAGCTGAGTTATATGCAAGACAACCGATAAGCATGCCTTGTTTTTGAAGAAGCCAGGAACAGCTGGCAGGGAAGCTTCAAAGGAACATGGAGGGGCTTAAGTGGCAGAAAGAAATTACAGCCAAGATGACTAGAGTTAAAGTGCTAAGGGCTTCTAGTTCTGTGACTGCTAAACATACTCCAGCAAAGCAGTTCTCCGCTGAGTGTTCCTATGTTGACATGGAGCAGAGAAATCCAGCGTACTTGATGTCAAATCGGATACATTTGAGGATCAAAAGCCTTAAGAGCCATGAGTTTGAACCCCAAGGGGTAGTTCATTCTCAGCTTACACCAAGGAGGCACTCTGAGCCTATGCTATATCCAACAGCACAAGGTGCTTTCGAAAACATTAATCTATGGTATGATGACACTCATGTTTCAAATGATAAAGGTTACCTAGACAGCTTGTCAAAAGGGCCGGGCTGGAGGAAGAATATCTAAAGGCCCAAGCTTTACTACAAGGAGATTTTGGTGATGAGCAGATAATCGCTGTGGTCTACATAGAAAAGGTTCCTTCTTGGCCACATATCAAATAAGAGGATGTAAAAGTTTTTCAAGACTACAGTCCTTTTCTTAAAGTCGTTGCAATGCCACGGATGATGTGCAGGCCGTGAAGGAGTTGAACATGCCTGCTAATATGAAGATTGTTATAAGTAAATTGCCCAATGAACTTAGAAAAAGAGTGGAGATCAGCGATATATGAATTGCAGGAAAGGCACAACTGTAAGGTTAATTTCACTGATGTTGTTGACTTTATTGAAAACCAAGTGAAGATTGTTAGACACCCAATATTTGGGAAAGTATACAAGGCTATATCACTGGCACTAAATAAAGGTGTAAACACAACTGGATCATAAATTCATTTTCAAGCTAAAGGAAGTAGTTTTACCACTACTGTGGCCACTGTAGAATGTGAAATGGAGCCCAAAGCTGATAAAAAAGAGTGCAGATTCGGAACAATCAGTGAATGAAACTATCACAGCAGTGTGTGCTGCCCTAGTACCTAATGGTTTTACAGGGTTGGAGATCATGATTGCAAATTTCCTATAATTCCAGTTGAGATGAAGTCTAAGAAGAGTAACAAGACAGTGGTTGCTTATGCTTTCCAAGATCAAGGAAGTACTGCAGTGTTCTGCACAGAGCGCCTCATGAACAAACTCAAACTGACAGGAAAAGGAACACACATTCTCTTATGCATAATGGGTCAAGAGAATGTTGTGAGTAGCTATGTTATTTCAGGATTGGAAGTGACTGGCTTGGATAGTGAAAGCTATTGTGAACTGCCTAACGTCTATATATAGGAAAGTATGCCTCTCCACAAAGGGAATATTCCTCATCTGTGATATCTTCAGGAATAGTCTCACATTAAAAATGTTTATTTGCCAGAAATTGAGTTGGAAATTGATGAATGTGCCTAAGACTTTTGAGTGAATTGCAGTGTTTGATGACGGACCCTCTACAATCAAAGCAATGCGTGGCCAGAGCTAACTGTTAATGGGACTTCAGTTTTGTGCTTGGATGAGTTTTGGCAGCAGTATTTCAAGACAGATTTTTCTGAATGCAGTCAAGAGGGACATCCTGGTTTGGCAGGAGAAAAGCGCAATCCAGATAGGCTGTTTAGCAAAAGAGGACATTTGTGTAAATGTGTCTCCTATACCTTAGTAGCACGTCGTTGTAATTATTACTGCGTAATAATTAGGAGGCTGGAATGTAGGAGCCATGTATTCTGTGCTGAGTGCCTTTTATGGTAACTAGTCATATTAGTGAGGTGTGGTAAAAGCAAAGGGAAAAGATTATATATTCATGCTTGTTTCATTGCAGTTTGTAGCTTGGGACTGCAGAAATTATATCTTTGCTGACCGCTGAGATAATGTTCAATAATGCTTGTATGTTTGCTAATTGCTAATAAAGGAATGGAATTGGGAATTTAACTTTTTGGTGCAATTATTGGAGCTGTGGACATGTCATGCAAGTATAACAGTTCTGTGAGGTCACAAGCTGGCACCAATTGTTTTGTTTTGATTTCGGATCAATTTTGCCACTACACCCACTCACTATTAAGATAATATGCTTATATGTTTTAATATTTTTATCACCAAAATTAATTTTTTTCCTTTTCAACATTATACTCCATTTGCCTGACCTTTGCCCATGCACTTATCCTATCCCTATCCCTTTGAGGCCTTGCTACATCTTCTTTACTATTTTCTTTCTACCTTATCTTTGAGTCATTGGAAAAATGTGCACCCATGCGTCTGGTACTTGTCTCTATGTCATATATGTATGTTGTAACAACCTGAAACATCAGCACTGAAAGCATACCACTCATTACATGTTATGAAAAGGAGAAACATTTTCTGTTTCCTTTTAACTGTCAATGCTAATATATCATCTTCCATGCCATTAGTTTTAGTTTCCTCAATAGCTTTGATGCAGCACTTTATCAAATACTTTCTGGAAATCGAAGTATACTATATATTGTGATCAAAGAAGAGGTTGAAGTTCTTCATTTTCAATAATATGATTGCTTCTACTTTGATTACAGTGGAAAGAAAAAATATCATCTTGGCAAGTGTTGTGGCAACATTGCTGTTTTTTTTAATGAGTGAAGACAACCATTGATTATCTTATACAGAAAGAAAGTCCTTCAGAAACTTGTGACTTCTTTGAATACAAACAGCTTCCACTTTCAGAAGCTACTCTTCAGCCAATTTCATTCACTGCATGTGATATCAAGAAACGGCTGAGAGCACTGGATACAGCAGATGCTTTGGCATCAGACAACATCCCAGCTGCAGTCCTGAAGACCTGTGCTGCAGAACGAGTTGGGCCTCTATCCAAACTGTTCCAGTGCACTTAGAACATTGCTATCTATCCAACAATGTGGATGATTGCCAAAGTATATCCTGTTCACAAACACAAGGCTAATCCAATTCAACTAATTAATGCCCAATCATCCAACTCTTAATCATGAATAAAGTAATTACCAGTATTGTTAACAGTGCTATCAAACAACATTTACTCACCAATAACTTGCTCATGGTTGACTAGTTTTGGTTTCACCAAGACCACTCCTCTCTACACTACATCAGAGTTTTTGTCCAAGTGGGAAATTCCAAACATTAAGGCAGCATTTTGACTGAACGTAATATCAACAATCTCTAGTAAAACTCAAGTCAATAGGCAATATTGATAGCACTTCAATAGTTTTAAGTATACCTCACACAAAGGAAGCTGGAGTAACACACACAAATGCTGGAGGAACACAGCCAGTCAGGCAGCATCTATGGAAAGGAATGCAGGCTCCGGGTCTCACCCTGAAATGTTGATTCTTTATCCATTTCCATAGAAGGTGTCTGACCTGCTGAGTCCCTCCAGCATACTGTGTGTGTTACACTGGATTTCAATCATCTGTAGAATCTCTTGCATTTACAAAGGAAGCTGGTTATGTTTGGATGTGAACAATCATTCCAGCCCCAGGATTTCACTGCAAGTGATCCTTAGGTCCTCGATACATCCATCTACAACTTCTTCATTATTAGCCTTCCTTCTCTCAGGAGGTTGGAAGTAGGGATATTCACATCCTCATGCAGCTCCTCGTCAGACGAAGCAGCCCATGCTTGCATACAGCAAGACTTGGATGAGTTTGGGTATTGGTTGATAAATGGCAAGTAACATTCATGCCATAAAAGTGACAGGAAATGAATATTTCTAACAGGAGGGAGACTAACCACATACTCTTTACATTCAAAATTCAAGGTAAGTTTTGTTATCAAAGTACACTTGTTACCATATACAACCCTGAGATTCTGTTTCTTGTGGGCATATTCAGTAAATCTGTAGAATATAAATTATAACAGGATCGATGATAGATCAACCAGCGTGCAGAAGACAATGAACTGTTCAAATGCAAATATAAATAAATAACATTAAATATGAGAACATGAGATAATGAAATAAGGAGTCCCTAAACTGAGATCATTGGTTGCAGGAGCATTTCAATAATGGGGCAAGTGAGAGTAGTTATATTAATATCATTCAATGATTTTACCATTGCCAAGTCCCCTACCATCAACATTGTGGTGTAACTTATTGATCAGGAACTCGGCTACATACCTACTGTGACTTTAAGAAAAGGTTAGATACTGTTAATCCTGTGGCAGCCGCCTCACTTTGAGACATCCTAACATCTTTTCTCCATCTACAAACTATATATGGAGTAAAATAGAATATGCTCCAGTGACCCAGAAAATTCACTTACAACGCTTGATACCAGCCATTGCAAAACAGTCTACTTGATTGAAACCCTGAACGTTTGGCCCCTTCCATCACTGGCACACAGTGTGTGCAGTGCATATGATCAGTAAAATATACTGCAGTTATTCACCCAGTCTATTCCAATGACATCTTCCAAACTTTTGCTTTTTACCTCCATGAAAGAGCTTATGCATGGAATACCACTTGCAAATTGCTTACTAAGCTGAGCACCATTCTGATTTGGAAATATATCACCATTAATCATTGTTACTAGGTTTAAATCTTGGAACTCACACCACAAAAAAATCCCATACGAATGCCAGCGTTAAGAGATTTCCAGGAGTTCAGGAAGGCGGCTCTTCACTTAATCATCAGCAAAGTAAGAGCGATATGGTTAAAATGTGTGAAGTACTCACCAATAACCTCTTCAACGATACACAAAATGGTCAATAAATGCCGGCTGTGCCCAAAGTGCCCAGTTCACAAAAAGATGATTAAATGAATAATATCATTTTGTGTTATGTGGATTGGAAAATAGTAAAAGTTGCTGATTTTTCAAATTTTTGAGAAGTTGCTTTCTTAGGGAACACCCATTAATTAACATTCATTTGTAAAGTGAAACAGACAATGGAGTTTTCTATTTAAATGCTGAAGGAAGATAAATTGTTATTTTCAGTCCTCTATTTGACCAAAACCGGTTTCCACGAGACCTTAACCCAAGGAATGACAGGCCTTCTTGTGCAGAGCACTGTGAGCAGAGAGAGAGAGAAGAAAACAAATCCAATAACAAAAAGGGTGCTGCAACCATTAATGTAAAATGAAAGTATTGGTTGCTAACAAAGGGTGGACAAAAGAAGATGAACACATGAATACTTACAATCCCTGATGCTGGAAACAGTGTGGATGAGCTCCATGTTGGACTAACATCAGACATAACATAGAATTGTGGGTACTCAACATGCAAGATCATATGAGGTTAAAACATAGTGGGGGGAGGGGCATCTTCTATCGGAACAATTGGCAATTCAGGCAAGTGACCAAAAAGGCTTGCTTGAAATGAAAACACCAGAGGATGAACCACGAACCCAGCAGAGAAACACTAGTACAACTAGACAACAGGTCCCATAGACCCATAGTCAGTTTGGCCATTTATGGAAAATTAGATGGTTGACCCAAGCAAATGGAAGGCATTGTTCAAAGTAAGTTACATAAGGTTTGGATATATATATTGGATATTCATTTCTAGTATGCTGTTCTTCCTTATTAGAAGAGTGATGTATGTAGCATTGTATTATTGTTTGCTTCCTATTTTTAATTATTGTTCTTTGCAAGTTGAAACAGTGCTTAGGGTAGAAGATTTCAGGTAACTCTGTCTGCATTTGTGAAATAAGCACACAAGGAAAGTAATTGCCTGAAATCTTTCGGCCGTGCATTGCTCAGGATCAACGTGGATGTTATCTCCCAGCCTGCTACATGTTATGCAAGTCAGTGCAGTACAGTATGAAGTGCATGCTATTGCCCATGTAGCATACTCACTCTTTCCACACAGCTGATGAATCCAAAGGAATGGCAAAGATCAATACATTTTGGAAGGAGCAGCTTCACATGATTTGCCAATTCATCTTTTACAGAACACAGGACTACATTAGGTTAGATTAGATTATGAGGACACGCAGTCCTCTTTCATTGTCATTTAGTAATGCATGCGTTAAGAAATGATAAAATGTTCCTCCAGAATGATATCACAGAAACACAAGACAAACCAAGACTAAAAAAATCGACAAAAACCACATAATTATAACATATAGTTACAACAGTGCAAAGCAATACCGTAATTTGATAAAGAACAGACCATGGGCACGGTAAAAAGAAGTCTCAAGGTCTCTGGAAAGTCCCATCATCTCACGCTGACAGTAGAAGGAAGAAAAACTCTCCCTGCCATGAGCTTCCAGCGTCGTAAACTTGCCGATGCAGCATCCTGGAAGCACCCAACCACAGCCGACTCTTGAGTCCGTCCGAAAACTTCAAGCCTCTGACCAGCCCTCCGACACCGAGCACCATCTCTGCCGAGCACTTCGACCCCAGCCCTGGCAATAGGCAAAGCCGAGGATTTGGGACCTTCCCCTCCTGAGATACTCGATCGCACAGTAGCAGCGGCAGCGAAGCGGGCATTTCAGAAGTTTCTGCAGATGTTCCTCTGTGCTTCTCACGTCTGTCTTGAGCAAATCAGGATTGTCCACGGTACATACTTAGAAATACGATATCATTTCAGAGCGGCCACGTGTGTGCTGTGTCACACCGCCATCTTCTCCTCCCCCCTGTACATGGGTTTTTCTGATGTTATCATTTCAAGCAAGCCTTTTTGCTCACTTGCCTGAATTGGCAATTGTTCCGATAGTACATGGAACATAGAACATTGAAATCTAGAGCACACTAAGGGCCCTTTGGCCCAAAATGTTGTGCCGACCATGTAACCTATTCTAGAAACTGCCTAGAATTACCCTACCCAATGGCCCTCCATTTTTCTAAGCTCAATGTATTTATTAGAGTCTCTTAAAAGACCCTATTGTATCCATCTCCTCCACCATCACTGGCAATGCATTCCTCACACCCACCACTCTCTCGATGAAAAACTTACCCCTGATATCCCCTCTGTGTCCACTTCAAAGCACCCTAAAATTGAATTAAATTGAATTGACTTTTTTTTACATCCTTCACATACATGAAGAGTAAAAATATTTACGTTATGTCTCCGTCTAAATGTGCAATGTGCAATTGTAGTAATTTATAATAATTTATAATAAATAGAACAGAAAATGTAACATAGAAATACACTCAAATCAGCATGTGTTAATCAGTCTGATGGCCTGGTGGAAGAAGCTGTCCCGGAGCCTGTTGGTCCTGGCATTTATGTTTCCTGGCTAGTAACAGCCAGAATAGATTGTGGTTGGGGTGACTCGGGTCCCCAATGATCCTTCAGGCCCTTTTCTCACACCTGTCTTTGTAAGTGTCCTGAATCATGGGAAGTTCAGAAATACAGACACACTGGGCTGTCCGCACTACTCTCTGCAGAATCCTGCGATTAAGGGAGGTGCTGTTCCCATACCAGGCAGTGATGCAGCCAGCCAGGATGCTCTCAATTGTGCCCCTGTAGAAAGCTCTTAGGAAACTTCTTCAACCATCTGAGGTGAAAAAGGTGCTGTTGAGCCTTTTTTATCACACAGCTGGTGTGTACAGACCATGTGAGGTCCTCGGTGATGTGGATTCTGAGGAACTTAAAGCTTTCTTTTTCTTTTCAAATCTTTTTATGGTATATATAGGAAAAATAACAAATGTACATCGAAGTAACAACACTTACAATGCCTTAAAAAAACCCATGATCTTAAAGATTGAAAACAAAATTTTGTGATGACAAAAAAAAAACCTACTGAGCAGAAAAGTGAGAAAAAAAAGAGAACCCATTAGGTGTACAACCCCGGAGCCATGCGTCATACAAAATGCTTCTAAAAATAAACATCAAACCGCCAGCAAGAAAAGAAAATATACTAAAAAAATGTACAATTAGATCGTGGAAAAATTATATCAATTAACTCAAATGATAATAATGAGCAAATGAGCCCCATTTTTTCTCAAAATCAAATAAAGGTTCAAAGGTTCGACTTCTAATTTTCTCCAAACTAAGACATAGCATCACTTGAGAGAACCATTGTGACAAAGTGGGAGCTGATGTATCCTTCCACTTCAACAAAATGCCCTGCTAGCTATCAATGTAACAAATGCAATAGCATGTTGGTCAGACACAGAAATACCATGAATATTTTGAGGAACTATTCCAAAAAGCACAGTCAATTATTTATTAGCAACACACATCAAAGTTGCTGGTGAACGCAGCAGGCCAAGCAGCATCTGTAGGAAGAGGTGCAGTCGACGTTTCAGGCCGAGACCCTTCGTTAGGTTGTAAATTAATTTTAAGTGCTTTGGAAATTGTTGAGAAAACCGACTTCCAGAACTGTTCCAATATAGAACAAGACCAAAACATATGTGTCAGTGTAGTTATCTCAGTTTTACATCTATCACAATGACTAACAACATTAGGAAAGATTTTAGAAAGTCTCTCCTTTGTCAAATGGAACTTAAAGCTGTTTACCCTCTCAATCCCAGATCTATTGATGACAATAGGGGTTAACTCGTCTCCGTTCCTCCTGTAATCCATGACCACCTCCTTTGTTTTTTGCAACATTGAGGGAGACATTTATTTTCTTGACACCATTGTGTTAGAGAGATGACTTCTTCCCCGTAGGCCACCTCATTATTGTTTAAGATTAGGCCAATCAATGTAGTGTTTTCAGCAAATTTAATGAGAAGATTAGAGCTGTGTGTGGTGACACAGTCATGGGTATACAGGGAGTAAAGGAGGGGACTTAGTACACAGCCTTGAGGGGCTCCTGTGTTGAGAGTCAGAGCGGTGCAGGTGAGGGAGCTGTCTCTTACCATCTGCCTGCGATCTGACAGGAAGTCCAGGATCCAGCTGCACAAGGCATGGTCAAGGCTAAGGTCTCTGAACTTCCTGCCATACCTGGATGGAATTATGGTGTTGAATGCTGAACTGTAGTCCAAGAACAGCATTATCACATAAACATCTATGCCTCCTCATGTTAGCCATTTCAGCCCTGGGAAAACGCCTCTGGCTATCTACATGATCAATGCCTCTGATTATCTCATACATCTCTATCAGGTCACCTCTCATCCTCCATTGCTCCAAGGAGAAAAGGCCAAGTTCACTCAAGCTTTTCTCATAAGGCGCACTCTCCTATCCAGGCAACATCTTTGTAAACTTCCTCTGCTCTTTCTATAGAAGCCACATCCTTCCTGTAATGAGGTGAACAGGACTAAACACAGTACTCCAAGTGGGATCTGACTAAGTTCTTGGATAGCTGTAAAATTAGTTCACAGCTCTTGAACTCAATCCCACGGTTGATGAAGGCCAATACAAGATACACTTTCTTAACAGCACTGTTGACCTGTCCAGCAGCTTTGAGTGTCCTATGGACATGGACCCCAAGATCTCTCTGATCCTCCACACTGCTAATAATCTTACCATTAATACTATATCCTGTCTTCAAATTTGACCTACCAAAGTGAACCATTTCTTCCTCTTCTGGGTTGAACTCCATCTGCTACTTCTCAGCCCAGTTCTGCATCCTATTGATGTCCTGCTGTAACTTTTGTCAACTCTCCAGACAATTCACAACACCTCCAATCTTTGTGTCATTAGCAAACTTATTAACACACCCTTCTAGATCTTCACCCTGGTCATTTATAAAAATCACAAAGAGGAGGGATCCCAGAACAGATAGCTGAAGAACACTGCTGGTCACTGACCTCCGCGCAGAATACAAACCATCTCCAACCACACTTTGCCTTCTACGGGCAAGCCAATTCTAGATCCACAAAGCAAGGTCCCCTTGGATGCCATGCCTCTTTACTTTCTGAATGATCCTTGCATGGGGAACCTTCTCAACTGCCTTACCGAAATCCATATACACTACATTCACTGCTCAATGTGTTGTGTTACATTAAGGACTCCAGCTCTGGATTTTTCTTCAAGACTTACTCCTGAAGCATTGCTCATGAGGTTATCTACAAAGGAGTGGAGATTTGAGGTCAGAACTTTCCTTCTCCTAAATGAGCTGCCAACCATGGATGATGAACCCCAACTGCTCGAAGTGATTGGCTTTACGGTACAAGTACATGCCTTAAAGTCAGTAGAAATGGTTCAGCCAGGCTTAGTAGCTAAGCCATATGTGAAGGCCAGTAGGTGGACTTGGTTTACCGGCTACTTGAGATGTATGCCATTGGGAGCAGTTAACAGGGAACCCATCCCCACTGGCACCATCCCCCAGCTATAACAATCTTAAGGAACTATGCTGAAAATCAGGAATAAAGAAAAAGCTGGAATCTATCATTTAAGATATCTGCATATGGTCACAGAAAGTAAGAATAGAATGGAATTGAATCAGTATGAACTTATGAGAAGGAAACAATATTTAACACGTATCTTGTTTATTTTTAGTTATAAAAACATAGTGACAGAGGTGAAAAATTTAATAATCTGTTGCATTTAGACATTCTGGAAGTTTTCAATATGGTGTCACACAAAATATTATTGAATGCAGTTAGAGAACATGATATTGGTATATCATGTTGGTATGGGCTGAGGATTGGTCAAAGGACAGAAAACAACAATATGTTCAATCTATAACTATGGGGGACCCACAAAGATCCATTTGGGTTACCAGCTACTTTGGATGAACAGATTGAATGTAATATATCCAAAGCTAGATGGCAGTATGGTCTGAGAGCTGGATGCAGGGAGGTTTCAAACGGATATCAACTGATTAAGTGAGCAGGCAAGGACTTGGAACCTGGAAAATCATGTGAAACAAAGCAAGGTAATCCATCTTGGAAAAATAGAAAGGTGGAATGTTTTTATCATGGAAAGAGAATGAAACATGTTTAGAGGGATTGAATGTCTATGTTCATAATTCACTGCAAGATCTTGTGGTGCTCCAAAAACCAAATAGGAAGTCAAATGGTACAATGGCCTTTGTATTCTGAATATAAGAGGAAGATGTCTTTACAATGAGAGTAAGATGCCAGAGAGATAGAGTATCTAAGATGTCGTGCAGAGATCTGGTCTTCCTACCTAATAAACCATATACTGGCAAAAGACAGCTGATGTAGGAGTTAAACCACACTGACTTATGAGATGATGGGTTTGTTAGAAGCATGAATCATAAAGACCTACAGCACAGTACAGGCCCTTTGGCCCACAATGCTGTGCTGAACATGTACTTACTTTAGAAATTACCCAGGGTTACCCATAGCCCTCTATTTTTCTAAGCACCATGTACCTATCCAGGAGTCTCTTAAAAGACCCTACTGTATCCGCCTCCACCACTGTCGCTGGCAGCCCATTCCATGCACTCATCACTCACTGCGTAAAAAAAACCATACCCCTAACATCTCCTCTGTACCTACTTCCAAGCACCTTAAAACTATTCCCTCTTGTGCTAGCTATTTCAGCCCTGGAAAAAAGCCTTTGACTATCCACACATTCAATGCCTCTCATCATCTTATACACCTCTATCAGGTCACCTCTCATCCTCCACCACTCCAAGGAGAAAAGGGTGAGTTCACTCAACCTATTCTCATAAGGAATGCTCTCCAATCCAGGCAACATCCTTGTAAATCTCCTCTACTCCCTTTATGTAGTTTCCACATCCTTCCTGTAGTGAGGTGACCAGAACTGAGCACAGTACTCCAAGTGGGGTCTGACCACGGTTCTATATAGCTGCAACATTACCTCTCAGCTCTTAAACTCATTCTCACGATTGATGAAGGCCAATGCACCATGCGCCTTCTTAACCACAGAGTCAACCTGTGCAGCAACTCAGAGTGTCCTATGGACTCGGACCCCAAGATCACTCTGATCCTTCACACTGCCACGAGTCTTACCATTAATACTATATTCTGCCATCATATTTGACATACAAAATGAACCACTTCACACTTATCTGGGTTGAACTACAATCTGCCACTTTCAGCCCAGTTTGGCATCTGATCAATGACCTGCTGTTACCTTTGACAGCCCTCCACACTATCCACAACACACCCAACTTTTGTGTCATCAGCAAATTTACTAACCCATCCCTCCATTTCCTCATTCAGGTAATTTACAAATATCACAAATAGAAGGGGTCTCAGAACAGATCCCTGAGGCACACCACTGGTCACCAACCACCATGCAGAATATGACCTGTCTACAGCCACTCTTTGCCAAGCCAGTTCTGGATCCACAAAGCAAGTTTCCCTTGGATCCGATCCCTCATTACTTTCTCAATAAGCCTTGTATGGAATACCTTGTGAAATGCCTTGCTGAAATCCATATACACTACATCTACTTCTCTACATTCATCAATGTGTTTAGTCACATCCTCAAAAATTTCAGTCAGGCTTGTAAGGCACGACTTGCCTTTGAGAAAGCCATGCTGGCTATTCATAGTCTTAGTCATATTTCATTGATCTCGCTAGCTTGTCCAGGTGGGCGTAGACACGGTTCAGCAGGTAGACGTTGGCATCCTCAACTCCTAGTCAGGGCTGGTAGGTGAACTGGAGGGGATCTAAGTGTGGCCTGACCATAGGCCGGAGCAGCTCCAGAATATTCCTAATCATATTATGCCTCCCCAAATGTTCATAAATCCTGCCTCTCAAGATCTTTTTCATCAACTTACCAACCACTGAGGTAATACTCACTGGTCTACAATTTCCTGAGCTATCTCTACTCCCCTTCTCGAATAAGGGATCAACATCCGCAACCCTTCAATCCTCCGGAACCTCTCCCATCCCCATTGATGATGCAAAGATCATTGCCAGAGGCTCATCAATCTCCTCCCTTGCCTCCCACAGTTGCCTGGGTTACAACTCGTACTGTCCTAGAGACTTATCCATCTTGATGCTTTCCAACAGCTGTAGCACATCCTCTTTCTTAATGTTTTATGCTCAAGCTTTTCAATCTGCTTTAAGTTATCCCAACAATTGCAAGATCCTTTCCATAGTGAATACTGAAGCAAATGATTCATTAAGTACCTCTACTATCTCGATCAGTTCCATACCCACTTTTCCAGTGTCACACTTGATTGGTCCTATCTCTCATGTCTTATCCTCTTGCTCGTCACATACTTGTAGAGTGCCTTGGGGTTTTCTTTAATCCTGCTCACCAAGGCCTTCTCATGGCCCCTTCTAGCTCTCCTAATTTCATTCTTAAGCTCCTTGCTGGTAGCCTTATAACCGTCTAGATCTCTATCGTTACCTAGTTTTTTGAACCTTTCATAAGCTTTACTTTTCTTCTTGACTAGATCTTCAACAGCCTTTGCACACCATGGTTCCTGTACCCTACCATCCTTTTCCCTGTCTCATTGGAACGTACCTATGCAGAACACCACTCAAACATCCCCTAAACATTTGCCACATTCCTGCCGTACATTTCCCTGAGAACATCTGTTCCCAATTTATGCTTCTATGTTCCTGCCTGAGAGCTTCATATTTTCCCTTACTCCAATTAAACACTTTTCTAACTTGTCTGTTTCTATCCCTCTCCAATGCCATGGTAAAGGAAATAGAATTGTGATCACTATCTCCAAAATGCTCTTCCACTGACAGACCAGCTCCATTTCCCAATACCAGATCAAGTACAGCCTCTCTTCTGGTAGGCTTATCTACATATTGTGTCAGGAAACTTTCCTGAACACACCTAACAAACTCCACCCCATCTAAACCCCCTGCTCTAAGGAGATGCCAATCAATATTTGGGAAATTAAAATCTCCCATCACGACAATCCTGCTATTATTACAACTTTCCAGAATCTGTCTCCCTATCTACTCCTTGATGTCCATGTTACTATTGGGTGTTCTATAAAAAACACCCAGTAGAGCTATTGACCCCTTCCTGTTTCTAATTTCCACCCACAAAGACTCAGTAGACAATCCCTCCATGACTTTCTCCTTTTCTGCAGCTATGACACTATCTCTGATCAGTGGTGCCATGCCCCCACCTCTTTTGCTTCCCTCCCTGTCCTTTCTGAAACATCTAAAGCCTGGCACTCTAAGTAACCATTCCTACCCCTGAGCTGTCCAAGTCTCTGTAATGGCCACATCATCATAGCTTCAACAACAGATCCACACTCTAAGCTCATCCGTTTTGTTCATGATGCTTCTTGCACTATAATAGACACATCTCAAACCATCGGTTTGAGTGTATCCCTTCTCTATCACCTGCCTATCCTCCCTCTCGTACTGTCTCCAAGCTTTCTCTATTTGTGAGACAATCGCCCCTTCCTCCGTCTCTTCAGTTTGGTTCCCACTCCCCAGCAATTCTAGTTGAAACTCTCCCCAATAGCCTTAGCAAACCTCCCAGTCAGGATATTGGTACCCCTCTGATTCAAGTATAAAACATCCTTTTTGTACAGGTTGTGCCTGCCCCAAAAGAGGTCCCAATGATCCCGAAATATGAATCCCTGCCCCCGCTCCAATCCCTCAGCCACACATTTATCCTCCACCTCACTCTATTCTGAGATTATTACCTTAGAGGTCCTGCTTCTCAACTTCTTTCATAACTCCCTGTAGTCTGTTTTCGGGACCTCCTCCCTTTTCCTACCCGTGTTGCTGGTACCAATTTGTACCATGACCTCTGGCTGTTCATCTTCCCACTTCAGGATATCGTGGACAGAATCAGAAACATCTCGGACCCTGGCACCTGGAGGCAAATTACCATCCGTGTTTCTTTCCTTTGTGCACAGAATCGCCTATCTGAACCCCCCAACTATAGAGTTTCCTATTACTGCTGCCTTCTTCCTTTTCCTATCCTTCCTAGCCACAGGGCCAGACTCTGTGCCAGAGGTGTGGCCGCTGTTGCTTCCCCCAGGTAGGCCACCCGCCCCCCAACAGCTCTCAAACAGGTGTTCTTATTGTCAGGGGGTACAGCCACAGGGGTACTCTCTGGTATCTGACTCTTGCCCTTCCCTCTCCTGACTGTTACCCACTTATCTGTCTCCCAAGGCCCCGGTGTGACTACGTGCCTATAGCTCCTCTCTATCACCTCCTCACTTTTTCTAACCAAACGAAGGTCATTGAGCTGCACCTCCAGTTCCCTAATGCAGTCCCTAAGGAGCTGCAGCTCGACGCACCTGGCGCAGATGTGGACGTATTCCGGACTTCCCATATCTGATAACCAGTACAGAACAGCAGCCACACAGACATACTTCCTGCTTCTATTCCTCACGGGTAACTTACATCGCCTTGACCCGTTATTGCCTCAGCCCTACAACTTTGCCTCAGATCACTCCGTCGATGACAGCTCCTTTGATGAGCGCTCCGCTAGGCAGTGTCTCCCTTTTATGCCTGAACCTTCCCCGTTATCTAACTCATGATTGGTGCTCGGTTATAGTTGCTGATCAGCAACGCACAAGGGACTAACGCTCTTGAAGCTCCCTTATTAAATATCTGCCGTCGACCTGCGAGAAATCCTGCTTGGTAAAGCTCCATTGATGCCTCTGATAGACCACATACAATGGACAAACCATCTCGAATCTCCCTTGTTGTATGAAAGGAGATTAAGTAGACTGGGCTTGTTCAACAGTATCTTTAATTTAGAATGATCAAAGATCTCATTGAGATATACAAAATCTCAGAAGATGGGATTGCCAACAGAAATGAAAAGTTCATCACCTGAGTGGAAGTGAATTCCTCCATTCTGGATGGTTTTAGAAACTTGTTGTTGCATTTTTTCAAGAATAGATTTGACAGAGTTTTACTGGATCAAAGGATGTGGAATATTTGTAAGAAAATGGAACTGAGGTGGAAGATAGGACATGATCTTACAGAATAGCAGTATTGATATAGATATACTGAACCACAGCAACACTCACAACACACTGGAGGAACTCAGCAGGTCGGGCAGCATCCATGGAAACGATCAGTCAACGTTTCGGGCCGGAACCCTTCATCAGGACTGAAGAGGGAAGGGGCAGAGGCCCTATAACGAAGGTGGGGGGAGGGTGGGAAGGAGAAGGCTGGTAGGTGCCAGGTGAAAAACCAGTAAGGGCAAAGATAGAGGGGTGAGGGAGGGGAAGCAGGGAGGGGATAGGCAGGAAAGGTGAAGAAGGAATAGGGAAAAGTACAATGGGTAGTAGAAGGAGATGGAACCATGAGGGAGGTGATAGGCAGTTGGGGGAGGGGGCAGAGTGAAACTGGGATGGGGGAAGCGAGGGGGAGGGAATTACCGGAAGTTGGAGAACTCAACCTTCATGCCAAGGGGCTGGAGACTACCCAGACTGTAAATGAGGTGTTGCTCCTCCAACCTGAGTTTAGCCTCATCATGGCCCATCACCTCCCTCAAGGTTCCACCTCCTTCAACGGATGCTGCCCGACCTGCTGAGTTCCTCCAGCGTGTTGTGAGTGATGCTTTGACCCCAGCATCTGAAGAGTATTTTGTGTATACAGAGCCACATCCTGCTTCTATTTCTAAGGAGAGATTGAGAATGGCAGTGAGATATAAAAAGGCATAATTAGTTGGCATTCAGCTTGGAGGTGATGGGAATTTTAACTGAGGAGTGAACTGGAGGAACGGAGCGAGAACCACCACAAAGAGGCAAGATTTTTCTTACATAAAGTGCTTCCAACTATAGCCAGTTCCCAGCTTCAGACTCCAAAGTCTTGGACCTGTTAAGGCAGTTTACCCTTTGGCCATATAGCAGCAGTTGTGCTTCTGCATAAATCTCCTACAAATTCTGTGGACCATTCTAATGCCAATAAATTTTAGACAACTGCCAACCGCTCATGCATTCCACACCACTGGACAGCAAGTGCACAAAGGAGCTGCAAATAAAATCACAGAGCACACACTGTATTCTCAGTGGCAGTTCATAGGTACACTGGTACACCTGCTTATTAATGTAATATCTAATCAGACATTCATATGGCAGCAACCCAGTGCATGAAAGCATGTCTCTATGCCTTTGTCTAATGTTACTTTTGGTAATGAGAGAGTTCAGAGGAGAATGGCCAGATTGGCTCAAGCTGACAAGAAGGTGACCCTAACTCGAATAACCACACTTTACAACAGTGGTGTGCAGAAGAGCATCTCTGAACACACAACACATTGAACCTTGAGATGGATGAGCTACATCAGCAGAAGACCACAATCATACACTCAATGGCCACTTTATTAGGTACTAGAAGTTCCTAATAAAACGGCCACTGAGTCTAAGTGTGTATGGTGTTGTGAGATCAAGTTCCTGAAGCTATATTATCACAAGTCACACCTGAACACTACACTTCACAATAAAATTTCTAGACCAAGAACTTGGAACAGCAAACAGTATGGCAACTAGCTTCAGCTTTTAAGATTAAGTTATTGAAAGCTTTCAATGTCAGTGCCGCATACAACTGGTATGAATTCTAGCTTCAATATCTGCCCCATATTATTGTGCCACTAAAACATCTGGAACCTGGCGGGGAATCTACATCTTTCTTTTCCTACTTGGATTAGAGGACGGGTGATATAAGGAGAGGTTAGACAAACTAGGGCTGTTTTCTCTGGAGTGGCAGAGGTTGAGGGGACCTGATAGGTTTATAAAATTATAGGAGGCATGGATAAACAGTTAATGTCTTTTAGCCAGGGTTGAAATGTCTAATACTGGATCCGTTATATTCAAGGTGAGAGTGGGAAAGTTCAAAGGAGATGGGCGGGGGGGGGCAAGTTTTTATTTACAGAGATTGATGGGTGACTGGAATGTGCTGCCAGGGGTAATGGTGGAATCAGCTAGCAAAAGGGTCTTATAAGAGGCTGTTAAATAGGCACATAGATATGTAGAAAATGGAGGGATATTGCCCATGTGCAGACAGAGGAGATCAAAATCAAAATCATAATCAGATTAGGTGTTATTAAGTTAGTTTGGCAGAACAATATGGGCCAAAGGGTCTGTTGTAACTTCAGCAGGAAATTTTTATAGTGACAGTTGAGGGAAATCAAAGCAGAATTTTCAAGTCAAAGTTTCATGTCTTTCTATGAGTGTACTGGAACATTATTTCCAAATTGTGTCTCCTAGTAAAACTGACTTCTTGCACAAGAAGATTGGAAAGCACTGAAAACAAAACCGTCATTTAAAATTAATTTGTTTTCATTAAATGTAAATTGAAAGTATTACTGTAATTCCCAGGTGTCATATCAGGAACAACAGCCACATGCTTAGTTTAATTTAACAGGAAGTTGGAAATAGGCAACAAACGGTGTTGGATTAAACAGGCTTTCCGACACACTTCCAGCACTGCTACAGTGACTGAATGGGAACAGCTTCAACGAGATCACAGTCTGAGACCATTACATTAGTTCTGAAGGATTTCAATTCAGAAAATAAAATAAAACCAAGCTGCATTTTGCAAACAACAATATTAAGACTGGTGCTCCTGCAAACAATCATCTGGAAAGAGTTTTAATATATGAAGGCTTAAATGATGTATGATCAAGCAATACTTTAATAAGGAAGATTTGCTACCTTAGCTCATCTCCCTATGCTTTTACTTGCTTTCATTTTTATATATTATTGAGCAAGGATGAAGGATTGCCACAAGGTACAGTACTTTACTTAATGAACAGTGCCACAAGCTTTTGTTCATTTTGTTATTTGTTTTACCTGTAAGCATACCACATGCTGACATGGTACCACACAAATAAATATTATCACATACTGGCTTATTTAAGTAACGTAACAACTAGCTCTTAAAATGGCATTTCTGCTTTAATCCTATTTAGTTATTTGCTAATTTTAATCCCTTATGTTATATAAAAGCAGTGACATAAGGTCAATAAAATGACAAAAAAATTGAGAGCTCATCTAAATTAATTTGGTATGGGTCAAGTTCCACATTTGAGAAATGACCCCTGTAACAGTTTCCAACCCTGGAGTGTTCACTCAGTCAGAGTGACACTGGCAGCCCTGCCAATTTACGTTGGCACTGCCCCAGACATAAAATGTTCAGTCATGTCCTGCAGCACATTCTCTTAATGTGGCAGCTGTCAGACTGTGCCCACAACAGAAAAAACTTCATTTCTCGGATTGTCGCATGCATCCTGTAGTCTTCTGAACATCTGGATTGCAAATACCTTTAACTATTGCACTTGGTTTTTCAAATATTTTGTGATTACAACAGGATTCCACCAAAAGTCCCCTGGAGATTGAAATCTCCTTCTTCACACAAAAAATGCCAGCTTTGCAAGATGAGTTCACCTGAAACAATGCCTTGAATATTTTGGAATGAAGGAATGCAAAAATAAATTCCTGCAGAGCCCACCATTAAAACAAAAGGTAACGCAAAGGGTCCCTAATAATAGGTCAGTTTCCTTTGGATTTTAACTATCCTCAATCCATTTTGAAGTATAAAAGAACTCTGTACTTTAAAATGGATGACCTAATCTGCCTGAAGCAGCTTATTGATCAAAGCATTTTGTACTATTATTCTGCCCATTTCCCATACTATGTAAAATATTCATTCCCTTTTCTTTGTTTTTAAATGTATTGCTGTTTCTGCATATAATCCTGTTCTGGCAAACTATCTTATAGTTTAATGGCTCTTCTGAATCAAAAAAGAAATTCCTTTCCCCTGTTCACTTCATTGAAACATTCATACTTTTTGTCACCTCTAGCAGTTCTCCTTAATACTGATAAATGCTCTAATTTCTCAGTCTCCCCTCATAGCTAAAGCCTCTCAACCATGATATTACCTTAGGAATGTAATGCAGCTCTTCATTCTGGCAAAGAAAGCACTGAATATCTGATTGAAGCATTTATGAAATACAGATCAAGAGATGTGATAAATGTTTTTTCAACCATTCAAGCATCCTGGAAAGAGCCTGAGGGGAGGAAGTTAATCGCCACAGGCATAGCATTGCCATCTGGTCCCGTAGTAAGTGGATGTTCATGATGGAGAGAGTGAAGGACTGTGACAGCGTGCTTAGAAGGAATAGCTGCCTCATGCATGATGGCTGTTCACCCTGAGATTTACAAGTAGTTTCTCTCATCCAGTTTTAACAGTTGAGGAGGGTCTGCCTAATTATACTTATTGTCCTTGGTATCAATCTTTCTGCAAGCAAATTAATGTTTAGGGTTTGATATTTACCATTGGGTTTATTTTTTTTTCTCAATGAAAGAGGAAAAGCAATAAAAAGCAATTAGAAATATAAAACAAAAAAAAAATTGATTGCATAAGTATTCACCCCCCCCTTAAATGACACACCAAATCATCATTAATGCAGCCAATTGGTTTTACAAGTTAGATAATTAGTTAAAAGGTGATCTGTTTTTGCAGACATGAGTGCAGTCAAGATGTTGCAACTGATTGTAGTAAAAATAAACCTCTATCTGGAAGGTGCAACTGCTGGTGAGGTAGTATTCTGGCAAAAACTACACCATTAGAACAAAAGAACACTCCAAGCAACTCTGTGAAAAGGTTATTGAAAAGCACAATATGTTACAACTGTAAATCTGCCTAAAGTAGGCTGTCTTCAAAAACTGAGTGACAGTGCAAGAAGGGGACTGGTGAGGGAGGCCACCAAGAGACCAATGCAACTCTGGAGGAGTTACAAACTTCAGTGGCTGAGTTGGGAGAGACTGCACATACAACAACTGTTGCCTGGGTGCTTCACTAGTCATAGCTTTAAGAGAGAGTGGCAAAGAGAAAGTCACTGTTGAAAAAAACACACATGAAGACATCAGATAAAATCACATCACCTGCCAAATATTTCCAGTAATTTCTATTTGACTCTCAAAATTTGCCTCCCTTTGGATAAATCTTGCCTTTGTATGATAGTATGTGTATAATAGTCAGTCCGTTGGCATTAATAGCACAATAGATATAGCGATTTATGGCCTGAGGGAGGGCATTCAGTCCATTACACCACACAGGCCAGAAAAACACAGATATAGAAGAACCCCATAAGAAATTAGGAGCAAGATTAGACCAGTTGGTCCCCTCCAAGAATGCCCTATCATTCAATCTGATCATGCTAATCTTCTTGCTGGTTTCATTTCTGTTCCCTACAGTCCTCAATTTCTTAATATTTCAAAGCTATATCTCTTCAAATATATTGAATGATCTAGCTCCACATCATCCCCAGATGCAGAATTCTATATAATTGCCAATCTTGATGAAAAGTTGGAATTAGATTACTGTGTTATTTTCACACCTGGCTGAAACACTAAGGAATGAATCTCCCTCTAGCTAGCATCTTGAAAGCAAATGTACAGTCTCTGGACAACAAGATTGAAGACTATGGGCAAGATTGCTGTATTGGTGGGAAGTAAGGAATTACTGTGTTCTGTGTTTCACAGAGACATGGCTCACTTCAGACAGGCCGGATACATCGCTAAGACCTGAGGGCTTCTCTGTACACCAGGTGGATAGTACTGCTGATTCTGCCATAGGCAACAGGTCACTGCTATATGCAAGATGTCTCCATGTACAATCTCTGGAAAACCATCTCATGTGTGAAGTTGCAATCCTGGACCAAACTTGAATCATTGAAGGATGTTCGGCTGCTGTGGCAGGGCTTGAATGTTATTTCCTTCTGCAAAGTAAAAACAAGCAACGTAAGTGACAACAAGGCTTCACTCTCCGATAAGCTCAATGCCTTTTATACTTGCTTTGACCATCAAAACATGGCGAGGTATCTTCATGAACTCCCACGGCACTCAATGACCCTGATTCTCTGAGGTCAAAATTAAGATATTCCTTCAGGAGGGTCACTGAGAGCATCCGGCCCAGATTTCCTCACGTGATTATCCTAATCAGTTCAAATTGGCAACAATATATCCTCCGCAATGCTCCTCAGCACAGCTGCACAACAAGGGTGTGTGCTTAGTCCCCTGTTCTACTTGCTTTATACTTAGGCTAAACACAGCTCTAATGGTATATTTAAGTTTACTTGATGACATCACTGTTGGCTAAATCAAGGGTGGTGATAAGTCAGCACATTGGAGGGAGATTGAAAATCTGAGTGAGTGGTTTCACAACAACGATCTCTCACTCAATGTCAGCAAGATCAAGGAGATGGCTATTGACTTCAGGAGGAGGAAAATGGCGATCTATGATCCAGACTTCATTAGGGGTCAGAGGTCGAGAGGGTTAGCAACTTCAAATTTTTCAATATCATCATCTCAGAGGATCTGTCCTGGGATCTATGCCCCATTATGGAGAAAGCACAGCAGCAGCTCTACTTCCTTAGAAGTTTGTGAAGATTCAGCATGCCATCTAAAACTTTGACAAACTTCTATATGCTGTATGTGTGGTGGAGAATATATTGACTGTTTGAATATAGCCCAGTATGGAAACATATGAAAAAAGCCTACAAAAAGTACTGGTTATGGCCAATTCATTACGGGTAGCGCCATCCCCACTATTGTGCACATCCACTTGGAGTGATGTCACAGGAAAGCAGCATCCATCATCAAGGACACGCACCATCCAGGCATCCTCTCTTCCTTCTACTGCCAGCAGGAAGAAGATACGGGAGCCTCAGGATATGCACCACCGGGTTTAGAAACAATTATTACTCCTTAAACCAGCTCTTGAACCAGTGAGGATAACTTCAGTGACACCATCACTAAATTTTTCCCACCATACTGGACTCACTTTCAGGGTCTCTTCATTTCACATTCTCAATATTGCTTATTTATTTATTTATCTATCTATCTATCTATCTATCTATCTTTTTATTTATTTATTTGTTTGTTTGTTTATTCATTATGAACATTATTCTTTCTTTTTTTTCTCTTTCTTTTTGAATTTGCAGCCTGTTGTTTTTTTTTGAAGATCGGTTATTGTCCTCATGTTGGGTGTGGTCCATGGAGTCTATTGTGTTTCTTGAATTTACTGTGGTTGCTCAAGAAAATGAATATCCAGATTGTATATGGTGACTTATATGTATTTTGACAATAAATTTACTTTGACCTTTGTATTTTGAGCATACTGAGATAGAGTGAAAAGTGTGACTTGTACATTGTTTATATAGATCAATACATTACTTAGTGGACTGAGATCATACAAGTAAAACAATAACAGATTCCAGAATGAGGTGTAACAGCTATAGAAAAATTGCAATGTTAATAGACATTGAATTGCAAGATCATTACAAGATAGATTCTGAGGTCACGAGTGCTTTTTACCATACTAGGCAACCACTCAATAGTCTTATAGCAGCAGTGTAGAAGCTGCTTTTGAGCTTGGTGGTACATGTTTTCAAGCTTTTGTATGGTCTCCTTGATGGGAAAGGAGAAAAGAGAGAATATCATAGGTAGGTAGGATCCTTGGTTATGCTGGCTGCTTTACTGAGGCAACAAGAATTAGAGACAAAGTTCACCTATGGGAGGTTCATCTGTGATGTGCTGAGCTATATGTATCCGCAACCTTCTGCAGTTTCTTGTAGTTACGTGCAGAGCAGTTGCCATACCGAGCCGTGATTTATCTATGCAAGATACTTTTTATGGTACATTGAATTGGTAAGGGTCAACAGGGTTATCCCAAATTTCTCTCGCCTCTTGAGAAAGTTAGAACATTGATGAGATTTCATGGCCATGGTATCTACATGGTTGGACCAGGACAGGATCTATGTAATGTTCAATCCCAGGAATTTGAAATTCTCCACCCTCTCAACTTCAACACTGTTGTTGTAGACAGCAAAATGTGTACCTAACCCCCTCTGGAAATCAATGCCAGCTCTTCTGTTTTGATGACATTGCTGAAAAGGTGGTGTCATGACAACAATGTTACTAAGGTTTCTATTTCCTTCTTGCACTCTGACTCAGCATTATTTGAGATAAAGTTCACTACTCCTGTAGCATCTCAAATTTCCAGTAGAGTTAGAACAGAACCTGGATATGCAGCCACAAGTCTACAGGGAGTAGAATAAGGGGCTGAGGACGCAACCTTGAGCAGCACCAGTGTTGAGAATAATCATGGCAGAAGTGTTGCTGCATATCCTTACTGAGTGTGGTCTGTTACTATGCATATCAGTCTTAAATGATCACTCTTCTCTTGTAAAAATATCCCTTCAAGATTCTCCCACTCATGAAAATATCTCAAAATCCACCCTGTCTTGCCCCTTTAATATTTCATGTGTTTCAAAAAGATCACCTTTCATTCTTCTAAATTCCAAAGAATATAGATTCAACTTCTTAGCTGTTTTTGATAAGAGATGTCTCTCTTTCCAGGAAGTAGCCCAACCAATTTCTTTTGGACTGCTTCCAATGCCAGTAAAACCTTTCTTAAATGGTGTAACCAAAACTGCACACGGTATTCAAGACATGGCCCCATCAACAAATTGTAACAATTGCAACATAACTTCCCTATTTCTCCAATATGTCATTTGCTTTCCTGACCACTTGTTCATTTGCCTGCTAGCATTTTGTGATTCCCATACAGGAACAGTTGGATTCCTTTGTACTTGTAATTTTCTCTTCATTTGGATATTAGTCTACCTCAGATTTTCCCATATTAAACACTATTTGCCAAGTGTTTCCCCACTCGTTCAAGCTCTAGTATCTATATCCTGTTAGAGTCCAAGTACTGTGAATGAACATGCTCTCCCACCTATGTCTGTGTTATCAGGAAACTTGGATATCCTATATTCTGCTCCCCTCCAGAACATCAACATAAACAGTAAAAAAAAATTTGCCCAAAACTTGATACTTGTGCCATTAGACCATGTACCAATTTCCAGCTTGAAGCAGACTTTTGATTAGTCCCATGTCTCATCTCTCAGCTTTGTTCCAGTACTACGTTCATTCAGCTTTACAATAGTAGTATTTTCTGTCTACAATTTCTTTTTAGACATTAGATTCCAGACCTCCACCACTTATTGAATGAGTTAAATTTCAACCCCATTTTAATCCCCATTAACAAATCCCTCCAGCGATGCTGCCTGACATGCAGATTTCTTCCAGCATTATGTGTGTTGCTCAAGATTTCCAATAGCTGCAGAATCATTTGTTTATGATTTGCAGCTCCTTGATAAGTCAATCTCTCCTTCCAATATTAATATTCCAGCCTAGGTTATATCTGGCACATCTCCTCTGCATTCCTTTCAGACTAACACATCCTTCCTCTACTGATGACTAGAACTTTACACAATGACCTGGTGTTTTGTACAATTCAAGAATGGACTCCCCAATCTTCTTTTTATCATCCACTGAAATCAAGTGTCCAATATGCCTGTTGACAATGTTAATGCTCTGTTTCTTTCAAGGTTTTGTGATCCTGCTCATCATGGTTCCTTCAGTTAATAGAATTCTCCAGTTTAAATTCTATTTGCCCCTCTTGTGACTAACTAAGAAAGCCATTGACATATTCCTGCAGAAGTTAAATGGTTTGGTGACTTGGAGTCACCCATTTTACACTATTGATTAAAGTCATATTCTATCCTCTTGTCTTTTCCCCCACTATTTTCAATCTTTGAAAGGGGAAATTGGCTGTCAACTTTTTTCATTACTTCCTAATTTATCTCACCTCGTTCATCCTTTCTGATCTTAGTGGAGGCCCGCTATACAACCACTGGTCCTTTAGTTTGGCTTCTCAAAATAAAACAGCACTTTAGTCTGCTAGAAGAACATGACTGTTTGCTTATCTGTGCTGTAATTTCACTGGCTCTGCCTGAGTCAACCTAAATCCCTCTGTACCTAAAGGGACAGTTTCATCAATTTCAAAGCTAATGCTGCATGGAAACTCAAAAGAATGCAAAATAAGGTATCCTAGCAACCAATCCAAATCTTTCAAAAGCAAGTCAGTTAACCTGTGAAATACGTGCAAGGTTTGTAAATTGGGAGCTTAAGCCAGTCAATCACATGCAGATCTTACTTGTTAATTTTTAGGTCTTCATTTACATCCGCATAATAACAGTTATAAACCCTTGAACATACATTGCTTTTCTTTTCTGCACAACATGGCATTAGTGTCACACAGATAAACATCAGCAATTACTAGTTTGCTCGAAAAGTATTGCACTGAACACAGACTTATATTGAGCTGTACTTAATCATTTTCCTTTTAATACCTATTATTTTTGATATTGCAGTCAAAACCAGCTTCCATGAAGTTTAATAAAACAAAATTAGAAACTGTTGCTAATCATCTACTGTTGCTACTGAGTATTTTATATAGCATTCATATACAATTATGTAAATCACAAACATTAGTAGGATAATGTAAAACAAATAGCAAAGATATTCATAGCCCTATTTACACACTTGCCTTTTTTTACATATGGTGCAAATACACCATTTAAAATTTGCCATAACCTGTCACATTTGGACCATGAAAAATTACTTTCCAACTGTAAAATTAAATTAAAGTAATACATTACAATATTTTTGTGTGGGTAAAGGTGCGTGAAATGGAATATTGTGTAGGTTTGATTCTCATTTATTGCCCTGTGTTGGATCGTCCAAAAAGGATACTCACAGCTTATGTCTAATATCCTCTTTGTTAAGTTCCATCAAGAGGATTTCAAAAGCTATTAAAAATACAACACTGCCCAACAAAAATATGTTTCTTAAATAATTCATAAAGTACAACATTGAGTAAAAGGAATTTTGAAACTAATTATAGGTGGTTAAATAACAATATTATAAAAGATGACTGATTATTTTGTAGTTTAAACCAAATGAAATGCCTTTTTAAGCTATTCATAATTCAAGTATTAAAAGCTATTTCATTGAAGTATCCTAAACTTATATGGGATGAATCCTGCTGCATTCTGTGATACATCATAAAATGCAATGGGATATTTTATGTCCATTTGGATTATAGTGAACATGGAAACACTTTAAAAATAGGCACTTGTAAAATGCATGGATTTTAAAGAAGTAATGTAAAATTAGGGAAAAGTGAAATGTTTTAATTCTCAGCTGAACAGTATTTCAAAGTGAGATGTCAGTATTTGTCTGAATAACCATGCTTATTTTCTCCAGTCTGGGATTAATCAATTTCTGCTTCAGCACTTGATTTAATACAAAAGACACAACAGGTATAATTTTCCCTTGGTTGACTCTGTATGCTTATTGGATTATGAGTAATAATATGCAGCAGGTGGCCTAATTGTACTACAGAAGTTCTTATTTCAACTGGCAACATGAGACACATAGCTTGCAACCATTGAAGGGGAATTGATTAACCTCTGCCAAAGGATGGGTGCCTTTGACCAGTTTATTAGGTGTATTATAACATCAGCACATAGTCATTGAGAAGAAAATGACATTGTCCAGACTTTGTTGTTCTGTGTATGTGCTGGGTAGCAACAACAGCAGAACTTAGGAGCAAATAAACAGGTATTCTTGTTATCTAACAACTCAAATAGGTTTGTAAATCCATAGGTAACTTGGATGTGTAGAAATACTGAGGAAAAGAAAAGAAATAAGGCACATGATATGTTAAAAGCACATAATTAACATGCTTTCTAATTTTCTACCTCAAATTTTATTTCATAGATATTTTCATTTATAAGAAAAGACTCCTAAAACTTAGGAGTGACAGCTAGTTCATGATAAACAAAACTGCTGAGAATTTAACAAGAGACCAACAATTCTACAACTATTTAAAATAATGTTCAGGTGTAATTCTTGTGCTCTAATCTCCAGGCTAAATAGAGCATCCCAACAGGACCACACAACCTGAAAATTACTTCTTAAGTATGCATTTAAGACAAAATCTAATATAATGGTGCTTCTGGCAGAGAGTTTTCTCATTGGGACTATGCTTTGAGAATATAGGTGAAGAGATCAGATGGTCCAGCAGGATTTCCTAGCAATTAAAATTTAAAAGTTGGAAGATCCTATGGGACCTGCTAATCTTTTACCCAAATTGCCAATATGCGGCTGGCAGGTGCAGTTTTATTCTAGAGCATTAATTTGTGTTGTGTACTGTCTTTCCAGCTTTTGCACATTTCTTATTGTAAAGTAAGTTTTATGTTTTGCATAGTTAAGGGTAAGATTTTCTTTAATCAAGATGTTCTCTCTTAATGCTCTGTTGATGTCCTTGTTCACGTATTGATTATGTAGGATTATTAAGTAGAATCTGAACTACTCATCCCAGCAAACTCCATCTTGATCATGTTGTAAGATAAAGTTGAAAACCACAATTCAAGGGATCTGAACTCTTGGCCTGATTTTCTGATTTGCCATTTCATCAAGAATATCTCCACACCTTAGAAAGAAACTCTGAAATTGTACCCTGATGTGTAACTACAAATTCTACAATAAATGACTGGAAAATGCCATTAACATGACCCAAATACCCTCAGTAATCTCTGGTGTGAGTCATTTTTGAATATATTGAGTCTGCTCTATGTAACTTCCATCCTTTAATATGTATCAACTAGATTCTATGAAACATCTCTGTCTGGTTTTCTTAGTAGATACCATTTCACAGAATTTGAATCTCTCTGTTATTTCATATTGTTGGCCATTCTTCAACGATGCATAAGGGAAATGGATGTTGATGTATTTTGCAATTTCAAAACACAAAAACTAATTAAAAGAAAGACACAGGTTTGAAATGTGAGTTAACTTTGCCTTTTATTGTAAGTGAGGTGAGCACATATCATGTGCTAGTGTTATGATGTATCCAATTCATGTATTCTTATATATAACAATAATGAATTATATAAACAACAAAGAATGCTTAATTAAACAATATATTTACAATATTACTCAAATTATATTGAAATAATAAATACACAACTCTCCTTCCCGCTTAGCTATAAACTCTAACTCAATATAGAATGAATCTCAACTATATACAGAATATAGTATAGAATAGAATTACTAGACTGTAGTGGTTGCTTCTCTCTGGACCTGGCTTCCTTCTCTCTTTATCCCACACTGTTTTTTTTCTAATTTTTCTTCTCTCTAGGATGTGCATCTTGATCATGGGGGGGGGGTGAGCATTTAGTTCACTGGAGAGTTCTATTAATCCTTGTATTGCTCCCTTTTCGATCTCATTCCTCCTCTTGTTTTCCTCATCTACATCATCTGATGAATCCTCTGTTTTTATATCTCCATTGACTTTGCTGTCCTTCCATTTATCCAATTAGGCTTTGGTCTTTGCATCCACTTTCATAAGCAAATTGTGTCTCCCACTTGCAGTTCATGCAATTAGCTTAATGTACACTGTGTAGATTCTGGTTCTTTATACTTGTAAACTTCCTGCAGCTTCTTGAACTCTTTTCAAGCTTAAAACCAAGCCACCTTTCACAAATAACTGCCTGAGTAGCATACCAGAAGCTATCTCAGGTATGTTGCCTACAAAAACTGTTGTATTCACAGCACTGCTTTTGTCACTTTTGTGCTTCCTCTGAGCAGCATGGTCCTTCCTTGGTCCGATATGCTTTCCAACCATAGGCACAGAGGTTGGCACTAACACCTCTTTGCCCTCTGCTGAGCAATGGTTCATGATGTACAGCACGGGGACAATTGTGGCATCACATAATACCACTCTTAATTTGCTTCCAGATGATACTATTACAGGGTATGTGGCATGCAAATTGTGGATGGATCTCCAATTATGTTCTAATTGTCTCAGGATTCACATCCCCACACTGCTGGCCCTCCTGTTTTTAACCATGTACAAGCCCAATGTGGTTTGTTAGATGTTGTACTTCACTATTCCGAATGTCATTCCCACAGGAGATATCTTTTCTCCAGTATAAGTTCTTAGTTGGATATCTGCAGGTTTCAGTTCAGTATCTTTGAAATGCCGTTCAAACTGAAAAAGCTGAGCTGGTACCAATTCCATTTTAATTAACTTGCCATTAACTTCTGGTGTAAGCCATATTGCTTGTCTGTTGTTAGTTTTCGCAATGTAAATCTTAAGTCTGGTCAGTCCAACATCACTGTCATCATCATATTTTTTTTATCAACAGCATGCAGATTAGTTCGCTTTTTGAAACTGCCGCTTGATCTTTTCTCTTTCCTCTGCAATCTATTTATTTTGTCTGCCCAAAATACTCTTTGTATGTGTCCTACTTTGTTGCATTTTCTGTGTTTCACCTTTAAATCTTAATGCATGTATTTCTAAATGACAATAAACGAGGACTGAGTGTAATCTAATCTAATCTAAATCTGCATTGGTCTGGTGGACGTGAGCCCCTGCCACAACAGTAGCACAATTTGCTTGGCCAGACAGGTTTCTGTTCAGACATTCCAATTTTGTTCAGGCTCACTTTTATTTCAGATTGCAACTCATTTGGCCTCCATCTGTGGCAATGAATTCCACAGATTTACTGCCATCTGGCCAAAGATATTCCTCTTCATCTTTGTTCTAAAGGAACACCATTCCATTCTGAAGTTGTGGTTCTAGACTCACCCACTATAAGGAATATCCTCTCCACGTCCGCTCTTTCTAGGCCTTTCAATATTTGATAGGTTTCAATGAGATCCCACCCCCCACCATTCTTCTAAACTCCAGCGTGTACAGGCCCAGAAACTTCTCATCCGCTAACCATTTCATTCCTGGGATCATTCTCATTAACCTCCTCTGGATCTTCTACAATGCCAGCATATCCTTTGTCAGATAAGGTGCCCAAAACTGCTTGTAGTACTTGAAGTGCTGTAATGTTATTTTGACCAATGTTTCTATGGTTATTCTACATTATCTCTTATAGATTATTAGTCTCAACTCAATGTATTTTGACAGTTTCATCTATAACATAGCTGTCTTATCTTTACCTGACAGGTGACTGAGATTTACAGGGCCATTTCAGAATCAGAATCAGAATCAGGTTTATTATCACTGGCATGTGTCGTAAAATTTGTTAACTTAGCAGCAGCAGTTCAATGCAATACATAACATAGAAGAAAGAAAAAAAATAATTATCATAAATAAATAAGCAAATCAATTACAGTATACATATATTGACTAGATTAAAAATTGTATAAAAAGCAGAAATAATGTATATATTAAAAAAGTGAGGTAGTGTTCAAGGGTTCAATGTCCATTTAGGAATCGGATGGCAGAGGGGAAGAAGCTGTTCCTGAATCACTGAGTGTGTGCCTTCAGGCTTCTGTACCTCCTACCTGATGGTAACAGTGAGAAAAGGGCATGCCCTGGGTGCTGGAGGTCCTTAATAATGGACACTGCTTTTCTGAGACATCGCTCCTTGAAGATATCCTGGGTACTTTGTGGGCTAGTACCCAAGATGAGTCAACTAAATTTACAATCCTCTGCAGCTTCTTCCTGTCCTGTGCAGTAGCCGCCAAAACGAGACAGTGATGCAGCCTGTCAAAATACTGTCCGTGGTACATCTAGAGAAGTTTTTGAGTGTATTTGTTCACATATCAAATCTCTTCAAACTCCTAATGAAGTATAGTTGCTGTCTTGCCTACTCTATAACTGCATCGATGTGTTGGGACCAGGTTAGATCCTCAAATATCTTGACACCCAGGAACGTGAAACTGCTCACTTTCTTCACTCTGATCCCTCTGTGAGGATTGGTATGTGTTCCTTCGTCTTACCCTTCCTGAAGTCCACAATCATCTCTTTCATCTTACTGATGTTGAGTGCCAGGTTGTTGCTGTGGCACCACTCCACTAGTTGGCATATCTCACTCCTATACGCCCTCACATCACCAGCTGAGATTCTACCAACAGTGGTATTTGAGCTATGCTAAGCCATGCAGTCATGGGTATAGAGAGAATAGAGCAGTGGGCTAAGCACACAACCCTGCAGTGCACCAGTGTTGATTGTTAGTGAGGAGGAGATGTTATCACCAATCCTCACAGATTGTGGTCTTCCATTTAGGAAGTCAAGGATCCAATTGCAGAGGGAGGTACAGAGGCCCAGGTTTTGTGAGTTCTCATTCATGATTGTGGAAAAGATGGTATTAAATACTGAGCTATAGTCGATGAACAGCATCTTGACATAAGTGTTTTTCCTGTACATACAAGGTATCCTGCACTTCCACATTCACCCAGTCTCCCCCTTTCAAAGCCATGATAGATTTTACCTTGTCCAACCCAGCCACCTTATTGTACTCCATGCTCAACAGGTCTTCCTCTGTAGCTTCATGCCACCAATAAACAATTCTCCCCTTTACACATGCAAACTTGGAGTTCATCCAGCTTTCTTCTGTCACATTCCTGGTTCATGACAGATTACAAAAGCACAGGGTCATGCAAAATAGAAAGGAGGCCCTTCACTCCACCAAGAAACTGCCAACCATCATGCATCCACTTAAACTTATGGTTGCCACTCCTGCTATGTGTTATCATAATCAGTACCTCCTCTCACTGGACAGTTTCTCAATTTCTTTCTTTCCCCTACCCCCCCCCCCGCCACCCCCACGTTGTTTTACCTTGCAGAAACATTCCCTTTCTCATTTAATCATAAGACTTCATTTTTGGTTGTCAATAACTTCAAGTTTTATTGTTTCCTTGACCCCATTTTCCTCACTTTGCTATTTGTTTAGAAGCTGCAGCGATCAGCGTCGACCAGTTCTGATGAATGATCTTGGATAAGGAGCTTTAATTTTTTTGTCTCCCTCTGTTGACGTTACCTGCCCTGTGTGCTGCCAGTACATCCAGCTTTATTACAAGTAATAACATTGCCTTATTTCAATTACCTTCTACCAACTAACAAGAGATCCATTAAGCTCTAGTCTTAGTCTTTAAAGGAAGTACTTGGCACTATTTCTGCTATTCACAGCCAAGAAAGACTCTAACAAAGTGCTCAGCTCCCAGCTTCATCACCTTTGATTTCTCCAGTATAAAAGTGCTTTGCTCAAGGTCAATCATTGCTGAGACAGCTGTTAAAATGTCTTCGACATCTCTCAATGGGGATGTATATCACTTAATATTCATGCTTGGACTGGTGTATACTTATATCAGTCATTGCAAAGGTAATGCTGAGATAAACCAGTTGAACAGACATGTAAAATAGATATAATTTAGATAGTATTCCTATGTGCAGTGTTTTTTTAAATAGATTTCCATATATCGGAGGGTAGAAGAACTGATTGCTTTGGCTGCAGTTTTAAAAAAAATGTATCTTAAAAGAATGTTGTCATTTTAACAGGTGCAGTAATTAAATTTCTTCCATCAATTAAATACAGATATCAAGATTAGAGATGAACTTTCTTTACCACACATACTGTACATCAGAATAATGAAACATAGTGAAATTTGTTGTTTGGGTCAATGGCTAACTCAGTCTGAGAATGTACCGGGGCAGCCCACATATGTTGCTATGCTTCCAGTGCCAAATTAGCTTGTCCACAACTTACTAACCCTAACCCATATATCTTTGAAATGGGGGAGGAACCCGGAGCACCTGGAGAAAACCTGAATAGTCATGGGGAGAATGTACAGACTCCATGCAGACAGCAGAAGAAACTGAGCCCAGGTCATTGGCTCTGTAAAGTATTACATTAACTACTAAGCTACCGTGGCCCCACATTTGAAATTTGATGTGTCAGACCAATGATCAAAGTAAATAAAATTATATATATTTACACAGGTTGAACCATCACCAGATTTCAGAGGTGGCTGCCATAAGAAAGTCCTAACAATGGCTGGAAACGGCAGGGCAAAGGGACAGCACAAAGGTGCTGCTCATGGCTTCACAAGAACAGGTACTGAGCACAAGAGCAATAGAAGCAGGGGTTTATCAAAACAGACAAGACCCAAGATGCAGACTGTGCAAGGAATCTACTGAAACTATTCAGCAGATAGTAGCAAGGAGCAAGGTGCAGGCAGGGACAGTGTACACTGAACAGCACAACCAAGTTGCAGAAATTGTGTACGGGAACATCCACATTGATTATGGATTGGACACTCCCAAATCCAAATGGGAAACACCGTGAAGGTAGTGGAGAATGACAGGCCTAAGATCCTGTGGGACTTTCAAATACAGGCTGATAAGCAGGTACTGGCCAACTAATCAGACATGGTTATACTGGACAAGGAACAGAAGAAAGCAATAGTAATAGATGTGGCAATCTGAATGACAGTAACATCAGGAAGAAAGAATATGAGAAGCTGGAGAAATACCAGGGCTTGAGAGAGCAGATAGAAATGATGTGGAAGATTTAAGCCAGAGTAATCCCGGTGGTGATAGGAGCACCTGGAGCTGTGACTGGGAGAGTGGCTCAAACAAATCCCAGGAACAACATGTGAGATGTCGGTCCAGAAGAGCGCAACACTGGGAACAGCAAGGATACTGCGCCGACTCCTCAGGCTCCCAGATCTCTGGTAGAAGACCCGAGACTGAGGGAAATTACACATAAACACCACCAATAGGGGATGAGCAAAATGTACTACTTATTCTTAGTTATATATTATAAAGCATGTGTGGAATGCACTGCCAGCGAAGGTGGTAGAGACGGATACAATAGGGTCTTTTAAGAGACTCTTAGATAGGTACATGGAACTTAGAAAAATAGAGGGCTATACAATAGGGGAATTCAAAGCAGGGAAATCTAGAGTAGGTCGGCACAACTTTGTGGGCTGAAGGGCCTGTAATGTGCTTCTATATTTCTATTAAAACAATATATATATATTTTGATTTCAAGAGCCGAGAGGTAATGTTACAACGATGTACTACCCTGGTCAGACTCTACTTGGAATACTGTGCTCAGTTCTGGTCACCTCACTACAGAAAGGATGTGGAAACTATAGAAAGGGTGCAGAGGAGATTTACAAGGATGTTGCCTGGATTGGGGAGCATGCCTTATGAGAATAGGTTGAGTGAACCTTTTCTCCTTGGAGTGACGAAGGATGAGAGGTGACCTGATAGAGGTGTACAAGATGATGAGAGGCATTGATTGTGTGGATAGTCAGAGGTTTTTTCCCCAGGGCTGAAATGCCAAACATGGGAGAGCACAGTTCTAAGGTGCCTGGAGACAGGTACAGAGGAGATGTCAGGGGTAAGTTTTTTTATGCAGTGAGTGGTGAGTGCGTAGAATGGGCTGCCGGCAACAGTGGTGGAGGCAGATACAATAGGTTCTTTGAAGAGACTCCAAGATAGGTACATGGAGCTTGGAAAAATAGAAGACTATGGGTAACCTAGTTAATTTCTAAAGTAAATACATGTTTGGCACAACATTGTGGGCTGAAGGGTCTGTATTGTACTGTAGGTTTTCTAAGTTTCTAATACAATATACTGTTCCTTATGGTTACTGAAGGTTGCTATAGTTGGGAGGGGTACATAGTGGGGTTAAGTTTCCAGTATCTATTAAATGCTCCTAGTAGCATGTGCCAAAAATATCCTCTGATAACCTAGTCCAATGTCTGGCTTTCACATGTGGCTTAGCTACTAAGCACAGAAGATTCAATTCTACTGAAAAGAGAAGGGGAAATGGTGGGTTACTGAAGCCTTAAAACCAGTCGCTTTGGGCAGTTGGAGCTTGTCAGCTGTAGTTGGCACTTCATCCAGTAGAAGGAAGACTCGATCTCAAACCTCTTCTACCTTGTGACTATATCCACTCATGGGGAATGTTTCAGGAGTAAACCTGGAGGAAAAAATGCCGAACTGGAATTCCTATGGAACTGGAGTTCAATGCTTTCAATGCTGACCGTCAACTCCTGTGGTTCTGCTAGTGCCAAATGTAACCGAGGCAGAGCGGGTCTGCCACTGGTAATTTCTTCTCTCCTCTCACCATCCCCCCCCCCCCCTTACCGTTCCTGCCCCACAGTGGCTCTGTACTTATTATCCCTGCCTGGCAGTGCCAACGTTTTGCTTATCAGGTGCACATGCTAGGCTAACACGCAGCATGGACACTATTCTTAGTACTTGCACACTCCAGGACAGTGGCACTCTTTGATCCGTACTATTTGTTGGTGCTTCTATTTTCAGGGAGGTGACCTGACTGATGGGAGGGGTGTCTTAAGAAAGGTGTCATGTGGTGGCATGTACTCTGTGTTGGCTCAGTGGAAGAATTCATTTTGGAAGATGGGGAGAGTGCTAGCTCCTGGAAAATGTTAGTATGATTGATTGATCAATCCTGCAGAAGGGTCTCAGCCCGAAATGTCAACTGTACTTTTCTTCCATAGATGCTGCCTAACCTACTGAGTTCCTCCAGCATTTTGTGTGTCACTTAAATTTCCAGCATCTGCAGAATTTTTCTTGTTTGTGGTAGTATTGATTGATACAATGTTATCTTATTGTGGTGAATATATTTGTGATTGTGAAGAAGGATGAGAATTTCTGTGCTTTTTTTTGGGTAGTTGATCAGGCTCACGGAAACAACTCCCCCACATTCCAAAGAACAGACTATCCCTTTTCTCCCAGAGATCTCTACTTAATGGCTCATTTTGGTGTAAGTGAGAAGGGAGAGAAGTTGTCTTACATGTTTTTCATGTTTTATTGTTTACAAATTGAATCACAGTGAGGAAGGAGAGAAGTTGTATTACTTCTGACTGATGGTTTGGAGCTGTTGTCTTAAAGGGCTGATGGTATCTTGCTGTATTTTCTCTTTGTCATTTTTGTTATTTTGTCATTTGTTTTGCACTGTAAGTATTTTTGCACTTTGACTATTTTTTTTACCTCTGGCATACAATAAACACCTTTGCATTGAAAGTGCTATTGTGACCTGATTTTTGATCTTTAAAGTGCACCCCTTAATAAGGGCACGCGACCCTCACCAAAACCCGTTGTGTGACAGTGACACTTAGGACCAAGGCAAAATTGATTGGGTGGGGAGACTGGCACAGAATTATATGGTCTGTTGAAACCTGTGCGAATATCTTTCATTTGCAGAACTCATCTTTCAAGTTACATTTCATATAACATTATCAGTTCAGTATTCTCTTTTTTTCCTCATGTTTAAGTTCCATTAATTATGTTACAAACTTCAATTGCCTACATGTTGTATAAACATTAGTATTCAGAAGTGCAATTAATTTTTGAAGATTTTGGAAATCAATGTGAGGGTTTCAAGGCTCCAAGCAGAACATTTATCCACTGTTATTATTCCCATTATTCATGTGTTTCCCTTCCATCATGATCAATACTACCCCTACCTGCATCTCCTCCTCACACCACCTTCCTGCTGCTATTGTAAGAATAATGCAGCACTTGTCCTCACCTACCACCTCACGAGACTTAGTATCCAGCCTATCATTCCCTGTAACATCCACCATCTAAAATGGGATTCCATCACTAAGCACATCTTTCCATAACCCCCAGTCTCCACTTTCCGTAGGCATCACTGTCTAGAGGACTCCCTTGCCCACTCATCCCTTCCCGATGATATCCCTCCTGGAACTTAACCCTGCAAGCATTACAAGTGCTATACCGGCCCCTACATCTCCTCCCTTACCTTCACTTAGGGCCACAAACAGTCCTCGCAGGCGAGGTGATACTTCACCTATGAGTCTGTCAAGGTTATCTATTGCATCTGGGGCTCCCTGTGCAGTTTCCTCTTTGCAGATTGGGAGATCACTTTGTTGAGTACCTTCATTCCATCTGCTGCAGAAGGCAGGATTTCCTGATGGACACCCATTTCAATTTGACTACGCTTTGCCATTCTAACATGCCAGTCCATGGCCTCCTCTATTGCCACGATGAGGACACCTTCAAGTTAGAGGAGCAATATCTCATATTCTGTCTGGATAGCATGAACATTGATACAGTATCTGTAACACCCAGTAATTCCTCCTTACTTCCTCATTTCCTCTATTTCCATTCCAGATACTGGTTCTCCTCTCACCCCTTCTCTTCTACAACCTGCTCATCACCTCCTTCTGGTGCCATTCCTCTGTTCCTTTCATCCATTTCAGTCTCTTTCTCCCACGGTCCATTATCCTCTCCTATCAGATTCCTTATTCTTCATCCCTTTATCTTTTTCATCTCTGAACTCCCAACTTATTATTTAATCCCCCCTTCACCACCCTCCACTTTCCCCTCCCTCACTTGGTTTCTCCTATCAACTGCCATCTTTTACTCCCTCATCTCCCCATCTCCTACCTCTTCCCTTCCAGTCTGATAAAGGGTATCATCCTGAAGTACTTATTCCCCTCTAGAGATGTTGCCTGACCTATTAAGTTCCTTCAGCAATTTGGGTGTTGTTACATGCCAGCAGCAATAGACCACAGACACAGATTTTTAATGTTTTAAGCAACTATATTTTCAATTCAATAGTCAATTAAAACAATTATTCCCCTAACCAAAATTAATAGTGCAATGCATCTTAGCTCACGAACTGTGGCGGTCTGGAAACAGTTCTTCCCAAGTCTTACTCAACCCAAAGTATAGACAATTTAAACAGAGTCCTAGGATGGCAGTCCAGAAGGTTCTGAGATCCACGGGAACAGGTACAGGTGTCTGTGCAGAAGGGTTAATAAAATCCACATTACGATGATACAAGGTGACAGTCACAGGAGATTCCAGAAGTTGAGTGGTCGTCACTTAAATACTAGAGTCCACGCAGGGTAACAAGGTGACAGTCACGGAATATTCCTTAAGACAAGTGGTTGCCACGTAACACACTCAAATCCATGTATAGTTTAACAAAAAGTAGTCGCCACAGAATACTCCAGGAATCCAAGTATGGATCATACAAAGTGACAGTCATGTATCCAATATGCACTGTATGCCACAAATTACCACAATCTTCCGACACAGAGAAATATTGGGACCGCCAACTGCTGTAGTGAACTCTTCAACTCACCCAACTCAATTCACTCCCTCACAGTCTGTTGAATCGTTTAAACTGACGAATTTTTCCAGAAACCTCTCGAATCGAATAGAAAGAACCTCCACGCATTTGTTATAATGACATCATCCACCTGCCTTGTTCAGGCGCGCCTAAATGACGCTTACGGTTAATAAAAAAAAATGTTGATGAGTAGCAGTGTTGTTCAAGATTTACAGCATCTGCAGAATCTCTTGTGTTTATTATTTATCCACTATTGTCACTGCTTTAATATACACTTTACTTTTATCATGAGTAAATGCATTTCATACCTTTATTCTCAGGTCCAGATACAGAAGCCCATCACCTTCAGAACCAGGGTGAATGAGTTTTTTCTTTCATTATTACAAGACATCCTGAGAAGCTCCCTGAAAGAGATTGTCTATACAGTGCTAATTCACACAGAAGCCGCTCAACTGCATGCTGCAGACTTACTATTAAAGTTAATTTGTTTGAAATCCTTGCTGCTTTCAAGTAGATGAGACTTTCATGCCATCACGTTGTCCGAGATGCAGCCCAGCTTCAAGGGTGCAGCAAACTCATTATGCTATGTCTTCTCTTTACTGTGACTCTTTCAAAATATTTCATTTAAAATACCATTGTTTAATCTGCAAGTGATGACCTTGTGGCTGTTATTTGATTTAAGTATAAATAGGTAACTCTCCCATTAATTTCTTTTCAAACCTGCTAAATATCTAAGTATTGACTTTTATTGTTACCAGACTTTTTCTTTGCACTCTAATTTTTTTCAGATATCTTTGCTCTCCAATTTTCACACTGATAAAAAACTAAATTATATCCCAGCATATGTCTTTACTTCCCCATATATCTCCACATCTGGTGATTGTCCAGTTTCTGATCCCTTAAAGCCAAGTAACATTGATTTGGTGCATAGGTGATTCAGCCTTGTTTTGTCATGCCTGACCAGAACATAATTAAAAAAAACTTATAGCTTCAATACTTCTCTGCCAACCTGTTCCTTGCAGTAGTTTATTCTGAAAAGCAACTGCAACCATTCCTCTTCTCACAGCCATTTCCCCCTAACCATTGCCTCCTACATAAGTGTGAGACTGCTTGGAGATCTTTATCAGTAAGAATCATCTATGCTGCCTCTGTCATATCTCTTCTTTCCAATTACCCACTAAGCTTTGCCCTAAGTTCACCTAATCATTCAGTGACCTCATGGGGAATCCCCTAAAATGACTTCTGGTACTGATACTTTTGGAGCACCCCGAGGAATGTCTTCGGTCACATTATTTCTCATCAACTTACTATCGGAAACCTAACCAAGTCCAAATAGATTAGGAGACCCTCCTGGATTTACATAAGGTAAATCATGTCTCACTAATCTTGTTATAATTTTAGAAATCATTACTATGTGGATGAGAGAATGAATGTTGTCTAGGAGAAATGGCCAATGTATTTGATGTTCCCTAGTGATCCATCTGGGAAATAGAAATTGCTAGAGAAACTCAGCTGGAAAGAAAAACTGGGTTATTTCTTCAGATTGAAGACACTTCATCAGAACTAGAAAGAGAGATTTTAAAATGTACTGTATTTTAAAGTTGCAGAACAGATAAGTTGATAGATGGATGGATGGATGGATAGGATAGGATAAAGGAAATCTCTGTGAAAGATGACATCAAGCTTGGTGTGCGGATGAGCTATCAAATCAAATGTGCTAAAGATAACAGTTAGAGAGTCACAACAGAAGCAAAAGATTCTGCAGATGCCTGAAGTCTTGAGCAGTACAGATAAAGTGCCAGAGGAACTTAGCGGGACATGTAGTGTCCATGGAGAGGAACCAGCAGTCGACATTTCAGTTGAATCCCTTCATCAGGGCTGGAAAGGAAGGGGGGAAGAAGCCAGGATAAGAAGGTAGGAGGAGGGGAAAGAGTATAAGCTTCGAGGTTGGAGAAGTAATACCTTTTATTTTGTTTTTAGTAACCTACAACCTGACAGAATGAATACTAATATTTTTAAATACTGGTAATTTCTCCTCCCTCCCCCTTCTCTCTTTTTTTCAGTCCCCGTGGTGGTTCCCCTCTCTCCCTTCTCATCTCCTTACTTGCCTATTAACTCCCTCTGGTGCCCCAGCTCCTTCTCTTTCTCCCATGGTCCATTGTCCTCTACGTTCAGATTCCTTCTTCATCAGCCTTTTATTTCTTCCACCTATCATCTCCCAGCTTCCTACTTCATCCACACTCTCCTACCCACTCACCTTCCTCCTCATCTAGTTTCACCTATCAGCTTGCACTCTTTTCCGTCCCCTCCCCTGGCTTATTCCCACTTCTTTTCCAGTCCCAGTGAAAGGTCTAAGCCTGAAATGTTGACTGTTTATTTCCCTCCGTAGATGCTGCCCTACCGTATGAGTTGTTCCAGCACTTTGTGTGTGTTGCTGGAGAGCAATGAAGCTCCTCTGTGTATTTGTTGCAAAAGCAAGGTAAAGGGACTTGCCAGTAGGAAAGACCATACTACTGGAGAGAAAATGATAAGCCAATATCACAGATGGATGTCTGATTAACTGCAGGAATGACCAGTTCTAGCAGTGGATAGAGAAGATGAGGTACCTTTAGTTAGAGAATTTGATATTAAATCCAGAAGGCTGCAATGTCAAAGCTCATAAACTATAACAGATTTGGATTCTTCAGCAGCCAATTTTTATCCTTAATTTCATATGTCAAAAGATCACAAATTTCACCTGCTGGTTATAGTGGATGACCATCCATTCTTTTCAGCACAAAGGAGAGCTGTGTTTCGGATGCACATAGTTTTGGCCAGATTTCATCTGGAGTACAACTCTCAGTTTTGCACATCACCTTTCAGGAAAATGTATTATCTTTGTATGGAATCAGGGACTATGATGAAAAAAAACATCAGGATGAGTTTTATTTCTTGAGGTTTTAAAGTTATGATTTTATCAATCCTGGTATTTTAATAAATGTTTATGATTGGAGGTGTGTGAATCTGTGTCGGGACCTCTATTATTTATTATTTATGTAAATGATTTAGGCATGCATGTTCATGACATGATTAGCAAATTTGCTAATGGTATTAAATTAGGGGGTCTTGATCGAGAAGCAGGTTGCAATGAACTGCAAAGGGAACTGGATCAGTTAGAGAAATGGACTGAGGAGTGGCATATGGATTTCAACTTAAATAAGTGTGAGGTAATTCATTTTGGACAGTCAACTCAGGGTAGGATTTATATAGTGAATGGCAGGGCAGCTGACATGTGTTATGGTGCTAAGGGACCTGGGAGTACAAGTGCACAGTTTGCTGGAAGTGGCCACGTAAGCAGACAGGGTGGTGAAGAAGGCATTTTGATTGCTGGTCGACATCAATCAGGGCATCAAATTTAGGAGAAAGAATATAAATTATGTAAGCTGTTAGTGAGGCTTCACGTGGGGTGTTCTGCACAGATTTGGTTACTCTGCTTGAGCAAAGTCGTTGTCCAGCCGGAGAGGGTGCAGAAGGGCATTTACAAGGATACAGAGGGCCTGAGTTTTAGGGTGAGGTTGGCCATTTTGAATCTTTATTCCCTGGAGTGCAGGGGAATGAAGGGTAGGTAACCTCATGCGGTTTATAAAATCATGAGAGTATGGATATGGTGGACAGACATAGATTTTTCCACAGGGTTGAGCAGTTAGTATGAGAGGGCATAGATACAAGATATGAGGGAAGAGATTTAAAAGAGACCCAACAGTCTGCTGGACAAATATATGGAAGGGAGGAAAAATTTTGAAATCAGAGCTTAATCCTTCAGGAATGTATTTAGAAGATGTTTAATATGCATAAGCTGGATTCCTCAGAAGAATTGACATTAAAATTCTTGGTATGCCCATGACATAATTTTAAGTCCTATTTTATAAGTAGCATCCATGCCTCAGCAGTTGTAACATACCCATTATTTAGTTACCTCATGATTTTCTTTTGCAAATGAGTCATAAATTATTTGCTGAGGTTCCCATGTGCATATTACTCACAGAAATATGACATTCCAAGATGTCATCACCAGTCTACAGTATACTAATTGAATCAATGGAATTGTGTCCTTTCATATACAAGAATACAATCTAATTGAAACCTCAGTGCAGCATTGCGCCATTGTTACTTATGTTCCCATTATAATAAAAGCACATCTAAATTCCAAAGTAGTCGGTTGCTTTGGTACAAGGTAGAAAAGTATGTTGATGCATGGGAAGGATAAAGAAATACGTTGTTTTAGATGACCGCTAAGGCATTAATTAAAACTAAATGTCCCACCTTCACTGTGAATGAAATCACAGTCTTTTGTAATATTTCCAGATAGTACAGTATGTGTCGTATAGTTGTTTCAATCACCAGATTTGGGTTTATTTCCTTTTAAATACAATGCATTTTCGATGGAAATTATAACCAAAAAATGCTATGTTCAAAATAAGATTTCTTGTTTTCCCAAGAGGAACACCTTTATTATGTTAACAGCTGAAAAGCAACAACTAGTGGCTTATTTCAGGCTTTAATTAAAGTTTGAAGGTGAATTAAAACTTTCTGTGCTATAACAGAAATGTGATATTTGAGGCCATGGAATGATAGGTATCTCAGTGTATGAATGGAAGATAGGAAAAGTTGTTTTGCTGGAATCTATTTTGCTCCGAAATGCAATCAAAATTGGCAGAAGGCTTTTCAGATGTAAATCTAGTTACAGTGACATTTAACATGTAGTTTGTAGAAACAGAACATTAATTAGTTGTCTGCTGAAGCAAGGCAGCAGAAAGAGATAACGATTGTGCACAACTTTAAACGGCCAATTGAAATTCTTTGAAACACGGCTGCATGGATTTTGAATTGGCTCAGCTACAGAAGACAGAGGATGGTGGTGGAAGGAGTATACTCTACCTAGAGACCGATGATGGTGATGTCTCAAAGGGATCTGTGCTGAGTCCCCTGCTTATTGTGATCTTTTAAAAATAGCTTGGATGAGGAAGTGGAAGGGTAAGTTTATAAATTTGTAGAAGACACAAAAATTGGTGGTGATGTGGAAAGTGCAGAAGGTTGTCGTGATAAGATGCAGAGCTGGGCAGAGAAGTGGAAGATGGAATTCAAACTGGAAAGGGATACATTCTGAAAGTTCAAACTTGAAAATGGTTATGGCAGAAGGTTAATGGCAAAATTCTTAGCAGTGCGGAGGAAAAGAGGGATCTTGAAGTCCAAGTTCATAGTTACTTCAAAGTTGTTATGAGAGTTGACAGGATGGTTAAGAAGATTTGTGGTGTGCTGGTCATCAGAGTTGAGGGATTGAGTTCAAGACCTATGAGGTAATTTTGCAATTCTATAAAACTCTGTTTAGAGCACACTAATAATATTGTGTTCAGTCCTGGTTACCTCAATATAGGAAGGATGTGAAAGCTGTGGAGAGGAGTAAAGGGGATTTAAGACCATAAGAAATAGGAGCAAAATTAGGCCATTTGGCCCATCAAGTCTGCTCTGCCATTCAATCATAGCCAATTCATTTTTCCCCTCGTCAGCCCCACTCTCCGGCCTTCTCCGTGTAACCTTTGATGCCATATCCAATCAAGAATCTATCAAGCTTTGACTTAAATATTACCAACGATCTATCCTCCACAGCTCTCTGTGGTAGCCGGTTCCACAAATTCTCCACACTCAAGTGAAAGAAATTTCTCTGCATCTCTGTTTAAAAGGACACCCCTCTATCCTGAGGCTGTGCCCTCTTGTCCTATACTCCCCCACCATGGGACACATCCTTTCCACATCTAAACTGTCTAGGCCTTCCAACATTCGAAAGATATCAATGGTATCATCCTTCTAAATTCCAGCTAGTATAGACCCAGAGCTATCAAACATTCCTTATATGATAACGCTTTAATTCCCAGAATCATCCTTATGAATCTCCTCTGAACCCTCTCCATTGCCAGCACATCTTTTCTTAGTCAAGGTGAGCTCTCAGCACTGCCATATAAAGTCACAGTATCACATCCTTGCTCTTACATTCTAGACATCTTGAAATGAATGCTAGCGTTGCATTTGCCTTCCTCATTACTGACTCAACCTGCAAGTTAACCTTTAGGGTGTTCTGCACGAGGGCTCCCAAGTCCCTTTGTATCTCAGATTTTTGGATTTTCTCCCTGTTTAGAAAATAGTCAGCGCATTTATTTCTAATACCAAAGTGCATGACTGTGCACTTTCCAATGTTGTATTTCATTTGCCACTTTCTTGCCCATTCTCCTAATCTATCTAAGTCCTTCTGCAGCCTACCTGTTTCCTCTACTGTCCATCCACCATTCTTTGTATCATCTGCAAACTTGGCAACAAAGCCATCTATTCCATCAGCTAAGTTATTGATATACAACATAAAAAGAAGTGGTCCCAACAGCAACCCCTGAGGAACACTACTAGTCACTAGCAGTTAACCAGAGAAAGATCCTTTTATTCCCACTCGCTGCCTGCTACAAATCAGTCAATGCTCTAACCATATCAGTAACTTTCCTGTAATACCATGGACTCTTAACTTGGTAATCGACCTCATGGTGTGGCACCTTATCAAAAGTCTTCTGAAAATCCAAATATACAACATTCACTGCATCACTTTTATCTATCTTACTTGTAATCTCCTTAAAGAATTCCAATAGGTTAGTCAGGCAAGATTTTTCCTGAAGGAAACCATGCTGACTTTGCCCTATCTTGTCCTGTGTAACCAAGTTCTCCATAACCTTATCCTTAGCAATCAACTCCAACATTTTCCCAATCACTGATGTCAGGCTAAATGGTCTATAATTTCCTTTCTGCTGCCTTCCTTCTTTCTTAAAGCGTACAGTGACATTTGCAATTTCCCAACCATCTGGCACCATGCCAGAGTCCAATGATTTTTGAAAGATCATTTTTAATGCCTCCACAACCTCTACTATTACCTCTTTCTGAACCCTATGGTGCATTTCATCTGGTCTGGGTAACTTATGTAACCTTATGTCTTTTAGCTTTTGGAACATCTTCTCCTTTGTAATAGTAACTGCACTCACTTCTCTTCCCTCACACACTTCAACATCTGGAACACTGCTAGTGTCTTCCATAGTGATGCAAAATACTCATTAGTTCATCTGCCATCTCTTTTTCCCCTGTTATTATTTCTCCAGCCTCATTTTCTAGCAGTCCTATATCTACTCTAATCTCCCTGTTATTTTTTTACATACTTGAAGTAGCTTTTATTATCCATTTTGATATTGCTCTGCATATGGTTTTAAAAGCTTTCCAATCATCTGGCTTCCTGCTTATTTTTGCATTGTTGTATGCACTTACTTTTGCTTTTACACTAGCTTTGACTTTCCTTGTAAGCCATGGTTGTACTATTTTGTCATTTGAGTAGTTTTTCATTTTTAGAATACATCTGTCCTCCATCTTCCTCATTTTGCCCAGAACTCACTCTGTTTGCTGCTCTGCTGTCATCACTGCCAGTATCTCCTTCAAATTATCTTTGGCCAACTCCTCTCTCATACCACTGTAATTTATTTTACTCTACTGAAATATTGCTAAGTCAGACTTTACTTTCTCCCCATCAAATTTCAAGTTGAACTCAATCATATTGTGATCACTGCCTCTTAACAGTTCTTTTGCCTTAAGCTCCCTAATCACCTTTGGTTCATTACATAACACACAATCCAGTATGGCTGATCCCCTATGTCCCTCGATGATAAACTGCCCTGAAAAGCCATCGCGGATTTACCAAGATGCTGGCTGGATTGAAGAACATGTCTTAAGAGAAAATATTGAGCAAGCTAGGGTTTTTCTCTTTGGAGCGAAAGAGGACGAGAGGTGAATTGATAGAGCTGTATAAAATTAAGAGAGGCATAGATAGAATTGACAACCGGCACCTTATTCACAGGGTGGAAATGGCCAACACCAGAGGACATCCATTTAAAGTAAGTGATGGAAAGTTTAGAGGAGATATCAGAGGTGCTCTTTTATTCAGACAGTGGTTGGTTCCTGGATCACCCTTCGAGCAATAGTAGTAGAGGCTGATAGAATAGGGATAGCTGAAATTCTCTTAGACAGGCAATGGATATACAAAAAATAGAGGGTTATGGGCTGTGTAGAAGGCAACAGTTAGATCGATCATGGAGTAGGGTTATGTTGTTCATCAGAACATTGTGAACTGACGGCCCATACTACACTCTACTGCTATATGTTCTATGTATTAATTCCCAATAGGACAAGAAGATCAAAAGATTGCAAATGCTAGAAATCTGAAATAAAAACAGAATATTCCAGATGTTCTGATGAAGGGTCTTCAACATGAAAAACAAACTCTGTTTCTCTTTCTACAGCTGCTTCCTGACCCGCAGAAGAATATTTCTTATTATATTGCATATTCATAATACATTTCCCTCCACATAAAACTATAATTAGATATATGTACATAAAATGGTGTCGCCAATAACAATGAATTTTGAAATACTAAATGTGTTCGAGCTTTTACCAGTATTGAAGACAAATAGCAGGCCATCAGTGGAATATAATTGAACACAATACAATATATGTTCTTACAAAAAAAAAACAAAGAATTGCGATGGATATCTTAGATAGACCATAAAATGGTTTTAATAGAAAAATCTAGAGAGACATTTGTATATCACAACAGAAGAAAACTATAAATAAATTGCCAATAATAATGCAGAGGTTAAGGTGATGAAGACACATAACATTAAAGGATAATAATGTGCATGAAGAAATTTCAAGAGGAAATGAGCCATCTTGCAGCTGTGAATTAATGACATTATTTTGTATTAATTGCATTGCCTCTGCTTTACAAAGGAAGGTGAAAGTAGAACAGTAAGAATTATTAAGCAGGATTTGGAAGAAATATTTCTGGAGCTAAATACTTAAGAGGAATCTTTATTAAAGAAGATAGCTTGCAGGTTTGGGAAAATAAAGAGAACAAAGATCACATACAAGAGAAAATCTGCAGCTGCTGGAAATCCAAACAACACACACAAAATGCTGGAGGAACTCAGCAGGCCAGGCAGTGTCTATGGAAAAGAGTACAGTCGACGTTTTGGGCTGACACTCTTCAACAGTACTGGGAAAAAAAAGATGAAGTATCAGAATAAGTGATGAGACCACATTCAGGTTGGAGGAGCAACACCTTTTATTCCACCTGTGTAGCATGAACGTTGATTTCTCGAACTTCTGGTAATGCCACCCCCCTTCCTTCACCATTTCCCTTTCTCTCCTTATTTATTTACCTGCCCATCACCTCCCTCTAGTGCTCCTCCTCCTTCTCTTTCTTTCATGACCTTCTTTCCTCTCCTATCAGATTACCCCTTCTCTACCCCTTTATCCTTTTCATCAACTTACTTCTCAGCTCTTTACTTCACCCCTCCCCTCTCCCGGTTTCATCTATCACCTTGTATTTCTTCTTCCTCTCCCCCGTCACTTTCTGACTCTGACCCCTCATCTTGTTTTTCAGCCCCGATGAAGGGTCTCAGCCCAAAATGTCGACTATACTTTTTTCCAAAGATGCTGCCTGGCCTGATAAGTTTTTCCAGCATTTTGTGGGTGTTAAAAAGATATTAATTCATGATATTGAAATGTAAATTATCTTCACAATGCTCAGTAGAAAATGTTCCATACAGAATTGGTAGGGAATCACTTGGACAATTGCAGACAAATTTGCATTCCCTCTAAATGCTAACCCTTTGAAGTAGCAAGAAGATTTGCTTGCCAACAATATACTAAGTGGACCAGCATGAAATGTTTAAGGACCAACTTAATCCTTAATAGACACAAAAAACTCTAATCCGAATCTGAATCAAGAGGCAATTCGGTGGGTTGTGAAAAGACAGGACCCAGTCAATTTTAATATCAAGAAATTATGTGAGGCTGATTTATTTGAGCAGATAAACAACATGTGTGATATCCAGACTTGAAGCTGTTTGAAAATAGTCTCTTGTAGTTTGATAAGTGAATTGAGGAGAAAGGATTAAAGGCAGGATTAAATGTGTTGCTGAAGTCTAGGGCCATAAATATCCAATGTTGTATTGGACCTGCATTTTTGCCTCGCTTAGATGGCATAGAAAGTATTGCAAACAAAACTCCCGTGTCATTTTGTAAGTCCTTGTTTTGTGTTACAGGCAAAGCCAGCATTAAATACAACTGTGGTTTTAAAATGTCAGAAGGGTCTAAATAGTGTCACAAGACAATGAAACTTGCATTATAAGTCTTCGTAGGCAGTCATCCAAGGGCCAGCATGTTTCCTGGAAAATGGCAGAAGAACTAGGGAAATCTTGAGGATGGAAGTGTGTGGGTGTGTTGGAATGGAAAGAGTCCGGGATTGATTAGTTAGGAATAACATACGTTACAATTAATTCTTGAGTAATGGCATAGTCCTGACATTGTATTAAAAAGTAATGAAATGGGTAAAGATACTACGTATGCTGGACTTTAGAAGAATGAAAGATGATCCATTGCACCATATCGATGTGGAGTCGTGGATTGAGTGGATTGTCTGTTGGGATGTTTTCCCAAAATGAGATTCAAAAACCTGAAGGAATGGTAGTTTCTTTAAAACAAAACAAATCCAGTCTGGCTAATTACATCTAGATCAGTCTATTCTCATTCACTTGCAAAATGATGGAAACTGTAAGCAGCAGTGTTTGTTCACAAATGACATGCTTACTGATACTCAGTTTGAGCCTCACTAGAAGCATTCAGTTCCGTACTTCATCAGAGGCTGGCTCTAAACATGGACCAAAGAGTTAAATTTTAGAAGGAGGCGAGAGTGACTGTCTTTGACACCAAGGCAGCATTTGATCCAGTGTGGCATTAGGGTGCCCAGGCAAAACAGAAAGGGCAGCAAGAGAAATAAAAAACTTGGGTGTCATATCTTGCACATAGGAACATGCTTCTAATTATCAGAGCATTCATCTCAATATCAAGACCAACCCATAGATTTTCTTCAGGCTCAAACACTTCCAGTTGCTTCAACAATGACTTTCCTTCTATTGTGAGCTCAGTGATGAACACAGTGTTATTTTTACAAGTTCTCAGCAACATGCAGCAATTCCTGCCTGTCTGCAGCAAGACCAAGGCATGCACTGATAAGTGGCAAATGGCATTCATTTCATAAAAGCGCCAAGTAATAATAATCTGCAACAAGAGTGAATCCAACCTTCCGTCTAGAATATTAAGATGTACTACCATTCCTAATGCATTCACCTGTGTATTTTGAGATCACCAGTGAACAGAACACAACAAAGTCAGCTCAAAATTACTGTGATTCCAGGAGTAGGTCAGAGGCTTGGTATCCCCTCTGACTGATTCTCTTTCTGACAACTTAAAGCCTTTTCCACAAGTCATAACATAAAATCAGGAGCACAATGGAATAATCTCCATTTGCCCTGATGAGTGAAGCAACAACAGCACTCATGAAGCTTGACACAATTCAGGACAGAGAAGCCCACCTAAGTGGTACCCTATGCACCAACCTAAGCTTTGTTCCCCTCCTCTACCGCCATACAGTAATTGCAGTGTGTTATTGACAATATGCCCAGATCCAAATATGAATTAAATTGTATGAAAGGCTACAGTATTTAGGTGAGTTTATCATATAATGGGTAATGATGAAGGGTCTTGGGCTGAAATGTCAACCCTGAATTCCTTTTCATAGATGCTGCCTTATCTCCTGAGTTCCTCCAGCATTATATGTTTGTTACTCTGGATTTCCAGCACCCACCCTGCTCATAGAATGCTTACCCCGCTTCCATCAGCAAAGGGGCTAAGAGGCTATGTGGCATCCACACCAGGATCACCAGACTCAAAAAACAGTTACTTTCCTCATGCTTGAAGGCTGAACAACACCTCCACCCACTAATCCAGCACTCCACATCCCCAACCACCACTACTTTATTATTTCCTGTCAGAGTCACCTTATGTACAGACACTGCAGTGCCAAGTGTCACTTTATTAAAATACAATCAATCTATGTATACGTAACACCCTGGTTCACATATTTACTGCTGTGCTGTAGGTATTTCATTTTAGTAGTTCCGTAAGAGTAGTCTGTTCTGCTTTCAGTCTGTTTGTGTTATTGTTGAAGATAAGGGATGCTGAGGAATGTGCACCATCCAATTAGGAGGCATGGTCTTGTTTTTTTTTTGTTTTGTGGGAGATGAAGAGAGAAGACACTGGAGAGAACTGGTCGTAAGATTTAACCAGGTGGGGGACCGTGATTCAATGGAGCCAGGCACCAAGATCGACTGAGGATCAGGGAATGTGAATTTTAGGAAGAGCTGAGCTCCAACTTGTGCACATTTGACTGTTTAATTATAATGGACTCTTGTTTTTCCCTCCTTACTAACCCTTCAGTTAAGTTAAGATTCTTAAATATAATTCCTTTAATTGCATGCAGTGTGCTGTCTGTTGTTTCTTGGCAGCAAATTATACAGCATCCACAAAAACCGAGGTTTGGGGTGGGAGTGCCATCTCCATTTTATGGGTTTGGTGGGACCAGGGAGGGTAGTCCCTAGATGTATGCATCCAAGGAAACCTGTAGGATTTCATAAATAAGTTATGTTATATATTTATATGTAATGCATTTTTATTATTAATATTATTGAGTCCTTTATATTTTGTGGTTTTATTTTTGTGCTGCATCAGATCTGGAGTAACAGTTATTTTGTTCACCTTTACACTCGTGTGCAGAAAATGATATTAAATAACCTTGAATCTTTAATCTTGAATCTGCAGACTCTTTTGTGCTCATAATAACACAATCACCTTGTGAATGTTTTGTTTGAAACTGGGTCGAAGGTCTTGAAGAGAAAACGGTGGTGCACTTAGTCGCAGATTTCTCTCTCAGTCTAATAAACAGTACAAATGTCCGTCACATGCTCTTCTTATTAATGTCCAACAGAGTCTAGTAACCATAATACAAAATCTTGTCAGTCCAGTTCATTTGCGAGACCAACAGCAGAGGATCTGTATGGTCTTGTGTTATTGCATGGACCAGGCCATCATACTGAGGTATCACCTGGTACAGTGAGCTGGGGAGGAGGCACCAGAGGTGGTGTGAGAGAAAACAGAAGTACAGTAGGCACACTGAAATCTGTGCTAGGTTAAATGCAAACCCACACAGGCATGCCCTCTCATCAATACTGTTCTCCAGTGTTCATTCCCTGAAAAACAAACTGATTACCTTCATCTGCAACTGACCCAGCATAAGGTGAGGAACTATCCTTACAGAACTATGCTTATTCTTACAGAAACATGGCTCCAGTCTAACATCCCAGACACAGCCATCCAATTTGAGCAGGGTTCCAAACCTGAGGTCCACAGACCCTTTGTTTAATGGTATTGCTCTATGGCATAAAAAAGGTTGTGTATTCTTGAACTAGAGGGACTAATGTCTTTTTGTGTGAATATGAATGTTGTAACCTCTGGTAAGATCCCTGGAAGAAAGCTGTGAATTTATGTTAACAAAAAACTGGATCCCATTGTTCACCGCCTCTAGAGATTTTTATGTTGAATTGTGGGCTTAACTATCTACCAAGAAAGTTTACTCTCATTGTGATTGTTGCTGTGTATACCCCTCTTGTGCCAATGCCAGGAAAGCACTGCATGAGCTCCATGGAACTATCAGTCATCAGCTACATGATGAAGTGTATTGACGACATCATCGTCATTAAACCTGTCACCATTCCGGCCAATCAGGAGCCTGGATGCTGCTGAGCAAATGAGATGCTTATTTCAGTTCAGGTGATAACGTATCTCTCAGGTTAGCAAGAGTTGTATTTTCCTGTGCAAAATGGGTCTATGTACTGAAAATCTCCTGCCACTTCTGTGACACCAGGGACATGTGGTGCATGTAGCAGGGCATAACAGACAGTAAAAGACCACCATGCACATCTTTTATGCATGTTTTGATGCACTGAATGATATACTGCCAAATAAGAATTGCCCTCCTTCCCAGGAGCAGACACTCACCAGGGTCAAGCAATGCAGAGCTTGACAATATGCCATGGCCATGTGCTCAGAGACTGTGAAGCCCATCTACCTGATATTCTCACTGATATCTTTAACATCTTTCTGGATTAGATTATCATCCCCATAGGCTTCAAAGTCAGTACCGTCATTCCAGTGTTCAAGAAACCGACTGTATCCTGCCTCAATGACTATCATCTTGTGGCCCTGACCTCAATAATAATGAAGTGCTTCGAGTGGCTGCTCATGAGCTACATTAAATACAGCCTTATCAACACATTAAACCCCTAGCAGTTTGCATATCAGCCAAATCGGTCCACTGACTATGTGATAGCCTCTGCCCGTTACACAGTTCTGTCCCATCTGGACAATGGTGTCTCCGATGGCAGAATACTGTTCATTGATTTCAGTTCTGTTTTCAATGCAATTATTCTCCAGAAGCTGGTGAGTAAACTGTATATGTTGGGTCTCAAAACCTCCCTCTGTAAATGGATCTCCAGCTTCCTGATGAAGAGACCACAGACAGAAGGTATTGGCAGCAACATCTCTGGTTCCACCACACTGAGATCTGGCACACACCTGGACTGTGTGCTTAGCCTGCTGCTGTTCACACTGCTAATGCATGACTGGACTGTCAAATCCAGTTCTAACCACATCATTAAGTTCACTGATGACACAACATGAGTTGGCTTCATCAGTAACAGAGATGAAAAAGTGAGAAAGTGGAGGAGCTTGTGGACTGGTGTTTACACAACAACCTGAGTCTCAATGTAGACAATACTAAAGAGACGATTGTGGACTTCAGGATAGTGCAGCTGATCATTTCCCACTGCACGTCAAAGGTTTCTCCATGGAGTGAGTCAAGAACACCAAGATTCTTGGCGTGCAAATTACTGATGATCTCATCTGGTTCCTCAACATCACCTCTTTAGCCAAAAGAGCACACAGCACCTTCACTTTCTGAGGAGACTGAGGCAAATAAGGTTACCCACACCCTTGTACTTTCACCCCATTCTACTGGAGCACCATCGATAGTGTCCTGACTTGCTGCATCATAGTCTGAAATGGGAAATGCAATGCCTCAGATTGCAAGACCCAGCAACATATAGTGAGGACTGTTGAAAACATGGAGGTTCTTCTCCCTGTCATTCAGGACATAAATCAGAGCCTCCAGCATTATTAAAGACCCCTCCTATACTTTCCACAAGCTCAGAATTAGAGACAGTGATGTTCTCTGGTTTACATTTCTTGCATATTACGTGTCTCAATGAACGGAATGGTAGAATATTTTCAGGGGAACCTAAGCAATAAAATATGCTTCAGATGGTGACGAGAAGGCGCACAGGAGTGAGGTAGAACAGCTGGCTGGGTGGTTTCATAGCAACAACTTTGCCCTCAACATCAGTAAGACCAAAGAGCTGATTGTGGACCAGAAAGGCTAAGACGAGGAAACACAAACCAATCCTCACAAAGGATTCAGAAGTGGAGAGCATGAGCAATTTCAAGTTCCTGGTTGTCAAAATCTCTGAGGGTCTAACTTTGTACTGATATATTAATGTAGCTATAAAGAAAGCAGGACAGTGGCTATACTTCATTAAGAATTTGAGGAGATTTGGTTTGTCCTTTAAACACTTGAAAACTTCTAGAGGTGCACTGTGGAGAGCATTCTGAAAGGCTGCATCGCTGACCACTGTCTGGTATGGGCAGTGGGGGTGGTTGCTACTGCACAGGATCAAAAGAGCTACAGAAAGTTATAAAATTAGTCATATTTATCAAGGGGAACTAGCTTCTATGGTATCCAAGACATCTCAAGGAGCAGTGCCTCAGAAAGGTGGCATCCATTATTAAGGACCTCCATCACGCAGGGCATGTCCTCTTCTCGTTGTACCATCGGGAAGGAAGTATGGAAGCCTGAAAGTCACACACTCAGTGATTCACGAACAGCTTCTTCCACTCTGCCATATGATTCCTAAATGGATATTGAACCCTTGAACACAACAACACCTTTTTTATTATTTCTGTTTTTGCACTATTTTAATTCAACTATTTAATATGCATATTAATTTATTATTTTTTCTATATTATTATGTATTGTATTGTACAGCTGCTGCTAAGTTAACAAATTTCATGACATATGCCAATGATATTAAAACTTGATCCTGATTTTTTGACCTTCTGCTGTCAGGCAGCACATACCACAGCACAGGAACCAGAGCCATCAGAGTGGATAGCATCTTGCTCAGCCAGACTGCCGGACTTCCACCCTATCTGAATGCCCAGCCACACCACCTCCCAACTCAAAGAAACACTTTCATCATGTACTGGTCACTTCTCATCTTTTATTGCTGCTGTTTTAAAAGTTCAAAGTAAATTTATCATTAAAATACAGATCAGTCACCATATACAACCCTGAGATTCGTTTTCTTGCAGGCATACTCAATAAATGCATAGCAGTATAGTAAACCACAATAGAATCAATGAAAGATCACACCACATATTTGTATTCACATATTTGTATAACTGCTTGTTTAATTATAAAAGTGCCAGCAGCGTGATGCTGTCTTGGAAAAACAGTTACCTTGCATTTTATGTCAACCTCTCAATCTTCAGGCCATGCCACACAGGGACCTGTGTTCATTTTATTTTCTGACTATATGTGCTGGATTGTAACTAGGTGTGACCGTATGTGTGTTTTTTTGCACCTTGGCCCGAGAGGAGTGACGTTTCCTTTCGCTGTATACATGTGTATAGTTAAATGACAATAACCTTGAACTAAGAACTAAATCAAACACTAAACGGTCGTGAAATGGATTTATGCTATTTCATCTTTGTAGGGACTGCAGCAATTCAAAAAGGAAATTTATTGTTCCCTTCTCAAAGCTGATCATGGCCTGTACCATAAATGTTCCTTAAATCAATAAGGAGAAACAATGCTAGATTGTTAAGGAAATGATGGTGCAAAGGCAAATAAAGAAACTTTATTGAAGTTCAATCATGATCTTATTAAATGGGCAATCATCAGAGACCATGTAGGCTAATGTTGCCCAGATTTCACTTATTGCCTTACTTAAAGGAGAACAGATTAGTACTCAGAAATATAAAAATGTATAACAATAATACTGGCATATAGTTTCATTGATAGGGCTGATCCCTTACTGCTCTGGTGACTCAAATTCTATCCTGTCTGGTGTTTGTTCAATGATTTTTGTAAATACTCCCTGAGACTACATGGGTTTTCTTTCTGTTCCCCATTTTCATCTTATATCCCAAAGAAGTATGTGTTAGTAGGTTTACTGACCTGAATAATTGTCCCTGTAATAGTGGAATTGATGGGAATGTGATGAGATCAGAAACATAGGGAAAGTTGTTGGGTAACTAGGATGGCTCTGTTCATCAGGCCTAGGCCCAATGGGTCAAGTGCCCTGCTTACTACGTGAGCATGGACACATAATATCTTTCTACAAAGCCAAGTCTAAACAGGGGAATTTTACAACCTTGAAGTTTACAAATATTAAGTTTTCACAGAAACTTTAAATCCTCTGATCCATATGGGAACCCTATTAATTAATACAGACTTATGTAGTCAGTTTAGGAGACAGATGTTTTTCATGACTTGAGCATTATTGGGGAGTCCTTAAAAGCTAATCAGCAACTGCAAGCTACAGCATATTCGTTATGTCCTGACAATCACAACATACTTAGTTACAAAGAGAAGCGTCCTCTGAAAAAAATGCTCCTTCAGTCCTTTTTTTAATAATATGCACCAATTAAATTTATTTGTTAAGTTGATGCATCTGCCCTTGTCTGTACTAGCTCTTGTTAATACAGTCCTGTGAGTTTTACCAGTACTCAGCCATTTGGTATTGACATATGAGACACACCTCCCTTTTAACTTGCTCAGACCGAATAAATTACCAGATTAATGTCACCTGTAAGTATCACAATGTACTTCTGTGAACAGCACATAATTCCAAAAACAGAATAGAATTCTAATTACTAGAGTTTTACAACATTTCCTCTGCAAAGAGAATCTCTATAGCTCTTATGTCTCTTAATCAGAGAGTCTAAACATTTGCAAAAATTAGAAATGTGCATAAATTTAAAATGTCAGAGATTTTTCTGTAAATTTAAAGGTGTAGTTACAGTGGGTCAACTGTACTTTCACTTTTGTGGATTGATGTACTGTTCGTTGATGAGCTGTTTTCAGCAAAATCAACTATTTCTTCTTCTAAGATAGTTTTGCTCAATTTGATAGTCCAGTCAATATTCTGACTAAAATCTCCCATGATAACTATGGTTGCCTTTATAACTGCCTTTGATATTTCCATAAGACCATATGCCCATAAGTTGTGGGAGCACAATTCAGTTATTCAGCCACTGAGTCTGCACTGCCATTTGACCATGGCTGACTTATTCTCCTTACCAATCCCATTCTTCTGCCTCTTCCCTTTAACCTTTGATGCTCAATAATCTATCAATCTCCACTTTAAATATACCCAATGACTTATTCTCCACAGACAATATGTGGCAACTAATTCCAACCTCTAGCTAAAGAAAAATCTTCCTTATCACTGTTTTAAAGGGATGTCCTTGTATTCTGAGGCTGTGCCTCTGGTCCTAGACTCTCCCTCAATTGGAAACATCCTCTCCACATTCACTCTGTCTAAGGCTTTCAATAATTAGTAGGTTTCAATGAAATTCCCACTCATTCTTCTAAACTCCAGTGAGTACAGGCCCATAAACATCAGACCCTCCTCATACATTAACCCTATCATTCCTGGGATCATTCTTGTAAACCTCCTCTGCACCGTTTCCAATACCAGCACATCCATTCTTAGATACGGGGCCCAAAACTGCTCACAGTACTTCAGGTGCGGTCTGACCAATGTCTTATGAAGTCCCAGTGTTATAAATCTTGCTTTTAATACTAGTCCTCTCGAAATGAATGAAAACTTTTGTATTTGCCTTCTTAAGTGCGACTCAGCTGCAAGTTAGCCTTTACACTAGAACTCCCAAGTCTTGTTGCACCTCTAATTTCAGAATTTGCTTATCATTTGGAAAATAGTTTGCACCTTTATTCCTTCTACCATTGTGCAGGACCAAACACTTCCTTACACTGCATTTCATCTGCCACTTCTTAAGCCCATTCTCATAATTCCTTCAAGTCCTTCTGCAGACAGCCTGCTTCCTCAACACTAGCTGCCCTCCACCTATCACTGGATCATTCACAAACTTGGCACAAAGTCATCAATTCCATCATCCAGATCATTAACATATAATTTGAAAAGTAGTCGATCCACTACCAATGTCTACGGAACACCACTAGTCATTGGCAGCGACCTAGAAGAGGCCCCCTTTATTCTCACTCTTTCCCTTCTGCCAGTCAGTCAACCTCCTTCTTTTTCTTTGTCTTGTAAGGTTTAATGGGAATGGGCAGACTAACATAAGGTGCATTTCTACCACCTACTGAGATGGAGAGTGGAGCAAAGAGACAGAAAATGTATCAACTAAATCCCCCCCCCTCAGAACTCCTCAAATAGTATCAAAAATTCTAACGCTTTACAGAAAGTCAGATACACACATATATACAGTACAATGGCAGTGATATCCTGAAACACTTTCTATGTCTAACCTAAGATCTCAATTTATCAATTGGATCTTCTCTTTGCACCTCAGAGGAACTGCATTCAAATAATATATGCTGCACTTGACAGGTGCTCTCCCTACAGATGCTCGTATTATGCATATTAATTCTGAACAAGGAATTATTCAACCTAGTATATACAATACATCAATGTGTAAGTTTAACTTCTTCCCTCCATTTATAGCCAGCTCCCAGATGAGTTCCCACCATCCTCTAAATTTTGTATAAATGCCATCCTTTCTTTTCCTTATCCCAACTTTGTTGCCACAGTGATCAAACAGAGTTTTTAATTTTGGCTTTCACCTGACTTTTATGCAAAAGCACCACTATATTTTCATTCTCGATTTTATGTGTTTACTTGACTAGAAAGTCTGCTACCTGGTTTCCTTCAAACGCAACATGGACAGGCACCCATAAGAAATGAATACACAAGCCTGGACCCTGCAACCTCAGCAGATGTTGTCTAATCTCAAGAAGAATATCAGGCCTGCAGTTTGAGATGCCTGTTTTAATAGATGTTAAAACCGAGAATGAATCAAAGCACAGGAGAGGGTGTACTTCTTTAACTCATTTCAAAGCCTAAATGATAGCAACCATCTCAGATGTAAATACTGATACATTGGTAATCTTTTATTAATAGTCATTTAGAACATTGAAACATAAATAGAAACATCTGAACAACTTGTCACTAGATCTTTTGAACCATCTGTAGAGATACGTAGCAAGCCATAATACCTGGCTTGCAAAAACTGCTGAACTACCCGCACCACTGATATACAATCAATCTTCATTTTGATCTTTTCTTGAAGACTTACATCAACCATAGGCAAAGGGAGAAACTATAGAGGAGTCGCAGTAACCTGTGTAGATGTAAAGGTACTTCACCTATTTCCAGTAGTAATGCCAAAATTGTGGATGTTTTGCTAAACAACATAATGTCAATTCTTGAGCTTGAACTTTATCTATGGGCTTTAAGACCTCTTGTGAGGCTGACCCATAAACAACACACCCATAATCAAAGACAGAGTGGATAAAAATAATATACATTTATTTACATGATGTCCTATTCACACCCCAATCACACCCAGCTAAGCACCTGAGCACATTATGGGCTTTTCTCTAGAATTTTATTCCGATGCACCTTCCATGTTAGCTTTGTGTCCAGTCAGCCAATCTACACTCACTGGCCACTTTATTAGCTACATCTGTTCATTAATGCAAATATCTAATCAGCCAATCATGCGGCAGCAACTCAATGAATAAAAGCCTGCAGACATGTCAAGAAGTTCAGCTGTTGTTCAGACCAAACATCACAACAGAGAGAAAACATCATCTAGGTGACTTTGATTGAGTAATGATTGTTGGTGACAGACAGGGTGATTTGAATCTCTCAGAAACTACTTATCTCCTGGAACAACAGTCTTAAGAGTTTGCAGAAGAATGGTGCAAAAAAAAAGCAAAACTATCCAATGTGCAGTAGTTCTGTGGGAGAAAAGGTCTTGTTAATGAGAGAGATCAGATGAGAATGTCCAGACCTGATCAGGCTGACAGGAAGATGACTAACTACGTGTTACAACTGTGGTATGCAGAAGAGCATCTCTGAATGCACAACACTTCAAACCTTGGAATGAATCGACTAGCAGCACACCATGAAAATAGAGAACTGCACTCTGTGGCCACCTTGTTAGGTATCTCCAGTACCTAATAAAGTGGATACCTAGTGTACTATCCGTAGTAGTATCTTTTCTGTAACACCACTCGCTTTTAATGTGCTGCACATAAGGCTGCTAAACATGATGTCAAGGCCCTGCATCTTTTCAATTCAGTTTTATTACCAGAATTCTGCAATCTTTGTATTGTGAGTTATCGAAGCCCAATAATCATTTTTGTAAAACAGGATAATTTTTACAGATTCCATGGAAGCTACATTGGATTCCTATTACAATTCACAGGTTGCTACGGCGGTTGGAACAACTTCCTCTCGCTTTTATTCACCAACTCCCATTTTGTTAGACAATGTCCCTCTCATCTTCAATGCTTTTAAATATAATCTAAAATTAAACTTGGCAACATTTTTTATGGGGATCAATGGGTCACTCAAGATCCTACTTGCAGATGAATTTTAATGAATGATGCCAGAAGCTTATATTAATTAAACCTCCATGGACACAGTTCTGAAAACTACAAAGTGCTTTCTTTTATTGTTTCCTTTCTCTTCAATTGGACATATTTAAAATCTTTGTTAACACTTTACTTGGCTCATTTTTTCACTTATTGTTTTACTCTTTGTATTATGTCCTTCACCATGCCTTCACATTAATGAAAATAAATCTCTTAAAATCATGACACATTCGTATTTATTCAGGATTATTTTTCTCTGATATAGTGCATCAGACTTGGAATGAACAATCAAAATAAATTATCTGCCCTTTAAAAGATGGAATGCCTTTCAAGATAAAGCCTTTCACACTTTTGTGGTTAACAGATGGCATTGAAAACAATCATTTTCACAGAAATACACAAAAAAATATAGAGCACACACACAAATCGCTGGAGGAACTCAGCAGGTCAGGCAGCATCTACGGAAAAGAATAGACAGTTGATGTTTTGGGCCGAGACCATCCTTCAGGACTTTCTACAAGAAAAGTAGAATAAAACACATTCTGGATTAAAGTCATATTAATTCAGAGAAGAATAATTCAATTCAAATTTGGGCAGCAGATGTCTCTTTGTTGGAGAGGTCTCTGCACAAGTCCATGGAATACAGCTTTGATTGTGCAATACAGTCTGAAATGGATGCAGTAAAGTGGAATTGAAGCTGACATTTCATAGTTTTTACATCATTGCCAGAATATTCTACACGGATACCTGCTGAGTTCTTGGTGGGTAGATGTGCTCAACCACATTTGGATTTAGTGAGGTCAGAGCTAACGTTGAAATTTTTGTTCTAAACAAGTGAAACAAAATGAACAACATAAATCCAGTACTTATGCTACTACTTTGAAGCTGATGATCCTATATTGTAATGCCATGTCACAAGAGGAAGCTTGCTGTCAGGACGCGTAAATTGTCATGGTCTGGTTTCACTTGTGGCTCTTCGAAATAATACTCAGCTGATGTGGCATCATCATGGCCATAAATGATATTTTATTTATTTGGCTGCTTCAGAAACTGATGTGGTGAAGAAAGCCACACCTCAAAAAAAAAGCATTACCATCAGCCAGTGATATTGAACTGTGTTATTCATAAAAATTAAGAAGCCACAGAGCCAATTTGTAAGTATGAAATGTTCACTTAACAGTTTTATTTAGCGTTGTACTTTTTGACTATATTTTGAGGATGTGTGTCTTCATCCACATCTAAAGGGAAGAAATATGGCAATCTTTGTTAGAAAATATATTTTGATTTATTCATTACTAACTCCCAGCATTGACCAGATGAGGTCATCAAACAAAATGGTTTTACATAGAGAAGCATGTGATGAAAACTGCTGAGCTGTAACTCGAGTTTTCCTTTGATGTTTACCGTTATGAATCTAACGAAATTGAATTTCAAAGATTATTCTTCATTGACCTGGGGTCAAAATTCAGAGAAGTGTATTTTAAAACATTACCGAAGCAGCAGTTTATTTAAAACTGTCCATTAGGCCTTATGTAGGCCACAATTTATTGTGAATGCCTCAGGTTAAATTAAAGTCAAAGCCAAAGTAAAATTTATTATCGAAGTACATATATACTACTCTGAGATTTATTTTCTTGCAGATATTTACAGAAGAACACAGACACACAATAGAATTAATGAAAAGCTACTCATAATAAAGACTGATGAACAGCCAATATGCAAAAGAAGACAAACAATGGAAGTAAAAAATAAATAAATAAACACACACACACACACACACACACACACACACACACACGCGCGCACGCAAACAAATAAATAAATAATACTGAGAACATGAGTTGTGGAGTCCTTGAAAGTAAGTACATAGGTTGTGGAATCATTTCACTGGTGAGTGAAATAGCCCATGCTGATGGCTGAAAGGTGATAACTGTTCCCTAACCTGGTGGTGTGGGACTTATGGCTCCTGTACCTCCTTCCTGATGGCAGCAGTGAGAAGAGAGCATGGCTTGGATGGTGAAGATCCTAGCTATTGGCTGCTGCTTTCTTGTGGCAGTGATCTTATAGATGTGCTAAGTCAGGGGTCCCCAACCTTTTTTGCACTGTGGACCGGTTTCATATTGACAATATTCTTGTGGACCGGCCGACCCGGGGGGGGGGGGGCATGGGTAGGGTTGCCAACGGACAAGAGGAGCAGTCAAATACGTTGGGTTTACCCCGAGAAAGACTACAATGAACATGAAGCCTTGCGCGGGCACCAGTGCGCATGTGTGACTTGCGCATGTGTGCACGTGCCAATTATTTTTCTACAAATCATTTTTGGTGATTCTGGTCGGAGGCGGGAGGTGGGGGGCGAGGGTGGGGGCTGTTAATCATGACTGGAATATGGGTGATAAGTGGCTAATACACTCAATTTCGTTTCTAAAAAGGTTTATCTAACAAATTTAATATTAAACACACAGCGCATATTTTCCTCTCATGAATACAGTGATAAGTCAATTATCAGGGAAGGACAGGGGAGCTTGAAGTAAGTGTTGAACGAGCTTCCAGTAGAAGTGGCAGAAGCAGGTTCGATATTATCATTTAAAGTTAAATTGGATAGGTATATGGACAGGAAAGGAATGGAGGGTTATGGGCTGAGTGCAGGTCGGTGGGACAAGGTGAGAGTAGCGCTCAGCACAGACTAGAAGGGCAGAGATCGCCTGTTTCCGTGCTGTAATTGTTATATGGTTATATAAGTCAATAGCATCATAACATTTTAAGGGCAGACAACAGGAATTCTGCAGATGCTGGAAGTTCAAGCAACACACATAAAAGTTGCTGGTGAACGCAGCAGGCCAGGCAGCATCTCTAGGAAGAGGTGCAGTCGACGTTTCAGGCCGAGACCCTTCGTCAGGACTAACTGAAGGAAGAGTGAGTAAGGGATTTGAAAGTTGGAGGGGGAGGGGGAGATCCAAAATGATAGGAGAAGACAGGAGGGGGGGGGATAGAGCCGAATCACCTGTCCAGCTTTCGGCTCTATCCCTCCCCCTCCTGTCTTCTCCTATCATTTTGGATCTCCCCCTCCCCCTCCAACTTTCAAATCTCTTACTCACTCTTCCTTCAGTTAGTCCTGACGAAGGGTCTCGGCCTGAAACGTCGACTGCGCCTCTTCGTAGCGATGCTGCCTGGCCTGCTGCGTTCACCAGCAACTTTGATGTACATAACATTTTAAGTAACGTTTGGATATATGAACATATAAAATCATTGCAACGCACCAATATCGCTGAATCAGTGGGAGCCCTGGGCTCAAGACGGTCCTATCGAGGGGTGATGGGAGACAGCGATACTCGAACGGGGTTCCTTATGTCCAGTCTATTCCGCAATTTAGTTTTCATTGCATTCATCGCAGAAATACGTTGGAATTGGAAGCAACGTTTTCAGTGCTTTCGTGGCTATCTCAGGATATTCAGCCTTGACTTTGATCCAAAATACCGGCAGAGATGTTATGTCAAACATACTTTACAGCCCACCCGCATTTGCAAGCTCAAGGAGTTGATATCCTTCCTGCGCTGACATGGACGCGTAATGACCTCGCGTGCGTAATGGCTCAACAGTGGGCGTGACAGGGAATGAGGAAAGGTGTAGCTGACTCCTATCGCCAAATCACATTGTTTCCTCGCGTCCCGGCAGGGAATGAGGAAAGGTGCCGCCCATGACAGGGAATGAGGAAAGGTGCAGCTGACTCATATCGCCAAATCATATCGTTTCCTCGCGGCCCAGTAGCGCATGCTCTGCGGCCCGGTGGTTGGGGACTGCTGTGCTAAGTGGTGGGAAGGAACTTACCCACTAATTTAATATTGCAGTGGGAGTTTTCCATTGACATTAGCTTCTTTGGACAATAGACATTTAGTCTTTCAGTAAAAGTAGATTAATTTGTTAATTTTGAACATGTATTGTCAGATGTCACACTTAGTTACTTACTTGTTGTTGGTTTTGCTATCAGCTGCCTAAGATCATTCCTGTGAAGAGATCAGTGCCAATGGAGAAAATGTTCTTTTCTTTCAGTTCTCTTCTTTACAAAGTAATATCTCCTTTACCTTCCTTGGTCACACTCTCCGTCAATGTCAAAAAAATAAAGGAGTTGATTGTGGATTACAGGAGGAACAGAGACAGGCTAGCCCTTATTGACATTAATGGGACTGTAGCCAAGAGGGTGAGTAGTTTCCAGTTCCCTGGTATACACATCATGGAGGATTTCACCTAAACTATACGTTCCAACTATGTGGTGAAAAACCACAGCAGCTCCTCTTTCACCTCTGACAGCTGAAGAAATTTTGCATGAGTCCTAAAATCCTCAGAACTTTCTACAGGGGCACCATCGAGAGCATCCTGACTGGCTGGGTTACCGTCTAGTATGAGGACTGTACTACCCTCAATCACAGGTCACTGCAGAGAGTGCTGTAGACAGCCCAGCACATCTGTGGATGTGAACTGTCCTCTGTTCAGGACATTTAGAGCAGCGGCTGCATAAAAAGGGCCCGGAGGATCATCAGGGACTCCAGCCACCCCAAGCACCAACTGTTTCAGCTGCTTCCATCTGGCAAACAATACCGCAGCATTAAGGCCAGGACCAATAGGCTTCGGGACAGCTTCTTTCACCAGACCATCAGATTGATCAATACACATTTATCTGATTGCAAACCTGACTGTACATACATGCATACAAAACAATTATGTATACAATCTTAGTGTTTGGGCAATATCCTCCCACATTTCCCTTCCTTATTGCTTGTACATAGCAATGGATACGCAACATACTCCTTCATGGTGTGAGATGGATGGAAGAAATAAAATTCTAATTCTAATCACATATAAACATTCTTTTATTTGGAAAAAGTATATATTTTTTGACTTGAGACAGAACTAACGCAATGAATCAGCAGATTTTAACAAACCATCTTGAATATACATTTGAATTCAGCTTCGCGATTTCTCCTGGGACTGTTATGTTATTTTATGCCTATCTGAGGAGTGGGGAGGAGGAGGAAGAGAATGAAAAGTGGTTGAGAAAGCTGTGCTGATCAATGAAACAAACCTTCCATCAAATGGTCAGGATTGACATTAAAGGGAGCTGTGTGGCTTTAGCTCAATGGGAAAAAAATCCGCAAAAATGCAAATTAGATAAATGTATTATTTATTTCTTTTCTCAATACAAGCTAACGTCTGAAGCATTGCTTTCTTTATCCTAACTGAACTGAAAAGAAAAAACACTGTAAGAACTCATCTGAAGAAAATATTGGAGAAATTGTTAAGTTATTTTGCTTCAACAAATGTATTCCCTAATACCATACCTTGTGTTCCAACCTGAATTCACAACTTCTCTACTTTCTATCCCACTTCCTGTCACAGCCTTTTGAGCCCATGAGATCACCTCCCATTTCCCCCCACCCTATTCCAATCACACTATTGGCCAGCTAATTTTCCTTTATAAATTAATGCTGACTTTCCCTCTGCTCAGGTATTGGGCTCTTTCATTATTCCCATCACTCCCCTCCTCCAAATATCCATCCTTGACATCGATGTCTAAGTAAAATAATATGCCATCTCCAATTTTCTTTTCCCACCAAAAATCCTGAAAAATGTTGCATCATAATTTGTGGCACACACCCATGAATTCAATTATTCAATTGGTAAGGTCCTTGCTAACCTTTCTGTAGGGTGAACTTTGTTATCGAAATTTGTTACTCGTACAGTTCAGGGCATTATTCTACACGTGTTGGATGCAGGTAACAATGCGAATGCAATTATGTTTTGAAGGCAGGTGGGAAGCTCTAGAAGCAGTAGAACGTGGAAGAATATAAGAAAAAGGAGTAGTTGTAAGATGATCCTTTGTTGTCATTAATCAGCTTTATTGCTGATTTTCTACTTCACTATTATTTGCCATTGCTATCTTCACATCTCATGGTTTTCTTAATGGCTGGAAATCAATCTCTATTTTGAACATGATGCCTGAGATTCCAGAACCACCTGGAAAAAATACCAGATGTTTGTAACTGATTTTCCCTTGATATTTACCTCTGAAGTTGACAGCTCGGTAGTTAAAATGGTAGCCATCTTATGGCTGCCTATTCATTGCCCAAGATCAGGGTAATGGACCTTTCATCTTACTTGTAAATAGACAAAGTGCCCAGGGACTTGTAGGTAAAAATGTGAATCAAGGATTGACAACATTATTGGAGTATTTTCTTTACAATTTTGAATACAAATGTGAATGATCTCCCCACCTACCAGACAGTGATGGACACAGCTTCTTCTATAGTCAAGAGTATCTGTTGATGTTGGTTTAACAGAATGGGCTGCTAACCAGTCAGCAGAATCTACTCTGTTACTTAGACTTGATATTCATACAGCTTAGGGTAGGAGTCAGCTGATTTTCCAAAAAAATTAAAATAAAGTAATTGGATCCTCGATTTCCTCACTTACAGACCCCAGTCAGTTCAGATTGGCAACAACATTTCCTCCATAATCTCCATAAACCACAAGGCTGTGTGCTTAGCTGCCTGCCCTACTCGCTTTACACTTAAGACTGTGTGGCTAAGCACAGCTCCAATGCAATATTCAAGTTTGCTGATGACTCCGCTGTTGCTGGCTGAATCAATGGTGGTGACGAATCAGCATATAGGAGGGAGGTTGAAAATCTGGCTAAGTGGTGCTACAACAACAGCCTCTTACTCAATGTCCGCAAGATGAAGGACCTCATTATTGACGTCAGAAGGAGGAATTCCAGAGGTTCATGAGGCAGTCCTTATCAAAGGATAAAAGGTGGAGAGGGTCAACAACTTTAAATTCTTCAGTGTTATTATTTCAGAGGACCTGTCCTGGGCTCAGTATGTAAATGCAATTACAAAGAAAGCACAGCAGTGCCTCTTCTTCCTCAAGAGTTTGTGAAGATTTGGCATGACATCTAAAACTTTAACAAACCTCCATAGATGTGTGGTGGAGAGTATATTGACTGGCTGTATCACAGCCTGGTAAGGGAACACCATTGCCCTGGAACAAAAAAAAATCATACAAACGTAGTGAATACAGCCCAGTCCACTACAGTAAGATCTTCCCCCTGTATTGAATACATCTACACAAAATGCTGTAGCAGGAAAGCAGCATCCATTGTCAGGGACCGTCACCACCCAGAACATGCCCTCTACTCGCTGTTGCCATCAGGAAGAAGATACAGGAGCATCAGGACTCACACCATCAGATTCAGCAGCAATTACCATCTCTCAACCATCAGGCTCTTCAACCAAAGGGGCTAACTTTGCTCAACTTCATTTGCCCATTAATTGAAATATTCCTACAACCTATGCACTCACTTCCAAGGGCTTTTTACCTCATGTTCTTGATAGTTATTGCTTATTTATTTATTACTATTTTTTTCTTTCTTTTTGTATTTGCAGAGTTTGTTGTTTTTTTGCACGTTGGTTGAATGCCCAAGTTGGTGCAGTCTTTCATTGATTGTATTATGATTACTATTCTATTATGGATTTATAGAGTATGTCCACCAGAAAATAATCTCGGGTTTGTTTATGATGACAAACACATATTTTGATAATAAATTGAACTTTGAAATTCAAGCTGATAAGTGAATGTTGGTTTTGTTATTAAATTGGAATGTGAATTCCACTTGCACAGAATTTTTTTTACAAAAAGCAGTAACTTGCATTTTCTTTTCTCGTTCTCTTTTGCCTTCCCTTATCTTCCCTTGTTTATCTCTTTCTCAGTTTTGATATTAATTCTGTTTGTTGTCTATAGGTGCTGCTTGAACTGCTGAGTTTTTATAGAATTTTCTGGTATGATGTTCTGTTGGAGCAGATTCAACATCAGTGTACTTTCTTCTCTTTATAATGAGCAATGTGGAAAGGAAATTTCTACTATCATCTTATCTAGTCTCTTTTAACAAGCAAGAGAAAATCTTCAGATACTGGAAATCCGAGCAACACACAGAAAATGGTGGAGGGACTCAGCGGGCCATGCAACACATATGGAAAAAGTACGGTCAACGTTTTGGGCCGAAACCCTTCAGCAAGACTTTTAATGTAGTTTTGTGAAGATATGATATTGCAGCTGAATGGTCTACTTGAACACCTGTACTCAACAAATGCACTTCATCAGTGCTTTCAGTTACAAATAGTTCTGGCCCGTTGATACTGGCTTTTGTCTTCGCCCTGTTTATTGCCCCCTCATTGCACCACCCTCTCCAACCAATGTCATACCCTCTATAGGAAAATGTCAGATATCTTGGAATATTTTATTGACTGAATATAAGCAGAAGAGAAGACAGTGAGGATATAGACATTGCAACAAATAATGTGCTTATGTAACTACAGTCGTTCCAGTAAAGAACATATTACATGAAAAACAAATGAATGAGAGATGGGTTGATACGTCCAAAAAATTCACAGCAAAATGCTCTTCAAAGTAAAAATCTTACTGTTCTCATTGGGTCATCTCAGAATGATGTGAAGAGATCTTTGAACTGATTGCTGGTCCATTCTAGGTTACAGTAAATAAGGAAGGAGTGTTAACTTAGAAGAGAAAAATAACAAGGAAGCCTCAAAAATTAAGATCACAGAGGGTCATTTATTACATTACGTTTAAAACTGACCGTACTTTTGCCAAGGTTAATAGAAAATCCCTGGCAACGATGTGCCTTTTGGCTCTATTATCGCATCTGTTACCGTATGCAGTACATAATCCACCCCCATTACCAGTTTCCCCGGAGACCTGAGCCACAAACTTAGCTCGACTTTAATTCAGTTCCCCATCTGGGTAATTCCTCATAGCTGTTACTCACTCCTTCCAATGTCAAAGGAAACAAAAATCAAGTCATGCCAGCACTTAGTGTTGCTAATTCAATAAGAAAGGGTTTTAATGTTCACAATACCATGATTTATTGTAATATTAACAGAGGTAATAAACAAAGACATTGAAGTATTTTTACATCAAACTGTGCAGAATGAAAAGAGAAAAACTTAAAGAGAGGATCCTAGAGGCTTATAAGGTAATTTAGTTGACATTTATTTTATTTTCTTCAAATGATAGGAACATTGCAGTCTGCCTAATCTGATTTTTCTTGTTAGCTACTTTCTGGTCACATAGTAGAGGGAAATGCTTGGGCATTAGGTTTGCTTTGGCCCACTGGCACAGGTTCACAGTGCAATTTTCTCCGTAATCTCCTGCACTTTGAAGGGCTTGAGTTGAAGATGACAATAGTTAGGTAAAGAATTCCTAGATATTTTGGAAGGTCTGGTAGAAGTCAGAAGTTTGGAAATATGACGAAATATATGAGTGACAGAGAAATGCAGAGATGCTGAGAGTTTGGACGAGAGATGTGGTGTTTGGACAGAGTGAAGAGTTGTACAGATAATGAGATAGGAGCTCAACCGATGACGTGTGAGTTCTGGAAATGATGAAATATTGGACAGGATGTGTGTGTTGGCTGATGGTAATTGATTTGAGCAAAGGATAATGTGAATTGTGCAAATGGTGTAATACTTTGGGCTGAGGAAGAGGGATTGGGCCAGCAGTCTAGTAGAGAATTATGCAACATAGGAAATAGCAAGGGCTGTGTTGCATAGATCTTTAAATGTTCAGGTATATGATAGGTATGTTGCAGTAGAATTAGAGGCAGAGGTTTTAAACTGGAAAGTTAAAGAAGTCACATATCTGAAGAAAGATGTTTTTGACTCTAGCAAAGGCTAAGATGGTGGAGTGTTTGGACTAACATTGTACCAAATGAGAAACAGCCTGCTTCTGTGAATCTCCTGTGGTCAAATTTCATGCAGAGAAATCAAACAGGTATTGTATGTCACGTGATGTAATTTCCCAGACAGTCCACGTAATGCTCCAGTGGAACCTGTGAAATAAGAAACGGATGGAGCAGTATTAACTTTAGTCCATATTCCTCTGTTCTCTTTAGAAAGTATCTCTCCAAGCCAAAGATATTACTTACTTAGAAAAAAAATACAAGGTTGTGTTGTGATGTATGGAGAAGGCATGTGCTTCAGCTACCTGCAAAACTAAAATTAGATAAAATTGGATGGAGAGTGTAGATTTTGCTGCCTAATAACAAATCATTGAAATAGAATGCAAAAAATTGAATAGAGAAAAGTTTCAGTAAAGTCTTTTTTTTTGCTCAATGAACTAATAAGCTATCAGAATGTTACACAAAATGTTATACTTAAAAATACAAAGAGAACATCATTCCCTATTATATGATTGGTCATATGCTCCCTTTTCATATTTCAAGGATGACCATTTAAAACTAACTAGACAATTCTTCAGAATAGTGAAAGAAATGAATATTGAATGTCACATTTTTTATGCCTGGAGAAACAATTGTGTTTGGAGTCGGAACAAGCTCTATTAATTGAGTCTGGAATCTTATCTTACTGTGTGGTAGATGATATTAAGCAGTTCTTTCCAATGATGGGATTCATCAAATATTAGTTCACTGGCTATGAAGAATTCATTCAAACTCAGCTATAAACCGAATAAGTTAAGCCAGTTGTTACTCATATGATACTTCTCTTATATTACAAGGTTTTGATTAGTTCGCAAGCTGCCACTTATTTTTCTGGAAAAACTAAAAGTCAAAGATATGTATTTAAATTTTCTAACTTAGTGATAAATAAAGTGAAAATAAGAAATATTCAATTCACAAAATCAAACATGTTGAGGAAACCCATTCACCAAAATATCATACAGATGTATTTCACCCTTTTGCCATCTGTTAATTGCAAAGATGTATGATGGAACTGTTCCACTTTGGAATGGGTGTTTCAGCTGATTAAGCTAACACCTTGTCGGTTAAATGCACCCTGCCTGAATGTGGAGAGAACTTGTCATTCCTCAGTTAAAAGTTATTGGGCATATTTTTTTATTTTCATGGTGGAGAGTAAGTCTACCTCCAACTGATCTTCCTTAACATAGCACATCAAACAGGACAGAGAGAAAAGAGAAATGTTTTTAGTATCATAAAAGACAAACAGGAAATGAGAAAGAGCTGGAGATATTGGTGATAATTGCCACAAAGTAGAAGCACAAGATATTTTTGCAACTAAATAGAAGTAAAAAAAAATGGTGAGAGTAGCAGGAAAATGCTTGGATATTGAAGAATGATTAAATTTGTAGATTCACTTTGTGATCAAAACTAGAGAAAGTGACCAAAATTGGCACTCATGGAGAAGTCTGTTTGCAATAGAATGAATGAAAAATATGAGTCCATGTACATATTTTGTAGTGAATGGTGAAAGAACAATATAATGACCTCCTGAAGGAAATTGTACTCAGTGGATGAGGTGTGTTGTCCAATATGGTTACTGAAATGTTCTGATGAAATAACTATTCATGGAGATTCACCATGATCTGCCACTGGCCATGTGCTCTAGATGGCTCATTGAATAAACTGGATAAATGTGATATATACCTGTAAAAATTTCCCTGCTGCATCTAAGTCTGTATTTTTTGTGTGTGGTATTAAGTGTGGATTAAACTCTAAGGTCAGGGTTGGATTTTCAGTCATTTGTTATCTCTGTAGGCCTCATTTCTCATTTACTGTCTTTATACACAACCATATTGAGTACCAACCAGACAGAAAAGAAGTGGACATGTTTTCTCTCTTGAAAAAAGTTTTGTTTTTTTTCATCAAGTTCAATGATGACAAATCTAACTAAATACCTGTATTTGCTGTATAAAGTGTCTTCAATTCTATATGACTTGTTTTTCAATAAGTGTAAGTGTTGTTTTTATAGTTCCATTTTAGATGAGGCACAATCTCATAGGATATACTAAATAGAGAGTCAACGAAAAAATCCTTGATCAAGTCCATCATTCATGTTTGAAGGATAGAATTTTCAAGCTAAATAATCGATTCCAAAGTACTGTGTGTTGAGTATTAATAGTTATTTCTGTTTAGTTCTTATTAGATTATAAAGACATCTGACTTCACTTGCCATTTGGTATTAAAGGCAGTAACAACCCTAATGACAATAAGAACTCAGACTGTCAATTACGTTCCACCTATGACTTATTCATTGGCCAGGACCTTAACAAATATAAGCTTAGAATTCACATTGATGATTCCTCTCCACTCCCTGCCCCGAACATTGGTCTACCTCAGGCTCCTGTCTCTCCCTTCTCCTCTTTATACTGGCCATCCCATCTCACCACTCTTAGTCTTGATGCAGGGTTTTGCCATGAAGTGTCATCAATTCCTTTCCTCCCCACAGCTGCTCAACCTGCTGAGTTTTCAGCAACTCGTTAAGCATGGACGAGTTGGGCCGTAGGGTCTATTCCATGATGCATGATTCAATGACTCTCACAGTTTGTTTGTTGCTCCTCTTTAGTTCCATTACCACCTTCTAGAAGCACAGACAGATACTGAGAATCTTTATCCCGTAGTAGAAATGTCAAATAACAGAGGATATAGCTTTAAGCTGAGAGCAAGAAAGCTTAAAGGAAATGTGCAGGACTAGTTGTTTTTACACAGAAACTGGTTGGTGCTTTCACGAGCAGTGGTGGAAGCAGTTATGATAGAGGTATTTAAGATAGATATTTAAGTTATTCAGGGAATGGAGGGATATGGACCACCTTTAGATAGGCACATGGAAGAAAGGAAAATGGATGGCTATGTGGAAGGGAAGCATTAGATTGAACATACTCTGTTAAAAGGCCAGCATAGCATCACAGACTGAAGGGCCTGTACTGCTCTATATTCTACGTTCTATAACACAGCCTCATACATGAAATTTCAAGTTACAATTGATCAGGGAGATCTCCTCTTGTTGCCATTTATAAAAGTGGTTTAGTATTGCTAATCCATTTTTCAAAGAGCATCTCACAATCAGTATCTCTTTCAGATTTGGATTTCATTATATAAACTTTGTTTAAAAAGTGTACCTCATTAATTGTTTCCTTTATAGAAGGAAACTTGTAATCTGTACATTTTTATAGTAAGTCTTTCACCATTGGTGCCAGTATAAAGATCATCTCAAAGTTTGTATGCCTTATTTATATGCCATCATGTTTAAGTTTATTTATTTTTAGGGATACAGCATGGTACCAGGCCCTTCCAGCCCAATGAGCCTGCGCTGGCTAATTGCACCTGTGTATTCAATTGACCTATTAATCCCATATGCCTTGCATTGTGGGAGGACTGCAATGCCCAAAGGTGGAAACCTACACTATCACAGGGAGAATAAAAACAACTCCTTACAGATAAAGTGGAAAAAAGATCAAATCTGAACCTGTGTGAACTGAACCCGTGTCACCGGCATACTAACTGCTAGGTTAACATGCCACCCTTAAAGATTAGCTTAATTTGTTACATGTACAACAAAACATACCACACTATGTTCCGTGCCTATTCTGGTATCTGTCCCCCACTTTTCCTTCGCTACATCGACGACTGCATTGGCGCTGCTTCCTGCACGCATGCAGAACTCGTTGACTCTATTAACTTTGCCTCCAACTTTCACCTTGCCCTCAAGTTTACCTGGTCCATTTCCGACACCTCCCTCCCCTTTCTAGATCTTTCTGTCTCTGTCTCTGGAGACAGCTTATCCACTGATGTCTACTATAAGCCTACTGACTCTCACAGCTATCTGGACTATTCCTCTTCTCACCCTGTCTCTTGCAAAAACGCCATCCCCTTCTCGCAATTCCTCCGTCTCCGCCGCATCTGCTCTCAGGATGAGGCTTTTCATTCTAGGACGAGGGAGATGTCTTCCTTTTTTAAAGAAAGGGGATTCCCTTCCTCCACTATCAACTCTGCTCTTAAACGCATCTCCCCCATTTCACGTACATCTGCTCTCACTCCATCCTCCCACCACCCCACTAGGAATAGGGTTCCCCTGGTCCTCACCTACCACCCCACCAGCCTCCGGGTCCAACATATTATTCCCCGTAACTTCCGCCACCTCCAACGGGATCCCACCACTAAGCACATCTTTCCCTCCCCCCCCCTGCATTCCGCAGAGATGGCTCCCTACACAACTCCCTTGTCCATTCATCCCCCCCATCCCTCCCCACTGATCTCCCTCCTGGCACTTATCCGTGTAAGCGGAACAAGTGCTACACATGCCCTTAAACTTCCTCCCTTACCACCATTCAGGGCCCCAAACAGTCCTTCCAGGTGAGGCATCACTTCACCTGTGAGTCGACTGGGGTGATATACTGCGTCCGGTGCTCCCAATGTGGCCTTTTATATATTGGTGAGACACGACGCAGACTGGGAGACCGCTTTGCTGAACATCTACGCTCTGTCCGCCAGAGGAAGCAGGATCTCCCAGTGGCCACACATTTTAATTCCACATCCCATTCCCATTCTGACATGTCTATCCACGGCCTCTTCTACTGTAAAGATGAAGCCACACTCAGGTTGGAGGAACAACATCTTATATTCCGTCTGGGTAGCCTCCAACCTGATGGCATGAACATCGACTTCTCTAACTTCCGCTAAGGCCCCACCTCCCCCTCGTACCCCATCTGTTACTCATTTTTATGCACACATTCTTTCTCTCACTCTCCTTTTTCTCCCTCTGTCCCTCTGAATATACCTCTTGCCCATCCTCTGGGTCACCCCCCCTCCTTGTCTTTCTTCCTGGACCTCCTGTCCCATGATCCTCTCGTATCCCCTTTTGCCTATCACCTGTCCAGCTCTCGGCTCTATCCCTCCCCCTCCTGTCTTCTCCTATCATTTTGCATCTCCCCCTCCCCCTCCAACTTTCAAATCCCTTACTCACTCTTCCTTCAGTTAGTCCTGACGAAGGGTCTCGGCCTGAAATGTCGACTGCACCTCTTCCTATAGATGCTGCTTGGCCTGCTGCGTTCACCAGCAACTTTGATGTATGTTGCTTGAATTTCCAGCATCTGCAGAATTCCTGTTGTTTACAATGCACAATGCATTGTTTGCTGGGCAGACTATAGGTGTTGTCACATTTCCAGCACCAATATAGAACATAAAAATTCCTTAGGGACAGTAGCGGAATCAACCAAGGTCACTGCACTGTAAAAGTGATAAGCGAATTGCAATGATACTATACCTCCCAGTTGTTTTCAAATATCTTTATAAAGAAGCAAATCTTAATCAATCCTTTTTCAAAGATGGAATTTCATATTTTGAATTTATAAATTTATCTTTTTTTCCACTTTTACATGATTATTCACTTCATCAATTTTTGTGAAGACATACCATAAACAAAAGAGATTCTACATATACTGAACAACACACGCAAAATGATGGAGGAACTCAGTAAGTCAGGCTGTCTCTACAGAGGGGAATTACTGTTCAGTTAATGTTTTAGGATGAAACCCTTCATCAGGACCAGAAAGGAAGGCAGCAGGAACCAGAATAGCAGGTAGGGACAGGGAAAGGAGTACGAGCTGGCAGGTGATAGGTGAGACCAGCTGAGGTAGATGAGTGGTAAAGCAATGGTGGAAAGCTGGGAAGTGATAGGTGGAAGAGGTAAAGGGAAAAAGAAGGATGAAAACTAACAGGAGAGGACTGTGGGCCCTGGAAGAAATAGAAGGTGGAGGGGCACCAGAGGGAGGAGTTGGGCATGTGAGCAGAATTGAAGGGATGAGAGCGAGATCCAGGATAGGGAACAGAAAAAGAGAAAAAGGAAATGGGATAATTTATTGGAGGTTAGAAGAAAATTGATGTTCAAGATAAAGATTAGCCGAAGGAAATATGAGGTTTTGTTCCTTCACCTGAGTATGACCTTATCGTATCGGATGGGGGATCCATTAAGCATCAATGTTTATTGCTTTATCAAAATAAAATCATTAAATATAAATTTACTTTAATTCAATTATATACACTCAATTTCCATTTTATTAGATACCTCCTGCAGATAACAAAATGGCCACTGAGTGTAAATTGTTAAATAAGCTAGTTATCAAGCATAGTTTACACGTTTAATCAGTTTTCCTTGGTACCTGCTTCGAATATTGAAAAGTTGCTGTTTCCTCTCAAAATAAGTTTACACTATGTATGAGAAGTGGGGGCTTAGGCAGCAGATAGTAAATTGATTTATGTTTGGGTATTTCTGAGCTAGGTATGAAGCCCATTCTAGCTGCAGTTTGAAAATTGAAATGACAGGAAGGTCAAATCTATGGCCTTGAATTAAACGTGAGCGAAACCAAAAAGAAGTTGCTGCAGACAATATTAGCCAATTACTCAATTTGTATTTCATATTGACAAAAGATTTTAAATTTTAATGATGCAGCCTAAGTTTTTAAGTTCAGATTTGTTAAAAATGAAATGTACATATAAGTCAGACTGTGAAAGCAAGTTAATTAATCAGGCATTTTTCATAAAGAAAAATAAAAGAAACTGTTCACGTTATTCCCTGCAGTTGTTTTCCAAATGCAAACTAACTCTGCTTATAGAATAAATATATCTGCTCCATAAGGCAGTGACTTAGATGTCAAACTTTTCTTGAGTTGCTTTGTTTTTCAATAGTTGCATCATTTCTAGATTATCTTCCCTTGTATTTTAAATGATGAAGGGATTTTTTTCTCTCAGATTTAGAAAGAAGATAACTGTTGTTGAATTCAGAAGAAAAGGACAAATCAAGTGAACAAGTAATGTAAACACATACCGTAGCACCAGACTCAAGAAGAGTTTCTATGCCACTATTTTCAGAATATTGAATGGTCCTTTAGTATGACAACATACTGACTCACAGTCTAACTTGTTATGGCCTTGTACCTTATTACCAGATTCAGAATCAGGTTTAATATCATTGGCATATTTCGTGAAATGTGTTGTTTTGCAGCAGCAGCATATTACAAAACATAATATAATTTTAAACTACAAATTACAATAAGAAAAAATATATATAATCAAATTAAGTAAGTAGTGCAAAAAGAGAGCAAAAACTAAGATAATGAGGTACTATGCATGGGTTCATTGTCCATTTAGATATCTGATGACAGAGGGGTAGAACCTGATATCAATAAGGCTAGATGTTCATCTATTTCTCCTTTCTTACACCAGGAAAATATTTTCTGCTATTTCAGTTCTTCTGTTGTTGAATTACTTCTGTGGCCTGCTCTACAGTTCACCAGCATTTTTGCCATGTGTGTCTATCTCGAATCTAAACCCCATAGCTTGCTGAAAAAGTGATCGTTTCCCCTTTCTCTATAAAGACTTTGATCTGTCTCTTGAATGGAAGCCTATAACAAGCGATTGGTCACAGGGATCGGTGGTGGGTCCATTGGTGTTTGTCATCTATAGCAATGATTCTGGATGATAATGTAGCAAAGGAAATCAGCAAGTTTGTGGATGACACTAAGATTGTGGGTATAATGGACAGCGAGGGAAGCTACGAAAGCTTGCAGTGGGATCTAGACCAGATGAAAAAATGGGTTGAAAATGGCGGATGGAATTTAATGTAGATAAGTGTGAGGTGTTACACTTAGGGAGGACAAACCAAAATGCGTTACGTACGGTGTGCGGTAGGGTACTGAGGAGTGCAGCATAATGGAGGGATCAGGGAATACAGATCCATAATTCCTTGAAAGTGGCGTCACAAGTAGGTGGGGTCATAAAGAAAGACTTTGGCACATTGCCTTTTATAAATCAAAGTATTGAGTACAGGAATTGGGATGTTATGTTGAAGTTCTGAAAGATATTGGTGAGGCTTAACTACTGTAATTTGGGGTATTGAGTGCATTTCTGGTCACCTACCTAAGGAAATATATCAATAAAATTGGAAGAGTGAAGCAAAAATTTACAAGGATGCTGCTAGGAGTTGAAGAGCTAAGATATAGGGAAAGGTTAAATATGTTATGATTTTATTTGCTGGAGTGTAAAGGAAAGAGAGGAGATTTGATGGAGGTAGACACAATTATGTAAAGTATGGATAGGGTAAATGCAAGTAAGCTCTATCCACTGAGGTTGGGTGAAACAAGAACTAGAGGTCATGGGTTAAGGGTGGAAGTTGAAATTTTTAAGGGAACATGAGGAGAAACTCCTTCACCCAGGAGGTGGTGAGAGTGTGTAATGGGCTGCCAGTGGAAGTGGTAGATTCATCTTTTATTTCAACATATAAGAGAAACTTAGATAGGTACTTAGATGGGATGGGTAAGGAGGGCTTTGGTTTGGATGCAGGTCAATGGGACGAGGCAGATTAATATTTTGGTACAGATTAGATGGGCAGAAGGGCCCTTTTCTGTGCTGTAGTGTTCTATCACTCTATGACTCTATGAATTTCTTATAGCATTAACGAGTATTCCAAAGAATTCCAGTACTTTCAACAATTGTTTCCAACTATTGCACAATTTAACTAATGCAAATTTAAAAAATAATCTTCTAATAAATCTTGATTTTTGAAAGTAAAACTAATAATACAAGCCTTAATATTGGAGAGCTATCCCTGCATTGAAGTTAATGGAGTAAATTTCCCTGATCTGGCTCAAATACTTTGAGCAAATTCCCCTGGGACATTCTTGGGAATTTCCACAACTTTTCCCTAAGTCTCAAGACTCTCATAAAATCTTCATTATAAGGCACCTGCAATCTTCATAGATTGCTGTTATTCACAATTAAATTATTGTCATCTTGGGACTATAAGGCAAAGATTTATCTGTTAGCTATTAATGACACAAAATGAAGAATTGCTATTTAATAGGGAAACATAAATTCAGGTTCAATATAAATTGAAGAGAGTTCATGCAAGCAAAACACATCTGATAGATTTAAAACATAATCAGCAAATTCGATAGATTAAAAGATGGAAAGTAAATGCCATTCTTCAGTACCATATCTTTATTACCTAACCGTAATACATTTACCTGTTTCTAATATCGCGGTGCAAGGCAGGAAACAAACATTGCTTTAAAGTGCTCTATTGCTGGAATTAATCAATCTGAATCTCAAGTTTGTTAGAATAATACATTTCCAATTGTCATGCTACTGTTCAGGATAAAATTGTGTTTCAATCATGTAGTTTTGAAAAATACATCATGGAAGTTTGAGTTTGTTTTAGACTACTTCATAGTCGGGGATATTTCAGACTTCCAAAAAGAAATGGATCAAATTTGGAGACACATGCATAAAATGCTGGAGGAACTCACTAGGTCTGGCAGCATCTATGGAGAGGAATAAAGAGGCCAAGACCCTTCATCAGGGGTGGCTATCCATCCTACTCCAACCTAGTGACATGATCTAACTATGTTTGGATTCAAGACATAGTTTACTGCTGATTTTGATCTGCGGACAATGGGCAAATATTTGCAAAGCAGTGCTGTATATGGGCAGAATAGTTTAGGTGCGCATGATGGCATAAGGTTCAATGCACTAGCAAGAGAAATGAACAAATATCAATGTCTTTTTACAGGCCAAAGATGCAAACACTGAGGCCATAATCTCACTCTGTTGGCTTTGCTGGGCAGGACACATTGTTTGGATGCCTGACTGCAGACTTCTAAAACTCTGTCAGAGCCTGTTTGGAAAGATATCATGGTCTTATTGATTCCTGTGATTCCGGTTCATGTCTGCTCAAAGTGGGGAAGGAACATTGAAAACAACACTGAAAACCTCATATCCTTGTGTCAAGAGCCTATGGAGTACAGCATAACCGAACAGGGGATTACACCACCTCACAAGTTATCCACCTACCAATCCTGGTAGGAAGCTCCTGCTCTCTCAATTTGTTTCATACTGAACTGACAGGTCACCTTGAATACTGCAGAGCTGGAATAGAAATCATTCTTAAGCCTTAGGGACCATCTAATAAGAAGATACAAGGAGAGAATTTTCTGCTTCCCAAGAATTTTCCAAAGATGCAAACATATACCAAAATGTTAATTTTCCCAAAGGATGAACGCTGGCAATAAAGAAGTATTGTGAGACGAGCAGATGCCCCAAACATCTGTACTTGGAAACTGCAAATGTAAATGTGATTCTACGAGCAAAATAGAAACTCAATTTGCATATTTATGCAGCCTCTTATTAAAAAGGTAAATGTCAAAACATACATCATCCCATCAAAAAGTTATATTAGTCACAACTTGGGTATCACTGGGGAAGCTTAGATGTCATAGTGATTTTCAATTGCTGGATATCTATCTTACACGTCAGCAGTAGTCAGTAGGCAGTTGAATACTGACTCCAGCATATGAAAGACATGAAGTTGAAAGTAATAAAACCATCAAAAAGACTATATACATTAGTGCAGTAAATAGATCAAAATGATAACTTTGCCCATTATGACCTATTTACAAGGTGCAGGTTTATTAAATTTGGTATGATTTTTCCTTAGAATACTGTAATTCAAGAAGTTATATTTTGGTTTCTCAAATGAATTGAGTAGGAACTTAACAAGAACTGCAAAGTCACAAAAACAAATTATAGATTGCTGGTAATCCAGCAGGTGAATTCTTATCCAAAGCCTACATTTTCTGACTTCTAAAATCAATAACCTCGATATTAATACATTCCCTTTATTATTTGTCTCAAGCATCTCATGCACGAATAACTAAGGAAAGCACTAGTTAAAAAGTGACCCATGACTTGATACATTTATATTTACCCTTATAGTAAGTTAAAGAGTAAGACAGATCCATGTGATATTAAGAGGTGGCTATAACTAGATAATGGCTTACCATTGTCCACATGCAGCAGCTATCTCTTAATATCGGTGAACACAGCAGGCCAGGCAGCACCTATAGGAAGAAGTACAGTTGATGTTTCGGGCCGAGACCCTTCATCAGGACTAACTGAAAGAAGAGATAGTAAGATATTTGAAAGTGGGAGGGGGAGGGGGAGATCCGAAATGATGGGAGAAGACAAGAGGAGGAGGGATGAAGCTAAGAGCTGGAAAGTTGATTGGCAAAAGGGATACAAGGCTGGAGAAGGGAGAAGATAATGGGACAGGAAGCCTAGGGAGAAAGAAAGGGGGAGGGAAGCCCAGAGGATGGCAAGCAGGCAAGGAGTTATAGTGAGAGGGACAGAGGAAAAAAGAAAAAGGAAAATAAAGGGGGAAAATAAATAAATAAATAAATAAATATGGGATTGGGTACGAAGGGGAGGAAGGGCATTAACGGAAGTTAGGGAAGTCAATGTTCATGACATCAGGTTGGAGGCTACCCAAATGGAATATAAGGTGTTGTTCCTCCAACCTGAGTGTGGCTTCATCTTGACAGTAGGCACTAAATGGTGACTCCTTTGCTTGCATCTTTGGAAACAGCTCTATTTCCATCTTTAATATCTTTAATTTTCCCTTTCAGGGTTCTTTTGAAGACCCTGACCTGGAGTTACACACTGACTTCTGTTCTTTGCTGGAATGGGACCTGTACTAGGGGCTTCAGAACCGGCCGTTGTTTGGCACGCCAAGGGTAGGCCTGAGAGGCAGCCTAGTGTTTGGAAGCCTAAGATCTCAGGGCTCTGGAGATGGGTGGATCAGGGGTTGGTGTCAAGGCAGGAGACTCGTGTGTCGTTGGGGAGGCCATAAAATCTTTCGCTGTGGACCCGAAGACCCAAGATCTTTGCGATCTTTGGGCACAGATATAGTAAAAAGTGATGGAATGGACTTTTAAACATCATAAACCAACGGGTTGTTGTTATGTCTCCAGCTCGCTGTGAAAATAGGGGGCACCTCCCTCTCCCTTACTAGGGAGAGAGAGAACCTGTGTGTTGCTGAATGCCAGATGAATTACAATAGTCTTTGGGGTAACTGCAAGGTCTGTGTCTTTGCTATTGCTTAGCTCACATTTGTGCTTGGTCTGTCTAGGTACCATATCTGATGCGAACATTGGTGACCATGGTTTTCCATATAGATCTATCCCTTGTTCTTTGGATGACTTCCATTTCCTCGATGTGTAGCCACCTGGCTAGGCTTTTGATGTACATAAGCCAAGATCTTCCTCTAGGTTTGCTCTCCTCGATCTTTCCAGAGAGTATGAGTTTTTCTAGTTCACCTTTCCGCATGATGTGTCCTAGGAATCTGAGTTGTCTTTCTCTTATTGTTGGTATGAGTGACCTAACTGCTTGGGCTCTTCTGAGAACTTCTTCATTTAATGTGTGTGTGGTTCATGATATTTTTAACATTGTCCTGTAGAACCATAATTCAGCTGCTTCTAGTCTCTTTTCCATTGCTGGGGAAATAGTCCAGCATTCACTTCCATAAGTCAGGATAGAATAAATGATAGCACTGCAGTATTCTGTTTTTAGTGTACGTGCTCATCCTTCTGTCTGTTAATATTGTCTTCATTTTTTTGGAAAGCTTCTTTCGCCATTGCTATTCTGTATTTTATATCTGTGTCACACCTGCCATTATTTGTTATTAGGCTGCCAAGATATCTGAATTTGTTGACTTGTTTGATGTTTGTATTTCCAATCTTGATCATGCATTATGGGATGTTTGTCTTTCTAGAGATGACCATGCTTTCTGTCTTCTTCGTGTTGATTGAGAGGCCTCTGTGATTACTTTCTGCTGCCACTATAGTGAGTAGTTCTTAAAGTTTTGTTTCTGAGTCAGCGAATAGTACGATGTCATCAGCATATCTGATGTTATTTATATTATGGCCTCGATTTGTGAATCCTTTGATGTCTTTGATACTTCTCAAGATATTTTCACTATACAGGTTGAATAAGTCTGGTGAAAAGACACAACCTCTTGCCTGACTCCTCTCATGATATTCACATACTCACTCACTTCTCCTACTATTCTGATGGATGCTGTCTGGTCCCAGTATAAGTTTCTTAAGAAATGTATATCTTTCCCATCTACGTCAAGATCTTGAAGCATTTCCAGAAGATCTTGGTGTCTGACAGTGTCAAAAGCTTTTGTATAGTCGATGAAACAAAGGTAGATGTCTTTTTGTACCTGGTTGGCTCACTCATAGATCATCCATAGCAACAAAATTGCGTTTCTGGTTCCAGTGTTTTCCACAAAGCCGCATTGTTCTTTACTGATTTCTGGTCTTATACAGCGTCTTGCTCTCATCATGCTTACTCTGAGAATAATTTTTGCCACGTGGCTCATCAGACTTATTGTACGATGTAACTCACATTCTTTTGCTCCCTCTTTCTTTGGAAGTGTGATGAACACTGATTTACTTAAATCATCAGGTATCTCCCCATGATCATAGATCTCATTCACTATTTCTGTTATTTTCTCTATTCCAAGATCCTCTAAGGCCAGTATCATTTCAACAGCGATGTTGTCTGGACCAGTTGCTCTGTTATGTTTTGTTTTATTTATGGCTGCTCGAATTTCTGATTTTAGAATGCTAGATCCTTCAAGATTCTTCTTTATGTTTGGTTTTTCTACTTTTTGGTCTTCAAAAAGTTCTTTTATGTATTCTGTCCATCTGTTTAGGATTTCCTCCTTCCTCATAATTAAGCTGCCGTCTTTTGCCTTGATGCATCCACCTGCAGAGCAAGGTAATTTCCCCGTTAGTTCTTTAATCTTACTGTGCATCAACTTTGTTCTAGGGTTATGGGTTTGTAGCATTTCTGTCTCTGAGCATTTCTCATTTAGCCATCTGTCTTTAGCTTCTCTGCATTTTCTTTTTATTGTCTTATCAAGTTGTTTGTACTCTTCGTTGCCTTTTGGTTTGATGGTCTGTTTTCGTTGCATCAGTTGTATTATATCTTCAGTTATCCACTTCTTACTTTTCTGTTCTTTTTGTGGGATGGTTCCTTTTGCAGCTTCAACCATGGATTCCTTCAGTATGTCCCAGGAAGATTTGCCTCCTTCATCCTGCAGCAATTGAAAATGGTTTTTCACCTTGATTCACCTTCACCTCTACACCCACCTGGACAAGCCAGCGAGCACTGTGAGGGTCATGTTTTTTGACTTCTCCAGTGCGTGCAACACTGCTCTGCTGGGGGAGAAGCTGATAGCGATGCAGGTGGATGCTTCCCTGGTGTCATGGATTATAGATTACCTGACTGGCAGACCACAGTACATGTGCTTGCAACACTGTGTGTCCGACAGAGTGATCAACAGCACTGGGGCTCCACCGGGGACTGTCTTGTCTCCCTTTCTCTTCACCATTTACACATTGGACTTCAACTACTGCACAGAGTCTTGTCATCTTCAGAAGTTTTCTGATGACTCTGCCATAGTTGGATGCATCAGCAAGGGAGATGAGGCTGAGTACAGGGCTATGGTAGGAAACTTTGTCACATGGTGTGAGCAGAACTATCTGCAACTTAATGTGAAAAAGACTAAGGAGTTGGTGGTAGACCTGAGGAGAGCTAAGGTACCTGTGACCCCTGTTTCCATCCAGGGGGACAGGGTGGACATGGTGGAGGATTAAAAATACCTGGGGATACGAATTGACAATAAACTGGATAGTCAAAGAAAACTGAGGCTGTCTACAAGAAAGGTCAGAGCCGTCTCTATTTCCTGAGGAGACTGATGTCCTTTAACATCTGCCGGATGATGCTGACGATGTTCTACGAGTCTGTGGTGGCCAGTGCTATCATGTTTGCTGTTGTCTGCTGGAGCAGCAGGCTGAGGGTAGCAGACACCAACAGAATCAACAAACTCATTCGTAAGGCCAGTGATGTTGTGGGGATGGAACTGGACTCTCTGATGGTGGTGTCTGAAAAGAGGATGCTGTCCAAGTTGCATGCCATCTTGGACAATGTCTCCCATCCACTACATAATGTACTGGTTGGGCACAGGAGTACATTCAGCCAGAGACTCATTCCACCGAGAAGCAACACAGAGCGTCATAGGAAGTCATTCCCGCCTGTGGCCATCAAACTTTACAACTCCTCCCTTGAAGGGTCAGACACCCCAAACCAATAGGCTGGTCCTGGACTTATTTCCTGGCATAATTTACATATTACTATTTAACTATTTATGGATTTATTACTATTTATTATTTATGGTGTAACTGTAACGAAAACTGATTTCCCCCGGGATCAATAAAGTATGACTATGACTATTGTGTATTGTGTTTTCGGATGAGGGTTGTTTTGTAGTTGTTGATATTCCAGAGGTTCTGATCATTTTGGTTTCTTTAATTTTCTCATCTTTATTTTTATTTTACAAATGACTAGCATGTGGTCGCTTCCACAGTCTGCTCCAGGGTAGCTTTTAGATTGAGTTATCGAGTTTTTGAATCTGTTATTGATAGTTATGTAGTCGATTTGTGCTTGGTAGGGGTGCATTTTTTGTTTTGCCGGAGGGGGGAGGGGGATTTGTTGCTCACTGCCGCTTACGCTCAGGAGGGGGTAGCTGTGGGGGGTCTTTGGGTTTCTCACGTTTAACTGTTGTTCATTCTTTGGGGCACTTCTCTGTTTTCATAGATATTTTGCAAAGAAAAAGCAGTTCAGGATGGATATTGCATACATTTCTCTGACATTAAATTGAACCTTTGAACCTTTGAAATGCCCTCTTAAAATGGCTCCTATTCATAACAGGACAATCAAAAGAAAACTACAAATGGTAGAAATAACTAAATTCAAAACAGAAAGTGCTAGAAAAGCAGCAGTTCAGGCACAGTTAATATTTCAGAATCAGAATCAGGTTTATTATCATTGACATATGCCGTAACATTTGTTGTTTTGTGGCAGCAGTACAAGATATAAAAGTTACTATAAGCTACAATATGCAATAAAATAAACAAATCATGCAAAGTATCAATAGTGAAATAGTGTTCATGGGTTCATGGACTACAGGCAAGTACGAGCCTGTACATATGGCATTACCTTCTTGCAAAACCCCAAGTCTTCATTCTCAATCCCCTGCAGCAATAGAAAGCTAATAAAACAGTAGATGTTGGACGACAAAACAGAACAGAAATGCGGAAGAACTCAGCCATTCAAGCAGTATTAGTGGAAAATAAACCAGTTAATGTTGTGGGTTCAGAATCTTCTTTAGAACTGGAAGAAAGTGTTGCTACTGTACTGGTTTACTGGAGGTTATTCTTAGACTACTGCAGCCCCCTCCATCTAAAAATTAGGCCGAGTGTTGAGCAAGAGGCATGTGCTATATTGAGCAAGAAGCTTGTGAGATATATATATATATACATTTCCTGCAGTTAATTTAGTTTCAGCAAGAAATCTGATTTGCTGGATTAGTTCATTGATGATGAAATTGCACAGAAAAGACTTATGGTTCTATGTGCTTTATGTGCTTAATACACACAAATCTCAGTATCATCTGCACATTTTCAGATTGTGTGGTCAACATATTAATTTGGATCATTACTATAACTATAACAATAATCCTCACAGTAACTCTTGCAAGATGTCATATGTATATTCAAATTAATCCAAGTCCCTCCATCGCCATATTTTGCCAAGTGCCCATCTGTCAGTATCCCAATTAAGGATTAATAGTGACACACACATGTTTTAAATCTATGGTGAAGTACTGTGGTGTGGCTGGAAAACTGAGAATGCTGCAGAGTGAATCCAAAGATCCCATTTCTAACTGCTGCCCATTGTCACCGAATCATAGAACATGAAACCGCACCAAAAATTGCATCAATTCACTTTTCATTATTTTGTTATTAAGAGAGAGAGAGGCGAAGACTGCTTTGAGATGGTGTTATGGTTTCTCTGCAGCATGTTTACACTTGGCAAGGACACTGGGAGCTTCTGTGTTCTTACACAGAGAGAAGAGAGGAGCTACTTGATGGACAACTGGTGTTCAGCACGGTGAGTTAAATAGAAGGTCAGCTGATAGACTGACAGACACATGGTTTTGGACACTGAATGAGCTTTGTTGTGCCCACAGAAAAGGTGGGTTTTGGAGGATCGATCAGGCGGATCGATCAGTGGCTCTCACAATGTGAAAAGGGTGTGACCGGGTGGGGAGTTATTAGTGTGTATGACCCTTGTGTGGGTTGATAATTCCACCACAGAAGAATGGTCCCCTTTGTTGTGGTCACAGTTGGTGACCTCTAAAAGATTTGGAGGACAACGGGAAGAGTTACGGCGTCAGCTCACCTTGAAGACTCAAACCCCTCTCTCTCTCTCCATCACTACTCAACTCAATACCACAAATTGAACTGAACTTAACTGATCATCATAAGACTATCTATTTACCCCTACACTTGAAGAAGCTTGTTTTCATATATTTCCACACTTATAAATATCTAATCATTGCTAACCCGTTTTATATACCTGATTTTATATTACTGTATTGCGCAGTTACTAATAAATACCATTAGTTAATAGCAATACTGGACTCCAAAGTGTTTTCCATTTCTGCTGGTTCTTTAACCCATCATGGGGTATGTGGCACAACCAACCAACATGAGTGCAGTATGTGGGAGGAAACTATAGTTAGGATAAACTTGTGTAGTCACAGAGAGATTAGGCACATTCCTATCAGGCAGTGCCCAAGGTCTCTATCAAGCATGAGTCTCTGAAGGAATGAGGCAGCGACGTTAATGCTCAAGCTACAAAGACAAGGTTTTCTTTCGTTTAAACAAATTTACTTTTCCTGTTCAGCACACAACGGCTGTCATTTTCATATACACAATCTCCTTCACCCCACCTTTCCTGCATGCCCATAACAGGGAAAGTGTGTATCCCAACTAAATGCTTACATAGCCCAAATGAACCGAACTCAACAATGATACTAACTGGTGTATCACTAATTCAAACTGACAGAGAATGCTTGTAATTGAGGATGTTTCAATACATACCATGTTTGTTCATGAGTATATTTCAATATCTGATTCGGTTTTCTTGTAACCCTATACACAAGTAGTTGTCTTCTAATATCCACTGCTCAGACATGAAGAATAACCATACTAAAGACTGATGTAGATCATTCCCAGTAAAACTATGCTTAAGCATAAACTAGAAGAAATTGAAAGAAAAACTTAAAAGGGAAATCTATCCTTAACCACACGGTGAATGCTTAACAATATTGGCTGTGTAACATCCTGAAGGGAGGTTCAAATGGAGAGAAATTGTATCAGAATCAAAATCAGATTTATTATTGGTGACTTAGATGATGTGAAATTTGTTGGTCTTCTATGTGCTAAAATGCTTGGGAATAGGTATAGAATGAGTAGATACAAAGTCCCAATTTTTCAGTAGTCTTCCCCAACACCATCCAAGTGTAATGCTGGAGGAACTCAGCACATCAGGCAGCACCTATGGAAATGAATAAGCAGTTGACGTTTCAGGCACAGACATTTCTTCAGGACTGAGAAGGAAGGGGGAAGATACAAGAATAAAAAGGTTGGGCAGGGGAAGGAAGCTAGCTGGAAGGTGATAGGTGATTCCAGGTGAGTAAGAAAGGTAATGGGCTGAAGAGGAACAAATCTTCTCCAAAAGTGTCTGATATACCTTCCAGACTAGAATAAGTTTATTAATATTTGTATACTTATAGTCTGTCTGCATATTGATTAGGCTCCTTTCATGACATGCCAAATATTTGTTTCAATATTTTGGAAATTTAATTAGGAATGCTCTAGCTATTGTATCTTTCTCTTTAAAGCACTCTTTATTCTGTGTCTAAAATTGAGGGCGAGGTGAATTTCAAGCCCTCTGTGTGTTTATGATGAATATGTGAAGGGGAGATGAAACAGAATATGTGAATTATATTTTCCAGGTAAGATAGAAGGACCCAGTAATAGACGGTGTAAGGGAAAGAGAATGCTGCATACTGTGCTAAATTTTGAGTCTCTGATTAGAGCAGAACAAATAAAACCCTTGAGACTTTCAAACATAGCAAGCTAATAGGTTCTGCACACATGCTATTTTTGAGCTTCTGCCTCTGGTAGTCAATGCATGTCTGAACTGAATGCACAAATAAACAAATTTAAGGGTAATTTGCAGAGTTCACCTCACATCCATTGAATTCCGCAGCTCAGCACACAGAACTCAAGCTACATTACTCAGTGGGGAGGCTTTAGGAATCACCAATATAGATATAAGACTTGCAAGCAAGTTTCACAAACAACTTTTCATGTTTACAGGGCCAGAGGGAGAAGAAATGAAGAATAGATCACGGTGGCAGCATACAAAGCAAATTAAGAGCATTCAACATTTAAAAAAAAACAAGAGACGGAAAGACAAGATTACTTATGGCACTGAATAAGGATTTCACAAATCATTATAGAGAGCATATTTATTTATGGGGATGTTCTCTGCAGTTTTGTAAATGAAAAGATCTTCCTTGCATTATTCAGCACTTCATTCCACTTTAAAAATAATTACGCTTTGTTGATGTGAATGGTTAGAGCTGTGGAGATGGTTAACAGTACACGTCCAACATCCTAACCTTGTTTAAGTAATCCAGATGACTTGAAAATATTAAAGATGAACAATGCTGACAATGACATTAAGGAAGATCAAGCTTTCACATCCAAAATTACTTCATTGCATTTAACTATCTAGATATTAAGCCATTTGGAAAAGATGCTACACCAATACTTCAGCATGACTTGAGACTATTGTATTCAGTACCTAGCACAGTAGAAGGGCAGGGACTAGTTTCTACCTAAATTCATACTTCAAAAACAGTGTTTGAAATGACCAGCAAGATTGTATCATGTTGGTAAGCCCAGAATTGCTGCTTGTCAGTTCCACTCGTGCTGACTTACTTTTTCCAGATGTGGGGAGCCAAACAAGGTTATTCTCCTTATTGGTGAGTTTGAGTGGTCACTGAGATAATTAGTTATCATAACACCTAAGAATTATGCATTCAGAGTAATTAAAGGTGCTTAAAAGAAGACTGCTACTTATCTGTCACCACAGGCTTTGGGATTACTTTTTGTTTGCCAACAATTCCTTGCACAAAGTTAAGGGGTTAATTAAAAATGTTGAGTACAGAAGTGGAGCCGGAGGTGAGATGTGTTGGGACCTGTCTTTCAGCTTGCTTTGAAATTCTGCTTGTGCTCAGCCGAACATAGTGACCCCACTCCACAATCAGCCAGACAGCTTGGATAGTACCGGTATTTCAGCATCTGTGCCCCACATATAAATTTTGGCCCCCAACTGTCTATTCTCCACTGAAATAAAAGAAACAATCCTGTTCTGTTAATCACAGTCCATTTCTGATAAATATTTGGTCCATTGATTTCAAATTGCCTGTAAATTAGAAAATGAAAAACAGAACATATTTTCATTTATTCAGTTTCAGCGGTTATCATGGGGACCACTGCTGAAATACATCAATCCATTCTGTTCTTATGCACATTTGGCTCTTGATGTAAAACAATGTTGTCATGATTATGACAGCAAGTGTTAACTCCACCAACAAATTCCTCAATACCACAATCCTCTGCTCCGTTTTTAAAGTTGCATAAATCCCCCATTTTCACAATTTGCTAAATATTATTTTTCGCTTGCTATAACTTCAGAAAACAGGTAGGACTGCATTGTCAAGGTGGCTATGAAAAACAGAATTTATTCCTCTGACTCTTTCCAGGTTGGTGCAACACCTCACGGTTTCTGAAGTCGAATTTATGTACAAATATGCACACATGCAATGAAAGCTAACATGCACATTACAGCCACGTAGTATCTGATACATAACACTCAGAAAAACATAAATTAAAGGTAAATGGCTATACAAGAAAGAACAGAACCAGAACAAACAAAAAAAAACTATAAACTCCATTGTAGTGCCAAGTGGTTGAAGTGTTACACTGTTTCTAAACTGAGGTAGTGATTAGGTTGTAGAGGTCAGTTCAAGAACTGAAGGGTGAAAGGGAAATAGCTGTTCCTGAACCTGGTAGTGTGGGATTTCAGGCTTCTACAAGAAGATAGCATGGCCTGGATGATGGGGATCTTTGACGATAGATGTTATCTTCTTGCGCCATTACTTCATATAGATTCCACAAATGGTGAGGAGGAGTATTCAAGTGGTGGGTCCACTACTCTCTACAGCTTCTTACATCACTGTGCATTTGAATTGCACAAGAGACCATGACACAACTAGTCAGGATTCCTTCTTTCTTCTTCAATCTTTTTATTAAGATTCAGATTAATATGGTGTTGACAAATTTCTCATCCATTTTTGCAAAAGAAAGGTTGCTAACTCTCAATTTAATGAGAACTAACCACACTTTCAACATGAAAAAATGCAGATGCTGGAAATCTCTAATAAAAACAGAAACCGTTGGAAACAATGAGTAGCTCATTTTGTTTCCATTGAAACAAAAGAAGAATTAACATTGAAGGCCCTTCATCAAAATTTATATTTTACTCTTTCTTGTACGAGTCCAGAAGTTGGAGATAAAATAAAGTTTTGTGAGTGACATAACAGACTGTAGATGCTAGAATATGGTGAATAAAACAAACTGCTGGAGGAACTCAGTAATTCAAGCAGTATGTCGGGACATAAAGTGAATTGTCACAAGACCCTACATCAGGTCTGAGAATGGAGAGAGAAGATAGACTATAAAGATGGGAAGGGGAGGCTGAGGAAAAGGCTTGAAAGTCATATGTGGACTGAGGTGGGATGAAGGGCAATGGCCAGATAGAGCCAATGGTTGGAGGGTGGTTCGTGAGGAATTAGGACACAGATCAAGATGGAGAAGACAAAGAAAAAAGATGGAAAAAATGGGAGAGAAACCAGTGGATTCAGATGGGCCATTCCTTTCCAAGTGTTCTTAGTGCAGAGCCACACAATTCTCATTACCATCATGAAAGCTCCTTCTTTAATTTGAGTTGCCATGGGCCTGTGAAATGTTGCAGTTTTTCAGTGAAGCTCTGATCACGTGTGAGTCGTTAGAAGCATCATCTATATATTATAGCTCACTACCTAAGTTACAACAGCCTTAGTTCTAAACTGAATAGTTGCTGACTAGTTCTAAAGAACTGCTTCATCCTGGAAGAGGGATGTAACAATGTGGCAAGGATGACTGAAGGATATGTTGAGGATATGATGGAATTGCTGTTATCTCTTCCAACAGTGTAAGAGTGTAGGGTTGCCAATCAACAGCTGCTCAAATCCGATAAAAGAAACAGAAATCTGTCAGCATTGCTCTGTGGGTTATCGATCCCTTGGTTCATCCAGGAAGTCTGGTTGGGGACATCTCTGAGTACTTTATCCTTATGACTGCGAGGCTAAGCACAGTTCCAATGCCATATTTAAGTTTGCTGGTGACACCACTGTTGCTGGCAGAATCAGCATACAGGAGGGAGATTCAAAATCTGACTGAATGGTGCCACAACAATGTGAGCCAGTTCTCATCAGTGGATCAGAAGTGCAGAGGGTCAGCAACTTTAAATTCCTCTGTTATCATTTCAGAGGATCTGTCCCTGGGTCCAGCATGCAAGTACCATTACAAAGAAAGCAAGGCAGCTCTCTAGTTTCTTAGAAGTTTGTGAAGATCTGGCATGCCACCTAAAAGTTTGACAGACTTCTACAGATGTGTGGTGGTGAGTATATTGATTGGTTGCATCATGGCCTCGTGTGGAAACAACAATGCCCTTGAAGAGAAAAGCCTATAAAAAGTCATGGATCCACTATGAGTAAAGCCCTTTTCACCACTGAGCACATCTCCATGGAATCCTGTTGCTAGAAAGCAGCATCTATCATCAAAGACCCCCACCATTTATGCCATGGTCTCTTCACGCAGCTGCCATCAGGAAAGAGATACAGGAGCCTCAGGACTTACGCCACTAGGTTCAGGAACAGATTACTACACCTTAACTATCAGCCTCTTGAACCAGAAGGGATATCTTCACTCAGCCCCAACTGTTCTCATTACCTATGGATTCATTTTCAAGGACTTTGATCTCATGTTATCAATACTTATTGCTTATTTATATATTCTTTTTGTACCTACACAGGTTGGTGCCTTTTGCATATTGGTTGCTTGTCTGTCTTGTAGTGTGCAGTCTTTCAATGATTCTATTGTGTTTCTTTGTACTTATTGTGTATGCTTACAATAAAATGACTCTCAGGGTTGTATATGGTGACACCTATATACATAGAAAATAAATTTATATTGAACTTTGAAATTTGAAGAAAGAGGGGAGGTTAACTAAATTACTTTGGAAGAACATTTGGACCCTGTCAACTTTATTTGCAACAAAATTAATTTACACATTTGTGTGATATTCTTTATTGTCTTGAAACATAATTTAAAAATTCTGCATCTTATCTTATGCGTTAAATGAATACAAATTCCAATGTACTCAAGTTGACTTTGCTGAATGGTCTGGGGACATATTTATTCCTTGGCAACCAGACCTGATGATAATGTAAGGTCACAAACACGAGGAATTCTGCAGATGCTGGAAATTCAAGGAACACACATCAAAGTTGCTGGTGAACGCAGCAGGCTAGTAATCTCTTCCTAATGTTACGTAACTGGCAACAATGAATATTAATCGAGACAGGTTTTATAAAAACAACCAAACATTTATTAAACACATATAAACGATAAGGGAAAAAAAATCAAAGGAAAACTTTGACCGGAGGTTAAACAGGTACGCAGCCGTTCATCAACTCCATCCGGCTCTGATTCTTAAAGCGTTAAATGCGAAAACAGTTCTTAAAGCGGTACAGTCAGATACAGTTCTTAAAGCGATAACTTCGAAAGTCCAACAGTTTCACGCATTCAATCGGGAGAGACTTCTCTGGAGAACGATTTCTTCGCCGACGCACCTTTACTGCCGGTTCTGCCCACAGGATTCCCGATGCTGAAAGTAAACAGTTTAAATCGACTGACCTTAAATTCCTTTTAGAGAGAAAGCCTTTTTTCATGAACTCATTGCGCTTTTACAAGAGTTATCGCAATGCAGATTCTCTTCAACGAAGACTCAATAAGGTCGATCCTTTATTAAACTGCCAAACGATGCCGACTTCTCTCGATCCTTCACTCCGACGAATTCTTCACTGTCCCTTCAAAACTGTCGGAATTGAGTAAATTGGTACTTCCAGCCACAAATTCCCAGTCCAAGTAATATGGAATCTTTCAACAGAACGTACAACCATTTTAAAAATGAAACTGCGTCACAGAAACAAACACGCAACAGAAGCGGAGGCACAACACGTTCTACCCGGAAATCTACAAACTCCAAATCCCTACTGCGTCACCTGAGTCGACCCTTATATAGTCACGGGGCACATGTCATCACATGACCTCACATCGGTGGAAAAATCACATCAGTTGACCTCCAAAAGACCATTACAGCATTCTCACAAAAAAAAAAGATCTCCTTGAGCATGTAACACTAGCTCTTCCTTCAGTTAGTCCTGACGAAGGGTCTCAGCCCGAAACGTCAACTGTACCTCTTCCTAGAGATGCTGCCTGGCCTGCTGCATTCACCAGCAACTTTGATGTGTGTTGCGAGAATGTAAGATCACCTGGCAAAGGAAGAAGCACCTTCATGACAATGACTTGGAAAAGTCTTCATCCTGAAACATTGACTCTGCTTCTTTTTCTATAGACACTGCCTAACTTGCTAAGTGTTTCACAATTTGTCTCTTTTTGTTTCCATACTTACACCTGTTTTTCTTTTGATTTTTACTTTTATTGATCTGGTTTATCAAAGACTTTGATGAAACCAGACTGAAAAATATCAGTAACACAGACTTTGTCAATATCCAAGAGTGCAGAGCAGATTCTGGGAAATTATATTGCTGCCATAAATAGTTAACTAATAAAAGAAAGGTTGGATGACCCAAGTGAAACCGCATACCTTTACGGGATTGGGGAAGAAGTGGCTTAACTTGTTGCCTAAAGCTTTTCTGGTAAGATGAGTCTAAAAAAGAGCTTTCTTGTCTATGTTGAGCGTTTGATATGGTTCAAGCTCAGGACATCACAGTAAGTACAAAAGACCTGATGACTCTTATTGATTCATCTGCAGAGAAAGCCTTACATCACTTCAGTGTAGTTTAATATTAAATGCCATTTTTGGCTCCACTATTAGCTTATTCCATGCATTATTGATTTGATAAAAAAGTAGCCTCTTGACATCTCCTTTGAAAGTACCCTATTTTTTTGCTTTGTGAATTCATAATGATTTCATTGGGGTTTTGTTTGAAGTAATAGTGTAGGTTAAATTCTTTTTCAGCCCTTAATAGCCAAATGTGCCTCATTCAGTTACCTCTTTTCCAATAGACTTCGTCATCTCAAACTTTTATCGCTATTATAGTCTCTTGTTTGCTCCTCCATCAGCAGCTAATCTTAACTATGCAATAACTTTTTGTTTATAAACCTTCCTGTTTGAAACAATCTGCATAACAGTCCCTTTCATGTTCCATCAGCACATTTATTTGGATGACACCTGTATCAAATACTAGTCAAGATGGCACAAGCTGTAATGTCTGTTAATTGTGTGGCTCAGACTTGGATACATTATAGATCTGTAGGGATGGTTTTGGGTACAGCATGGGGAGTTAGGTGTCCAGGGTCGTAAATAAAGAATATGGGCTGCAGTTCGAGTCCAGGTCAAACTGTTCTATGGCTGAATATCAGCTATCCTACAGGCACCCAGAAGACCAGTATTCCCCAAGTCAGGGACTGATCCTTGATCGCAGGTCCATACGGCAAGACCTAGGTATGGGTGGGAGTCACAAGGGCTGGTCATCAAGGTCGGAGGTCCATTCTGAGTTCAGAAATCAATGTCCATGCAAACCTGGAAGGTCAAACACAGCAAAGTCCGATGGTCAAAAGCAAAGGTTATGTCTGAAGTTGGAGGCCTGACATCTGCGAGTCTGAGAATCCAAGAACAATGCTATGCTGGTGCTGGAATGGGTGGTGACACTTGCAGTCTGTCCCCAGCATGTCCTTGGGTGTGCTGGTTGTTAATGAAAACAATGCATTTCACTCCATGTGATGAATAAGTATAAATCTGTATCACAGAGATTTGCTATTAGCTAGCTCAAGTAAAATGACAGGGAACCAGGCGTATGAGAAGTTAGGGTGGTAACACATCATTCTGGAGAGAGCTCTGGGTTGCATAGGCTCATTGGATTTTGGATTGATAATTGCTTCATCAAAAGGGCAATATTTTGCAACAAAAGCATTCATAGCTTATTTTGAAATTGCTTCTAATAAGCTGCAGAATTCCTTTTAAGGAGGCAATTGAATGGCAATGCCCACTGGATTGTTAATGTCCTACTGATATCTTGACATGAGTCTGAATGGGATAATGAAGTTTCATGCCTTCCAATCTCGGCAAAATTGAAAGTAGGAGGAAAGGATGGAGGGAGGTGGAGGTTCCTCCTGTGTTTTAATTGCATTAGTGCACAAATGCTGTTTGAGAGTGAGTGAAAGTTTTACATAGCACACGAAGTGGAGCAACATAACATTTATTGTTACTTCTGATTTATATTCCATTGTTGAGGTTTGGTTGTTCAGAATATTATCTGTTCATTGATTGCAGCTCTGTGTCGGATGAACTTATTTAATGTGTTCTCACAGGAAAAGAGAAACTATATAAGCTAGATATAAAGGGGTTGAGCCACTGGGGAGTATGTGTATACAAATCTTTGGAGGTGGCAGGGCAAGTCGAAAAGGCTGAAAGTATATGCAATTCAGGGTTTGATTATAGTGTACAAAAGCAGTAAAAGTATGATGAACCTTTGTAAATAACCTTTGAATCAACTGGAGTCTTGTAGCCAATTCTAAACACAATACATCAGAAATTAAGTCAAATATTTCCTGGAATTGGCCATGAATGAGGGTCATCAATTATACGTCAAGATGAGAACAAAAAGGCTAAGAACAGGTTTGATGGAGATCCTAAAATCATGAGTGCTTTTTATATGTGCAGTAAATAGGGGGAAAGTGTTTCTAGTAACAAAATGGTTGGAAACTGTCGAAAGCAGATATAATATACAGTGATTCAAAAAGTAATTAATCAGAATATGAGGAAAGATGTCTATTCAGTGAGTAGATATGAACCATATTGTGATGCAGAGAGTGTGAAGAAATAAATTCAATGATAAGAATTAGAAGGAAAATAGATACAGCTAAAGAGCAAATATCTTGAATGCTGCTTTTCCACTTTGAGTGATCCTGGAATAAAGATTTCAAGGAGACATTAGGGATGTTGCCTTTTTCAAGGAAGCTTTGAGATCATTATTGAATCTTTTTCTTCATCTCCTTGCAATCCCCTTGACAGAGCTTGGGATAAAATATATTTTGTCTGGTGTCGGACATGGAAATTGATGACGTCAGTCCAATATTACCATTTTAGAGTAACTAGGGCTTCGGTGCTGAGGAGTATTGGTTTGGGAAAGGATAAACACAAGAGAAAATGCAGATGTTGGAAATCAAGAGTAGCACACACAAAATGCTGGAGGATTTCAACAGGTCAGGCAGTATCAATGGAGAAGAATAAAACGTTGTTGTTTTAGGCTGAGACTCTTCATCAGGAAAGGATTCTAACTTTGGTTTGCATATCCTTCCAGTGAAGTTGTGGCATTTTACAAAGTTTGCATTGAACATATTTTCCTGTGTTTTGAGGCACCTTCTGAAGGTGGTCCAAACCTCAGAAATGCATGGGAAGGCAAACATTACCACTGCCTAATATACAATTTAATTCTTTGGCACTTCTGAGGTCTTCTGAGGTCTTGACACAAGTATGTCACATAACCTTTGATGATTGTATTGCATATGAAGTCAAGTATGATCCAAAATCTTGTCAAAATTTCTTCTTCTGCAAGGTCTTACCTAATAACATCCAAAAATTATTTCTGTACCTAGTAAAGTGGCCACTGAGTGTATGTTCATAGACTTCTGCTGTTGTAGCACATTCACTTCAAGGTTTGATATATTGTGCATCCAGAGATACTCTTCTGCACACCCTGTTGAAGCACTTGCTTAACTGAGTTACTGATGTCTTCCTGTCAGTTTGAACTAGTCTTGCCATTCACCTTTGTGCTCTCATTAACAATGTGTTTTCAGCCACAGAACTGCTGCTCGCTGGATGTGGTTTTTTTTTGCACACTGTCTGTAAGCTCTAGAGACCATTGTGCTGAAAATCCCAAGAGGTCAGCAGTCTCTGAGGTACTCCAGCCACCCTAGCTGGCACCAAAAAATATTCCATGGTCAAAGTCACTTAGATAACATATTTTCCTCATTCTGATGTTTGGTCTGAACAACAATTGAACCCCCTTGACCACATCCACATGCCTTTATGCATTCAGTTGCAGTCACATGATTGGCTGATTAAATATTTGCATTCGTGAGCAGGTGTACAGATGTACTTTATAAAGCAGCCTCTCAGTGTATTTACTTAATTGGGAGAATTATATCCACATGGCAAGTTACTGAATCCATAATGACATCTGAAATGTTTAGGGAAAAAAATAGTTCAAGATGAAATTAGTAAGAGACTCATACATAGGGACATGGATGAAAGAAAACTGGAGAACCATGTGGGAGAGAAGAGCTAGCTTGAACTTAGAGTAGGTTAAATGGTCAGCACAATATTGTGGGCCAAAGGGCCCCTATCCTGTTCCATGTTCTACATTCTGTGTTATTTATTCTATGTTTTATGACCTTAATCTGAGAGACGTACCTATGTCTATAAGTTTAGATTAGATTATGAGAGCACTCAGTCCTCATTTATGTCATTTAGAAATGCATGCATTCATTAAGAAATGATACCTAATAAAGTGGCCATGAGTGTATATCACAGAAAAGCAGGACAAACCAAAGACTAACACTGACAAGACCACATAATTACAACATATAGTTACAGCAGTGCGAAACAATACCATAATTTGATAAAGAACAGACCATGGGCAAAATAAAAATAGTCTCAAAGTCCCGAGTCGATCGATTCCCGAGTCCCCGATAGCAGGCAGCAAAGGGAGAAACTCCCTGCCATAAACCTCCAGGCACTGACAACTGCTGATGCATTGGAAGCACCCGACCACAGCCAATACTGAGTCCCTCCGTCCGAAAACTTTGACCCTCCAACCAGTCCCTCCGATACAGCCTCCCGAGTGCCATCCTCTGCCAAGAGCCTTCGACCTCGCCCAGCCGAGGATTCAGGGCCTTCTCCTCTGGAGATTTCAGACCACACAGTAACAGCGGCAGCAAAGCGGGCATTTCAGGAGTTTCTTCAGATGTTCCTCCGTAATCTCACGTCTGTCTCCATCAAATCAGAATTGTGCACGGTCCCCTACTTGACAAATAACAGACATCACCACCGAAGTGGCCGTGCGCGCTGTCGCGTAGCCATCTTCTCCTCCTCTCAAATAATTGATATCTTGCCATTGAACTAAAATAAATCATGAAGTTTCCCACCAATCACTAAAATGAGTCTTTAAAAAATACTTCTTTGAATACCTTCATAGTTATTCCAGCAACTTCAGCAAATTATAGAGAAGTAAAAAGATGTGCTCCAATTTTATTCACTACTCAGTCAAGTGTGAAACTCATTTATGCATATTTAGCATCTTGATTATCCCAAACTTGCAAAGGGTTCATTCTCCTATTTCTGGATAAGAACACTTAAAATGGATCTCTTAAACCCTTTGGGAATAGACTAAAAATATTCTTACAAGCTGCTCTGAATTCTAGTCTTTATGGAAGTAATTCATTTTATAGGTTTTCTGTAAGATTGTGCCATGTAGGACAACACAAAATATTGTGATGATCAATTACTGTTATGGTAAATTGAAGATGAATCTATGATTTCCCAGTTGCATAGAATGCAAGAGAGGAAAATGGTGGAGAGGAGATGGTTTTACATACAATAGCAGGGACAGCTAGATTTTCTTTGTGTTTAAAAGATAGAACAAGCTATTTTCAAGCACTGGATTCTAGCTATTCCATCTTGAGATTGATGTTTAGAAATAAGGTCTGATCAAATAAAAAGACAGTAATCTAAAAACAGACGACAATGTCAGAAATATTGACAGACATTCAGTAGGACTGGTAGCTATTTATTTGTTTATTTGTTCAAGATCTAAAATCACTAGTAAAGACAGTAGAGCAGTCTGGTGGGCCACTTAAGAAACAACTACATTGGTGGGTCTCAAATCACTCGTAGACCAAACCCGCTAAAAATAGTAGGTTTTCTCTGAGGGGCACTGGTGAATAAGTTGTGTATATCTTTAGCTTCTTACCATCTCCCATTAAAGCCTGACATGAACATGCTCAGACTTTAAACTCAACAGTTTCAGATAACCAGCCTATGCATTTTGAGGCATAACTGTATACACTCATGGCCACTTTATTAGGTACAACTGTACACCTGCTCATTGACACAAATATCTAATCAAGCATTCATGTGGCAGCATCTCAATGCATAAAAGCATGCAGACATGGTTAAGAAGTGTAGTTGTTGTTCAGACTAAACATCAAAATGGGGAAGAAAGGTGACTTAAGTGACTGTGAATGATAGCTGGTGCCAGATGGGTTGGTTGAAGTATCCCAGAAACTGCAGATCTCTTGTTTTTTTCAGAAACAACAGTTTCCAGAGCTTACAGAGAAATGTGTGAAAAAAGAAACTTCTTGTGAGTAGCAATTCTGTGGGGTGAAACACTTGTTTATGAGAGTGGTCAGATGAGAATGCCCAGACTATTTTAAGCAGACAGGAACTCAAATAAACATGAATTACAAACATAGAGTGCAGAAGAATATTTCTGAATGAATAACATGTCAAAACTTGAGTGGATGTGCTACCGCAGCAGAACACCATAAGCATGCATACAGTTGTTACTTAATTAGGTGTAGGAGGTACCTAATAAAGTGTCCATTGTTGTCAGCTTGTAACATTTTGGTTGTTTTCCACTCTCCACAGATGCTGCTTGACTAGCTACTAAAGTATTTCCAAACAAGAAAAAATCTGCAGATGCTGGTAATCCAAGCAAGACACACAAAATACTATAGGAACTTAGCAGGCCAGGCAGCATCTATGGAAAAAAGTACAGTCAACATTTCAGGCCAAAACTCTGCGGCAGGGCACATACAATATTTCCAAAATTCTGTCCGATTTCAGTTTCCTATCAACAGTTTTGTACAACACAGATCTAGTATTGCTTTCCCCCTTTCCGTTCTTCTTCATTTCTATCATTTAATCTTCTCCAGAGAGATAAGCCTTCATGCTCACCCAGATAGCTTAGTCTCCCTTGTTGTTGACATGATCACAGACACTCCCTTTGTTCTGTCCACCCCTTTCTTTTCTCTGCAACTTTGAAGTTCAAGATAAACTTATTATGAGAGTATATCATATATCATAAAAGTACAACCCTGTGATTCATTATCTTGTGGGCATACACAGTAAATCCAAGAAACAGAACAGAATCATTGAAAAGCTGTACCCAACAGGACAGACAAAAAAAAAATGTGCAAAATGCAATAAACTCTGCAAATGCAGAAGAACAAAAATAATAATAAATAAACAATAAGTATCATGAACAAGAGAAGAAGAGTCCTTGAAAGTAAGTCCATAGGTTGTGTGAACAGTTCAGAAATGAGGAGTTATCCCCTCTGATACAAGATCCTGATGGTTGAAGGACAATAATGGCTTATGGTCCTGGTGGTGATGATCCTGAGGCTTCTGTACCTTCTTTCTGATGGCAGCAGTGAGAAGAAAGCAAGGTCCGGATGGTATGGGTCCTTAATGATAGATGATGCTTTCCTGTGACAGTGCTCCATGTAGATGTGCTCAATGGTAGGGAGGGCCTTACCTGTGATGGAGTGAGCAATAGCCATTACTTTTTGTAGGATCTTCCATGTAAGGGCATTGGTGTTTCCATACAAGGTTATATGCAATCAGTCAATATACTCTCCACCACATATCTATAGTGGATTTTCAAAGTTTTAGATCACATGCTGATTCTTTGCAAAGTTCTAAGGAAATAGAGGCACTGCTATGCTTTCTTCATAACTGCATTTATGTGCTGGACCCAGGACAGATCCTCTGAAATTATAACATTGAAGAACTTGAAGTTATTGACTCTCTCCACCTCTGATCCCCCAATGAGGACTGTCTTCTTTCAGCTCCTTGGTCTTCTTGATATTGAGTGAGAGATTGTTGTGGCATTGTTCAGCTAGACTTTCAATCTCTCTCTTACAGTGCCTTTAAAAATTATTCACCTCCCCCCCTCCCCCCCGGAAGTTTTCATGTTTTATTGTTTTACTGCATTGAATCAGAATGGATTTAATTTGGCTTTTTTGACACTGATCAACAGAAAAAAAGACTCCTTTATGTCAAAGTAAAAGCAGATCTCCACAAAGTCATCTAAATTAATGACAAATATAAAACACAAAATAATTGATTGCTTAAGTATGCCCCCCCACCTTAATATGCTACACCAAATAATCACTGGTGTAGCCAATTAGTTTTAGTTACTACTAGTTAAATGGAAATCTGTTTTTGGAGATCTGTGTGCCGTCAAGGTGCTTCAATTGATTATAGTGAAAATACACCTGTATCCGGGAGGTCCAACTGCTAGTGAGTCATATCCTGGCAAAAACCAGCTCAATTAAGACAAATGATCACTCCAAGCAGCTCCGCAAAAAGGATTATTGAAAAGCACAAGTCAGGAGATGGGTACAAGAACATTTCCAAGTCACTGAATATCCCTTGGAGTACAGTTAAGTCAATCTTCAAGAAATGGTAAGAATATGGCAAAGCTGTAAATCTGCCTAGAGCACATTATCCTCAAAAACTGAGTGACCGTGCATGAAGGGGTCTAGTGAGGGAAACCACTAAAAGACCTATGCCTACTCTGGAGGAGTTACAAGATTCGGAATCTGAGCTGTGAGAGACTGCACATGCAACAACTGTTGTCCAGGTGCTTTACCAGTTGCAGCTTTATGGAAAAGTGGCAAAGAGAAAGCTACTGTTTGAAAAAAAAACTCACATGAAATCTCAGCTAGAGTTTGCCAGAAGGCCTATGGGAGACTCTGAAGTCACCTGAAGGAAGGTTCTATGGTCTAATGAAACCAAAATTGAGCTTTTTGGCCATCAGACTAAATGCTATATTTAGTGTAAGCCAAAAACAACATATCATCAAAAACACACTATCCCTACCATGAAGCACGGTGGTGGCTGCATCGTGCTCTGTGGATGCTTCACTGTAGCATGCCCTGGAAGGTTTGTGAAGGTACAGAGTAAAATGAATGCAGCAAAATACGGGGAAATCCTGGAGGAAAACCTGATGCAGTTTGCAAGAAAACTGCAAACTGGGAGGATATTTGTTTACCAGCAAGACAATGACCCCAAGCATAAAGCCAGGGCTACAGACAAATGGCTTAAAAACATCAAAATTAATGTCCTGGAGTGGCCAAGTCAGAGTCCAGACCTCAATCCACTTGAATATTTTTGGCTGAACTTGAAAAGGGCTGTTCACTCACAATCCCAAAGCAATCTGTAGAGCTTGAGCAGTTTTGTAAAGAAGAGTGGGGAAAATTTGTAGTATTCAGATGTGCAAAGCTGATAGAGACTTAACCACACAGACTCAAGGTTGTAATTGATGCCAAAGGTGCAACTACTAAATACTGACTTGAGGAGGAGGATACTTATGCAATCAATTATTTTGAGTTTTATATTTGTAATGAACTTAGATCACTTTGTAGAGATTTGTTTTCACTTTAACACGAAAGAGTATTTTTCTGTTGATCAGTGTGTTAAAAATAAACAAATTTAATCCATTGTGATTCAATGTTATAGAGCATGAAAGACTCCAAGGGGACTGAATACATTTTGTAGGCACTGTACATGCAGATTTGGCACCACCTTTGATTCTGCCAACAGCAATGGTGTTTTCACCAGATTACAAATGGCATTGGAGCTGTGCTTAGCTTCACGTTCCTAAGTATAAAGCAAGTAGAGCAGGGGGCTATGCATACACACTTCTGCTGAAGCTGTGCTGATGGAGAATGTGGAGGAGATGTCTTTGCCAGACTGAACTGACTGGTGTCTACAAGTAAGAAAATCAAGGTCCAATTGCACAAGGAGATATTGAGTTCAAGGTACTGAAGCTTATTGATTAGTTTTGAAGGAATGATAATACTGAATATCAAACAGTAGTCCTTAAAGTTTGTTTGATTTCCAGTTTTTCCTAATTCTGATTTAAGGTTATTGACTTGAATTTTCAGCTCCATTTCTCTCACCATAAATGTTTCCTGGCCTGCTCAATATTTCCAGCATTCATATGTATTTCAAAATTCCAATATTCCAAAAGCACCAGGCCCAGACGGCGTATCACCCTCCTGCCTGAAGACCTGCGCTGATCAGCTGGCCCCCATCTACACACGGATCTTCAATAGATCACTGGAGCTGTGTGAAGTCCCTCATTGCTTCAAGCGCTTCATTATCATTCCAGTCCCTAAGAAACCCACTATCAAGGGACTAAATGACTACAGGCCTGTTGCCTTGACATCTGTGGTCATGAAGTCCTTTGATAGTGGGTTTCTTAGGGACTGGAATGATAATGGAGCGCTTGAAGGAACTTCTGTGAGAGTCCTGTTTGTTGACTTCAGCTCGGCGTTCAACACCATCGTCCCAGAAATCCTCCACTCCAAACTCACCTAGCTCACTGTCTCCCCCGCCATCTGTCAGTGGATCACAAGCTTCCTGACTAATAGGGTGCAGCAAGTGAGGCTGGGGAGCATCATTTCTAGCACCCAGACAATCAGTACCGGTGCCCCCCAGGGATGTGTGTTCTCCCCACTGCTCTTCTCCCTTTACACTAATGACTGCACCTCACAGGATCCATCTGTTATACTCCTGAAGTTTGCAGATGTCACAACTGTCATTGGCCTTATCCGAGACGGTGATGAGTCTGCATACTGACGGGTGGTGGAACGGCTGGCCCTCTGGTGTGGTCAGAACAATCTGGAGCTAAATATGCTCAAGACTGTGGAGATGACAGTGGACTTCAGGAGGAGCTCCCCAATACTCCCCCCACTCACTATACTCAACAGTACTGTGTCTGCTGTGGAGACCTTCAGGTTTCTGGGTGTCACAATCTCCCAGGACCTGAAGTAGATACCCAACGCGGACACTCTTATCAGGAAGTACAACCTGCCTCAGGAGCTGCTGATTCAATTCTATTCAGGAATAATCCAGTCTGTTCTTTGTTCGTCCATCACTGTCTGGTTTGGATCAGTTACCAAACAAGACAAGAATAGACTCCAAAGAACCATCAGGGCTGTGGAAAGGATTATTGGTGTGAAGCTGCCCTCGATCCAGGACTTATACGCATCTAGAGTCAGGAAGCGAGCAAGCAGCATCATTGTAGACCCATCACACCCTGGACATCACCTGTTCCAACTCCTTCCTTCTGATAGGTGCTTTAGATCACTGTATGCCAGGACAAATAGGTACAAGAACAGTTTCTTTCCGTATGCTATCAGTCTTATGAACACTTGAATTTTAGTCTATTATAAACCAAGTCCACCTGAACATACACAGGTATACCTCATTGTATATAGTTCACGATTATTTGCACTATTGTTTTGTTTGCTTTTTGATCCTGTACAGCGAGAGCTCAGGGAAACCGGCATCAAATTCCCTGTATGCATCCACATACTTGGCGATAATAAAGGATTCTGATTCTGATATTTTCAGCTTTCTTTCAGTTTTTAATCCTATTCCATTGTTTGCAACATGCAAACAAAAGCATGTTTATAAGAAACATAGTGAAGATATAAACCCTATGATTCCTGATGTTGAGTCTTGAAGTAGATTTGTGCTTTGATCCCTTGCTTAGTAGATCGTCAAACATAAGTATTCGTTCCTCATTGGATTTATGGTTCTTGATCATTTAATGAGGATGATGTTTCATTGTTGTGCAACATTTTGAATGAGAGAAAATCATTCAGCCAGCATTTACCATCAAACATAAAAATCACTTTCTTTCATGTTGAAAACAGTGTCGTTCATATCAGCCATGGAGAGCTTTTCAGCAAACACACCCAACCTCAGCAATCTGGATGTAAATATTAATTTTTAATGAAAACATTCTAAATATATATTTTGTAGAATCGGCCTTTCAGTCTTTATGCAAATATCAAATGTGGTTTTCACCAAACTAAACTTTAAAAAGCAGAAAATGGTAGATGGAAAATAATAAAATCATCTGTACGTTCACTGACACAACTTTCTCTGATGCAGACATGATATTGCAAGGCACTTCAGGCTTGCAATTGTTGAAATGATAAGCTCCACAGCTTTTGTTAACTTGGATGGTGTGGTATTACATCAAGTGGCTACATGACATTGAACAGAGGCTTGATTCATCACGGAGTCCATTGAATTACCAAGTTGCATTGTGCAAAATGAAAAAGCTTCTAATCATAGGCTGCAGGATATGACTATATGAATTTTTCCAGAAAGAAAGGAAAGAAAAATAAGGTAATCTCACTTTTCCTGAGTTTCAGCATCCTATTGAAGGCTAAAATCTGAGGGAGGGTATTGATGTGGGTGTAAATCCAGCCAGACAATGACAAAGATAACAATGAAATAAATACAAAAAAATTGCTGAAACAGTCAGCAAGGCAAGTAGGATCCGTGGAAAGAGAATGGGGTTAATGTTTCCGGTCAAGGGTTTTAGATTGGAACTTGGAAAGTGAGAGAACCATAGTAATTTTCAATCTAAAATCTAAAGTTGCAGATGCTGGAAATCTAAAATAAAGACAAAAATTCCAGAAGTACCATGAGTCTAGTTTTATAATCATAGTGCCATAGAGAAAGTCAGCACATAATCAGACAATTCGACCCAAAGAGTTTATGTCAACCATTAAACATCCATTTTTACATGAATCTTACCCATCCATTATATTTTCACAATGATCTCATCAACTTTTCTCTGGATTTATCACTCAACTACACACTAGGGGTAATCAATAGTAGCCATTCAACCTACTGACCTGTTTTTTTTTTGGATTTGAGAAGAAATTAGCAGACCATGAGGAAACCCATTCAATCACAGTGAGCACTGATCGAGCATTTCTGTTTTTGTTTAAGTGAAAAAACAAACTATTTTTAAGTTACAAAGAGAAAATGGGGGAGGAAGGATAGAAATAGCAAATATTTCTGGTTGGGGGTGGCTTTGATTGCCAAGAGTTGGGTGTGGTTTTGAGTGCTTGAATAATGAGTGAGGTTTAGAGGGACAGAAAACCAAGGAGTTTATGCAAGTAGTGAAATGGAGGTCTAAGCTGTTGTTGAGCTTGAAACTAAAGGGGATTCCAGAAAAACACAGCAGATAAATCAAATTACGCATGTATAAACTAATGGCATAACTGGCCAGAAGGGTGGCAAACCTCTGGCATGCATGTTGAAGCTGGCACAAACAAAAAAAAATTGTTGGCATTTGGCATGCAAAAATTCTTTAAAATATATAAATATATTGTGATTATCTTTGGTGAATGATTTTTTACAACCTGAAAGCAGAGAGATGTTTTTACAGGAAATATCACATACCAGCTTGGTGCCAACTGGACAGCTACAAGAACAAGTAGAGTTGGTTGATGCAGATAGAAATCCTCACAGAAATGGCATAGACATCAGCAATTGGATAGTAAATGACTACCTTAACAATATTATTTAGAAATGATATTATGTTTCAATTGCCTTTTTAAAAGATTAATATTAATAATTTTCAAACAGATTTTTCTAAAGTGCCTCATTTATATCAATCTATCTCTGTTACATTTTTATTATTAGTAAAACAATGAATACACAGAAATGTGCAACAGGGCTCATCCTTTTTCCTTTAAAAAGTCCCTAATTATTGTTACTAATTTATTAATCAGTGCTAATCTCTGCTAAAAATACCTTAGCGCAAGATAAATTTTTAGAAGATTATCACCAATTTGGGTGCATGCTCTCAAAAGGGTTTGCCAACCCTGGCCTATATAAATGTTGTACCTCTTTCTTTAGAGGGTTTAAGAAGTCAAAGACAAAGGAGTCAGAATGGAAATGTTTTTTTGAGAATTCAAGATGCGGGTAATTAGCCATACATGGTCCCCTTAGAGAAATTAATGGAACTGCTCTATCCATCTGCATTTGGTACCTCAGGCATAGAGGAAAAAAAATGAAAGCCAAGTGTTAAAATTAAAGAAGTATAAGTAAATCTCCTGATTCTCCTGAAAGAACTATTTGGCCTCTTGAATTCTGGGAAAAGGTCAAGGTTAAAGAGCAAGTGATTGCATGGGAAAGCACTGACAGAAGGAAAATTTACCGGTGGAGAAAGAAGAGCAGATGAAGAAGTCTGGAAGACAACAGTCTTTTCAGAGTGCTGAAAGAGCAGGAGAGAGAAAGATGTATCTGGCGGTAGCATCTTGTTGAAGGTAAAGGATGATCTGAAGTGCTTTCCTACAAATAAGAACAAATCATCCTTAAATTCGCCCTGTCTTTTTGTAGCTATTAACATAACCTCATTTGCAAGTTCCTGGAAGCAATTAGCTTGTCTTCTTAACCATGGAATATAAAATCATATTAGTGGATATGCACTAATTACATGAAATAAATTGATTTGTAAGGACCTTAGTTAAATAAAATGGGGAAAGTGATTTTTTTAAACTGCATTACAAAGTCAAATTGAATTTCACAGAAATACATGAAACTATTCTATGACTGTTGCCAAAAAACATGCCTGTGAAGAAATATCAAAATGCAGTTATGTTGATGATCTTTTCATTTTATGTATCCCACTTTTTGGCTGTAAATTTTGGAAATCTGTAATTCTAGCTGTGAAATGACAATTTCAATCAGCCACAGAATAAATGAAAACAGCAACAAGCAGAGCAGGAAATGATTTTTGGGTAATACTAACATATATGTTTTGGTGAAGGAATATAATCTACTAGCCTGCAAAGAAGGCTTGAATCATTCAAATCTCTGTTAAATCTTGATGATGAGAAGGGTATGGATACAATTTCTGAAGAAAGTACAAAGTTTGAAAACATGATGATAAAACATCAAAAGTGTTGTAAAACGTGAATTTATCAAATATACAATGTAATGAGGAATAGCATACAGCACGTGGGAAGTTAAGCTTCTTTTTAGTGAAAATTGTCCTCTCATGTTGGGGAAAAAGAACAAATGTTGGAATAAAACACTCAATAGGCCAGACAACATCAGATGAAACAAAAACAACTAACAATTCAGATTCCTTTGACCTGCTGGGTTTTTCTAACATTATCTGTTCTTACCTCAGATTTCCAACATTTTCCATTGTAATATGACTTTCAAATGTTGGAAGGCAGCTTTTGAGGAGAAAATGTTGAACTTAATGTTCTTTCATTAGATTTACCTGCCTGCACAACTGTACTGCATCACACAGTCACTTACCCACCATGAGGGTGGCTGCACTTCACTGATAATGCTTAATGGCTCACCCTGTAACTTCTGCAGCAGGTCAGACTGAGCCAAGTCCAGATGTGATAGAATTCCCTTACCCCTTTTTACCTACTAGTCTGTGGCCTCCAGCATGATATCAAGGCCCAATGCAACCTTGAGGAACACCACACGCAAAATTTTGGAGGAACTTCGCAGGTTAGGCAGCATCTATGGAAAAGAGTATAGACGACATTTTGAGCTGAGACCTTTCAGCAGCGTGCTGCAGCTTTTTGGACTCAATATTAAAATCTATGATTTCAGTCCAGATGAAGGGCTTCAACCTATTTACAATGATTGTACTCCATCAGAGATACTCTTTTCCCCTACTCTCTGCAGCTTGACCAGCTTCTTTTCTCTGCTTCAACCTGAAGTACACTCTATTTCTCTTCTCCATGGATGTGGCCTGTTTTGCTGAGCACCTCCAGCATGTTCTTTTTTTTTATTTTACAGTTCTAGCATCTGCAATTATTTTTAATTTTCCTTTGCCAAGAGAATGTATAGTTGTTACAACATCTGTGATTTTTATTGTAGTTCTCCTTCTTCTTTAAGAATTATTAACAGCCTGGGTTCACCCAATGAGTATGAGGGGAAAGGGACTTATGACTTATAGTTGACAGCTGTAGAGTCAATTTACTCTGACAACTGACCCTAGTTATATAGAAATTACAACAATTTCTTCCAAGGAAAGCAAGGTCATTTTCTAAAAAAAATGCTGTAAGGATAATTGCATTCAACCCCTGCATGCTAGACCAATGTCAATCACTTATGATAGCGTTGTTACCAAGCTTGATTGACAATATTGCCTGATCATCTTCACTCTGGCAAGCTATGGATTTGTCACTAAACACAGCCATATATTACAGCCAGCAGCTGGTGTTTTGTAACATTTTGCTTAATATACTTAGATGAATATTGATCAGTCTGTGAAATAAGATTTACTTTCAACTTGCTGAAGTGTTCTGTATGATTGTTGTGATTACCATAGGTGAAAAGCAAATTGGTTTTTGACATTTATGTCTGCAAAGAAGCGTGATGGTTGCTCAAGAATCATTTTCATTGGCTAATGTGTCCTTTTTATTTCTAAAATAACATTTTCAAAAACTGGACACCTTAGTATGCATTCTCACAATTTTTTTGGCTGTTCACTAATTCATACTCTTTATTATTATTATTAGTAGAAGTAGTAGCAGTAGTATTAGTGACAGTAGTATCCATGGGCTTCACCTGCTTCAGAACACTAATGGAACATCGACAAAGGTGGCATAAAATACCTTCTTTGTCACTCACTCTGTTCTTTTGCAGCCGTCTTGTCATTGCAACAGTAAACGATTCCCTTAGGGAATTGCTGAGCCAACATATTAGAGGCTGTGGGTATTTTGCCAAGGATCATTGTCTGAGTAATCTAAAGGTTATTTTGATCCAAGTTTAAGCTGCACTTTCAAGTTGCATTTTCTGGTTTCTCCTGAATATATTTTGTCTGCCTTCTATGTTTTACCCATAATACAATTTTGTACTTAACCACAGTTAAGGCTCTGTGGTTATCTACTTTCTGATTGTTTATTTTAATTTTCTTTCATTAATTATATTATATTGTAAATTATTTAAACTGAATATTGTCTTCCCATTCAGTTTCTACTGGATCAAAATGAAACAATTACTTTACAGCGAAACAACTCTTGAAGGTTGTGCTGTGACAATCCACGCATACCTGATGCAGTATCACTAAAAATAAATTTAATCACATGAACAAATAAGTCTACATGTCTATAAGCTTATTTCCAACAATTTCTTCTCTAACATTGTAAGCCTACCCAAGAGGTTTGATAACGTTGACTTCTAGCATGATGATCCTTTATAAGGTATGGTTGCAAACAGAACCAGTTCCCTTTCCCTTTCATAAAGCAAATATATCTGTGTTCATGGAAAAGAAGTGGAAAACTACATATCCTAACAAATGTTTAAGCCCCAACAATATGTTTCTTCTGTGACCAGCAATAACCATGATTTGGATTATCTATCAATGAACTTTATTTTGAGAAGGAATTTACACATACCATCCAAAGTCAAAGTCAAATTTATTATGCAACACAAGCAAAAAACTGGAGGAACTCAGTAGATCAGGCAGCATGTTTGGAGGGAATTGGGCAGTCAATGCTTTGGGCTGAGACCTTCATCTGGACTGGAAAGGAAGAGAGCAGAACCAGAATATAAAGGTAGGGGGAGGGGAAGAGCACCAGCTGGCAGGGCAATATGGATTCCAGGTGAGAGGGGAAAAATAGGTGGGTAAGAGTGGAGGCAGGAGGGGAATGATGTAAGAAACTCGGAGCTGATAGGTGGAAGAGGCAAAGGGCTAAGAGGAAGAACACTGATAGGAGAGGACACTAGACCATGGAATAAGGAGAACCAAGTGGGGTACCAGAGGGAGGTAACGGGCAGTGTATGAGCATGGCGCAGGGTAAGAGAAGGAGTAAGGGGGCCACAGGAAACAGCAGGGTGGGTGCTGGAAAGAATACAGAGGATAGTGATTGTAGTTGATATTGATTCTGTCAGGTTGGAGATGAACAAGACGGAATATGAGCTGTTGTTCCTCCAACCTACGTCATGCCTCAACAATGCAGTAGAGGGGAGTGTGGGAACGTGAAATAGATGTCAGTGTGGGAATGGGAAGTAAAATGAAATGGGTGGCTGCTGGGAGGTCATGGCTGTTACGGTACATATAACAATAGTGCTTAATGAAAGAAAAGAAAGGGAGCACGATCTTCAACCCCCAAATACCTCCTTTCCGCTCAAAAAATGAAGCAAAATAGAACCGGCACATTCCTCTCCCCACGCAAAAAAAAGAACAAAAACGGATCAGGCACAATAACCCCAAATCCCTCCTTCCGCTCAAAAAAATGAACAAAAACGGAACAGGCAGATCAATCCCCAAATCCCTCCTCCTGCACAATAAAACAAAGAAAAGGGAACAGGGACATCAACCCCCAAATCCCTCTCCCTACACACACAAAAAAACAAGAAAGATCTAGCAGAAAACACAGTAGATAAAAAAAAATTCATAAAACTGAAAAGAAGTCTATAGTCCAACTACGTTTCCAAAATGCAGAAAACCTGGTCAACACTCTTTGGCAGGCCTTTCCCTCTCTGTAGCAGAGCGGTCAATGAAGCTTTAGTCGGCAAAATGAAGTTGAACATCTGCTTGTGGCCCATCCCACAACCTGCTGTACTCGCCTCCTCTGTCTCCTGGAATTCGCTCGGAGATCATATAATCTGTATTCACAAGCAAGGCATGAATTAAACATAAGTTTTTCACAACTTTTACAAGAAAGAGAACATTTAGAACAAAATAAAATGGTTCAGAGCAGAATCATTAGTGAAATAAATTACATCTGCTGTGGACCTGCTACAGCAGTATGCAAACTGAAGCAGACCCGGGCCATCTCTAGGGCATAACTAAATTTCTTACATATTTTTATTATGATTCATGTAAACTTAAGCAGATGGTAGTCACTGTGACATGTCACCATATTTTTCTTGAACACCAGTACAAGAGATGCCATTTTGAAGCAGGTGGGATCCTCAGACTAAACCACTAAGAGAATCGGATTCATACGCAAACAACAGGAATTCTGCAGATGCTGGAAATTCAAGCAACATACATCAAAGTTGCTGGTGAACACAGCAGGCCAAGCAGCATCTATAGGAAGAGGTACAGTCGACGTTTCAGGCCGAGACCCTTCGTCAGGACTAACTTGAAGGAAGAGTGAGTAAGGGATTTGAAAGCTGGAGGGGGAGGGGGATTCCCATTCTGACATGTCTATCCACAGCCTCCTCTACTGTAAAGATGAAGCCACACTCAGGTTGGAGGAACAACACCTTATATTCCGTCTGGGTAGCCTCCAACCTGATGGCATGAACATTGACTTCTCTAACTTCCGCTAGGCCCCACCTCCCCCTCGTACCCCATCTGTTACTCATTTTTATGCACACATTCTTTCTCTCACTCTCCTTTTTCTCCCTCTGTCCCTCTGAATATACCTCTTGCACATCCTCTGGGTCACCCCCCCCCCCGTCTTTCTTCCCGGACCTCCTGTCCCATGATCCTCTCGTATCCCCTTTTGCCTATCACCTGTCCAGCTCTCCGCTCTATCCCTCCCCCTCCTGTCTTCTCCTATCATTTTGCATCTCCCCCTCCCCCTCCAGCTTTCAAATCCCTTACTCACTCTTCCTTCAGTTAGTCCTGACGAAGGGTCTCGGCCTGAAACGTCGACTGCGCCTCTTCCTATAGATGCTGCTGGGCCTGCTGCATTCACCAGCAACTTTGATGTGTGTTGTTAATCGGATTCATTGCTGGCTTTACCCTTTGTTTTACAAACGGTATATCACACAGTCAAGAAAGTGATATCAAGCAGGATGCAAATATGCAAACCTTCTAATCCAATCATTCCCATCAGTGTTCAAGCATTGTGGTGGATTAACAAAACTCTCTTACTTCTGATGTAAAATGAGAAAGCAGAGAAGGAGAAAGACCTAAGTTGTGGAAGGTTAATAAGTTTGAAAACCCAAGTGCTGAAAATATAGGATTAGGAAAAAAGATATTAATGACACTATTGGGGAATGGGAGAAGACATGGATTCAGGCATACATAGCATACATAGACAATTAAGACACGGATGAAAATCTGTCGGCACAAAAATTTTAAAAGAATTATTTCTGTAAATATTTCTTGAGGAGTGAGTTGGTTGCATTTACATTACTGTTTTTGTAAAAGATCTACTGGTACAGTATTTTATTTATTCACCAAATATAGCTGTCTCTGGCATTTATTGACCACCTCAAATCATCAATAGTCTTCATGTGGATAACTCCCCTATTCCCAGTAGTGACTATATCTATTGAATGAATAAAACACTTGGTTGCACATTTCCTGTCTCATTCTGATGTCAGTTAAAAGTTAACCATTAAAAGAAAACTGCAATTCAATTTGGAGGAGTGATATAGCAATCAGACTAAGTTCAACAGGCTTTACCAATAAAAGGAATTAGAATCAAATAGGTCTCTTACAACAACCTGGTTATATTTAGGATCACCATTACTGATGCTGGTTGTCTTGATTTAATTGCATTTATATTGTTTTTATTAATTGAAATTAAATTCAATATTTCCTTGGTGGAATTTGACATTACCTATGGATTATATTTTAAGCCTTTGATTGGCAATCTTATGCTATGGTACCACATGAACATTTAAAAATAAATTCTTGCAAAATGCCCATTGTTAAGCATCAAGCAAAATTAGCCATCAATGAAAATTTAAAGCTCTGTTTTATGCAGAATGAAACTGTAGTTTCAAATTTCAAAGCTTATTGCCAAAGCATTCCCAACTTTTATAATGGTAAAAGTAAGAGTTTTATCATGGTAAAAGTGAGAGTAAGAGTTCGGCATGGACTAGAAGGGCCGAGCTGGCCTGTTTCCGTGCTGTAATTGTTATATGGTTATATGGTTAAAGAGCCTCCTTAAATTATTTTCTTTAATAGGGATTGAAGGGTGAAGGAGTGAGTGACAAAGGCAACATGGAGCTGATGCTGAACAACAAGTGGTTTATTGAAGACCGCTACACCAGGAGACCAGACAAAGTTGTTCAATTCAAACATGATTTTGGTACAGACTTATATGCCTCTTTGTATATATGATTACATTTAAAAAAAAACTAACTTCTGATTGTTACATTTATCTAATTGCTTCATTACAGAAATTAATTACAGTAAAACTAGGTTTTCATTACAGAAGAAAACGTTTTATTTTCTATAGGATTAACTATCCTATTACCATAGGTCATTCTGCGTTTACATACTTGTGCAGTTTTTTTGTGGCACAATGATAAGTAGTAAGCTCCAATTCCAATATCCCTTCTGTAGCTGCTTAGACAAGCTCTATTCTGTAATCATCAATTCAGTTGAGATATTAATCATAGCCACTTTACAGCTTGCCACTGTAATATGCTTTTGCTGATGTTGTGTTTTAGTAGATATTGTTCACTAGAGCATACTGCAAAAAACTCTCATTACCAGCAGGCAAAATAGTTTGAGAACAATTATCATATGTAACAAAATCACATTCAGTCAAGACTCTCCACTGGACATGCCCAGTGATCTCCCCACTTGAACTCAAATAACCTGATTGCACAAATTGTCACATTCTTTAGGGATATTCGGATTCCCTTTTGGTTATTTCCAACATTATGCACGCTCATAAGAGGGTGTGACTGATTGTCACCATGTCTGGGAATATGGATGACTGTTGTAATATACACTGCATTCCTCTAGCTTTTGCAGTCATGATTAGATAGAGAGATCTTCAATGCAGCACACAGGAGCATCTTCACCTATCCATTTTTTTCAAATAATCATCTGATATTCACTCTGAGACTTTGTAGCTTTCAAACTTGAATATTTGTTCCTGCTGCAGACAGAAGCCAAGCAGCATATGTTGTACAAACTGCTCTCTATTGCAGTGTTGCATTATTATTCACTCTATCAATAACCTAGTTAGTTTTATCATTGCAAGCAATAACTGAACACTACTTCTGCCCCATGCTTCCAATTCTACCAGCTTGTTCTAGATCACCATAATTTTTTTCTGTGATTAACTTCTGCTGGAGGGAATTAATTGATGAATCTATCTCTGTTATATCTAAAGTATTAACTATGCGGATACCCACTTCATATTATACTTAGAAAGCTGAGGCTTTATAGGGCACTGGTCAGACCACACTTAGAGAATTGTAAACAGTTTGGGGCCTCTTATGTAAGAAAAGATGTGCTGGCATTAGAGAGCGCCCAGAGGTGGTTCACAAGAATGATTCCAGGAATTAAAGGGTTAACATCTGAGAAGCATTTGATGGGTCTGGGACTGTACTTGCTGGAGTTTAGAAGAATTGGGGGGTGGTGGAATCTCAGTGAAAGCTATTGAATACTGAAAGGCCTAGATGGAGTGGATGTGGAGAGGATTTTTCCCATAGTGGGTGAATCTAGGACCAGAGGGCACAGCCCCAGAACAGAGGCATGTCTCTTTAGAACAGAGATGATGAGAAAGTTGTTTAGCCAGAGGGTAGTGAATCTGTGGAATTCATTGTCACTGATGGCTGTGGAGGCCAAGTCATTGGGCATAATTAAAGCGGAGGTTGATAGGTTCCTGACTATTCGGAGCATCAAAGGTTATGGGGAGAAGGCAGAAGAATGAGGTTGAGAAGGATAATAATAAGTCAGACATGATTGAATGGCAGAACAGATTCAATGAGCCTGACGACCTATTTCTGCTTCTACAGATATCTTATGGTCTTGTAGTCTACTCCTAATAATTTTAACAAACCTCCATTCCTTCACCATTTCTCTGTCCTAAACTGACTATAAGTAACTTGTCTATAGAGTAAATATTGTATAAAGTGATGAGTACTATTCCCACATCAAATGGGACGTTACAAAGCAAATAAGTTAAAAACAACTTGAAAATGTCTATAGTCTGTTACCAGAGTGACCTTTAGATGTGTACCTTTCAAAACTAATCCTATTGCCCTAGTATCCCTCTGGCCCTCACTACACTATGATGCACTTGTGGCAACAGATGTCTTCACAGTCGTTGATTCCTCAATAGAGCAGCCCTATTCTGTTACCATACATATTTGCCATGCACTTTATCAGCAAATGTGTTAAGGAACATATCAGGAACAGTTATTACCTCTCAACCATCAGGCTCTTGAACCAAAGGTGATAACTTCACTTGCCCCATCACTGAAATGTTTCCATAACCTATGGAGTCACTTTCAAAGACTCTTCATTTCATGTTCTTGATATTTATTGTTTATTTAATTTATTATTATTATTTATTTCTTTTTGTACTTGCATAGTTTGTTGTCTTTTGCACACTGGTTGAACGATCATGTTGGCGTGATAATTCATTGATTCTATCATGGTTATCATTCTATTATGGATTTATTGAGTATGCTTGGAAGAAAATAAATACCAGGGATGTGTATGGTGATATATATATACTTTGATAATCAATTTACTTTGAACTTTGAGCATCCAATCTTCCTTCTGCACTATTCCTGCCTGTTTCCAAATCCACTTTTCTTCTGATTACACCTCTTTGTGAATTGCCTTTAAATCTTCCTCCTTTTGCCTCCTAGACTGTTGCTACCTTTACTGGGCCTGGGCTGGACTCTTCCAGTCACCTTAGCTGCCTCTCCTTCTCCTTAGGAGTGTCTACATTTCTGTGGTCTCAGTCTTTATGACATCCTCTTCCTGAGGCATATTAGGAACTTCTACGATCACCTTCACGATCTCTTCATGTTATATGTGTCCTTCTGACAAGGTCATATTCCTGTTCCTAATCCACGCTACCACATAAACATGTAATACTCCAAAAGCATTCCAGATATCCATGAAACTGTTCACTCTTTATCATTTTCCTCATTAGGTCCTCAGTTATTGATTTTAGTTCTGCCACTTGTGCTGACCCGTGGTCCAGATTTTTCTGGCTATTCAATTGCTCTCTTTATCCACAATGGCCCATCCTGTTCACAGGGTACCATTATGCTATTTCCTAGATCCATCCACAAGCAGATTGAACACATCATTCCTCGCTTATAGGGCTTCATCAATAAGTGACTCTTTAGGCTCATGCATTTGTTCCAAGTACATATGTGGGAATTTATAGGTACCTTCAAACTGACTGGGTTAACTCACCTGTCTATGCTTTATTATCTGAGCATGCTTGTCAGCTAGTAACAATACTCCCTCCTATTTCAGTCCCCTGCTATTAGATGCTGCATATCTCCAAGTGACATATTATGTTATGAGGTATGTGCAAAATTATCTGACCCATCCGAGTGACAGGTTCTGATGCTGTCAGTGCTGAAGTCACACAGTCTATTGTGCACATGCAACAATGCATTCCTTGCAACTACATTGCCCCGAATTGCAGAATAATATGCTGCAGAAGATAACTTGTCACTATGTTCCTGACATTCAACAGCAGAATAAGGTTCTCCCTGATTGTCACAAAAAAGATGAAATGGTCTTTTCAGGTCCAGCAAACCTAACACCAGCACAACCAATAAAGTCTGATCTATCTCCAGGCTCTATTCCAGATGCTCTTTGCCCTGCTTCTCTCTCTTATGGGAGTTGCAAAGGCTGCAAGTTCATTGTAATTTTGTAGCAAATTGCTACAGAAATTTAGGAACTGCAAATTTTGATGGACTCTATTTACTGTATACAGGCATGGGAATTTAAGAATTGCTTCTTTACGTTCCTTCAACATTATTTTCTCAACCTGTCTAATGTTGTATCCCAAGTACAGTACATCAAGCTGTCCAAATGTTTACCTTTAGTCCCGCATTGTCAATACCCTGCAAAGTCCTCAAAAACAGATGAATGTGGTCTTTCTCTCTCAGGCTTGCATATTAAAATATCATCTATATATTACAAAACTGCTGCTACTGCTATCTTCCAAGGCAATTTATTTAGAGATTAGATTTATTTATTAAACAATGTTCATCAAAACGTAATAGTGAAAATGCATCATTTACGTTAACAACCAACACAATTTGAGAATGAGCTGGAGGCAGTTGGCAGGTGTTGTCGTACATTCTGGAACCAACATATTATGTCCCCAATGTTCAGCAGAACAACATACAGCCACCATACAACAGGGAGCAAAAGCTAACAAACCCATTTCCCACCTTCCCACAGACACATACAGACAGACCTATAACCTAGAAGGCACATACTCAGCAATTCAGGAACAGCTTCTTTGCCTCTGCTACCTGATTCCTAAGTGGACATTGAACCCATGAGCACCTCCCATTTTTATTATTTCTGTTTTTGTACTATTTTTAACTATTGTACTATTTGTACTATTTTATTCTGATTCTTCCCATAATTGCTGCACCTAATTTGGCTTTTTCCCCTGATTCTATAATCCTGGGCCATATACCCCTTCCTTCTGCACTCAAAACATTCTACATCACATTGCCTGTCTTGTCTCAACACTAGAGATGTGCCCTGTTTTACCCCTCTCTTCTTCTACTTCCATTGTCCAGTTAAGAAGTTCAATGTGTGATCCACAAGTAATTCCACCTTTATTATTGAAGTCAGGTGTGGACCTATACCATCTTTTAAAAGTTGTTGGAAGACATCATCATCCAATTGGGGCCCCTTTAGGCTATCATGTTGCTTTATACCTGGTACTTTTCTCAGAATAATCCAAAGATATCTCCTTTGGATTTTGATTAATTAATTTTTTCTTGGTCCAGTTTGCTTGGCCCTTTCACATCCTTAGCTGCTTCAGTAAAATCACCCAGTTTATCTAAGGATTTGTTTCACTCCTCGAGCTAATTCATATTTTGATCCAGGTCAGGCAACATGGATGAGACCTGCCTAGGCAATTAAGTCTTCAAAAGGAAATACATATGATCGATAGTCAGATGATGAGCCTCCTTTAATTCTTTAACATTTGGTCAGAAAAACACCCTACCATTATTATGTTTAATAGACATTAATTAATTTAGCAAAATATGTTTCTCCATTGCTGTAAAAGTTTATAACATCCTAGATTCCGCAGTCTTATTTCTATCCAGAATTGTGTTTGCTGTGAGGTGCCTACTACTGCCTCATTATTGGTTGAAGGTGATAAATTTTAATTGCAAGTTCCAGGCTCATAAACTGCAGACACCAGATCATTCTAATCCTACAGCATTGTTTTCTGTGGGTGAGTTTGAATTCATACATTTTATCATTCGGTCTGGTGTCATTTTGGGGGGGGGGGGGGCGGTTGCATGGTTCTGAACTTGTTTATCTATCACATCTCAATGTTGCTTGTGCATTAAAGCTGTTACAACCACCACAACTTTCTCATAATTACCTTTTGTTTTGTCTCTTCCACCAAGCATTTTACTTAGCCATTGTTCCATCTGGATCATAACTATTTTAACCACTTCTTGTATAAGTTTCTAGTTGTGGTGTGCTACTGTATGTAAACGGGATGCTTCTAGTTCCCATATGCTTCACGGGTCTCCTGCAGCCTTTTATTCTCTGTTGTGCCCTTACTTTATTGTAATTCCAGTTCCCCGAGCCTATGTCTCAAAACAAAGTTGGTTAGTCAATCAATTTTCTAAATCAATTGCAGCTTTGTAGCCACGAGGATCCTGTCCACCACTTACTCAGACACCCCAATTCTTCATCCTTCTGAAACTAAACTCCTTGCACTCTAAGGTCTCTTTTTAGCTTAACTTATGATTGCATCAATGAGGAGGTTATCCACTAACCTACAGGGTACTAACTTTAAACATGTCCACCAAATCAGGAGGCTCGAATTCACTTGCAATCCAAAGTGGTATCCTGCCGACTCTATGAAAATGTTGGCTACATGGAGTTGGTGTCTGAACAATTGATGAATTGAAAACTGGCATGCACCAAGAGACCACACAAAGCAATTTTTGTATTTTTGTGTGTGTGCAACTATACATTGAATAAATAAAAGCATGCAAGCAGGAGATGGCTTTAACTGGTGTATTCACATTGGGGAGAGAAAGAGAAGGAGAGAGAGTGAGAGAGAGAGAGAGAGACGGAGAGAGGAAAGAACTGCTGTGTTTGGCCTCAATGCATCACGTTTACTTTCAGTTTGCCTTTGGGATAGACTATTTTGCCTATGTAGGTCATTAGCATCACTGAAGTCTTCTCTAATGGTAGCTTAAAAACTGTCTGCTGTAGTCAGTCTCCGACATTATAGATAAACCTGACCATGCATCAGGTGCTATTTTCACTTTTACACCAGACACAACTATTGTGATCCGTATGATTTTGTGATTTGCTCCAGTAATGCTATGGACTTCTGGACATGACAGCTCACCTTTGTCAGGCTCTGTGTTGTCTGATTCTGTTGCACATACAGTCACTTTATGCATTTGCTTAGGTTTGTGTTCGCAACATTTCACTCACTATGGTTTTTCTCTTTGGTTGTGCTTTTTATCTGGCTTGCACACTCTATGTGATTTTGTCTGTGACACTTTCTACAAATGTTTCCTTTGAACCAACAGTCATGGAAGGATTTGCCACACCTATAACTATTTTAGCTTTTTGTACCATGCGGGGATATTTTGTGCACTTCACTTTCTAAACTTTTTTCCTTTCATTCTGTTGCATCCTTTCCTTCAGTCTCTAATGATTTTGCAATGGTCAATGCCCATTCTAAGATTATGTCTCTTTCTGACAGTAGCCTGGTTTGAGTGTTTTGACTATGCATGCCACATACATCCTGTTCCTTAATGCATCAGAAAGTCCATCTCTAAGGTCACAGACTGGGAGAGTCCTGCAATCTATTCAGAAATACTTTCATCCTTTGACTGGTTCCTTTAGTAAAAATCTAAAATTCTCAGCTATTACCAATGGTTTAGGGCTCAAGTGATTTTATAAAATAGTAACAATTTTGTTGGATGTCTTGCTTGATGGCTTTTGAGAGGTTACTAAGTTGCATAAGAGACTGTACGTTCTTGCACCCATTCAGCTAGGAAGTGGGGGCTTTCTTTTGCTCCTCCACATCTTTTGGTTTGCCTGACGATACAGTTCAACCCCTTCGACATATGACTCCCAGACTTCATTAGCACTATCAAATTCATCAACTTTCCCAAGTAAAGCCATCGTCACCTTATTTTCATTTTAGCTTGGCTAGTTGTGCCTCTTTCACTATGCAGTGTACTCACATGTCCCTTTGTTAGTGTCTGAGATGGCTTTATCTGTATTGTTTAACTCTTTCCTCTCACTGTCTCCTACCATAACAGTCGGTGCAGTTTGTGATCTTTTCTGACATTCAGGTTCGTACTTGTCACCAACTTGTTTTGCCTGTGAAACAACATATCAATTAAATAAAAACCCGCACATGGGAGATGGCTTTAACTGGTTTATTCACATTGTAGAGCAGGAGAATAATGTGCACACGTAACCAACAGATCAATATGCAAGCATAGACAACAGTCCATACATTGTGCTAAGGGATTGTTATTGCTCTAAGGCTTCTCGGCATGCCTTGAACATACCAGTGTCATATGGCATCAAATCAAAATGGCCTAGAAATAAAGAAAGGATCTGCATGTCTTGTTCCTCGACCTGCCCAACGCCTATGGATCAGTTCCTCATTCCCTACTGTGGACTGCTTTTGCATTCTTTCAGGTGCCTGCAACAATAACAAATCTGGTAAAACACTACTTCCAGGATCTGCAAGTCTGTCTCACAACATCAGACTTCACCACAGTGTGGCAACCACTGGAAGTAGGCATCATGGCGGGGTGCACCATCTCCCCATTGGCCTTCACTATGGCAATGGAGCTTATTATCAGAGCCTCAAAATGGGTTGTGGGAGGAAAAGGGCTACAGTCTGGCCAACGGTTACCACCGATATGAGCCTATATGGACGATGTAACAATACTGACGACAACTGTCCCCTGCACCAAGAGACTTCTGGAAAAGCTTCATCAAAACATCACATGGGCGAGGATGAAAATCAAGCCCAGCAAGTGCAGGAGCATCTCCATTGTTGAAGGTCAAGTCACGGATAAAAGATTTCATATTGACAGAACACCTGTCCCAACTGTTTCAGAAATGCCAGTGAAGAGCTTGGGCCGATGGTATGATGCTAAGCTCAAGGACACTGAGCAGTTTGAACAACTCAAAAAGGATACCATCATGTACGTAGCTCACATCAACAAGACCTTGCTGCCAGGAATACTCAAGCTGTGGTGCTTCCAGTTCAGCATTCTCCCAAGCCTCATGTGGCCTTTAACAGTGTATGAAATCCCCATCAGCAAGGTTGAAAAGCTCAAAAGAATGATCAGCACACATGTAAAACAGTGGCTTGGACTTCCATGATGTTTAAGTCCTGTTAGACTGTATGGGAACGGCAAATTGGAATTACCAATTGCAAGTCTTGTGGAAGAATTCAAATGCACACAAGCAAGGTTGGTCATGACCCTCACTGAATCTGAAGATACTGTTATTTGAACAGCAGCTCCCCATGTGGTAACGGGGAGGAAGTGGATCCCATCTGAAGCCATTCAGAGTGCTAAGTCTGCTTTTTGATTCAGGAATGTGGTTGGCCAAGTCCAACATGGGAGAGCCGTTCTCGGGCTTGTCCCAAAGGCTCCTCAGGGGCAGAAGGCAACATCAGTGCAGAAGAGACGGCTCGTGGTGGAGGAGGTGAGAAGACAGGAGGAGGCAGAGCGAAACGCCAAGGCCGTCTCAATGGCCAAGCAGGGCCAATGGACTAATTGGGAGAGCCTGGAAAAGAGGAAATTTAGCTAGTGTGACATCTGGGAGATGAACGGATCTTGGCCAAAGTTTTGTCATCAGAGCCACTTATGACCTCCTACCCACACCCCAGAACCTGAACCAACAATGGGGAGAAGACCACGCTTGCTTTCTTTGTCAAGCACCTGCATCACTAAGGCACATTTTAACAGGATACACCACGAGCCTCACCCAGGGGCAGTACACTTGGCGGCAAAACCAGGTTCTCAAACAGCTGACACCAATCTTGGAACAGAGGCGAATCACCACAAGTGCTCTCCCACAAACATCGGCAGGAAATGTCCACATCACACAGGGATGACTCTGCCATAGTTGGATGCATCAGCAAGGGAGATGAGGCTGAGTGCAGGGCTACGGTAGGAAACTTTGTCACATGGTGTGAGCAGAATTATCTGCAGCTTAATGTGAAAAAGACTAAGGATCTGGTGGTAGACCTAAGGAGAGCCAAGGTACCGGTGACCCCTATTTCCATCCAGGGCGTCAGTGTGGACATGGTGGAGGATTACAAATACCTGGGGATACGAACTGTCAATAAACTGGACAGGTCAAAGAACACTGAGGCTGTCTACAAGGAGGGACAGAGCCGTCTCTATTTCCTGAGGAGACTGAGGTCCTTTAACATCTGCTGGACGATGCTGAGGATGTTCTACGAGTCTGTGGTGGCCAGTGTTATCATGTTTGCTGTTGTGTGCTGGGGCAGCAGGCTGAGGGTGGCAGGCACCAACAGAATCAACAAGCTCATTCGTAAGGCCAGTGATGTTGTGGGGATGGAACTGGACTCTCTCACGGTGGTGTCTGAAAAGAGGATGCTGTCTAAGTTGCATGCCATCTTGGTCAATGTCTCCCATCCACTACATAATGTATTGGGTGGGCACAGGAGTACATTCAGCCAGAGACTCATTCCACCGAGATGCAACACAGAGCATCATAGGAAGTCATTCCTGCCTGTGGCCATCAAACTTTACAACTCCTCCCTTGGAGGGTCAGTCACCCTGAACCAATAGGCTGGTCATGGACTTATTTCATAATTTACTGGCATAATTTACATATTACTATTTAATTATTTATGGTTCTATTACTATTTATTATTTATGGTGCAACTGTAACGAAAACCAATTTCCCCCGGTATTAATAAAGTACGACTATGACTATGACTATTTGAACCAGCAGGCCAACCTCCAGAGCACCATATAACATCAAAAGATGTAAGCATTCTGCAGGTTGTTCAGAATTGGAAAATGGACGTGGACTTGGAAAAAAAGTTTTTGTTTCCCCCAGACACCCACCCAGCCAACACACTTTTCGTCCCTCTTCCCTCCGGGAGAAGGCTCAGGGGCTTGAAGACTTGTACGGCCAGATTTGGGAACAGCTTCTTTCCAACTGTGATAAGAGTGCTGAACAGATCCTGACCTGGATCTGGGCCGTACCCTCCAAATATCCAGACCTGCCTCTGGGATTTTTTTGCACTACCTTATTTTCCATTTTTCTATTTTCTATTTATGATTTATAATTTAAATTTTTAATATTTACTAATTTTTACTATATTTAATATTTGTAATCCAGGGAGTGGGAAGCGCAGAATCAAATATCACTGTGATGATTGTACATTCTAGTGCCAATTATGTGGCGACAATAAAGTATAAAGTATAAAGCATAATTAGGTCTGATTAGGAATAGTCAAAATGGATTTGTGCATGGAAGGTCATGTTTGACAAATCTTATTGAATTTTTTGATCAGGTTACTAGGAAAGTTGACGAGGGTAAAGCGGTGGATGTTATCTGTATGGACTTCAGTAAGGCCTTTGACAAGGTGCCACACGGAAGGTTAGTTAGGAAGGTTCAATTGTTAGGCATTAATATCGAAGTAGTAAAATGGATTCAGCAGTGGCTGGATGGGAGATGCCAGAGAGTACTGGTGTATAACTGTTTGTCAGATTGGAGACCAGTGACTAGTGGTGTGCCTCAGGGATCTGTACTGGGTCCAATGTTGTTTGTCATATATATTAATGATCTGGATGATGGGGTGGTAAATTGGATTAGTAAGTATGCAGATAATACTAAGATAGGTGGCGTTGTGGATAATGAAGTAGATTTTCAAAGCTTGCAGAGAGATTTAGGCCAGTTAAAACAATGGGCTGAAAGATGGCAGATGGAGTTTAATGCTGAAAAATGTGAGGTGCTACATTTTGGTAGGACTAATCAAAATAGGACATACATGATAAATGATATGGAATTGACAAATTCAGTAGAACAGAGGGATCTAGGAATAAGGGTGTATAGTTCCCTGAAGGTGGAATCTCATGTGGATAGGGTGGTGAAGAAAGCTTTTCGTATGCTGGCCTTTTTAAATGAGAGCATTGAGTATAGGAGTTAGGATGTAATGTTGAAATTGCATAAGGCATTGGTGAGGCCAATTTTGGAGTATTCTGTACAGTTCTGGTCACCGAATTATAGGAAAGATGTCAAAGAAATTGAGAGAGTACAGAGGAGATTTACTAAACTGTTGCCTGGGTTTCATCTCCTAAGTTACAGAGAACGGTTGAACAAGTTAGGTCTTTATTCTTTGGAGCGTAGAGGGTTGAGGGGGACTTGATAGAGGTATTTAAAATTATGAGGGGGATAGATAGAGTTGACGTAGATAGGCTTTTTCCATTGAGAGTGGGAGAGATTCAAACAAGAGGACATGAGTTGAGAGTTAAAGGGCAAATGTTTAGGTGTAATATGAGGGGTAACCTCTTTACTCAGAGAGTGGTAGCTGTGTGGAACAAGCTTCCAGCAGAAGTGGTTGAGGCAGGTTCGATGTTGTCATTTGAAGTTAAATGGGATAGATATATGGACAGGAAAGGAATGGAGAGTTATGGGCTGAGTGCAGGTCGGTGGGACTAGGTGAGAGTAAGAGTTTGGCATGGACTAATAGGGCCGACATGGCCTGTTTCCATGCTGTAATTGTGATATGGTTATACGGTTATATGATTACCCTGGTCTCTTATCTCTTCCCCTCACCTGCCTATCACTTCATCATGGTGCTCCTCCTCCTTCCCTTTCTTCCATGGTCCACTCTCCTCTCCGATTGCATTCCTTCTTCTCCAGATCTTTATCTTTTCTATATCTCCCCTTCCCCACCCACCTGGCTTCACTTATCAGCTTCCAACTTGTTCTCCACCCTCTCCCCCAACCTTCTTATTCTTCCTTTCCAGTTCTGATGAAGGGTCTCAGCAGGAAATGTTGACTGCTTATTCAATTCTATTGATACTGCCTGGCCTGCTGAGTTCCTCCAGCATTTTTGAGTGTTGTTCTGTATTTCCAGCATCTGTAGAATCTCTTATGTTTATTGTGAGTTCATGACCGATGTAATGATTGGCTTATTTAACATTGCGGAAGCCAATTGAAATAGTTCCAAGCATTTGCTTAGACTTAGCAATTTTCCAGTGGGGTAATAGTAATTTCCAGCATAGACATTACATATATGTTGCAATAATAAATGCAACATCCTAACATAATGGAAGATAATTTTCCCCTTGTTGCAGTTGTAGGCATATAGAGGGTTAATAATAGTAAAATAGGATTTAGTTTGTGTTGATGTGATAACGGGGAACCAGTTCAATAATAGAAAGATTGAATGCAGCTGTAACTGCACTAAGGTACAGAGGCACAACATTATTGCTGTGGTTAAAACTTAGATTTGCTGTTAACTGAGATAGGAATTTGGATAATTAAGTGTTTCATTATGTAACAAAAACCTACTTTTACTGCCATTAAGTCGATGCAATGATGTAATCAGAGAAAAGTAACAAGCAAATTTAGTTAAAAGTTCAACGTAAATATATTATCAAAGAACATATATGTCACCATATACAACCCTGAGATTCATTTTCTTACTTAATAAATCAAGTAACTATAATAGAATCAATGAACTTGCATCAGTCCTCACTATGGAAGACACTGGGAGTGTGGTGGAAGTTCCAGGTGTCAGAGGACATGAAGTGTGTGAAGTTACTATTACTAGAGAGAAGGCTCTTGGGAAACTGAAAGGTCTGAAGTAGATAAATCATCTGAACCAGATGGTGTACACTCCAGGGTTCTGAAAGAGATGTGTGAAGAGATTGTGGAGACTTTAGTAATGATCTTTCAAGACTCATTAGATTCTGGAATGGTTCAGAAAGACTAGAACATGGCAAATATCACTCCATTCTTCAAGAAAGGAGAGAGGCAGAAGAAAGGAAACTATAGGCCAGTTAGTCTGAACTCAGTGGTTGGGAAGATGTTGGAGTCAATAATTAAGATTGAGGTCTCAGGTTTCTTGGAAGCGCAAGATAAAATGGGACAGAGTCAGCATAGGAAAATCAGCATTTTCAAGGAAAAATCTTTCTTGCCAAATCTGTTGGAAGCCTTTGAAGAAATAACAAGCAGGATAGACAAAGGAGAATCAGTTGACACTGTGTTCTTAGATTTTCAGAAGGCTTTTGACAAGGTGTTGCACGTGATGCTGCTTAACAAGTTATGTGTCCATGGTAATACAGGAAAGATTCTACCATGGACAAAGCAGAGGCAGAGTGGAAGGAGGCAAAGAATGGGAATAAACAGAATCTTTTCTGACTGGCTGCTGGAGACTATTGATGTTCCATTGAGTTGGGACAGATTCTTTTTTACGTTATATGTCAATAATTTGGATCATGGAGTTGAAGGCTTTATTGCAAAGTTTGCAGATCTTATGAAGATGGGTGGAGGAGCAGGTAACTTTTAGGAAATAGAGAGGCTACAGAGGTCTTGCACAGATTAGGAGTATGGGCAAAGGAGTGACAGATGGAAGACAGTGTCGGGAAGTGAATGGTCATGCACTTTGGTAGAAGAAAGGAAAGGGTTGATTATTTTCTAAATGGAGAGTAAATACAAAAAACTGAGTTGCAAAGAGATTTGTGAGTCCTTATGCAGGATTCCCTAAAGGTTAATTTTCAGATAGAGTTTGTGGGTGAGGAAGGTAAATGTAATGTCAGCATGCATTTCAAGAGGACTAGAATATAAAAACAACAATGTAATATTGATTCTTTATACACTACTGCTGAGGCCTTACTTAGAGCATTGTGTGTAGTTTTGGCTGCTTATCTTAGGAAGGATGTGTTGAAACTGGAGAGGGTTCAAGGGAGATTCACGAAAATGATTGCAGAATTGAATGGCTTGTCATATGAAGAGAGTTTCTTGTCTCTCGGCCTGTATTCACCAGAATTCAGAAGAATGAGGAGTGACCTAATTGAAATCTACCAAATGGTAAAATGCCTTGATAGAATGGATGTAGAGTGGATGTTTCCTACAGTGGGAGAGTCTAAGACCAGAAAACGCAGCCTCAGAATAGAGGGGTATCCTTTTAGAATGTAGATGAGGAGGAATTTCTTTAGTGGTGTATCTGTGGAATAATACTGCCTATATAGATAGTCATGCTTCAACCACTTCTTCTGGCAGCTCATTCCATGTACTCACCACCGTTTGCATGTAAAAGTTGTTCACCAGTTCCCTTTAATATTTTCCCATCTGTCCCAAAATCTATGCCCCCCTCCCATATTTGGACACCCCTACACTGTGGAGACACTGTTTTCATCCACCTTATCTATGCCTTTCATAATTTACACTTTCCTATAAGGTCACACCTCATTTTTCTATGTTCCAAGAAATTGTCCGGCCAAGCTCTTCCCATAGCTCAGGCTCTCTAGTCCTGGCAACATCCTTGTAAAGCTTTTCTGTGCACTTTCCAGTTTAATTGCACCTTTCCTGTAACAGTACGGACAAAACTCTAGAGCATTTCAAGTGCAACCTCATCAACAACCTACACGAATGAATATAATGTCCATACTTCTGTACTCAGTGCCCTGACTGAAGGGCAGTGTGCCAAACACCCTTTACATGACCTTCTCCACCGTTGATATGGCTTTCAATGAACTATGCACTTGTATGGTTGGTCCCTCTGTTCCATTATACTTTCAAGTGCTCTACCATTCATTGAAAGGTCTCTGGTAGCATTTGTAGAATTGTATACCTGTACAAAGAGTCATAAATCATTTTGAAGCCATACTTGACTTTTTATGCCGAGTGTAGATTTGTTGCTGTAAGTATTTTTGTCCCAATATTCTTCCTGAAATTATATTTCAGTAATCCAGGGCTCGCTAACAGTTGAGGCAGGTAACTGGTTGTTACATAATTGATGAAGTAGAATCAATAATTAATACACTAATAGAATCAGACAGCACAGAAGCAGAATCAACTGGTCCATGCTGACCAAGATGCCATCGAAGCTAGTTCCACTTGTCCACATTTGTCCCATATTCCTCTCAACCTTTCCTGTGCATGTACCTGTCCAAATGATTTTTAAATGTGATTATTGTACCTGCCTTAACTATTTCCTCTGGCAGCTATATTTCATGCATGCACTAACCTTTGCATGTAGAAGTTGTCCTTTAATTTTTTTCTCTTTGTAACTTAAACCTATGCCCTTTGGTTTTTGATTTCCTTTCCCTAAGAAAAAGACCATGTGCATTAAGCTAATCTATGTCCCTTATGATTTTATACACCTTTCTGCGGCTTCCTATTAGTGTCCAATGTTCCAGTGAATAAATTCCTACCCTACTCAACCTCTCTCTGTAAATCATGCCGTGAGTTCTCCCAACATTCTCATAAATAGTCTTTGCACTCTTTCCAGCTTCTGTTTAGCAGGGCAAATGAAACAGTATAAACTTCTTGTGTCCGGATCCTGAAACTTCTATACAATTGGATGAGATTCAGCAAAAGAAATGCAAGAGTTTAATGTGATCATTCAGCATCTGTTTTCAAGGCCACTTAGAGATAAGGCACCCTCTGAATATTCCTAACCAATACCATAGGTGTCTGAAGTATATAGTCTCTATGTTGTGAAACATAACTGTTGCTTTGAGGTTGTAACTTCTTTAAGGTATAGGTCACAGGATCAGCAGCACTCTGGTTTGTTTCAATCTTCTTGGAAATTTCCAGAACAGATCTGGGGGAAGTCTTGAATAAAGAAACCCAGTTTTCATTTGATCTCCTTTTGTCTCCTGCTTTGCACATGGGCTTTATGTTAAGATTTCTCATGTGGGTGATGAGGACAGAACATTCAAATCACAGCCAACAAAATGAAAATGTTGTTCTGCTTTAGTAGAGGAATCCAAGAAACACATATTTACTTATGGTGAGTTGAGCACAAAAAGAAATGGGTTTCATAAAAAATTGATTGCATGGAAGCTTCATAAGTATGGGAACGATAGACAGTATAGAATAACATGTCAGGAAATGATGAGAAGTGTTGATACAAATGCAGAGCAGTTGAAACAATTCAATAATAATCTGCAAATCAATAAACCACAAGAGCAAATTCATAGGCAAGAAAGTAGTTAAGGGCTAGAAGCAACTGTTTGAAATTGCCTGGTTTGATGGGTGAACAAGTATTGTGGTTGAGTGCTGGGTTTAAATAGGCTGCAGGTGACGAGTTGGAAATGAGTGATGGGTGATTCCTGTTAGCAGGATGGAGACTGGGAGGTGTCTGCCTGTACAGGCTTGACAGGAACCCACTCCCTCCAACCTGGCTGGCACCTGATGGCCCAGGGCAATTTAGATGTGTCCAGTGGAACTCCTCAATGTATTCTAGATGGACCAAGACCTCTCCTGTGGGTCACACCCTTTCTAGTTAACTAGGTACTGCACACCCCATCCATGATGATGTGAATCTATCGTCAGGTGAACTGTGTACACTGGACCACTTTCCACTATCATTGGGTGGGAGTTGCAGGCTCAGATGGGTTGAGTGGTCCATAGACAGTGGGGGCTGAAGGTAGGACACGTGGAAAGTAGGTGTGATCCTGAGGGTAGTAGCAGCTGGAGATAGTAACTGATGCAATGGGTAATCTTAAACGGACTGCTGAACAGGGTGAGACCTTGCAGGAGTTGGTTCACAAGGGTGGATCTTGGGTGGTCAGCCGAACACACACCCCAGGCCAGAGTGGTCTGTCTGAGTGCTGACAGTGGATACCCTGGTGGCAGTGGACTTGAACGGCTGCTAGGAAGGCCTTCTGTTTCCCCTTTTCCAAATATTCCAGCATCAGCAAACCAGGCAGGCAAGATATCCACTGTTTGCTCATTGGCAGGGAGGAATGGGGGTTTGTAGCCGTGAAGCACTTCAAAGCATGACATAGTAGTAGAAGAGGTGTGAAGATGGTGGGACAGTTCAGCCCACATGTGGAAGCTTTAGAGGCAGTGAAGCATTGCAGAAACTTCTCCACTTGCTGATTGGCTTTTTCTGACAGACCAATGGTATGCAGATGTTAGCCAGAGGACACACTCAGTGAAAAGCAGAGGAGGAAGCAGAAGGCTTGCCATGTGGAAATGAATTGTGGACTCTGGTCTGACACAATATCCTGGGGAAAGCTGTAGCCAACAGGAATCACTTTCAGGTGGACCTTAATATAATCTAGGCAGACAGGTGCACAAAGGTGTCAAATCTACTTGTATTCCATTTGACCATTAATGTCCCATTCAATAACATAGTGGAACAGTTGCAAAACCAGCACTTTCAGAAATCATGGAGAATCACAAGTAGAAGATGAGAGAGACAAGCTGTTATACATAATTCTGGAAAACCTGTCACAGCATTGCAAATTTTGGATCATCCTTTGAAAGATAAGCTTGTGTGTAGACTAATGGATGAATATCTTCAGTCCCAGTTAGTAAATAATTAAAGAACTGGCATTCAATTCAGGTATATCTGGCAAGCCACCTCTATAAGTACAGAAGTATTTCAGTAACTGTAGATGTTTGTGTATATGGAGTTTATAGGAAAATGGAAGAAAGACTAGTGAAAGATTTTAAGTGACCGGTCTAGATCATGTGATAACAAGTGGTTCAATAAAGATACAAAACTGTGATAATTTTTCAAAACTCGTTAGAGTCTGGACTAGTTCCTGAGGATTGGAGGGTGGCTAATGTAACCCCACTTTTTAAAAAAGAAGGGAGAGAGAAACCGGGGAATTATAGACCGGTTAGCCTAACGTCGGTGGTGGGGAAACTGCTGGAGTCAGTTATCAAAGATGTGATAACAGCACATTTGGAAAGCAGTGAAATCATCGGACAAAGTCAGCATGGATTTGTGAAAGGAAAATCATGTCCGACGAATCTCATAGAATTTTTTGAGGATGTAACTAGTAGAGTGGATGGGGAGAACCAGTGGATGTGGTATATTTGGATTTTCAAAAGGCTTTTGATGAGGTCCCACACAGGAGATTAGTGTGCAAACTTAAAGCACACGGTATTGGGGGTAAGGTATTGATGTGGATAGAGAATTGGTTAGCAGACAGGAAGCAAAGAGTGGGAATAAACGGGACCTTTTCAGAATGGTAGGCAGTGACTAGTGGGGTACCGCAAGGCTCAGTGCTGGGACCCCTGTTGTTTACAATATATAGTAATGACTTGGATGAGGGAATTAAATGCAGCATCTCCAAGTTTGCGGATGACACGAAGCTGGGCGGCAGTGTTAGCTGTGAGGAGGATGCTAAGAGGATGCAGGGTGACTTGGATAGGTTGGGTGAGTGGGCAAATTCATGGCAGATGCAATTTAATGTGGGTAAATGTGAAGTTATCCACTTTGGTGGCAAAAATAGGAAAACAGATTATTATCTGAATGGTGGCCGATTAGGAAAAGGGGAGGTGCAACGAGACCTGGGTGTCATTATATACCAGTCATTGAAAGTGGGCATGCAGGTACAGCAGGCGGTGAAAAAGGCGAATGGTATGCTGGCATTTATAGTGAGAGGATTCGAGTACAGGAGCAGGGAGGTACTACTGCAGTTGTACAAGGCCTTGGTGAGACCACACCTGGAGTATTGTGTGCAGTTTTGGTCCCCTAATCTGAGGAAAGACAGCCTTGCCATAGAGGGAGTACAAAGAAGGTTCACCAGATTGATTCCTGGGATGGCAGGACTTTCATATGAAGAAAGACTGGATAAACTAGGCTTGTACTCTTTGGAATTTAGAAGATTGAGGGGGGATCTTATTGAAACGTACAAAATCCTAAAGGGATTGGACAGGCTAGATGCAGGGGGATTGTTCCCGATGTTGGGGAAGTCCAGAACGAGGGGTCACAGTTTGAGGATAAGGGGGAAGCCTTTTAAGACTGAGATTAGGAAAAACTTCTTCACACAGGGAGTGGTGAATCTGTGGAATTCTCTGCCACAGGAAACAGTTGAGGCCAGTTCATTAGCTATATTTAAGAGGGAGTTAGATGTGGCCCTTGTGGCTACGGGGGTCAGGGGGTATGGAAGGAAGGCTGGGGTGGGGTTCTGAGTTGGATGATCAGCCATGATCATAATAAATGGCGGTGCAGGCTCGAAGGGCCAAATGGCCTACTCCTGCACTATTTTCTATGTTTCTATGTTTCTATGTTAAAACATTGGTGCTACTTCCATGGCAACCTCTCAATCAAGTCTGTCCATTTAGGGATGCCAAAATACTTCAACTGCTGAAGGAAAGACTTGTGGCATCTATGCAGGCGGCTGGATAGTACACAGACAATCAAACTAATGGTATTTAAGCAAAATCCCAAATGGAGTGGAAGCAATTATAGTCAAGACATAGAGAAAGGATGCTTATTAAGCACAATATGAGGAATGTAGTTTGAATACAATGCACGCAGGCACAGTATATAAATAATAAATAACTGTAATCTCACAATTAAAGGAACAATGTAAGTATTGATATAAATGCTGATAAGATTGCCAAAGTGTTGTTATGGGAAGATGTATTTCTCTTTAGAAGTTTAGTCAAATGCCACCAAGAGATGCACTTTATAATTAACAACATATACTGGTGAGATTCTGTGAATCTTAGAATGTGTGGTCCTTTCTAACAGGCAGAAGGCAAATCTACAAATTATATTGGCTGATCAGGCCAACTGAACTTTTAGGAAGAGATTGTGGGAAAATGTATGGTTAAATAAGTCATACCCATCTTTGAGGAGGCTTTTGCAATAATACGAAGATAAACTATGTTTGAGGATGCATACGCAAGTACTGGAGGGTATACGTGCTTCCAATGCTATTTGGAAAAAAACAGATGCTAGGCTGATATCTCATACCAGAAATATGAAAACGAACATTTTGACCACAGGGATTCCTTTGACGGCAATGAGAGTAACTGGAGCTATACAAAAAAAAAACAATTTTGTGTAATTTGAAGCAGGTGTACAATTAAGTATGCAAACACGAGGAAATATGCAGATGCTGGAAATTCAAGCAACACACACAAAATGCTGGTGGAACGCAGCAGGCCAGACAGGAACCATAGGAAGTAGCACAGACGACGTTTCGGGCCGAGATCCTTCATCAGTGCTGACGAAGGGTCTCGGCCCGAAAAGTCGACTGTGCTTTTTCCTATGGATGCTGTCTGGCCTGCTGCATTCCACCAGCATTTTGTGTGTGTTGCTTGTACAATTAAGTATTCTTTGTTTGGACAAATTCAGACATAAATGTCCATTTGAAGACATAAGTCATTTTTTTAACACAAGACATTATTGATCAGTCTGCACAGTACAGAAGGCTTTGAAGAAGCAAATTGTAGTGATTGATTGAATACATCAACAAAATATGACCCTGCAAATCCATATTGATACTACCCAAAAAGACAGTTCTACTGAAATGTTAATGTATAGGAGACTCAGAAAGTGATTAACCCATATAATAAATCTCAAGGGGAAAATAGAGGAGAAAAATATGATAATTATAAACATGCTGACAAAAATATGCTTGATAGAGTCTCGACAGATGTCCAAATAGATCAAAGGTCAGAGATGGTGGATGAGCACTGGATTTAGAATTGTGAAAATCGTTGATAGACCTCACAAAGTGCACAACAATCACCTACCTTTAGACTATAAGCCCAAGAGCAAAATAAAAAAGACTGTGAGGTTGAGGGAGTGGCCCATGATTTGCCAAAGAAAGTCCACCTATGATATTGCTGACAGGAGCAATGACAACGTATATCACAGGGACCTGAATTGGACGATACGCTGGATAACAGGCCCAGGACTCTGCCAGAATGTGTACAACAGTTAGTTCTGTTAAATTTGATAATTTGTAAAAAAAAGTTAATTTAATTTTAATGTTTTCATTTAATAAAGGGAAGGAAAGTAGCCAACATAATATTGATCATGTAAATAATTAACAGGAGAAAAACTACAGATGCTGGAAATCCAAGCAACACACACAAACTGCTGGAGGAACTCAGCAGGCCAGGCAGCATCAATGGAAAAGAGTGCATTCGATGTTTTGGGCCTGCTGAAGGATCTTGGCCCGGCATGTCGACTGTACTCTTTTCCATAGATACTGCCTGGTCTGCTGAGTTCCTCCAGCATTTTATGTACAATAATTCTCACTTTCAAGCTGTAACTTCTGTAAGGTTTGTGTCATGTGACAAAAGCTTTCTTGGATGCATATTTGTTCATAGAAAGATCCGGGGGGCAGTGTGTTCATCAGCCCTTCATTTGACGCTATTTCTGTATAACGTGTTTTTATTGGCAGACTCTGAAAATGGATTTTGTTGGATGCTAAAATTTCACAGAAAACGTTTCCCATAATACCCATTCTTATTGTGAAACAGATTTTTGTTTTAATTATTTATACTGTATATTGTGTAGGGCAACAGCACACCAGAGCAGTCTGGAACATGCAACACACTAGTGGAGTTTTCGTAAGTCAATACACTGCCTCATTGCAACACCCAATGTGCCTGTGATGCACAATTTGAAGCATAAGATTATTGGTTGATGGCATTCAACTGAAAGATAATAATGTCCAACATCTATTACTGAGTAATTATATAAACATATTTCTATTTCAGTGCAGACATATAGCTTAGCAGAAAATAATCAATACATTTTTAAGTGTTGTCCTTCAGCAGTGGTATGGTTATGTTGGCTGTGTTATATTCAAGCAAATTCCTCAATCAATATTAAGGGTAATTCTGGTAGAACAACTGAGTTCTTAATACTTCAGTGCAGAAATTATGTCTTGCCCTCTAATAAGTGTTAATAACTTGCTGTTAGTTGGAATCACTAATACCGGAATTTTTTACATCATGTGTACCATCTTGAGTTATTTTCCTTTTTTAATTTTTCTGCCTGATTAACTTAGTTTTCAATAATTTCTTTACAAGTTTCCAGTGCTTGTGGTTCTCTTAGCAGCTTGCCTTAATTAAGGAAGCTAATAAAAAACCTTCCTACAGAGAAAAAAAAGAGAGCTAGTAGAATAAAATAGCTAGTGAAAAAAAATAGTGGAATGATCAATCAAACATTTAATTTCCCAAAAAAACCAAAATTTATTTGCATTAATCTGCCACCTGAATTGAAATGTAACCATCTGATATACTGTGCTGCTGTGGTCGATTTGGCATCATTACGAGGGGTGATTGATAAGTTTGTGGCCTAAGGTAGAAAGCGATGAGTTATACGGCTCTCGTTAACGTGCAGTTCAAAGCTTTGAGTAATTATGCAGAAAGTTTGAAGTTAATAACTCATCTCCTTCTACCTTAGGACACAAACTTATCAATCACCCCAGATGAGTTATTAACTGATGAAACTTCAAACTTTCTGCATAATCACTCAAAGAGTTGAACTGCACGTGTATGTAACGAGAGCTGTATAACTCATCTCATTCTACCTTAGGCCACAAATTTATCAATTACCCCTCGTACTTTCAACATCAAACATCAATGCTTTAGTTTATGAGATGGTAACAAGATAGGGAGTAGATAGATCAAGACTATCGGGTCCAAAACACTCACCCTAAACAGTTGTCAATACGGACTTGTCTACTGATGTCCCACCTCCTAAATGTTGGGAACTGACAGAGAATGTGGGTAAGTTGGCCATAGAGGACCCCAAAAGTTCAGGCTTTCAACAAGTTAGACTAAACAAGATGGGCTGTTTCATTCTAAGAATCCATAACTTTCAGAGCGAAAGTCATCCACTGGAGACAAACTGTTCAATGTAAATGGGTGGGAAAGAGCTTACTTTGCTATTGTTATTTTGTCTTACTTTATTGTTGTTCTTGCTGTTGTTGCTGCTCACGTGGTTCTACTGAATATTGTCGGCATGCTGTGTTAGCACCAAAATGTGTGGTGGCACTTGCAGACCCCCACACATCCTTGGTTATTAACAAAAATAGTGGATTTTACCATATATTTTAATGCACGTGGAATAAATAAACCTGAATCTGAATCTGAAAACGTCTTTGTAACTTGCTGTTTCCATCTCCACAATCAGCTTTTGTTGCTCTAGTTTGAGCATCCTAGCCTTGGCTCACCTTGTTGCAGAGTACAACTTAGAAATAACTTGAAATTTCTTCTCAGCAGTCATGAGGATAAGAAATAGCAGATACCAGTGAAACGAAATGTAGAAGAATACTGGAGAATTTGGAATTTTGAAATAAAAACTTAAAATACAGAAAATACTTAACAGGTCAGACAGCATCTATGGAAAGATAAACAGAACAGGTTGAAGGCTCTTTGTCAGAATTGAGAAAGTGATAACGCAAGTTACTTTTAACTCTCACAGAGGAACGCACAGGACAAAAAGAATATTTCTGATTGGGTAACGGATTGTTTGTCATGGTGATAATTTAATGATGAAGACATCTGGTTGACAAGGTGAGTTAGAGAAAGGGGTCTCAACAAAGGGATATGTTAAGGCTAAGAAATATAGAACAATAGAAAATATTCTGCAGGTCAGGCTATGCTAGTGAAGAGTGAAAAGGCGCAGAACTGGAAATAAAAGTGAGGAACCACTTACACACAACAATAATCTTCCCTCTAAACAGAAATGTCATTGGTGCTCAGATCTATATGTTCTTGGTTTGCAGATGAATTAATGAGTATATAAGCAACACACATCAAAGTTGCTGGTGAACGCAGCAGGCCAGGCAGCATCTGTAGGAAGAGGTGCAGTTGACGTTTCAGGCCGAGACCCTTCGTCAGTATGTATTTGCGTACTAATATTGACTTGCATTTATGCTTTCACATATTCAAGAATCATTGTTTGGAATTGGTAATAAGTTTCCTAAAAGAGGAGAGTGAGGGCAAGAAGGTGAATTTTACACTGAAAGTAAGTGAGTTATTTAATAAATTGGGTGCCAGAGTGGGAGCTTCCTGCAAAGACTATAAGCAAGTAAGCAAAGTTTCATATACATAGCAGCTTCAGAATTTAGCATGTGTAAGGCATGTAGTGGTCCATTAATCCCCATGGGAGGGAAAGCTGGTAACTTAATAGAGCTAAATTTGAGTTTCTCAATAAGAATGAGTTTAATGGTAGTTGTTCAATATAACCAAGGTTAACAGGTTTTCCAAGCTCTCTGAAACTCACCAGTCTAAAATACTCCAAGCAGCTTAATAAGGATAGTATTAGTGGGAGCTCAGCTGATAAGAGTAATCTAATGTTACATAAAGCAGCCTCAAACTTCAGTCTTGTGTGACTCTGAAAGCCTTTTTGAGAGAATGCGAGCTTTTTTTTTCCCCCAGAAAACTGCAAAAAATTTTGTTAGTACTAGAGCCAATTGTGTGCAATATCTTCATCCTTGTGGACTAGCCTGATGCAGTTAGCAGGTCCGCACCAAAAAAATGAAATAATTAAAAATAAGGAAAATATCAAAAGCCCTCCGGCACTATTGTGAAGGTAAATAGAAAGTGAACATTTCAGGTCCAGATTTCTACATTCCACATTTAATCGACTGAAAGAAGCCAGTCAGCCCATCTCACTTAACCATTCTATTCTCCTCTATTGTTCACAAATTCCCTTCAACTTTTTTACCCACCTACAAATAAAGGATATTTTATAGTGACAAATGCAGTCCCAGAGAAAATATGAAAACCGCCCAGTAGACAGCATTGGAGATCATTGCAAATGTGAGGCATAGTTCCTCTAACCATGCCACTGTGCCAATAACCTTTCATGAAAGGTGGGTGCAGTTCATGAAGCATATTTAATCAAACCTGGAATCTCTCATAGGAAGCTGATCCTAGAATCCTTTACAGTTTAAATTCCCACAATTATAATAACAGCAATTCTCACTTCCCTGGGGTAAATGTTGGCTGGCATATGAATATGCTGGCATTGGATGGTATCTGTAAAACTCATTATCTCTTCCCAGAATATAGGCCACAAAGTTTGCTGATCAGGGTCTCTGAAGGGAGATATGATCTGGAAACAGGCTAAGGTCTGGAAATTAATGCTTTCTACTGAGGCAGATCAAAACATTTGGACAAAGGTTAAAGATTTGATGGGGTCAAATAGACACTATCAAGTGTATGTGTGTGTGTGTGTTGGAATTGAGTTTAAAGTTCCAAGTAAAAACTATTAACCGAGTACACCACATACAACTCAGAGGTTTTTTTCTGTGGGCATACTTAGCAAATCTATAGAAAAGTAACTGTAAATATCAGGAACAATAAACTGTAAAGAAACTGTGCAAATGCAGGTATAAATAAATAGCAATAAAAAAAAGAATGATATAACAATATAACAGAGACCTTAAATGAGTGCAGTTATCCCTTTTTGTACAAGAGCCTGATGGTTGATGGGTACTAACTATTCTTGAACCTGGTGGTGTGACTCCTGAAGCATTTGTACCTTCTTATCGATGGTAGCAGTGAGAAAAGAGCATGGCCAGGTGGTGAGAACCCTTGATGATGGATGCTGCTTTTCTGCAGCAACATTTCATGTACTTGTGCTCAATGGTTGGAAGGTTTATATCCACAATGTACTGGGCCAAATCCACTACCTTTTGTTGGGTGTTCCTCTACCAGCCTGTAATGCTGCCAGTCAGCACATTTCCCATCATACATCCACATAAGTTTTCCAAGGTTTTTGATGGTATGCCGAACCTCTACAGACTCCAGAGGAAATAGAGGCAATGTTGTGTTTTCTTCACAATAATGTTTAAATGATGGGTCTGGGACAGGTCCTCTGAGATAGTGACCCCCAGGAATTAAATTTACTGGCCCTCTCCATCTTTGATTCTCCGACGATTACTAGATCATGGACCTCTGGTTTTACTCTCCTGAAGTCTATAATCAGTTCCTTGGTCTTTAACCAAGTTCTCAGTCTCCTCCTGTATGCTGATTCATTACCCCCTTTGATACAGCCCACAACTGTGCTGCATTCAGCAAACTTGTATATAGTGATGGAACTGTACTTAGCCACACAGTCACAGGGTTTAGGGGCTTCTGGTGTCGGAGAAGAGCAGCTCAGTTCATGATTGAATTTTCTGATGACCAGCTGCATAAAGATGCTGTGGATCTACTTCTGAGGGACAGCAGAAATGTCTGGAGCAAATTTGAAAGGTAAAATAAAAACTAGTTTGGTTCTCTGTTAATAACTGGGAAAAACTTAGTTATCAGGTGTGATATGCACTCAGGGGGCACTTGGTGCACTTGGTGTAGGTTTAGTCTGTTCCCTACATTCCTGCTGCATGAATCACCAGGGATATTTTCCAATTTATATGAGGATCCAGGAAGGAACAGGTCCATCAGATTGAATTTGCACTTATCACAATTTCCACCTTTTTGTGCAGCTGTATCAGTTTGTGTGTCAACTCAAAGTATGTGAACACTAAATGTAACTATTTACTAAGATTCTACCTCTCCCTTGTATTGCAAAAGGTAGGGCTGGTCCTGTTACCATGCAACTGTGGTCTCAGTCAGCTGGATGTTGCTACATTATCTGTCATTTGCAAAGAGTACTTCCTTTGATCACAAGACCATCAGGTGGTGGTCAGTGGGGAATGTATTCTGGACACTGTGGACAAGGACCACATGGATTTTGTGAGATTTCTCCGCAAGTAAACAGTCCAAAGGGTCTGGGCTCGAAAGATTGGCTATACATTTTTCCATAGATGCTGCCTGGCCTGCTGAGTTCCTCCAGCATTTTGTATGTGTTGCTTGGATTTCCAGCAACTGCAGCTTTTCTCTTGTTTGTAATTTGCTGAGAGGTTGTGGAGAAGAATACAGAGTCCATATTCCAGATCATCCCCTAAGCTGAATATTAGAGGACTCTGACCTACAAGTTATACCCAGGGGGATACATTGAAACAGACATCAAGTGCAGGGGGATTCTCATCAACTCAGTGAAAGGTACCCTGTGGTTTGCCTGAAATGTGTTGGTCTTCCAACATTGTGAAATGGGTATAATGTCCAGGCTGTAAGAGTATGTTTTGAGGTAACGCTGAAGCTCTGTGGAGAAAGACACAGTCTACCACACATGGAGGGACAAAGCTGGGTGGGGACGCATCTTGAACAATGAAAGAGGTATCCCTTCAGGGAGCTTTGTTGCTACATTTGCCTTGCATCTCTTTAAACATTTAGACTACTGAATGTACACTAGTACGGTGGTGTAGTGATTAGTACAAACCTATACAGGGCCAGCAATTAGAATTCAATTCCCACCACTCTTTTAGGAGCTTGCACATTCTCCCTGTGAACACAGGGGCTTCGTCCAGGTGTTCCAGTTTCCTATCACATTCCAAAGATGTATGGGCTTGGGTTAATAAGTTGTGAACATCTTGTGTTAGCATCAGAACCACAACATTTGTGAGATCTCATACTCTGTTTATCATTGGCATAAATGATGCATTTCACTGTATGTTTTGGTGTTTTGACATACATGTGGCAAATAAAGTTATCTTTTTTAGATTATGAAGACGCGTAGTCCCCTTTTATTGTCATTTAGTAATGCATGCATTAAGAAATGATACATTATTTCCTCCGGTGTGATATCACAAAAAACACAGGACAAACCAAGACTGAAAAATCTGACAAAACCACATAATTATACATATAGTTACAACAGTGCACAATACCATAACTTGATGAAGAAGTCCGTGAGCGCACTAAAGTTCAAAGTTTCTCAAATGTCTCAATTCTCTCTTTATATTTTCTAACAACCATGAATGTAAAGTTTTTGCATTATTTATTCTTTTGTATCTAATGTTACGGACATGATTTTTACTGGTAATGCTGTAGGGTATTTCACTTAGTAGCTTTCTGTAAAATCAGTGTGTCCTGCTCATGGAATGTTTTGGTTTCGGCTGAAGATAAGGGGCTATGATATTCAACTTAGGAATGTTGTGTAAGTCAATCAGGGAGGTGGATTCTGGAGAATGTTCTAGAGAGACATGGTTGGAGAGATTTGTGACAGACACTGGTGGGGTTCATGGTCTTTTTGGAGGGAGATGCGGAGAGGTCAGGTGGGAAGATGGCTGAGAATGCCATGGGAAGAGGTGTCCCTATTGCGTAAAGAGCTTTGTGCAGATGAATGGCTCCAAGGAGAAGGGGCTAATACTCCCATGTGAGAGCCTATTTGCTCCAGATGGATTTTGAGTGATGTTTGGAATGTGATGTGTCCTTTCACACAAGCCGTCAGAGCAGCATATGAGTAAAAAGAACAACTTCAAGATGAGCTCCAGGTTTATGTGCACATTTGGGTGAACTGAAATGGGCCTTTTCCCCCCTTTTCTTTTGTTTCCTACCAACTGTTCCATAAAGCTGAAATTTGTAAATATACTCTCTTTATAATTTTATGTGGTGTATGATCTGTTATTTCATGCCAACCAACAATTGAATATGGGCAGTACTAACACAGCACTAACTCAAATCGAGGTTTCTTTGATCAGAGCACCATGACGTTACTATTTGACTAAACCCCAAATGATACCGACCCTAAACATATACATGGAGAAGCATGGCACCTAGTCAATGAGATCAGCAGACGGAAGAAGTCCCCATCAGGTCAAATAAGTGGTAAAGCAGTAGAGGACTGTGTCCAGACATGGTTTACCCACTTTAAGAACCTGCTGAGAAACCCTCCAACGATCATGGAAGAAGAAGAGAACATACCCACGACACTAACGCAAGTCGACATCGATGACGGCCCATTGAGGAACTGAAGAAAGTCAAATATGCACTCAAACAGGGCAGGAGTGCTGAAACAGATGGGATACCACCAGATGTCCTAAGAACTGCGACCTGGATGACATCTTGCTGGACATACGTAATATGGCACTGATGAAAGGCGACAAACCAGAATGGTGGTCACTCTCAAACATTATCCCAGTCCCCAGGTCTGGATCCCACACAAAGACAGATAACTACCGTGGTATCAGCTTGACCTGCATCTTAGCAAAGTGATATAGTCGGTTGATCTTGAACAGGATTCGCACCACCATTGACCCCAAGCTAAGATTCAATCAGAATGGTTTTTGGCAGAAGCGCACAACAGTAATGAAAATACTTGCTCTCCATAGAATCACTGAGGAAGTCAAGAACAACTGACCAACCGTGCTTACTTTCATTGATTTTAGCAAAGCTTTTGATTCCATTCACCGAGGTAGAATGCTGAAAATCCTGAAAGCTTATGGAGCGCCAAACCAGCTACTGAGAGCAATAGAGTCCAGCTATACTAAAACCATGACGAAAGTTGTATCATCAAATGGAAAAACAGCAGAGTTTGAGCTCCTTGCTGATGTGCTGCAAGGAGACTCTCTGGCATCCTACATCTTTATAATCGGCCTTGATTACGCTCTACGTCAAGCTACCAAAGATCATGACAAGCTTGGTTTTACCATAAAACCAGGATGAACCAAAAGAGTCAGACCAGTTACGCTCACAGATCTCGATTTTTCAGATGACATAGTCCTGCTATCTGACCAGATGGAGAAACCACAGCAGCTACCAACAAAAGTGGAAATTGAGTGCAATAAAGTTGGACTTCACCTAAACAGTACATGGCATTTAACTGCGATGAAGGTACTCTCAAGACCGTAAAGAATGATATCAATAAGAAAGTCTTTGACTTCAAGTACCTTGGATCAAGAATGATGAGTTCAGAGAATGACATAAAGGTACGGAAGGTGCAGGCGTGGAGGGCTATGAACGACATGAAGGAAATCTGGAAGTCGAACCTGACAGAGGGCTTAAAAAGAGGATCTTATTAGCAGCCATAGAGTCCATTCTCATGTATGGATGTGAGACATGGACACTCAAAAAGACTATGGGAAAGTCTCTAGATGGTTGCTATACACGAATGCTCCGGGTGGCTCTTGATGTGAGTTGGCAACAGCACATGACAAACGTCGAGCTCTATGACGACCTACCAATGCTCACCACTAAAATCAAGGAGAGAAGACTGCAACTAGCGGGGCACTGTCTACGCCACCCCGAGCTACCTGCCAGCCTAGTCATCACATAGGAGGATGAACCCAGGGCGCCCTCCCAAGACTATGGTCAACATGCTCCTAGAAGACAGCGGTATGGCTAACATAGATGAACTGAACACACTGATGAGGGAAAGGGAGAAATAGAAAGTCCGTCATCGTGCCCGACTCTAGCCCCCTATGCCTAAACCGACGTAGTAGTAGTGAACATATATTCTTTATGAAAGTTGGCCTTCTCACGGCTGAGTCCAATGACTGTTAGCGGAGCTGGCTAATGAACCAAGTTTGCATACAGGCCCGGTGAAAGGGGTCACAGGTATATTTTTTGTAATGGATTAGGTTATTTTTTGAAATAAGAAGTATCTTTCAGCTAAGCTAACTGGTGACATGTGACATTTTTCCATTGTTCTTCTTCATTCAGTTTCATGACAGGTGACAGACTCCTGCTCTATATTGCTGTGTTGTAGTGTAATTTTTTTTACAATTTTAAAAATTATTTCTAAGCCTTTGCAGAAACATTGCTCTAACATGCCACAGTAGTGCAACTAGTGGAAATGCCAGACACCTGGGTACCCAATTTCTGCCTATGTAGAGTTTACACATTCTCTCTTTTCTCTGCATTGCTTTTCTTTGGGTGATTCGGTTTCCCCTCACATATCAAAGAGGTGCAGGTTGGTGGGCTAATTTCACTGTAAAATCCCTCCAGTACGTAGGTGAGTGGTGGAATCTGAGAGGAACTCTTCAGAATAAAATGGGATGAATGTAGGATTGCTGTAAATGGGTTGTTGATAGTGATGACAGTGGGACAAAGAGGCTATTTATATGCTGTCTCTATGAATAACACAGCAAAAATGCATTCTTGGCAGCATTATATAGCAAAGATATTTCTCACAGTCAATTTCATGTTTTCAGAGAGTTTGTAATACTTATTCCATTTAGTCTATGATGACCATTGTATTTCAGTCACTGTTCTGCACAGTCTGACAGCCACTGGGGTACAAGGGTTATCCCTCCCTTTCATAGCCTTTCCTCCCTCTTCACTCTGTTACTGGCACATCATTTGTCAAAGCCTGTGGTGTAATAATGATTTTATGTCTACTTTCATTGACCTCTGTTAACACCTGCTGAAGTCAGTAAGTATTTGTCAAAATCAGGTAGATTATTTCTGTAATTAATGTATTGAATCTGATCCTATTGACACTGGATTTGTGTTATTGAGTTTTATAGTAGGTGTATATATTTGCCTGAAAGAGCATAAAGTAGAGAAAAATGATGTGTGGCTTAACCACAGAAACTTTGTCACTGCAGCTGTCAATATCAAGGAATAAGAAATACATCAGCAATTGTAATTGTATAACCCTTTGTTGACAATGAAGCACTTTTGGATATAAAGGAAGGCCCCATATTAATGCATTGCTGACATGTTGTAAACCACATCATTCTTTTATTTGATATTCATGAACAAAAACATCTCATCGGAATATTTAATATGTGATACTAAATAATCTTAGTACTATTTCCCATGCTGTTAGACACCTACTTTTTCCCCTGAAGAGCCTAACACTGGACCTCATTCTGCATTGCAAGGGTGTACAGTTGACAAGAGAACATATCAATTAGGAAGGTACTGGGGATTAATGGCTGAGCTGACAATCAGCAGGAGGGAAGAGCAGGAATGAATGAGGACTTGAGGAAAATGGCTGAGGTGAGATATGTTAAGAGATCATTAAAGCTTCACCATAGCTTCAGGATAGAAAGTCCATGGTTTTGACTAATAGTAATTAATGATGTTTTCTTTGAATGTAACCTCAAGAAGAGCACTACTGCCTCTGGCTGATGGAACAACTTGCATATGTAGTTTTCAGTGGTCCCAAGAGCTTTCTGGTAAGTAAATGCCTTCTGAAGTGTTGCTATTATTGTAATGCTGGGAAAACAATAAGTGAAAGAAGTTACTAAGAACATCAATACAATAATGACCTGATAATCATTTTTTAATGTTATTGATTAAATGATAATTATCAATCAGAACACTAGTTATAACTCCTCCAAAATAGTGCAACTGATCTAAAGTGGCATTTGGAATTTCTATTCAGTATTAAAGAAATTTTATAATTAACAAAACATAATTCCCTTAGTAGAGTGACAAACTGGATATTTGCATTCAGGACACAAAATTACATTATAAGCACACAAGGATCCAACTCAGTTGAGTGTTGACAACTGATTCATAGATGACAAACATGAAGTGTGAATCTCAAATAGTTCCTGCTACTCTGTATTTAACCTTTGCTTCAGGTGTGTGTACAAATTGCAATTTGAATATTTCTAATATGTTAGGTGTCATAATTCCAACCAGAAATGTGCATTTCTTTCCTTATGACCTTATTTGGAAAATGGGTCATATTACAATTTTAGTTATGCCCAGGTGACAGAATGCCAAGCTGTTGTAGCATGGGAAGTAGAGATAGTGGTGGGGATGTGGAGAAAAGTATCCAAATAAAAGCATACATGGACTTAACGAAATGTCACACCTTTTCAGTAGCTAGTTTGTAATCCAACTCCAGCTTCTACTCATTTACATGTTAAACATCACTTAAATGATGATGGCAATGGTTTATCCTGCAAAAAAGTCTATAACCATAGAAAGAGGTGCCATAGGATAAGAATATGTACAATTGTTGTTGGCAGAATTAAGAAACTGCAAGGGTAAAAAGACCCTAATGGGAGTTGTATACAGGCATCCAAACAGTACACAGGATATGAGAGATTAGAAACATAGAAACATAGAATCATAGAAAATAGGTGCAGGAGTAGACCATTCGGCCCTTTGAGCCTGCACCGCAATTCAGTATGATCATGGCTGATCATCCAACTCAGAACCCTGTACCTGCCTTCTCTCCATACCCCCTGATCCCTTTAGTCACAAGGGCCATATCTAACTCCCTCTTAAATATAGAAAAACCACAGAAACCATAGAAAAACTACAGCACAGAAACAGGCTTTTTGGCCCTTCTTGGCTGTGCCGAACCATTTTCTGCCTAGTCCCACTGACCTGCACACGGACCATATCCCTCCATACAGCTCCCATCCATGTATCTATCCAATTTATTCTTAAATGTTAAAAAAGAACCAGCATTTACCACCTCATCTGGCAGCTCATTCCATACTCCCACCACTTTTTGTGTGAAGAAGCCCCCACTAATGTCCCCTTTAAACTTCCCCCCCCTCACCCTTAACCCATGTCCTCTGTTTTTATTCTCCCCTTGCCTCAGTGGAAAAAGCCTGCTTGCATTCACTCTATCTATACCCATCATAATTTTATATACCTCTATCAAATCTCCCCTCGTTCTTCTACGCTCCGGGGAATAAAGTCCTAACCTATTCAACCTTTATCTGTAACTGAGTTTCTCAAGTCCCGGCAACATCCTTGTAAACCTTCTCTGCACTCTTTCACAAGATCACAAGATCACAAGAAAAAGGAGCAGAAGTAGGCCATTTGGCCCATCAAGTCTGCTCCGCAGCTCCCCCATGAGTTAAACTATTCACCCATCTAGTTCCAATTTCCGGCTTTTTCCCCATATCCCTTGATACCCTGACTAATTAGATACCTGTCAATCTCCTCCTTAAACACCCTCAATGATCGGGCCTCCACAGCCATATGTGGCAACGAATTCCACAAATCCACGACCCTCTGGCTAAAAAAATTTCTCCTCATCTTTGTTTTAACTGGGTACCCTCTAATTCTAAGACTATGGCCTTTTGTCCTGGACTCACCCACCAAGGGAAACAACCTTTCCACATCTACTCTGTCCAACGCTTTCAACATTTGAAACGTTTCTATGAGATCCCCTCTCATTCTTCTATACTCTAATGAATACAATCCAAGAGCGGACAGACGCTCCTCATATGTTAGCCCCTGCATTCCAGGAATCATCCTTGTAAATCTTCTCTGAACTCTCTCCAACATCAGTATATCCTTTCTAAGATAGGGGGCCCAAAACTGCACACAGTATTCCAAATGAGGTCTCACTAATGCCCCATAGAGCCTCATCAACACCTCCTTACTCTTATACACTATTCCTCTTGAAATGAATGCCAACATAGCATTCGCTTTCCTTACCGCCAATCCAACTTGGTGGTTAACCTTTAGGCTATCCTGCACAAAGACCCCCAAGTCCCTTTGCACTTCTGATTTTTGAATTTTCTCCCCATCTAAATAATAATCTGCCCGATTATTTCTTCTTCCAAAATGTACAACCGTACATTTGTCAATGTTGTATCTCATCTGCCATTTCTTTGCCCACTCTCCTAAACTGACTAAGTCTCTCTGCAACCTTTCCGTTTCTTCAACATTTCCTGCTCCTCCTCCTATCTTGGTGTCATCTGCAAACTTGGCCACAAAACCATTTAATCCATAATCCAAATCATCGATATACATCGTAAAAAGAAGCGGCCCCAACACCGACCCCTGCGGAACACCACTAGTAACCGGCAACCAATCAGAATAAGATCCCTTTATTCCCACCCTTTGCTTTCTGCCTATCAGCCAATGCTCCACCCATTTCAATATCTTTCCTATAATTCCATGGGCTCTCATCTTATAAAGCAGCCTCATATGCGGCACCTTATCGAAAGCCTTTTGAAAATCCAAATACACAACATCCACAGCCTCTCCCTTGTCAAGCTTATTCGAGATTACCTCAAAAAATTCCAATAAGTTGGTAAGGCAGGATCTTCCCTTCATGAAACCATGCTGGCTTCGACCTATCTTGTCATGCATCTCGAGGTATTTCATAACCTCGTCCTTGAGGATTGACTCCAATATCTTTCGAACCACCGATGTCAGACTAATAGGTCTGTAATTTTCTTTTTGCTGCCTCCTCCCTTTCTTAAATAGCGGAACTACATTTGCGACCTTCCAGTCCTCCGGAACCATGCCAGAGTCTATTGATTCCTGGAAGATCACTTCCAGTGCTTCCATAATCTCCAAAGCCACCTCCTTCAGAACCCTTGGGTGCACCTCATCCGGGCCGGGAGACCTATCTATTCTTAGTCCACTTAGCTTCCCAAGCACTTTCTCTCTAGTTATCTTGACTGTACCTAATTCTATTCCCTGATATCTCTGGCTATCAGGTATATTGCTCATGTCTTCCACTGTGAAGACTGAGGCAAAATACTCATTCAGTTCCTCTGCCATCTCTTTATTATCCATTGTAATTACTCTAGCATCATTTTCAATCGGTCCCATATCTACCCTTGTCACTCTTTTACTCTTCATATATTTAAAAAAACTCTTAGTATCCTTTTTTATGTTAATCGCCAACTTCCTTTCATAATTCTTCTTTCCTTTCCTAATGACTTTCTTAGTTTCTTTCTGTAAGTTTTTAAAGGTCTTCCAGTCCTCATTTTTCCCACTAATTTTTGCTTCCTTGTACACCGTTTCTTTTGCTTTTATTTTTGCCTTAACCTCTCCCGTTAGCCACATTTGTGCCATTTTTCCACTCATGATTTTCTTTTTTCTTGGAATATATTTTCCTGCATTTTCCTTATTTCTTGTAGGAATTTCATCCAATTCTGCTCTGCTGTCCCTCCATTTAGTTTACTTTTCCAATTGACTTGGGTCAGTTCCTCTCTCATACCACCGTAATTTCCCCTGTTCCACTGAAATATCAATACACCTGATACCAGCTTCTCCTTTTCAAATTTGAAACTGAACTCAATCATATTATGATCACTACTTCCAAGAGGTTCCTTTACCTCCAGCTCCCTAATCGCCTCAGGTTCATTACACAGCACCCAATCCAAAACAGCCGGTCCCCTGGTGGGCTTCTGGACAAGTTGCTCCAAAAAGCTATCCTGTAGGCATTCTACAAACTCCCTCTCCTGAGATCCATTACCTTCCCGACTTTCCCAATCGACCTTCATATTAAAATCCCCCATAATTATCTTGACATTGTTCTTCTGACACGCTTTTTCTATTTCCAGCTGCAACTTGTAGTCCACATCCCGACTGCTGTTTGGAGGCCTGTATATAACTGCTATTAGTGTCAACCTTATTTATATTCTTCCTGTAATTTGGTGACCGAAACTGAACACAATACTCCAGATTCGGCCTCACCAATGCCTTAAACAACCTCATCATAACAATCCAGCTCTTATACTCAATACTTTGATTAATAAAGGCCAATGTACCAAAAGCTCTCTTTACAACCCTATCTACCTATGACGCCACTTTTAGGGAATTTTGTATCTGTATTCCCAGATCCCTCTGTTCTTCTGCACTCCTCAGTGCCTTACCATTAACCCTGTATGTTCTACCTTGGTTTGTCCTTCCAAAGTGCAATACCTCACACTTGTCTGTATTAAATTCCATCTGCCATTTCTCAGCCCATATTTCCAGCTGGTGCAAGTCCCTCTGCAGGCTCTGAAAACCTCCCTCACTGTCTACTACACCTCCAATCTTTGTATCGTCAGCAAATTTGCTGATCTAATTTACCACATTATCATCCAGATCATTGATATAGATGACAAATAGCAATGGACCCAGCACTGATCCCTGTGGCACACCACTAGTCACAGGCCTCCACTTGGAGAAGCAATTCTCTACTACCACTCTTTGGCTTCTTCCATTGAGCCAATGTCTAATCCAATTTACCACCTCTCCATGTATACCTAGCGACTGAATTTTCCTAACTAACCTCCCATGCGGGACCTTGTCAAAGGCCTTACTGAAGTCCATGTAGACAATATCCACTGCCTTCCCTTCATCCACTTTCCTGGTAACCTCCTTGAAAAACTCAAATAGAGTGGTCAAACATGACCTACCATGCACAGAGCCATGTTGACTCTCCCTAATAAGTCCTTGTCTATCCAAATGCTTGTAGATTCTGTCTCTTAGTACTCCCTCCAATAATTTACCTACTACCGACGTTAAATTTACCGGCCTATAATTTCCCGGATTATTTTTCGATCCTTTTTTAAACAACGGAACAACATGAGCCAGCACCTCACCTGTAGACAGCGACATTTTAAATATTTCTGCCAGGGCCACTGCAATTTCAACACTAGTCTCCTTCAAGGTCTGAGGGAACACCCTGTTAGGTCCCGGGGATTTATACACTTTAATTTTCCTCAAGACAGCAATCACCTCCTCCTTTTCAATCTGTACAGTTTTCATGAGCTCACTACTTGTTTCCCTTAATTCCATAGACTTCATGCCAGTTTCCTTTGTAAATACAGACGCAAAAAACCTATGTAAGATCTCCCCCATTTCCTTTGGTTCCGCACATAGCCGACCACTCTGATCTTCAAGAGGACCAATTTTATCCCTTACAATCCTTTTGCTCTTAATATACCTGTAAAAGATCGTTGGATTATCCTTCACTTTGACTGCCAAGGCAACCTCATGTCTTCTTTTTGCCCTCCTGATTTCTTTCTTAAGTATTTTCTTGCACTTCTTATACTCCTCAAGCACCTGATTTACCCCCTGTTTCCTATACGTGTCATACAACCCCCTCTTCTTCTTTATCAGAGTTGCAATATCCCTTGAGAACCAATGAACTGGCCTCAACTGTTTCCTGTGGCAGAGAATTCCACAGATTCACCGCTCTCTGTGTGAAGAAGTTTTTCCTCATCTCAGTCCTAAAAGGCTTCCCCTTTATCCTCAAACTGTGACCCCTCGTTCTGGACTTTCGGGAACAATCTTCCTGCATCTAGCCTGTCCAATCCCTTTAGAATTTTATACGTTTCAATAAGATCCCCCCTCAATCTTCTAAATTCCAGAGAGTATAAGCCTAGTCGATCCAGTCTTTCATCATATGAAAGTCCTGCCATCCCAGGAATCAAGCTGGTGAACCTTCTTTGTACTCCGTCTATGGCAAGAATGTCTTTCCTCAGATTAGGGGACCAAAACTGCACACAATACTCCAGGTGTGGTCTCACCAATGCCTTGTACAACAGCAGTAGTACCTCCCTGCTCCTGTACGCGAATCTACTTGCAATGAATGCCAGTGTACCATTCGCTTTTTTCACCGCCTGCTGTACCTGCATGCCAACTTTCAATGACTGATGTACAATGACACCCAGGTCTCATTGCACCTCCCCTTTTCCTAATCGGCCACCATTCAGATAATGATATGTTTTCCTGTTCTTGCCACCAAAGTGGATAACCTCACATTTATCCACATTAAATTGCATCTGCCATGAATTTGTCCACTCACCTAACCTATCCAAGTCACCCTGCATCCTCTTTGCATCCTCCTCACAGCTAACACTGCTGCCCAGCTTTGTGTCATCCACAAACTTGGAGATGCTGCATTTAATTCCCTCATCTAAGTCATTAATATATATTGTAAACAACTGGGGTCCCAGCACTGAGCCTTGCGGTACCCCTCTTGTCACTGCCTGCCATTCTGAAAAGGTCCCATTTATTCCCACTCTTTGCTTCCTGTCTGCCAACCAATTCTCTATCCACATCAATACCATACCCCCAATACTCAATTACATTGAGAGACAGAAGAATCATATAAAAGGGTAATGTTGTGATAGTCAAGGGGGATTTCAATATACAGATAGATTGGAAAAATTCCCAAGAGAGGGATTCTGTAGAATCCCTATGAGATGGCTTTGTGGAGCAGCTTGTGTTTAGGCTCACTAGGGGAACTGCAATCCTGGGTTGCGTGTTATGTAAAGACCAAGATTTGATTAGGGAGCTTAAGGTAAAGGAACCCTTCAGAATCAGTGATCATAATTTTGATGGAATTCATTGTGCACTTTGAGAAGGGAAGCTGAAGTTAAATATATCAGTATTACAGTAGATTAAACAAAATTACAGAAGCTTGAGAGTGGAGCTAGCTGAAGTTGATTGGAAGGGGACACTAGCACAGATGACAGCAGATCAGCAGTGGCTGGAATTTCTGGGAGCAATTCAGAAGATGCAAGAAAGATATATACCAAAAATGAAGAACTATTCCGAAGGGACGATGGCTGGCAAGGAAAGTTAAAAACAGCATAAAACAAAAGAGAAGAGAGGTCATATAATACAGCAATAATTAGTGGGAAGTTAGAAGATTGGGAAATTTTTAAAAACCAACAGAAGGCATCTAAACAAGTAAAAAAGAGAAAAATATGAAATACATAGGTAAGATAGCCAATAATATAAAACAGGATACAATAAGTTTATCAGATACATAAAGAGTAAAAGAGAGATGAGAGTGGATATTGGTCTGCTGGAAATGATGTTGAAGAGGTGGGACACAAAGAAACGGCAGATGAACTGATTAAGTATTATTGCATCAGTCTTCACTGTGAAAGACACTAGCAAAATGCCACAATACAAGAGAATCAGGTAACAGAAGTTCATGCTGTTGCTATTACTAAGGAGAAGGTGCTTGGGAAACTGAAAAGTTGGAAGGTAGATGAGGAAAAATTTCTTTAGCTGGATGCTGGTGAATCTGTGAAATTCACTGCCACAGACAGCTGTGCAGGCCAAGTCACTGGGTAAAGTTAAGGCAGAAGTTGATAGGTTCTTGATTAATTAGTGTGTCAAAGGTTATGGGAAGAAGGCAGGGGAATGGAGTTGAGAAGGACAATAAATCAGCCATGATACAATGGCAAAGCAGCAATATGCCGAATCACCTGATTATGTTCCTATGTTGAATGGTCAGTCCTGGGGAAATAACAATGTTTTGATAACATTACAATAAACGCTATATTAACCAGTCCTCTGAGTTTCTGTTGAGCAGGTGATGACTTTAACTTAAAACTTTAGTCTGGAAACAGATGGAATTAGATACCGTAGCACGTCTACTCAGTACTATTCACCATTACGTACATATTTAATTTATCAAAAAAAAATCAGTAAGATTCAAAAACTCTGTACACCAGCAACTTTGATGTATGTAGCAAAATATCAGTTTTATCAAAGTTGAGTTTAGGAGGTTAGAGTGCTGTAAAAAAGAATCTTCGGCCTTTCTCTCTGTACTGCTTTACAATTTCTCCAATTCTTCTGTATCATTCAGGACAATATTGCTAATTGTCTGTCTTTCTTACTTCCTGAAATCATGGAATACTTAGAATTTTATTACCACTGGATTCCCAGAACAAATGCAGATCGATTTGGAGCATATTATAATTTTATGAAGGTGGCTGCATTTCTGATTTTGCTGTCTTCTTGGCAAGAGGTTAATATTCTCAGGCAAATAATGAAACTGTTTTTCTTCCATCTGTTCCTTCTCAATTTCAATCTGATTGATTCCCATACTCACTGATCATCAACTCTTTCTCAAGTAATATAATGCCAATTTTTGTTGGGATCCTCACGGTATTGTAAGCTCTCAACTTCTTTCACTTTTCTGTGTCATTAATGAAGTATGCATGTTGCCCATTTTTTTTGATACTTCACACCAGTCTAGATTAAATTCCATTGGAAAAGATACTGCCAATTTACATATTTTTAAATTAATTCCATTCTGTCAGAATCATCATCTTTGCCATCTTTAGCAAATCGCTACTGTTTCACAAATTTGTTTATGATCATGGCCTGAAAAGAAATTGGAATCAGCTTTAACCCACACTTTCAAGTTGTAATTAGCTGTGGATTTGACACAGAGAAAAATTCAAGGTACCAGTAAAAGATCCAAATAATGTGACTAACTGGAGTGCTCATGCGGCTAAGACATTACTGAATTGATAAGCTGAACAGACTATTTTATTTAACAATACAGTAATGTTCTCCTTTTTTAACAATCTAATTTACAAGCCACTCAATTATTGAACCCTCAGGAGTCCCATCCAAGATTATTAGCAAACTGTCTCAAGAGGCAACATCCATCATTAAAGATCCCCAGGTCATGTCACCTTCTCACAGCAACCATTATTAAGGAGGTATAAAAGCCTGAAGTACCACACCACCAAGTTCAAAAACCATTCCTTCCCTTTAACCATTCAGCTCCTGAATCAACTGTCACAGCCCTAATCACTACAGATTAGCAACAACATTGCTATTTGGACTTAGTTTTTATTTGCTCTAATTGTGTTCCTCCTTGTAAGATGTGCAATTTTTTTTGCTTAATTAATGTTTTTTTCCTGCACATACTTCATACATGATGCTATGTGCCTGTGATGTTGCAGCAAGTAAGTTTTTCATTGCACATTGCACACTTGATATAATAATCAACTTAACTTTAACGCTTCACTGTTTTCCTCGCTAATTTGTTTTGAATGCAACTCCAAGATTTGCTCTCTCTCCTCACAGCTTTTTGCTCAGATAATAACCTTCCAAGTGCATCTTTACTAATTTATGTTTTGGTGGTTACATGAACTCTAGTCCAGATGCTCTCCTCCTATTGTGGTTCTTCAAAAGGGCGACGAACTGGAGTATACATTACAATGGATACTTCATATACCATCAACCAATGCTCCTTTTGTATTTAATAATGACCATTTCAGAACGAAAAAAAACACTGATGTTGGAGGAGGATTCCTCTTTTCTCCTTCTGAATTTGTGGTTCTTAGCTGTCACGTTGCCCCCCTAGTGAACTTTACCAAAACACATCTATCCCCTAATCTTGACTCTAGATTAAAATAAAGAAAATGAATTGGCTGCCATTTTTTAAAATAAAAAATAATTACTATAAAGTTAAGCTTTATTTAAAATACTTGCAATCAGTTTATCATAATTAGGCCAAGGGTTAATTATCAATATCATTCCATTTCTTAGGTTTTCTGCTCCATCGCAGTAGCTTCTTGATAATGTTTTAGTTAATAATTTTGGATTATTTTCTCCCATAAATCATCATCATTATGTGCAGTGTCATACTATGTAACAATCATAGTCATGATTTTTACATCATGATTGATCACATGACCATTATTTTTCTTGGCACATTTTTCTATGTACGTGCTTTGCCAATGCCTTCTTCTGGTCAGTGTTTTTGCAAGATGGATGATCCCAACCATTACCATACTCTTCAGCAATTGACTGCATGGCGTCAATGGTCACATACCCAGGACATTATAGGTCCTAGTGGAAGTCAAAAGGCATATACTATGTCAACACCGAGAAAGTCAAGTGGCTTGTCATTCTATTCCTCATGGCTTTCATAGTCTTCCCTTCCACATCAAATGCTTAGTTCAGGTTGGCCTTGGAGCCTCTAACACTCTTGAATATCTGACACTGTGAAATAACTGAAATAATGTGCCAAAATTGTTCATGAAGTGTAGAAATATAACATAGAATATAGAACGTAGAAATCTACAGCACATTACAGACCCTTCGGCCCACAATGTTGTACCAATGATATAATCTACTCTATAGAAGCTGCCTAGAATTTCCCTAGCACATAGCTCTCTATTTTTCAAAGCTCCATTTAAGAGGCTCTTCAAAGACCCTATTGTATCCACTTCCATCACCACTGCTGCCAGTTCATTCCACACAGTCACCACTCAGTGCATGAAAAACTTACCCCTGACATGACCTTGGAACCTATTTCCAAGCACTTTAAACCTATGCCCCCTTATGTTAGTCATTTCAGCCCTGGGAAAAAAACCTCTGGCCATCCACACGATCAATGCCCCTCATCACCTTATACACTTATATCAGATCACCTCTCATCCTCTGTTGCTTCAAGGAGAAAAGGCCAAGGTCACTCAACTATTCTCATAAGGTATGCCCTCCAATCCAGGCAAAATCCTTGTAAATCTCCTCTGCACTCTCTCTATAGGATCCACATTCTTTCTGTAGTGAGGTGACCAGGACTGAACACGGTACTCTAAGTGAGGTCTGATCAAAGTCTTGTATAGCTGTAACATTACCTCATGGCTCCTGAACTCAATCCCGTGGTTGATGAATGCCAACACACCATACTCTTTCTTAACAACACTGTCAACCTGTGCGGCAGATTTGAATGTCCTATGGACATGGACCCCCAAGTTCTCCCAGATCCTCCATGGTGCCATGAGTCTTACCATTAATATTATATTCTCTCTTCAAATTTGACCTACAAAAATGAACCACTTCACATTTATCTGGGTTGAAGTCCATCTGCCACCTCTCAGCCCAGTTCTGCATCCTATCGATATCCCGCTGTAACTTCTAACAACCCTCCAGACTATCCACAACACGCCCAATGTTTGTGTCATCAGCAAATTTACTAACCCACTTTACTATTTCTTCATCCAGGTCATTTCTGAAAATCACAAAGAGGAGGGGTCCCAAAACAGATCCCTGCAAATCACCACTTGTCACAGACTTCCATGCACAATACGAATCATCTACAACTACCCTTTGCCTTCGGTGGGCAATACAGTTTTGGATCCACAAAGCAAGCTCTCTTTGCATCCTGTGCTTCCTTACTTTCTGAAGGAGCCTTACATGGGGAACTTATCAAACACCTTACTGAAATCCATATACCCTACATCCATTGCATTATCTTCATCAATGTGTTTTGTTACATCCTCAAAGAATTCAATCAGCCTCATTTTGCATGACCTGCCCTTGACAAAGCCACACTGACTGTCCCTAACCAGATTATGTCTCTCCAAATGCTCAACTCGTCCACACTGAAGTCAGATTCACTGGTCTATAATTTCCTGGGTTATTTCTACTCCCTTTCTTGAAAAAGGGAACAACATTTGCAACCCTACAATCCTCCGGTACTTCTTCCGTCGTTACTGATGATGCAAAGATCATCACAAGAGGCTCAGCAATCTCTTCCTTGGCTTCCCACATCTGATCCTGGTAACTTATCTAACTTAATGCACATGTTTCCACTATCGTAACTGATTGGTCCTATTCTCACATGGTTTATCCTCTTGCTCTTCACATACTCGTGGAATGCTTTGAGGTTTTCCTTAATCCTACTCACCAAGGCCTTCTCATGGCCCCTTCTAGTTCTCCTAATTCCAATATTAAGCTCCTTCCTAGCAACCTTGTAATTTTTAGAGCTCTAACAGTACCTAGTTTCTTGAAACTTTCGTAAGCTTTTCTTTTCTTCTGAACTAGATTTTCTACATCCTTTGTACACCATGGTTCTTTAACCCTGCTATCCTTTTCCTGCCTCAATGGAACATACCTATGCAGAACTCCATGCAAATGTTCCCTGAACATTTACCACATTTCTGTCATGCATTTCCCTGCTCCCAATTTATGCTCCCAAGTTCCTGCCTAATATCATCATATTTACCCCTACCGCAATTAAATGTTTTCCCAAATTGTCTGCTCCTATCCCTCTCCGGTGCTATGGTGAAAGAGACAGAGTTGTGGTCACTACCTCAAAAATGCTTTCCCATCGAGAGATCTGACACCTGATCAGGTTCATTTCCCAATTCTAGATCAAGTACAAACTCTCCTCTAGTTGACTTATCTACATATTGCGTCAGGAAACATTCCTGAACACACCTAACAATCTCCACACCAGTTACGCCCGTTGCGCTAAGGAAATATTAAGAAAGTTAAAATCTTTCATCACAACAACAAAATACGCATTTAAAAAATATCCTGATGTACTTCATAGATCCTTTCAAAGGCTCTAGGATTATTGAGCATGAAATAATCAGCATCCCTGCGCTTGTAGTCTACGTTTGTTTACACTTGGCCTTTGCTAAGAGAGGTTGGTGAGAGTACTGCTTTTCCCCAGGGAGCCATGCAACCATATTAAAGAATGCCATCAGGTATTTTAAATAGCAACAACCTCTTGTAACCAATGCCAGCCAGTCGAAGTACATTCTAACTGATTTGCAAACTTTTGTAACATGTGGTCTGAATTACTGTTTCAGCTCCAGTCATCAGTCCTGGGCACAGCAGAAGATCTTTAACATCTGAATGCATTGCAAACAGAAAAAAAACACTCAGGTTACCTTATTGTGTAACACACATCAAAGTTGCTGGTGAACGCAGCGGGGCAGGCAGCATCTTTAGGAAGAGGTACAGTCGACGTTTCCATCGACTGTACCTCTTCCTAGAGATGCTGCCTGGCCTGCTGCATTCACCAGCAACTATGATGTGTGTTGCTTGAACTTCCAGCATCTGCAGATTTCCTCCTGTTTGCGTTATCTTATTGTGTTTCGCTTTTTTGTGATACTTGTTTCACATCAACAGAGTAGTCTGCTTGAAAGTGGTCTAGAAAACTATAAAATTTTGTGGTATTAATGATGGACATTAACTATGATGTATTGCACATACTGGGTAGTGGAAATTTAAAATGCTCTTCCATGGGACAATTTCAATAAAAACTGAAATGATAGATTTACTTTAGGAAAGGTTACCTAAAGTAGATGTACAGATTTAAGACGCTCTCAGCAATGATGCTGTTGAATAGTGGAATAGGTACAAGCACTAAATGACCAAATCCTCTCCATTTATTAGATTCCATCTCTACAAGATATATTAAAAATCCTTTGTGAATGATAGAGATATAATACTACCCCTTCTCTATAATGCTTTTTCTGTATCATTAACCGGGTGAAAGTAGACTCATACAACCTCTGAAGCCAGTAATGCACTCTGGATGCATTGAACTTACTGAAGTGAATAGATGAAAAGCAAGAATGTGATAGTCCTGTTATTGAGGAGAGATACTGCTAGCTTTTGGAATTCAGACTGTAATGAGGCAACTGGGAGCATGGGTAATAGCCAAGAGAGAACGATCTTTAAAATTTTGCTGCACATTTATTTCTAGTTTAAAGCTTTTAGCAATAAGCTTATTTTCTCATGCTGTACACTGATGGATTTCTTGCTCTCTTACCTCTTGAATAACCTTGTATGGATGGAGGACCATCTCCTGCTTCAGAATTGACATTCTCTTAAGCTTCGAAAAGTAGTAATCCTTCCTACCTTATATTACACAGCCTATAGCACGCTATTATAAGTCGTGATGTGCTTTGGTAACTGTACTCAAGAGCTCCACAGGATTTACTACGCCACAAACTAGAGTTCAGAATGGCAATGGTCTGCTAAATCATGCCTTTCTGGTGTCTAAGGACTTAAATGTCCTTACTTCAACAACAAATTTATGCTCTTTGCTCCCTGCTGCCATCAGGTAGAAGGTACAAGTGTCTCAAGACTTGCACCACCAGATTCAAGAAGAGTTACTACCTCTCAACCACCAGGCTCTTGAACCAAAGAGGAACTTCACTCATTTAAAGACTTTCATCTTGTTATTTATTGCTATTTATTTATATCTACATTTGCACAGCTTGTTGTCTATTGAATCTTGTTTACAGTTACCGTTCTATAGATTTGCAATGTATGCCCTCAGTAAAGGAATCTCAGGGTGATACGTGATGGCATGTATGTCCTCTGATAATAAATTTTACCTTGAACTTTGAACTTTGAAAGCACTAGATCCTGTTTTCCTTCTGGTTGATCACATCTATCTTTGTAATGACTAGCCACCATTGCACATGGTCTGGATGCAAATAAGAATGTGGCAATAGGGTGAGTGAAATTTAGCCTACACTGCTTCAATTGACCTGTAACATTTAAAAAGGCCACACTACGCTTGGACTCTCAGCAATGGTGAGGCTTAGATATAAACTAAAGATATAAACCATATAAACCATATAACAATTACAGCACAGAAACAGGTCATCTCGGCCCTTCTAGTCCACGCCAAACTCTTACTCTCACCAAGTCCCACCGATCTGCACTCAGCCCATAACCCTCCATTCCTTTCCTGTCCATATAGCTATGCAATCTAACTTTAAGTGACAACATCAAACCTGCCTCAACCACTTCTGCTGGAAGCTCGTTCCACACAACTACCACTCTCTGAATAAAGAAGTTCCCCCTCATGTTACCCCTAAACTTTTGCCCTTTAACTTTCAACTCATGTCCTCTTGTTTGATTCTCCCCCACTCTCAATGGAAAAAGCCTATCCACGTCAACTCTATCTATCCCCCTCATAATTTGAAATACCTCTATCAAGTCCCCCTCAACCTTCGACGCTTCAAAGAATAAAGACCCAACTTGTTCAACCTTTCTCTGTAACTTAGGAGATGAAACCCAGGTAACATTCTGGTCAATCTTTTCTGTACTCTCTCAATCTTGTTGACATCTTTCCTATAATTCGGTGACCAGATCTGTACACAATGCTCCAAATTTGGCCTCACCAATGCCTTGTACAATTTCGACATTACATCCCAACTCCTATACTCAATGCTCTGATTTATAAAGCCCAGCATACCAAAAGCTTTCTTCACCACCTTATCCACATGAGATTCCACCTTCAGGGAACTATGCACCATTATTCCTAGATCTTTCTGTTCTACTGCATTCTTCAATGCCCTACCATTTACCATGTATGTCCTATTCTGATTATTCCTATCAAAATGTAGCACCTCACATTTTTCAGCATTAAACTCCATCTGCCATCTATCAGCCCACTCTTCTAACTGGCCTAAATCTCTCTGCAAGCTTTGAAAACCTACTTCATTATCCACAATGCCACCTACCGTAGTATCATCTGCATACTTACTGATCCAATTTATCACCCCATTAACCAGATCATTAATATATATGATAAACAACATTAGACCCAATATACATCCCTGAGGCACACCACTAGACACCAGCCTCCAATCTGACAAACAGTTATCCACCACTAATCTCTGGCATCTCCCATCTAGCCACTGCTGAATCCATTTTACTACTTCAATATTAATACCTAACGATTGAACCTTCCTAATTAACCTTCCATGTGGAACCTTGTCAAAGGCCTTACTGAAGTCCACCGCATCCACCGCCTTACCCTCGTCAACTTTCCTAGTAACCTCTTCAAAAAATTCAATAAGATTTGTCAAACATGACCTTCCACGCACAAATCCATGTTGACATCAGACATTGTCTATCCAGATAATTATATATACCATCTCTAAGAATACTTTCCATCAATTTACCCACCACCGACGTCAAACTCACAGGCCGATAATTGCTAGGTTTACTCTTAGAACCCTTTTTAAACAATGGAACAACATGAGCAATATGCCAATCCTCTGGCACCATCCCCGTTTCTAATGATATTTGAAATATTTCTGTCAGAGCCCATGCTATTTCCACACTAACGTCCCTCAAGGTCCTAGGAAATATCCAGTCAGGACCCGGAGACTTATCCACTTTTATATTCCTTAAAAGCGCCAGTACTTCCTCTTCTTTAATCATCATAGTTTCCATAACTACCCTTCTTGTTTCCTTTACCTTACACAATTCAATATCCTTCTCCTTAGTGAATACCGAAGAAAAGAAATTGTTCAAAATCTCCCCCATCTCTTTTGGCTCCACATGTAGCCATCCACTCTAATTCTCTAAGGGACGAATTTTATCCCTCACTATCCTTTTGCTATTAATATAACTGTAGAAACCCTTTGAGTTTATTTTCATCTTACTTGCCAAAGCAACCTCATATCTTCTTTCAGCTTTTCTAATCTCTTTCTTAAAATTCTTTTTACATTCCTTATATTCCTTGAGCACCTCATTTTCTCCAAGTTGCATGTACTTATTGTAGATCTCTCTCTTTTTCCGAACCAAGTTTCCAATATCCCTTGAAAACTATGGCTCTCTCAAACTTTTAACCTTTCCTTTCAACCTAACAGGAACATAAAGATTCTGTACCCTCAAAATTTCACCTTTAAATGACCTCCATTTCTCTATTACGTTCTTCCCATAAAACAAATTGTCCCAATCCACTCCTCCCTAAATCCTTTCGCATCTCCTCAAAGTTAGCCTTTCTCCAATCAAAAATCTCAACCCTGGGTCCAGTCCTATCCTTCTCCATAATTATATTCAAACTAATGGTATTGTGATCGCTGGACCCGAAGTACTCCCCAGCGCATACCTCCGTCACCTGACCTATCTCATTCTCTAACAGGAGATCCAACACTGCCCCTTCTCTAATTGGTATCACTATGTATTGCTGCAAAAAACTATCTTGCACACATTTTACAAACTCCAAACCATCCAGCCCTTTTACAGAATTGCCTTCCCATTCTATGTGTGGAAAATTAAAATCTCCCACAATCACAACCTTGTGCTTACTACAAATATCTGCTATCTCCTTACAAATTTGCTCCTCCAATCCTTGCTTCCCATTAGGTGGTCTATAATACACCCCTATAAGCATTACTACACCTTTCCCATTCCTCAATTCCACCCAAATAGCCTCCCTAGTCGAGTACTCTAATCTTTCCTGCCAAAGCACCGCTGTAATATTTTCTCTGACAAGTAATGCAACTCCTCCCCCTCTTGCCCCTCTGATTCTATCATACTTGAAACAACAAAATCCAGGACTATTTAGTTGCCAATCACACCCCTCCTGCAACCATGTTTCACTAATAGCTGCAACTTCATATTTCCAGGTATCAATCTATGCTCTCAGCTCATCCACCTTTCTTACAATGCTCCTAGCATTAAAATAGATGCATTTAAGAAATTCTCCACCTCTTACTCTCTGTTTATCCCTAATGGTGCAAACCACTTTGTTATCTTTTTCTTCCTTCTCCCCTACATCTTCAGTCAGAGTGCTCCAGTTCTCTGTCCCCTGCTTATCCTCCCTCACACACTGTCTACTAGCTTTCTCTATTTGTGAACTAACCTCCTCTCTCCTAGTCTCTTCAATTTGATTCCCACCCCCCAACCATTTTAGTTTAAAGTCTCCCCAATAGCCTTCGCAAATCTAACCGCCAGGATATTGGTCCCCCTAGGATTCAAGTGCAACTCATCCTTTTTATACAAGTCACACCTGCGCCAAAAGAGGTCCCAGTGATCTAGAAATTTGAATTCCTGCCCTCTGCTCCAATCCCTCAGTCACGCATTTATCCTCCACCTCATTGCATTCCTACTCTCACTGTCGTGTGGCACAGGTAGTAATCCCGAGATTTCCTGAGGAGACTAAGGTCCTTTAACATCTGCCGGACGATGCTGAGGATGTCCTACGAGTCTGTGGTGGCCAGTGCGATCATGTTTGCTGTTGTGTGCTGGGGCAGCAGGCTGAGGGTAGCAGACACCAACAGAATCAACAAACTCATTCGTAAGGCCAGTGATGTTGTGGGGATGGAACTGGACTCTCTCACGGTGGTGTCTGAAAAGAGGATGCTGTCTAAGTTGCATGCCATCTTGGTGAATGTCTCCCATCCACTACATAATGTACTGGGTGGGCACAGGAGTACATTCAGCCAGAGACTCATTCCTCCGAGATGCAGCACTGAGCGTCATAGGAAGTCATTCCTGCCTGTGGCCATCAAACTTTACAACTCCTCCCTTGGAGGGTCAGACACCCTGAGGCGATAGCCTGGTCCTGGACTTATTTCATAATTTACTGGCATAATTTACATATTACTATTTAACTATTTATTACTATTTTTCTATTACTATTTATTATTTCCATGACTATTGCTATTTACTATTTACTAGTAGTAGTATTACTATTACTATTTCTATTACTATTTATTATTTATGGTGCAACTTTAACGAAAATCAATTTCCCCTGGGATCAATAAAGTATGACTATGACGATGATTATGACTATGATTACTACCTTTGCGGTCCTTCGTTTCAACTCCCTTCTTAACTCCCTATATTCTCCTTTCAGGACCTCTTTCCTTTTCCTACTTATGTCATTGGTACCTATATGTACCATGACCTCTGGCTCCTCACCCTCCCACTTTAGGATATCTTGGACACTATCAGAAACATCCTGGACCCTGGCACGAGGGAAGCAAATTACCATCCGGGTCTCCTGACTGCGTCCACAGAATCGCCTATCTGACCCCCTAACTATTGAGTCCCCTATTACTACTGCCCTCCTCTTCCTTTCCTTACGCCTTCTGAACTATAGGGCTGGACTCTGTGCCGGAAGCATGGTCACTGTTGCTTCCCCCAGGTAAGCTGTCCCTCCCAACAGTACTCAAACAGGAGTACTTCTTGTCAAGGGGCACAGCCACTGGGTTACCCTCTAGTACCTGACTCTTCCCCTTCCCCCTCCTAACTGTGACCCACTTGTCTGCCTCCTGTGGCCTCAGTGTGATCACCTGCCTGTAACTCCTCTCTATCAACTCCTCACTCTCCCTGACCAGACGAAGGTTATTGAGCTGCAGCTCCAGTTCCCTAACATAGTCCCTTAGGAGCTGCAGCTCAACACACCTGGCGCAGGTGTGGACGTCCGGGAGGCTGGGAGACTGCAGGACCTCCCACATCCAACACCGAGAACAACAAGCTGCCCTCACACTCATACTTCCCCCTTTCCTCAAATAACATGGAAAATTGAAAACCAAACCTACTTTGCCTTGCCCGTTTCCGCCTAAGCTTATTGAGCCAAAGCCCTTAAGACTTCACTCTGCTCCCGGCTCACTCCGCTGCCTGCAAAATGACACTGCCTGCTGTATATGGCTGTGCTCCTTTTAAATCTTCCGCGCTTCACTGCCCAACATCACACGCTTGCGCAGTTCTGCCTCTCTTAACTCCGATGAGAAAAAGACAAAATCAAAATGACTTCTGCCATACTCCCGCTTCGATTCTCAGACTTCCTTCTCCCTATTAGATAGGGCTAAGGCATCACCACCATCCAAACTATAGTAATGAGGACCTAGACTTCTGAACTGTACTGTCCACACTTCGAACCAGTCTTTTTGAATATGCTAACTAACATCCACCTGACAAGGTAGAAAATTTCATTAGGAGTTTGAGGAGATTTAGTTTGTCGACTAGAACACTCTGAAACTTTCTACAAGTGTACCGTGGGGAGCAGTCTGACTGGCTAACTCACCATCAGGTATGGGAGGACAGTGATGCTACTGCACAGACTCTTGTAAAGTTAGTTAGCTCCATCATGAGTACTAGCCTGCATAGAATCTAAGACATCTCCAAGAATGCCCTCTTCTCATTGTTACCATCAGGTAGGAGGTACAGAAGCCTGAAGGCACACACTCAGTGATTCAGGAACAGCCTCTTCCCTGTGCCTTCTGATTTCTAAATGGACTTTGCACTACTTCAATACTTTATTTCTATTTTTCCACTACTTATTTTAATTTAACTACTTTATATATGTATATATAATATGTATATATATAATATGTATACATTTATATATATATAAATGTATACAATATACATCTTGAAATTCATTTTCTTCGCAAACATCCACAAAAATAGAGGAATGCCCCAAAGAATGAATGACAGTTGAACGTTAGAAACCCAAAGCCACCCCCAGCTCCCCCCTCCCACGCACAAGCAGTAGCAAGGCAATGACCCTCCACCTCCCCCAGCAGCAAAAAAATTGGCACCTCCACTGAGCATCAAGCAGGCAGCAAAGCATCAGTAAAGACGCAGATTTGCAGTACCTCAAAGACTACTCATTCGCCCAGTAGTTCGGCATACCTAGGGCCCTCTCTCTCCCTAATAAGGGAAAAAGGGGTCTCCCTGTTTCACAGTGAGAGAGAAAACATAATGAACAACGCTCTGATTTATAATGTAAAAAGTCTGTTGCATTGCTCTTTCCAAGCTCAGTGCCCAGAGGGTCCACCCCAAGGCTCAGATCTCTAACACACTGTACTGTTTCATTGTACTGCTACCATAAAATTAACAAATTTCCTGATATATGCCAGTGTTATTAAATCTGATTCTGATTCTGATTCTGAATTGCCCAGGTATATGCATTAAAAACAGGACACATCCAAATTGGCAGGAATGTGATGAAAGCTTTGGTAACATGACTAAAATTTTGAACCTACTCAGCATTAACCTCCTTATTGATGCTAGATTCCTGGCCCACAAAATAATTTTCCCATCAGAGCTGAGGTGAGACTGACTACCAGTGACATCAAGGCAGAATTTATCTATGTTTGCCATTAAGGAATCCTGATGAAATTATAGTCAATAGGTATTATGAGCAAAATTTTCTAATAATTGAAATTATTCATGGACAAAGGAAGATGTGTCATAATTATTGAAAGTCAATCGGCCCAGACTTCAGGACATGTCTGCATGAAACCCCTTGTTCCTCAGAGCTATATCCTAAGCTCAATCATCTTTAGCTGCTGCATCAGTGACCCTTTTTTCAAAATACAGTCTGAAGTAAGCATTTTTATCGATGGTTTCAAAATATTTAATTCAGTCATAAGTTCTCTGAAAATGAAGTAGTCTTTTTCTATCTGCAACAAGATAAAAATATCATTCAGCCATTGGCAGCAGTGGCAATTAATGTTCATATCAGACAAGTGCCAGGAAATGATCACTTCCAATGTAAAGGAATCTAATCACCAATGTTTGATATTGAATGTCATTAATTTTGCTGAAATCCTCATGTCAATTTTCCAGGGCAATCTGATGGGATGGTCATTGGAAATTCAGTTAGGTCATCCTCAGACATCCTATGTCCTACAAGAACAGGTAGAGGCTGGGGCAACTCAATTCATAACAGGTCAAGCATTTCCATTTAGGCACACATCAAGAATGTGAAATGTGTCATATGGTGAGGAGCCTTTCTATTTATTTCACCAGCCTGAAGATTTGCAACTTCACCACTCTCCAAGCATAGAATCAGTTAAATTCACTGTCCTTATTTATATTGATCAATTGAAGTAAAGAGTATGAAGAGATGCTTTTCAACTTATCACACGATAATTGCCTATTTTTAGTAAAATTCATTAGGATCTTCCAAAGAATGTATTTGTCTATCCCAGGGCTACAACTTCATCATCTCTTTTACTTGCCAATAAGGAGATACCTCCTCAATCAGTCATCTGACACAGAAAGGCCAGAACAGATTTTTACCTTGCCAAATCGGCACCTCTTGATTTCACAGTCTATAGCAATTACCTTTGAATGTGATCAGCTACAAATTAAGGATAACTTCTACTCTATTGAAATTGGCTTTTACAATATCACTTCCAACACACTTGTTTTAACCAGGAAGATCATTGCAGCTCCTGTAAGGTTTGAGAAACTGAAATAATCATGATTATAGGATCTATATTGGAGCAGATACAGTGAGGACTTAAAGAATAAATACCAATCTATATTTTACTTCCAGTTGGTCTTTTGTAACTGATTAAATAAGCAATCTGTGCCTCACAGTCCCAACAACATTTTCATCTTTTTTTGATAAAGCTCAACCAGGATTGAACACCAAGATTTTACATTATTACCTTGTCATCCTTCCATAGACTATGACAAGTGGCAATGACCATGCTCTTCTGAAATTGGCCTTGAATTCTCTTCCCAAATGAGTGAAAATCTGCAGATGCTGGAAATCCAAACAACACACACAAAATGCCAGAGGAGCTCACTAGCCCAAGCAGCTTTGATGGAAAAGAGTACAGTTGGAGAAAAAAAAGATGAGGAGTCAGAATTAGAAGGTGGGGAGGAGGGAAGGAAGAAACACATAGTGATAGGTGAAACTGGGGGTGGGGGGGTGAGGGTGAAGGTGAAGGTAAGAGATGGGAGGTTGATTGGTGAAAGACATATAGGGCTAGAAAGGGGGGATCCTGATAGGAGGGGACAGAAGGCCACAGGGAGGTGATGGACAGATAGAGAAATAAGGTGAGAGAGAGAAATGGAAAAGGGGGATGATGACGTTCCATTCTGCCCGGGTAGCCCAACACCTTATATTCTGTCTGGGTAGCCTCCAACCTGATGGCATGAACGTTGATTTCTCTAAATTCCGGTAATGACCCCACCCCCAATTCATCATTCCCCATTCCCTTTTCCCTCTCTCAACTTATCTCCCTACCTGCACATCGCCTCCCTCTGGTGCTCTTCCCACTTTTCTCTCTTCCATGGCCTTCTGTCCTCACCTATCATATCCCCCCTTCTCCAACCCTGTATCTTTTTTCACCAATAAACTTCCCAGCTCTTTACTTCACCCCTCCCCCCTCCTGGTTTCACCTATCACCTTGTGTTTCTTCCTCCCCTCCCTCCAACTTCTAACTCTGACTGCTTGTCATTTTTTCTTCAGTCCTGCTGAAGGATCTCAGCCCGAAATGTCAACTACATTCATTTTCATAGATGCTGCCTGGCCTGCTGAGTTCCTCCAGCTTTTTGTGTGTGTTGTCTGAATACTCTCTCTCTGAACCTGCTTGTCACCTTGCAGTGCCACAGTTTTGCTATAAATAAAATGTGGTGTTTCACTGCACAAAAATAATAACCTTCTAGAGTTCCGGGTCTTCTCATGTGTTGCTTATGTTTTACAATCATGTTATGAGACATAGTTCATCCTCTTCCCTTGTCCTCAGAAGTCAACTATATTAGCAGTAAATGAGATTCTAAATGGCAAAGATTAGCAATAACAGTAGAAGGGTGTTCACTTGCTGCATAAACGAAGTGGTAGTATCTTAAAAAAAATAAAAAGGAAAATCAAAATATTAGCAGAGTATGGTACAAAACCACAAGACCATAAGACATAGGAGCAGAATTGGACCATTCAGCAGAATTAGTCTGCTTTGTCATTCCATCATTGCTGATCCTGGATCCCACTCAACCCCGTAAACTTGCCTTCTTGCCATATCCTTTAATGCCCCGACCAATCAGGAAACGATCAACTTCTGCTTTAAATATACCCGCAGACTTGGGCTCCACTGCAGTTTGTGGCAGAGCATTCCACAGCTTCACTATTCTGAATCTAAAAGGTCACTTCTCTGTTTTGTGGCATTGTCTTCTAGTTCTGGATCTCCCACCAGAGGTAACATCCTCGCCACATTCACCTTATTTCAACATTCCTTTCAACATTCAGTAGGTTTCAATGAGATCCCCTCACATTCTTCTAAATTCCAGTGAGTACAGGCCAAATGCTGCCAAGTGAACACTCACAATGCGCTGGAGGAACTCAAGCAGGTCAATCAGCATCAGTTGAAAAGATTAGTCGACGTTTCGGGCCGAAACCCTTCGTCAGGACTGAAGGAAGAACTTCGGAGAGGGTTTGAAGAATGCTGGTAGTTGAAAAAAAACAGTAATTTATGTTACGTACCCCGTAACTGGGTTGCCAAACCAGCAGAAATGGATCACTCAGTTGGAGTCTGGAGTACTAGAACTAAGAAAGTTTTATTACAGAAACAAGCAACACAGTAATCGAAAGGATAATAAATGCAACAGTTCAGTGATGATAAACACACATGTGCACAGAATTAAGATAACAGCATCAATCAAGCTCTATCGTTGTCTAGGGGTAAATGACCAATTTCAAAATGACTCAAAGTTCAGTCCAGTTTAGTAGTTCAGTTCGCAGTAATCATTGCCATGGCGGTGGACAACGTGGGGGAAGAGAGAGATAGAATAGGAACAACTCATCATTCAGAACGGCTTCACTCACAGACCAGCAAGATGGCTCACAGACCAGCGAGATGGCTCACAAACAGCTTTTGGGCGGGTCCTTGGTGATGTCACCTGAGGTCACCGACTGTGACCCCTCCTCCAGATGCGGTCGATCCTCTGCAGTGAACCCGGCACCCAGGCAAGGGCGGACACACACCGGGTTCCCGCTGATCGTACCTTTCCACCCTTGTCGTTGTCTGGGACTTCTCACCCACTCGTGAGAAGCGCACCGCTTCCAGGGTCTCGTTACCTCGGGTGGCGTGTGTGTCTGTCTTAGCGAACCTGTCCCTTTTTATCCCCCTGCTGGGGTATCGCCTGTCCATCACTTCAAACAGTTCAGGGTTCAAAGGGGGGAGCCGCTCCAGACAGCTCTTCCTCCCACATCCCTTCATTACACATCTCCAGACGCTGCTCCATTGTTCCTTATCTCTCCTTCCCCTGAGGGCAGGTGGCAGACCAACTGCTGATGCCACTGATGCTAGCCCAGGCCAGCAAACATCTTAATTTTATGTGTATTCTCGTAACATTTGAAAGACAAAGGGGTGGGGGAGGGGAAGCAGGGAGGTGATTGGCAGGAGAACAATGCACAGTAGTAGAAGGAGGCGGAACTATGAGGGAGGTGATGTGAAATAGGGATAGAGGAAGGGAGGGGGAGAGAATTACCGGAAGTTGGAGAATTCTATGTTCATACCAAGGGGCTGGAGACTACCTAGATGGTATATGAGGTGTTGCTCCTCCAACCTGAGTTTAGCCTCATCATGGCAGTAGAGGAGACCATGTATGGACATATCTGAATGGGAGTGGGAAGCGGAGTTGAAGTGGGTGGCTACCAGGAGATCCTGTCTGTTGTGGGGGACGGAGTGGAGGTGCTCGACGAAGCGGTCCCCCAATCTGTGTCGGGTTTCACCGATGTAGAGGAGGCTGCACCGGGAGCACCGGATGCAATAGATGACCCCAACAGATTCACAAGTGAAGTGTTGCCTCACCTGGAAGGACTGTTTGGGGCTCTGAATAGTGGCAAGAGAGGAGGTGTAGGGACAGGTGTAGCACTTACGCTTACAGGGATAAGTGCCGGGTGGGAGATCCGTGGGGATGGATGCACGGATAATTGAGTCGTGGAGAGATCGATCCCTGCAGAAAGCGGAGAGGGGTAGGGAGGGAAAGATGTGCTTAGTGGTGGGCTCCTGTTGAGTGTGGCGGAAGTTGCGGAGGATAATGTGCTGGATCCAGAGGCTGGTGGGGTGGTAGGTGAGGACAAAGGGAATTCTGTCCCTGTTGTGGTGGCAGGAAGATGGAGTGAGGGCCAAAGTGTGGGAAATGGAGGAGATGCGGGTGAGGGCATCATTGATCACCGTAGAAGGGAAACCATGATCCTTAAAGAAAGAGGACATTTGAGATGTCATGGAACAGAAAGCCTCATCCTGGGAGCAGATGCAGCGGAGATGGAGGAACTGGGAATAGGAAATGCATTTTTGCATGTGGCGGGGTGGGAAGAGGTATAGTCGAGGTAGTTATGAAAGTCAGTGGGGTTGTAGAAGATGTCAGTGGACAGTCTGTCTCCAGAGATGGAGACCGAGAGATCAAGTAAGGGGAGAGAAGTGTCTGAGATAGACCAAGTGAATTTGAGGGCTGGGTGGAAGTTTGAAGTAAAGTCGATGAAATTGACGAGCTCAGCATGGGTGCAGGAAGCAGCCATGATGAGGCTAAACTCAGGTTGGAGGAGCAACACCTCATATGCTGTCTAGTAGTCTCCAACCCCTTGGTATGAACATAGAATTCTCCAACTTCCGGTAATTCCCTCCCCCTCCCTTCCTCTATCCCTATTTCATATCACCTCCCTCATAGTTCCGCCTCCTTCTACTACTGTGCATTGTTCTCCTGCCAATCACCTCCCTGCTTCCCCTCCCCCACCCCTTTGTCTTTCAAATTACTGTTTTTTTCAACTACCAGCATTCTTCAAACCCTCACCAAAGTTCTTCCTTCGTCCTGATGAAGGGTTTCGGCCCAAAACATCGACTAATCTTTTCAACTGATGCTGACTGACCTGCTGAGTGCCTCCAGCGCATTGTGAGGGTTTCTTTGACAACAGCATCTGCAGATTATTTTGTATTTACAATGCTGCCAAGTGCTCTTCATATGCAAACCCCTTCATTTCCGGAATCATCCTCGTGAACCTCCTCTGGACTCTCTCCAATGACAACACATCTTTTCTGGAATATAGGGCCTAAAACTGTTTACAATACTCCAAGTACAGCCTGACTAATGTCTTACATAGCCTCAGCATTATCTCCTTGCTTTTATATTCTATTCCCCTTGAAATAAATGCCAATATTGCATTTGCCTTCTTTACCACAGACTCAACCTGTAAATTAACCTTCTGGGAGTCTTGCACGAGGACTCCTAATTCCCTTGGCACTCCTGATGTTTGAATTTTCTGCCCATTTAGATAATAGTCTGAACTATTGTTCCTTTAACTAAAAGATATTATCGTGCTTTTTCCAACACTGTATTCCATCTGCCACTTTTTAATCCAATATGCCAATTTGTCCAAGTCCTGCTACAATCACATTGCCTCCTCAGCACTACCTATCCTGCCACCTATCTTCGTATCATTCGCAGACTTTGCCACAGAGCCATCAATTTTGCATGCATCAAGCCTAGCTACAAAAATACAATAGATACTGGAAAGCTGGAAATCTGAAATAAAAACTGAAAATTCTGCTCAGGCAGCGATTATAGTGTTTCAGCACATCAACCAACACAAGTACACTGACATTGTAATTAGTTAGCCAGGTGCAGTCCAAATGGACAATTGCTGAAAGGCTTTCTTAAATTTGCAATATTGAACTAAATAATTTCCAGCATTTGCAGAATCTCTTGTTTTTATTTTTGTTACTTGTGCCTGTGTGATTACCTTTCGTGCTTCGTGTACATGAATACTCAGGTCTTTCTAAATACCAACATTTAATAGTCTCATATAATTGAAATAATGTTTAATTTTTCCTTTCCTTTTCTTCCAACCAATGTAATATTTTGTTTTAAACTTCTTGAAATAGAATCCATGAATAATTAGTTCCCCTCCAACAGGGGAGATACAAAAAAAATACGTGCCAGAAGGACAATGTTCCAATAGTCATGGGGGACTTCAATATGCAGGTAGAGTGGGAAAATCAGGTTGGTGCAAGACTACAGGTGCCCATGGGATGGCTTTTCAGAGCAGCTCGTGTTTGAGCCCTCTAGAGGATCAGCTATTCTGGATTGGGTGCTGTGCAATGAACCAAATTGATTAGAGAGATCAAGGTACAAGAATCCTTAGGGGAAGTGATAATAATATGATCAAATTCACCTTGTAATTTAAGAAGGAGAAGCTAAAATCAGATGTATCAGTATTATAGTGGACTAAAGCGAATTACAAAGACATGAGAGAGGAGTTGGCCAGAATTGGTCAGAAAAAGAATATTGGCAGGGATGATAGCAGATCAGCAATGGCCAGAATTTCTGGAAGCAATTCAGAAGTCACAGGATATAGACATTCCAAAGAGGAAGAAATATTTTAAAGGAAAGATGACACAACCATGGCTAATAAGAGAAGTCAAAGCCAACATAAAAGCCAGGTATTACTGGATAAGTTGAACTGGTATAAAATTATATTAGGGCAACAGGGTAGCATAATTGTCATCACAACACTTTGTGGTACACGTGACCCAGATACATTTCCCACTACTATCTGAAAGGATTTTGCACATACTCCCGTAACCACATGAGTTTCCTACCACAGTCCAAAAACTTATTGGATCATACATTTATTGGTCATTGTACGCTGTCCTATGATTAGGCCAAGGATAAATTGGAGATTGCTGGGCAGTGTGGCCCAGAGGGCTACAAAGGCTTACTCCACACTGCATCTCAATAAATAAATAAATAAATTGGCCTATCTTTTTTTTTGGTACTTTGGAAGGTTTCTGTCTGTCAGTCAGGACTTCTGGTTCACATTCTTAAAACCTATTTTATTAGGAATTAGCAACAAAATACAGAATCTTCAGAAAAATATACATGTCCAAAATATTGATGTTTTGATTTGATCTGAAAGAAAACAATGCTTGTGCTTCTAATTGGCTGCAATCAATGGTGAGGTTATAGAAGCGAGTGGAATAAAGCAGATAGCATTGAACAATTTCAGAGACCAGTGGTTGCATTGAAGATGGTTTGGGATATTATAGAAAGAGTAGAAATTTGCTTATTTTAAAATAGCTCATAGGTATACAGACTAAATTAAATTTACTAATTCAATGTCAAGTTTAAAGTTTACTTCTAACTGCTCTTTTGACATGCTAGATGAAGTCATTTTTTGAAAAGCCTTTACCAAACATTGTTAAAAAGAACAAAAGACTCCTTAGATTTATTGATGTCTTTGTATTATTTGCATTCAGACATACTAGCATTTATATGCACTATTGTCTGAATTTTCAAACATTTAGTGAAAGTCCATTGCTATTATTGCTACTATAGTGATTTCATAATTAAATTAATTGAGGTTAATAATAGAGAGAATGAACAAAAATACCATAAGTCATTCTCATTCACATCTTTAAATGTATGGTTTAGTAACATACTGTAGATTTGTTGAACTCCAAAATTCCATTTTATCGACTTCACAGGAACAGAATTTCAGGAGATTGTAATGTGCATGTGCTGCTACATTATACATATTCAATGCAGCTGAGGCTGAATTCCATCAAACGCTTGTGTTTCCTCAGGCTTGAACAGGAATGGTAAGTACTTATAAAAGTCTTTAGAGCTGAAATTATTTTTTTGTTCTTATCTCGGATGTCTAGCTGAATCTATCTTGCTCTCTCTGAGACAGTCAAAGGGCATAAGTTTAGCATATGTGGTTTACACAGACATTAACTATAATTCAGGAAAGTCGGGAGAGTGAGTGGGGAGCTATAGTTAGACCAGTATCATTTGTTGAGAAAATTTTGTAAAGGCACTTAAAAAAAACGTAAAGTATGTAGAATCCAGACAGCATTATAAATGAAAAGTAACGCAACGTTTATTGAATTTCTCTGAAAATGTTATTCACAGGATAGATAAAAGGAAGCCCATAGATGTGATCTGTTTGGAGTTTCAAGTGGTATTTGATGAGGTTCCACCAGAAAAACACCCATAATATTTTGTGTTATATATTAGTAAGGAAGAAAAAATAATTAATAGAAATAAAAATGAAGTAGGGATAAATGGAACATTTTAAACTGGACATGCTGTAACTAGTGTGATCTCTCCTTATCAGTGGCAAGTCATCAGCTACCTCAGTCTATGTTAATAATGTAGGTAAAAGTATCATCTATAATACATCCAGTTTGTTGATGAGACCGAGGTGGGAAATTAGATTGTGAAATGGATAAACGTTATTTGTAAGGGATGTAGGTTAAGTGAGTAGCCTCAAAGATGGCAGCTGGAATGAAGTGACAGGAAGGAAGGAAACCATAAGACACAGGACCAGAATTAGGCTATTCAGCCCAGTGAGTCTGTTCCACCATTCAATCATGTCACAGTTCTTTGCAAACAACACACATGAAGTTGTAAAGATTAATTCAGGTCCTCCATTGGTCTGTTCGATCATGGATGTTGCGTTCCAGATGTCTACAGGCTACGTAAGCTAGGGAAGTATGATATGGAGAGCAGGCTCCCCCCGCCACACAGCTGATGAATCCAAAGAAACAGCAGAAACTCATCCAGATTGGCGGCATCCCAGGAGTTGCCAGTCAGAGCTGAACTAAATGTGGGACTGCCATAGGGACTCCATCTCCAGAATTTTCCTTGGGGTTTACTCCCGAAGCCTTTCCCATGAGTGGGTATAGCTGCAAGGCAGCGGAGGTTTGAGATCAGTGTTTTCCTTCTCCTAAATGAGCTGCCAACTATGGCTGATGTGCCCCATCCGCCTGAAGTGACTGGTTTTAAGGAGCCAGTAACCCCTGTTGTCCCTTCTCCTCTTAGTAGAACAGGCTTAGTAACTAAGCTACACATGAAGCCCAGGAGCTGGCCTCGATTGTCAGAGGCTATTTGAGATGCATGCCATTGGGAGCATTTAATAGGTAGTGGGAGCTTATGCCACTACCACCCTGGCTGGAACAACCTTAAGGAACCAAGGTGTAAAATCAGTTTTCTGTGTTTAGATGTTTCCAGTGAGGTGCCATCAAGAAAATCTCTTGCCCCTTACAGAGTTGTCTACTAACAAAGTCATGTCTTACAAACCTGAGTTTTTCTAAGGTGACAAAGGTGCTTTATAGAAACATAGAAACATAGAAAATAGGTGCAGGAGTAGGCCATTCGGCCCTTTGAGCCTGCACCGCCATTTATTATGATCATGGCTGATCATCCAACTCAGAACCCAGCCTTCCCTCCATACCCCCTGACCCCTGTAGCCACAAGGGCCATATCTAACTCCCTCTTAAACATAGCCAATGAACTGGCCTCAACAGTTTGCTGTGGCAGAGAATTCCACAGATTCACCACTCTCTGTGTGAAGAAGTTTTTCCTAATCTCGGTCCTAAAAGGCTTCCCCTCTATCCTCAAACTGTGACCCCTCGTTATGAGGGTAAGTCAATTGATGTCATCCACATAAATTTCAGTAAAGCATTTGGAAAGATCCCTCATAGTAGGGTGATTTAGAAGATAAAGAGGCTCAGGATCCATGGAGAATTGCAAATTTCAAAACTGGCTTGCCCAGTGAAAATGGAAAGTAAGGGTAGAAGGTCATTATTCTAGCTGGCAGCCCATGACAAGTGGTGTTTTGCAAGAACAAGAGAAAAACTGCAGATGCTGGAAATCCAAGCAACACACACAAAATGCTGGAGGAACTCAGCAGGCCAGGCATCTCTGGAGTTTTGCAAGAATTGGTTTTGGGACCTCTGTTGTCTGTGACATATATTTGAAAGATTTAGTTGAAAATGTATGTAGATGAGCAGATTAGTGAATGACACTAAGATTGTGCAATTATAGACAGACTGAAGGAAACAGCAGAATATAAATCAGTTACAGAATTTAGTAACAAAGGCACATGGCATGCTTGCTTTCATTGGTAGGGATGTTGAGTAAAAGAGTAATGAAGGCATGCTGCAGCTATATGACACCTTAGTCAGATCACTTAAGGAACCAAGCATTGTTTGCGTTTCTGGCCATACCTCTATCACAAGGTACAGAAAAGTTTTACCAGGATGCTGCCCGAATTAGAAGGTATGAACTTTAGCTCTTCGAGGCATCAGCAAAGTAAGGCTTCAATGAGAGGAGGCAAAAAAGTTGAGGGAGATTTTTTCCCCTACAGTTTATTTATTGTTGTTAATTCATGGCTTTAAGGCAAGGGGTGGGAAGTTCAAGGGGGATATTAGGGGAAGGTTTTTTTACTCAGAGTGGTTGGTGCATGGAATGCACTGCCTGAGTCGGTGGTGGAGGCAGATACACTAGTGAAGTTTAAGAGACTACTAGACAGATATATGGAGGAATTTAAGGTGGGGGCTTATATGGGAGGCAGTGTTTGAGGGTCGGCACAACATTGTGGGCCGAAGGGCCTGTACTGTGCTGTACTGTTCTATAGCTTTTGGCACGTTGGCCTTCATAAATCAAATATTGAGTACAGGAGATGGGATGCTATGTTGAAGTTGCGTAAGACATTGGTGGGGACTAATTCAGAGAATTATGTGCAGTTTTAGTCCTCTACCTACAGGAAAGTTGTAAATAAGATTGAAAGGGTGCAGAGAAAATTTACAAGGATATTGCCGGAACTGGAGGTCCTGAGTCATAAGAAGACCCTGAATATGTTAGTACTTTATTCCTTGGAACATAGAAGATTGAGGGATAGAGATATGGTAAATGCAGGCAGGCTTTTTCCACTGAGGTTAGGTGGGACTACAACTAGAAGTCATGGGTTAAGTGTGAAAAGTTTAAAGGGAACATGAGGGGGAACCTCTTCAATCAGAGGTTCGTGACAGTGTAGAAAGAGTTGCCGGTGCAAGTGTTGCATGCAAGCTTGATTTCAAAATTTAAAAGAAGTTTGGATGGGTATATGGATGGCAGGAGTATGAAGAGAAATGGTCCTGGTGCAGCTCAATGGGCATAAAGAGTTTAAATGATCCAGCATGGACTAGATGGACCAAATGGCCTGTTTCTGTGCCGTACTTTTCTATGACTATGAGGAAATATCAGACAAATGTGCTCTCTCCTCCAGAGAGATTGCTAAGAGCACCAAATTTCTTGGTGTTCACCTGGTGGAGAATCTCACCTGGTCCCCCAACACCAACTCCATACCAAAGAAAGCCCAGCAGCGTCTCTACTTTCTGCGAAGGCTGAGAAAAGTCCATCTCCCACCCCCCATCCTCACCACATCCTGAGCAGCTGCATCACAGCCTGGTTCGGAAATTACACCATCTCGGATCACAAGACCCTGCAGCGGATAGTGAGGTCATCTGAGAAGATCATCGGGGTCTTTCTTCCCACCATTACAGACATTTACACCACACGCTGCATCCGCAAAGCAAACAGCATTATGAAGGGCCCCACGTACCCCTCATACAAACTCTTCTTTCTCCTGCCATCTGGAAAAAGGCACTGAAGCATTCGGGCTCTCACAACCAGACTATGCAACAGTTTCTTCCCCCAAGCCATCAGACTCCTCAATACCCAGAGCCTGGCTTGACACCAACCTACTGCCCTCTACTGTGCCTACTGTCTTGTTTATTATTTATTATTATTTATTTTAGTGGCTGCACTGTTTTGTGCACCTTATGCAGTCCTGGATAGGTCTGTAGTCTAGTGTAGTTTTTGTATTGTTTCATGTAGCACCATGGTCCTGGAAAATGTTGTCTCATTTTTACTACGTTCTGTACCAGCAGCTATGGTTGAAATGACAATAAAAAGTGACTTGTCTTCACTTGACTTGACTTATTTCTCCTTCGAGTATATGAGGCTGAGGAGCGATCTGAAAGAGGTGTTTAGAATTTTGAGAACCATAGATAGGATAGACAGTGTTCCACAGGGTAGAAATATCAGAAACTAGAGGACATGCTTTCAACATTAAGGCGGGGGGGGGGGGGGGATATATAAATGAAAAGTGAGGGGCAAGTTTTTTTTATGCAGAGGGTGGTAAGCGTCCGGAATGGGTTTCCAGGGGTAGTAGTGGAATCAGGCCATTTAATAATATTTAAGAGGATTTTAGATGGACACAAGAATATAAAGGGAATGGAGAGATATGAATGGTAAACTGGAGGATATTTAGAACTGTTTGGATATTGAGATTGGCACAACATCATAGGCCAAATGGCCTGTTCCGTGCTTCACTATCCTATGTTCTAGAACCAATAGACCAATACAGCACAGTACTGGCTTTGCAGCCCATGACGCTGTGTAATCAAGTTCTCCCATCTCTTTTACACTGCCTTTATCCCTCCATTTTACTTATGTACAGTACATGTGCCTATCTACAAATTCCTTAAATGTCCCTATTGTATCAGCCTCTACCAAGATCCTTGGCAATATTTCCAATGCACCCAGTCTGCTCTGTATAAATACCTACATCTGATTTATTCCCTAACTTACCTCCACTCACCAGAAAAGTCTGTCCTCAAATATTGGCCAATACCACCCTGGGAAAAAGGTGCTGGCTGTCCATTTGATTATGTCTCTCACAATCTTATATACCTCTATCAAATCACTCTCATTTCCTTTCTCTTCAATGAGAGAAATCCTAGCTTTCTCAAATTTCACCCATAAGGCATGTTCCATAATTAGGGTGGTATCCTCGTAAATCTCCTCTGTACCCTCTCCAAATCTTCAACATCCTTCTTATAATGAAGTGACCAGAACTGAACACAATAATCCAAGTGTGATCGAACCAGAGTTTCATAACCTCAAGGCTCTTGATCGCAGTTCCCTGACAAATAAAGTCCAACACACCATAGGCCTCCTTAATTGCCCTATCAACTTAATGCAGCAATTTTGAAGGGTCCAGAGACTTCATTCCCGCAATACTTTTTTTTGCTCCACCCTGCTAAGAATACTGCCATTAACCTTGCATTCCACTCTCAAATTTGAACTTCCAAAGTGTATCACTTCAGTTTTCTGGATTGAACTTCATCTGCCATTATACTCTCCATCCTGTCTATATCTCATTTTAATCTATGGCAACCTATTGCATAATCCACAACACCTTCATCTTTCATGTCATCTGCAACCTTCACGTTATTTGCACAGCAGAAACTTGGAACCCTTGCATGGGGCTCTTGATAGTCTTGTCCTAGTGAGACAGGGAAAAGATGGCAAGGTGAAGAAATAATGGCAAGAGAGGTAGAACATTTCGTCAAGAGGAAGAAGGAAGCATACTTAAGGTTTAGGAAGCAAAAATCAGATAATGCTCTGGAGATTTATAATGTAGTCAGGAGCAGGCTGAAGAATGGACTTGGGAGAGCTAGAAAGTAGAACTTAACAAGTCATAGGGTTGAAGTTCTACATAACAAAAAAAAAAAAAAAAAAAAGGCATTTATAGCCCACAGTTCATCCAACTAGCAGCTGCAGTGCTATATTTCTACTATAACAATATTGGGGTATTAAACTAGATTTATTTTCATTTTCGGACTTAGGAGTAGTTTTGCTGTTTTTATAGTGACTCGATGAATTCAATGAATGATAAAGAATTTCAAATGACTTTGTTGATGTGAGATCCTACACTGACTACATATATTTCAGGATCTATGAACATTATATTTTGCCTGGTAGGTTTAAGTCTATTTACTAATTTTCTCTTCTGCATGTAACTCTCGGTTCAGCTTGTGGCGTAATCTAACAGATGATAGCCCCCAGCCCGGCCAAACTTAAGAAATCTTGTTTGTGTGGATGCTGTGCAATGTGTCCTCTGTTACAAATTAGTACCATGAAATAACGAACAGTACACAATATGCGATTAAACAATTGAGCTTTATAATTCTTAATTTGACTTTGTGGTTAGTAAAGAAACAAAAAAAAGAAAAGGGCCCATTCTCATGAAACAGTCTAATGTGCAAACGTTGGAGCTCACTGATAAGGCCATTCGATCCAATCGTCACAGACTTTCTGACTCTCGCTCTAAGTCCACTCCAACCAGCGGTCTACCAACTCTCTCCATTCGCGTCTTCTCTCCTCATCTCTCCCCAGCAAAAGACAGCTAAATCTTTGCTCCCAGTCCCACAAGAAATCATAACATCTCTCTCATTGGATAGCCCCACATTCTAAGGCCCCATTGTCTATAGTCATAACCCAAACATTGCTGCTACAGAGGAACTATTACATTATAGGCAAAACCTTACAACGTGTTACACTCTCCCTCCACCAAATTTAGTCATGTCCACATGACGATGAGATAATTCACCAACCCTTCCTGCAAAACACAAAGTCCAATCCAGGTGTAAAAGGCAATGACATAGCTCCCCAACATGGTAGGGGTCACACTCTGTTCCCCCGGTTCTATGTAGGCCAGCCTATCCAGTGGTCTCCTAATTCTCTGAGACCTCCGTACCCCCTCACCTAACTCTTCAGGTTGAGACACTGCTGGGGATACTTTCAGTCTCCCTGGCGAGGCCTCCTCCAACCTATCACTCGTGCCCACCTGCAACTCGGACCGCTTGGTCCTGTGGTCAAGCCCCACTTCATCCCTTGCAGGCTCCCGCTGCAACCCTGGCTGTCCACAGATAGTGCCCCCACTTCACCTGACTCAGTGGGAGAAGGGCTGGAAGTCTCTTCCTCAATCAATGGGAAGTTAGCAAAGGGCAACATATGCCATCATCCTCATCTTAAGAATCAGTATCCCTCACAGGAGTGGGGGCCCAGCAGTCGCTCCGCGTTTCCACGGACTCCTCTTACGAGATGTAGGCTTCAAGTCAGGCTCTGGGTCTACCTGGACCTCTTGTCCAAGGGGCAGCAGGTGGTTCCAATGGAGAATCTTGACAGGCCCATTCCCCTCTGGTTTCACCCAGAAAACTGGTAGGTTTGGCATCTGACTCTCCACCACATAGGGCGTACCGGCCCAGTGGTCAACCGACTTATGCATTCCGGGTAGCCCCAAATTCCTTCTGAGGACTCTGTCTCCTGGCAGGAGTTGGGAGAACCTCACCTTTTGATCACACCTCCTCTTATTTCCTCGATTCTGCTTGGCATCCACAACCCCAGCTAACTCATAAGCCCTTTTCAGCTCTCTTCTCATATAAGACACCTACTTCAGATAAGTGTTCGGGGGTAGGTCACCCTCATCAGTCCCAAAACAAAGGTCAATGGGCAACCTCTCCTCATGCCCAAACATCAGATAGTATGGCAAGTACCCAGTAGCTTCATTTTGTGTACTGTTGTAACTGTGAACCAGATGCCCAGTATGTTGACTCCACTTGCTATTCTTGCTGATCTCCAGGGTCCCTAGAAAGGTCTAATTAATCCTCTCTGGCTGGGGATCACTCTGTGGGTGATAGGGCGTGGTTCTCAACTTCTCAACTCTAAGCATGCCCAGTAACTCATGGATGAGTCTACTCTTGAAATCCCATCCCTAAGCACTATGTGTCTGCCCGGAAAGGCCATAATAGATGAAATACTGCTTCCATAACACTTTTACCATTGTAGATGCCCTCTGGTCCTTGGTAAGAAAAGCCTGAGCATATCTGGTGTAGTGGACCGTGATGACTAAGACATTTGCCGTGTTGCTGGTATTTGGTTCTATTGAAAGGAAATCCATACAGACCAGGTCCAGAGACCCTGCACTCTGCAAGTGAGACAAGTGAGCTGCCTGAGTAGGCAGTGCCTTCCATCGTATGCATCGAATGCACGACTTTATGGTATTCTTCGACCTCCAATTTCATCTGGGGCCGATAAAACTGGTCTCTGAGCAATCCATAGGTCTTTTCTACCCCCAAATGTCCAGAATCATGAAGTGACTTCAAAGCAATCTTCCGATACTTCTCTGGCAGAACGAGCTGGCAGCGCTGAGGTCGGTCCGGGGGTGACGTGACTCGGTATAAGATCTGGTTCTTCAACTCCAACTGAGGTCATTCTCACAGTAATGGAGGCACCGATGCATGTTTCGTCTTCTCCGCCTGAGCCACGTCTCCCCATTCGACCGCTGACCAAATAATACCGATGCCCGGATCATCTCGCTGAGCAGCTGCCACTTCTCCAGAACTCAATTCGGCAGCTGATTTGTTTTCAGAGCAGTCAGGTTACAGTAAACCTGGGGAATGACGTCATCAGAAGCTCCCAATTGATCCACTGCTCAATCCTGCCCGTCCTTTACCACTGCCTGCACAGTGATGACAAACTGATGTGGCCTTCATCCCCGGAGCAGGAACGCTCTCCCACTTCGCGTCCCTGTCCAGTCCCTCATGCGCTTGTCGGGACAAAGCATCAGCATCAACGTTCCTGCTTCCCGGCCAGTACTACAGGCTGAAATCATAGGCAGACAACACCATCAACCACTGGTGGCCTTTGGCATCCAGTTTCACCAAGGTCAGGATATAGGTTAGGGGATTGTTGTCCATTTTCACCTCAAACTTAGCCCCATAGAGGTAGTCGCTCAGCTTATCCACCACCGCCCATTTCAACGCCAGGAATTCCAACTTGTCCGTGGGATAGTTTTTCTTGGAGGGCACAGACTCCGGCTGACAAATACTATGGTTTTCAAGCCAGTGCCCTGATCCTGATACAGGACCTCTCGGCTGGCATCCGTGTGCAGTACCTACAACAATCGGGGGTCCGCAAAAGCCAGCACAGGCGCCTGGGTCAGCAGCTCCTTCAGTGACTGAAAGGCCCCCTCACATTTTACATCCCACCTCGGTCTAAGGGCTCCGACGGGCTAAGATAGTCTCCACCCTCCTGTCCTTTTCTCCCTCCTCCCTTTCTTCTCCAAGCGAGGGTAACCGCACAGAAGCTGATTCAATGTTGATTCACTTTCGTGTAGCCTTTCACGAACCTCCGATAGTAACCACAGAACCCAAAGAATGAATGCAGGGTACTCATAGGCTGAGGTCTTGGCCAAGTGGTCAATGCTTCTATCTTAGCCAGATCTGTAGCTCCTCTATCCATGACTATGTGCCCAACATAGCTAACCGACATTTAGCAGAACTGGCACTTGTTGAGGGAAAGCTTTAACCCTTCAGCCTTCAGGTGGCCCAGCACCTTCAGCAGCCTCGCTTCATGTTCTTCCAAGGTGGATCCAAACACTGTGAGGTCATCCAGATACACCAATACCGCAAGCAAGTTCATATCCCCACCGTCTTCTCCATGACCCGCTGGAAAGTTGCAGGGGCTCTTGAGATGCCCTGGGGAATCTTTTATTACCATCCTTTTGAACTGGAAATATCTCAGGGGACATATAAATACTGTTTTCTCTTTGTCAGCCTCACTCATGGGGATCTGGTAATATCCACTCCTCAGGTCCAGCACACAGAACCACTTCACACCACTCAGGCAGGGCAAAGCGTCTTCAATCCTCAGGACAGTATACTGGTCAGGGATGGTGCGCCTGTACAGAGTCCTATAGTCTACGGACATCCGTACCTTACCATTCTTCTTTCGGGCCACTACTACTGGGGACGCATAGGGACTTCGGGACTCGGTGATGACCCCAGCTTCCTTCAATTTATACATCCTCCACCTCTGCAGGGGCCATTTGCCACAATGTTTCTCTGAACAGGGTATCCTCAGTCACCCGGATAATGTGACACATGCTTTTGGAACAACCACATCAAACTCGTCAATGGAAATGATACCTTTCAGCTTCAACAACTTCTATACCAACCTTCTCTTCCAACCCGCAGGATCCGAGGAGTCCCCAATGTTGAATGACTCAGTGGTTAACTTCCTCCCATTTTCCAATAGTTTCTCCTTGGTGTGTCTCACAGGAACACTAGACATTACCGTCACTGGGAACAAATGCACCAGGGGCATCCCCCGTTTGAAGGTGACCTCCCTCTTCGTAGTGTTCCTGACAATCACTGCCATTCTGCTCGCCTGTACAAATGAGGGCTTCTGCAATTCGGGCCTCACCAGTACTCCAGCAGGAAATCCCAACTCCCCCTCCTAGTCTTCCAGAGCATCCACTAAGAGGGCTTCGCCCTCAGGAAATCCAGGAAATCTGGGGGTCCTCATCATTTTTGCTACTTCCCTGGGCCATACCATCATTGGCTTCAACTGGGTGACCCGCACAGTTCCTCGTCTAAATTTGGTATCCAGCCCAATGCAGCCACACACTTCCTCAAAAGCAGTTTTAAACATCGGGTGCACAGACAATGTTTCCAGAAAAGTTTTGTCAGCCTTCTCCTTGCAGGCCCCCGTGAGCCTCCTCACAAGAGGGGTGTTGGTTTCCACCAGAATTGAAACGCCACTCTTCTCAAGAGGATCCGGACAAACCAGCACCAATGTATCCAGGATCTCAGACACCCCCACATCGGCCTCCGAGAACTCCAACTTCAGTGGCAAATAACCATCACATTATAAAAAGAGAGGTACAACAACGTGACCTGCGACCCAGTAGCCTAAATACCCTCTATTCGTAGTGACACACTGGACCCTGGTCCCACTAAGTCTTCAAGAATAGGGCCTTTCACTTTCAAGCGTTGCTTGGTACATTGCCGTGAATGTGTTCCCCCAGAGACACCAGGGTGTTCCCTCACTGGATCTCCTCTAAGCTTTCCCAACGACTCTCTCTGCTGAGGTACCCAGGGGCTCACTCTCCCGCTGGCGTGACACATGCTGCCAACAGCCTTCCTCATTGTTCATCCCCTTGGAGGATCCACCAGCCCATCAGCTCCATCATATAGCGGGGGGGAGGGGGGCACACCTGCTGATAACAGCCCAGTTATCTCAGTTCTCAACTCTGCCACAATCTCCTCTACCACTCCCTGGGGTAGGCTATATGTGGTCACTTCACCACAGGAGACCACTACCGAGGACTGTACCCTGCTGATGGAGGCCTTCAGCGCCCCCGCCGCGTTCTCCTCTTCCCATACCTCCCTAATCAGCTCAACAAAGGATAGAGGGGGGCGCATCCTGTGAGACTGTCGGAGACCCCAAGCAATCAGGTCTTGGGACTGGGCACCCCTGGCTATCTGGTCCACTCTTAACTGATCCATCTCAGCTGCCTCAATGACCCCTCTGCGCTGCAAACAATTTACCTGCCTCTCTAACCTAAAAATATAACCAGAAAGCTTCTCCCCCTTCTCCTAATGCATGTTCTAAAAACCCCACCATGAGCTCCATTGGGCTTCCTGTCAGACCAAAAACGTTGTGCAGTGCTTGCATGTAATTGACAGGTGTCGCAATGGGATACCGTAACCTGATGGCTTTCACAATGTCAGCAGCCCGCCCATTCAAACTCTCAACCAATCTCTGTTGCTTTACATCATCAGAGTACTGCTACTCATCTAAAAACTGACAGGTCTTCTCCAGCCAAGCCTCATACTCCTCTTCCCCTTTAGGGGTGGGTGTCATTCCAGAGAATAGGCGGAGCCTACCATAGTTGGGACTTTGAACCTGATTTTTCAATTTGTTCTCCAGAGCGGTAAGGGCAGATACTAACTCAGAATTCTCACTCTTCACCGGGGGACGTGGACTAATTAGACATTCCAAATCCTACCACTCCTCAGAAACGATAGAACCCCGTCTTTGAAATCTCCGCCCCCAGCTACCACTACATCAGCGCTAGTCTGCATTAAAATGAGAGCTGCGCCCGCCATTTTATCAAACCCCCCCACAATCACAACTTTAACAGTATTTAGCAGACGAATTAACAATTCATCCAGAGTACGAATATCTACCCCATTGGTTCAATGCTCAGGGTAATCGCACAGCATCCAACAAAATCAATCCTGTAATGTTGCCCCTACAATTGTAACTCTCCGTTCAGCTAGCGGCTTAATCTAGGGGATGATAGCCCCCTAAAGAAATCTTGAGAAATCTTGTTTGTGTGGATGCTGCGCGATATGTCACCTGTTACAAATCAGTGCCACAAAATAACAAACAGCACACAATAGGCAATTAAATGATTGAGCTTTATAATTCTCAATTTAACAAATGGCTAGTAAAGAAATAAAAAAAGAAAGAAAAGGGCCCATTCTTATGAAACAGTCAAATGCACAAATGTTGGAGCTCACTGATAGGGCTGTTCGTCCACCATCGACCTCCTCCAATCGTCTTGACCTTTGGACCCTCGCTCCAAGTTCACTTCATCTGGTGGTCTACCAACTCTCTCCATTCGTGTCTTCTCTCCTCATCTTTCCCCGGCAAAAGACTGCGAAATCCCTGCTCCCAGACCCACAAGAAAGAACAACATCCCTCTCATTGGATAGCCCCACATTCCAAAGCCCCGTTATCTCTAGTCATAACCAAAATATTGCTGCTACAGAGAAACTATTACATTAGCAGTGAAACCTTACAGCACGTTACATGCACAAGAATGCAAGAAACAGAGTCATAATCATAGAGTTACAGAGTCATACAGCATAGAAACAGGCCCTTTTGCTAACCGATCCAAGCTAACCAAAAAGCCTCATCCAGCTAGCTTCTTTTGCCAGTGTATGGCCAGCCCTTATCCTTCCAATCCTTTCTAATGCATATCCCTGTCAGACTGACTTTTAAAATTTGGCATTGTATCTGCCTCAAACATTTCCTCTAGCATTTTGTTCCACAAAAATACCAACCTTTGTGTAGTAAAAAAGTTCCTCTCATGATTCACTAATATCTTTCCTCACACACATTCTACCTACATCCTCTAGTCCTTGATTTCCTAAATTTGGGAAAAAGACCGAGTGCTTTCATGCCGGCTATGACCCTTATAAATTTTATACACTTTTCAGTCTCCTAAGCTCTAAGGAATAAAGTTCTAGCCTGTCCAAACATCCCCAAAATCCCAGTTTTTCAAAGTCAAAGTAAATTTTATTATCAAAGTACATATACGTCAGGTTCAGGTCCTGGTAGCATACTTCAATGTATTTTTCTGCACTCTTCCCAGTTTATTAACAACTTTCTAATAGAAGGGTGACTAAAACTGAACATGATAGTCCAAGTGTGGCCTCCCCAACACACTATGTAATCTCACCAGACCCCAAATTTTATACTTAATGCCTTGACTTATGAAGGCCAGCATACCAAAAGCCTTCTTCACTACCTTGTCTACCTGTGACTTCACTTTCAGTAAACCATATACTTGTACCAAGGTAACTCTGTTTTACAACACTCCCCAGTTCCGCATGATGTGGGGTTCATTTGTGTTAGGGCTAGGACTCTCCTGAGCTAAAGGCTGTATTGCACCCTGTATTTGAAAGTAAGTCAGTTACAGATTCATCTGTCAGCAAAGAATCTGATTATATGATTTTCTGTACAATCCTGCATGATGCCAGACAAGAGATTTGGGTTCTGTAGTTCTGCTCTCTCTTTTCTAGATGCATCCTACTTATTCCACTCTACTGAATGCCACTTTCTCTGCTTATTTCATCCAAGGTAGCTCACATACTCCCAAACTCTATCATAATTCAATGTGTTATTTTTCTTCCTGGATAGACACTAGAAACAATATTGTGGTCACAGCTAACAAGAAGTTACTCATGAGATTACCTAATTAATGCATTTAATTCTCACCATCTATCTAAAACTACTAAACTATTTGTATACTCTGTGTCCACTTTACTAGGTATACCTGTGCACCTGCTTGTTAATGCATGTATCTAATCTGACAGTCATGTGGTAGCCACTCAATGCATAAAAGCATGTAAAATTACCAAAAAGGTTCAGTTGTTGTTCAGACCAAATGTCAGAATGGGGATGAAATGTGATCTAAGTGACTTTGATCATGGAATAATTGCAGGTGCTAGACAGGGAGGTTTGACTATTTCAGCAACTGCTGATCTCCTGGGATTTTTCACACACAACAATATCTGAAGTTTACAGAGAACAGTACAAAAAACTGTAAGCATGCAGTGAGCCGCAGTTCTGTGGGTGAAAACATGTTTTAATCATAGAGGTCAGAAAGGAATGGCCAGACTGGTTCAATCTGGCAGGAAAATGACAGTAACTCAAGTATCCGTGCATTACACCAGTGGTGTGCAGAAGAGCATCTCTGTACACACAGCTGAATCTTGAAATGGATGAGCTATAGCAGCAGAAGACCACACTAACCTCCTAATAAAGTAGCTACTGAATGTACCCCTTTCAGATGGGTGTACGAGTCTTTCAACAAAATACAATATTTGACAACAATACCAACATTGAGGTGAAATAAAAGGCAAGTACAATTCCATGGATTCATCGTGTCTCTAATATGATCTAAACTTAAAACTTTATGGGTGGAATTTAATTATAATAACTCTGAAGTAGATTTAGATTAATTCAGCAAATATTAGTTTTGTAATCCAATTCAGTATTCATACATCACTCTGCTTTCCCACATATTTTATATTTCTGGAACAATTGTCTCTGTTGTATTTATCATTGTTATAATACAACAGCTTCATCTGTTCTAGGGAATAAGCCTTTGTTCTATTTTCATATTCAGGGCGTGAAAGAGGCAAATACAGTCATGAAAAACAACGCTTGATTATTATCATCTTGTGTTTCAGAATGTATTGGTTGATAACTAAGCGATGATGTCAAAGGCCACACAATGTTTCCAAGACCTGATTTCCAAATACAATTAACATGGGAAATCAAACATAGGATGTTATTTCATCTATAATCAGCTCTAAAAGCTAGGCTTAACATTGGGCAACAAAGGAACCACGAAATATGGTTGCAAGTGTACTAGCTCACTGCTTACAAATTGCTACATGCCTCTGGACTCATGCAATAATATGAACCAGACAATTAGGATACATCAATGTTGTTCTCTTTGTACTAACCATCATGCACTGGAAAACATCATAAGGAACACGTCAACATGCTGTGCTTTATGGCTTTGTTTGAAGGTCAAATAAAACTTTGACTAGAATATTAATATTTTGAAACATGTTACGGCCAATATCCACAAATATGCTGAAGCACTCAGTATTTTTTCATCAGTCTAAGAGACCATGCATTAATTTTTCACAGGGTAGAAGGAATAAGCATGTGGAAGAGTGGAAGGCAATGGATGATAGAAAAAAAAGAGATCTAGGATAATGTCTGACTCACTCATTCACACATATAATGTTCTAAATGTCTTCCTTCTTTGCTTTAAAATCCACCTGTGATATCCTGTCCATAGAAGGTGTATGAACTAAGACCATGTAATTCTGATTTCATAGTTTATCCAATACCAAATAGTATGCCCATAACATTTTTATTTTAAATGCCTGACTGCTGTGGAAGTCCCTGACTTCATTCATACTCATCCCTATATTCTTGATACCTACATGTTGTGAATTAGAATTATGCTAACATTTCTTGTAACAATAAAGAATTAATGATGCAACACTAATGGACTTCGTATTAATATATCTCTATCAGATGACCTTACTGCAGAACACGGTGAACCTATCTGCAGGGAGTGAAGGTTTTGCTAAGACACAACTTCTTGTTCAATGGATCTTGGAGCAAGAGAACTATGGATTATAATTGCTCAAGTCATTACGGGAAGTTATCTAGCTGGGCAGATCATCTCAAAAACACTTTGTTAGGAGAGTGATCTGAGTATGAAATAATCCAGTTAAAATTTTAGAATAAAAAGTTATGCACATATCTGCATTCTTTTTTTGCACTCAAGTATTATCAACTAGTTTAAAAAAGATAATGTGCAAATATAAATTATAAAAATGTGCTCACATGCATATACACACAGATTAATATGAATACACACTCACATACAGAATGTGCCTGTGATTGCATAGACCTGTGTGTGTTCATATGAAGAGGTTCTGGAGGATAATAATTAAAGAAAGGGAAATGAAAATGTGGCCACAGTGGCAAAGCAATGAAAAGTATCTGCTCCCTACCATCCATCGTGGACATTTATCAGGAGCGCAGCGTACACAGGGTCCTTAGTATTATCAAAGGTCCCACCAACCATTCAACATCCTCTTTAAATTTCTACCATCAGGCAGGAGACTCTGATGCATAAAAACAAAAATGGTCAAGATAGAAAACAACTTCTTCCCTCTGGTTATTAGGCTTCTGACGGCCTGCTGTTTCGCATTCGAAGTGTCACTGGATAATTTGTTCTGCACCTTACAATATTAATTTTATGCCATTTGCTTTGTTTATCTATGCACAATTCATTTGTTGATTTAAATTTAAACATTCCTAAGTTACTGTGTATTATATGTGTGTTATGTTTACTACTGTGCTTTACGGTTTGTTCCAGAGAAAAGTTGTCTTATTTGATGGTATTACATGTGTATATTTAATTGACAATAAACTTGACTTGACTTGACTTAAAATGTGAGTTAACTGATAACGTGAGCATATGGCACCTATTTTTCAAAGATTTCAAAGGTTTTAAAGGTACATTTAACGTCAGAGAAATGTATACAATATACATCCTGAAATTCTTTTTCTTCGCAACCATCCACAAAAACAGAGTGCCCCAAAGAATGAATGATTATTTAATGTTAGAACCCCAAAGCCCCCCGCAGCTGCTCCACTCACGTGGAAGCAGCAGCAAAGCATCGATCCCCCCTCCCCCACCAGCAAAAAAAGAATCTGCATCTACCACCGAGCACTCAAGCGTGCAGCAAAGTAACAGCAAAGATGCATATTTACAGTACCCCAAAGACTACATTGCTCACCCAGTATTCGACATACCACAAGCTCTCTCTCTCCCTGATAAGGGAGAAAGAGGTATCTCCATTTCACAGTGAGAGAGGAAACATAACAAACCACTCGCCGATTTACAATGTTAAAAGTTCATTCTGCCACTTTTTCTGAGCTCTGTGCCCAAAGATCTCGGGTCCCTGGGCACACAGCCAGAGATCTTCTGTCTCCCACGACACCAATTTCCAGCCGGAACACTGACCTCCGGTCTCATCTCCAGAGCCATGAGATCCCAGAGTTCCGAAGGCAAGCTAATCTCTTAGGACGTATCCTTGACATATCAAATAACACCAGTCGTGAAACCAGGAGAGCGGGTCCCATTCTCACAAAGAACCAAAGTCAGCATGTAACTTCAGGTCAGCGTCTTCAAAAGAATACTGAAAGGGAAAAATAGTGATATTAAAGATGGAAATAGATCTGTTTCTGAAGATGCTAGCAAAGGAGTCTCCGTTAGCTGCCATTATTTCCCCCTAAGCTCCTCCTCCAAGTTTTTGCTGACAGAATAATTAATGAACAAGAGGTGAAACAACTAGCAAAATTGCTGTGTATTTATCATGAAGAAAAATTACTAAAACTCTTACACCATTGACTTTCCTCCGGTCCAGGATAAAGTACCTCTAAAGACCTGCAGTGGAATCTGAAAAAGAAATATCCACAAACAAATATAGATGTAAGAGTTTGTCCAGATGCTTTGAGAGGCAGGTTAAGGACTGCATCTGGTCAAGGAATAATAAGCCAATGCTTTGAGAGGCTGGTCAAAGATTACTTCTGCAGCATGCTGCCATCTATACTGGACCCTCTACAATTCGCCTACCAACACAACCGATTGACAGACGATGCAATAGCCATAGCTCTACATAGCGTCTTTACACATCTGGAGAAGAAGAATGCTTATATGAGGGTGCTGTTCTTGGACTACAGTTCAGTATTCAACACCATAATTCCCTCCAGGTTCGGCAAGAAGCTCAGAGACCTTGGCCTTCACCCTGCCTTGTGTAGCTGGATCCTGGACTTCCTGTCAGATTGCCGGCAGGTGGTAAGAGTGGGCTCCCTCACCTCTGCCACTCTGACCTTCAACACAGTTGCCTCTCAGGGCTGTGTCCTAAGCCCCCTACTTCACTCTCTGTATACCAATGATTGTGTTGCCACCCACAGCTCCAATCTGCTAATTAAATTTGCTGGCAATATTACATTGATTGGCCTAATCTCAAATAATAAGGAGGCAGCCTACAGAGAGGAAATCATCACCCTGACACAGTGGTGTCAAGAAAAGAACTTCTCCCTCAATGTCACAAAAACGAAGGAGCTGGTTGTGGACTACAGGAGGAATGGAGACAGGCTCACACCTATTGACATCAATGGATCTGGGTTTGAGAGGGTGAACAGCTTTAAGTTTCTCAGCATACACATCACCAAGGATCTCACTTGGTCTGTACATACCGGCTGTGTGGTGAAAAAAGCACAACAGTACCTCTTTCATCTCAGACAGTTGAAGAAGTTTGATATGGCCCCCCAAGTTCTAAGAAGTTTTATAGCGACATGATTGAGAGCATCCTGACTGGCTGCATCACTGTGTGGTATGGGAAGTGTACTTCCCTTAATCGCAGGACTCTGCAGAGAGTGGTGTGGGCAGCCCAACGCATCTATAGATGTGAACTTCCCACTATTCAGGAAATTTACAAAGACAGGTGTGTAAACAGGGCCTGAAGGATCATTGGACTCGAATAACCCCAACCACAAACTGTTCCAGCTGCTATCATCCAGGAAACGGTACTGCAGCATAAATGCCAGGACCAACAATCGCCAGGACAGTTTCTTCCACCAGGCCATCAGACAGATTAATCCATACTGATGCAAATATATTTCTATGTTATATTGACTATCCTGTTGTACATAATATGTATTATAAATTACTATAATTGCACATAGCACATTTGTACAGAGACGTAACATAAAGATTTTTACTCCTCATGTATATGAAGGATGTAAGTAATAAAGTAAATTCAGTTCAATTTGATTCAGTTCATTTCAGATGCTGAAAATCTTGAGCAACACACACAAAGTGCTGGAGGAACCCAACAGGTCTGGTAGAACAAAGAGTCTACATTTCAGGCTGAAATGTCAGAATCTCTGCTGTTTACTCCCCTCCAAAATACCACTTGTCTTGCTGAGATCTTTCAGTAGTTATTGTGTATTGCCCATAAACAAATATGCTAAGAGAAAAAAGATTAGCAGAAGAAGATGATGATGATAATATATGAATTCGCCTTTAGTGGCAGATTGTCAATTATGCTAATTGAATTGACATCATCAAAAACAGATTAACTGATCAGTCATCCTTATTGTTTTTTGCCAATGAAATAATAATGAACACATTTTAAAAATAGATTTTGGTTTAGATTTATTACTCATACATGCATCAAAACATACAGTGAAATACATCATCCAACACACCTTACTGTGCAAAGATGGGAAGATGGCGCCGGTGTACAATGCTCTCTTGGTTGACACCTTCCAGATAGCTCACAAAGCTATCTTTTTCACTTCTTTTACATCTGTTTTTCACCTTAAATGTGTTTTTGGGACTGTTAGAGTCTGTGATTTACAGCTTGGAGCTTGTCTGAGTGATCCAGCACTTTGCTGTCTCCAAGAAGATTCCGGGAAGCGAGCATCTACTCAGATGGCTTCAATGTGAAGAAACTTCAAGATAGAGAGCAAGCCAATGTTCAACTCCATTTCGCCAATTAAAGTGTCCATTAATCGTCGATTAACATGTCGAGGAAGGCGAGCGAGAATTCAGCGCCGACCGCCTGCCTTTTGGTCACTGCCACAGAAGTAATCTGTCAGTGGCCTTTCACTGTGTGGCTCACTATGGCAGGCAGGTAGGCCTCTCTGCCTCATGTGGTGTCCCTCTTTTTCAATGAATGTTGGTGATAACGTATGATGGTATCGTGATTCTGTGTTCATGGACTGTAGACTTCTCCAGAATTATGGTTTTTATATTCTGTTTTTGATTGCCCCTTTCCTTTTCTGTTCTGTTGTGCAAGGGGAGGGTGTTTGGGGATTAATGTTCTGTTGTGTTCTGTTAGCTTCTTATCCGGGGGTGGGGTTGTTTTTGTGGGGTCGATTTTCCTATTCCATTTTGTGCAGTGGAAGGGAATTTTGGGGGTTGATGATTGCTATGCAATTCTTTATTGTGCAGGGAGTGGGATTGGTTTGATGTTTCTCATTGAATGACTTTCAAGTTCTTTCTTTATTTCGTGGCTATCTGGAGATGAGTTATATATGGAAACTTGCTTTGATGATGAATGAACCTGTGAACCTCAGGATGAGCTTGGAGCAGCTGCAGGTGTCACCCCGCATTCCAACACCAACATAGTATTGTATACCACTATGTTCAGCAGAAAAATACAAGCAACAACAACATAAGCATCAAAACAAGCCTCTTTTCCACCCACCCATCCAGTTTCGCAAGTAGAAATGCCTCTAACTCTAGAACAGGCCACCTCTGGAACTGCAGTCCTTGCCCTGGACTATCTGACTCACAGGCATTGGGCCTCTGACCAGCTCAGGACTTGCTAATCATGGGACTTTGACCTTTGGGTCTTGACCCCAGGACTTGCTGAACACAGGACTTTGATCTTAGGACTTCAATTTTAGGACCTCTTGTATGTCCTGATGGGAAGCACATAAAGGCAAGCACTTGTTTTGACAATGAAAGACAATCTAAAGAGAAGACCTCTGCATTGGATATATTCAAATAATTGAACCAAAAATATAACTTAATACTTTTACTAATAAATTGCAGCTCGATTTCCCACAAAATTTAAATTTATTCCTTCAATCAACAATGCAGTCTGTGTATTAGTATGGATTATTTCTATTTCTATCTTTCAAGTTAAAAGGATTTATTGATGTAGGTTGGTGAAACACATCCTAAGGCTGGCTAAAAGGTCAGTTTTAATAAATGTCAACTGCCTGTTTATCATTACAGAAATTTGTTTAATCCTTTACCTGTAAGCCACTCAATTGACTTAATAAACCACACCAACCCACTTAACTTTCATTGTTATTCATGTGCTTGATGATGTGTCTTCCTATTAAAATAGTAAGCTTCATTTAAGAGTATTTGTAGTCCAGCACAATTGGCAAACTATTACAATCTTGACTTGGGCCCATGGTCAGTTTATGGGTTGGACCTAATTTGAATAAACTGAATTTGAAACCAGTATGAAATATAATAAAATATAAAATCCATCAAACATTTAATTGTAGCTGCCTCATGCTTAAACTTCCTGAATTTTTGCAATGTTTCATTCGGGATGTGAATTAAGCAGAAAGCAAGTTAAATCCTGTTACACCCTTATGTGCACAGCACAGTATGTCTATTGGTTTATTCCGGACAATACTTGCTAAATATGCAAGAAGCAGAAAATCTAAAGAATCAACTGTCTGCAAGCACAAGATTTTTACTCTCATCCTTATTTAAAAAGTGGCAATTGCATTCAATGGATAGAAGATTCTACATACTGATATTAATCTCCAAGCTGAAGGAGGTGATTACATGATTTTTAATGTGTATGATCTAAATCTTAATTTTCCGACAATTTTCCATTGTCCATTTTTTACACAAATCCAACCCTAATCCAGTTTATTCTTCCCTAATCCATTTTATTCTTCCCACATTCCTATTTAATCCTCTCAGATTCTACCTCTCCACATCATAACAGGGGCACTTTACTGTGACAACTTACCAACCCACACATTTTTGAGGTGTGGGAGAGGACTCATGTGGTCACAGGAAGAAAATACAAACTCCACACAGGCATCATTACAAGTCGTGATTTAATCCAGGTTATTGGAGCTGTGGGACAGCATTTGTACTAGCTGCATCTCCTTGCTGCCCTTTTAAAAATCATGATTTGAGTTGCAGCAATTCTCTTCTGGTTAGATAGTACTTTATATTACAAAAAGGCTACACTTCAAAAATATGTAATTACTATAAACTGCTATGTTGGAGGCATGGGTGTCCCATTCATCAAAGTAACATCTGTTGCTATCATAGAGCAAAAATTCATTGTACTCAACGCTACTCCACCGAAATGCAACAGGAACTATTTTTACAAAAAGAAAATACGGTCAAAATATTTCTCAGGAACACTTCTACTGATAGTGTTATGATACAGGGTTCCCTATTTATCATTTAATTTTGGCCAGACTCAGTGATATGCAAATAATTATACAAAGATTATTTTGATGACCACCTTGACAAATTAGGGCATATCATGATGAATTTTTACTTGCCCATCATCGACGGTGTTGTGACCACCTCTAACACCGTTTGGTTTTCTGCTGCCTCCTCCTTCTACAAGCCCAGGTTGCAGCGAGTGGTCCTCTCAGCAGAGAAGATCATTGGCTGTCAGCTGCAGACGTTAAAAAACAGTTCATCGCCAGACTGAGGAAAAATGCTGAAAAAATTACTGCTGACTCCACCCATCCTAGCAGTCATCTCTTCACCAAATTGCCATTAGGGAGATGATGCAAGTCCATCACCACCAGAACTACATGACATCTCTGAAGCTTCTTTCCTATAGCTATCCAGCTTCTCAACAAAACTCACTCAGGTGAAATACTCTAACTGTCCCTGCAGCTCATCCGTTAAATGGCCTCTCCTGCTCTCCTTGTTCTATTGATAATTATATAGTCTGTTCATATGTTCAGACTTATTTAAGTTTGATTATTAATATATACGCTAATTGTTGATTGCTTATGGCTGTTTGCAATATTGTCTTGTAAATTGCTGGTTGCTGTTGTGTTATCTATTGTGGTATTGTCCTGTGTTTTAGGCTTGGCGCTGAACCACAATTAATTCTGGTGCGTTTCACATACTGGCAATAAAATGATTCTGATTCTGATTCTGATTCTGACAAGCAGATGGCTCTCAAGAATCTGCCAGCCCCTGGAGAAATAACAGCACTAAGCCTTGAAAATGAGCATGGCTCCTGGCTGCAGTATTTTGGCATGCACTCGCAACTCATACCTTCTGTGACCTACAGAAATAAACATTCAGAGATTTTAGGCAGCTCCCATGCTTCTACTTTCATCCTCTTCTTCAATGGCATGGCTTGTCCCTGTCATACAAAAGAAAATACCCAAAATACTTTTGCCAAAATAACGGCAGGGGGTGGCACTGTTCATTGAGGCAGGGGTAGATGTGATCGGATCTTGCTACCAATATTTCGACCTTTTTGTATTAACTTTGGAAAAACATTATCTTTCTGTCTCACTGTTTAACTGCAGTGAATGTCATGAAGCTGTTGTGTCTGTGACTGTTCTAAACTCATTAAAAATGTTGTTTGTCTTTTAAAGAAAAAAAATGACTCATAACGATGTGCTAAATATCAACTGCAAGTTCACCACTCTGTCACTGAAAAGGAATTATTAAAGCTGTAAAGGCTCATTCCTTCTTCATTTTATTGTTATTTAAGATTTTTAAAGCTTAGATTGCTGCACTCATTCAAATGGTTTTGCTTTGCTAGCTGTTTTTTCTTCTCTCCTTTAATTCAATCATGTTTGTTCTCCCTTTTCCTTTTTGTGCCTGATTTAGCAAGAAATTCAACAGCTTTGATTTAAGCTCCATTCTCAGAAGAAAGCTTGAATTGTTAATTTAATAAGCATTCTTCTGATTGCTTCATGAGACGGTTGCTTTTCTAGTCCATTCAGGCCCCAGATGGCTGAGTTCCCTCATTGTGACATGTCAGCACACAAGTTTGCAATGCAAAATATTTAAACATAACCATATGAGGGCAATTTGAACAAATGGAAGATGCAGTTCAATGATCACACTAGCATAATATGGTGCTCTGTATATAAGTGGGAGATTATGCTTACATGGAATCGTGGTAGTACTTAGAAGTGCAGCAAATTTACTTGGCACTGTATCCTATTTCTGAATTTGGGCAATTCAGATGATTTCTGTATCCTCTGACATCCATTTGAAAGACTGTTTTACATATCAAGAAATGTGCTGGGGATGCCTGGAATCTACATATTATACCATTGTTCATCTTTTTTAAAGTACACTATTAGCCCACCAATTTAACTGACATTTTTGATTAAGAAGCTAAAGACCTTTCTTATTTACTAATTGCATTCCAACTTGGAGCCATGAAACTCTGAAAAATAAGGTCATACTTTCAGTGGATATTGTTACTCATGTGAATAGACTGTAAGAATGATACAGGAAGTATTTAATTGATTGGTGCCTATACTGAAGAATTGTAGGCATGTCAAACTGCATATACACCATCGAATGTGACAGGTTTGATGTTATGTAGTTAGTTCGATTACAAGCTAATAATGTCAAACCATCTCAGAATGAGGAAGGAATCTATGAAAGGTCAATGGAAATAATTGCTGAGTATAAAGGTTTATCCGCTAGTGATCGTGGACAATATGGTTGGTCATGAATGATTCCTTTTTTTACTGTTGAACTTCACAGCTATTGCCCATGTGATGAACAAGCACACGGATGAATGCCACAAAGTGATTTTTTTCTCTGTTCACTCCATTGGGAAGCTGACAGGTTATATCTCCTGGCAGCTATGAAAATCATCTGACTTTCAGCTGAACACAAATCTGTTGGGTTCTATCCATGGAATTCTGTCCTCTTTACAGGTTATCTTACAGTACTTCTGCTTTCTGATTTTCATATGACATATTTAATCAGCTTACATGAAATCTTACTTATACATATCACTTCTTTTTGTCTCAATAGGGCCAGGTGAAAAGAAATACAGAATACTATTCTAGAGTCTATATTCTCTGTGATCTCTTAAAATGGAGTAAAAGTCACTTACAGAATTTGCAAGCAAATACACAGCAAACGTATGAAGCTCATAGTCTGAAATTCTGGAACTTTTCATAAATATTGTTGCATCCTTTAAAAAAGTAACAACCTTAAAATAATACATATCATTTAAAGCTTATATATGCCAAATTATTTCCCTTCAATACAACTGAAATTCATTTTATATAAATCGAACATTTAAGTGATTTGCATTTTCTGTACTATTTTTAGTATTGTCACTGACACTTTCATTCAGCTTGTAAATCTGGAGGTTTTGTTGAAGTGTTATTCAGCTCTGGAAATTATGTAGTTGCAGGACTTCCTGTAGTTGACTAGTTGCGGTATTCTTTCTGGTTGACTAGATACAGGAATTAGACAATTTCAGCTCCTGCTAGCTTCCACTGTCCCTTCAATCACATCTTTGACTTGCCTAGAAGAGCTAGTACTTAAATGCTATCAATTTGAGTTGTAATGTTTTCACTCTTTTTATTGCAGACTCTTCACTTTCTTCTCAAGATTGGATTGGATAGGACCCAACCTAATCCAGAGTCTCCTATTTATTAATGTTGATGCTGGAGTATATCCAGTTGGGTAGTAAGATGTGTTTCAAAATAATAGAAAGAAAACTACAAGCCAATCTTATCTAGTTTATTTTGATCAACCCTCCAATACCTGTTTCTTCAATGGCTCCTTTAGAAGGGTTATCAGCTAGAATATAAGCAGAAGTGAAGCAGTGCTTCATTTTAATCATAAATAGTTTGAATTGCAAGTGTCTGAAATGTGGAATAATAGTTGACACATCTTCATGCAGACCATGCATGGCAAAGATAAATCCTTATTCCTCAAATTAATGGTTTATAATGGTGTATGGTACCACATGTTTGACATGTAACTACTTCAGATGGTCGTTAGCTTGCATAAAAATATCCAGTCTTAGTAGGGTTTTTTTTTAATCACCAAAATTTTTTCGATCTTTAAAATAATGTTCTTTTTCTTGAGACATTGTAAGTGTTTCTTACTTCGATGTACTCGTGTTAATTTTGGATAATAATAATAAAAAAATTTGAAAAGAAAGAAAAAAAATCCAGTCTTTTTTCACAGAAGTCCATATAAATTTGTTTGGATAGTCTTGACATCCAAATGCACACCTGGCATGATAATTTAGGAGACTGTAGTCAACAAGTCCATGCATATCATACTTTTACTGCTTCGATCTTTTGTGTCATTATTAATGCCCAGTCAATAGACAATCCTATGCCAAGTGCCTTCATAATTACTGTACCCAAATATTGGACATGGCACTCTTCCAGAATCCTCTCTGTTATTCTTTGAGGATCACTGTACTGTATCATTATTTTACCAGTACTAGTTGATAGATAAGAAATAATATCTGCATTGAAATGACTTAATTTCTTCAAGCAAATGTGTATCAGTATGCATTCACACCTTGTAACTCCAGCTGCATCCAATGCCTTGATCTCTACCTGTATAATAAAACAGCAGTTCTCTACCTTTGTTGTGGCCTTAAACATGGTCAACTCATGGAATTTACTAGATAATTTAAAGTTCAAAACTTACGGTTATTATAGCGGCAAGATGATTCTTTTTCTACTTCTATTATCTAGCTATGATGGACATGGTAAATTTTAGATGAAGGACAGGTATCAGGTACTTCTTGTCACAAACATGGACTCTGCTGCAGGGTCTAGACGCCCACGCATGCTGGCTGTGCAACAGGCTCAACAACTGAGCTTGCGAATATGCACATTCTAACTAATTAGTGTTATACTATGGTGGTATTTAACTCCCTTCTTTTCATTTTAGTCTTGCTGAGACTTGACCAAAAGCACAGCAACATTTGTGCTGTCTGCTTAACCTCATCCAAAAATTACCGTTTTGACTTATGCTGTTAAAAAGCCGTATTCATTTAACATTTGTTATTGCTTCCCAATGCAGTGTCGGCATTAGCTTTCAGTTTTGAGGGTTTTAGTTAATGGTCCTGTTACCCTAGTATTTATTGTTTTCTCTTTCCCTTTAAATTCAGCAGCAGTTCTCATAAAAGTTAGTGAAGTGTTGGTGCACTTCAGTATTGCACGTGCTCCCCCCCTCTCTCTCTCTCTTTCTCTCTCTCTCTCTCTCTCTCTGCACTTGGGCCATGTCTAAATATTTTGACAGCAAGTCTCGACCATAAAAATGGATCCAACAGAGAAAGACCAGCTGACCTTCGCCCTGAGATTCATTAGCCAGGTAGGGGAGAAGTTACAGGGGGTCAAATCATGGTGGGAGAAGTGACTGAAGCAATGCCTCAGTTCGACAAGCCCAGTCTGAGCTGAAGGAACAGGTGTCCTCCCTCACAGCAACTGTTCAGCAGCTCAGCATAGACAGTAAAAATTAGGTTGCATCCCTCTCTGCTTTCAGAGCCACAGTACATAATCTTATAGACAACAGCCGGTGTCAGCGGATAGTCATCAGAGCTCTCATAAGTGCGGTTCAGCAGCCCTTGGCCATGTCAGTCTCATTGCCAGGATCTCACAGATCCTCCTTTTCTTCTGCTCCAACAACTTCAGCCATTAATGTCCCAACTCCCGATTCCAGACCAGAACCATCCCAGTATCTGTACAAGAATTGAGTATTCCTCTTTTTGGGTGACATGTGTTCAGGCTGCATGGCTTCCATTGGTACATAGAAACATAGAAAACCTACAGCACAATACAGGCCATTCAGCCCACAATGCTCTGCCGAACATGTACTTACTTTAGAAATTACCTCGGGTTATCCATAGCCCTCTATTTTTCTAAGGTCTATGTACCTATCCAGCGGTCTCTTAAAAGACCCTATTGTATCCACCTCCACAACTGTCACCGGCAGCCCATTCCATGCACTCACCAATTTCTGCATAAACAACTTACCCCTGACATCTCCTCTGTACTTGCTTCCAAGCACCTAAGAACTGTGCCCTCTGGTGTTAGCCATTTCAGCCCTGGGAAAAAAGCCTCTGACTATCCACATGATCAATGCTTAGTATTTGTTTCAGGACCACAGTTCACATTCCATTTTTGGAAGGCTTTCACCTCCAATCTAGTGACCAGACTGAGAGAATGAATCAAGTGTTGGAGACAACCCTGCACACCTTGCCTCTTTCGATCCCACGTCCTGGAGCTCCCAGCTGGTTTGGGCAGAAATTGCCTACATTAATCTCCAGTCATCCTCCACTGGCATGTCCCCCTGACCAGGATATTGATGTGGGAGTTCCTGCTGCCGAACAGTTGATCTAACACTGAAAACGTATGTAGAGACGAGCCAGAAACAACATGCCCTGCAGGCTGACTGTCTCCACTGAGTTGAGGCCTCTGAAGCCAAGAGAGAAAGTTAGGCTGGCATCCAGGGATCTTCCCCTGACTGTTGAGAGCTGGAAGTTGTGCCCACGCTACATGGGACATTCATAGTGGAAAAGACTATCAACAGGGTCTTGTATAACTTGCGCAGACCATTATCAATGCAGATCCACCAGTGTTCAATGTTTCCTAGCTCAGCTCCCCTCTGTCTCCAATCACCCTACCTCCCTCTCTTTCCCACTTGGGCCATATCCAAGCGGTATGACTCTTTAAATATAATCAACAATGTTTCTTTTATTTCCCTCTTGGGCTATTTGTTCAATTTGCATATATTAGGCCTCTTATTTGCATTCGCAATTAACATAACCAATCCCTGCCCCAATATCACAATTGGAAGCATCATCTTAGTTTCAACACACAGTCATAATATATCAAATGACCCACTAGTATGGATTTCATTGTATTAACATAAACAGCTTTAGTGTTCACTCCTGTTCATGGTTCATCGTGCTTTCATTGGTGGTAAGGTGGCACCAATGCTATAGCAACATAGAAATGGAATCAGCTATATTATTGGATCATACCTAAAAACAACTTGAGGACAATTTTTTTCAAGTCTTCTGGCTTCAGTTATAGCCTTGATATTCTTTTTTATTGGCTGCAACCCATTTTCATCTACTCTCAGACCTAAAGTAATTACATCCTTCTGAATGAAGTCACCTTTATTGTAAGTTTGGCGTTATGCCAATACAATTTTCTAAACAACTTTTGGTTTTGGAATTTACTTTGTGGATATTGCAATTAGAATGTCATCCCGTTTTTACAAATAATGCTGCAGCATCTTGTTTAAAATGACTTGGTTCATCTTTGGTGCTGGTCTTCATATGTATAGAATGTCCTGTGGGTTTTAATTGCCTATCTTTTATCAAAATTAGACTGAGCATGTGCATTAGAAAGGTTTGAGATTGTGTGAAGTTTTGCTTTACTCTATGCCTTTGGAGATGCAGTAGATATTTTCACCATGAGATCTGTTGTTCTTTGTTGCAAATTTAATCTCTGCATAGCTGGATAGCTGTGTCTGTCTTAGAGATAACTGTCTTGACACCTTAATGAATAACCAATTTAAAAGTCTTCTTCACCCATCTTCAACCTGAACTTCTGTGAGGGAGAACACTTGGTAAACTCACTCCTCACACACACACATTCACTCACACATGAACATTGCCTTGTCATTTTGCTGTTGGTGCAGTGAAAGTACACACGTCAATGTGTAATAATTAACCGACTGTCCCCACCCACCCTCTGGGATTGCCACATATATTCAGAGTCAGGCACCAAAGTTTAGTTTAATTTCATTCTTTATTTCTACTTAACTGTAAGTGTTGAACATTCTGGTGTTCTTGTTATTATTTCCCAGTGGTCCTGTGGAATCCACTGGGTACTAGACCCAGCTAATGCGCTCGGGTTGGCTTTATAGTGTATTTCCCACCATACATGGCGGAATATTCCATTTATTTAGTAATGTGAATGTGTAAATGTGTAAATGAACAGGGAGGAGCAGGGAGGTGAAGATGGCGGCACGTGCAGCTCGCAGCAGCTACTCTGGTGGTGATGTCTGTTATTTGTCAAGTAGGGTGCCGTGCACAATCCTGATTTGATGGAGATGGATGTGAGAGCAAGGAGGAACATCTGGTGAAACTTCTGAAATGCCTGCTTCACTGCTGCTGCTACTGTGTGGTCCAGAATCTCCAGAGGGAAAGGCCCCGAGTTCTCTGCTTTGCTTGTTGCTCGGCAGCCAGGGTGGAGTCAAACCTCTCGGCAGAGGATGGTGCTTGGAGAAGCTGTGTTGGAGGCTCGAAGTTTTTGGACGACTCAGAGTCCACTGCAGTTGGGTGATTCCAATGGTGCTGCATCGGCAAGTTTGCAGCACTTGGGGGTTCATGGCAGGGAGAGTTTCTCCCTTCTGCTGCCTGCATGAGATGATGAGGCTATTGGGACTTCAAGACTTTTTTTTTACCGTGCCCATGGTCTGCTCTTTATCAAATTATGGTATTGCAATGCACTGTTGTAAATATATGTTATAATTATGTGGTTTTGTAAGTTTTAGTCTTGGTTTGTCCTGTGTTTTCTTGATATCATTCTGGAGGAACATTGTATCATTTTTAATGCATGCATTTCTAAATGACAATAAACAAGGACTGAGTGTCCTCATAATTTAAAAATGTTGTTTGTATACTCTAGTTAAGGTAGATACTTCTGTTTTCTTTTTAATATGATTGTAACTACATTGCAGGGTGTATCATATTCCAATTCATGTGTAGTCTAAGTTAACTTTGTTGGTAGTTAAAAAATGGTATGTCCTAATGCCCAATAAAATGAGCTCATTGCCCTCAGTTCAAGAGAGAGATAGGGGCTGCCAGGAGTTCATACTGGAGAAGAATAAATACAGAGCTGTTATTGCATTTTCTTGTAGATATCATTTTGTAAATATTGGCATTTTTCTTTTTACTATTTTCACTAGGTTTTCTAAGGTTGATTTGCGATGCACCTAATATACATCATTGCACTAAGGTGCAAAGCAATTCCAGCCATTTGTCCTAGGTCATAACACATATTTCTAACAATTTCCTAATATCCATGTTGGAGATCAAGGTTACAATAGTTTGATCCCATTTTACATATATACGAGCCCTGTTCATGAATGCCCTTATATGTAATTTTAAACTTACTCACATTGTTGTAAAAGCCAGTTCAAACATGCTAATGATATATTTACACTGAATGTGTTTTTCCAATCTATCTTTAGCTCTTTAAACCACCCTTTCTCAACAGGATTGTTCTGTTCAGCCCCTAAAATCGATAGACTTCGCTTCTACCATCACAAAGGACCACTTATTCCATTTGTACAAATGTTTTAACAAAACCTGTTTTAAATTTTAAAGTGCATCTTCCCAATGGCATTTGACGAGATATTTAGCCTTCAGTGTCCGCTTCCATTTTGGAGTATTCTGCAGCTGCATCAATACTCATAGCGATGCTAAGTTATTGATTCTTACTATAGCTAGGAAACACTTTCTTTTTAAACTTATTTTCCAGAATGTAGCATTGCTGGTGAAGCCAGAATTTATTCCCTTTAGTAATCGCTCTTGAGAAGACATTGGCCTTCTTGAACAACCATAGTGAAGGTGCTTCTACAGTCATAGTAATAAAGTTCTAATACACTACAGCACAGATAAAGGCCGTTCAATCAACTTGGTCCATGCCAAGTTGTTATTCTGCCTAGTCCTGTCACCCTGCATCCGGATCACTACCCTCTATATCCCTCTCATCCATATAATATTCTGAAATTCTCTTAAATGTTGCAATCAAAGCCACATCCACCACTTCTGTTGATAGCATGTTCCACATTCCTACAACTCCATGAGTGAAAAAGTTCCCTTTAAATGGTTCACCTTTCACCCTTAAACTATGACCTCTAGCTCTAGTCTCACCCAACCTCAATGGAAAATGTGTGGTTATATTTACTCAATCTATAACCTTCATAGATTTCTAGACCTCTATCAAATCTCCCCTCATTTTCCTATCTTCCAGGGAATTAAGTCCCATCCTGTTTAACCTTTCCCTATAACTCAGGTCCTCAAGTCCCTCCAACAGCCTTGTAATTTTTCTTTGTACTCTTTCAATCTTATTGACGTTTTTCTTGTATGCAGGTAGCCAGAACTGCACACAATATTCTAAATTAGGTCTTGATAATGTCTTACACAACTTCAACATTACATTCCAACTCCTCTATTCAGTACTTCGATGTATGAAAGCCAATGTGCAAAAGGCTCTCTTTATGATGCTACCTACCTGTCACATCACTTTCAAGGAATTAAGGGTCTGTATTTGCAGATCCCCCTGTTCTACTGCAATCCTCGGTACTCTACCTTCCCTTGTGTAATTCCTACACTGATTTGTCCTCCCAAAGTGAATCATCTCAAAAGTGCCTGCATTAAAATCCATCTGCCATTTTCAGCCCATTTTTCCAATTGGTCCAGATGTCTTTGCTAGCCTTCCTCACTGTCCACTATAGCCCAAATCTTGGATTCATCTGTACATATGCTGATCCTGTTATCGCATTATCATCCAAATCATTAGTGTTGATGACAAACAATAACAGACCCAGCAATAATCATTGTGGCTCACCACTAATCTCAGGCCTCCTCCAATCAGAAGCAATGATCTACTTCCAATCTCTGACTTCTCTCAATAAGATAATATTGAATTCAATTTACTGCTTCGTCCTGAATGGTAAAAAAAGGAAGCTTCTGATTGACCCTCCCACGTGGGTCTTTGTTAAAGACCTTGCTAATGTTCATGTTGACAATGTCTACTGCCTTTACTTCATCAACATTCTTGGTAACCTCCAATGAAAATTCTGTAAAATTGTTCAGACACAACCTACCAAACTCAAAACCAGAGTAACATACACAAAATGCTGGAAGAACTCAGCAGAGTAAAATAGTCTTGGCCAAGTAGTCTCCCAATCTACGTTGGGTCTCATCAATATACAGGAGGGCACACTGGGAACACCAGATACAGTAGATGAAGTGTCACCTCACCTGAAAGAACTATTTGGATAGTGATGGAGGAGGTGTAGGGGCAGGTGTGGCACTTGTCCTACTTGCAAGGATAAGTACCAGGAGGGAGATCAGTGGAGACAAAGGAGTGGACAAGGGATTCATGTAGGGAGCGATCCCAGCAGAAAATGGATAGTGGGGTGGAGGAGGGAAAGACATGCTTGGTGGTGAGATCCTGTTGGAGATGGCGAAAGAAGTTCAGTAGTAAGTGAACACAAGGAACGCTATCCCTGGTGTGGCAGCAGGTTGATGGAGTAAGGGCAGATGTGTGCAAAATGGAAGGGATGCGGGTGAGAGTGAGTGTGGAGGAAGAGAAGCCTCTTTCTTTGAAAAAGGAGGATACCTCAGTTGTTCTGGAATAAAAGGCTTCATCCTGAGTGCGGTAAAGTTTGAGGCAGAAGAACTGAGAAACGTGGATGGTATTTTAACAAGTGATAGGGAGAGAAGAAATATAATCCAGTGAGCTGTGAGAGTCAATGGGTTTATAAAAGATATCAGTAGATAGACCGTCTCCAGAGGTAAAGACAGAGAGATCGAGAAAGGGGAGAGAGGTGTTGGAAATGGACCAAGTAAACTTGAGAGCAGGATGGAAGTTGGAGGCAAAGTTGATGAAGCTGACAAGCTCAGCATGGGTGCAGGAACAGCCCCCTGGATAGGGGGTGAAGGAACAGCCCTCTGGATGGGGGATGAAGGAGGTGAAGGAACAGCCCTTTGGATGGGGGGTGAAGGGGGTGAAGGGGGTTGAGGAACAGCCCTCTGGATGGGGGGTGAAGGAACAGCCCTCTGGATGGGGGATGAAGGGGGTGAAGGAATGGCCCTCAGGATAGGGGATGAAGGGGGTGAAGGAGGTGAAGGAATGACCCTCTGGATGGGGGATGAAGGTGCTTAGGGACTGGACAATCATAATGAAAATGAGACGATTGGGACAAGAAAACTTAAATTCATTGAAAAGAACAAGAGCGTGTGAAAAGTTATTTCTTCAGCGGTTTGATCAGGGCACAACTGCGCAAGTGTGTGGACGTTAGCCAGTGAGGACAGCAAGAAGAGTTTAAAATGAGACAGCCTTTCAGAGTGGGCAGTGGAGTAGAGGGAGACAGAGTAGGAAGGCTTCGGCTCAATGGGGCTTCGGTGATAACAGGTCAAGGTGAGGTAGGTTGCCTGAGTAGAATATAGACAGGAAGTATGTATGTGAGGCCAGTTTTCTGTGCTCGGTGTCAGATGTGGGAGGTCCAGGAGACTCTCAGCTTCCCCGACAAGCCATATGTGCGCCAGATGTGTTGAGCTGCAGCTCCTTAGGGACCATGTTAGGGAACTGGAGATGCAGCTCAATGATCTTCATCTGGTCAGGGAAAGTAAGGAGGTGATAGAGAGAAGCTATAGGCAGGTGGTCACACTGGGGCCTGGGCAGCCAGATAAGTGGGTTATAGTCAGGAGAGGGAAGAGCAGGAGTCGGATGCTAGAGAGTACCCTGTGGCTGTACCCCTTGACAATAAGTACTCCTGTTTGAGTACTGTTGGAGGAGATGGCCTACCTGGGGGAAGCAACAATGGTTGCGCCTCTGGCACAGAGTCTAGCCCTGTGGCTCAGAAGGGTAGGGAAAGGAAAAGGATGACAGCAGTGATAGGGGACTGCATAGTTAGGGGGTCAGAGAGGTGATTCTATGGATGCAGGAAAGAAGCATAGATGGTAGTTTGCCTCCCAGGTGCCAGGGTCCGGGATGTTTCTGATCACATCCACGATATCCTGAAGTGGGAAGGAGAACCGCCAGAGGTCATGGTACATATTAGTACCAACGACATAGGCAGGAAAAGGGAGGAAGTCCTGAAAGCAGACTACAGGGAGTTGGGAAGAAAGTTGAGAAGCAGGACCACTAAGTTAGTCATCTCGGGATTACTGCCTGTGCCACGCGACAGTGAGTATAGGAATATAGAGAGGTGGAGAACAAACGTGTGGCTGAGGGATTGGAGCAAGGGGTGTGGATTCTGATTTCTGGATCACTGGGACCTCTTTTGGGGCAGAAGTGACCTGTACAAAAAAGACAGGTTGCACTTGAATCCCGGGGGGACCAATATCCCGGCAGATATGTTTGCTAAGGCTGTTGGGGAGAGTTTAAACTAGACTTGCTGGGGGGTGGGAAATGAACTGAAGTGACAGAGGAAAGGGAGGTTGGCTCACAATTAGAGAAAGTTTGGAGACAGTGAGAAAGGGAGGATAGGCAGGTGATAGAAAGCGGACACACTCAGACCAATGGTTTGAGATATGTCTATTTTAATGTGAGGAGTATCATGAACAAAGGAGATGAGCTTAGAGCATGGAGCAGCACTTGGAGCTATGATGTTGTGGCCATTATAGAGACTTGGATGGCACAGGGGCCGGAATGGCTACTTCGAGTGCGAGGCCCTAGATGTTTCAGAATGGACAGGGAGGGAGGCAAAGGAGCTGGGAGCATGGCACTGTTGATAGTGCCACGGCCGTAGAATAGGAGGGAGACATGGAGGGATTGTCTACGGAGTCTCTGTGGGTGGAAGTTAGAAACAGGAAAGGTTCAATAACTCCACTAGGTGTTCTCTTATAGACCACCGAATAGTAACAGGGACATTGAGGAGCAGATAGGGAGACAGATTCCGGAAAGGTGTAATAATAACAAGGTTGTTGTGGTGGGAGATTTTAATATCCCAAATATCGATAGGCATGTTCCTGCAGTGAGGGGTTTAGAAGGGGTGGAGTTTGTTAGGTGTGTTCAAGAAGGTCTCTTGACACAATATATAGATAAGTCTACAAGAGGAGGGTCTGTACCTGATCTGGTATTGGGAAATGAACCTGGTTAGATCTCAGATCACTCAGTGGGAGAGCATTTTGGAGATAGTGATCACAACTCCATCTCCCTTACCGTAGCATTGGAGAGGGATAGGAACAGATAAGTTAGGAAAATGTTTAATTTGAATAAGTGGAAATATGATTTAATCAGGCAGGAACTTGGAAGCATAAATTGGAAACATGTTTTCAGGGAAATGTGTGGAAGGAATGTGGCAAATGTTCAGGGGATACTTGCGTGGAGTTCTGTATAGGTACGTTCAAATGAGACAGGGAAAGGATGGTACGGTACAGGAACCATGGTGTACAATGGCTGTGTAAGTCTGGTCAAGAAGAAAAGAAGAGCTTGCAAAAGGTTCAAAAAGCTTGGTAATGATAGAGAGCTAGAAGATTATAATGCTAGCAGGAAGGAGTTTAAGAATGAAATTAGCAGAGCCAGAACGGGCATGAGAAGGCCTTGGTGGACAGGATTAAAGAAAACCCCAAGGCATTCTACAAGTATGTGAAATGCAAGAGGATAAGACATGACAGGATAGGACCAATCAAGTCTGACAGGCATGGAGACAAAGCCAAGCTGACTTTCTTGTCAACTTACCTACTCAGACCTTGTCCATCCAAATACTTATCCAGGTATATCATCTTCCTTAGAATACCTTCCAATAATTTACCTCCTACGCCCTTGCAACACCACCTCTTTTATCAAGAATGCACAGCAGCATCTCCATTTCCTGAGGAGATTGAGGTGAGTGAGTCTTTTTCGCACCCCCCCCCCACCCCAGCTCACCACCACTTTTTAATCAACTTTTACAGGAGCACTCTTTTTCGAGTGTGCCTTGACCCGGCTGCATCACTGACTGATATGAGGATTGCAAGACATCTGACTGCAAGTCTTTACAACGTATTGCAAGGAATGCTGAAAAGATTATCCGGGTCTCTCTCCCACCAATCCGAGATATACTTTATACTTTATTGTCGCCAAACAATTGGTACTAGAACGTACAATTATCACAGCGATATTTGATTCTGCGCTTCACACTCCCTGGATTACAAATATTAAATATTAAAGATATTAAAAATAGTTAAAATTAGTAAATATTAAAAATCTAAATTATAAATCATAAATAGAAAATAGAAAAATGGGAAGTAAGGTAGTGCAAAAAAACCGAGAGACAGGTCCAGATATTTGGAGGGTATGGCCCAGATCCGGGTCAGGATCCATTCAGCAGTCTTATCACAGTTGGAAAGAAGCTGTTTCCAAATCTGGCTGTACGAGTCTTCAAGCTCCTGAGCCTTCTCCTGGAGGGAAGAAGGACGAAAAGTCTGTTGGCTGAGTGGGCCGTGTCCTTGATTATCCTGGCAGCACTGCTCCGACAGCGTGCGGTGTAAAGTGAGTCCATGGAGGGAAGATTGGTTTGTGTGATGTGCTGCGCCGTGTTCATGATCTTCTGCAGCAGATTTACCATGAGCACTGCATATGCAGGGCATTCTCAGTGATCCCCCCTCATATGTCTAGCAATCTCTTTGACCCACTACCATTGGCATAAGACAAGAACTGTTAAGAAGGAAAACAGCTTCTTCCACTAGGCCGTAACACTACTGACCTACCTGCCCACCACCCAGGTCTCGTCACGTATGAAGCAAAATATCTATTTAAGTTCTCCTTCATCTCTTTCATCTCCCTGCATTGATGTTCAAGTGGACCAATTTTGTCCCTTGCTTTATTTTTGTGTTTAATATATCTGTAGAAGCCCTTGGAATTCTCCTTCACCTTGTCTGCCACAGCAACCTCATATCTTCTTCTAGTCCTCCTGATTTCCTTTTTAAGTGTTCACTTGCATTTCTTATACTCCTCAAGAACCTCGTCTGTTCCTTGCTGCCTCTATTTGCTCTGCTCTTCCTTCTTCTTCTTAACCAATGTCTCACAACTCCTTGAAAACCAAGGTTCCCTAAGCCTGCTGGCTTTGCCTTTTATTCTAACAGGACCATGCAGACTCTGTACCTTCAATATTTCATTTTTGAAGGACTCCCACTTATCAGGAATCCCTTTGCCAGTGAACAACCTATCCGAGTCCACACCTGCCAGAGCCTTTCTGGTGCTGCCAAAACTGGCCTTTCTCCAATTGATCATCTCAACATAAGGACCACTCCTATCCTTCTCCATAATCATCATAACACAGTGTTGAGTTTCTCAACTGTTGCTGAAATGCCAACACCATGTTTCATCTAACCCTGATTTGTGTTTACAGAGTGTGGAAAGTAGGAGTATGCATATGTAATTTGTCCATCTGAAATTCTGGTCAAATTTCATCCTTAGGATGATAGTAGCTTTGCCTTGTTGATAATAATGTTATTAAATGCCAAGGGTAGATGGCTCAAATAGATATCATCTGAAATTTCTGGAGTGCCAACATCTACATCTCAGCTCAAGAACATTCCCACTTGAAGGGAATGAATAGAAAGTGGCACTCTACACCGCCTGAACCAGCACACTAAACACAAATACAAACTATACACAAATTGGTAGATAGTTAGCATATGTATTGAGCAATGTCATTCTCATAGTTTGTAAAGCCTTAACTACTAGGCTGCCTTTGAATATGTTTATTTTCTGGATAAAATCTATGGTAACAATAGGTCCAAATGTACAGCATGTATATTTTCTTGTAGAAATGCAGGTAATAATAGCTAACTTAGAAAGAGAGTAATAGATGCACAAGGGGTATCATTTATATTAGCAAAAGCTGCCACAAAATATATCCAGTCCCTATCGCATCTTTATGCACCTAACCCAACTTGTTCATATAAGCTTTGATGAAGGGTCCCAAAAGTGAAATATTAGCTTAATCACAAACAAGCAAAAATCTGCAGATGCCAGAGATCCAAACGACACACACAAAATGCTGGAGGAACTCAGCAGGGCAAGTAGCATTTATGGAAAAGAGTAAAAAGTTGATATTTTGGGCTGAGACCCTTCATTAGGATTGGGAAAAAAAAGATGAGAAGTCAGAGTAAGAAGGTAGGGGGAAGGGAGGAAGAAGTACAAGAAGTACAATGTAGTAGGAGATAGGTGAAACAGGGATTTCTCCAACTTCTGGTAGTTGCCCCCTCTCACATTATATCCTAACCTGCCCATCACCTCCCTCTGGTGCTCCTCCCGATTTCATATCTTCCGTGGCCTTCCGTCCTCTCCTATTCGATTCCCGCCTTTTCCAACCCTTTATCTTTTCCACCAATCAACATTCTAGCTTTTTACTTCACACTCCCCCCTCTCCCTGTTTCATCTATAACCTACTACCTTGTACTTTCATCCTCTCCTCCCCCCACCTTCTTAACCTGACTTCTTATTTTTTTTTCCAATCCTGATGAAGGGTGTCAGTCTAAAACATTGAGACTGGTTACTCTTTTCCATATCTGTTGCCTGGCTTACTGAGTTCCTCCAGCATTTTGTGTCTGCAAAATATTAGCTGTCTGTCTTTCCATTGATGCTGTCTAACCTGAGTTTTTTTTCCAGAATTTCTGGTGTTATGTCAAACTTCTAACATTTGCAATTTTCTTTCAATTTTCAACAATGAAAAGATATTTGATCAAAAATCATTCTCCACTGAATCGAAACAATATCTTGTGAGGACAAAGATATTACTTTTAGGTCTTAAATATAAAGTTATATGAAAATACTCAGGAGATCAGGGAGCACCTGTGGAGAGATAAACAGAGTTAAAATTCATTTCTGATAAAAGTTTATTACATAAAATGTTATCTTTGTTTCACTCTCCTCAGCTTCTGCCTGAACTTCAGAATATCTCCAGAATTTCCTGTTCTTATTTCAGAATTTCAGAGTCGGCAGCATTTTGATTTTGCCTTTAGACCTTAATCAGCTATATTTTTCCAAACAGTATGCTTCTTGAAAGTGGACTCTTTTCATATTAACTTTCCTTCCACAAATTTACCAGAAAGGGCAACGGTTGTATAGCTGGTACAGTTAATGCCTTACAGCTCCAATGACCAGATTTAATCCCGACACTGGGTGCTGCATATGCAGAGTTTAGCTGTGATCCCATTGGTTTCCTATGGAAGCTCCAGTTTCCTTATACATCCGAGCACATGCAGGTTGGCAGTTAAATAGCTGCTGTAAATTTCCCCCAGTGAATAGATGAGTGGCAGGATTTGAGGAGGGGCTGAAGTTCAAGGGTAAAATTAAATGTGATTAGTGTTGAGGGTCAGCATGGATTCAAAAGACTGAATAGCCTTTTACTGGGATGTATAATTGTATGAAGCTAATGTATGTGCCATACCACACCAGATATGCAAATTAACATATCTACTGCATATATCAGATGGCAGACCAACATTCTAAATACAATCAAATATTAAAAATAAAAGCAGTTCTTCTCTGAAAGGATCTGTCGATCTACAAGTGCTATGGTATAAATTATATGAACACAACATATCAACTGGTAAACAAAATATGATCCATAGACTCATTTTCTACTTATTCCAAGTAGCAGAGTAGAGGCAGAAACAGCTCCTTAAGCAGTGGAATGAATCACCTTGATAACTTAATCAGATCCATACCACTGGTTGTAAAATAATAGCTGTCTGATGACCGTCTGCACTCTAATTAGAGTCAATGGCCATTTGAAAGCATATGCTGACTGACAATTTAGCCCTGGCAACAGATTTTTCCTCATAATGCTTTACTTGTACACTTACCAAAGAAAATCAATAGCTACAAGTCTTGTTTCCAACTAAAGCATTGTAAAAATAATTTGGTCATTGAGTGAGGGCATTGCATAAATTCCTACTTTTGAAAAACAAAATGATTGTTCATCTGCAGTTCCTGAAGCTGTGTAGGGAAACATTACCGATGATTTTTACCTATCTTCTCCTGTACAAATAGTGCTGGGCTAGAATTTTGTTAGAATGTGTAATGCCTAAATGGGGAGGTTCAAGGCTGGTCTTTAATCTTGCCTTGAGCCTCAAATAAGCATTCGGTCATTTGCTTTTACTATCTGATGTAACTGCCACAATACTTAATCCATTCTTCAGGTTTGAATCTTGGCCATCTGCCTCATTCACATCAGTTATTGGCCTGAATCATCATAGCAACAGTGCTAGGGGGAAAGCTGGTGACACTGAACAGTGTGGAAAATGATCACTGGGACTGTGAAATCCAAGGCGTTGGGTGAAGGCGAGGGTGGGGGGAGAGTGGTCGCAGGAAACATTACTTCAGATAGGAAACACAAGGGACTGTAAATACCGAAATCTAGAACAACAAAAAATCTGCACGATAAACTCAGTGGGTCAAGGAGCATCTGTGGAGGTGGTGGTGGGAGGGAAAGAATTATCAATGTTTCAAGTCAAACCACATCACTTCCAATGTTTGTTGCTCAGAGACATAGAACGCATTGTTAAAAATTAGAAACAAACTAACATTTAATTGGTGTCTATGGAGCAGCTGAAGACTTTTAAAGCAGGAAAATGTATATGCTGTTAATCTGAAAATCTAGACAGAATATCTACTAGTTAAGTGGCATATAAGAAGAAAAAAATTCAGATCAGACTGGGAAGGTGAGAAAACAAGTCAGTCAAAAGTTGCAGAAAGGGTGGGGCAGGGATGAATACAAACAGTTAATCGCAGAGAAGAACTGGCTGGTCCTCACTGCGACAGCGAAAACAAGGCACACAGAATTATTAAATTTAATATCAAGAGCTGTTGTGTTTTGTAGCTCCAAAACATTAAAGTCATTGCAATAAAGAGATAGGAGTCTAAAATGGAGTCTTAGTTTGTGTTTTACTTTAAGTTCAAGGTTTGCCCTACCTCTCAGTTGAGCTCCTCAGGAAAGAGGTCACCCAAACTCCACCTCAGAAGGTTACAGATGATGACCATCAAAATGTAATGAAGTAGACTAAAAGCAAAAGTGAAATGCTACTTCGCCATTTCTCTTGCCCTCATTAATCTGGAACCAAATCAGGAACCCTGGCTTCACACACTAGAAATATTCCCTGGCCCTGTCCATCCCTCTTCCATCATTTCTGCAATGCAGAAATAACATGTCATCAATTTCAAGATCTGATAAAGGATTATTGCCTCTCTCCATAGATGCTGACTGACCTGCTGAATATTTCCAGCAATTCTGCTCCAGCATCTGCAATTTTTAAAAAATTACGTTCAGGAGGCCTAATGTTTATGTTATGTATCCATCAAAATGTTAGGTTCCGTGACTTCCACAGAGTTAGTAAAACATTGCCTGTGTTGATACATCTTCTGTCAATTTGAAACTTTGGCAACAATCATGAATTATGCCAGTTCCACCCCAAGCACTCAAATCATACTATTAATAAGTTCTCTGGAAAATCATGTTGGTTATTGCAAATATACTAAGAATATTCATATTTCTTCACGACACAGGCTGTTCTAGGCACTTTCTTTACCAGCAGTCAGAGTATCCCAATTCCTCTATTCATTTGTTTGCTGTCTATTCTCTCTTCCATGCTCCATGTACTCCACCTTTGTTCTACAACCACCCACCTATCAATTCACCTACGAATCAGCTTGCCTTTGAAATAAAACCGTAAGACCATAAGATACAGGAGCAGAATTAGGCCATTAAGCCCATTGAGAGTGTTCTGCCATTTCATCATGGCTGATCCACTTTCCCTCTCAGCCCCTGTCCCTTGTCTTCTCCCCATATCCCTTCATGCCCTGACTAATCAAGAATCTATCAACCTCTGTCTTAAGTGACACACACATAAAAAATGCTGGTGAACGCAGCAGGCCAGGCAGCATCTGTATGAAGAGGTACAGTCGACATTTCGAGCTGAGACCCTTCGTCAGGACTAACTGAAAGAAGAGATAGTAAGAGATTTGAAAGTGGGAGAGGGAGGGGGATATCTGAAATGATAGGAGAAGACAGGAGGGGAGGGGTGGATCTAAGAGCTGGGAAGTTGATTGGCAAAAGTGATACCAGGCTGGAGAAGGGAGAGGATCATGGGACGGGAAGCCTGGGGAGAAAGAGAAGGGGGGAGGGGAGTCCGGAGGGTGGAGAGCAGGCAAGGAGTTATAGTGAGAAGAACGGAGGGAGAAAAAAGAGAGAAAAATGGGGGAAAAATAAAAAATATATTAAAAAAATATTAAATAACCTAATCAGGGATGGGGTGTGAAGGGGAGGAGGGGCATTAATGGAAGTTAGAGAAGTCAATATTCATGCCATCCAGTTGGAGGCTACCCAGACGGAATATAAGGTGCTGTTCCTCCAACCTGAGTGTGGCTTCATCTTGACAGTAGAGGAGGCCGTTGATAGACATATCAGAATGGGAATGGGACGTGGAATTAAAATGTGTGGCCACTGGGAGATCTTGCTTTCTCTGGTGGCAAAGCGTAGATGTTCAGTGAAACGGTCTCCCAGCCTGCGTCGGGTCTCGCCAATATATAGAAGGCCGCACCAGGAGCTCATGACACAGTATATCACCGCAGCCGACTCACAGGTGAAGTGTCGCCTGGAAGGACTGTCTGGGGCCCTGAATGATGGTGAGGGAGGAAGTGTGAGGAAGTGTGGCACTTCTTCCGCTTACAAGGATAAGTGCCGGGAGGGAGATCGGTGAGAAGGGATGGTGGGGGGAACGAATGAACAAGGGAGTCATGTAGGGAGCGATCCCTGTGGAAAGGGGGGGGGAGGGAAAGATGTACTTAGTGGTGGGATCCCATTGGAGGTGGCGGAAGTTACAGAGAATTATATGTTGGACCCAGAGGCTGGTGGGGTGGTAGGTTAGGACAAGGGGAACCCTATTCCTAGTGGGGTGGCGGGAGGATGGAGTGAGAGCAAATATGCGTGAAATGGGGGAGATGCGTTTGAGAGCAGAGTTGATGGTGGAGGAAGGGAAGCCCCTTTCTTTAAAAAAGGAAGACACCTCCTTCATCCTGGAGTGAAAAGCCTCAACCTGAGAGCAGATGTGGCAGAGACAGTGGAATTGCGAGAAGGGGATGGCATCTTTGCAATAGACAGGGTGGAAAGAGGAATAGTCAAGGTAGCTGTGAGAGTCTGTAAGCTTATGGTAGACATCTGTCTTAAATATACTCAATGACTTGGCCTCCACAACTGCCTGTGGCAATGAATTCCATATATTTACCACGCTATAGCTAAAGAAATTCCTCCTACTCTTTGTTCTTAGGCTGTGTCCTCTGGTCTTAGAGTTCCTCACCATCAGAAATATCAGAATCAGATTTATTATCACCGGTATGTGATGTAACATTTTTAAATTAGCAGCAGCAGTTCAATGCAATACATAATCTAGCAGAGAGAGAGAAAAAGTAAATAAAATAAAACATAATAAATAAACAAGTAAATCGATTACATATATTGAATAGATTGTTTAAAAAATGTGCAAAATCAGAAATACTGTAGATTAAAAAAAGTGAGGTAGTGTCCAAAGCTTCAAAGTCTATTTAGGAATCGGATGGCAGAGAGGAAGAAGATGTTCCTGAATCACTGAGTCTGTGCCTTCAGACTTTTGTATCTCCTTATCTGATGGTAACAGTGAGAAAAGTGCATGCCCTGGGTCTGGAGGTCCTTAATAATGGATGCTGCCTTTCTGAGATGCTGCTCCCTAAAGATGTCCTGGGTACTTTGTAGGCTAGTGCCCAAGATGTAGCTGACTAGATTTACAACCTTCTGCAGCTTCTTTTGGTCCTGTGCAGAAGCTCCTACATACCAGACAGTGATGCAGCCTGTCAGAATGCTCTCTACGGTACAACTGTAGATGTTTTCGAGTGTATTTTTTGACATGCCAAATCACTTCAAAATCCTAATATAGTATAGCCGCTATCTTGCCTTCTTTATGACTACATCAATATGTTGGGACCAGGTTAGAACCTCAGCGATCTTGACACCCAGGAATTTGAAGTTGCTCACTCTCTCCACTTCCGATCCCTCTATGAGGATTGGTATGTGGTCCTTCATCTTACCCTTCCTGAAGTCCACAATCAGCTCTTTTGTCTTACTGATGTTAAGTGCCAGGTTGTTACTGCGGCACCATTCCACTAGTTGGCATATCTCATTCCTGTACGCCCTCTCGTCACCACCTGAGATTCTACCAACAATGGTTGTATCATCAGCAAATTTGTAAATGGTATTTCAGCTATGCCTAGCCACACAATCATGTGTATACAGAGAGTAGAACAGTGGGCTAAGCACACACCCCTGAGGTGCGCCAGTGTTGATCTTCAGCGAAGAAGATATGTTATCACCAATCCGCACAGACTGTGGTCTTCCGGTAAATCTCCACATCCACTCTATTGGGGCCTTTCAAAATTTGCAGGATTTCAATGAGGCCACCCTTCATTCTTCTGAATTCCAGTGAGTAGAGGACCAGAGCTGTCAAACATTGAGAAAGAAATTAGAACACTCAGGGGAAATCCACACTATTACAGTGAAAACTTGCACACTCAGAACAGAAGGAGGTCAAAACTAAATCCAGGTCACTTGAGCCGTGAGGCAAATGTTTGTGCACTCTTGGAATGAGCTGCAAGCAGAAGTGATGGATGTGGGTTTGATTTCAACGTTTAAGAGAAATTTGGATAGGTATGTGAGTAAGGAGGGGTATGGAGTACTGTTCCAGGTGCAGGTTGTTGGGACTAGGCAGCATAATAGTTTGCCACAGACTAGATGGATTGAAGGGCCTAATTTATTTCTATTCTGTAGTGTTCTATGACTTCCTATTCTTTCCCATTCCATGCTTGCACTTCTATCTCGGAATGTCAAATTAGTGCTATCTGCCTATCCTTAATTATTATTGGCACACTTCCCACTTTTCATACTCTTTGTCTCTGTTGATTGAAACTACTTTGTGCTCATCCATTCTTCATCTTGCATTGCCATCACTACACTTAGCTTAATCTTTTCTAGAAGCCTATGAATCACCAAGCCACCAGTATCTCATGAAGCTCTTTGGCCATAAGTTTAGAAGAAGCTTGATATTAAAATGGAAGCTTCCTCTGTACAAGAAAAATGTAAAATGCAATACGATTCTTCAAAGAGTAAGATTTAGAACATTGTCACTTGTGTGCTGTTTTAATTCAATTTATTTTAAATATTTAGAAATCCATAATTAATAAGGTGTATTTTGGGAGATATTTTTGGAATCTAATTTCTATTTTTCTCTGTTAACAGCACAAAAGATAATAACCCTTGCCATGACACTGCTAAAAAGTAGTCCATTGAAGTATTTATGTCGACATTTAAAATTAAAAAGGCACATAAGTTACAGTACTCTTAATATTAATTTCCACAGAAACTTTAGAAGCTCTAAATTATCTAGGCGTAAGTTACTGATTTACAGGGTAAGTGAAAATGTAAGGCAAAAAATAACAATGAAGGTCTATTTAAATGCACCCATAAAAAAGGGGAAAATCGAAAACAAACTGTAAGAATAACATGGAGGCCAATGATTCATTTATACAAGCAACTAAGGCTTAGAAATTGTTACACATCTTAAAAAGGTATGTTTAAATTGACAATATTTGCTGGTATGTCTGTGGCTATGGTGCAGGGCAATGTATGCATTGATCGCTCAGTCTGAGGTAATGCTAGAGGAAGAATCCAATCAGAAATTGTTCAGAGTTCATAGATCCCATCTAGGATATTATGTGTGGACAGAATGGAAGTGCAAGATGGTAGAGCTAAGAATTATTTACTGCTTAAAACAGCCTGATAAGAGGCAAAGGGGGATTGAGCTTCTAATTAGACCAGGATGCATAGTGTGAAGTCTGAAGATATTGAAGTGAGGGGTAACCAGAAATCTTAAAGTAAACCCATTGATAGAACGATATGTCTTGAATATTCATTTTACCAAGTATCTAGTCATAGTCACTTCCTTTAAGTTACAGTGAAGCAGGTCTCATCTGTCCTGTTACAACCTGTTACTTACTATATAAATTACCAACACCAGTTTGCAAATAAAATTTGCACAATTCATGTTAAAGAACAGAACTTTAAGATTTTGAGGAAAAGTTATAAATGCCATACGAGAAAAAGAACTCTTACACCCATGGTGACGTTGATAGTTGTGGCACCACTCAACCAGATTTTCAAGTTCCCTCCTACATGTTGAGTTGAGGAAAAAGTTTTTCACCCAGAGAGTTGTGGATCTGTGGAATGCTCTGCCTCAGAGAGCAGTGGAGGCCAATTCTCTGGATGCTTTCAAGAAAGAGTTAGATAGAACCCTTAAAGACAGCGGAGTCAAGAGATATGGGGAGAAGGCAGGAATGGGGTACTGATTGTGGATGATCAGCCATGATCACAGTGAATGGCGGTGCTGGCTCGAAGGGCCGAATGGCCTACTCCTTCACGTATTGTCTATTGTCACCACCTTTGATTCAGCCAATGAAAATGGTGTTGTCAGAAAACTTAAGCATGGCATTGGGGCTGTGCTTAGCCTCACATCAATAAGTATAAAACAAGTAGAGTAGGGAGCTAAGCACACAACTTTGTGGTGCACCTGTGCTGAGCAACATTGTGGAAGAGAAGTTGCCAGACTGAACGTACTGGTGTCTGGGGTCAATAGAACAGGAAGCAAATTTTTACTGAGGATATCTAGCCTCTGTCTGTAGCAATGGATAATTGTTGTTTTCAGGAACAAGACTGATAGATTTTTCTTATCCAACCATACTAAGGGATAAGTAGAAAAGACAGTTAAATGAAGGAGGTATAGTTCAGCCATCATTTACTATTTACTTTTATTCCTATATAGTTAGGGCTATAGCTTAAGCAGTGTTCTGCTCCATGGAGGCTTAACTATTGAGTTCTGCAAGAGATCTACAGCTAATCTGTGACATTTAAGATTGGATCATCACATTTTATTCGCTGTAATCAGATCACTCTAAGTTAAGACAGCTTCACCAGCTCACATTTATGAAAAAGGGAAAACAACAACTTACTCAGCTTGTGCAGCACATCCAACTGTAGTAGAAAAATTATAGAATTATGCCGTGACTGTCCAATCCACAAGCATGTTACGATTTAGGATGTATTTGTGATCATTTATGCAAGTTACTTGACACATGACCAATAAACTTCCTCCTTTGTATTGCAACCTATATTGTTCCTTCTCAATTGCCTTAATGATCATCTAATATTACTCCTCAGCTCACCAAAGATGCATTTGTAGATACAAATAAGTTGATTTTTGACAACTTGTTTGAGCTCACAGTTATAACTCAACCAATGTCGTACAGCTACAGATTGGCAGGTATGATATTGTGGCCATGACTGAGACGTGGTTAAAGGATGCATGTCTCCAGGAGCTGAACGTCCAAGGATACACGGTGTATTGAAAGGATAGGAAGGTAGGCAGAGGGGGAGGCATGGCTTTATTGGTAAGAAATGATATTAAATCATTAGATAGAGGTGATATAGGATCGGAAGGTGCAGAATCTTTATGGGTTGAGCTAAGAAATCGCAGGGGTAAAAGGACCGTGATGGCAGATATTTATAGGTCTCCAAACATCTGCAGTGATGTGGACTACAAATTACAACAGGAAATAGAAAAGGCTTGTCAGAAGGGCAATGTTATGATAATTGTGGGGGATTTTAACGTGTGAGAGGATTGGGAAAATCAGGTCGGCACTGGATCTCAAGAGAGAGAATTTGAACATAGAACATAGAGCACAGTACAGCACAGTACAGGCCCTTTGGCCCACAATGTTGTGCCGACCCTCAAACCCTGCCTCCCATATAAGCCCCCACCATAGATACCTCCATATACCTGTCTAGTAGTCTTGTAAACTTCACTAGCGTATCTGCCTCCACCACTGACTCAGGCAGTGCATTCCACGCACCAACCACTCTCTGAGTAAAAAACCTTCCAATATCCCCCTTGAACTTCCCACCCCTTACTTTACAGCCATGTCCTCCTGCATTGAGCAGTGGTGCCCTGGGGAAGAGGCGCTGGCTATCCACTCTATCTATTCCTCTTATTATCTTGTACACCTCTATCATGTCTCCTCTCATCCTCCTTCTCTCCAAAGAGTAAAGCCCTAGCTCCCTTAATCTCTGATCATAATGCATACTTTCTAAACCAGGCAGCATCCTGGTAAATCTCCTCTGTACCCTTTCCAATGCTTCCACATCCTTCCTATAGTGAGGTGACCAGAACTGGACACAGTACTCCAAGTGTGGCCTAACCAGAGTTTTATAGAGCTGCATCATTACATCATGACTCTTAAACTCTGTCCCTCGACTTATGAAAGCTAACACCCCATAAGCTTTCTCAACTATCCTATCCACCTGTGAGGCAACTTTCAGGGATCTGTGGACATGTACCCCCATATTCCTCTGCTCCTCCACACTACCAAGTATCCTGCCATTTACTTTGTACTCTGCCTTGGAGTTTGTCCTTCCAAAGTGTACCACCTCACACTTCTCCGGGTTGAACTCCATCTGCTACTTCTCAGCCCACTTTTGCATCCTATCAATGTCTTTCTGCAACCTTTGACAATCCTCTACACTATCTACAACACCACCAACCTTAGTGTCGTCTGCAAACTTGCCAACCCTCCCTTCTACCACCACATCCAGGTCGTTAATAAAAATCACGAAAAGTAGAGGTCCCAGAACAGATCCTTGTGACACACCACTAGTCACAGTCCTCCAATCTGAATGTACTCCCTCCACCACCACCCTCTGCCTTCTGTAGGCAAGCCAATTCTGAATCCACCTCGCCAAACTTCCCTGGATCCCATGCCTTCTAACTTTCTGAATAAGCCTACCGTGTGGAACCTTGTCAAATGCCTTACTAAAATCCATATAGATCACATCCACTGCACTACCCTCATCTATATGCCTGGTCACCTCCTCAAAGAACTCTATCAGGCTTGATAGACACGATCTGCCCTTCACAAAGCCATGCTGACTGTCCCTGATCAGACCATGCTTCTCTAAATACCTATAGATCCTATCTCTAAGAATCTTTTCCAACAGCTTTCCCACCACAGACGTAAGGCTCACTGGTCTATAATTACCCGGACTATCCCTACTACCCTTTTTGAACAAGGGAACAACATTCGCCTCCCTCCAATCCTCCGGTACCATTCCCGTGGACAACTAAGACATAAAGATCCTAGCCAGAGGCTCAGCAATCTCTTCTCTTGTCTCATGGACCAGCCTGGGGAATATTCCGTCAGGCCCCGGGGACTTATCTGTCTTAATGTATTTTAACAACTCCAACACCTCCTCTCCCTTAATATCAACGTGCTCCAGAACATCAACCTCACTCATATTGTCCTCACCATCATCAAGTTCCCTCTCATTGGTGAATACTGAAGAGAAGTATTCATTGAGGACCTCGCTCACTTCCACAGCCTCCAGGCACATCTTCCCACCTTTATCTCTAATCGGTCCTACCTTCACTCCTGTCATACTTTTTTTCTTCACGTAATTGAAGAATGCCTTGGGGTTTTCCTTTACCCTACTCGCCAAGGCCTTCTCATGCCCCCTTCTTGCTCTTCTCAGCCCCTTCTTAAGCTCCTTTCTTGCTTCCCTATATTCCTCAATAGACCCATCTGATCCTTGCTTCCTAAACCTCATGTATGCTGCCTTCTTCCACCTGACTAGATTTTCCACCTCACTTGTCACCCATGGTTCCTTCACTCTACCATTCTTTATCTTCCTCACCGGGACAAATTTATCCCTTACATCCCGCAAGAGATCTCTAAACATCGACCACATGTCCATAGTACATTTCCCTGCAAAAAAATCATCCCAATTCACACCCGCCAGTTCTAGCCTTATAGCCTCATAATTTGCCTTTCCCCAATTAAAAATTTTCCTGTCCTCTTTGATTCTATCCTTTTCTATGATAATTATAAAGGCCAGGGAGCGGTGGTCACTGTCCCCCAGATGCTCACCCACTGAGAGATCTGTGACCTGACCCGGTTCATTACCTAGTACTAGATCTAGTATGGCATTCCCCCTGGTCGGCCTGTCCACATACTGTGACAGGAATCCATCCTGGACACACTTAACAAACTCTGCCCCATCTAAACCCTTGGAACTAATCAGGTGCTAATCAATATTAGGGAAGTTAAAGTCACCCATGATAACAACCCTGTTATTTTTGCACCTTTCCAAAATCTGCCTCCCAATCTGCTCCTCTGTATCTCTGCTGCTACCAGGGGGCCTATAGAATACCCCCAGTAGAGTAACTGCTCCCTTCCTGTTCCTGACTTCCACCCATATTGACTCAAAAGAGGATCCTGCTACATTACCCACCCTTTCTGTAGCTGTAATAGTATCCCTGACCAGTAATGCCACCACTCCTCCCCTTTTTCCACTCTTTCTATCCCTTTTAAAGCACTGAAATCCAGGAATATTGAGAATCTATTCCTGCCCTGGTGCCAGCCAAGTCTCTGTAATGGCCACTACATCATAATTCCATGTATGTATCCAAGCTCTCAGTTCATCACCTTTGTTCCTGATGCTTCTTGCATTGAGGTACACACATTTCAGCCCTTCTACCTTACTGTCTTCACACCGTTTATTCTGCTTCTCTTTCCTCAAAGCCTCTCTGTAGGATGTCTGCGAGATGGCTTTTTGTAACAGCATGTTGTTGAGCCCACTAGGGGATCAGCTGTACTGGATTGGGTATTGTGTAATGAACCGGAGGTGATTAGAGAGATTGAGGTGACGGAACCGTTAGGAGGCAGTGACCATAACATGATTGAGTTCACTGTGAAATTTGAAAAAGAGAAGCCGAAATCTGATGTGTTGGCATTTCAGTGGAGTAAAGGAAATTACAGTGGCATGTCGAAGGGTCTCGGCCTGAAACGTCGACTGCGCTTCTTCCTATAGATGCTGCCTGGCCTGCTGCGTTCACCAGCAACTTTGATGTATGTTGCTTGAATTTCCAGCATCTGCAGAATTCCTGTTGTTTACAGTGGCATGAGAGAGGAATTGGCCAAAGTTGACTGGAAAGGGACACTGGCGGGAAGGAAGGCAGAGCAGCAGTGGCTGGAGTTTATGCGAGAAGTGAGGAAAGTGCAAGACAGGTATATTCCAATAAAAGAAGAAATTTTCGAATGGAAAAAGGATGCAACCGTGATTGACAAGAGAAGTCAAAACCAAAGTTAAAGCAAAGGAGAGGGCATACAGGGAAGCAAAAATTAGTGGGAAGACAGAGGATTGGGAAGATTTTAAAAACTTACGAAAGGAAACTAAGAAGGTCATTAAGAGGGAAAAGATTAACTATGAAAGGAAGCTAGCAAATAATATCAAAGAGGATACTAAAAGCTTTTTCAAGTATATAAAGAGTAAAAGACAGGTGAGAGTAGATATAGGAGCGATAGAAAATGATGTTGGAGAAATTGTAATGGGAGACAAGGAGATGGCAGAAGAACTGAACGAGTATTTTGCATCAGTCTTCACTGAGGAAGACATCAGCAGTATACCAGATACTCAAGGGAGGCAGGGAAGAGAAGTGTGCGCAGTCACAATTACGATAGAGAAAGTACTCAGGAAGCTGAATAGTCTAAAGGTAGATAAATCTCCCGGACCAGATGGAATGCACCCTCGTGTTCTGAAGGAAGTAGCTGTGGAGATTGCGGAGGCATTGGCGAAGATCTTTCAAAAGTCGATAGTTTCTGGCATGGTTCCAGAGGTCTGGAAGATTGCAAATGTCACTCCGCTATTTAAGAAGGGGGCAAGGAAGCAAAAAGGAAATTATAGACCTGTTAGCTTGACATCCGTGGTTGGGAAATTGTTGGAGTCGATTGTCAAGGATGAGGTTACAGAGTACCTGGAGGCATATGACAAGATAGGCAGAACTCAGCATGGATTCCTTAAAGGAAAATCCTGTCCAACAAAACTATTACAACTTTTTGAGGAAATTACCAGTAGGCTAGACAAGGGAGATGCAATAGATGTTGTATATTTGGATTTTCAGAAGGCCTTTGACAAGGTGCCACACATGAGGCTGCTTAACAAGATAAGAGCCCATGGAATTACAGGAAAGTTACATATGTGGATAGAGCGTTGGCTGATTGGCAGGAAACAGAGAGTGGGAATAAAGGGATCCTATGCTGGTTGGCTGCCGGTTACCAGTGGTGTTCCACAGGGGTCAGTGTTGGGGCCGCTCCTTTATACATTGTACATCAACGATTTGGATTATGGAATAGATGGCTCTGTGGCTAAGTTTGCTGATGATACAAAGATAGGTGGAGGGGCCGGTAGTGTTGAGGAAACGGAGAGTCTGCAGAGAGACTTGGATAGATTGGAAGAATGGGCAAAGAAGTGGCAAATGAAATACAATGTTGGAAAGTGTATGGTTATGCACTTTGGCAGAAGAAATAAACGGCAGACTATTATTTAAATGGGGAAAGAATTCAAAGTTCTGAGATGCAACGGGACTTGGGAGTCCTCGTACAGGATACCCTTAAGGTTAACCTCCAGGTTGAGTCGGTGGTGAAGAAGGCTAATGCAATGTTGGCATTATTCATTTCTAGAGGAATGGAGTATAGGAGCAGGGATGTGATGTTGAGGCTCTATAAGGCGCTGATGAGACCTCACTTGGAGTACTGTGGGCAGTTTTGGTCTCCTTATTTGAGAAAGGATGTGCTGACATTGGAGAGGGTACAGAGAAGATTCACTAGAATGATTCCGGGAATGAGAGGGTTAACATATGAGGAACGTTTGTTCGCTCTTGGCCTGTATTCCTTGGAGTTTAGAAGATTGAGGGGAGATCTCACAGAAACATTTCGAATGTTGAAAGGCATGGACAGAGTGGGTGTGGCAAAGTTGTTTCCCATGATGGGGGAGTCTAGTACAAGAGGGCTTGACTTAAGGATTGAAGGGCGCCCATTCAGAACAGAAATGCAAAGAAATATTTTTAGTCTGAGGGTGGTGAATCTATGGAATTTGTTGCCCCGGGCAGCAGTGGCGGCCTAGTCATTGGGTGTATTTAAGGCAGAGATTGATAGGTATCTGAGTAGCCAGGGCATCAAAAGTTATGGTGAGAAGGCGGGAGTGGGTCTAACTGGGAGAAACGGGGAGTGGGTCTAAATGGGAGAATGGATCAGCTCATGATAAAATGGCGGAGCAGACTCGATGGGCCGAATGGCTGACTTCTGCTCCTTTGTCTTATGGTCAATGTCAATGCTTTTATCAGCAGGTATTATTGATTGTTTAATCTGCAAGTTGGGAGATTCTCTGGTCAGTTTACAACCTTAACCCTTTCACAAAGCTGTTTCATCATTTTCATTGTACATTACTTAAGCCAGTGGTCCCCAGCCTCCGGGCTGTGGACTGATACCGGGCCATGAAGCATGCAGCGGTGCAGTGGTAGCCGGAGTGCACCCAGCACATCTTCAGGAAAAAAGTCAAAATAAACAAGCTAACTAATTAGGTGCCGCCGGGCATGTAAATGTCAGCCCAGATCAGGGGCGATTGCGATTTCACTTGCTCTACACGAGGGTTTATTCCTCTTTCCAGGGCGCTGGAGCCTTTAGCTGTTCCCTTGTTTGGTCAATTTAAACGCTAGCCCAGACAGGCTGAAAAGACAGGGCTGTCAGGATCGAGGTGACATGTTGAATCTACACAAACTTCTAATGAAGTATAGGCGCCACCTTGCTTTCTTTGTAATGACAGTTATGTGCTGGTCCCAGGACAGATGCTCTGACACTTTTCAGAGAGAGAAACGTCGATCCCTAATGCCGAAGAATTTGAAGTTATTGACCCTCTCCACTTCAGTTCTTCTAATGAAGACAGGCTTCTGGGCGGCACCTAATTAATTAGCTCCACGGGTTATCTATTAAGTCTAAGAAGATAGCAAGTGCCAAGTAGGTGCAGGCTATCTCTATTCTTAAGAAAGAAAAAGTAACATTTACCATTAACATTAACTGATAATTTGATTGCTAATTCCTTCACAATTAACATTATAGAACAAACACAACTGCTAACATTGACCAAAGCAATTGTATTAATAACAAATATATCACTGGTTCTAATGCAGGCAAAAAATAGGTGTCCTTCAGCAAGCCAGTAACCTTCTGACTTCCTCATATCCTCTCCACCACTTAATGGTAGCAACCTGCAATTATATAGCAATTTTAAGAAAAGAAAATGTTTCAATGCATATAAAAAGGTTCATGTCAGGTCTGTGCTTTTAAATTATTCTTTTGCCTGCATGATTGCGACAAAAAGGCTCAGCGTGCTCAATACCATCCAGGAAGGAACAGTGTTCAATAACTCAGCTATTATCTTAAAGAGCATTCTCTCCACTATTGATGCAGTGTAGCCATAGTATGAACCATCTACATGAGTTGCCAAGATACTTTTTAAACTGCCCCATTGAAAACCATTACTTCTACCATCTAGATCAGAGGATTGCAACCATCTTTATGACATGCACCCTTACCATTAACCTGGGGTTACCATTAACTATGGTGGTTTAAAGATATGGTCCATTTGTGTATCAAGGCAACCAAACTCTCCTTGCCTTGTTATTGATGCTCATACACAAAGGATTTTTCTAAACTGCTAAAATCCAGACCCTAAAAACTTTGCATCTTTCTTCACCTGCAGAAGTGGATGAACTGGGAATCACAAGTAATACCACTTATGTCATTCCAAATTGTGGAGATGGAATTATCAGATGGTGAAATGGGGAATCAAAGAATAGCATGTCTTTTCCTGAAAGGCATTTTTAAACATAATTTCCTTTGCACTCCGTTCCCTTTCTCCTGGCTGTTAACGTGTGTATATGCCTTAAAACCAGGACATAATTAACCCTCATGAGGAAAAATAAATAAATTTATGTACAGTTCTTCCCGGTGAGGCAACACTTCACCTGTGAGTCTGTTGGGGTCGTCTACTCTATCTGGTGCTGGCCTCCTGTATATCAGTGTGACTGGAGGTAGATTGGGAGACTGCTTCATCAAGCTTCTATGCTCCGTCTGCCAGAAAATCCAGGATCTCTGAATGGTCTCCCATTTTAATTCGACTTCCCAGTCCCATTCTGAAATGTCAATCCATGGCCTCCACTACTGCCATGATGAAGCCATACTCCTAGTGCAGGAGCAACATCTTATATTCCATCTGGGTAGCCTTCATCCTGATGGCATGAACATCAAGTTCTCAAATTTCTGGTGATTAACCATCCCCCCCCCCCCCCCCGATCACCATTCCCTATTCCCATTTCTCTCTTTCTCTCTCTCCTTATTTGCCCATCATCACCCTTTGGTACTCATCCCATTTTCCTTCTTCCATGGCCTTCTGTCCTCCCCTATTAGATTTCCCCTTCTCCTGCCCTTTAGCTCTTTCACCAATTACTTCCCAACTATTTACTTCACCACTCCCCCCACCTCCCCGGTTTCACCGATCACTTACTACCTTGTATTTCTTCCTCCCTTTCCCCAACCTTCTTACTCTGACTTATCTTTTTTTCTCCAGTCCTGATGAAAGTTCTTAGTCCAAAACTTTGACTGTACTCTATTCCATAGATGCTGCCTGGCCTGCTGAATTCCTTCAGCATTTTGCTTGGATTCCCAGCATCTGCAGATTTTCTCATGTGTATGAAATTAATGTAAATTATTACATTGAGAGATTGATGTAGGTAGAGTAGCGGATGTTGTCTATATGAATTTTAGTAAGGAGTTTGACAAAATTAGTCATGCGAGGTGTGACGAAGGCCCATCGCTGATTACAGACGGCACATAGCACACTCGGTAAAATACTCATCCCCAGCTGTAATAGTCACTGGGTCTGAAACAGAGCTGCTGCATAGAGCTGTCTCATATAGAGGCAGCAGCAAGCTGCAGAAGGTGTGCTGATGGTGGAGGTTACCATCTTTAATTGGATAATTGAGTTAATTAGCTTTTGGTTGGTCTAGGGGGAGGGGCTTAGCAGTTATAAGCATCAGGTTACCAAGGCTTTTGGGTTGGTGATGGTAATGCACCATTAAGCTAGATGCCAACTGCTGTAAAACAAGATACAGAGAGAGGCTTTTGGGTTTTATATATATATATATATATATATATATATATATATAAAAGAGATGTTCTTTTTTTCCAGTGTTTTTCTTGTTTTGAGGTAAATAAAAGCACCTCAATCTAGTTTTGTGACTGAAGCGATCTTGTTATTTTTCTTAAACAATTGATCCACAGTTTTTTGTGACATATGGTGGCAGTGGTGGGATGGCCAGTTGCAAAACTAAGTGTGTTTTTAAAAAATGAACTGGGCTACGGTCTCAAAACCAGCAACTTTAGATGAAGAATAAGAATGAGTGGGAGACAGAGGTGACGTCAGAGGAAGAGGCACAAGGGGCAAGATCCTAAACCCGCCAGCTGCAGCCTGGGCCATCACCGGAAGGGGGTCCCTCAACCCTAGAGGTGATAAATCTCTTTTGGGAGCTTTTAGCCGCCCAGCAGAAGAGAGGTGATACTCTCCAAGAAGAGCTCCAGGGCCTGCGGATCTCACTGGAGGCCTCCCGACAGCCTGTCCTACAGCCATCCCCAGCAGGGCAGTCCATCACAGCAGAAAGTGGGAGCCTTAGACTGGAACTTCCAACTGCAGCGACCAGAAGGGGAGGCCCACCTGACACCTCCGACTTCAGGCAATCGTTGGTGTCTTCCCCTGGCAGACTGGATAATCCTTCTGTTCACCCTCCAGCAGTCCAGTGTAAGGAACCCAAGATACCAGTGTATCAACAAGGTGAGGACATTGAAAATTATCTTCTACATTTTGAACGCATGGCAAAAACATGGCAGTGGCCCTGTCGACTAATTCCCCTGCTGACTGGGAAAGCCCTGGAGGCCTACACGGCCATGGATGAAGACAAATCCAACTGTTATACGGACCTGAGGGAGGCGCTGTTGGCCAAATTTGACATCTCTTCAGAGACCTACCGTTAATGGTTCCGGGCCACCTCAACACCATCTGGGGGAACACCGACAGAGACATATTACTGGCTGAAGGGCCTCTATCATCACTGGATGCGGCCAGGGCAGAGGAGTAAGGATCAGCTGGGAGAGACCATCATCCTGGAGCAACTGCTGCAGGTGCTTCCTCCAGACATCAGGATGTGGGTGAGAGAACATGAACCGGAGGATGGACTGACGGCAGCGAAGTTGGCCATGCAGTACCTGAACGCCAGAAAGGGGGCTCCGTCACGACCAACATGGGTGGATTCCAGGGACTACAACTGCCCCAGGGACAGCTTTACGAAGAACCTTGAAGGTAATTGGGAGGCAAATGACAAGGAACACACTGCTCAGTCATTTACTAAGACTTTGGTATGCTATCATTGTCAGCAGTAGGGACATAAAGCATCTGTTTGCCCCCTGAAGAGACCAAAACTGACTGGACCGTGTTATGTGCCTAGACAAGGTGAGCAGAGTGACTGTCAGGAGGGGGGGTGGGGAGAGTCTAGATCTGTTCTAGTAAAAGTTAATGGTAAACCCCTTACTGCTCTCCTTGATTCTGGTAGTCCCATGTCATTCATAAGAAAAAGTTGTGTGCCCTATGCTATTGACTACAGCCAGCAAACAGTGGTTCTATGTGTACACGGTGACTATAAGCCGGAGCCACAGGTAGAACTTAGTGGAGGTAGATGGACAAAAGTATCTGATGACAGTGGGGGTGGTGGAGAATTTACCAGTGGAGATGTTTTTGGGGTGGGATTTGCCTGTTCTATATGATCTCCTAAGCAGGGGTAAAAGTCTCTGTAATGCTCATGAACCTGTGTCGGAACCGAAAATGCATGTCTCTTGTTTTGTCATGACATGGTCCCAGGCAAAAACCCAAGCTCAGTCTGGAATACAGCCGTTGCCAGACTTGTGTGGTAGTCTGTGCAATGCTGGAACCAAAGAACCCAGAAAGGCACGACGGCAACGGCGGTTACAGAAACATGCTGGTACACCATCATCATGTGAAATGCCTGAATATGCTGTGTCAGATGTTACATGGGAAGTGCCAGAAAACATCATGTTACAACAGTCTGATCCTTTGTTAAAGTCTCTGTTAACCAAGGTCTTAACCTCTGCTAATTACACCGCCCAGGTAGATGGTTCAGTGTATGTCCTTCACAACGGCATCCGTTATCAGGGAGAGGAGCCAGGCAACAGGAGGTTAGTGGTGCCAAGTAGTTGCAGGTCACTTATACTACACCTTGCACCTACCATTCCCTGGACAGGACACTTGGGTCACCATAAGACATGTCTCAGGCTGGCCTCTCGGTTCTTTTGGCCTTCAATGTCCACTGATGTGCAGACATATTGCAAAATGTGCCCAGAGTGTCAAAAAACCAGTGCTGTCCGTAAATCAGACCGAGCAACCCTCCAATCCATGCCAGTGATTACCACCCCATTTAACCGGATTGCAATGGACATTGTGGGGCCCCTGTAAAAAAGCTCAGCAGGATATCAGTGCATTCTTGTTGTATGTGATTATGCCACATGATTCCCTGAAGCTTTTCCTCTCCGGTCAGTAACCACTGCAAAACTGATCAGTGCTCTTGTCCAGCTCTTTTCTTGTGTAGGCATTCCGGAGGAAATCCTGACCAACCAGGGAACCAACTTTACATCTCGTCTGATGAGCCAGCTGCATAAGGAGTTGGGCATAACTGCTATCAGGACATCTCCTTATCACCCAGAGACAGATGGCCTTGTGGAGAGGTTTACCTCAAGAGGATGCTCAGAAAGTTTCTATCTGATACAGGGAAGGATTGGGATAAGTGGTTACCCTTTCTGCTCTTTGCCCACAGGGAAGTGCCTCAGGCATCTACCAGATTCTCCCCTTTCGAGCTGCTCTATGGTTGGCCAGGGGCCCCTGGATCTGCTGAAACGGAACTGGGAGGAGAAGGTGGCAACTAATCCTGTAGAGGGGCAAGGTGTTGTACAATATGCCCTCCAGATGAGGGACCGGTTGGAGTGAGGAGGAGGCCAGGCTCAAACTCCTGGAGGCCCAGAAGACTCAGAAGCGGTGGTATGACCAGCAGGCACGCCAACATGAGTTCAAACCAGGTCAAAAGGTCTTGTTGCTCCTGCCCTCCTCATCCAGCAAGCTGCTGGCCAAGTGGCAGGGACCTTTTGAGGTTTTAAGGAGGATGGGACCTACAACATATGAGATCCTGCATCCGGAGAAGGGGAAACAAAAACAAACTTACCATGTGAACCTTTTGAAAGCTTGGGAGGAAAGAAGCAGCCATCCTTCCATCACCTCACTACTGGCACGCCAGGTGATTGAGGAAGATGACCCTGAAGGTGTAGTGGAGGTCTGGAAATAACCTGCCAAGTTAGATCTCTCTCTCACCTGGATGGTAAGAAGCCAGTTGAATTGCAAGTCACACAGAAACCAGGCCATACAGATGAGTTGCAGCATGCCATCCGAGTCAAACCAAGTCAGAGTCCAATACGGCAGGCATGCTACTGAGTACCAGAACATCTGGTGAAGGCGTTGAAGGAGGAGGTCCACTTAATATTGGAACTGGGAGTCATCAAACCATCTGAAAGTGAGTGGAGTAGCCCTATTGTCATTGTGCCGAAGAAGGATGGAACTCTTCGCATTTGCATTGACTTCAGGAAACTGAATGCCATCTCATTTTTCGATGCCTACCCAATGCCCCGGATTGAGGACCTGCTGGAGAGGATTGGGAAAGCCAACTACATCACCACCTTGGACCTCTGCAAGGGGTATTGGCAGGTCTCCCTGGAGAGCCAGTCCTGGCCCCTCACTGCGTTCAGGACCCCTCTAGGCCTCTTTCAGTTCACGGTGATGCCCTTTGGCTTACATGGTGCCCCAGCCACATTCCAGAGGCTTATGGACAGAGTTCTGCAAGGTTGTGAGGACTGCAGTGCCGCCTATCTGGATGATGTGGTCATTTTTAGCCTGACCTGGGAGGAACATCTGGAGCACCTTCGTTGAGTCCTAGGTGCAATCAATGCGGCAGGACTTGCACTCAACCTGCAGAAATGTGAGTGGGCCAGGCAGGAAACCCAGTACCTGGGGTATCAGTTGGGGAGAGATGAAGTCTGGCCTCAGGTGGATAAAGTTGAGGCCATTCTGTACAGCCCAAGGCCCCATACCAAGACCCAGGTCTGGTCTTTTCTTGGCCTAGTGGGCTGGTACCGACGGTTCATCCCTCACTTTTCAACCCTGGCAGCCCCATTGACCAAACTCACCTGCAAGTTGGCCTGTAATCCTGTGGGATGGAGTGAGGAGTGTGAAAGTGCTTTCCAGGGCCTGAAGGAGAAATTATGCTCTTCCCCTGTGTTGCAGAGTCCTGACTTTGAACGCCGCTTCCTGGTGTAGGTGGATGGCTCAGGTGTAGGCATCGGGGCAGTACTGGCTCTGGGAGAGCCAGGTGAGGAACGTCCTGTGTTATATCTCAGCAGGAAACTTCTGCCCCGTGAAACCCGGTACTCCACAATCGAGTGGGCATTGGACAGCCTCAGGTATTATCTTCTTCGGAGGGAGTTTGACCTCCAGACGGACCACAGAGCCCTGACCTGGATCCAGACAACGAAGGACTGGAATGCCAGGGTGACTAGGTGGTACCTGGAACTTCAACCTATCAGGTTCTGTGTGCGGCACAAAGCAGGCAAGAAAAACGTCACTGCGGACTTCCTGTCAAGACTGCCAAACATTGCCGCTGCAGGAGAGGAGGGTGGTAATGTGACGAAGGCTCATCACTGATTACAGATGGCACATAACACACCGTAAAGCACTCATCCCCAGCTGTAATAATCACTGGGTCTGAAACAGAGCTGCTGCCTAGAGCTGTCTCATATAGAGGCAGCAGCAACCTGCACAAGGTGTGCTGATGGTGGAGGATACCATCTTTAATTGGATAATTGAGTTAATTAGCTTTTGGTTGGTCTAGGGGGAGGGGCTCAGCAGTTATAAGCCTCAGGTTACCTAGGCTTTGGGTTTTTTTTCCTTTGTTTAGTCTGAGGGTGGTTTTATATCTATATATATATTATTTTTTTCCAGTGTTTTTCTTGTTTTTTGCAACTCAAGCCATCTTGTTATTTTTCCTAAACAATTGACCCACAGTTTTTTGTGATAGGAGGATTATTCATAAGATTAAGGTGCATGGGATCTGTGGTGAATTGGCTTGGGCATAGAAGACAGATGATATTGAAGGAAGGGAGGTCTGTAATTAGTGGAGTTCTGTAGGAATCTGTTCTGGGACTTCTGTTTGTAATGTATATAAATTACCTGGATGAAAATGTAGATGGGTCGGTTAGTACACTTGTGGATGACATGAAGATTGTTGGAGTTGTCAATAGTGTAGAAGACTGGTAAAAAAATATAGCACAATATAGACCAGTTGCAGATATGGGCTGAGAAATTGTAGATGGTGTTTGACCCAGATAAATGTGAGATGTTACACTTTGGTAGAGCAAATGCAAGGAGATAGTACACTGTTAAGGACAACATTCTTAACAGTGTTGCTGAGCAGAGAGATCTTGGAATCCACGTTCATAGCTCGTTGAAAGTGGCTACACAGGTCAGTAAGAAGGCTTATGGAAACCTTGCTTTTATTAGTCAAAGCAATGAGTTCAAAAGTCAGATGGTTATGTTGCAAAGTTATAAAACTCTGGTTAGGCCCCAGCTAGAAAATTGCATGGCGTTTTGGTTGCTTCACTATAGGAAGGATGTTGAGGCTTTGGAGAAGGTATAGAACAGGTTTACCAGGATGCTGCCTGATTTTGAGGGCATGTGCTATCACGAGAGATTGGATAAACTTGGGTTGTTTTTTTCTGGGGTTTCGGAGGCTGAGGAGAGGTCTGATAGAGGTTTACAAGATTACGAGAGGCATAGATACCGTGAACAGAGAGTATCTGCTTCCCAGGGTTGAAATGTCTAATACCAGAGGGCATGCATTAAAAGTGAAAGCGAGTAGGTACAAGGGGAAAATTTTTACTCAGAGTCATGGATGTCTTGAATGCGCTGTCTGGTATGGTGGTAGTGGCAAATACATTAGAGGTATTTAAGAGATGTTTGGATAGACATATGTAAGGGGAAGATGGAGAGATTTGTGTTTGGATGCTTTTGATTTGCTTTTCAGCTGGTTCACCTCAACCTTGTGTGCTGAATGGCCTGATCCTGTGCTGTACTCTTCTATGTTCTATGTAATTCTATTATAAGACCATAAGACAAAGAGACAAAGGAGCAGAAGTCGGCCATTCGGCCCATCGAGTCTGCTCCGCCATTTTATCATGAGCTGATGAGTCCTGCTCCTCTGCCTTCTCACCATAACCTTTGATGCCCTGGCTACTCAGATACCTGTCAATCTCTGCCTTAAATACACCCAGTGACTTGGCCTCCACTGCTGCCCGGGGCAACAAATTCCATAGATTCACCACTCTCAGACTAAAAAAATTTCTTCGCATTTCTGTTCTGAATGGGTGCCCTTCAATCCTTAAGTCATGCCCTCTCGTACTAGACTCCCCCATCATGGGAAACAACTTTGCCACATCCACTCTGTCCATGCCTTTCGACATTCGAAATGTTTCTATAAGGTCTCCCCTCATTCTTCTAAACTCCAAGGAATACAGTCCAAGAGCGGACAAACGTTCCTCTATATGTTAACCCTCTCATTCCCGGAATCATTCTAGTGAATCTTCTCTGTACCCTCTCCAACGTCAGCACATCCTTTCTTGAATAAGGAGACCAAAACTGTCCACAGTACTCCAAGTGAGGTCTCACCAGTGCCTTGTAGAGCCTCAACATCACATCCCTGCTCCTATATTCTATTCCTCTCGAAATGAATGCCAACATTGCATTCGCCTTCTTCACTACCGACTCAACCTGGAGGTTAAACTTAGGGGTATCCTGTACGAGGACTCCCATGTCCCGTTGCATCTCAGAACTTTGAAATCTTTCCCCATTTAAATAATAGTCTGCCGTTTATTTCTTCTGCCAAAGTGCATAACCATACACTTTCCAACATTGTATTTCATTTGCCACTTCTTTGCCCATTCTTCCAATCTATCCAAGTCTCTCTGCAGACTCTCTGTTTCCTCAGCACTACTGGCCCCTCCACCTATCTTCGTATCGTCAGCAAACTTAGCCACAAAGCGACCTATTCCATAATCCAAATCATTGATGTACAATGTAAAAAGGAGCGGCCCCAACACGGACCCGTGTGGAACCCCACTGGTAACCGGCAGCCAACCAGAATAGGATCCCTTTATTCCCAGTCTCTGTTTCCTGCCAATCAGCCAATGCTCTATCCACTTATGTAACTTTTCCGTAATTCCATGGGCTCTTATCTTGTTAAGCAGCCTCATGTGTAGCACCTTGTCAAAGGCCTTCGGAAAATCCAAATGTACAACATCTACTGCATCTCCCTTGTCTAGCCTACTTGTAATTTCCTCAAAAAATTGTAATAGGTTTGTCAGGCAGGATTTTCCTTTAAGAAATCCATGCTGACTTCTGCCTATCTTGTCATATGCCTCCAGGTACTCTGTAACCTCATCCTTGACAATCGACTCCAACAACTCCCAACCACCGATGTTAAGCTAACAGGTCTATAATTTCCTTTTTGCTTCCTTGCCCCCTTCTTAAATAGCGGAGCGACTATTTGCAATCTTCCAGTCCTCCGGATCCATGCCAGAATCTATCCACTTCTTAAAGATCATCGCTAATGCCTCCGCAATCTCCACAGCTACTTCCTTCAGAACACAAGGGTGCATTCCATCTGGTCCGGGAGATTTATCTACCTTTAGACTATTCAGCTTCCTGAGTACTTTCTCTGTCGTAATTGCGACTGCACACACTTCTCTTCCCTGCCACCCTTGAGTGTCCGGTATACTGCTGATGTCTTCCTCAGTGAAGACTGATGCAAAATACTCATTCAGTTCCTCCGCCAACTCCTTATCTCCCATTACAATTTCTCCTGCATCATTTTCTATTGGTCCTATATCTACTCTTACCTGTCTTTTACTCTTTATATACTTGAAAAAGCTTTTAGTATCCTCTTTGATATTATTTGCTAGCTTCCTTTCATAGTTAATCTTTTCCCTCTTAATGACCTTAGTTTTTTTTTGTAAGCTTTTAAAAACTTCCCAATCCTCTGTCTTCCCACTAATTTTTGCTTCCTTGTATGCCCTGTCCATTGCTTTAACTTTGGCGTTGACTTCTCTTGTCAACCACGGTTGCATCCTTTTTCCATTCGAAAATTTCTTCTTTTTTGGAATATACCTGTCTTGCACCTTCCTCACTTCTCGCATAAACTCCAGCCACTGCTGCTCTGCCATCCTTCCCGCCAGTGTCCCTTTCCAGTCAACTTTGGCCAGTTCTTCTCTCATGCCACTATAATTTCCTTTACTCCACTGAAATACCGACACATCAGATTTCGGCTTCTCTTTTTTCAAATTTCACAGTGAATTCAATCATGTTATGATCACTGCCTCCTAAGGGTTCCTTCACCTCAATCTCTCTAATCACCACCGGTTCATTTCACAATACCCAATCCAGTACAGCCGATCCCCTAGTGGGCTCTGTAATGTATTGTGTGAGTATTCGTAGCGTCAGAGTGCGTATGATGTCAGGACGTGGAAAAGGGGTTTTAAGAATAGAAGTCTGGTGAATAAACGAGGTTGTTCAATCTATAGCGGTGTCTGAGTCACATCAATATTACATGGTGTCAGAAGAAAACGTGAAAAATAAAAAGGAAGAGAAGACAGGTAAAAGATGTCACAGTTACAGCCAGCGTCAAGTTTAAGCCTACAAGGTAATCTTGCTGAGAACTGGAAAATATGGACCCAGAAGTCTGAGCTGTTTTGCACCGCTAGCGGCATAGCTGAAAAGACAGAGAAAATGCAATGTGCTACGTTTCTGCATGTGGCGGGAGAAGAGGCAACAAAAGTTTGCAACACGTTTGTCTTCCAAGATGATGAGCGAGATAAAATTCAAGCGTTGAAAAAAAGTTTCAAGATTACTGCGAACCGAGAAAAAACCTTCCGTACATCCGACACGTTTTTCACAAGGGTTCAAGGACCAATGGAGACCATAGATGCCTACGTAACAGTTTTGAAGAGCAAGGCAAAAGACTGTGAGTTCGGACAACTGCATGATTCTTTAATATGTGACAGGATTGTATGCGCCTTACGAGATGATCAAGTGAGAGGCAGGCTATTGAGAGAGGCAGAACTTACATTAGAAAAGGCGATTGACGTTTGCCGTGCCAGCGAGATCACGTCAAGTCTGGTTAAAGTGCTCAATGAAGAGATTGAAGTGCACAAAATAAAAACCGTGAAAACTGACAAGAGTAGGACAAAGCCAGCTCCACAGGATGATCAAAAGGAAGTTAATTGCAACAGATGTGGTTATAAACATGGATACAGAAAATGTCCAGCCGTTGGTCAGACATGCAAGTTATGCCAGAAAAGAAATCACTTTGCAAAGGTGTGCAAATCGAAGGAGCACGCAAGGAAAATGCATGCTGTGGAACAGAGTGAGGGCAACAGTGACACATTCATTGGCACAGTTGAAGTGGAACAGGAGGTATGCATCAAGAATATTGACTATGCAGAGATGGAGGATGAAGATGATTGGACCCAAGATCTGATAATATACAGGAGGAAAGTGACATTTAAGCTTGACACTGGGGCAAAGTGCAATGTAATGTCGGCAGAAACATTCAACTCACTGGACATCAGAGGAAGACTGGAAAAATGCACCTGCAAGCTTGTTGCATATTTCAGCCACAAGACGGCGCCACTGGACAAAAAAGCACTCACCTGTGTATACAAAGGTCAAAAATACAAGATCGAGTTTGAAAAAGTACAACAACATGTTTCAGCAATACTGGGCAAAGCAACATGCACAAAGTTAGGCCTGGTGAAGCGAATCTATGGTGTTGAAAAAGAAAATGACATTCTCAAAGACTTTGATGACTTGTTTTCTGGATTAGGATGTTTACCAGGGAAACACCATATCCAGATTGATCCAACTATTACACCAGTCGTGCATGCCCCGAGAAAGATTCCAGTAGCTCTCATGGATCGAGTAGTGGAAGAGCTACACAGAATGGAACAGATGGGAGTCATAACAAGACCGACTGGGTGAATAGTATAGTGACAGTGGTCACAGAAAAAAAGACGAGGATTTGCATCGACCCACAAGATCTCAACCAAGCCATCAAAAGAGAGCACTATCCACTGCCTCTCCCGTATGCCTAATGCAAAATACTTTTCCGTATTAGATGCACATCAAGGCTTCAGGCAGATCAAGCTGGATGAAGAAAGTTCCAAATTATGCACTTTCAACACGCCCATAGGGAGATATCATTTCCTGCGTCCACCCTTTGGGATTTCTTCTGCATCAGAGGTATTCCAGAGATCCGTGGCACAAATGATTGAAGACCTGGACGGGGTGGTCAACATCGTTGATGATTTGCTGATATGAGGTGACACAATTGAGGAACATGATCAGAGACTGAGGAAGCTCCTGGAGAGAGCACGTGAGTACAATGTAAAACTGAACAAAAGTAAATGTAAGATCAGAACTACAGAGATCAAATACATAGGTCATGTGCTCAGTGTTGATGGGCTAAAACCAGATGATGAAAAGGTCAGAGCTGTGGTACAGCTACCACCATACAAAGACAAGCAAGAACTATTGAGGTTCATGGGCATGATACAGTATCTTGCCAAATTCATTCCCAACTTATCAGAGGTCAGCGCTCCACTCCGAAAGCTACTAGAGAGCAACACTAAATGGCATTAGGAAGAAAAACAAAAGAAAAGTTTTGACACATTGAAGCAGTTGGTTACCAATGCACCAGTACTCAAGTTCTATGATGTCAATAAACCGGTGACAATGTCTGTGGATGCCAGTTCAGAGGGAATAGGAGCTGTTATACTGCAGGATGGGAGGCCTGTGGAGTATGGATCACGAGCACTTACGGACTGCCAACGCCGATATGCTCAAATTGAGAAGGAATTACTCGCCATAGGTTATGGGTGTGAGAAGTTCCACCAATATGTATATGGCAAAGAAATCCAGGTTGAGATTGATCACAAACCACTTGAGAGCATCTTCAAAAAGCCACTCCACCAAGCTCCTATGAGGCTGCAAAGGATGCTTCTCAGGCTACAGAGGTACGCTCTCACAGCCACCTATGAGCCAGGAAAAGAACTGCACATCACTGATGCTTTGAGCCGTGCTTACCTCAAAGAGCAAAAGGAAGAGTTGCTAGGAAGAGAGCTGGAGGTTAACTGGGTTACACCTCAGCTACCCATCTCTGAGGAGAAGTTGAACACGTTCAGGAAAACGACTGCAGATGATCCTGAAATGCAAACGCTAAGAGACATTACAATGAATGGATGGCCAGCAGAAAGAAAAGATGCTCCAAAGGAAATGCAGAAATACTGGACATTTAAAGAGGAAATCAGCTATGCATCAGGACTAATGTTCAAAACGGCAAAACTCATCGTACCAAACCAAATGAGACAGGAAATGCTCAACAGAGTTCATGAGTCACACCTGGGGATAGTGAAATGTAAAGAAAGAGCAAGGGACATTCTCTATTGGCCAGGCATGTCAACTCAGATAGAAGACATTGTGTCTCAGTGTAATGTCTGTAATGAAAACAAAAACAGCAATCCAAGAGCCTCTGCTTCCCCACCCACTACCAGGAAGACCATGGGAGAAGATTGGCCCAGATCGCTTTCACTACAAAGGTGCAGAATATCTGCTTTGTGTGGACTACTATTCAAAATATCCAGAGATCACTAAGTTAAGTGACACGTCCAGTCGAGGTGTTATTACCGCAATGAAGTCGACATTCACAAGACATGGTATTCCAGATATTGTTGTTATTGACAATGGTCCACAATATGCCAATGGTGGGTTCAGAGGGTTCTCAGAAAGCTGGGAATTTCAACATGTTACTTCCAGTCCAGGGCACGCTCAGTCTAATGGACAAGCAGAGAACTGTACAAACTGTCAAGAACATGCTCAAGAGGGCACATAGCAGAAATGGTGACCCTTACATTGCTCTGCTTGAATACCGCAACACACCGATTGAGGGTGTGGGGTTCTCTCCTGCGCTCCTGTTGATGGGACGTCGTCTGAAATCCAAACTGCCAACATCCACAACTCTACTGACTTCTGAAGGTAATGCTCAAGTACATGACAAGCAAAAGTACAAGCAAATAAAGCAAAGAGCTACTATGACAGACGTACAAGACAGTTGCCAGCTCTGCATACGGGTGAAAATGTCAGAATACAGAGAGGAGACACTTGGCAACCAGCTGTGGTTGTGAACAGACACCAGCAACCAAGATCCTTCATAGATCACACGCCGGATGGAAGAGTCTACAGGAGGAACAGGAAGCATCTGCTGAAGACAGGCGAGAGGGAGTTTCCATGTACAGATGCACAGGACATTTCCACATATACAGACATGGAAACAAACGACACCAAGAGTGATGCAGACCGCAGGGACACAGAGGTCACTCGAGAGACTGACACGGATGAAGGACAAGCACAGTCACAGTTGTATCACACACAGTCTGGGAGACAAGTCAAACTTCCAGCTAGATTCAGAGACTAATGAAAGGTTTATTAGTCTATGTTAGTAAAAGAAAATACACTGCTGTTAGTATTGTAAAATACAATGCAGAATACAGTACAGGAAGGTAAGATTTTTTTTAGTTTGTATCATAGTTGTTGCGCTGTAAGAAGGGCATACCTAGAGGCATTGTGTTGTAAAAAAAAATCTTGAGAAGGGGGATGTAATGTATTGTGTGAGTATTCGTAGCGTGAGTGCATATGACGTCAGGACGTGGAAAAGGGGTTTTGAAAATGGAAGTCTGATGAATAAACGAGGTTGTTCAATCTACAGCGGTGTCCGAGTCACATGAATATTACAGGCTCAACAACAAGCTGTTCTAAAAAGCCATCTTGCAGACATACACCGTGTATCCTTGGACGTTCAGCTCCCAGAGGCATGCATCCTTTAGCCACGTCTCAGTGATGGCCACAATATCATACCTGCCAATCTGTAGCTGTACAACAAGATCATCCACCTTATTCCTTATGCTGCGTGCATTTAAGTATAACACCTTAAGACCAGTATTTGGTACATTTTGCTTTGCACTGCAACTCATCCCAATGGCTGCAAATTTGCCCCATCACCTGCTTGTCTTTCCTGACATCTTTACTGCTCACTATCTTAGATTAATTTCTGTTTTCCCCTTCCTCCACTCTATCATTCCAGTTCCCATCCCCCTGCCAAATTAGTTTAAACCCTCCCTAACTGCTCTATTAAACATTCCCGCCAGGATATTGGTCCCCTTCGGGTTCAGGTGTAACCTGTCCATTTTGAACAGGTCATATTTCCCCCAGAGGAGTTCCCAATTATCCAAGAATCTGAAGCCCTGCCCCCTGCACCAGTCTCTCAGCCATGCATTCATCTACCTGATCCTATTATTCTTGCCCTCGCTAGCACGTGGCACAGGTAGCAATCCTGAGATTACTACCCTGGAGGTCCTGCTTCTCAGCTTCCTTCCTAACTCCCAGAAATTTCTCTTCAGGACATCCTCCTTTGTCCTATCTATGTCATTGGTACCAACATGTACCAAGACAACTGGCTGCTCACCCTCCCCCTTCAGAATATTCTGGACCTGATCTGAGACATCCCGTACCCTGGCACCTGGGAGGCAACACACCATGCAGGTATCTCTATCAGGCTCACAGAATCTCCTGTCTGTTCCCCTGACTATGGAATCCCCTATGACTACTGCATGCCTCATCTCCCTCCTTCCCTCCTGCACAACAGCGCCAGGTTCAGTGCCAGAGACCCAGTCACCGTGGGCATCCTTGTCAGGTCATGCCCCTCAACAGCATCTAGAACAAGATATTTGTTGCTGAGGGGGACAGCCACAGGAGTGCTCTCCACTATCTGGGTATTTCCCTTCCCTCTCTCGACAGTGACCCAGTTTTCTGACCCCTGTAGCCTAGGCATGACTACCTCCCTGTAGCTCCTGTCTGTCACCTCTTTACTTTCTCTGATAAGCAGTAGGTTATCAAGCTGTAGCTCCAGATCCCTAACACGGTCTCTGAGGAGCTGCATCTCGGTGCACCTGGCGCAGATGTGGCCATCAAGGAGTCTGGAGGTCTCCCAGGATTCCCACATCTGACACCCTGAACAAAGCGCTAACCCTGCAGGCATGCTATTTAATTCTACAGGAATGAAACAGGAAAAATAAGTCTACTCATCCACTTAGCTCGCCAAACAGAAGAACTGTTTAAACCATTAGCTTGTACCATTAGCTGTAAGAGCTCTGCTGTTCCTGTCTCTCCGGGCTGATTCGCGAAAGGGGGGGGGGGGGGAGGAAAAAAAAAGTTGGTGCTTTGCTCTCGCCTCTTCCCGTTTACTACCAAAGCCCATTGAAGCCAAAGCCCTACACTCTGCTACCGCTCACTCCACTGCCCGCTTTGACGGCTGCCCGCTGTATAGGGTCGTCTTCTTTTTAAACTCTCTGTGCTGTCCTGTTACGTCACACGCCTGTGCAGTCTCATCCTTCTTGCACTCGAAGAAGTTTTAAAAAAAAACTTCAGAATTCAGCTCCCACGCTGCTCTGTAGTGTTGAACCAAAAGCTTTTATAGTTTTTGACCATGGCCAAAAACCTTACTTGTGTTCACATCCGATTTAAAATCACTCTTGAAATTAGAACTTTGGTAGAGCTAAGTTTGGTCCCAAATGTACTCACTCCTGGATGATCCATACAAGATTCATCCTTTTAGTCAGCATATATTTTGGGCCTACGGCATTTAGCTACCATATCATTTCTCAAATTTCTGTTGCTATTGTAGTGTTTTGGCAGTGATTAGTGGAAGTTCAGCCAGAACATAAGCCTGACTTTCCAAGACTAATACAAGTCTATGACGAAAATAGAGTGCAAAAAAAATTCTTACCATTATAATTAACCTCAAAGCTTTTGAAGACATGCATTTGTTATACTTTGGCTTAATAAAATAAGATCAATAACAAGATGAAAGAGACTACAGATGTAGGAATCTGGAACAGAAAAAAAGCACAAAATGCTGTGAAGACTCAGTGTCAATCAGCATTTGTAGGGTAATTAGATACATCTGTACACCTGCTTGTTAATGCAAATAACTAATTAGCCAATCATGTAGCAACAACTCAATGTATAAAACCATGTAGAGATGGTCAAGAGCTTCAGATGTTGTTCAGACCAAACATTGGAATGGGAAGAAAGGTGATCTAAGTGAATTTGATTGTAAAATGATTGTTGGTGTCAGAAGGAGTGGATTAAGCATCGCAGAATTTGCTGATCTTATGGGAGTTTCCCACACAACAGTCTCCAGAATTTTCAAAGAATAGTGTGAAAAACAAAAAAAAAATCCAATGAGCAGCAGATCTGTGAGTGAAAATGACTTGTTAATGAGAGGGGACAGAGGAGAATGGTCAAACTGGTTTAAGGTGACAGGAAGGTGACAGTAATTCAAATAAGCATTCATTACAACAGTGGTATGCAGAAAAGCATCTCTGACTACACAGCACATCAGACCTTGAAGAGAATGAACAACAGCAGCAGAAAACCACAAACATGCACTCAATATTAGGTAGAAGAGTATGTCTGATAAAGTGCCCAAAGTTAACATTTTCAATAAAGATCCTGCATGAGAGAAGAATCCTGCATCCTAAGAGAGAAGAAGGAAGTTTGCCAGAGTGTAGGAGTACAAGTTGGATAGAAAAAGAGAGAAAGCCCCTGAATGGATCTGGGTGGGAAGCAGAAGAGGTCCTAGGCATCCAATGCTTAGTGGGGATGTCCACATTCTTATGTCTGTCTTCATAAACAAAGTGGTGTTTAATACTCTAATGGTGTTAATTTCTTCACATTTGGTGAAATAAAACAAAGACATAGTCCTTACTGACTTGAAGATATCTGTTCAAAAATTGGGGTGCCATTTCTATTTCTAACACAAATCCTAGCACCAATTGGCATAGAACATTACAGCGTTGTACACCTTGTGGCAATGAATGAACAGCAAGGGCAAGCTATTGCCTTGAGACAATTTGCACTTGCAACTAATTTACAGAAAATCTCATTTAAATCTTATTTAGGACCCTGCAGTGAAAGCGAGAAGATTTAATGACTATTTCAACCTTTTTGCATTAATAGCTACAATAGTCCTGAAATATAATTAAAATTTCATTTCCTGGTTTCGGTTTTCCTTTGTAACATCTCTAATGTGTTTTCACTACTAAGAAACATGCAACCAGAGAACATATGGATTTACTGCACAGAGGACATCATTCAGGCAGTTGCTGGGGCAATTTAGAAGAAATCTTATGCATTGCCTTCTCTCCTGAGATATTATCTTTATTTGATTCAATTACCTATACACTTTTCCATTTAATATGTGCAATAATCTTTGTCTCAACTATTCATTTCTCCAATAAACTGCTGCATAAAAAAATTATCGAAGAACTCCATTCACACTGCTATTAATGAATTATAATCAATCAGATAAGTTTCATGTATGTTTTGTACTTTGGGAAATTTTATCCCTGTCTTTACAGTTTGTGAGTGATGCTTTAAGAGCAAGCTGGTCTATATTATGCAAAGACCTGAACATACCAAGGTCAGTGTTGTGTGACTGATATTAAAATTTTACATAGGTTAGGGTTTTCTTCCTGGTGGTAAGATTTTTTAAGTTGCAATTACTAACATCTTCAGAAGTTATCCCTAAATGCTATTATCTCCCATACCACCCATGACTGTATACATTCCATTTCATTCCATGGCTACTATGGCTTCATAGGTATCCTTTTCCTTCCCCAATCTCAACTTTCAAACAAATCTCCTCTGTAACCCATCCCAATCTTTCCAAAGTATCACTGATTTTCCTTCCAATTGTCCTATCCTATGGCAGCTTCACAATTTTCTCCCTCAGAATATGGTTTTCTAACTTAAATTTTCTCACTGTATCCTACAATCTTGTTTCCTATTTTTGTCCCAAACATTACCTCCCATATAACACTCACAACAATATGACAATCTTCCCATCATCTCTTCTTTAATCATTCCTTATGACATCTCCTGCCCCAATCCCAGTTATCACCTTACCATCTTGTCTACCTCAACCCATATGCTCATCCAAACATAAACACTTAAACAGCACATTATCATCTGCCTATCTTTGTCTTCCACTTCTTTTCTCTCCACTACACTGATTTATTTCCTCTTCAATATTTTTAACACTGATTCCTTCCCCACCCATCCTTCACAACAGTGTATATTTGAAAAGAGAATATGTCACATTGATTGTACTCCTAACACACAGAGCACTCTGAATGCTATGCATACTGGAATACATGACCATTGCAGCCTCAATGTAAGCTGGTGTGAGTCTTCCACACAGCGAACATTTAATGTACCTTCTCAAATGTTGATGAAAATCTAAGCTGCTCCTCTCAAGCTTTCCTGCCAGATGTCGCCTTCCATAATCAATAGCATCATTATTGCTGTTATGTCTATGCAACTGCATAACAATTAAAATAAAAGCACTCATATGGGACAGCTTTAACTGGTGTGTTCACATTGGAGCGGGGGCGGGGTGAGAGAGAGAACACAGTTCAATGTGCATGCGTAGACAACAGATCAATGCACATAGGTGAGTTGTCAGTCCATGAGTTATACTGAACGGAGTCATTTGTCTAAAAGAAATAGGTCCATATGTTACAATTCTTCCCCTTTTAGATTAATGTACCATAAAACTGTATATGTAACAAAAAGTTCAACTTCCCTTTAACAAATTATATTCAAATAAAAGTGTGTTCACAATAACAGGCCACAACTAACTTCACTATTCTAAAGATTCAGTCTTTCAGGTGGCACCCTGTTTCTTTCAGGTTAACACCTTTGGACCTGTGAAGTGGCGACCGGCGTTTTGTCAAATACAGTTTTTTTCTGTTGAGGTGTCGTGTTGCTGTTAGTGACATGGTTATCATTGAGAGGCAGGTCTAGTGGCTATGACATACCTTTCTTGTTGGATCCAGTCAACTCAGGTGTGTTCTTCAGTTGAGCATCCAGTATTGGTCCACATGAAATCTTCATATATAATCTCCAACATTCACTGTGTACATCAATGATACCATTCTTGTAGCTAACCTACTGCGTGTCCACTTGCCTTCTCAGTAATCACATATTAGGATTTCCTATCCAACCCCGAACCTCCTTTCTGATTCACTTGGCAACTGGCTGAACTGTTTATTCTGCACTTCCCTCCATAGATCTGGTTTTAGGAGATCTATGTGAGATCTCAGATTCCTGCTCATGAACAGCATTGCAGGTGTTTGATTTGTCATTGCATGAACAGGGTTCTGATACACGAAAAGGAAATTGTCCACCTTGTGCTGTAGAGAAATGTCCTTTTTGTCCATAGTTTTAATGCACTTCTTGAAGGTTTGGATAAGCCTTTCTGTTAACCCATTCATTGCTGGTGGTGAGGAGCTGATTTGAAATATTGATCCCATTTTTCTTTATGAATAGTCTGAACTCTTCTGACATGTATTGTGGTTCATTGTCACTCACAATTGGTTCCGGAGAAGATAGTCCTCAAAGTGGAAACAGTCTTTTCTGAGGTTGTTGACATTATTGTATGACCTCCAGCACTTTGAATGAGCATCCGCAGCAATCAGAAACATGGAGAACACAAATGGCCTTGCAAAGTGAATATGCACTCTTTGCCATGGTGATACAGCCACTCACACTGGTGCACCGGTGCCAGCAGGGGTGCATTTTGAACTTTTTGGCATCAAATCTTCAACCTGTCTATCTATTCCCAGCCATCACACATAGATTCTTCATCTTGACTGTCCCCAGGTGTCAGTCGTACAGATTCTGTAAAACTCTGGTGTGCAGCTTATTGGAAGCTACAACACGAGATCGGCACGTCAGTGTTCTTTAACATACAAACAGTTGGTCTCGTCACACTGAGAACTCTGGAAACATAGGATTACCATGAGCTGGCCATCCTTGCATGGTGATATCATAGACTTTTGACAATGTTGAGTCATTCCTTGTTTCTCTTTATATTTCAGAATTTGATACCGGCAACTCTTCAACTAATGCAGTGTGGAACACTTCTGCTGGGTCACAGTATAAAGAATTTTCTTCTTCATTTGCCAGCAGTGGAAGACATAGAAAGCCAGCAATGTTATTATGTTGTTTGGTAACCTTGAACTCTATGTCATAAGACTGGGCTCCTAGGAACAGTGCCCAACATTGTAACTGTATAGTAGTCATCACTGGGATTCCCTTCTTGGGATTGAAAATGCACACAAGGGGCTGGTGATCTGTCACTAGAGTAAACTTTAGTCCTTAGAGGTACTGATGTAACTTCTTTATTCCCCATACTAGACCAAAGGTTTCTGGGTTGATCTGTGCGTAGTTGCATTCTGAAAACGTTAGTGATCTTGAAGCAAATGCAATCGGGTGTTCAGATTCAACTTTTATAAGTGTGTGACAAAACGGCGACACAGTTCATGCCAGTCAGATGGGCAGAAGTGGGTCATAATGGGTGAGCGGTTCACGTGAGGTTATTAGTCCCTTCGTTCCCTTGAATACTCTTTCACATCTTTATGACAATTCCCACTTTGCTCCTGTCTGTAACACTGCGTTCAATGGCTGCAGTACTGTCGCAACGTTTGTAACAAACAAATCTTCATAGTTCACCAGGCCCAGGAATGACCTAGGTTGTGACACATTTTCCTGTTTGGGTGCCTGCAGGCTACTTCAGTCTTCTCTTGTGACTGATGTAAGCCATATTTGTCAATGACATGTCCGAGACGGCCTACAGGGACGAGGTCCAGCACCTGGCTGCATGGAGTGCCAACAACAATCTGGCCCTTAACACCCAGAAGACCAAAGAGATCATTGTGGACTTCAGGCATGCCAGGAGTCACACTCACGTCCCCATCTACACCAACAGAACTGTAGTGGAGCGTGTATCAAGCTTCAAATTCCTTGGTGTCCACATTTCCGAGGATCTCATCTGGTCCCTGAACTCCTCCATCCTGATCAAAAAGGCACAACAGCACCTTTATTTCCTGCAGAGCATCAAGAAAGCTCACTTCTGTCCCAGGATACTGACGGACTTTTACTACTGTACCACTAAGAGCATACTCACCAACTGCATGTCAGTGTGGTATGGCAATTGTCCTGTATCGGACCATGAAGCACTCCAGCATGTGGTTAAAACTGCCCAGCGGATTATCGGCACCCAGTTGCCCACCATTGAGAATAATTTTTCCGTTAAACATGGCGCCGGTAACTGGCGACTTTGCGTGTGCTCTCCTGAGCAAACTGCCCTCTCCGCTATCCTATACCCGAGTAACCCTTCTAAACCTCCAATTTAGAAAGATAAAGATTAACAACACCCTGGTGAAGCTACTGACCCAGCTGGAGACCACCGCACCAGAATTGCTTCTTAAACTCCGGACCGCACCTGGACCCGACCACTGAGGCCCACCACGTTCCCGGACACCCGTGGTCTGCTACTGAGCCGGAGCGCTTGGAGACACGGCCCATTCCGACTAGCACCTCTCCGGAGCAGACGACCACAGAGAAGTGACAGCGGAGACCTCAAGGTGCCCCAGACGTTTCCCCGGAGCGACCACCGTAAAGCCCTGTTGGTGGCCATCTACAGATGCTGGAAGTGAGGCCTCCGCCGCTGACCTCGGAAATCAAGCCTGAGGCTCGGCTAAAGCAGAGGCCTCCGCGACCGTGGCTTGGTATATGGACTTGTTTCAGCAAGGAGCCCGACCATCTGGGATTAAGTTTCGGCTTCGGGGCCCGACCTAATCAACAGCCCGGGCCCCCAGCAGCTGGAAGTGGCAGCGGAGCCTCCCCCGTTACTCGGCCCGACCCGGAGTGCACAACGACGTGACCGGCTGATCGATTCCCGCGGGACTCGTCCACCAACCTCAAAGAGCTGACAACAACACACTGCATCGATGGAGACCTGGAAAGATGCACTACTTACCGAGGAAGCGTGGGAAAAGAGCTGGGCTGCTGGTCAGGTTGAAGCTGAGGGGCTTCAGGGTCCCTATGCCCACCATCCTACTAGCTAATGTGCAAGCCATAGAGAACAAGGTGGATGATCTTAAATGGAGACTCACCTACTGCTGGGAGATGCAGAACTGCTGTGTATTCTGTTTCATCCAACTGGAGGGATTTTCGATGCATCGGATGGACTGCACAGCGTTTTCGGGCAAGACGAGGGGAGATGGTGTCTGCCTACTGATCAGCACTGTGTGGTGCTCGGACACAGTGGCACTGACAAGCTCCTGCAGCCCGGACCTGGAACACTTGTCGGTGAAGTGTCGTCCCTACTATCTGCCACGGGAATTCACCTCGGTCACACTGACAGCGGTCTACATTCCCCCCGCCCCCGCAGGCGGACGTGGAGTGTGCTCTGAACATACTGTGTGCCAACATCAGTGAACTTGAGACCAGGTATCCGGAGGCTTTGCTCATTACAGCCGGGGACTATAACCAGACCAACCTCAGAAAGGTGCTGCCAAAGTTATACCAACATGTCTCCTGCCCCACTAGAGGCCCGACTATACTTGACCACTGCTACACAGCGGTCAAAGATGCCTACCGTTCCGTCCCATGACCTCACTTCAGAAAATCAGACCATCAGGCCGTACTCCTCCTCCCGGCTTACAAACAGAAGCTGAAGCGGGAAGTCACGGTGTCAAAAGTAATGTCGCGTTGGACGGAGGAAATGGATGAGGTCCTCCGTGACTGCTTTGAATCGGTGGACTGGTTAGTATTCAAGGACTTGGCAGCTAACCTCGATGAGTATGCCTCAGCTGTCATGGGCATTATTTGGAAATGCACAGAGGACTGTGTGTCTTGCAAGACGATCCGAGTATTCCCTAACTGGAAACCTTGGATGAATTATGAGGTCAAGTCCCTTTTAAAGACTAGAGCTGCAGCTTTTAGGTCTGAGGATACCAGTCACTACACAGATTCCAGACGTGAACTCTGGAAAGCCATTAAGGGCGCCAAGAGGCAATATCGAGCCAAGTTGGAAGCCCAGGCTAACCAAAGGGATGCCAGTAGACTATGGCAGGGTCTAAATGAGATCACTGGGCACAAAGAAAAAACTGTGAATATCAATAACTGTGGCGTTTCTCTTCCTGATGAACTTAACGTATTCTACGCAAGATTCAAACAAAGAGGAGCGTTCCGCTCCCTCCGGATGAACCGGACCTAGTGGCATCGAGATTCACTGTCACCGAGGAGGACGTTAGAAGGGCCTTCCTGAAGATAAATCCAAGGAAGGCGACGGGCCCAGATGGCGTCCCAGGACGGGTTCTCCAGGCCTGTGCAAGCGAGCTAGCTGGAGTGTTTGCTGACATCTTCAACTGCTCCTTGCTTCAGTCTAGGATCCCCTCGTGTTTTAAGAAGGCAACGATAATCCCAGTGCTGAAGAAGAGCAAGGTGGCATGCCTGAATGACTATCGACCTGTGGCTCGGACATCAATTGCTATGAAGTGCTTCAAGAGATTGGTTATGGCACACATCAACCTCGGCCTACCGGTCAACCTTGACGCTTTGCAATTCGCCTACCGGAACAACAGGTCAATGGCAGATGCCATCTCTCTGGCCCTACATTCCTCCTTAGAACACCTGGAGAATAAAGGCGCATATGTAAGGCTCCTTTTCATTGACTACAGCTCTGCCTTTAATACCATCATTCCAAATAAACTGATTCTTAAGCTCCAGAACCTGGGCCTTAGCACTCAGATCTGCAGCTGGATCTTCAACTTCCTCCCAGACAGGACCCAGGCTGTAAAAATAGGGGACAAGCTCTCCTCTACAATCACTCTGAGCACCGGTGCCCCACAAGGCTGTGTACTCAGCCCCCTGCTGTACTCACTGTACACCCATGATTGTACAGCCAAGTTTGCATCAAACTCAATATATAAGTTTGCTGATGACACAACAATTGTAGGTGGTATCTCGGGTAATGATGAGTTTGAGTACAGAGAGGAAATTAAGAACCTGGTGGCATAGTGCGAAGACAATAACCTATCCCTCAATGTCAACAAGACGAAGGAATTGGTTGTTGACTTCAGAAGGAGCAGCGGACCGCACGATCCAATTTACATCGGTGGTGCGCAAGTGGAACAGGTCAAAAGTTTTAAGTTCCTCGAGGTCAATATCACAAATGACCTGACTTAAGACCACAAGACCATAAGACCATAAGACAAAGGAGCAGAAGTTGGCCATTCGGCCCATCGAATCTGCTCTGCCATTTTATCATGAGCTGATCCATTCTCCCATTTAGTCCCCAGCATTCTCACCATAACCTTTGATGCCCTGGCTACTCAGATACCTATCAATCTCTGCCTTAAATACACCCAACGACTTGGCCTCCACTGCTGCCCGGGGCAACAAATTCCATAAATTCACCACCCTCTGACTAAAAAAATGTCTTCGCATTTCTGGTCTGAATGGGCGCCCTTCAATCCTTAAGTCATGCCCTCTCGTACTAGACTCCCCATCATGGGAAACAACTTTGCCACATCCACTCTGTCCATGCCTTTCAACATTCGAAATGTTTCTATGAGGTCTCCCCTCAATCTTCTAAACTCCAAGGAATACAGTCCAAAAGCGGACAAACGTTCCTCATATGTTAACCCTCTCATTACTGGAATCATTCTAGTGAATCTTCTCTGTACCCTCTCCAACGTCAGCACATCCTTTCTTAAATAAGGAGACCAAAATTGCCCACAGTACTCCAAATGAGGCCTCACCAGTGCCTCATAGAGCCTCAACATCACATCCCTGCTCCTGTACTCTATTCCTCTAGAGATGAATGCCAACATTGCATTAGCCTTCTTCACCACCGACTCAAGCTGGAAGTTAACCTTGAGGGTATCCTGTACAAGGACTCCCAAGTCCCATTGCATCTCAGAACTTTGAATTCTTTCCCCATTTAAATAATAGTCTCCCTGTTTATTACTTCGGCCAAAGTGCATAACTTTACACTTTCCAACATTGTATTTCATTTGCCACTTCTTTGCTTGTTCTTCCAATCTATCCAAGTCTCTCTGCAGACTCTCCATTTCCTCAGCACTACCAGCCCCTCCACCTATCTTCGTATCGTCAGCAAACTTAGCTACAAAGCCATCTATTCCATAATCCATATCGTTGATGTACAATGTAAAAAGAAGCGGCCCCAACACGGACCCCTGTGGAAATCCACTGGTAACCGGCAGCTATCCAGAATAGGATCCTTTTATTCCCGCACCATGTTTCCTGTCAATCAGCCAATGCTCTATCCACATATGTAACATTCCCGTAATTCCATGGGCTCTTATCTTGTTAAGCAGCCTCATATGTGGCACCCTGTCAAAGGCCTTCTGAAAATCCAAATATACAACATCTACTACATCTCCCTTGTCTAGCCTACTTGTAATTTCCTCAAAAAATTGTAATAGATTTGTCATGCAGGATTTTCCTTTAAGAAATCCATGCTGAGTTCTGCCTATCTTGTCATTTGCCTCCAGGTACTCTGTAACCTCATCCTTGACAATCGACTCCAACAACTCCCAACCACCATTGTCAAGCTAACAGGTCTATAATTTCCTTTTTGCTTCCTTGCCTCCTTCTTAAATAGTGGAGTGACACTTGCAATCTTCCAGTTGTCCTGAACCATGCCAGAATCTATCGACTTTTGAAAGATCATCGCTAATGCCTCCGCAATCTCCACAGCTACTTCCTTCAGAACACGAGGGTGCATTCCATCTGGTCCGGGAGATTTATCTATCTTTAGACTATTCAGCTTCCTGAGTTCTTTCTCTGTCGTAATTGTGACTGCGCACACTTCTCTTCCCTGCCACTTGAGTGTCCGGTATACTGCTGATGTCTTCCTCAGTGAAGACTGATGCAAAATACTCGTTCAGTTCCTCCGCCAACTCCTTATCTCCCACTACAATTTCTCCAGCATCATTTTCTATTGGTCCTATATCTACTCTCACCTGTCTTTTACTCTTTATACACTTGAAGAAGCTTTTAGTATCCTCTTTGATATTATTTGCTAGCTTCCTTTCATAGTTAATCTTTTCCCTCTTAATGACCCTCTTAGTTTCCTTTTGTAAGCTTTTTAAAACTTCCCAATCCTCTGTCTTCCCACTAATTTTTGCTTCCTTGTATGCCCTGTCCATTGCTTTAACTTTGGCTCTGACTTCTCCTGTCAACCACGGTTGCATCCTTTTTTCATTTGAAAATTTCTTCTTTTTTGGAGTATACCTGTCTTGCCCCTTCCTCACTTCTCGCATAAACTCCAGCCACTGCTGCTCTGCCATCTTTCCTGCCAGTGTCCCTTTCCAGTCAACTTTGGCCAGTTCCTCTCTCATGCCACTGTAATTTCCTTTACTCCACTGAAATACCAACACATCAGATTTCGGCTTCTCTTTTTCAAATTTCACCGTGAATTCAAACATGTTATGATCACTGACTCCTAAGGGTTCCTTCACCTCAATCTCTAATCACCTCTGGTTCATTACACAATACCCAATCCAGTACAGCCGATCCCCTAGTGGGCTCAACAACAAGCTGTTCTAAAAGGCCATCTCGCAGACATTCTACAAATTCTCTCTCTCGAGATCCAGGGCCGACCTGATTTTCCCAATCCACTGGCATGTTAAAATCCCCCACAATGATCATAACACTACCCTTCTGACAAGCCTTTTCTATTTCCTGTTGTAATTTGTAGTCCGCATCACTTCAACTGTTGGGAGGCCTGTAAATATCTGCCATCACGGTCCTTTTACCCCTACAATTTCTTAGCTCAACCAATAAAGTTTCTGCACCTTCTGATCCTATATCACCTATTTCTAGTGATATAATATCATTTCTTACCAATAAAGCCATGCCTCCCCCTCTACCTTCCTATCCTTCCAATACACTGTGTATCCTTGGATGTTCAGCTCCCAGAGACATGCATCCTTCAGCCACGTCTCAGTCATGGCCACAATATCATACCTGCCAATTTGTATCTGTACGACAAGATCATCCACCTTATTCCTTTTGCTGCGTGCATTTAAGTATAACACCTTAAGGCCAGTATTTGCTACTTTTTACTTTGATTTCACTGCAACTTTATTGCACTGCAACTCATCCCAATGGCTACAAATTTGCCCCATCACTTGCCTGTCTTTCCTGACATCTTTACAGCTCACTATCTTAGATTTATTTCTGTTTTCCCCTTCCTCCGCTCTATCATTCCAGTTCCCATCCCCCTGCCAAATTAGTTTAAACCCTCCCTAACTGCTCTATTAAACATTCCCGCCAGGATATTGGTCCCCTTCGGGTTCAGGTGTAACCTGTCCATTTTGAACAGGTCATACTTCCCCCAGAAGAGTTCCCAATTATCCAAGAATCTGAAGCCCTGCCCCCTGCACCAGTCTCTCAGCCATGCATTCCTCTACCTGATCCTACTATTCTTGCCCTTGCTAGCACGTGGCACAGGTAGCAATCCCGAGATTACTACGCTGGAGGTCCTGCTTCTCAGCTTCCTTCCTTACTCCCAGAAATCTCTGTTCAGGACCTCCTCCTTTGGCCTATCTATGTGATTGGTACCAACATGTACCAAGACAACTGGCTGCTCATCCTCCGCCTTCAGAGTATTCTGGACCCGATCCGAGACATCCCTTACCCTGGCATTTGGGAGGCAACACACCATGCAGGTATCTCTATCAGGCTCACAGAATCTCCTGTCCATTCCCCTGACTATGGAATCCCCTATGACTACCGCATTCCTCTTCTCCCTCCTTCTCTCCTGCACAACAGCGCCAGGCTCAGAGACAGACACCCGGTCACCGTGGGTGTCCCCTGTCAGGTCATCCCCCTCAACAGCATATAGAACAAGATATTTGTTGCTGAGGGGGACAGCCACAGGTGTGCTTTCCACTATCTGGGCATTTCCTTTCTCTCTCCTGACAGTCACCCAATTTTCTGACCCCTGTAACCTAGGGATGACTACCTCCTGTCTGTCACCTCTTCCCTTTCCCTGATAAACAGTAGGTCATCAAGCTGCAGCTCCAGATCCCTAACACGGTCTCTGAGGAGCTGCATCTGGGTGCATCTGGTGCAGATGTGGCCATCGGAGGCTGGAGGTCTCCCAGGATTCCCACATCTGACACCCTGAACAAAGCACTAACCCTGCAGGCATGCTATCTAATTCTACAGGACTGAAACAGGAAAAATTAGTCTACTCACCCACTTACCTCGCCAAACAAACAAACTTTTTAAACCGTTAGCTCATACCGTTAGCTGTGTGAGACATGCTGTTCCTGTCTGTCCAGGCCGATTAGCGAAACGGGTTGGTGGGGGGAGAAAAAAAGAGTTGGTGCTTTGCTCTCGCCTCTTCCCGTTTACCACCGAAGCCCGTTGACGCCAATGCCCTAAACTCTGATACCGCTCACTCCACTGCCCGCTGTATAGGGTGGTCTCCTTTTTAAACTCTCCGCGCTGTCCTGTTATGTCATGCGCCTGCACAGTCTTGTTCTTCTTGCACTCGAAGAAGTGTTTTAAAAAACTGCCTTCCTTCAGAATTCAGCTCCCACACCGCTCTGTAGTCCTGATCCAAGCTTGGTCCAACCAAGCAGAGTTCACTACCAAGAAGGCCCACCAGCGCCTTTACTTCCTGAGAAAACTAAAGAAATTTGGCCTGTCCCCTAAAACCCTCACTAATTTTTATAGATGCACCGTAGAAAGCATTCTTCTCGGGTGCATCACAACCTGGTATTGAAGTTGTCCTGTCCAAGACCGAAAGAAGCTGCAGAAGATCGTGAACATGGCGCAGGACATCACACAAACCAATCTTCCATCCTTGGACTCACTTTACACCGCACGCTGTTGAAGCAGTGCTCCCAGGATAATCAAGGGCACGACCCACCCAGCCAACACACTTTTCGTCCCTCTTCCCTCCGGGAGAAGTTTCAGGAGCTTGAAGACTTGTACGGCCAGATTTGGGAACAGCTTCTTTCCAACTGTGATAAGACTGTTGAACGGATCCTGACCCGGATCTGGGCCATACCCTCTAAATATCTGGACCTGCCTCTCAGTTTTTTTGCACTACCTTACTTCCCATTTTTCTATTTTCTAATTTTGATTTATAATTTAAATTTTTAATATTTACTAATTTACCTATTTTAAATATTTTTAATATTTAATATTTGTAATCCAGGGAATGTGAAGCACAGAATCAGATATCGCTATGATGATTGTACGCTCCAGTACCAATTGTTTGACGACAATAAAGTATACAGTATAAGTATCTACCATAAACACTGCTGGGCAGGGCAAAAAGCATTATCAGGGATGCATCTCACCCTAACCATGGACTTTTTACTCTCCTCCCATCCGGTAGGCGCTACAGGAGCCTCCGCTCCTGCACCAGCAGGCACAGGAAGAGCTTCTTCCCTGAGGCCGTGACACTGCTGAACCTCTCTTCACAGCGCTAAGCATTATTGCATCTGTATTGTACTGTCTCAGTACTTTTATATTTGTGTGCTGTAGCACTTCTCTTATTCGCAGTTATTTTGTAAATAACTCTATTCTTTGCATTTTTGGTCAGATGCTAAATGCATTTCATTGGCTTTGTATCTGTACTCGGCACAATGACAGTAAAGTTGAATCTAATCTAATCTAAGTAATAAGAGACTTCATTCTTGAAAAACTCACATTTTTCTCTTTGCATGCAGATCATACACGCTCAGCCTGGTAAGCACTTTACCAAGGTTCTGGAAGCACTCTTCATCATCATTGCCCATCATGTTGATGTCACCAAGGTAACATTATGTTCCTGGAATATCTTGGAGTACTTAGCGCATTGCTCTTTGATAAATTGCCGGAGCTGATGTGACACTAAAGACGAGACGATTATACTGGAACAGACCCTTGTGAATGTTGATTGTACAGAACTTCCTTCTTGACTCCTCAGCCTCCATTTGCAGGTAGGCTTGTGACAAGTCCATCTTTGAAAATCTTTCCCCACCTGCCAAAGATACAAGAATATCTTCTATTCCTGGTGATGAATACTGCACAGTACACAGGACCAGGATGATGCTCACTTTGAAGTCCCCACATATGCGAACAGGTCCAGCCTTCCCTTTCTTGATCACTGCGACAGTGAGTATGGCCCAGTCATTCCACTCAGCCTTGGAAAGTATGCAAGACCCCTCCAATCTCTGAATTTCAGCATTCACTTTAGGATGTAATGTGTATGCGCTTTATGGATCTTGGTGCTGTTGCTTCACCCTGTTCAATTCTGGCCTTCATGCTTTTGAGTTTCCCTTCTCAAACACCTTCTCATTAGGATTAAGCGGATGTGCCAGTCTCTGGTTAGTGCTACTATTTGGGCTGTTGATGCCACACTGACAGCTTTGATTGAGTGCCAGTCTAGTTGGAGTTTTCTCAACCATTCACACCCGAAAAGTGCTGGCCCTCCACTTTATAAAACACAAAGTTCTAACTGCTGTGTTTGGCATCTATATATCATATTCACTTTCAGGTGCTGTTGAGAGACATTTTTTCACTGATCTTTAGCATCTCTGATGTGTGTTCTAATGGTAGCTTAGAAAACAGTCTGTTGTAGACAGCCTCTAACATCATAGAGAAAGCTGACCCTGTATCCAGCTCCATTTTCAGTTTTACACCAGACAAATCTGTTGTAATCCATATGACTCTGTAATCTGCTTCAGTAATGCTATGCAGTTCTGAGCATGACAACACACTTTCGTCAGACTCTGTGTTGTCTGATTCTGTTTTGCTTTCGGTCTCCTCACGCATTTGTTTAGTTTTGTGTTTGAAACTTTTCACTCTGTTTTTTCTCTTCGCATTGTGCTTTTATTCCTGACTTGCACACTCTCTATGTGTGACCTTGTCTGAGACTTTCTGCAAACTTTTCCTTTGAACCAACAGTCATTTGTATCATGGGAGGATTTAATTAGATCAATAAGTACATTTAATGTCAGAGAAATGTATACAATATACATCCTGAAATTCTTCTTCACAAACATCCACAAAAACAGAAGACTGCCCTAAGGAATGAATGACAGTTAAGTATTAGAACCAAAAAGCCTCCCCCCAACTCCTCTATCCCACACATAATCAGTACCAAAGCAATGACCCCTCTTCCCCACCAGCAAAAAAGCATCGGCACTCCCCAACGAGCACTCAAGTGTGCAGCAAAGCATCAGTAAAGACATAGACTTGCAGTATCCCAAAGACTACTCGTTCACCTGGTAATTCAACATACCACAGGTTCCCTCTTTCTCCCTAATAAGGGAAAAAGAGGCATACCCATTTCACAGCGAGAGGGGAGACATAACAGAGCAGCTCACAGATTTATGGTGTTAAAACTCTGTTGTGTTGCTTTTTTCGAGCTCTGTGCCCAAAGAACTCGAGTCTCTGGGCACACAGCCAGCAGCCAGCTTGCTGCTTACGATCTTCTGTCTCTCCTGATGCATCAGGCCACTGCACCGACACTGAATCCACCCACCTCCAGAGCCATGAAAATCCGGCACTCTGAAGGCTCACCAGTCTTCCAGGCGGCATCCTTGGCATGTCGAAAAGTGACCGTTCGTGAGGCCCCGAAAGTGGGTCCCCTTTCTGTAAATAACTGAAGTCAGCATGTAACTCCATATCAGGGTCTTCAAAAGAACCTTGAGAAGGGAGAAAAAAAGAGATATCAAAGATAGAAATAGAGCTATTTCCAAAGATGCAAGCAAAGGAATCGCTGTTAGGCATCATCGTCCTCCTAAGCTCTCAACATCCTTTGCCATGTGGATTACATCTTTGGCTTTTTGCACCATTCAGGGACATTTTGTGTATTTCAAATTCTAAATTCTTTTTTCTGTAGTTCTGCTGCATTTGCTGCAGACTTTAATAATATTGCAAAGATCAAGGCCCTTACTAAGGTTAGGTCTCTTTCTCACTGTAGCCTCCTATGAGTGCTTTGACTATGCATACCACATACAAGCCTGTCCCTTAAAGTATCAGAAAGTCCTTCTCTAAAGTCAGAGTATTAGGAAAGCTTGAGCAGTTCTGCAATGTATTCAGAAATGTTTTCATCCTTTAACTGATGCAGCATGGATTCAGAAAAGGCAGGTTCTGTTTGACAAACTTGCTGGAGTTCTTTGAGGACATAATGAGTGCAGTGGATAGAGGGGAACAGGTCGATGTCATATACTTGGATTTCCAGAAGGCATTCGATAAGGTGCCGCGCAAGAGACTTATAAGTAAGTGTAAGGGGGTTTTGACTTTTATGTTATTGCGGAGGCTAATTAAAATGGCCTCTTTGTTATGTTAATCTGGGGTATGGGGTTTTGTTGTGTTAAACGCTGAGAAAGTTTGCGCTAGCAGCTTGTTTTTGTTTAGAGTGTGATAAGAGGATGATATTAACCAATTGGGATAGTTGTTATGGTTTTGGTGTATTTGAAGATACTGTATGCGCGGGGTTTTGGGGCAGAAGGCGGGAGAGTGAGACAGAGGATGGACGAGGTGCTGTGAGTCCGCTAACGGGGTCGGACACCGAGGAGGGTGTTCGGCGAGGAGACGGACTCATGTGGAGCGTCTGGTTGACCACAGTTGGTGGTCCCAGGCGGCCAGTCGAGGTCGTCCAATGGGTCGCAGGGTGAAGAAGAAGGTCCTTGAGCTCCAGCTGTTTTGTGTACAAAGAGATTGAACTTTGATAAGTGTGGCGCCTTTTATTTTCCTTTTATATTTTATTCTCTCTTAATTATATAGTTCCAGTAATATCTATAAACTGCAAATCATTTAATTGTATCTGGTGTATTGTCTGTTATTTGGGCGGGGTGGGGTACCTCACACAGCATCCACACAAACTATTACCCAGTTTGGTGGGATCGAGGGCTGTTTCCCTAGACGACAGTGAGCTGAGCGACCCTGAGGGTGGCCAAGGGGGGCTACATAAGATATGGACGTATGGATTCGGAGGAAGTGTATTGGCATGGATAGTGGATTGGTTAACTGATTGAAGACAGAGAATTGGAGACTTCCGGTAGCGCTCATGGAGTGAAGTCGCGTTCTTGACTCGCTCCATTACCTCTGAGTTTTTTCTCTCTATGGTCAGCTATACTTTAATTAACTATTAAGGCATCAATTTTTACAATACTTTGAATTAAACTGAATTCTCTGACAATTGGATGATACTGAGATCGGCTATGTCTAAGAACGGGAAAGACGGCAAGGATGGTAAACCTCCGGTTAAACCGAAAGCTACGGATCTCCCTCCGACTGAATCACCGGTGACTTTGAAAGCGATATCGGAGTTAATTCAGAGGGAAATTTCAACCTCTGTTAGGGAGATGATTCGTACAGAAATTATGGGCTTTGTTAAAGACCTGATTCATACGGAAATCTCAACTAAGTTCCAGAAAATTGCCGATTTAATTGATAAGATGCAAACATGTATTGCGGAACATCAGTCGGCTATATCTGATCTTCAAAAATCCGCGCAACAAAGTGAGCTTAAGATGGGGAAAGTCGAAGAAACAATTAATGTAATGAAGAAGAAACTTGACTTTTTGACTTTTAAAAACTCTGACTTGGAATCTAGAATGCGACGGCAGAATTTACGAATGATTGGCGTCAGGGAAGCCGTGGAAGCTAACAACCCTATGAAATATTTCTCCCAACTTTTAAAAGATGCATTCCCTACTGTATTTCCTGACCAACCACCGCTACTGGATCGTGTTCACAGAATCCCATCATACTCGTCTAGGTCAGATAGACCGAGGCATGTTATCTTACGTTTTCATTACTTTCAAGACAAGGAGAGACTGTTTCGATTCGCTCGATCTAAAGGTTTCATTGATTTTTCGGATCTTAAGTTCCGATTCGTGGAAGATTTCAGTAAACCAATCTGGGACCAACGGGTCCGTTACAGATCCGTGATGTCGGAATTCTATAAGATGGATTTAAGACGAGCGTGCTGTACCCTGCACGTCTAAGGATTCGCATGTTAGATGGAGCCCTTCGTTTTTTTGATTCTCCATCGGATGCCCAGAGTTATCTGGATCAACTTTCATCTTCAACATCTTAATTGCCTTTTTTTAAATTTTCTCCGTTGATCGGAGGCTGTGAATTGGTTGGTTTTAACTTTTCTGTGCCCTATTTGGGCAGAAAAGTTTACTTTCGATTTCTTAATATGGCTGCTAAACTTTCTTTTTAACTGCGTCATTTCTTTCTTTTCCCAGGGGATTCTGAGTGGTTACTTCCCTTTTGTCATCTTACGTATTTCCTGTGCGGCCTTAAATTTTGTAGTTTTTTTTAAATTTTATTCTGTTTTGCTTTTTATAATCATTTTATGTTAATAATCCTATTTTTTTTTGTTGCTGTGTCTATTCATGAGTTTGAGGTTTATTGTGGTTTTTTTTTAATATATACTTTCCGGCTTTTGTTCTGTTCTGTGTGTATTTTAATTGAGCTAACTTTTTTTTACTTATTTTTTTACTGTTTTACAATTAGCTGACCCTTTTCATATTTATACCTTTTTTTTAGGGAGCGTATACCGGAAGTCATGGGGGTAGTTTTAGCGCTTGCTTCTTTCTGGCGGGTCTGCTTTAGATTTCGCCTTGGGGTCTTGGGGTGGGGGGTGGTGGGAGGGGCTTCACGTTTTAGTTTGTTTCTCTTTGGGCTATATACATTATTGAAGTATTGGTTGCGTCCTTTTCCCCGGTATCTTTTGTATGTTCTGTTTCCTCTCCGGGTTTGTGGGTCGCGCCTATTGTCAATCCTCCTTGTTATGGGTTGACTTTAGGATTTATGGAGTCTATTATTAATTTTGTCTCCTGGAATACTAATGGTCTTAATCATCCTATTAAAAGGAAAAAAGTTTTTAAAGTGTTCCGGAGACTTAAAGCACAAATTTTATTTTTACAAGAGACCCATGTACGGAGGGGGGACAGACTACGTTTTTTCAAATTCTGGAAGGGACAACAATTTCATTCGAACTCCAATGCTAAGATTCGAGGCGTCTCTATTTTTATAGACTTCTCAGTTACTTTTATACAACAGGATATTATCTCTGATCCGAATGGTAGATTTTTACTGGTTAGTGGTTTACTATTTAATAAAAAAGTAGTTTTGGTTAATGTTTATGCTCCTAATATGGATTGTCCGGAATTTTATAAATCATTGTTTGATCAGTTTCCGAATTTGAACGAGTTTTCATTGATTTGGGGCGGAGATCTTAATACCTGTTTATCTCCAGCTTTGGACCGTTCGGCTCCTTTACGGACTTTACCTAATAAATCTGCAAATTTGATTAATTTTTTCCTTTCTGATTCTGGGTCGACGGACATTTGGCGTTTTCTGCATCCTCAGGAAAAAGATTTTTCCTTCTTTTCACATGTTCATCATTCCTATTCAAGAATTGATTATTTTTTCATTGATTCTCGTCTCATTCCTTCAGTGATTAAATGTGATTATGATTCTATAACCATTTCGGATCATGCTCCACTTAAGCTTTCTATTAAAATTATGGCCAATATACCAAACAATAGACAATGGCGTTTTAATTCGCTGTTGCTTCAGGACTCGGACTTTGTTAATTTTATGAATGAACAGATTGAGCTTTTTTTTACAATTAACCATACAGAAGATATTTCGGTTAACACTCTTTGGGACACTTTTAAAGCCTATATTCGGGGTCAGATTATTTCGTATTCCGTTGCTTTGAGGAAGAAACAGAAGCAGGAGGAGATGGCAATTGTGGACAAGATTAAAGAAATTGATAAGAAATATGTTATGGCTCCTTCTGAGGAGCTATACAAACAAAGAACTGAACTTCAAATGGAACACAGTTTACTACTCTCGTCCTCGATTGTAAACCAATTAAAGAAAACAAGAAGTGATTTTTATGTTCACAGTGATAAAATTGGCAAGCTGCTGGCTAATCAATTGAAATCTAATTATGTTAAATCTCAAATCAATCAGATTTATAACCAAAATGATCGATTGATATTGGATCATGTGGGGATTAATCAAACCTTTTGTGATTTTTATTCTTCTTTATATCAATCAGAGTCTCCTCGAGATTCTAAATATATGAATGATTTTTTAGATAAGTTAGACTTCCCTCAGATTTCACAGGATATGTCTTCTTTATTAGATACTTCCATTACAATGGATGAGATTAAGAATGTTATTTTTTCTATGAATCTGGGGAAAGCTCCTGGCCCTGATGGGTTTACCGTTGAATTTTATAAATGTTTTGCTTCTTTATTGATTCCTTGGCTCTATAAGGTTTTTGAGGCTTCTTTGAAACTTGGTAAACTTCCGGAATCTTTTAATAGAGCATCAATTTCTTTAATACTAAAGAAGGATAAAGACCCTGCTCAATGTGCATCTTATAGACCAATATCTTTATTAAATGTTGATTCTAAAGTTTTTTCTAAGTTATTAGCAAATAGACTAGAAAAAGTACTTCCTTCTATTATTTTGGAAGACCAAACGGGTTTTATTAAAGGTCGTTACTCTTTTTATAATATTCGTACATTGTTAAATATCGTTTATACTCCCTCACAAAATGTTCCTGAGTGTGTTATTTCTTTAGATGCCGAGAAAGCTTTTGATAGAGTAGAATGGCCTTATTTATTTAAGGTGCTTGAAATGTTTAATTTTAGCTTGAAATTTATATCCTGGATTAAACTGTTATATCACTCCCCTGTAGCCTCGGTTCGTACTAACTCCTTAAACTCACCTTTTTTTCCTCTCTTTCGTGGTACTCGACAAGGCTGTCCTCTTAGTCCCCTATTATTTGATATTGCATTAGAACCTCTTGCAATTGCTATTCGAGAATCTTCAAATATTACTGGGATAACTCGGGGATTAAAGTCCCATAAATTATCACTCTATGCTGATGATTTACTTTTATATATTTCTAATCCTGAGAGATCCATTCCTGCTGTTTTAGAGTTATTAGCACAATTTGGTCTTTTCTCAGGTTATAAATTAAATCTTAGTAAGAGTGAACTTTTTCCGATTAATAAACATCTTCCCTTATATTATAAATTTCCATTTAAATTGATTAATAATTACTTTTCATATCTTGGGATTAAAATTACTTGTAAACATAAAGATTTATTTAAGACTAACTTTTTACCATTAATAGACCATATTACTCAACTTTCATCTAAATGGTTTCCCTTATATTTAACTTTGATTGGTCGTATTAATGCAGTTAAGATGTTTTTTTTGCCAAAATTTTTATATGTGTTTCAGGCATTACCAATTTTCGTTCCTAAATCTTTTTTTGATAAAGTTGACTCTAAAATTTCTTCATTTATTTGGCAGAATAAGAATCCGAGACTGGGTAAAATACATTTACAGAAAGCTAAGAGAGATGGAGGTTTAGCATTACCTAACTTTAGATTTTATTATTGGGCTATTAATATTCGACATATGAAATTTTGGTTACTTGACCGGGACATACTATCTATTCCTAAATGGGTAGCATTGGAATTACAATCTGTTCAGGGTTATACACTTGGTTCTATTTTAGGTTCCTCTCTTCCTTTTGATTCGAAACGCCTTAAGCAGGTCTCTAACCCGATAGTTAAATATGCTTTGCGCATTTGGTTTCAATTCAGAAAATTTTTTGATCTTAATCAATTCGGGTTAGCGATTCCTATTTTAGGCAACATATTTTTTCCTCCCTCTTTTACGGATCGCGCTTTTCAAACTTGGAAGACTAAGGGTATTTTACGGTTTTTGGATTTATTTTTAGATGGTTCCCTTATGTCTTTTGAACAATTATCTAATAAATATAACTTATCAAGAATACATTTTTTTAGATATTTACAAGTTAGAAATTTCCTAAGTACTATACTTTCTTCCTTTCCAATGCTTCCTCCTATATATATTTTAGATTCGATAATTAACCTTAATCCATGTCAGAAAGGTGCATCGGCTATGATTTATAATATTATTATGAAACTTAGGAAAGCTCCATTTGATAAGATTAGGGTAGATTGGGAACAGGAATTGGGGCTTACCATTTCTGTGGATGATTGGGGGCAGATTTTACAATTAGTTAATACTTCCTCTATTTGTGCTAAACATTCCCTAATTCAATTTAAAGTGGTTCATAGAGCACATATGTCCAAAGATAAGTTAGCGCGTTTTTACTCGCATATTAATCCTTTCTGTGATAGATGTTCGGGGCAGATAGCCTCTTTAACTCATATGTTTTGGTCTTGCCCTACTTTGGAAACTTTTTGGAGAGATATTTTCAATATTATTTCTAAGGTATTAAATATAGATATCTCTCCTCACCCTATTACTGCTATCTTTGGACTACCTAAAATTTCTAGTAATCTTTCCCCTTCAGCCCGTAGAATGATTGCATTTCTTACTTTAATGGCGAAAAGATGTATTTTACAACATTGGAAAGAGCTTAATGCTCCAACTACCTTTTTTTGGTTTTCTCAGACGATTTTATGTTTGAATCTGGAGAAAATTAGAAGTAACCTTTATGATTCTTCATTTAAATTTGAACAGATTTGGGGACCTTTTATTCGATATTTTCATTTAATGTAATATTTACCCTTCTTGTTTTTTTTTCACTGTTTTAATGGAGGTCGGGATTGAGGACGTGATTTTAAGTTTAACTCTGTTTGGTTTCAAGTTAGCCCATTGCTTTGCTTTGCTTTTAGGTAGTTGCACGGTGGGTTTTTTTTTGGGGGGTTTTTTTTTCTTTTTTTTCCATTGATATATATAAAATCTAGTATACTATTATGTTATCTTGGTTTCTTATGCTTAAATTACATTGTTTGTAGTATTTTCTTTTTGGTATTGTTATCTTTTGGAATTTTATTGTACTTTAACATTGTATTAATGTTTATATGGCTTACCTTTTTTGTATACTTACTCAATAAAAAGATTTAAAAAGAAAGAAAAGAAGACAGAGAATTGGTATAAATGGGTGGTTCTCCTCTTGGCAGTCTGTGGTAAGTGGGTGCCACAGGGGTCGGTGCTAAGCCCGCAGCTGTTTACCATTTACATTGATGATTTGGAAGAGGGCACTAAGTGTTGCGTAGCAAAATTTGCTGATGACACTAAACTGAGTGGAAAAGCAAGTTGTACAGAGGATGTGGAGAGCCTTCAGAGGGATATAGATAGGTTAAGTGAGTGGGCCTAGGTCTGGCAGATGGAATACAATTTTGGTAAATGTGAGATCATGCACTTTGGAAGGAATAATAGAAGAGCAGATTATTATTTAAATGGTGAAAGATTGCAGCATGCTTTTGTGCAGAGGGACTTGGGAGTACGTGTGCATGAATTGCAAAAAGTTGGCTTGCAGGTACCACAGGTTATTAAGAAGGCAAAAAAATGTTGGTCTTCATTGCTAGAGGGATTGAATTCAAGAGTAGGGAGGTCATACTGCAACTAGACCGGGTACTGGTGAGGCTGCACCTGGAGTACTGTGTGCAGTTCTGGTCTCCATACTTGAGGAAGGATATACTGGCTTTGGAGGCACTGCAGAGGAGGTTCGCCAGGTTGATTCCAGGGATGAAGGAGAGCTTGAGTCACCTGGGACTATACTCTCTGGAGTTCAGAAGAATGAGAGCGGATATTATAGAAACATACAAAATGTTGAAAGGGATAGATAAGATAGAAACAAGAAAGTTGTTTCCATTGGTAGATGAGACTAGAACTAGGGGAGATTGCCTCAAGATTCAGGGGAGAAGATTTAGGATGGAGATGAGGAGACATTGTTTTTACCAGAGAGTGGTGAATCTGTGAAATTCTCTGCCCAGAGTGGCAGATGATGTTTCTTCACTAAATATATTTAAGAAATAGCTAGATAGGTTTTTACATAGTAAGGGAATTAAGGGTTATGGGAAAAAGGCAGGTAGATTTAGCTGAGTTTACGGACAGATCGGCCATGATCTTATTGAATGGTGGGGCAGGCTCGATGGGCTGTATGACCTACTCCTCCTATTTCTCATGTTCTTATGACTGGTTCCTTTTGTTAAATAAAAAAATCTAATATCAGCGGTTTAGGGCTCAACTGATTTTATAAATTTGTAACAATTCTGTTGAATGTCTTGCTTGCTGGCTTGTCAAGTGTTACTAACTTGCTTAAAAGATGGGACATTTTAACCCCCATTAAGCTAAGGAGTGTAGAGGCTTTCTTTTCTTCATCCGCATGGTTCACATTACAATACAGTTCAAACCTCTTGATATACAGTTCCCAGTCCTCGTTTGTCAACTTCCTCAACTAAAGCCATCATCATGCTATTTCTACTTTAACTTTGCTAGTGCACATCTCTCACTGTGCACTTTTCAGCTTCCACATGCCCTTTGTTAGAGTCTATGATGGCCATCTCTGTACAGTTTTAATCTTTCCTCTCGCTGTCTCTGTCCGAAGTCTGTCATCCTGTAACTGTCAGTGAAGTTGATGATATTCGCTGACATTCGGGTTTGTACTTGTCGACAATTGGTTGTGTCTGTGCAACTATTACATCTTCCCTTAGTTTTCTCTTCTTCAATGAAAATAGTCCCATTATTTTGCATCATTCCTTACCACTGTAGTCCCTATCAGGATAATGTTCTGATGGATCATAAGTGTTTGCTGCATCTTTAATCTCATTTTCAAAATGTGATCAAATGGCATATAGTAACATAACTGTGATCTATTCAATGTTTGCTGTAAGTTCCAGATTATTTCTTTATACTTGTTTTCACACAGCATCATTAATCTTGAGGGAATTATGTATTTAAACAACTCTGTGATGGATAGTCCCAAGCCCAGCTGTGAAAAGAGAACGGTAAGGCATAGGGCTAGCAACCCCATCCTGTAAAACCCAATGCTACAGAAACACCAACAGAAGCTACAAAGACTTCATCCCTGGGAGTGGAAGGATAGACCAAAATATGATCTATTCCTGATAAAACGTGAAAGACTGGCCCAGAACTGTGGACTCTTGTGAGCTGCTGTTGCGGCCTATGCCCCAGTATGGGTGATGGGTTTAAGAAGAAGAAGAACGTACTTAAACATGCCTCTTTGGTCATCAGCATCTTTTTCTGTCTGGCCTTAAGTGTATACATTTTCGCTGATTATTCCTTACACATTTAAATACATTATGTGTGTAGCATTATACTTCTCAGCTGCCTGGCCAGGTTTGACTCAAGTTTATATCTCAATTTAACCTTGCCTTCATTCCATAAATCATTGTTTCATTTCTAAATGATTGGTTTGTTCAGTCTATAACCTAATAATTATGGTAAAGATGATAGACTGGTTGTTTAGGACTTTCTTTCTGGCAGATTCCACTAAATTTATGACAAGAAGCCTAAAAAACTTCTGCTGCATATAAAACCTATGATATCTTGTTTGTTGAAATAGCAGATAGTCAGGTTACACTGAATGCTGAATTAGTAATAGTTGCATTATTAGAGGAAGAGTTTAGAAGAATATTATATGGACAATTTTTTCCAAGGTAAAATATAAATATCCAGGACAGCATTATTTCTGAAGGAACTTGGTATTGGGTACTCCAGTTGTTCCAAGGTAATACTGATGAATGATATGCAGAACTGAATAGATCCTCAAATAAACTGTGTGAATAGTTTTAGGTCTATTTAAGCTTTAGTCTGAGTGTTGAGATAAATTTAAGGCAAGTTAACTTAAGGGGATCTCTACAATGAGTTATTGTGGTATTAGAACTTGTTCATTACTAATAAAAAACTAATTGTTTCTCCTCCACAGGGCAGTATCAGATCATCAATTCTTCTATGATAGCTGAATAGAAGCAGAAGAGTAAAGCTACCACCATTCCTAAAGGATAAAACACTCATTGTGGGTATAATTAAATTAATACAAAATTACTTCTCAATGCTCTCTTGATTCAAAACTCTAATTCTTTGCCACTTAAATGAAGCCAAGTGTTAATCACTTAGATTGGTCACTAAATACAAAGTGTCTCCAGTGTAAATAGCAAAACCGAGCAGATATGATAGAGGTGTTAAGAGACACTTAGATAAGTACATAAATACGCAAAGAACAGAGAACTTAGAATCATATGCAGGCAGAAGAGATCAATTTAATTAGGTCTCATTAGCTTAATTAGTTTGGCACAACACTATGGGCTGAAGGGCATGTTCCTCTTTAAAATAGCTTAATCACTGTATTTTTACAGCCCTGCCCAGAGAACAAGTAGTTTCATCTGCTCTTACATATTACTCTGTAGTTTTGAGGCTCATTCACAATGTACTGAACTAATATATTCTTAGCCAGGTGCCACAGCTCATACTGTATCTTGATTCCTAAGTTCAATTGAGAAGGGTACTGTTAGAAGTTAAAACTTAAAGTTCAAAAACCAAAGTAATTTTTTTAACCAAAGTACATATATGTTATGTATAAGAACAAAGAAGTACAATAAAATCAATGAAAAAAGCTATACACAAAGGGAGACAAAAAAAAACAACTTGCAAACAAATACTAACTGCACGGATGCAATCAATCAATCAATAAATACTAAGAACATGAATTGTTGAGTCCTGAAATTTAGTCTGTTGGTTGTGCGGTGAGTTACCCTCAATGATTTAGCAGCCTAACGGTTGAAGTGTAATAACTGTTCCTGAACTTAGTGGTGTGGAACCGATGGTAGCAGTGAGAAAAAATCCTGGCATGGATGGCGTTGCTCCTTGATGATGGATACTGCTTTCTTGTGGTGATCCTTGCAGATGTACTTAATGGTGGGGAGGGCTTTACTTTTTTCACTCTGGGCTGAATCCAACACTTTCTTGTAGATTTTCCATTCTTGTTAATCGGTGTTTCCATACCAGGCCATGATGCAAGCAGTGAGGTTATTCTCCAATGTGCATCAATAGAAGTTTGACCAAGTTTTAGATGACAAACTGACTCTATGCAAACTTCTAAGAAAGTAAAGATGCTGCCGTGCATTTTTTGTAAAGGCATTTGCCTGTTGATCCCAGGACAGATTCTCCAAAATGATACAAGATCTTCTGAAATTATAACAATTTTCCAAAATGATAAAATTCAAAAATTATGAAAGTAGGTGAAAAATGCGGAATGCATGATGTAGTTAACATTACCATGTTGCTTGGGATTCTAAATTAGCAGATACATTTCCTGAAAACCTATCGGATTAGCAGATATATTTTTTAGTCAGTGAGTAGTCAGGATCTGAAATTCAGTGCCTGGAAAGGTTAGGGAAGTCAGTTCATTTCCTATCTTTATAGAGAAATTGCTTAGCTATGATAGGGACACCCTCCAGGATTTCAGAGAGAGCACTGGGAATGGAAGTGTTCATGTCCTCCCCAAGGTCAGCTACTTCATAACATGTGATTTATTATGTTGCCAAGTGATGAATAATCCATAAATTTTAAAACTGTGCCAAGAACATAGCCAAGAACATAGCCAAGAACATGTCTTTGATACATAACAGGAAAATGAGGTTTTAATATGAATGCCTGTGGAAGCATGATTTTCCAGTCAATCAGTTAAACACCTGCTTAATGCCTCTTTTTGTTCTTGTACCTTATTTTTGTTTAAATTATTCACTTTTTTGGGATCTGAGCATTTCAGGAAAAGCCAGCATTTACTTCCCATCTCAATCTGACCTTTTGAAGTTGCTCATTAGCTGCCTATTTTGAACTGCTCTGCAGATTGTCTGGAGAAAGTGCCCCCACAATGCTTTTGGGGAGGCATTTCTACCTGATATATATTTTCAAGTCAGGATGATAGGCAGTTTGTGAATATCCCATATACCTGCTGCCATTGTTCCTCTTGGTTGAAGAGTTCAGAATCAGACTGATTATCACAGACATATATGGTGAAACATGTTGTTTTGTGTCAGTAATACACTGAAATTACTTTAAGTTATAAGATAAACAATGCAAAAGTCAGAGAATGGGGAAGTGTTCTTGAGTTCATGGACAGTTCAGAAATCTGATGACAGAGGAGTAGAGGCTTTGGAAGATGTTGCTGGAATAATTTGAATGCTAAATTGGTATCTATTTCACATATTGTTTTATCTTATGACTATGCATGCTGAACGTTTTTTTTATTCCAAATGCTTCCAGAATATCTGGGTATATAATATCCATCAGAAGACTACAACACCATAAGACATAGGAGCAGAATTAGGCCAACTGGCCCATCGAGTCCGCTCCATCATTCAATCATAGCTGATCCTATTTTCTATCTCCTTCTCAACCCCAGTTCCCAGCCTTCTCCCCATAACTATTGATGCCATGTCCAATCAAGAACCTATCAATCTCTGCCTTAAATGCACCCAACGACCTGGTCTCCACACTGCATTGGCAACAAATTCCACAAATTCACCACCCTTTGGCTAAAGAAATTTCTCCGCATCTCTGTTTTGAAAGGGTGCCCTTCTATCCTGAGGCTGTACCCTCTTTTCCTAGACTCTCCCATCATGGGAAACATCCTTTCCACATCTACTCTGTCTAGGTCTTTCAACATTCGAAAGGTTTCAATGAGATTCCCCCTCATCCTTCTGAATTCGAGCGGGTACAGACCCAGAGCATTCAAACGTGCCTCATGTGATAACCCTTTCATTCCTGGAATCATCCTTGTGAACCTCCTCTGGACCCTCTCCAATGCCAGCACAACTTTTCTGAGATGACTGGCCCAAAACTATTCACAATACCCAAGGTAAGGCCTCACCAGTGCCTTATAAAGCCTCAGCATCACATCCTTGCTCTTGTATTCTAAGCCTCTTGAAATGAATGATAACATGGCATTTGCCTTCCTCACCATTGACTCAACCTGCAAGTTAATCTTCAGGGTGTTCTGCACGAGGACTCCCAAATCCCTCTGCATCTCAGATTCCTGGATTTTCTCCCTGTTTAGAAAATATTACATATGTTTATTTCTACTACCAAAGTGCATGACCATGCATTTTTCAACATTGTATTTCATTTCCCATTTCTTTCTTGCCCATTCTCCTAATTTGTCTAAGTCTTTCTGCATCCTATCTGTTTCCTCAACACTACCTGCCCCTCCACCAACCTTCATATCATCTGCAATCTTGGCAGCAAAGCCATTTATTCCATCATCTAAATCATTTATGTATAGCATAAAAAAGAAGTGGTCCCAACATCAGCCCCTCCGGAACACAACTAGTCACTGGCAACCAACCAGGGAAGGATCCTTCTATTCCCACTCGCTGCTTCCTACCAATCATCCAGTGCTGTAACCATGTTGGTAACTTTCCTGTAATACCATAGGCTCTTAACTTGGTAAGCAGCCTCATGTGTGGCACCTTGTCAAAGGCCTTCTGAAAGTCCAAATATAAAACATCCACTGCATCCCCTTTATCTATCCTACTTGTAATCTCCTCAAGGTACTCCAAAGGGTTCATCAGGCAGGATTTCCTCGGAAGGAAACCATGCTGACTTTGTGCTATCTTGTCCTGTGTCACCAAGTACTCCATCACCTCATCCTTAACAATTGACTCTAACATCTTCCCAACCACTGAGGTCAGGCTAACTGGTCTATAATTTTCTTTCTGCTACCTTCCTCCATTCTTAAAGAGTGGAGTTACGTTTGCAATTTTCCAGTCCTCTGGCACCATTTCAGAGTCCAATGATATTTAAAAGATTATTTCTAATGCCACCACAATCTTTAACACTACGTCCTAAAGAACCCTAGGGCGCAGTTCATTTGGTCCAGGTGACTTATGTACCTTTAGATCTTTCAGTTTTTAGTACACCTTCTCTCTTGTAACTTCTCTTCCCTCACACACTACAACATCAGGCATAGTGCTAGTGTCTCCCACAGTGAAGAATGCTGCAAAATACTCAGTTTGTTCAGCAGCCAGGGGTGCAGTGCTAGCCAGAGCACACCTGGCACATCTTTAAGAAAAAAGCTGAACTAAACAAACCATTAATTTGGTGCCACGCAGGCTGATTTGAGTATCTCAGAAACTGCTGATCTCCTTGATTTTTATGCACAACAGACTCTGGACTTTACAAAGAATGGTGCCAAAAACAAAAAAAAAACTTCCAGCGAGTGGCTGTTCTGTGAGTGAAAACATCTTGTTAAATCCACTCGCTGGATTTTTTTTTTTGTTTTTGGCACCATTCTTTGTAAACTCCAGAGTCTGTTGTGCATAAAAAAATCCCAGGAGATCAGCAGTTTCTGAAATACTCAAATCACTTTGGGTGGCACCTAATTAATTAGCTTGTTTAGTTCATTTTTTTTTCTTAAAGATGAGCCAGGTGCTCTCTGGCTAGCACTGCACCCCTGTCAGCAACTATCTCCCTGTCTCCCATTGTAATTTATCCTACATCATTTTCTAGCAGTCCTATATCCACTCTCATTTCTCTTATATTTTCAACACACTTGAAAAAACGTTTACTATCCATTTTGATACTATTTACACCAATCATCAACTTTTTCTGTCTATACATGAAAATCATAATAAATCAAACAAAAATTTTCATTAACAGATCTGTGATAGCCCTCCACATTCCAATGAGAAAGGCTTTGGTCTTTCAATGTGGTAGTTAGTAGGTTTCCTCTCACTGTCACCATGGTCTGTGGCCCATAGATATCAGATATATCACCTTCTTATTTATTGACTTGCAGTATATTATTAGGAATATTTTGTATCTTTACTAGATCTCTCATGTCTAGGGAGGATGAAGATGGATTGAATTTCTGCCCTCTCCCCTCTAGCTTCCTTCACTAAACCAGGATATACTGCATGTTACCTGGGACAGATGGCTGGTTAATCTTGAATATTACAGCATTGTTACTGCATGAAAACTAGATATTTAGCCCGTAGTCACCATGCCAGATATTTGTAAAAGAAATCTATCCAGTCCTACTCTTATATCCTATCTCCAAAGTCATGCATATTTTTTGTTCTTTTTGTTTGGTACTTATCCAGATCCTTAACAGTACAATTAAATTTGCTTCCATTGCATCTATAGCTTTACATTCCAGACCTTAAATAGCTCTTGTAATCTTTGCTTCTATTTATGAAGCCTAAGATCCCATTTTCTTTTCTAAACATTGTCTCAACCTGTCCACTTACAATGGAAAATATAGACTTCTCGGTACTTGTATTCCTTTTAGGATTGTGCTCCATTATATTTGACCTATCAAAATATAACACACCACGTTTCTTAAGTTTCATGTGCCAACTGTCTGGTTAATCCACTGTACTGTCTGAGGGATATGAAAGGTGAAGCTCTTGAAATGTTAACTGTGTCCCAATAAGAGCTGATATTCCTCACATTTTCTGATTTTACTTCTGGTTTTTCGGTTTCTGCCCTTTTTGCCATTTCAGGTTATTTCTCTTTGAGTCCATAATAATTTTGTTCATAGATCATTATGAATCCACCTGTAGATTAGGAAATTATGCCTTCTACACCCAGGACCATTGATGTTTACTATGCCAAACAGCAGACCCATTGGGATCTCCCCTTCTAACTAGAATGGGAAATGTTTCAAAATGGTTCTGTTCTCTCGTATTTAATAATTTTGTATTTAAGCTGCTACAGTTTTTTTATTTCACTGTTTAAATCTTGATGACAAGCCTATAATACAGCATCTTAAAATAATCCCTATTGGAAGTCTCTACAAATTACATCAACCACATTTCTCTCATTGATCCTCTATTATTAATGACAATCTACTTCTATTTTTAATCTCTCTGGTATCTCCGTCATTACCAGCACACGCTACTCATTGAAATATAACTTAATCCTTTTCCATTTATGAAGCCAGAAACTAGAGTCCTACAGTATCTCAGCCACGCCTTCAACTGTTAGTTATTTTCAGCGTAAAATGTGACTGCAATCATATATGGGTTAAATTATTGCATTCTAGAAATATGACTCGACATATTTATTTATTATTTATCCTTACATGTTTTACATTGGCATGTTAGAATCTCCTTACAATATTCCTTCAGGGTCATCATGAAAGAAGTGAGACCGTCTTGTCCAGTCAGTCCAGTCATCGTTGAGAAAGACATTTAAGACTTCACAGAAAATTCAAAATCAATGTGAAATTTATTGTCTTATGTAAGTCTATGCACAGGTGTAATAAAAAATTTACTTGAAGCAGCATCACATGCACATAACATTGGATAAACAATATTCACAAGAAAACATTAATTAAACATAAATTATACAGAAGTTTTATAAGAAGGAACACGGTTATTTCTCTCTGCTGAGGTAATTGTAACCCAGGTTAATTAAACCTGAAGATGTAATGTTAGAAAGTTCCACCTGCGGAGCAATGAAAATGAGAGTTATTGAATTTTTAAAAAGCTTGAAAAAAATAACTATGCAAAAATGAGGGGTGGCTGACACAAGCGTGGGAAGCATCAGAAACACAGCAGACTATAGAAACTAATTAAAGGTAAAACCTGTTAAAAGGGAGTATCTCTACCCTACTTACCTGAGAACCTCAGGGTAAAACCCCTGAAGGAGAGATGATATTGATAAAAGATTTATTAAAGCTATGGCTCTAACTAGTACCAGCTACAGTGAGATGATATCAGCAGAGTAGTGACCAAGATCTCTACCGTGTAACCAGAAATTAGTTCTGTTAAATCATATTAAGGGATTTGGTCAGGTTTTTTTGTGTAAGTATTGTGAATTGATTTTCTGTGGATGACCTACTATTTCATCCAATGAACCAAGAATCAAGATGAAGATCCACCCAAGATCGAAGAACCGCTGCGGGAATGAAATGTTTCAAGAGATAGAAGATTTAATACGGTTGGATGTATAAGTTTATTTTCATTTGAAGCATCTGAATTTGGTTTTCTGGAAGAACTAATTATTTTTTGCAAGGAGTTTGGTAAGTTAGTGAATGGGATTTACTTTGTTAAAAAGTTCTGATGTTGAAGAATGTGTCATGAAAGGAGTTAAGCAGCATATGTAATATATACACACTTTCTTTTTGGGATTGAGTTTGAATTTGTAGACTTACTGAACTGAAACTGAAACGGGTGAACCATAATACTTAAAAATAGGTATTCAAGAGGTTTCTTAACTAATTCGGGATAACTAAAAAGGCAAATGTTTGTCTGTAAACTTTTAAATAGGGAATAATACTAGATCTAATTATTTAGAAAAATTGGAGTAAAAAATGGATATTCTAATGAATTTCATTGATTCTAACTAAAAAAGAATTTGGTTTTCGTTTAATATTTGAGATTTGAAACCTAAAACAGAATGTTGGAATTTTGAATTGTGCTTACTCATGTAAATATTTTGCATATATTGCTATTTTTTATCAACATAACTTACCTCCAGAAGTGTGTGTTTTCTATTCACTGCCCCCTTTTGATACCTAGAGCTTCTGATGACTCACTAGCACCTAGTGTAGAACTATGTAATTAAATTTTTCTCATAAAGAGTGTGCTGACCAGAAACATGAGGTTAGACATAAAACTTGATGAGCCAGCCAGGAGGAAGTTTACTAAATAAACTCTAGCGCACTGATTATACACAAAGGAACACTGAAAGAATCCTATTGTTCAACCTCACTTTTGTTTAATTAAGACCTAGAAAGTGTAAGTCCTAAAAGTAAAGGGTGTCAAAATCGCAAATGCTGTTTCAGTCAATGGCATAACAGGGACAGAAAAAGATGAGGAAATGCTAGATTTTCTAAAAGAATATGGTTCAGTTGCCAGACTTAATCCTCTAACTGACCCTGGTGCAGTGACTCCTAAGTCCTTCATTACAGAGCATAATTCTGGCTCTGCAATGTAAGATTTCCAGCCGTTGCTACCGTACACTCAACAGGCAAGCAGTGACCAAAAGGTTTCCTATCTGTAGTTACTTTAGCCGGTGGTTACACTCAGAATGATGGAAAAGACACCATTCAAGCTTACCTTGGTGAGTTGAAAACCTTAGTGAAATGCAGTGGGAAAGATTATGACAAAATCCTGAGAGAGATATTAATGCAGATCAGTGAAACCCTTACTATCGAGAGTAGGGGAACAGTCACTGTTGAAACTACTGAAGACATATGTAACAAGACCACAACTGCTCATTTCAGAGCAGGGTCCTGTGATACTAACCAGCCAGAAACTGTTTTAGCCACTATACAGAATAACTCAGTCCCTGTAATGCAAACTAATAGAGCTGCAGTGACCCATCCCCGTCTCCCAGTGATCTAAACCCTCCAGCTACTCGAAGAGTCGTAGTGAAACACATTGTGCACAGTAATGACTTGATGGCTTTTGTCAATCCACCTGTAAAGCTTTGAACTTTTTCTGGTAGAATCCCTTGTCCACCTAATGAGATGGATTTTGAGACTTGGCATGCTAGTGTTGAACTTCTCTTGCAAGACCCATGTGTGTCTGATCTTCATAGAACACCAAAAGTAAAAGTAATCTTCCACCAGCTTCTGATGTCATCAAGTCAATAAGCCCTGGAGCTTCACCCGCTATCTACACACAATTCCTAGAATCAGCTTTTGCCACTCTGGAAGACAGTGATGAATTATCGCCTAATTCATGAACATGGTATAGAACACAGGTGAAAAACCGTTTGCCTACCTACAGCGGTTATAGGTAACGTTGACTCAGACTGTAAAGCAAGGCAGAGTTGCCGAAACTGAGACTAACAAGCATTTCTTAAAGCAGTTTTGTAGGGGATGTTAGGACCGTCCCCCAATCTTAGAGCTGCAGCTGGAAAAGAAAAAAAATCAAAATGTACCATAGCTTACCGAGCTATTGACATTTCTACGCACAGAGGAAGCCTAGCATGCTTCCAGAACCTCAAGCATGAAACAGCATTTAGGAACAGTCCATTACCATTATACCATTATACAGTATCAGACTGTGTGTGGGTGCCTGTAAAGAAGATGATGTAGCACAGCTAACTTCAGTTACTTCTCAACTGACTAAACAAACCTCTGAGTTTCAAAGTCACCTAGCTACTCTACAGGCTATAAAGCAGCAGAAGGTAAAATTGAGCTGTAAGGAAAGGCGGATACAAAAATAAGCAAGAGTCCACAACTACTGACAAACAGCCAAGTGTCAAACTAAACCCTTGGTACTGTTTTCAATGTGGCAAAGATGAGCGCATTGCCAGCTCTTGCTGCTTTGAACTGAATCCTGCATTAGAAGCAGGAAGGATGGTTATCACATCATGGCACTCCTGAGCCTCATTTTAAATTAGAAGCATTTCCAGTGAGGGACAAACAGGGACTGATGTTGGTAAAGCATGTCTTAGAAGCTCCAAGATCTTGCTTGCTGAAATGAAGTCTAGAAGACAGACTGTTAACTTATTGAAGGGATTAGTCAGCACAAAGTGCACTGATCAAATATGCCTAACAGAAAGAAAATGTAATTGTTTATTTGATACAGGATTGCAGGTCACTACCATCTCTACAATGATCACAACTTATCAGACCTACTAGTTCGCTCTCTCAAAAACTTGTTGGGAGTTGAGGGTGCTAATGGACAGGTTGTTCCATACCTGTGAGATGTAGAAGTCAATGTTAGATTCCCAAAAGACTTTTGGGAGTGAGTATGGAAGTGTCCACCCTAGCATTGATTGTTCCAGATGTCTCTTTACATTCACAGTCTGTGGTGTTAGTTGGAATGAATACCCATGATGAGCTGTATAATGACTACTCCAAACTGCAAAATAGCCAGAAATTCTCTCCCAAGTTTGGCTATAAGCTAATCCTGGATGTTTTACAAATATGACAAAGATAGACGTCAGAGGGAAATGTTGGGCTAGTGAGAGTACCCGACAAAGACCTTAGAAAAATTCCAGCTGGGCAGTCTCTGGTGTTGGGCAGATCCGCCACTCAGAAAGCCACATCTCGGACTTCAACTACTGCATAGAGTCTTGTCATTTTCAGAAGTTTTCTGAAGACTCTGCCATAGTTGGATGCATCAGCAAAGGCTGAGTGCAGGGCTGCGGTAGGAAACTTTGTCACATGGTGTGAGCAGAATTATCTGCAACTTAATGTGAAAAAGACTAAGGAGCTGGTGATAGACCTGAGGAGGGCTAAGGCACCGGTGACCCCTGTTTCCATCCAGGGGGTCAGTGTGGACATGGTGGAGGATTACAAATACCTGGGGGTACGAATTGACAATAAACTGGACTGGTCAAAGAACACTGAGGCTGTCTACAAGAAGGGTCAGAGCCGTCTCTATTTCCTGAGGAAACTGAGGTCCTTTAACATCTGCCGGACGATGCTGAGGATGTTCTACGACTCTGTGGTGGCCAGTGCTATCATGTTTGCTGTTGTGTGCTGGGGCAGCAGGCTGAGGGTAGCAGATACCAACAGAAACAACAAACTCATTCATAAGGCCAGTGATGTTGTGGGGATGGAACTGGACTCTCTGACGGTGGTGTCTGAAAAGAGGATGCTGTCTAAGTTACATGCCATCTTGGACAATGTCTCCCATCCACTACATAATGGACTGGTTGGGCACAGGAGTACATTCAGCCAGAGACTCATTCCACCGAGATGCAACACTGAGCGTCATAGGAAGTCATTCCTGCCTGTGGCCACCAGACTTTACAACTCCTCCTTTGGAGGGTCAGACACCCTGAACCAATAGGCTGGTCCTGGACATTTCCTGGCATAATTTACATATTACTATTTAATTATTTATGGTGCTACTATAACGAAAACCAATTTCTTTCGGGATCAATAAATATGACTATGACTATGACTATGACTATAAGCTATTGTGGAGCATTTATTTTCTTCTCCCTTGCCTGGAGGACTTATGGTAAAGATTTGCCTCATTACTTTGGAAACCAGACAACATTGTCACTTACCTGTAGTGATCTTCAGTACAAAGGCATGTGATGTCACAATTTCTCCCAGGTGTGTTATAGCTGAGCTAAATCCAGTACGAGCAATACTTCTGAAAGAACCACCAATTAAAACTTCTAGTGAGTCGGAATCCACTCAAGCATTAAGCCCAGAGTTTTAATTTTCCTATCCCTGCTGAGTGGAAGACAAAATTACCCAGAAATTACAAATTGTCTCTGATGTTTTCTCCCATCATCACTTAGATCTCAGATGTACCAACAAACTGAATGATTGAATCAGCCTTATTGGTGAAACACCATTCAAACACCGATCTTGACCGATACACCTGAAAGATAGAGAAGTTGTTTGGAAGCATCTCCAAGAACTGTTATTTGCAGGAGTGGTCAGAAAGTCTGAATTTTTTTATTTCTCCAGTTGTGGTGAGAAAAAAAGAATGGGTATGTCCATTTGTGTATAGATTATCGGAAGTTAAACCAACAGACAATTAAAAATGCCTATGCACTCCCGAAGCTCAAAGACACTTTTATGGCTTTGACCAGTTCCAAATAGTTTTCAGTCCTTGATCTAAAATCTGGTTATGACCAGATAGAAGTTGAAGATGCCATCAAGCCTATAACAGCCTTTGTGTGTCCTCTTGGATTCTATAAATTCAATAGGATGCCACAGGGAATTAGAAATATGCAAAGCACATTTCAGCAACTCATGGAGAGATGCATGGCTGATATAAACCTGAGGGAGATTCTTGTATTCATCGAAGACATCGTTGTGTTCTCTGAAGACTTGGATCAGCATATGGAAAGACTTATGAGAGTCCTGAATCAACTCAGAGAGTACAGTCTTAAGTTAGCTCCAGGAAAGTGTGTTTTTACAGAGCAGTCAGTCAAATACCTTGGACATATAGTGCCTCATCAAGGAGTTCAAACTGACTCTGACGAGATCACCACAGTCAAAATCTGGCCAATTCCCAGAAATATGAAGGAATTGAAGTCCTCCCTTGGATTTATCGGATATTACCATCGCTTTATCAAGGACTTTTCTTGAAAAGTAAAACCGCTCAATGATTTGACATCAGAGTACTCACCTAACAGAAGGAACTCCAAGGTGAAGAATGAGAGCTAGTATCGTATCCAAAAGACCCATTTGAAGGTAGGTGGACTACCATACGTCTAGAAGCATTCGACTTACTCATAAAGGAACTTTCGCCTGCTCCAATGTTGGCATTTGCTGACCCCCAGCTGCCATACAATTTACATACAGATGTCAGCACTATTGGTTTAGGGGCCACTCTCTACCAAGAACAGGACGGCCACCGTAGGGTTATTACCTATTCTAGTAGGGGACTCTCCCACAGCAAATCAAGATATCCTGCCCATAAATTAGAGTTCCTAGCCTTAAAATGGGCAGTCAGTGAAAAATTTCATGATTGCCTTTGTGGTAGTTCATTTACTGTAGTAACAGACAGTAACTCTCCATAAGTGCTTTCCAGTGCTAGGCTGGATGCAACCAGTTAAAGATGGCAAGTTACTCTGTCAACCTATAAACTTAAGCATCAGTATAGGTCTGGGAAGCTGACCAATGATGTTGCTAGTATGTCCCGATGATCACATAGATGACTATTAGATGATCTCACATCCCAGAAAGACCGAGAACATATCTTGAAGTTTACTGAAAGTCATCTGGAGAAATCAGAAATCAGGTGATGTAGTTAGCGCAGGCTTTGTGCACGTGGTAAGTGAAGGTCACCTCATCCAACAGACAGAACCTGCTGCAGATGTTGCCATTGCATTTGTTGGATCCTTAATGATGCATTCAAGTGCTATGCCTGACAGTTGCAAACAAGAAGATCAGTTTTGGGGATTACCAATCATTTCTCAACTGTCTGAAGTTGAGATTACAGACTCCTAGTTAGCTGATCCTTGTATTAGAAAAATCATCAAACAAATGGAAACTGGAGAAATACCACCCCCTTCAATGAGAACCCAATCCCCAGGTTATCCTACCTTCTCAGAGAATGGGATTGTCTAGAACTAAAAGGCGGAATTCTCTACAGGAAAAGATTAACTGGAGATAAAACAACATACCAGCTAGTTTTACCTGAAAACTTTCAAACTGATGTATTTAAGAGTCTTCATGGTCACATGAGTATTGATCATACCTGTATTTAGTCAGAAGCTAATTCTATTGGCCCAAAATGGCTGCTAATGTGGAACACAAGACTAAAACACGCAGTCAATGTGCAAGAAAAAAGACTTTTCCTGAGAAAGCTGCTCCGGTAGTGAATATTATGACAACTCGAACCTTACAGCTGATCTGCATGGACTTTCTTACATTAGAGTCCAATCAAAGTAACATAAAGGCTGTGTTAGTAATGACTGTCTATTTTACTAAATATGCTTTGGCTATTCCTACACCTGACCAAAAAGGGCTTCTCTCATTATGTTTATCCTGAGCACCTACACAGCGAAAGAGGACCTGACTTTGAATCCCACTTGATTAAAGATTTGTGTGAGATAGCTGGAATTCAAAAAGTCAGAACTGTGCAATATCTTCTCAGAGGAAACTCTGTCAAGATATTGAACAAGACTCTCTTAAGTATGCTGGGAACCCTGGACACGAAATGTAAAAGTCGCTGGTGAGAATTCCTGAAATCCCTAGTCCATGCTTATAATTGTACTAGGAATGAGATGACAGACTTTCATCCATATGAATTGATATTCAGGTGATAAACCAGAATCCCAGTTGACTTAGCATTCAGACTACCCTTGAAAGACAAATATGGTACATTACATTCACGATACGTACAACATTTGAAATCTCATTTTGACGAAAGCTTCAAGATAGCAAGCAACAGGGAACTCACGGAAAATGGCATACTGAAACAAGATCAGCTATGACAAACATGGGATAGCTTCAGAGTTGAAGGGAGACCGTGTGCAAGTAACGAATGTGCGCCTACACGGTAAAAAACAAACTTGCCAATAAATGGGAAGAAATAGTCTACATAGTGGGTGAGCCAAGCTGGTGATCTGTCTGTCTACAGGAAATATCCTGAGAACCAGTCTGGGCCCATATGAACATTGCTTCTTTGTGAATTTCTTCCTCCTGAAGATGATGAATAACTTCCTCACAGGAGTACGAAGAATGAACAGTTGGTTGAAAAGGAAGAAAATCCAATTGATTCTGAAGAGAACAAGGATGAGATTTATTACATCCAACCAAGACTTGACACTGTACATGAACCTTCTAAGAGTCAAGAAACCTGTGAAAAGTTAAACAAAAGCATTGTGGGCTCCAACCGAAGCCCAAGTCAGTCACTTATGACCACTCTAGTTCCAGACTCAGTGCTGGAATGCCAAAGAAATGAAAGTAATTTACCAATCTGTCCTGAAGAAAACTCTGTGGAAGAAACACCAAATGAGGAAATGCATAATCAGTGTATACAATCTGATGAAAGAAGTCTGGAAGCTTTGTCAATCCCAGGTGAGACCAAGATTAGACGAGAAAAAGAGACACACGATGAAGTGCTGACAAGAAAAGACACAACAAATGAGAAATCTCACAAAAAAGAGCCTGAACTCTGGAGGTCTTCTAGACACAGAAAAAAAGCTAGAACTCTAACATATCCTGAGCTAGGAAATCCTATAGTGACAATAGTTCAGTCTCTTTTCCAAGGTCTGAGTTCAGCTATTGTTGAGTCTCTTCCAGATTTCACATATGTAGAACATCCCAAACCCATTGCAGCGTACCCTCTAGGCATATGCAAAGGAATTTGCATAAATTCAAAAGGGTAAGGTGTAACCCAGGTTGATTAAACCCAAAGATGTAATGTTAGAAAGCTCCACCTGTGGAGGGATAAAATCAAAGGTTACTGAACTTAAAAAAGCTATGCAAAAATGAGATGTTGCTGACCCAGGTGTGAGAAGCAACAGAAACACAACAAACTATAGAAACTAACTAAAGGTAAAACTGTTAAAAGTGGAGTTAGTAGTGGGTATCTCTATTCTACTTACTCATGATGAAATTCCTGGAGGAGAGACAATAGCAGTAAAAGATTTATTGAAGCTATAGCTACAATGAGCACCAGCTATAGCGAGGTGATATCGGCAGCGGCAAGTGTCCAAGATCTTTACTGTGTTACTGTAAATTAGTTCTGTTAAACCATACCAAAAGGTTTGGTCAGTATTTTTTTGCTATAAGTTTTGAGAATTGACTTTCTATGGATGATCCACCATTTCATTCAATGGACCAAGACACAAGATGACAAGCCACCCAGGATCGAAGAGCCAGAGCGGGACCAAAATGCTTCAAAACATAGAGGATTTAATATGATTGGATGTATAAGTTTATTTCTCATTCGAAGGATCTGAATTTGATTTTCTGGAAGAACTGATTACTTTTGCAAGGACTTTGATAATTTACTGAATGAAATTTACTTTGTTTAAAAGTTGTGATGTTGGAGAATTTGTCAGGAAAGGAGTTAATCTGTATATAAATCAAATTACGGTATTGCTTTGCATTGTTGTAACTATATGTTATAATTATGTGTTTTTTGTCAGTTTAGTCTCGGTCTGTCCTGTGTTTCTGTGATAATCATACTGAAGGAACATTGTATCATTTCTTAATGCATGCATTTCTGAATGACAATAAGTGAGGACTGAGTGTCCTCATAATCCAATCTATATATATACACACACGCATACATACATTTGGGGTCGAATTTGAATTTGTAGACATACTGACCTGAAACTGAAACTGAGGTTAACCATAATACTTAAAAATAAGAATTCAATTAGTTTCTTAACTAACTAAGGATAACTAAAAAGGCAAATGTTAATCTGCAAATTTTAAAATGGGGAATAATAGTAAATCTAATTAGAGAAATTGAAATAATAAAGGTTATTCTAATGAACCTCACTGATTCTAACTAAAAAGCAATTTGGTTTTCGTTTGATATCTGAGTTTTGGAACTCAAAACAGAATGTTGGAATTTTGAATTGTGGTTACTCATGTAAATATTTTGTATATATAGCTATTTTTATAAACATAACTTAACTCCAGAAGTGTGTGTTTTCTATTCACTGCCTCCTTTTGATACCTAGAGCTTCTGATGACCCACTAGCACCTAGTATAGTACTATGTAATTCAATTTTTCTCATAAAATGTGTGCCGACTAGTCACATGAAATGAGACAAGCACTATACCAGTGTTACATAATGGTTTGGGTTGTGCAGATTGTCTCAAACACCAGAGAATGCAATCGTCAAAGTTCCAGCAATGCCTTCTGGCAAAGTCAACAATTACAAGTAATCTTCCTCTGCTTCATCATCACATAAGAGATTGCTGATTATGATATAATTACTGAAGTGTCGTTAAGAGATAATCTGAAAATATATCTCCAGAAGCTTCTACTGTTTGGTAATAATTCTTGACGACAGCTTTCTTGAATAATTACAGTCATTTTCATTTGATATTACATGTATATCTGCAATTTAAAAGCAGTGTGGTTTTTAAAAGCAATATATTACATCAAATTTCACAGAATAATTACCATATGAATGTAGGCTATTCAACCTATCAAGGCTTGGTCATGATATAAGCAACAGGTCTAATTCCACGTGGATTGTTAGTGCCATGTTTCTATGTTTGCTTTTTCTGCAACGATCAAATTTTTGATTTTTAAATTTCTTCCTTGTCTTCCATTTGTCTGAAGAGATTTTGGTGAATTGACATGTGGAGCAATGGACCAGATCACGCCCAATTGAAGCTGCCACTAAACTTGTGGCCTCCTCAAATCCTGTAACTGTTCACTACTTGAAACCTATACATTCAATCATGGGCACAACCATCATCACAGAAACTGCACCTAGATCTCTGGCAGACAATTTTGCAGCTACCCCAATGACCTTACACCTCGTTGAAAAACTAAATTTAAACAAAGTTAAAGAAAACTTCTAAAAATTAAAAAAATAACAGATTTGTCTAGAAATTAAGCCCTAGAATTTATTTTTAAAATATCAAGAATGAGTAAAGTAGAAAGTAAAGAACTTCAAACAACAGGAATTCTGCAGATGCTGGAAATTCAAGCAACACACATCAAAGTTGCTGGTGAACGCAGCAGGCCAGGCAGCATCTGTAGGAAGAGGCGCAGTCGACGTTTCAGGCCGAGACCCTTCGTCAGGACTAACTGTAAAGAACTGTAAAGAAGTAAAGAACTTCACTTCCCTTTCCAATCAAAATTAGTAATTCTATTCAAGTGGACGGGTCCACCTTATACATGTCTTTTTTTTGGAGTAAGATCAAGGTTTGAAATGCATTAGGTTCCTCAGATCAAGAAATGGTTTCAGTGCTAATACCCGACTTCCATTTGCTATGTAAGTCAGACAGATCTGCTCCATATAATGCAGTTCACTGGCAGTTCTCTGTGGAATTGAATATTAGTACATTCTGGCCTATTATGGTTGTTCCTTTGAAGTTTCTTTAATACCTATGGTGACTGTTAGGTAATGCCAATGTAAATTGATATTCCCTCTATTTTAATTATCAACTTTAATAGAACCCTTGACAGGCCCAATACACTCCAATGATTTTAAGTCTCAAATTTTACACTCGTACATAAACTCTAATATCATTTTCTCCAGATGTGTTAATAACAAGATACAATTTGATTTTATCTTTTTCATTAGAATATTAATTACCTTTGTTTATCAATCTTTAATTTTCTCTATTTTAGTTGTTTTTTTTCTATTTGTACTTCTTCATATTTAACTCATCTGACTAATTTTCTCATGATTATATCTCATTACTCTCTCTCTCTCTGTTTCTCCTTGTATAAATAAATGAGTGAGTAATTAAAATATCCTTGAAGAATAAATCCATCTTTCACATCCTCCTTGATCAGTTGATGAAACTTCTCAACTTACCACATAAAATTAAATATTCTGCAGTATGACCCACTAATATAATTATCCGCATGCTCTAATCCTACTCTTGCAATACTAAACTATATTGATTTTATTAGTAGATCTATTTAGAAAGTATAGCCCTAAGGTGAGAAGGGGAAGGTTTAAAGGAGCTTTATGAGACTAATTATTTACATGCAAAGTGGTAAGTGCCTGCAAAGTTCTGCCCGGGGAAGCAGTGGAAGCATATGTAATAGCAACGTTTAAGAGGAACTCAGACAGTCGTGTGAACAAGCAGGGTATGGAAGGACATAGACTACATGCACAAGTATCTGAACTTTACTTCACACTTTAAAAACAATCCAATGAATATTAACAAATGCTTGAATTCAAATTATGAGTTACCTGATATTTTCCATTCATTGAACAGAGACATAATTATTGTGCCAAGCTCAGTTCCAAGGTCAGAAGTCACACCCACAAATCAGCCAGCAACATTGGAACTCATATCCTAGTGAACATTTACTGTAACATGAACCCAAATCTCATGGCATGTCAAGAAATGTCACTAATTTTGCATGCTAACCCTCTCATTCCTGGAATCATTCTAGTGAATCTTCTCTGTACCCTCTCCAACGTCAGCACATCCTTTCTTAAATAAGGATACCAAAACTGTCCACAGTACTCCAAGTGAGGTCCATGTATCACTCCATGTGCTAGATGGCTTAGATTTAGTCCTTGATAAAAATCTAAGCCATCTAGCACATGGAGTGATACAGCATAGTGAAAGACTCTTTGGCCCATTATATCTGTGCCAACTGAGATGCCAATCCAAACTAATCTCATCTGTCACCTGCCTGCATGTAGTCTATGTCCTTCCATATCCTGCTTGTTCACATGACTTACAGAATTTACAAACCCACAGTGGTATGTCTTAGCCAGCTGTCAATGGACATTTCCTGACCACATGTTGGTCCTAGGCATCCCGTGTGATGCCCCTGTGATGTCCATTGATCTTTTATTATTCAGAGCCTCAGGCCTAAGGGTCTGGATGCCTTCTGCCAGCAAGTTCAGAATACCAGATTCCATCTTGGTAAGTGAGTTGTCTAAATGGAGCTGTTACGAGAATACACATAAAATTAAGATGTTTGCTGGCCTGGGCTAGCATCAGTGGCATCAGCAGTTGGTCTGCCACCTGCCCTCAGGGGAAGGAGAGATAAGGAACAATGGAGCAGCGTCTGGAGATGTGTAATGAAGGGATGTGGGAGGAAGAGCTGTCTGGAGCGGCTCCCCCCTTTGAACCCTGAACTGTTTGAAGTGGTGGACAGGCGATGCCCCAGCAGGGGGATAAAAAGGGACAGGTTCGCTAAGACAGACACACACGCCACCCGAGGTAACGAGACCCTGGAAGCGGTGCGCCTCTCACGAGTGGTGAGAAGTATCGGACAACGCACAGGGTGGAAAGGTACGATCAGCGGGAACCCGGTGTGTGTCCGCCCTTGCCTGGGTGCCGGGTTCACTGCAGAGGATCGACCGCATCTGGAGGAGGGGTCACAGTCGGTGACCTCAGGTGACATCACCAAGGACCCGCCCAAATGCTGTTTGTGAGCCATCTCGCTGGTCTGTGAGTGAAGCTGTGCTGAATGATGAGTTGTTCCTATTCTATGTCTCTCTTCCCCACCTTGTCCATCGCCATGACAACGATTACTGCGAACTGAACTACTAAACTGGACTGAACTTTGAGTCATTTTGAAATTGGTCATTTACCCCTAGACAACGATAGAGCTTGATTGATGCTGTTATCTTAATTCTGTGCACATGTGTGGTTATCATTGTTGAATTGTTGCATTTATTATCCTTTCGATTACTGTGTTGCTTGTTTCCTTAATAAAACTTTCTTAGTTCTAGTACTCCAGACTCCAACTGAGTGATCCATTTCTGCTGGTTTGGCAACCCAGTTACGGGGTACGTAACAGAGCCCAAAGGCATGTGCAGATAGCTCCATGTCAACAAGAAAATTCAAGAGTATGCATGCCCTCCTTTATCAATATTTTAATTACTTCCTCTCCACTTATACTGACTCTTTTACAGTTGGGATCAAAGTTTATATCCAGGTGTAGTTGAAAGGAGAGGATGGAGGACCTGCCAATGATTCTGTGCCATTTGATGGTAAAGAAAATCAGATCACAGCCAAGAATGCACTGACAAAGCACAATCATCTACGTTATCATTCCAAGCAAGATTCTGTTCATTCTCCTCGAAACCTGCCTAACACCACAAACACCGCCACCCGCCCCCCACCCCAGCCAATTTACCTGAAGTAAAAAGAGCAATATTTACTTACTGGTCTTCCAGCTCCACCTTGTTCTCAAATTATGGAAACAAAATTCTTTATGCTAGTTAAAAGCTATTGGTAACAAATAATAGATGAGATAGATAGTTCACTGTTAGCAATAAAGAAGTTGAATAATGAGTTTGTAAAAAATGAAAGCTATAATAGTTTAAATGATGCCTCTTGAGCTTTTTTGTTAAAAAGACAAAGACATCTCTTTGAAACTTAAAAGGAGAGTGTAAAACATGTATTGTACACTTAGAAAAAGCAATCAAGGGCATATTTCTACCCAAAGAGTTTTCATTTGGCAACTTCATTCTTTAGTATTTTTATGTCTGTTAGTCATAAAACTATATATTAAAAGCAGTAAAATTAGTAAGATTTTGTGTGAAATTTTACATAAAATACTAAATGTTTTAAAGTATTATAGTGGTATGGTGAAAATTAAAGATGGCAACTATCACAACAAACAATTTAAAAAGCGCTGGGCTTGCAGCATAGGCTGCTCAAGTTCCTGCAATCTGATTTCAAAACAAGGTTTCAAACAGAAGGATATATTTCTACTCATAAAATTGTCTTGTGATCTATTATTCCCTTTTGAAAAGAAATATCTTTGATGAAAGTCTTTTTTTATCATGCAGACCCAGTTAATGAGCTTGTAGTTATGTTGCTATCATTTCCAATATTCTGCTACAAATTGATTTCAAACAAAGTTCCTTACAAAATGCAGAGCTGGCCAAACATTAATAGCATAAAAACCATAAAAGAGCTGATTTTGACTAAGATGAGTTCCCAGTAAAGATAGTATGAAATGGAAACTAATAGCTAATCGGCCAAACAGTCATTCATTCCATATTCACAAAACAAAAATCCATCCTGATCTGCTATGATCACACAATCAAAAGCTTTATCTGAGGAAATTACTATAATCACCAAAGGTAAGATCAGAAGATCATAAGTCCCTAAGACATAGGAGCAGAATTAGACCACTCGTCCCATCAACTCATCTTCATCATGGCTGATTAATTATGCCTCTCAACACCATTGTGCTGCTTTCTCCCTGTAACATTTGACGCCCTGACTAACCAAGTACCTCTGAACCTCTGCTTTACATATAGTCAGTAACTTGGCCTCACGCCATCATGTCAATGAATTCCACAGATTCATCACCTTACTGGCTAAATAACTTCCTTCTCAACTCTGTTAATTCGTCCACTAGTATCTGGCACCAAACAAAAGCAAAGGAAGGACATAATTAACACAGCAAATTATGCAGAAAATGCAATTAAGAATATCTGTTCAATTACTTAATAATGCATTTGGCATAAGCAATTTAGAAAAATGTGCAAAAATTACTTAACCTGAATTTATGATTAAAACATTTATTCCATTACCCCACTAATGGTGTTTCTTGCCTGGATATGACTCAAACAATACACTCACAGAAACTCTCCAAGCCCCACCCACCCCAAAGGCCAATTCATTTGATTGGGATCCTCCCAAGGAGAAAGAGGAAGAAGGAAAAACAGTCTTTACTTTAGTTTTCCAGCACCTGCAGTAGACATTTTAATTTTAATTTACTGTAACTTTCTGACTGATTGCTTCTTCCAGTTGTTCACATGCACATAAGTATATGTGGGACAAGTCCCTTCAGGTAAAGAAAATAACACAGCATTTTCACAAAATAGTCTGATAATCTCTCTCTTATTTCCGCATTTTGTTATTGCCCCAGCTACGATTGTGCAAGATACCACCAGGGTCACTGAGGTAACCCAGCCGACATTTATGACACAGACAAAAAAGCAATACACTTTGTGAATGATAATTTTTAGCAGTTAACTCCATAAGCCTCATTAAGTTATTAGATACCTCACAATAGATGTAAATGCTAACTTAATCTAAATAAAATAATGTCCTCACTTTCAGATCAAATGATAACATGCATTAAAATCTTTTGGATCAGATTGATCTTCACTTTACGTGATAGAGGAACAAAATCACAGCACAGCCCTTCAAAGGTCAGAGCTATGGAGTTCTATGGTCACATTTCAACCTGAATTTGTTCGAGAATCACATATTATGAAAACAATTGTTTAGATCCCAAACCTATTTTTGATTCAGAGTTCTTAGTTTAGGAAGGTATAATAAATAAGAATGCTTTATCAAGGATTCTTTTCACAGTTAGAAAAGTAATGCAATTATAACTTTTAAGTAAATGTTTTCAAAATGTGAAGAGAATTACAAAGGGACTAGACAATGCCTCAAGAACTGAGTGGAAGTGCCCGTGTTAAGGCCCAAGGAGACTTCCAGATTGCCAATCCTTATTTCACCATCCAGCAAATCCAAATTAAACCAGTGTGTCTGACAAAGGAAGAACATATGGCTTTGATGGATAAGCATGAGAGGAAATACTTCCAATTCTTGGGGGAAATGAAACATTTGATGTCATCCACTGGGAATGTGTTAGCCTGACTCTGCTTGAGTTCTTGAATCAGGACAAGGTCACTAAATAAGGGGACGAGGAATTCTATTTTGTATTGCTATTGAAACAGTGTCGATGGGCATTGAAGTATTAAAAACTTAATTACTTATTTTGTAAGAGAAACAATTTAAAACCATCATGTGTAAAACTGCTGCACTATCATTCACAAGTGAAACCACTTGTGGACTACATTCCCACTTGCTAATGCCAAGTTTACTTGGGGAGAAATAGGATATGAGCAGTTTTAATTCCAGAAAATAACAGTGCCTATTAGTTTCAATTCCTTCTTTATGCATAACCTTGAATTTCTGGCATCTCTATTACCTTAACCACATGCATTTAATGCATGGAGCCAAGAACTTCCATGTGTGAGAATTTTCAACAGTTACATTTTGGATTGTGCATAAAAATTATATATTTATATGTTAGAGTTAATCCTTAGATATCAAAGCCAAAAAAAAAATTACAAGATTTGTAAGAAAAGCAGTTATTTCCACCCTGACAACAGGAATTCTACAGATGCTGGAAATTCAAGCAACACACATAAAAGTTGCTGGTGAACGCAGCAGGCCAGGCAGCATCTCTAGGAAGAGGTGCAGTCGACGTTTCAGGCCGAGACCCTTCGTCAGGACTAACTGAAGGAAGAGTGAGTAAGGGATTTGAAAGTTGGAGGGGGAGGGGGAGATCCAAAATGATAGGAGAAGACAGGAGGGGGAGGGACAGAGCCAAGAGCTGGACAGGTGATAGGCAAAAGGAATACGAGAGGATCATGAGACAGGAGGGCAAAAGGGATACGAGAGGATCATGGGACAAGAGGGGCAAAAGGGATATGAGAGGATCATGATCCTCTCGTATCCCTTTTGCCTATCACCTGTCCAGCTCTTGGCTCCATCCCTCCCCCCCATCTTCTCCTATCATTTTGGAGCTCCCCCTCTCCCTCCAACTTTCAAATCCCTTACTCACTCTTCCTTCAGTTAGTCCTGACGAAGGGCCTCGGCCTGAAACATTGACTGCACCTCTTCCTAGAGATTTCCACCCTGAACCCTTTTATTTGGAGTACATTTTTATTTCCAATAATAGATTATAGTTACTTGTCAAATCACTCATTTAATCAGCAAAAATGGGATAGAATAATATTGAAAATACATGAAGCAATATCAATAGGTCAAAGACATAATTGACATCATCCTATTACCCTCAAGTTTTAACAGCCCTTGAAAAAAAAGTAAATTAATTTTAAATTTTGTATGTAACTATGAGGATCAGCTATAATTTCAATGCAGCAGACACAAGTGTCCAATATTGAGGCATGAGTTGTTAAGCAATATGTCACATTTATATTACACAAGCACCAAGCAATGGTTATTTTCAACATAAGAGAAACTAAGCTTTTACCCTTTATATTCAATTGCATGAGCAATCCTGAGGTCCCCTGTCTTTTTCGTCAGCATCCTGGAGTTCATAAATGACCAAAAACACAGCTGAAGTAACCACATAAACTACAGGGGCCACAGATTAGGCTAGAAACTAGGCACCCAGTGGGGAATAACTTATTTCCTGATATCCCCAAGTCTTTGTAAATACCTACAAGTATTTTTATGTAAAGTTTTCAGCTTGCCTAGTAAATGCAGTGGCTGCAATATACAAGAACATGGAACATAGAACAATACAACACATGGTACAGGCCCTTTGGCCCTTGATGTTGTGTTGACCTTTTAACATACTCAAAAAGTGAACAAATTTCGCAATATATACTGGTGATATTAAGCCTGATCCTGAAACCAATCTAACACTTCCCTTCCAAATGTCCATCCATTTTTCTTTCATCTACGTGCCTTCCTAAGGGACTCTTAAATGTCCTCAGTGTATCTGCATCTACCACCACCACTGGCATGCAGCCACCATTCTCTGTGTAAAGAAACTACTGTACCTCTGACTCTTCCCCCTATACTTTCCTCCAATCACCATAAAATGATTTCCTGTGTATTATCTATTTCTGCCCTGGAGAAGGAAAGGATGCTAACTGCCCACTCTATCTATGCCTCTTTTCACCTTATACAACTCTATCGAGTCACCACTCATCCTCATTCACTCCAGAGAAAAGTTCTAGCTCACTCAAAATTTCCTCATAAGACATACTCTCTAATCTAGGCAGCATCCTGATAAGTCTTCTCCTCACCTGCACTACAGCTTCCACATCATTCCTATGAGGTGACCAGAACTGAGCACAATATCCCAAGTATGGTCTAACCAGAGCTTTATAGAGCTGCAACATTACCTTGTGGATCATGAAATTCAGTACTATGCAGGACAAAGTTTGATTGGGACCCATCCACTTGGTATTTATTTCCTCCAAACCATTCTTCTATTTTTGCATTACATGCCATCCACAAAATGCATTTCAGTGTCTTGCCCAGGCTACTTTGATAATCACGTTCTCTACCATCATGAAGGGCAGGGACAGAAGAGCATCACCTGCAGTTTTGCATGCAGTTCACAGACCAAGCTGAATTGGAAGTATTTTGCTTTCCTCTCATTCTCAATGATCTTCATTCTCAATAATATTCATTCTGAAACTCCACAACTGAAAGAAAGATATTACTGTATTTCACTGGAAGGGTCATAGTGGTTCAAGAATGCAGCTTACCACTAGATGAATTTGGACTGAGCAATAAATAATGGCCTCGCAAATGATGCTGAGGTCTTGAAAAAAAATGAAATAAATGTCAGTCCATTACTGTACTGTGCCTTGAAAAAATGTGCATACACACACACACACACACACACACATACTGTACATACTATCCTGAACAAAAATACACTGATTAGGTGCAGCAGCTGAAGGATTATTAAGTAATATCTCTAGTACTGGCAACTTGTGAATTATTTTTACATCTATACTCTGTAATATTTTGTTAGTTTTAAGTTCATATGAACATTTGAGTGCAATTTGCTCTCAGAGATTTTGGTAGTTTTAAATATTTTTAAAATTATATATTAACTGTTGCATTCTGCACTGCTTTTTTGAGTTTTACATCAGAGGTTGCTTGGAGCCCATACCAAATAAGTAATTTGCAGGCACATGACATCAACGAGAATAACTCATAACTTGGTGCAGTACCAAACATGAGTCATTCCTGAAAGTGCTGATTATCTTTCTTTTATTCTCTCTTTATCAGAGAGAGCAGATTGGTTCATCAGTTTTAAATTAATTGAAAAAGATTTTTGTACTTCCCTGCTCAAAGTCCTGGTGGGCTGTATCCTCTAAGATGCCTATCCTAATAACTTTAAATCTGACATGTTGACTGTATCTGTCACTCTTCCAATCAGTGTGTTCCAGATATATCCATTCTGTGAATTTGACCTATATTTATTTGGATCTTGTTTTTTTAAATGTTTTTGCTTAATTAATCAATTTGGATCTCCTTTCGTTCCTTGGTTCCTTGTTTGCTTTAAAACACTTAATGCTTATTTCCAGTAGTAGTTCCACCCATTGAGAAACTGGACCAGGTATTTCCAGGAAAAATTCACATTGCTGCACATTTCATTCTCTTGACTCCATGTGAGAAGCAATGACATCATCAAGGCTTGTGATGTTGCTTCCTTATTAATGACTGAAATTTGTACAAAAATCTACTACCTACACTCTGTACTTCTAACTCATAATAAACAAAGAAGAATCCTTGCTCAAAACTGTCAACAATACATGAACAAAAGTGGCCAAGCAATAATATTGCTGTGTTAATTCAGCAGTTCTATGAACGATCTGCAATATTGAAACCGCTTTCACAGTGGCTTGAGGAGACTTACAGCATGAAAATGAATCCAAAGGAAGGATCACAGTGGGAGGCGGGGAGATAGGAAAGAAGGTGTGGATTGACAATATGCAGACATATGTACTCATACCCTGCATTTTTCCTTCTCCCCAAGGGAGTCCAATACAACTGTATACCATACCTTCCATCTTCAACATCAACTGCACTTTCAACCAGAAACACTTAAATCCAAAATATTGACATGTGTACTACAGAAAGCAAAGGATTCAGCTCTACGCCCTAAGCAGCTCCTTTGCAATCAATAAATTACCTATCAACCACTTTGCTTCCTCCACTGGGCTAGTTTTTTATCCAACTTTCTAATTACCCTAACTGATCTTTAGAGCAGGAAGAGATGGATATTTGGTTAGGGGGAAATTATTTTAGAGCACTAATGAGAGAAATCTGGGAAAGCTACAGCACATGAGGATTTTTGTTTTAAAGAAATCTTCATGAAACAGAGATAACTTAAATTACATGTAATTGATAAAGAAATCAAGAACACAAAGGACAAAGGCAAAACCAGCAGAAGATTAGGGATAATAAGTAGAGACAGAAGAAGGAATATTCAGATCACTTTAGCAGTTAGCAGTTAGCAATTAAAGCAGCTTCTCATTATTTTAAAATAACATGATGTTACATTATGACATTCTATTCAATTATATTGTATAGATAGTTGAATGTATATACATGGTACCATAGTAGTTAGCGTAATCCTTTACAGAACCAGTGATGAAGGTTCAATTCCTCCCATTTCTAAAGGGAGTTTGGACATTATCTCCATGACTGCATTGGTTTCCTCCTGGTGCTCTAGTTTCCTCCCACATTCCAAAGATATACAGGTTAGGGTTGGTGAGTTGTGGGCATGCTATGTTGGCGCAAAAGAATGGCAATACTTGCGGACTGCTCTCAGCACAAGCTGGGACTCTGTTGGTGGTTGATTGCAAACAATGCATTTCACTGTATGTTTCAATGTTATGATGCACATATGATAAGTAAAGCTAATCGTAAACACGTTTTTCAACTCAAATGAGCCAAAACACCATGCATCGTCCTCAAACCATTATTAGCCTGCACTTTTTCAACATAACTTCCTAATCCATTCTCCTTCATGCAGACAACCAACTCCTCTTTGAATACAAATTGATATGTGGTTTTGCTCAATGGAAATACAAACTTAAAAGAGTGAAATATATTGTGCAACCTTCTGTGGTGAGACTGTGTGCAGCATATGCAAGACAATTCATGTAGATAGGTACCACTGTGAGGATCATTGAAGAGTTTTGCATCAGTTTTTCTTGTGGGAGTAGCTATCACTATGGATACAGTGCACTGGCTATATAGTAGGTGATGCAGCACGACGTGGTAAGAGATGGATTAACAGTTGTAACAGCAAGTTTACTGTGCAATCATGATCAATTAATTTTCAGAAATAAATAAGGTCAGTGATTCTGCATTAATAATAGATTTATTAATAGTAAATTCCTTCCTTTGGATGTATCCCAGACTATTAACATCAGCTAATATGTTATGTGCATAATTTTCAAAGGCATATATCTTTCAAGCTAGATAATAGCTACCTATATATTTAATGAGCTTTCATAAAATGAAAGCCAACAGGTTATTTAATTTGGCAGAAAATTTATGGTATTTATGATTTTAATGAGTTATACAATAAAAACATAATCAGTTTCTATTAGCCTCTCCCTAGATTCCTTTACATAGCTTCCTGTACAAAATATCCACAATCTCCAACAGCATTAAGACCAATTTTTATTGATGACTGCCATCAAAAAATTAGAAAACGATACCCAGTGGGCTTTTGAGATGCAAACCACGCAATGTGAAATGATGAGAATTTTTCTGCTGTTTTATTATACTCTCTGTTTGTAGACTATTGTGGTGGTTTGTTATCTTCACCACACAGACCTAAAAACCAGACTAGGTGAAGAATGTATGACAAGCTTTTCATTTGTTAATGTATCTGCGACTGTTCATCATTATTTCAGCCATGCTACAGTCTACATTTCCTTCAAAGCAATCATTATTTTTAAAGACAAATTAAATTGAGTTTAGAAAACATTCATCAATTACACCTTGAATTTAGTTATACTTTAAAAAAATGCTCAAATGACTAAAACAAAAAGCCTTTGAACTATTCCCGAAGTGCTGAGCATTTCTCTGTAAGATTATTACTTTGAGGATAAAACCACAAGTTGCTGGAAATTACCAGCTTTTCAGATAGTCTCTAAGACAGACAAAAATAATCATAAAATGCTGGAGGAACTCAGCAGGCCAGGCAACATCTACGGGAAAGAGTAAACAGTCGACGTTTTAAGCCAGGACCCTTCATCAGGACTGGAAGGAAAGAAGAGACTTCTACTGCTGTGGTGAGGCCAAAGTCATGCAACACCTTATATTCCATCTGGGTAGCCTCCAACCCTGATGGCATGAACATCGATTTCTTGAGTTTCTGGTATTTGCCACCCCCACCTTCACTATTCCCTATTCCTGTTTCACTCTCTCACCTTATCTCCTTACCCTCCATCACCACCCTCGGTGCTCCTCCTCCTTCCCTTTCTTCTATGGTCTTCTATTCTCTCCTATCAGATTGCCCCTTCTCCAGCCCTGTATCTCTTTCACGAATCAAGTTACCAGCTCTTAACTTCACCCCTCCTCCCTCCCGGTTTCACCTACCATCTAACACCTTGTACTTCTTCCTCCCCTCCCCCTTCCTTCTGACTCTGTCTTCTCCTCTTTCTTTCCAGTCCTGGTGAAGGGTCTCGGTCTGAAACATTGACTGTTTACTCTTTTCCATATAGATGCTGCCTGGCCTGCTGAGTCCTTCTAGCATTTTGTATATGTTGCCTTGGATTTCCAGCATCTGCAGATTTTCTTGTGCTTAAAATATAATAATGACATTGCAAGTCAACCAGCACAGATTATTGAAATGATAATCTAGGTGATTTGATAAAAAATTCAGAAAAGGTGAATTCAAATTTCTGTATTATGTCCTGAGAATTTGAGTTTGATTTGCAATAAACTGGTTTCATTACAGTGTAGCTAAATTGTCCACTCAGCTCCTTAAGGAAAAGTAATTCTAGTTTCTCATACCTTGAAGATGAGTTACCTTCTTGGCACTTAGTTCAAATAGCAATACAACATTGTGTACACTCTAGTATAATAAAGCATTTAGAAAATCCAAGGGCATGCCTATTAAGAACGTTTGTGTCACTTCATTACTAATATACTTACATATTTGGCCCATGCATACAAATGTTTGTATAAAACACAGCTCACAGATCTTTTCAATTTTTATCTTTGTAATTGGCAGAATCATTTTCATTTCCAAACAAAATAACTTTGGAAATCCACCACTTATTTAAAATAAACACAGGGGGAAACAAAAGCAGGTGTGTGTTTTGTGTCAGATTGTATCTGTGGCTCTATTTTTTCTGAGAATTTAAACAATTTAGTTATAAAGATATTACAACAATCACCTCCAGTATCATTGTTGCTTCCCATAAGGGGTTTCATGGAAAATGGCAGTGGAACGCTGATTTCCTGCAGTCTTTCAGCAGCAAGGTTGTGAAATCTGTACTATTATCTTTTACCAGAGTCATTCAAGTATAATAGCAGGACCTGGTTAATATTTTCAATCAGTTCTTCTAAGGGGTTAGTGAGCTGGATTGGGAAGCCCACAACATCAAAAAAATAATCTAGGAACTAGGGAGGTAAGGCTGGGGAAAATGAATCTTGAAGAAGATGTAAGGAAATATTACAATCAGAGCAGAAGGTAGATGAGAGACTAGATGGATCTGAGTGTGGAATTAATAGGAAGGTCTTGCTGTCAATCATTAATGGCCATTGCTTAATAACACTGGCAGATTATTTGAACAAATAGCTAGGAAAATCCATTAAGGATGACAAATGACTCTACCAAATGGCTTGTTACCCATCTACTTATAGTTCCAGTCTAGTACCATTCAGATCTCCAAATGTCAGAAGGAATCAAGTTTCGGTTTGCTGTCCTTCCAACCTTCAACACAATCCAGGAATTTGGGGCTTTATTTACAAGGCTGTTTCATGGATGGAAAGATGGATGGTTGTTGATTATGTATTTTGCCTTTAGCATTATAAGGAGGCAGGGAAAAACACTTCTTGTTTCTTAATTTCCATACTCTCTAAGTGGTTCTGCTGAGGCTAGCCAAGAAAAAAATAAATGGGTTTATGGCTTGGTTATGATCTAAAATAGATTGATAGGGGGTTTAGAAAGAAGACTGTGCAGTTGCTGTGAAATGCAGTCTTCTGAGCTTTGCTAGATTTCAAAAAAATCTGTTAGGATATTTGCCTGTGGAATGTCATTGTCAGCATCAGGTCAAAGAAGTACCTGTAGATTTGACAGGCTCACAGTCATTCTAATTTTTTGTCTGTGCTGCCATTTTAGATTTCTCCAGGATCAGGTCCTGCAGCAAGGACTATCTTCTGGCCATGGAGAACTATGTTGTCTTGAATCTGATACAAGTGCATAAAAAATATCTGCAGGTTTTCTGCTTAGTAGTTGTATAGAACTGAATGAAAAATCCGCCCAATTTTTGTTCCCGAGTTCCAGGAAGGAAAAATGCATTTTGAGAGGTTTTCTGAATATGTATCTTGACACAAAGATATTACATTGCCTCATGCATAACTCTACATGTCATAAAGTCCCAAACTAATGGATTAACTCCAGTATCATAGAATCGCAGAATTGTGTACCATTGAGGGAACCATTCAGAAACACATTCCTGATAGCATCCATTTTAAAAAGATATCCAATTAGATCTCTCTCCTGTTTTCCTTTCTTCATAGCTTTGCATGTTTTTAAGATTATAGTACCTTTTCACTGTCCTTTTGAAAAGTCCTTTCTGTGTGCAATCACCTTTCAGCCAGTACATTCTAAATTATTACAGTTTGCTGATGAATAAAAGTGAACAGCCAGATTTTACCTTCAGATTAACCAGTATTTTGGGAAGGCTTTTGCAGCCCATTCCTCTTTTTGATACAACTAAGATTCCAATTTGACAGTCTTTTTAACATATCCTGTCATCTCTACTTTTATGTCCATCTACCTGCATTCCCTCTAAATATGTGCAGTTTAGTTTACATTGCCTCCATCATTTCTTAAATCACTTAAAATGAATCACTTCATTCTTCTCTGAGTTGAATGTCCTCTGCCATTTACTTTGTTCATTTCACCAGTGCCTGTCAAGTCCTGAACAATTTTACTCTCCTCACTCTTTATTGGCTCTCTGTGTTTTGCATCACTCACTAACTATGAAATAATCCCTTATATATTGAATCTCAGGTTGCAAAAAGAAAAGAAACTCATTGGCTACTACATCAGTCCCTGGGACTTTTCTTTCTGCAACACACATAAAATGCTGGAGAAACAGCTGGTTAGGCTGCACCTACTGTCCTGATGAAGGGTCTCTACCAGAAATGTCCACTGTTTGCTCTTTTCCATAGATACTGCCTGACATGCTGAGTTCCTCTAGCATTTTGTGTGTGTTACTCGGAATTCCAGTATCTGTGGAATTTCGCTTGTTTGTGATTGGACTTTTCTCTCTGTTCTCTTTTATCACTATTTCTCACTATATTCTGCTTTCCGTCCTTAAGCCAGTACATGAGGCACAATCTTGACTATTTGGATGAGACATATGATCCTCTAATCCCTTGGATTTTAAATCTTGTTCTGATCTATTTTGTGACATTTTATCAAATGGTATGTAAAGTCCGAATAGGAATATCAATTGCTCTGCCTTCCATAACTTAATCAAAGAACTATCAAGAATGTTAAACATGATTTCACAAACATAACCTTTTATTTATGTATCCATTTTCCAAACACCAGTTCAATTCATTATGGTTTATCATTTCTAAATCTCTCTGGAGTCCGATTCTGATAGTGTTACTAAAAGTAAATTTAGCTAAGAACAGATGAAGAGTCAAAATAATGATAAATCTGACCCTGGAGCATGGTCACTTTGGACTAATTATTAAATACCTAGCTACTAATTTATAAACACTTTTTACAAAATAAGCACATTTTAAAAACATCGTAATTCCAGGCACTATATTTAAGATTACAAATTTGACCATTGTAGACACCGGATTGTCTTGATTCATAAATAGAAATTCAGTGGGGAAAAATGTGAGATACGATTGATTTCATTCACCATTAACACCATTACCCTTTGTAATAAGGTCTTCTTCATTCCTGCTCCAAACTCCTTGGAACAATGGTTTCACAGCATAATACTGCAGCTTTTTAGGCACTACTTTGATCACTGTAAGCTAACCGCTGACTATGTGATCAAATTTCATGGTAGAATAATTGCTCTGCCTAAGAGACTGAAATAATTAAACTCCATTAAGAAAACTGGGAATGATTGTAAGGAGGGATGAGGAGAATACACACAAATATCAATCAAAAAGTTTACCTTAAAAATTAAAAGGAATTTCACCAACAAAATAACTTACATTAGAGCTTAATGAAGTGCATATCTGACTGCACCTTTGGATAATTTGTCTTTGCTCTGCATTAGGCTCAGTCTTGATTATTAGGATCACCATATAGAAACACATTCATGAACTACAACAGTATATGAGTTTTCCTCTGTGAAATTATATAGCCAATGACCCATGTGGATTCTATTCTATATTATGGGATGGAGTTAATTTTCAAAGTCAGGGAATCCTTGAAGCCTAATGTTGGAATTAAAAGACATTTGAATTATTTCTTTGGCAGTGGAAGCAACAACTTTTATATATTCATATATTTAATGGAAATATTTTCAAACATGGAAGAGGTAATTAATCTTTGTACCCTCCCCCCACTCTACCATAACTCATTCTCCAATTCTGAATCTTTTCTGAAGGACTCCAATGAATTCTTCCCAATGATTAACTGATAAAGCCTCCAGGATCGATGTTTGGCAGCAGTTCCACAGTAACCTTGGAATTCTGGCTGGCTGTTCTGAGAATGAAATGCCCCATGGCAGACCAATATTTTAGGTTCTAGCTATATAAATAATCTATCAGATAAATTCTGCTTTTTCTTTGCTAAGCATGAAAGAGAAACCATCTGAACAGATTTAGCGCCAATCAAGAATCTATGGTCCATCTGAAACATGGCTTCATGTGACTTCAAATATTTGGATCAAGTGGGTAAATTTTCTTCCAATCATCACTGATATGTTTCATAATTCCAAAACATGAAATAATTGAAAAAAAAACAAGGGACTCGGAATCTATGCTTCGTTATTTTCAATGAGTTACACAAAATATAACGTTATATGTATGCTATTCATATACTCTTACATATAATCTATAATGGCTTATTTAAACAAAGAAAAATGCTCAGCATGCAACATATTTACAATATTACTCGAATATTACTGAAATGTTAAATGCACAACAGTCCTCCTGGTTTAGCTCCAACCCAATATAGAATGCACCACAATTTACAAATATAGTGTGTGTACATGTATACACAACATACTACATAATACAACAACTATATGGACATCCATAATTTTCACATTGAAAACCTTAAGGTTACCCAGTCCTCTGTTACTTTCATCATCATCAAATTTTCATCAACAGCATGCAGATTAGTGCTCTTTTTGAAACTGCAACTCGACTTTTTATCCTTTTTTCTTCTCTGTGTGGTCTATGTATTTTGTCTGCTCAACATGCTCTTTGAATGTGTCCTACTTTGCTGCATTTTCTGCAAATTCCGCCTTTAACTCTGCATTTGTCAAGTGTATGCAAACCCTTGCCACAACAATAACACAATTTGTTCAGCCAGGTATGTTTCTGTGTAGACATTGCAATTTTGTTCATGCTGACTTTCATTCCTGACTGCAACTCAATTGTGACCCTGTCTGCTGCTTCTATTGATATAGCGACTGTATTACTACTGCTGTTTTAAATGTATGTTGTATTTTCGTTACAAGCAAGCCTTGAATGCTTTCTTATAAGATTCCACAAACTAAACAATCTCTCAGTGCATCATTAAACCCATCACTGAACGGACAATGTTCAGACAACTTCTTCAATTCAGCCGCATACACTGAAGTGGACTTCCTCTCCTTTTGATTCTGCTTATGAATCCTAAAATTGAACATGTTTTATTGAACAGTTCTATGTTCTATATTCTTAACTAAAAAGAAACCTTCAGGATTTTTTTTGCTCATTTATATAAAGGATAGAGAGGAACAGGAGCTGGCAGGAATCAATTCAAAAACATTCTGAATATTAAGTAGAAGAGTGAAAAAAGTATTTTGTTAGTAATTAATAATGTAGAAATTAAATTTATACAAGATCTTACTAAATGGCCCACATTGATTTAGCATTTTTCTGATTGAATGGCCAGTTAAGACAAAGATAATCAGGATAACTGCTTCCAAATAACATTTAATTTTGTGAGAGAAGACTTCAAAATTCTAGTGGTCTGAAAAGGTGGATTTTTCAGATGACCTCATTCCCAAGCCATCAGAACCTATTCAGATGGTGCTACAATGTCATTGTTGACCATTAACATTCGCACTTTAAGAACTCAGTGGAATTTTTGTTAGCCATTATAATATTAATGAATAGCATAAAATATATCAAAATCGAGAAATAGATTATCCAAAAATATTGTTAGATTTAACCTATTTTACACTTTATAACTAACTCTGTATGCTATTAATCCATCTTTTTCCTTATTAAAGCTGATTGAAATTTCAAATTTACCTCCAAACAGAAGTACACATTGCTGTTTTAATTGACCTAAGACAGAAATGAGTTTTTTTCTTGAGTTTGATTAATAGATTTTACATGAATATTGTGACAAAATACCAAGTTATCAGAAGATTGAGGCCGATAAGAAAGACAATGGGGGAACATTCAGAAATGTTAATGGGAGACGAAAGAGATTAACGAAAGGAGACACAGTTCCGAGTATTGTCAGAGACCGGTTGCTTTGAACCTGAACTGTTTGAAGTTTGATAGACAGGTGATACCCCAGCAGGGGGATAAAAGGAACAGGTTCGCTAAGGCAACAGATACCATGACACCACGAGATAACGAGACCCTGGAAGTGCAGTGTGCCCCCACAAGTTGGTGGAAGTTTTGGAGGTATGGTCGCGGGACCAACCATAGATGTATAGGGTGAGACGGTAGGATCAGCGGGAACCTGGTGTGTGTGTCCACCCTTGCCTGGGTGCCGGGTTCACCGCAGAAGAACGATTGTATCCGGAAGGGAGGGGTCACAGTCGGTGACCTCAGAAGACATTACAAAGGGCTCGCGCCGAAAGCTAACTGCGGGGAATATCAAAGGTCTGTTGAATCCGATTTGAATATCAGCATTCGCTCTTTCTCTCTCTCTCTCTCCCCAACGGCACGACGGCGATTACTGCGAATTGAAACTGAACTGAACTCTGTGTCACTTGAGACTGATCATTTTACCCCTAGACTGCGATAGAGCTTGATTGATCCTATTATCCTAGTTCTGTGTACATGTGTGTTTATTCATTGCTAACCTGTTGCATTTATATCCTTACTATTAGAGTATTGTGTTACTTATTTCTTTAATAAAACTTTCTTAGTTCCAGTAATCCAGACTCCAACTAAGTGGTCCATTTCTACTGGTTTTGCAACCCAGTTACGGGGTATGTAACATAAGTGGGGGCTCGTCCGGGATTTTGAATGCTAAATTTGGGACGGGGTAAATTGATTGGGTTAAAATTCCCGAAGGAGAGAAAAGGCAAACAGCAGAAATGGAGATTGAGGAATTTCTAAAGGCGACAACCTTGGAGGCATTAGAGGATGCCAGGAAAGTAGAATTGGCAGCTGTGGCCAAATGGTTGAATCTTTTTAAGGGGAAGATGACAATGAGGAGAGAGGAGATGCACAGAGTTATCATAGAGCATTATGTGTCTAAAGGTGTGTTTCCCCAAGGGGAGCTGGAGGTGATATCTATTGGAAAACCTGGTGGAGACGCAATACAGATGCAGATTGAAAAATTGTGACTTGTGCACGAGTTCCGGGTAAGGCAGCTAGAACACGAAGAGAAACAGTTAGCACGGCAAGAAAGAGAGAGGCAGTTGGAGCGAGAAGAGAGGCAGTTGGAGAAACAGAGGGAAAGGGAATTTGGGCTGGAGAAGTTAAAGATGATGGCAGCGCAGAGGCCCATGCCGAACCAAGGTGGAGGATTCAGGGCGACCCAGGAGGTTAGGCTGGTTCCCCCATTTGACGAGACCGATATTGATCGGTACTTTCTCCATTTTGAAAAAGTTGCTGTAAGTCAGGACTGGCTGAGAGATAAGTGGGCTGTTTTGCTTCAGAGCGTACTTAAAGGTAAAACCCAAGAAGCTTACTCGGCTTTGTCCACGGAAGATGCCCAGAGGTATGAGGTGGTGAAGGAGGCCATCCTCAGGATTTATGAGTTGGTCCCAGAGGCATACCGGCAGAGGTTCCGGAATGTGAGGAAGCAGTGGGGCCGCACGTATTTAGAGTTTGCCCGTGAGATGCAGACATATTGTGAGCATTGGTGCGCCTCGAAAGAGGTCAGTGGGGATTATGACAGACTGCTACAGCTAATCCTGATTGAGCAGTTTAAAGGTTGTGTCCCTGAAGGTATGAGACCCTACCTAGATGAGAAAGAGGCAGACACTTTAGCCGCAACTGCTAAGTTAGCGGATGAGTACGCGTTGACACATAAAATGAAGTTTGCCCTGAGCAAAGGCTACCAGAAGGGTAGTCAGGACGGTGGGGAGAGTCCGCCAGAAAAGTCAGAAAGTAAGCCGGGGACTAGTGAAAAGGATAAGGTAGACCGGGAGCAGTTTGGTAGGAAGTCCCCTGGGGTCGTATGCTATAATTGTGGGAAGTCAGACCCTTTGCGTCCAGGGCTTTGCCCCAAAGAAGGAGATGGGAAAAGGGAAAACGGCGGTTCCAGCTGGCTGTATTGAGCTGGTAAGGAAACCGCTAGGAGAGAAGAGGTCTGATAAAGTTCAGGAAGGGCGCGAGAGGTTTATCTCAGCCGGATTGGTGTCGGTGAAGGAGGGGTTAAACCCAGTTCCAGTACGGATCTGGAGAGACACGGGAGCGTGTCAGTCATTGATATTAAAGAGTGTGTTAGACTTCAGTTCAGAGACCCAGACTGGGGAGGTCAGGGTCATAAAAGGCATTGGGAAAGGGACTGAAGCAGTACCTTTGCACAAGATACACCTAAAAAGCGACTTGGTCTCTTGACCGGTCACGATTGGGGTGAGGCCCGAATTACCGATGAAAGACGTGGAGGTCTTACTCGGTAATGACCTCGCTGGCGGAAATGTGTTCTCAGCAGTAAAACTGACAAGCCAGCCTGGCAGCATTGAGGCCCCACCCATGGAATCACAGGTTTATCCCGTTTGCGCAGTGACTCGGCGTATGTCTAGAAAGGCTGCCGAAGTAAATTTAGCTGAGACGTTTCTACCAGCCTTGTACCAGGGGGAGGTAGAAAGTGAAAAGAAGGAGCATAGTGGAACAGGAGGAAGTGGGGGAGCTGAGGCAGACTTAGCATTAGCCAGGAATGAATTTGTACAGGCACAGGAGCGAGACGAGGAGCTGATGGTTTTGGCGGAGACAGCTCTCTCTGATGCAGAATTAAAAAGGGAGCCAGTAGGCTATTGTGTGGAGGAGGGAGTGCTAAGGAAGAAAGGGAGACCAAGTACAGTGCCCGCAGATGAGGAATGGAGGGTGGTGCAAAAAATTTATGGGGATGAGATTCTTAACCTGGCCCACAAGATACCCCTCGGTGGACATTTTGGGGGGAGAAAAACAGTCGGCGGAATCATGAAAGAGTTTTACTGGCTGCACAGGAGGAAGGATGTTATTGACTATTGTAGACCTGAGTTAACACAGTTAGAGGCTATTAACATGTTAAAAGCTCACCACGATCAGAAAACAGATCTAGCTGGTGATATCATGAAAATTAATGAGGCTAGGGTGCCACCTGATAAGGGGAGGACCCAATTAGAAAAGAGAAGTGTGGTGCTGACCAGATGGGAGAACTCTATTGTGTTGACCAACTTTGCTGATGAGTTCTCTCACTTAATCCCCGAACAAAGCGATCCGCTAAGAGAGCTAATTAAATGGCACACACACGTATGTCCGATTGTCCCGAGGCGATGCAAAGAGCCAGGACATGGGATTGTTGTCACATCAGGTCAGCCTAGTGAGCAACACCCCTATAGAATGATTAATTCAGTGACAAAAGGGCTAAAGAGCACAGAAGTGTATAGTGGCGATGTAGTGGTCTGGAGTGACACGTGGGAGGAGCACATTGTGGCACTGTTTAAACGGCTGTCTGAAGTCAGCCTGACGGTGAACCTCGCAAAAAGTGAGTTCAGCCGCGCGAAAGTCACTTATCTAGGACTTGTGGTAAGACAGGGGCAGCTGGCACCGATGCAAGTTAAGGTGCGGGCTACCTCTGATGTCCCAACCTCGACAGACAAGAGAGCCCTGAGAAGGTTCTTGGAGATGGTGGGGTACTATCGGAAGTTTTGCAAAAAATAACTTTGTGGATATTACCCACCCTTTTACTAAGGTCTTGGCAAAGAATGCTAAGTTGGGATGGGACAACCCTTGTTATCTTGGTCCGGGATGAAAACCACTGAGAAGTTACACTGATCACAACTCATTAGTGTTTTTGGCCACTATGAAAGATAAAAACAAAAGATTGCTAAGTTGGAGCCTGGTCTTAGAGGATTATTAAAATAACACATATAAAAGGAACAGAAAATGTGATTGCTGACTGTCTGTCAAGGTGTTGACAACTTAAAGTTCTCTGTATTAGCCAAATAGCTGATGAACATGTATATTTGTGTGTATCTAATAATGTATTCATGCCTATAATTTTTACCCTGGTAAAAATCCTTTGAAGGATAGGGGTATGTGACAAAATACCAAGTTATCAGAAAATTGAGGCCGACAAGAAAGACAATGGGGGAACATTCAGAAATATTAATGGGAGACGAAAGAGATGAACGAAAGGAGACACAGTTCTGAGTATTGTCAGAGACAGGATGCTTTGAACCTGAACTGTTTGAAGTTTGATGGACAGGCGATACCCCAGCAGGGGGATAAAAGGAACAGGTTCGCTAAGGCAACAGACACCACGACACCACGAGATAACGAGACCCTAGAAGTGCGGTGTGCCCCCACAAGTTGGTGGAAGTTTTGGAGGTCTGATCGCAGGACCAACCATAGACGCACAGGGTGAGATGGTACAATCAGCGGGAACCTGGTGTGTGTGTCCACCCTTGCCTGGGTGCCGGGTTCACCGCAGAAGAGCGATTGTATCCGGAAGGGAGGGGTCACAGTCGGTGACCTCAGAAGACATTAAAAAGGGCTCGCGCCGAAAACTAACTGCGGGGACTATCAAAGGTCTGTTGAATCTGATTTGATTATCAGCATTCTCTCTCTCTCTCTCTCTCCTCAACGGCACGACGGCGAATACTGCGAACTGAAACTGAACTGAACTCTGTGTCACTTGAGACTGATCATTTTACCCCGAGACTGCGATAGAGCTTGATTGATCCTATTATCCTAGTTCTGTGTACATGTGTTTTTTCATTGCTAACCTGTTGCATTTATATCCTTACTATTAGAGTACTGTGTTACTTATTTCTTTAATAAAACTTTCTTAGTTCCAGTAATCCAGACTTCAACTAAGTGGTCCATTTCTGCTGGTTTGGCAACCCAGTTACGGGGTACGTAACAATATAAATATATCTTTATACCCAGTCCCTTACATTGTGTTGGTGATTAAATATAATTCTGGAAATAACTCTGTCTAGGACTGCAGGAATGTCTAGGAATATACACAGGGCCAACACAAAATACTCTGCAGATGCTGGGGTCAAAGCAACACTCACAATACACTGGAGGAACTCAGCAGGTCGGGCAGCATCCGTGGAAACGATCAGTCAACGTTTCGGGCTGAAACCCTTTGTCAGGACTGAAGAGGGAAGGGGCCGAGGCCCTATAAAGAAGGTGGGGGGGAGGGTGGGAAAGAGAAGGCTGGTAGGTTCCTGGTGAAAAACCAGTAAGGGGAAAGATAAAGGGGTGGGGGAGGGGAAGGAGAGAGGCAGGAAAGGTGAAGAAGGAATAGGGGAAAGCACAATGGGTAGTAGAAGGAGACGGAACCATGAGGGAGGTGATAGGCAGCTGGGGGAGGGGGCGGAGTGAAACTGGGATAGGGGAAGGGAGGGGGAGGGAATTACCAAAAGTTGGAGAATTCAATGTTCATACCAAGGGGCTGGCGACTACCTAGACGGTATATGAGGTGTTGCTCCTCCAACCTGAGTTTAGCCTCATCATGGCAGTACAGGAGGCCATGTATGGACGTATCCGAATGAGAATGTGAAGCAGAGTTGAAATGGGTGACAATCGAGAGATCCTGTCTGTTGTGGCGGACGGAGCGGAGGTGCTCGATGAAGCGGTCCCTCAATCTGTGTCGGGTTTCACCGGTGTAAAGGAGGCCACACCGGGAGCACCAGATGCAATAGATGACCCCAACAGACTGACAAGTGAAGTGTTGCCTCACCTGGAAAGACTGTTTGGGGCCCTGAATGGTGGCAAGAAAAGAGGTGTACGGACAGGTGTAGCACTTACGCTTACAGGGATAAGTGCCAGGTGGGAGATTCATGGGAAGGGACGTGTGGACCAGAGAGTCGCAGAGGGAACGATCCCTATGGAAAGCAGAGAGGTGTGGAGAGGGAAAGATGTGTTTAGTGGTGGGGTCCTGTTGAAGGTGGCGGAAGTTGCGGAGGATAATGTGCTGGATCCGGAGGCTGGTGGAGTGGTAGGTGAGGACAAGGGGAGCTCTGACCCTGTTGTGATGGCGGGAGGACGGGGTGGGGGCTGAATTGCGGGAAATGGAGGAGATGCGGGTGAGGGCATCATTGATGATGGCAGAAGGGAAACCACGATCCTTAAAGAAAGAGGACATTTGAGATGTCCTGGAATGGAAAGCCTCATCTTGGGAGCAGATGCGATGGAGACGGAGGAACGGGGAATAGGGAATGGCATTTTTGCATGTGGCAGGGTGGGAAGAGGTATAATTGAGGTAGTTATGAGAGTCAGTGGGGTTGTAGAAGATATCAGTGGACAGTCTGTCTCCAGAGATGGAGACTGAGAGATCGAGAAAGGGGAGAGAAGTGCCCAAGATAGACCAAGTGAATTTGAGGGCTGGGTCGAAGTTTGAAGTAAAGTTGATGAAATTGACGAGCTCAGCATGGGTGCAGAAAGCAGCACCAATGTAGTCGTCAATGTAGCAAAGGAAAAGTTGGGGAGCAGTACCAGAGTAGGTTTGGAGCATAGACTGTTCCACGTAAGCAACAAAGAGGCAGGCATAGCCGGGACCCATGCGAGTGCCCACAGCTACACCCTTGGTCTGAAGAAAGTGAGAACAGCCAAAAGAGAAGTTTTTAAGTGTGAGTACCAGTTCCGCCAACCGGAGGAGGGTAGTGGTGGTGGGGAACTGGTGAGGTCTATTGTCCAGAAAGTAGCGGAGGGCTTTGAGGCCTTCTTGATGGGGAATGGAGGTGTATAAGGATTTGACATCCATAATGAAAATGAAGCGCTTGGGACCGGGGAACTGGAAGTTACTGAAGAGGTGGAGGGCATGGGATGTATCCCGGATGTAGGTGGGGAGGGACTGAACTATGGGTGACAAAATGGAGTCCAGATAGGCAGATGCAAGTTCAGTGGGGCAGGAGCAGGCAGAAACTATAGGTCTACCGGGACAGTCAGGCTTGTGGATCTTGGGGAGGAGGTAAAACTGAGCGGTACGGCGTGTGGGAATTATGAGTTTAGTGGCTGAGGATGGAAAGTCTCCGGAGTTGATAAGGGCAGCGATGCCTACTACCTCCCTCATAGTTCCGCCTCCTTCTGCTACCCATTATGCTTTCCCCTATTCCTTCTTCACCTTTCCCGCCTATCACCTCCCTGCTTCCCCTCCCACACCCCTTTACCTTTCCCTTTACTGGTTTTTCACCTGGAACCTACCAGCTTCTCTTTCCCACCTTCCCCCCACCTTCTTTATAGGGCCTCTGCCCCTTCCCTCTTCAGTCCTGACGAAGGGTTCTGGCCCGAATCGTTGACTGATCGTTTCCATGGATGCTGTCCAACCTGATGAGTTCCTCCAGCATATTGTGAGTGTTGCACAGGGCCAACAGTAGCATCCGACGTTCTAAAAACAGGTCGTGCTACCTTTTACAGTATTAGGCCAGTTATTTGTAATTCAAGTTGAATATAACTAATCTGATTAAATCAGCATTAATTAAATAAAATTTTGAACAGCAAAATTATACTTCTACAGGGCTGTAAATATAGCAAACAACCCCAAGGTATTGCACAGAAAATATGAAAAAAAAACAAAATTTCACTCCAAGGAAACTTTGAAAATGATCTGTAATTTGGTTAGAGAGGAGTACTTTGAAGCATCTTTTCACAGAGGAGGGGGAAATAGAGAAATCAGAGTTATGTATAAGAATTTCCAAACTTAGAGCTGAGAAAGCTGGAAAGAGGATTGTTAACAGTGTGGTAAAAGGAATGAGGGGATGCACAAAATGTCAAAATTGGTGAAGCTTAGGGACTGAATGGTTAAATGCATTGCAACAATATACTGCTGCATCCCATTGACTAAACTTTTGTGATGGATATTCACTTCCTATGTAAGGAAGCTTCATTTTTTTGCCAAGTTCACTTTCTAGACACAGCAACTGCCACTTGTAAGATAAATAGTTGTAAGTAAACTTCCAACTAATATTTCTTTTGTTTAGCTTCTGGTTATAAACGGGAGCAAGTCTGCAGTTCTTAAAGCTAAAATGGTAAGCAATAATCAGTTTGAAGTTAAAACAAGCTCTGAGTAGAGCAGTTTTGTAAACAAGTTCTGTATACAGCAGGTGCGCTGTCTATAGAAATAAGGTGTTGATCATTGCACCTGGTTTATTGCTGATCAAAGACGTACAGTCTAAGAAAATTGTTTATTTCATTTGGCTGATTTTAAAATAGATCATGTTGGCTCTGTTAGTACAAAGAAGCTTGCAGACCAGTTGGAAGCATCCACTTAGCATATCAAATAACTGACTTATTAATTTTGGAAGTTTTATTTACTCAGGGAAGTTACCTTTACAGCATTAATGGTAGGTAGCTGGAAGTTATGTCTCCAAAAAAAGCATTTTGACTCTTTGTGTAAAAAAGGTACCTGAGGAAATTTCATAGGTGTGTGAAGTCACCCAAGTGACAGAACAAGGGTGAAAATGTTCAGGGCAGTTCAGGTTTATTAGGAATGGGATGAGGAACTTCAAGAAGAATGATAGTAAGAGAGAGTGTCTAGAATCCTTTCCTATGGCTTTGATTTTTATGACAGATTATTTGTTCATTCTTTTTTAGTTTATATGATTTGTACCTGTATTTTGGAAATTCTTTGTCTTTTTCAAATAGATTGTAATTTAGAAATGTTTTATAAGATCGAAATCCTCTGTAAGGTTTAAATATGTTTTGAGATCGTTGTTTGAATTTAAATGTGTATCACAGAAAATAACTGAACTGTGCATAAACTACTTTGTTAGCTGGAAATATCTTCTCCTTGGTAGGAAGGGGGTACCCACCCTTCAAATAGTGGGTATTAGTAACTAAAACTCATCATGGAGAAGTGAACTAGTCTTTGAAGATTGGGAAATCACGTTATATTTCCCATGGCTCCTGTCTATTTATATCTGAAAGGGCTTAAGGCCTTTGAGTTTGGAAATTTGAGGTCAGCAAACCCAGTATCATTACAATTGGTACCACTCGTGGTCACATTATACCAAAAGTGTTTTTGGAAAGAATTATTGTTTTGCAGTAGTCCAATTCAGAATGTTCTCGACAAGTGCTATGGCACTGCAAGTATTATAAAATGGCTGAGATCCTAGTTATGGTAGAGGTCACAGGAAAACAATGGTTGATATCTTTAATGTGCTAATAATATATCAGAAATATAGGATAATACCCTGACTGCTCCTCAAATTGAGCATGAAGAATATTTCATTCTTCAACTCAGAGACTGAAATGATGAAGGGATTGAACAGAGTAGGATGCAGATTAGACAGACCAAACCCCACTGTACAGCCTGCTGGACTCAGACAATCACCATTTTTACCGGATCCCAAAAATGAAGCAATAATTTATGCCTGGAGACAACAAATTGGCCCCTTTTTAGATAGAAACCAAGCACCCGTGTGGGGACCACATGCTATGTGATAAAACCAATATCCATATCTTAATCCTGAAGCATAGGGATTATTGTGTATTCTTTAAAGGTACAATATGAGGTAGCACCCACACCATCAAACCCAAGAAGTACTAATGGACACAGAAGAACAAATGCTTGGGAACATGCATTCAAATTACTAAAAAGAAATTAATGCAGGGACATGTTCCTGTTCTGGGACCTGCTGCAGCTTCCCCAATGCAAACTTGCCATCAAGCTTTTGAATCTGTGACTATTCAGTGTTTGCAGGCAGTATGTGCCACACCTCCAGATGATGCTGAAGGAATTCTGAAGTGGCTACTTTAAAATGCCAGGAGATGACAGGCCTTCTAGGCCAGTCATACTCCCCAACATATTCAACAATTCTTATTAAAGTTATTTCCCATAGTCCTGGTATCGCCTCAACACAAGTGCGGAAATCCATATCAGATATATGTGTGGATTTATAAACAAATAAATGAGGGAGAAGTCCGCGGAGGACTTAGTACTATTTGAGTAAATTAGTCAAAAGCCAGTGCTTAACAACAGATTATAAGATCGAAACGCTAGTGACAAAGGGCACACTGGAACCTTGTTCATTCTATTATGTTATCCCTTTACCCTAGTGAAAATCTGCACACCATATTCAAAATAACCCTTAATCGACACCTGATACATGGATGATTTTGGGCTGATGAAGAGAACCTGCACTCGCTCATGGTGGTGGTAGGATTATTGCTCCTTCCCACGCAAGGGCAAGGAAGTGTATCAAGTTTTGTCTGAGTTATGATGACATCATAACCTTCCCCTTTTATTGTTTGCAGTGCTTGAGGTTGGAGTAAACAATAGGCAATTAACTGTGGTCAGTAATTCATAATGAAAATGGCAAAAGCATACTAAATAAGAAAGAAGTTTAGATAATATAGTGTGGAATATCTGAAATATGGATTCATACCAGCACCAAACAACCAGCATCAACATTGTTTCTGTTGTGTGAAAAAGTTTTTACAAATGAGGCAAAGAAACTGTTCACACTCCTTGAATATTGGAAGAGAATACATTGACAAAGCAAACAAGAACTTGGCTTATTTTCTGTCACTTCATGAAAGCTTTCAGAAACGGATAACACTTCAAAATATGTTTGCTGGCACTTCACAACAGAACAGTTACGGCTTGCATTCTTCATACAACATTTCATTCCTCATTGCTAAACCTGGAATAAAAGGCCCATACAATTGGGGAAAATCTGATTCTGCCAAAAGAATGTGAGGTTCTAACTACGGCTTTGCATAAGTCACCAGACCAATTAATGAAAGTGGTTCCACTCAGCAACAACTCTGTTTAAAGAAGTATATATGAAATGTCTGAGAATGTGGAAGACTCATTATGCAGCATACTTAGGGCAACAGAATTGGCTCTGTAATTGGACTAGTCAACTTTGCCAGGCAACAAATCTTTGCTTCTTGACTATGAACACTTCATAAAAGATGAGAACATGGTTCAAGAGTTGTTATTTGCAAGGGGTGGGTTTAGAAACAAATATGAAGGGGAGTCAATATTTCAGTTTGTTGAGCAATTTTTCAAAAAGAAGGACATTCAGCTCATCAACGTTCTTGCTGGTGCAACAGATGAGGAGCTATCAATGAAAATATATCACCATAAAACTATTACTTTCTTGAAAAATGTTGTACCTGACATATTTACCATTCACAGTGCAATTCTTGTTGCAAAATACCTAAGTGGTCAGCTGACAAATCATTAAATACTGTTATCACAATGGTAAATAAAATCAAGTCTTATGTTTTTAATTCTCAACTATTTTGAGAGCTTCGTACTGAGAATGATGAAGAGTTTGAATGCTTGCTGTTGCACACAGATATCAGATGGCTCTCCAAAGAAAACTATCTTAGATGCATTTATGTGCTCTTTGAAACTGTGATAAAATTCTTTGAAGACTCAAGTGGTTCATTCAGTAATCAGCTCAAGAACATTAGGCTTTTTTGTCAGAATTATTCACAGTTTAATGAAATCAATCTTCAATTGCAAGGAAATTATGTGAATCTTATTAAAGTCAAATCAGTTGATTCCAGATTTCTGTCTGTTAACTCTATTTAAGTATAACATTGGCCTTAGCAACCTTTTCCAATTTACAAGCCTCTCAGAGTTGGAAGAGAAAGAGAGAATGACAGATGATGATCTTAAAGTAGTCTGTGCCCACCTGAGTGAGCTGCATAAAGACATGTCAGATAGATTAAGGGGATCTGCGAGCAACGATGATACTAATTTAAATATCACTAAATGACCCTTAACTCTTGGTGAAATGTTAACTAATATACTGGAACCCTTAATGCTTGCTTCTGGGAAAACAATTATTCCTGTCCACTTAAACATTCACGCTGACCACAGTGCAGATTAAATGAACATAGATACATGGGAAGGCAAATAATTACCTGCAGAAATGATTAATAACACCCTAACAGAATTGAAAGATTCCAGATCAGATATTTTGCATATTGCATGCCACAGTCCCTAAGAAGATATTAGATTGCGTAGAGGGAGAGAGAGTTTAAAAGAATTAAACTGGGGCAGTTGACATATTGTGCACGTCACGTCACTGTTCTCAAGGAGACATTAGCTTATGCATAATTAGGCACTTGCTAAGGTCCAATAAAAAGAAGTTAGATTTAAGGAGAGCGCCCGTTTCATGAATGGGCCAGCGTTAGAGTGGGGAGTTGAGACTTTGGCTCATTAAGGCTTTGGCAAGAAGGGATGTAGGCCAAGGTAGATTATTTTTCATTATTTATTCTTTCTTTCTTTCTTCTTACATATTTGGAGCTGTGGGGATGGAAAACAGAATAGTGGAATGCTCCTCTTGCAATATGTGGGAAGGCAGGGAGACTACTAGTGTCCTTGATGACTACACCTGCAAGGTGCATCCAGCTGCAGCTTCTAACACTCCGCATTAAGGAGTTGGAGCTGGAAGTGGATGAACTGCAGATCGTTTAGGAGGCTGAAGGGTTGACAGGCAGTACATAACAGAGAGGTAGTTACACCCGAGGTACAGGACACAGGTAACTGTCTGACCTTCGGGGGGGGAAAGGGGATAGGCAGCCCATGTAGTGTACTCTGTGGCCATTCACCTTAACAACAGGTACACCACTCTGGATACTGTTCGGTGGATGACCTAGCAGAGGGAAGCCTCAGCGTTAGGTATCCGGCACTGAGTCTGAATCTATGGTTCAGACAGGAAGGGGGAAATGAGGTGAGCTACAGTGATCATGCATTTATTGGTTTTGTGAACAGAGAGGTGGTTCTGTGGATAAGAATGAGATTCTGGATGAATATGGCCTACTGGATGCCAGGGTCATGAATATCTTGGACTGAGCCTAAAGAATTCTTAAATGGGAGGGGGAGCAGCCAGAGGATATGGTACATGTCAGTACTAATGACATGAAATGGGTAAGAGCGGTGAGAAGATCATGCAAAGTGAGTTCAGGTAGTTAGCTACTAATTTAAAGGACAGCACACCCTTGGTTGTAATCGCGGAATTGCTATCCATGCTAAATACTAGTGAGGCCAGAAAGAGGAAGGCCATACAGATTATCATGTGGCTAAGGAGATGGTGTAAGAGCGAGGGCTTCAGATTTTTAGATCATTGAGCTCCCTTCCAGCGAAGGTGGGACCTGTTCAAAGTGAGCGGGTTGCACCTGAATTGGAGGGAAATAAATATCCTAGTGCTGCATGGAGGGATTTTAAACTAGGGTTGCAGGGGGGATGGAACCAAAGTGCCAGAACAGATGGTGGACTGGTTGTGGAGAAAGATGTTATTAAGCCTACATACAAAGTCAGCAATCAAAAGTTTGAGCATGTTGGGACTAATGTTCTGAGTTGCATATATTTCAATGTGAGGATGGTTGTAGGAAAGACAGATGAGTTTAGGGCACGATCAACATGTGGAATTACAACATTGTAGCCATTAGTGAAACTTGGTTGCTGGAGGGGCAGTTCAATGTTCTGAGGTTCCGTTGTTTTAGACTTGAGAGAGTGGGAGGGATTAAATTGGGAGGGTGGCATTACAAGTAATGGAAAATGTCATGGCAGTGCTCAGTCAGAACAGCCTGGAAAATTTGTCTCGTGAGGCTTTATGGGTAGAAATGAAGAATAAGAAAGGTATGATCACATTAACGGGATTTTATTTTAGACCACTCAACGGTACACAAGATTTAAAGGAGCAAATTTGTAAAGAGTTTGCATACTTTTGCAAAAAATGTAAGATTGTGATAGTGGGTGATTTTAAATTTCCCATATATTGACTGGGATTCCCATATTATAAATGAGCTGAATGGGAAAGAGTTTGTCCAATGTATTCAGGCAAGTTCCCTAAATCAGTACAATAGAGATCTCCTGTTAGGGAATGTGACAAGGCAGGTGACAGAAGTTTATGGGAACTCTTTGAATCTAATGATCATAAATCCATTAGTTTCAATAGAAAAGGATAGATCTTGTCCTCGGGTTGAGAATTAAAATTGGAAAAACACCAATTTTTTTTTTGGTATTAGAAAGGGTCTGACAAATGTAGAATCAGACAGGTTGTTTTCTACCAAAGGTGTACTTTGTAAGTGAGAGAGATTCAAAAGTGAAATTTTGAGAATACAGAGTTTGTATGCTCCTGTCAGGATGAAGGGCAAGGATACAGGTTTAGGGGACTTTGGTTTTTGAGAGATATTGAGGTCCTGGTAAAAAAAAAAAGGAGGTGCCTAGCTGGTATAGGCAGGTAAGGACAAATTGGATACTTGAGGAGTATAAGAAATTCTATCTAGGCAGTCTCCAGCCTGAAGGCCTGAACATTGATTCAACTTCTGGTACTTTTTTCCCCAACCCTATTCTTCAATTCTCCATTCAGGACTCTTACTTCTTCCCTGTCTATCAACTTTCCCTATTGCCCCACCTCCCTCCTTTTCTCCCATGGTCAACTCTCCTCTGGTATCACATTCCTTCTTCTCCAGACCTTTTCCTTTTCCACCTATCATCTCTCTGCTTTTTACTTCATCCCACCCATCTGATTTCTCCTATCACTTTCTAGTTTGTCCTTCTTCCCTTCCCCTCACCTTCTTATTTTGGCATCTTCCTCCCCACCCCCCACCACTGACCTTTTCAAGGGTCTCGGCCTGAAACGTCAACTGTCTATTCATTTCCATAGAAACTGCATCTCCTGCTGAGTTGCTCCAGCATTTTGTGCGTGTTACTCTGGATTTACAGCGTCTGCAGAATCTTATGTATTTATTTTCTTTTTATATATTTATTTGGATGTTGCATATTTACTTTCTAACATGAATGCATTTTTATATATGGTTCTTAAGAGGTTATAAACATGTTGTAATCTGCTGATGGTATTAGAGTTTTATACTATCATAGTTTATATCTTTGATGTTTATATACAAACCATCTATCTTACTATATCTTGTGTATTATGTTTTATAATGTTAGAGGACTAACTTACCAGGAGGAGAAATATAGCTACCCTGAAGGAATGCTATACACCAGATAACCTTTTCACCTGTTCTGTTGTGGTTTCTTTGGAAACGGCAATGTAATCCAGGGACTCTAAGGTTTAAAAAGTGTTATATTGTCACAAGGTAGAACTATTTGAATGTGTTTTGCTTACTATTTGAGTATAAGCACAAATTCCATTTGGGATACTCCTATAATGCAATGAGTAGGAAAACTATGCCCATCAATATTGTTATTTGTGTATATTTGATGTTACTAGACCAATACGTATGTTTGGTTGATAAAATCCCATGGGGTGACAGAACAGATTGAATAGCCTTGCTCAGTTAAAGTTCTCTGGGAAAACACAAAAGTTGAGAAGAGGTATCAGTTCTTGTCAAGCCTAATACTTAACAAAAAAATACAGGGAAGACTTAGGCAATTCACCCGGTGTCCAGAGTCAATAAAATGAGAAGAACATTGAGGAGCAAATAGGGAGACAAATTCTGGAAAGGTGCAATAATAACAGGGTTGTTGTGGTGGGAGATTTTAATTTCCCAAATATTGATTGGCATCTCCAAAAAGCAAGGGGTTTAGATGGGGTGGAGTTTGTTAGGTGTGTTCAGGAAGGTTTCCTGACACAATATGCAGATAAGCCTAGAAGAGGAGAGGCTGTACTTGATCTGGTATTGGGAAATGAACCTGGTCAGGTGTCAGGTCTCTCAGTGGGAGAGCATTTTAGAGATAGTGATCACAATTCTATTTTCTTTACCATAGCACTGGAGAAGGATAGGAACAGACAAGTTAGGAAAGTGTTTAATTGGAGTACGGGGAAATATGAAGCTATCAGGCAGGAACTTGGAAGCATAAATTGGGAAACGATGTTCTCAGGGAAATGTACGGCAGAAATGTGGCAAATGTTCAGGGGATATTTGTGTGGTGTTCTGCATAGGTATGTTCCAGTGAGACAGGGAAAGGATGGTAGGGTACAGGAACCGTGTTGTAAAAAAGGCTGTTGTAAATCTAGTCCAGAAGGAAAGAAGAGCTTACAAAAGGTTCAAAAACTAGGTAATGATAGAGATCTAGAAGATTATAAGGCTAGCAGGAAAGAGCTTAAGAATGAAATTAGGTGAGCCAGAAGGGACCATGAGAAGGCCTTGGCAGACAGGATTAAGGAAAACCCCAAGGCATTCTACAAGTATGTGAAGAGCAAGAGGATAAGATGTGAGAGAATAGGATCAATCAAGTGTGACAGTGGAAAAGTGTGTATGGAACCAGAGGAGATGGCAGGGGTACTTAATGGTTACTTTGTTTCAGTATTCACTATGGAAAAGGAACTTGGTGATTGCAGGGATGATTTACAGCGGACTGAAAAGCTATGTAGATATTAAGCAAGAGGATATGCTGGAGCTTTTGGAAAGTATCAAGTTGGATAAGTAACTGGGATGGGACAGGATGTACTCCAGGCTACTCTGGAAAGCGAGGGAGGAGATTGCTGAGCCTCTGGAGATGATCTTTGCATCATCAATGGGGATGGGAGAGCTTCCAGAGGATTGGAGGGTTGCAGATGTTCTTCACTTCTTCAGGAAAGGGAGTAGGGATCGCCCAGAAAATTATAGACCAGTGAGTTTTACTTCAGTGGTTGGTAAGTTGATGGAGACGATCTTGAGAAGGAGGATTTATGAACATTTGGAGAGGCATAATATGATTAGGAATAGTCAGCATGGCTTTGTGAAAGGCAAGTCGTGCCTTACCAGCCTGACTGAATTTTTTGAGGATGTGACTAAACACATTGATGAAGGTAGAGCAGTAGATGTCGTGTATATGGATTTCAGCAAGGCATTTGATAAGGTACCCCATGCAAGGCTTATTGAGAAAGTAAGGAGGCATGGGATCCAAGGGGACCTTGCTTTGTGGATCCGGAATTGGCTTGCCTACAGAAGGCAAAGAGTGGCTGTAGATTGGTCAGAGTTTGCATGGAGGTCAGTGACTAGCGGTGTGCCTCATGGATTTGTTCTGGGACCCCTTCTCTTTGTGATTTTTATAAATGACGTGAAAGAGGAAGTGGGGAAATGGGTTAGTAAATTTGCTGATGACACAAAGGTTGGGGGTGTTGTGGATAGTGTGGAGGGCTGTCAGAGGTTACAGCAGGACATCGATAAAATGCAAAACTGGGCTGAGAAATGGCAGATGGAGTTCAACCCAGGTAAATGCGAGGTGGTTCATTTTGGTAGTCAAATATGATGGCAAAATATAGTATTAATGGTAAGGCTTTTGGCAGTGTGGAGGATCAGAGGGATCATGGGGTCCGAGTCCATAGGACATTCAAAGCTGCTGCGCAGGATGACCCTGTGGTTAAGAAGGTATATGGTGCATTGACCTTCATCAAACATGGGACTGAGTTTAAGAGCCGAGAATTAATGTTACAGCTATATAGGACCTTGGTCAGACCCCACTTGAAATACTGTGCTCAGTTCTGGTCACCTCACTACAAGAAGGATGTGGAATCAGTAGAAAGGGTGCAGAGGAGATTTACAAGGATGTTGCCTGTATTGGGGAACATGCCTTATGAGAATAGGTTGAATGAACTCGGCCTTTTCTCCTTGGAGCGACGGAGGATGAGAGGTGACCTGATAGAGGTGTACAAGATGATTAGAAGCATTGACCGTGTGGATAGTCAGAGGCTTTTTCCCAGGGCTGAAATGGCTAATACGAGAGGGCACAGTTTTAAGGTGCTTGGAAGTAGGTACGGAGGAGATGTCAGGGGTAAGTTTTTACGAAGAGAATTGCGAGTGTTTGGAATGGGCTGCCGGCAATGGTGGTGGAGGCGTATACAATAGAGTCTTTTAAAAAAATCCTGGATAGGTACATGGAGCTTAGCAAAATAGAGGGCTATGTGTAACCCAGTAATTTCTAAATTAAATACATGTTCGGCACAGCATTGTGAGCCAAAGGGCCAGTATTGTGCTATAGGCTTTCTATGTTTTCTATGTCTAAAGTTATGCAGATAGTCCGGTGGGTATCAGAATTTTAAGTTACTGCATACCGATGGGTGTTCACTCCCCTGAGAGAGACAAAGCAAATCCTTATGCCCTGACATATTTTCCCAGGAGCCGAGAATTGCAGGTATAGACAGAATCCTTAATAAAACAACTGTACTCTTCCTTATGTAATGCCCTGGTTCACAATTTTTCTGTTATACTCTAGGTATTCCATTTAGTAGCTCTGTAAGAAAACTCTGTCCTGCCCTCAGCCTTCTTGGGTTATTGTTGAAGATAAGGGATGATGAGGAATGTGTGCCATCTAATTAGGATGGTGGAACTGGGGCGAGGTTTTTTCTGGTGACGGACACTAAGGTTGGGCTTGGGGCTTTTGGTTTGGTGGGAGATGAAGAGAGAAGATGCTGGGAAGAACAGGTCATAGAATTGGACCCGGTGTGGGACTGTAATTCAATGAAGCCTGGGGCCGAGTTTGACTGCGAATGGAGAATATGGTGAAATGCTGAGATCCAACGTGCGCATTTGACAGTTCAATTAAAATGGGCCCCTTTCTTTTTGTTTTTCTTTATTAACCCTTTAGTTAAGTTAAGATTCATAAATATAATTCCTTCAATCGTATGCAGTGTGCTGCCTGTTGTTTCGTGGCACAAATTTGTAACAGGGTAGCAGATATCACAGCATCCACAGAAACCGTGGGTTAGGGTGGGAGAGCCATCTCAATCTCGTGAGTCTTGTGGGACCAGAGAGTGTCAAAATCAGAATCAGAATCAGGTTTATTATCACCGGCATGTGACATGGAGTTTGTTAATGAACAGCAGCAGTTCAATGCCATACATAATATAGAAGAGAAAAAATTTAGAAATATAAATTAGAAATAATAAATAAATAAATAAATAAATAAATAAGAGTATACATATATTGAATAGATTAAAAATGCGCAAAAAACAGAAATACTGTATATTTTATAAAGTCAGGTAGTGTCCAAGGATTCAAAGTCCATTCAGGAATCGGATGGCAGAGGGGAAGAAGCTGTTCCTGAATCGCTGAGTGTGTGCCTTCAGGCTTCTGTATCTCCTACCTGATGATAACAGTGAGAAAAGGGCATGCCCTGGGTGCTGGAGGTCCTTAATAATGGATGCTGCCTTTCTGAGACACCGCTCCCTAAAGATGTCCTGGGTACTTTGTAGGCTAGTACCCAAGATGGAGTTGACTAGATTTACAACCCTCTGCAGCTTATTTCGGTCCTGTGCAGTAGCCCCCGCCACCCCATACCAGACAGTGATGCAGCCTGTCAGAATGCTCTCCACAGTACATCTATAGAAGTTTTTGAGTGTATTTGTTGACATGTGAAATCCCTTCAAACTCTGAATGAAGTATAGTGGCTGTCTTGTCTTCTTTATAACTGCATCAATATGTTTGGACCAGGTTAGATCCTCAGAAATCTTGGCACTGAGGAACTTGAAGCTGCTCACTCTCTCCACTTCTGATCCTTCTATGATGATTGATATGTGTTCATTCATCTTACCGTTCCTGAAATTCACAATCAGCTCTCTTGTCTTACTGACGTTGAGTACCAGGTTGTTGCTGCGGCACCACTCCACTAGTTGGCATATCTCACCCCTGTATGCCCTCTCATCACCACCTGAGATCAGCAAATTTATAGATACTATTTGAGCTATGCCTAGCAACACAGTCATAGGTATATAGAGAGTAGAGCTATGGGCTAATCACACACCCCTGACGTGTGCCAGGGTTGATCATCAGCGAAGAGGATATGTTATCACCAATCCGCACAGATTGTGCATTTCCGGTTAGGAAGTTGAAGATCCAATTGCAGAGGGAGGTACAGAGGCCCAGGTTCTGCAACTTCTCAATCAGGATTGTGGGAATGATGGTATTTAATGCTAAGCTATAGTTGATGAACAGCATCCTGAAATAGGTGCTTGTGTTGTCCAGGTGGTCTAAAGCCGTGTGAAGAGCCATTGAGATTGCATCTGTCGTTGACCTTTGGTGGCGATAGAAAAATTGCAATGGGTCCAGGTCCTTGCTTAGGCAGGAGTTTAGTCCAGTCATGACCAACCTTTCAAAGCATTTCATCATCGTCAATGTGAGTGCTACCGGGGGATGGTCATTAAGGCAGCTCATGTTATTCTTCTTAGGCACTGGTATAATCGTTGCCTTTTTGAAGCAAGTGGGAACTTATGCCCATAGTGGTGAGTTGCAGTACAACTGAAGTCACCTCCAACCTCATTCAACATTGTCTCTTTGCCCTTGAAATATCCCTCCACAAATCATACCTGGTTTTCTGGTCCAGTACTGGGTCTCCAGACTTGAATGCCACAGATCTGGCCTTCAGAAGATGACGTACCTCCTGATTCATACACAGCTTTTGGTTTTGGAGTGTACAGTAAGGCTTTGTAGGCACACACTCATTCACACAGGTTTTAATGAAGTCAGTAACAACTGCAGCATTTTCATCAAGGTTCAAAGATGAATCCCTGAATACAGTCTAATCCACCGATTCAAAGCAGTCCTGTAGGCAGTCCTATGCTTGCCTTGTCCGTACCTTCTTGGTCCTCACCACTGATGCTGCAGTCTTCAGTCTCCGCCTATACTCAGGGAGTAGAAGTGCAGCCAGGTGATCAGACTTCTCTAAGTGAGGACGTGGAATAGCACGGTAGTCATTCTTAATGGTGGTGTAGCAATGGTCCAGTGTGTTGTTTCCTCTGGTATTGCAAGTGATCTGTTGATGGTAATTGCTTTGTGATTTTTTTCAGACTGGTCTGGTTAAAATCTCTCAAAACAATGGTGAAGGCGTTAGGGTGCGTTATTTCGTGCATGTTGTCCCATTGCTCAGATCAGTTAAAGCCTGATTGACATTGGCCTGAGGTAGATTGTATACTGCTACCAAAAAGAACTCCCATGGTAGGTAAAAAGGACGGCACTTAACTGCTGGTGAGCAGAATTGTGACAGCACTGATATATTCTGTATATATGCTGATATATGCTGTGTGATTGCCCTGAGTATTGATCCAGTAGGTTGTGGGTTTACTATTATGTGTTAAACTATTGTCCAGTAAACTGATTGCAATATGTGGTTATGGATGCTGCAGGGGTTGAGTGGTCGTGTGAATCCATGGGTTTACCACTAATGAATGCGTGTGTATTGAGTGGCATAGATATTTGTAACCCTGACAAATTTTTAGTTTGAAATTTATGTACAATTAAAGCAGTAGGAACAATTACAATTATGGAGTGGAGGTTTGTTAAAATGATGGGCAATGACCTTTCAGTTTAGTCTAGCACTGACGTAACGGCAGTGGAACTGCCTGGTATTGGGGCCCTGAGAGATGCGAGGGCGTGGGCTGTCCATACTTTCCGGGAGGAGGTGAGTGTCAGCGAGTGTGCCGACTCACAAGCCAAGTCTCCCATAGCTGGTGGGTGACTTCAGACAGGTTGATCTTCTTTTTCTGGAGCAAGGGGAAGGACTGGTCTGATTTAGAAGGTCTAATGAGTTCTCCAATGAGGGCAGAGCATTCTGTGTTGGTATCAGCCCTTACTTCTCTTGCGAATAAATGGCCCAGCGCACAGTTGGACAGTCTTAGTTATCAAAAGCTGAGAATGTTCTTAGGAATGAAGCCCGCCCCTGAGGGGGGAAAGCAGTATGAGGCTTGGGTGGAGCAGACCTCTTAGATGCTCGAAGATGTCTTTTCTACTGACGAGTTTGATGTAGGTTGTTCTAAGAGCACTCGCCATATCTGGATCATTGAGGACACACCATTTAGAGAAAGGTCGTGGCAGCTGGCCCCCGCAGAGGTGGAAGACATTTGGCAGCATTTGTGGAAGCTGAAGGAGGTTGCAATCATCACTGAGTCAAGAAGCCCCTATGCGTCCCCAATAGTGGTGGCCAGGAAGAAGAGTGGGAAGGTATGGATGTGTGTGGACTATAGCACTCTGAATAGGCGCACCAACCCCGACCGGTATTCAGTCCGGAGGATCAAAGACACTCTAGCCTGTCTGAGTGGTGCGAAGTGGTTCAGTGTGTTGGACTTGAGGAGTGGGTATTATCAGATCCCCATGAGTAAGGCTGATAAAGAGAAAAAGGGATTCATGTCCCCCGGGATCCTTCCAACATGAAAGGATGTCCCAATGCATATCTGGAGCACCAGCGTGTCATGGAGGAAATGGCGGGGATATGAATTTGTTTGAGGTGCTGGTGTACCTGGATGATCTTATAGTGTTCGGGTCCCCCTTGGAGTAACATGAAGTGAGGCTACTGAAGGTGCTGGGCTGCATGAAAGCTGAAAGGTTAAAACTTTCCCTAGACAAGTGCCAGTTCTGTAAGCCATCTGTCAACTATGTTGTGCACGAAGTCTCACGGCATGGAGTAGCTACTGATCTGTCTAAGATGGAGGCAGTGACCACATGACCAAGGCCCTAGACTGTGAGCACACTGCGGTCATTCCTTAGATTCTGTGGGTACTTTCAGAGGTTCAAGTACTTTTCAAAATGTTTCACCTTTAATGTACAGAATATATTATGAAATCATGTAATGAATGGATATAATATTCTATAATTAAAATGTGAGATTTCTAATTCTTGGGCAAAAGAAGACAGCAATACACATTCAGTAACTGGTTTACAAGGCTCATTTTCAGAAAACCAGAGTAAATTCAAGTACCAGATCAAAAGCAGTCTGAACACCCCTCTGAAAGAAATGAACTATCTCATTGAAAGACATGCAACACACATAAAAGTTGCTGGTGAACGCAGCAGGCCAGGCAGCATCTGTAGGAAGAGGTGCAGTCGACGTTTCAGGTCGAGACCCTTCGTCAGGACTAACTGAAGGAAGCAATGTCATTGAAAGACATTGCCAGCTTACCCTTAACAATTTCTTTGGCTTCTTACACTTTCTCCAGACTCAGGCAGTAGCCATGGGCACCCACATGAGCCCCAGCCATGTCTGCCTTTTTTTTTGGCTACATAGAGCAGTCCATGTTCCAAGCCTTCCATGCTAATGCACCCCAGCTCTTCTTGTGCTACATTGATGACTGCGTTTGGTGCTGCTTCATGCACCCATGCTGAGCTCATCAATTTCATCAACTTTGCCTCTAATTTCTACCCTATCCTTAAACTCACTTGGTCCATTTCCAACATTCCCCTCCCCTTTCTTGATCTCTCTATCTCCATCTCTGGACACAAATTGTCAGCAGCTATCCTGACTATACCTCTTCTCAACCTGTCTTCTGTAAAAATGCTATTCCCATTTCTCAGTTCCTTACACTCCATTACATCTTTTCCTGGGATGCAGCTCTCCTTTCCAGGACATCAGAGATATCCTCTTCCTTCAAAGAAAGTGGTTTACCTTCCTGCGCCATTGATGTTGCCCTCACCTGCATCTCCTCCATTTCACAGACATCCGTGCTCAGGCCAACTTCTCACTACCTTATCGGGGATAGAGCTCCTCTTATCCTCACCAATCACCCAATGAGCATTAACATTCAACATAATTCTCCACAACTTCCACCACCTTCAATGGGTTCCTACCGCTAGAGACATCTATACATTCTGCCCTACTCTCCACTTTCCCTTGTCCATTCACCTCTCACAAACAATTTCCCTCCTGACACATACCCCCATAAGTGATAAAAATGTTACACCTGCCCATTTACTTCCTCCCTTACCTCCATTCAAGACCCCAAACCATCCTTCCAGGTGAGGCATCACTTCACCTGCAAATCTTTTGGGGCTGTCTACTGTATATAGTGCTCCCGATGTGGCCTTCTCTATATTGGTGAAACCCAACATAAATTGGAGGATCACTTTGTCGAGCACCTCCACTCCATCTGCCAAGAATGGAATTTCCCAGGGCCTAGCCATTTTAATTCCTATCCCCATTACTGTTCTGACATGTCAGTCCATGGCCTCCTCTTTTGTCACGATGAGGCTACTCTTAGGATGGAGGAGTAACAACTTCATATTCTGTCTGGATAGTCTGCAACCCGATGGCATGAACATTGATTTCATCGATTTCCATCCCCCTTCCTTCTTCTTCTATTCCCCACTATGTATGACCTCTTACCACTTCTCCTCACCTGTCTATCACCTCCCCCTGGTGTTCCTCCTTCTTCCCTTTCTCCTATAGTCTACTCTCCTCACCTATCAGATTCCTATATCTCCAGCTCTTTATCTTTCCCACCCACCTGACTTCACCTATAATCTTCTAGTTAGTCCTCCTTCTCCTCCCCCTATCATTTTATTTTGGCATCTTCCCCCTTTCTTTCCATTCCTGAAGAAGTGTCTCAGCCTAAAACATCAATTGTTTATTTGGATCCATTGATGCTGCCTGACCTGCAGAGTTCCTTAAGCATGTTGTGTATGTTGCTAAGGAAATAGCAAGAACTGTTTGTAGAGAGAAAAAAAAACAAATGGACTAATATGGACATTGATGCATCATTGTTGCATGTTTATGGAAGAAAATATATTTGTGATATTCCTTTGAAATTTGGGAAAAGGGTGCAGCTTAGATTACGGAAGCAAATACTCTAAGGAGCGAATCACACAGAAACATCCATGTAGGGAAGTACTCAATGAGTTATTCAACCATCGGACTGAAAAGAGCCTTTTCTAGCACTGATAACCTTATGGAATGGCAGGAGGAGTGATACTCTATTCCCAAGTCAAGTCTTGGTAGGAGTTTTAATCTCAAAGCTGGTATCTGTAGGAAGAATCTGGGCTAGAAATCTTTGCTTAACAAGAGATGATGGCTATTCATTTCCTCGTCCAAGGGGGCTCATGTTTGGCCAAGTTCACTGTCTAAACACAGCAGCTTTCACTTGTAAGATAAACAGTTATTCTAACTAATATTTCTTTGTTTAGCTTCAGGATGTAAATAGGAGTCAGTCTTCAGTTCGTAAAATATGAAGGGTAAGCAGTAATCAGTTTGATGTTAAAACAAGCACTGTTTATAGAGCAGTTTTACATACAACCTCCTAATATAGCAGATGCATCATCTGTATAAGTAAGGTGTGGGCCACTGCACCTGGTTTATTACTGCTAAAAGAAGTGCAGTATAAGACAATGGGTTACTTAATCTGTCTTTAAAATAGACATTGGCTATGTTGCTTATTTCAAAGAAGCTTGCAGATTAGAAGGAAACAACCATTTAGCATACAAAATAACTGATCTATTAATACTGGAAGTTTTATGTACTCAGAGAAGTTAGTTTACAGCATTAATGGGAGGTAACTCGGAACTATGTCTCCATAAAAGCTTTGATACTGTTTTTGGGATACAAGTATCTGATGCAATGTTACATGCATGTGAAGTTATGCAAGTGACAGAAAAAGTTATAAATGTAGAGCACAGCTCAGGTTTATTAGGAATAGTTAAAGAACATCAAGAAGAAGGGCAGGATGAATAGAAACCATTCCTCTGGCTTCAGTTTCTGTGATGGGCAATTCATTCATCTGCATCATTAGTATGTTTTGTCTTCTTAGTTTATAGAATTGTACCTGTGCTTTCGATACCCATTGTGTTTTAGAAATGGTTTTCAGTTTAACAATGCTTTATAAGATAGAATCAGAATCAGAATCAGGCTTAATATCATTGGCATAAGTCATGAAATTTGTTGTTATGCGGCAGGAGTACAGTGCAATACGTTATAATAAAAACTGTAAATTACAGTAAGTAAAAGGGAAATCAAATAAGAAATCTAAAAAGACAAAAAAATATTGTGAGGTAGTGTTCATGGGTTCAATGTTCATTCAGCAATCCAATGGTAGAGGGGAAGAAGCTGTTCCTGAATCACTGAATGTGTGCCTTCAGGCTCATCAACTTCCACCCTGATGGCTGCAATAAGAAGAGAGCATGTCCTGGGTGATAGGGATCCTTAAAGATGAATGCCGCCTTTTTGAGGCATCATTCCTTGAAGATGTCCTTTATGCTGGGGAGGCTAAGCCCATGTTGGAGCTGACTGAGTTTACAACTTTCCACAGCTTATTTTGAACCTATGTAGTCGCACCCCCCCATACTAAACAGCAGCCAGTCAGAATGGTCTCCAGAGTATTTCTGTTGAAATTTGAGAGTGTCTTTAGTGACATACCAAATCTCCTCAAATTCTTGATGAAATATAGCTGTTATCATTACTTCTTTGTAACTGCATTAATATGTGGGGCCCAGGATAGATCCTTAGCGATGTTGACACCCAGCAACTTGAAATTGCTCACCTTTTCCACTTTTGATTCCTCGATGAGAAGTGGTGTGTGTTGCCACGTCTTACCCTTTCTGAATGTAATGCGCTGTAAGGTTCCACTGTTAATGTAATGGCCTCTCTATAATGTTTCACTGCTAAGGTAATGGTTTCTCTGTAGTAGCAATATTTGGACTATGACTAGAGATAATGGGGGCTTTGGAATGTATGCTAGCCAATGAGAGGGATATTGTTCTTTCTTGTGGGTCTGGGAGCAGGGATTTTGCGGTCTTTTGTCGGCGAGTGATGAAGAGGGAAGACACGAGTGGATAGACTTGGTAGACCACAGGATGCAGTGGACTAGCAGCAAGGTTCCAAAGATCAGCAATGCTCAGCGGAGATCAATGGGGAACGACTGGCTGAATTTGTGAGCTCTAACGTGCACGTCAGACTGAATCATTAAAATGGGCCCTTTTTCTTTTTGCTTTCTTTACTAACCCCATAGTCAGATTAAGATTCATAAAGTTCAATTGTTTAATTGCATATGTGTGTTAGAGGTTTCTTTTTTTTATGTCACTGCGTAGTCTAATTAAAATGGTTTCTTTGCTATGTCATAATTGAAAGGGCGTCTTTGTTATATTAATGGCTGAGAAAGTCCTTCCCACTCGCAGTTTGTTTTGGATTATCTGTTGATATGAGGATGAATGAACCAGTGGCAATAGTTGTTATGCTTTTGGTGTATCTGAAGATATTGTATGCGGGGGTTTTGGGGAAGATGGCGGGGAGAAAGAGAGAGACAGAGGATAGACCAGGTGCTGTGAGTCCACTAACGGGGTTGGACCCCAAGTGGGGCGTTCAGCGAGGAGAGTAGATGGAGATGGACTCGTGTGGAGTGTCTGGTCAACCACCGTTGTTGGTCCAAGGCGGCCAGTCAAGGTGGTCCGAGGGGGTCGCAGGATGAAGAAGAAGGGTCCTGAGATTTATCTGTTTGTGCACGAAGAGATTGAACTTTGTTAAGTGTGGTACCTTTTATTTTCCTTTTATATTTTATTCTCTATTAATTATATAGTTCCAGTAATATCTATAAACTGTAAATCATTTAATCGTATCTGGTGTATTGTCTGTTATTTGGGTGGGGTGGGGTACATCACACAGCATCCACTCAAACTTATTACCCAGTTTGGAGGGGCCGAGGGCTGTTTCCCTAGATGACAGCAAGCTGAGCGACCCTGAGGCTGGCCAGGAGGGCTACCTGTATATTGTCTGATATTTTGTGGTTTGGATTTGTAACCGAGCAACGTATCACGCAACATCCACACAAGCAAGACTTCTCAGTTTGGCTGGGTCAGAGGCTGTCTTCCCCTAGACAAACACATGCTGGTCAAACCTAAGGATTGCACCCTGCCCCCCCATACAAAACAGCAGCCAGTTAGAATGGTCTCCAGAGTATATCTGTTGAAATTTGTGAGTGCCTTTGGTGACATACAAAATGTCCTCAAATGCTTAATGAAATATAGCTGTTGTCATGACTTCTTTATGACTGCATTGACATGTGGGGCCCAGGATAAATCCTCAGAGATATTGACACCCAGCAACTTGAAATTGCTCACCCTTTCCACTTCTGATCCTTCGATGAGAAGTGGTGTGTGTTCCCATGTCTTACTATTTCTGAAGTCTACGATCAATTCTTTGGTTTTACTGACATTGAATGCAAGGTTGTTGTTGTGACACCACTCAACTAGGTGATTTATATCACTCCTGTATGCCTTCTTGCCACAGTCCTCTAAGTGTTAAATGTGTTTTAAGAACATTGTTTGGATTTAAACATGTATCACTGAAAATAAATGAACTGTGTCTAAACTACTCTGTTAGCTTTGTTTTCTCCTTGGTATGGAGGGGGACCCACAACTCAAATAGTGGATATGGGTAGCTAAAACTCACCATGGAGAATAAACAGGGAAGTAAGCTAGTCTTTGAACATTGGGCAGTTATAGTATTGTATAATCTCTCTTTAGTGACGGTATTCATGTCTGTTTATGGTCTACGTTTGAGTTTAGAACTTCGCAATCAGCAAACCCAATATCATCACATTATTCTGTTCTTCTCGAAAACTGTACTTTTGCCTTATTTTCATCCTGTCCTTTCTTGCCTGTCTTTATTCCTTTGGCTTTTGTTTCTCTTTCATGTCCGTTGCTTCTATTACTTCTAGTTGAATCACAAACAAAAGAAAATCTGCAGACGCTGGAAATCCAAGCAACACACACAAAATGCTGGATGACTGCAGCGGGCCAGGCAATGTTTATGAAAAAGTATTATGGAAAATTATTTGACATTTCAGGCTGACACCCTTCTTCAGTACTGGAGGAAAAAGATGAAAATTCAGAGTAAGGCGGTGCGGGGAATGGAGGAAGAAATAGAAAATAGAAGGTAGTAGGTGATAGTTGAAACTGGGAGAGGGGAAAGGGAGAAGAAAAGAGATGGAAAGTTGATTGGTGAAAGAGATAAAGGGCTGGAGAAGAGAACTGTCTGATGATCATGGAAGAAAAGAAAGGGGGAGGAGCACCAGAGGGAGGTGGTGAGCAGGTAAAGAGATAAAATAAGAGAGGGAAATGGAAATGGGAAATGCAAAAGGTGAGTGGTGGGTAGCGGGGGGGACATTACCAGAAGTTCGAGAAATTGATGTTCATGCCATCAGGTTGGAGGCTACCCAGATGGAATATAAGATGTTGATCCTCCAATCTAAGTATGGCCTCATCGCTGCAGTAGTGGAGACCATGGACTGACATGCCGGAATGGGAATGGGAAGTGGAATTAAAATGGGTGGCCACTGGGAGATCCTCCTTTTTCTGGTGGATGGTGCTCAGCAAAGCGGTCTCCCAATCTCTGTCTCGGCGATATACAGGAGGCCACACCTGGAGCACCGGACACAGTAAATGACCCCAACAGAGTCACAGGTGAAGTGTCACCTCACCGGGAAGGACTGTTTAGGGCCCTGAATGGTAGAGAGAGAGGAGGTGTAGGGGCAGCTTTTGCCCTTGTTCTGCTTGCAAGGATCAGTGCCAGGAGGGAGATCAGTGGGGAAAGATGAATGGACAAGGGAGTCGCACAGGGAGCAATCCCTGCTGAAAACAGAAAGGGAAGGATGTGCTTGGTGGTGGGATCCTGTTGGAGATGGCGGAAGTTACCAGACAATTATGTGCAGGACACAAAGGCTAGTGGGGTGGTAGGTGAGGACAAGAGGGACCTTATCCCTGGTAAGGTGGCAGGAAGATTGGGTAAGGGCAGATGTACACAAAATGGAAGGGATGCAGGTGAGGGCGGTGTTGATGGTGGAGGAAGGGCAGCCCTTTCTTTGAAGAAGGAGGACATTGTCTATCTTTTTATTTGTTTCTATGATTGTGATCAGTGGGAACCATCAGTAAAAGAAATCACGCCATTGGATCGGGCAGAGAGACCAGTTTTGATGTTCTGACAGGAACTCAAGTGGATCTTACAAGTATATGTGAAGATTAGAGCCAGTATCATGGCCAGAATTAATCCAGGTTATCTTTTCTTCAATCCATTTAGCATGTTCCACTATCATGAACAACTATCTGCAAAGATTTTAGCATGATCCAGACTGCTAGTGAAGGAAAAAACTCAGCATTGTTTGATCCAGGGCCACCATCACAGTAATTTTGGATCAAAAGTAAATACTTCCTTTATTCCACTTACATTAATCTGGACTGGAATCAGAGAAGGCAGACAGAAACTGCAGAACAGACTGATGTTCTGTTGTGGCAGATGGAATTTAAAACAAATAAATATAAAGCGTTTCCACAAAGGAAATAGATAGCATTAATGCTTCATTGACTATGTGTAACTGAAGATAAAATGGAATGAACATCTAGGATTCTCATTCAACTTAACTCTCAAGACATGATAATAATGGTTATCCCTTATAAGCAGGAGCAGACACACCACTTTTGATTGAGGCTTGCAATTTGCAGACTCTTTGCTTAGTTACATGAACACATCCAGTAACATGTTTCCCAGTGAGGGTCCAATGTTGTGAATAGTTACTTCAGTTCCGTGTAACTTGTATTGAAAACCAGTATGCATTTTTGAAGAAGAGTTGCATTGTGACTGTGATAGGCTATGGAAGTTATTGTGGAAAAACCATGTGAAGGAATTTGAGGACAAAGACTGGAAGAAGACCAGGAGGTGGCCTATCCTGGGGTTGGAGATCTGTTTGGGTAAATGAGTGAGTGTGTATGTGGAATGGGAAAAGAGTTAATTTGTGTTGGTTTCTTGCTTTGCTTTAGCTGCTTGTGTTGTTCTGCGGAAAGTTGTGGGCATGCTATGTTGGTGCTGGAAATAGTTGTGAACCTTTCAGCCTTCTCTCAGCACATCCTTGGGTATGCTGTTTGTTTCAATGTAGGTGTGATAAATAAACCTGAATCTGATTCAAGGCTCTGTGAATATGACATCTATACTGGTGGTCTTTGTGAAGGAGACTGAATGGAAGAGGGATACATTCCATCAGATTGAAACCAGGATGAAGTCCAGAGTTGAAGGGAGTGCAATAGGAAGGGACTAAAATGGAAATTAATGCTAGTAGTCAAGCACTATGGATCAGTTTGTTATGGTGCAGGAAGATCAATGTATTCATATCAGAAGTCAAGGTCAGTGAATGAGCCTTCAAATGGAAAACTTCATGATCTGCACCATTAGCTTCATGTATCACACCCAGACCAATCACCCCACCCCATACTCCTAGCCATCAATCTCTATCACATAGAGATCTGTCATTATTTGCTCCATTGCATTTTCATACTTGAGGCATTGCTGCAGACTCCCTGTTTGCATTTCACAACTTGTAAATAATGCAGGCATGAAGACAGACCTTCTGCAGTCTTGCCATCTGGATATCACAAGATTACCTGCTGTCACAAGAGAAAAACTACATGAGGCAAGGCACATGTTATTCTTTCCAACTTTGAAGTGGTGGAAAATCTCTTTGTACACTCCTTGAGGAATCATTTACTTTGCTTAGTGAATGGTATTTCCAATACGCCCATTTACCAGCATTCAAAATGGCTTTGAAAGCATCAAGATATCATTTAAGATTGGTGCTTTGCTGAGTTTCTATCCTTTGAGGTGGTAAAGGTCAGTGGAAGTCCTCAATCTTTGCTCTAGATGACAGCATTCATGAGTCCACCTCTACTCTAACAGTTGCCTGTCAGCCAATCAGGCCAGAATGTTGACATAAATGCTGATAATGTGCATTGTAAAACCAGGATTTTGAATTCAAGCCAACTTGAGGTCAATCTGAAAAACATTATTCAGTCTTACCAATTGCATACCACAAGTCTTCTACCTGCTATGCTGCACAACGGAAGAACTACATGAGACAAGGCATATACACAGTACTCACTGAAAAAAGATGCAAGGACAATAGGTCAAAATTTAAAAGTAATTTGAAATATTGTTGTATACATCATTGTGGTATAAATGGTCAACAACAAATAGAAGGCTTGGGACTGTGACCAAATGGGAAATTGGGAAAATCTGCTGATATGACATTTGGTTAAGTTGTTCAGGAAACATTAGGTTAACATTGGAATTAGAAACATCAATCACCAAGAAAGTTAATATGATTAATCAAGCAGTGTACAAAATGAGTCAATGAGTCATTGTACGTATATTTGTTTCTGATGTGACGACAAACCAAGTTATCAGAAGATCGATGCTGATGAGAGAGATAAGAGAGACAATGGAGAAACATTCAAAATGCTAATAATAGTGAAGAGAGAGATTAACAAGAAAGAAACACACTTCAGAATATTGACAGATCGGTTGCTTTGAACCTGAACTGTTTGAAGTTTGATGGACAGGCGATACCCCAGCAGGGGGATAAAAAGAACAGGTTCGCTAAGGCACGACACACACCATGAGATCACGAGATAACGAGACCCTGGAAGAGAGGTGTGCCCCCACAAGTTGGTGAGAGTTTGGAGGTCTGATCGCGGGAGCCGACCATAGACGCACCGGGTAAAAAGGTACGATCGGCGGGAACCTGGTGTGTGTGTCCTCCCTTGCCTGGGTGCCGGGTTCACCGTGGAAGAACGGTTGTATCCAAAGTGGAGGGGTCACAGTCGGTGACCACAGAAGAAATAAAAAGGTCCTCCCGAAAGCCAACTGCAAAGAACATCAAAGGTCTGCTGAATCAGATTTGCATATCTCTATCTCTCTCTCTGCAACGGCACAACAGCGATTACTGCGAACTGTACTAAGCTGAACTGAACTCTGCATAACTTAAGACCGATCATTTTACCCCTAGACTGCGATAGACCTTGATTGATTTCTATTACCCTAGTTCTGTTTACATGTGTGTTTTATCATTGCTAACCTGTTGCATTTATATCCTTACGATTAGAGTACTGTGTTACTTATTTCTTTAATAAAACTTTATTAGTTTATGTTAAACCAGACTCCAATTAAGTTGTCCATTTCTGCTGGTTTGGCAACCCAGTTACGGGGTACGTAACACTGAGAGGCAAGTTCACATTGCCTTTTGCCCAATAGAAACTCCTTGCTATGCTACAGTGCAGTGAATACAGCTGCTACAGCAAACAACAATAGAACTCATTACTGTCTTGTCAAATGGATGAAGCTGCCATTCTCTGAACTGTAAGCCAAAAACTGTATCTACTAGAAGTGCAATATAAGAGGCGAGCAGTATCTGTGGAGAGGATAGAGTGAATATTTACATCTTGTTCAAAGGTTAGTTAATAGAAACATTCATTCTGTTTCTCGCTCCACAGATACAGCCTGATCTGTTAAGTATTTCTAGTATTTTTGTTTCCTGCTTCTAGCTTTATTTATTTAATGTTGTGCTTCTTTCTGAGTGAGCATGTCAGTCTGTGATGATTGATTCATGTTTTTCTGCTTGCTATAGGAAATTTAAAAAGCATTTCATAACCCATGGGTGAAATAGACTCTTAAAATATCGAAAACTATTATAAAAGAATATAAACTAGAGAGAGATATTGCAATTCTTAAATGGTGTGCATATGACTCCAATTTTACACCAAATAAACTGGATGCTAGATTTAAGGACTGGACAGCTAAAGGAATAACAGTTCTTTGCAATATAATGAAAGAAGGAATACTGTTCGGTTTTGAAATGCTTAAAGAGAAACACATCAGAAAAATAAAACTTTTATCGGTATTTACAGATGCGACAGTATGTTAATAGGATGGTTAAAAATGTAACCAAGGCAATTACATGTTTGATAGAGCTATTTAGAAAAGCACATAATTCAGATAACGGTAGTAGAATCATTTCAAGCGTGTATAAGGGTTTGTCAAATCTTAAAACACATTCGACTTCATACATTAAAACAAAATGGGTGAAGGAAGAAGGGATAATTATATCTGAGGAAGAATGGACAATAATATGGAGGTATCAATGGAAGTGTACCAGTTCACAGAAATTGAGGGAGTTTGGATGGAAAAACTTGATAAAATATTTTATTACACCCTCTCAGAAATCCCATTATGATTGTAACCTCCCTGTTTGCTGGAGAAATTGTGGAAATCAAAATACAAACCGTTATCATATTTTCTAGGAATGCCCCGTTATCAAAGACTATTGGAGTGGAATACACAATGCCGTACAAGACATCTTTAAATGTGAAATACCCTTAGAAAATAAGACCATATATATTGAGTATATACCTGAAGAATGGTTGAAAAGAGATAAATTTTTAATGAATATACTGCTGGTGGCTGGTAAAAACACTCTTACCAGGAAATGGTTATCACAGGAGAGCCCAACTTTAAATGCATGGATGGAAATTACAATGGACATTTACAAAATAGAGAAGATAACAGCATCTGTTAATCATAAGTTGGGACAATTTGATTCATACTGGGAAAATGGTTTAACTATGTAACACCTCATAGGCCTGATTTTATTCTCACAAATCAACGAATATGCTGTAAAAAGAAGATCACTCCCTACTTGTATATAGTTTTCTCCTTTTGCTTGTTCTTTCTCTCCTCTCTTTTCTATAAGTGTATACCTCAGATAAATATTATGTGGAGATTTGTGACTTATATGACTATATGATATACGTGTACAATATCTGAAATACATCTTACGGAAATTTTTGTTTGATGATGAACTTCAATAAAAAATATATTATAAAAAAAAATCATTTCAAAGACCTGAAGGTGACTGATAGGTTGATCTTTTCTTAAACGTTTGCCTTCCTTTGATGGCAAAATTAGAACTGATCATTTTATAACTGTTCCCCTTTGCAACACCAGAACAAAAATGAAATACATAAGAGTTAATTGTAAAACTGAAAATCAACACAGAATAGGTCTACATTTACATTTCAGTCTTCCTTCAGCAAAATTCCTTCTAGATGAGTTTAAAATCAAATTTGTCATATGGAATCATTGTCAAACTGTGCATCTTTTCTTAATGGATTGATTAAAAATAAAAGAGCTGGTATCAATAAAGTAAACAACCTCATCTGTCATAAGAGAAAATTATTAGCTTAAACTTATTTTATATTTTCTCGTAAAATACTTCTTTTATATGTAGATGTTTAAAACACTTTTAAAATGCTCTTGAATATAATCAATCACTGTTGGACACTCTATTTAAAAAAAATAACAGGATTCAACAATAATTTAATTGATGCAGATCAACTGCCTTTCATTTTTGATATCTTTATCCTTGTCCATAATTCTCAAAGTTTAGAGGTTTGTTATTTTGTTGTATTTTTCCACAAAGATGAGAATGGGGATCAACAAATTATCTTTTAACTCTATGTATCTGAAAGAGGGAATAATACTTATTTTATAAAAATGATTGATTTAGCACAATGACCAATTTAACAATGTTTGACCGTTCATCACGTAAGTTGTATTCTTTATTTTATTCATTATTTAAAACAATTATAGGAGATATGATAGCTATTTACTTTAACAAATAGACATCTAATTTTCTTTCTGCTACCAGCATTTAATAGAGGCGTTACAGAAAGTTATTAATGCAGGTTTACCCATGAAAATTATTTCTTCATTCATTTTAAATTACATAGTTATGCACTGCTTAGACAATGAAATTGTCATGCAGTCTCACAAAAATTGCTTTTAACATAATAGATTCCTTTTTATGATTTGCATAATTAAAGCACTACATTTCATAGTGGAAGTGAGCAGTGTGTGAGTGAAACCTTACTACAGTTCGACATTCATCCCATGCCATGGTCTGTATAGCAGTGAATAAATTGAGTTAAGCTTGAGGTCATATGGCAGTAATAATTTCAAAAATCAATAGATCCACCCTAATTCATCCACACAACCAATGTACACAATTCTATCGGGGAACTTCCATACTATTTTAATAATTCAAAGGCTCATCCCCATCATGTTTACTGGAAGTCTATCTCAAGTGTGGATCCTTCTGTATGACAACAAATCCCCTGTTACTAGTTCTAAGGCTGTTGAGGTTATTATTTTTAATATTGACCTTGAAGCTCCAAAATAGTGAATGTTCACAAAAATCATTGGTAGAGTGGATTCACAGGGAATATCATTTTGGCGAAGATGTTGACATATGTCCCGTGAACAATCACCAGATATATGTACAGCAAGACAGCATAAATGAAATTTGTAATTTTCTCACCTATTTTCCACATCTCTCTACCACTGATTAAAATATACTTGAGGGAGAAAACAGGAAGAGAAATACCCAAATCTGCTAGAGAATTGTAATTGTGAAAAATAAAGGATTACATAGTAGAAAAGAAACCAAAAGGAAGATGCTTTAATTAAATGTTTGGTGTATATATTTTACAACCTGCAGGATTGATTTTTTTTTTGCTTCCTTTCTTTGGTCAGAGAGATTGATCATCAATATATTAATAATTATGACATCATTAAAAGGTTGCTTACACTTTAAATGCCACCCCTGATCTACTGCAGCAAATGCAAATGACTAAAGCAAGTCCAGTAAGTTAAATCAATCTGGAAGGTATGCTGTAATTTTTGCTGGTCATATAAATCAACAGGATTTTTTTCAGGTTATCATAATGTAAAAGAACATTACTTTTTTGTTATCATTGAAATTTTCCTGACTAACAAATACTGTATATCCCTTTCGGATTGGTGAAAGGACAAACCATAGAGGACAGAATGGTTCAGTTGTTTTCAGAACAAATAACAGAATGGGGAAAAAAACGTAATCTTAATAGCCTTGACTGTAGAATAATTGTTGGTGTCAGATGGGGTGGTTTGAGTGCCTCAGAAACTGCTGATCTCCTGGGATTTTCACACACAACATTCTCCAGAGTTTACAGAGAATGGTGTGATAAAGAAAAACATCCAGTGGTCAGCTGTTCTGAGATTTAAAAAAACTACGTTAATGAGCGAGGTCGGAGGAGAGTGGCCAGACTGGTTCACGCTCACAGTTATTGAAATAACCACACTTTAAAACAGTAGTGTGCAGAAGAACAGCTCTGAACTCACAACATGTTGAAACACAAAACTACTGCAGCAGAAGACTCCAAACATACATTCAGTGGCCACTTTATTAGGGAACCACCTGCAAGTTCATACATCCTGGTGCCAACATATTATTTCCCCAATATTCAGCAGAACAACACAAGCAACAACAGAATGACAGCAGCAAAGCAACAACAACAAAACAAGCCCCTTTACTTCCTCCCAATCACACACACAGACACTCTTCCAAACCTAGGACAGCGTCTGTTCTCCATGTTAGGGGCAGCTGAAACTAAAACTTGGCTAAAGGTACGAAAAGCAATACGCTTTTGCTTCAGAAATAGGGAGATGTCTATGGAACAGAGCGATATGGGGATTGCCAGGACAAGCCTGGAGCAAGCACTGGGCATGACAGGAAGTGAACCACTTATGGTGCACTGCTGAGTAGATGGACAGGCACCGGGAAACAGTAAAAAAACACTGCCAACATTCAAAGTAGCCCAGCAACACCACGGGCTGCAACTGCTGCAAGGGTTTCTCAGGGAAGCAGTTCACTTACAACTGAGACCACTCAAGTGATTAAGAGAAGAAAAACATGTATGAAATTATCATTAGAAGTAAACACATTCATAATGTTTGATATTACTGAGTAACAGAATTTGAGACTGATATGACTGGATTTAGGGACAAACTTCATCAACAGTTTATAGCGCAATGGCCTTCCATGCAAATAAATGCACAATGAGTAGCAGATCAATGTAGAGTGACAGTAAAAAATAACTTAATCCCTATTGGCCTGATAAACCAAATTAAACATGAAGTTTCACAAAAGCTAGAAAGAAACTAGCCTAAAGAAAACGACAATAAAACACAAGAAAATAATGAAGATACAACCCGCTGAAGCATCAACAACAATACAATTATTTCAAATGCTTCACAATCAGACACTAACACAGATCCAGAGCATCTGCAGAGTCAGATGACAAAGCTGAATTTACAGGCAAAATTATCCTAATATTTAGCACCACACTAACAAAATATGTGGGCATTGACCCAACAAGAAGAACCTGCATACCAAAATAAAATACATCATCAAAATTCACAAAAGTTGTTAATACTCTCAACAATATTATATTACCACATAATTTAGGAACACTTCAAACATTTGAAGAACTACAAACAATAATGCACTGCGCAACATTAATGGCAGTGCTGTGCAATGGCTCCAAAAATGGAGACATTCATTAATAGAAACTCAAAACTGAGTGATGCGATGAAAACACTGAAATGTCAGAAGAGATTAAAAAAAAACAAAATTGAAACCTTAGAGCAGGAATAGCACACCTAATGGAGTATATAAAAAAAAGATTACCCAAGCAAGAAAGTTAAGAGAGAAGCTAATTAAATAGTAAGGAAACATAAACTGCATACAAAATATGAACAGCCTAACAAAAGCACCGTAGAGTTTATGAATAGATTAAAACAAAACATACATACAAAGCAAGACTGAATAGATACATGAAAAGCACCAGGCGAAGAAAATACAATTATCAGTTCAGAAACAATGAAAAATGCATATATAGAACACTGAAATTAAATTGAATGCAACAAAATATCACCAACCCCAGCACATAATTACCAACAAACATAGAGATAATGAACTTTTGGTCTAAAATCTGGTCAAACAGGTGATGCACAATCAAAAAGCATGCTGGATTAGGGAGGAAAAAGAACGCACACTCACGATTGAAGAAACGCAAATACCTGAAGTTACAATGAACATGCTGAAAGAAGTTATAAAAATTACCTGCTGTAATATGAGCATAATTAAAAGTAAGGTAATACTAATTAAGATAATGGGCCGTGGGGGGTTCTACTTCCATTCTTTTAACTTCCAGTGGGCTTTGTATATAGCGTGCCTGCCATGCCGTATGGGTTGTGAAAAGCCTCTGTATATACATAACAGTTTTGAAGTTTGAGATAAAGTTGTTTCTTTGGCATGAAGTTGTTGAGTGTGCCTTTTTTAAAGTAGAAGTTACTACATATTTTTGGCGACAAGGTGAACTGGCTTTGTGAACATATCGGCACGTTTTTCGAACGGGAGCTTTGCGTTTCAGATGGCTATGTTTGGAACTATCAGTGAATTTCTGGAAGGAAACAAGGACTGGACGGAGTATGAGGAAAGATTGAGACACTTTTTCTGTGCTAATGAAATTACTGAGGAGGCTACGAAGCACTCTATTCTCCTGAGTGTGTGTGGGGAGCAAAGACTTACTAGCCTAATAAGGAATTTAGCCGCACTGTGGAAACTGGGGGATATTCCATATGATGAACTGGTCAGGCTCGTGGGGAACCACTACAATCCGAAACCTTCTGTGATAGTCCTACGGTGTCACTTTTACAGCTGTTTCAGGAAGCCAGGTCAGTCTGTGGCCAATTTTGTGGCCGAGCTTCAGCAGTTGTCGGAGCATTGTGATTTTGGAGCGGTGTTGGAAGACATGCTCCGTGATAGATTGGTATGCGGCATTAATAATGACGACATACAACGCCGCCTGTAGGGGAAACCCCACCACTGACTTTCAAGAAAGCCTTAGAGATTGCCGAAGGCATGGAGATGGCTGCTAATACTGTCAAAGATATTCAGAAAGGACATGGGGATTCGCAGTCAGCGGCAGTGCACCAAGTCAGGAGGGACACTGGTAAACAGTGGGTGGAATGTTTCCGGTGTGGAGGGACGCACTATGCAAATAATTGCAAACTCAAAGACACTGTCTGCCATGCTTGTAGCCAAAAGGGACATTTAGCTAAAACGTGTAGAAGTTCAAAGGGTAAGATTAAGCCTGGGCGGGGGAAAGCTCAACAGGGTCAGGCAGCCACACACCATCGAGAAGAAGCAGATGAAGAGGCAGCGTGTGCCTACAACATGTTTGCAGTGGAAACAGATGAGGAACCACCTGAACCATATTCTGCCGCAGTCACTGTCAGGGGAAAAAACATTAAGTTTGAGATTGATTCAGGGGCTACTGCATCAGTCATTAGTGAGGAGACCTACAGGAGGACATGGGGGTCCAACCTGCCTCCCATTAGACCATCAAAGCTCAAACTTAAGACCTATACGGGACAGCCCATACCTCAGTTAGGGGTGATATATGTGGACATTTCAGCCGGGGGTCAGAAGGTTGAAGCCAAGCCAAGAAGGTGATAGCAGTTACTTGGAAATCGGATTCATATTTAAGTATGGACCATTGGAATAATGACATTTCTAGTTGTATTCCACTCGAAAAAATTACTTATAATTTAAGAGATAAATATGATACATTTTTGAATATTTGCCGCCATATTTACAAAAGATAGGTTGGCATATTTAGTTGCTCCAATGATAAAGATGTTGGTCCCTTGGGGAAAGTAATAAATAAATATACTAAATTTATTTTGAATCCCATGGAGCATGTGGAAACTTTCCAATATCCAGGCAGTTCTTCTGTCTTCTTTGTTTTTCAGGTAGGGGTATATATCGGGGGGAAGGGTTAAGGGGAGGGGGGAGGGTAGATATTATCATTCTATGTAATCATTTCGAAATCTCAATAAAAATTATATTTAAAAAAAAGAAGGCTGAAGCCAGGCTAGTGATAGCTAAGGGCAGGGGGCCCAGTCTTTGGGGTCGCGACTGGCTTCACAAAATCCGGCTAAACTGGCATGAAATTAAGTATGCACACACGACGGAGGACATTCTGCAGTGGTACAGTGACGTTTTCAGGGACGAGCTGAGCACACTGAAGGGTGTGACAGTGAAACTCCATGTCGACCCTGAGGCTACACCACGTCTTTTTAAGCCCAGGTCGGTGCCCTATGCCATGAAAGGCAAAGTCGAGGAGGAGCTGGAACATCTACCATGGCTGGGCATTATGAACCCATTCAGTTTTCAAGGTCAGCGGCTCCCATTGTTCCAGTTTTGAAGGCAGACAAAATGGTGAGGATATGTGGGGATTATAAGCTTACAGTGAATCAGGTCTCTAGGCTGGAGGAGTACCCATTGCCACAGGTGGATGACCTGTTTGCGACCCTGTCAGGGGGTAAGCTGTTCACAAAGCTGGACATGAGCCACGCCTTCCAACAGCTGCTGCTCGACGAGGATTCAAAGGAGTACGTCACAATTAATATGCACAAGGGATTATTCAAGTACAATTGCCTGGTGTTTGGAGTGGCATGCAGTCCTGCCATTTTCCAAAGGACAATGGACACTCTGCTGCAGGGGATTCTGCATGTAGCAGTGTACCTTGATGATATTTTGATCATGAGGGCTATGGAGGTGTAGCATCTGGCTAATTTAGAACGGGTGCTGAAGAGGCTCTCAGATGCAGGGCTGCGGTTGAAATGCGGAAAATGTGTGTTCCTGTGTGACTTACCTGGGACACAAGATCACAGTTAAGGGGCTTTTTCCTGTGTAGGACAAAGTGAGAGCTATTAAGGAGGCCCCAAGCCCTAAGACCGTCATGGAACTCAGATCATTTTTGGGCATGATGAATTATTATGGCAAGTTTCTTCCTGACCTCTCAAGGGTTTTGACCCCACTGTATAAGCTGCTTCACAATGACACAAAGTGGCAGTGGGGTGAAGAGCAGGAGAAAGCTTTCAAGGAAGTGGAAGAACTCTTCCACTCAGCGAAGCTGCTTGTTCACTATGACCCAGACAAGGAGATCACCCTTGCATGCAATGCCTCGCCCTATGGAGTCAGGACGGTTCTCTCTCATGTAATGGAGGACTTTTTAGAGAAGCCTATTTGTTTTGCTTCATGTAACCTGACAGCTGCTGAGAAGGGATATTCACAGCTAGACAAAGAAGGTCTGGCCATTGTTTTTGCGGTCAAACGCTCTCATCAGTACCTTTATGGATACGTATTTACAATTTATACGGACCATAAACCACTGATGAGACTGTTCAGTGAGACTAGATACATCCCCCCGCTAGCCTCAGCCAGGATACAGCATTGGGCTCTTACATTGTCAGCTTACCGGTATACTATAGTGTACAGAGCGGGTGGGAATAATGCAAATGCTGATGCCCTGAGTCGACTACTTTTACCTGAAACACCTGTTACTACATATGTGCCTCCAGAGACTGTTTTCATTGGAGAGGCTGTCAGAGTCACCTGTAAAGGTGACCCAGATCAAGCAATGGACAGAGAGGGACCCAGTCCTGTCCCAAGTCAAGATTTTCCTTTTGCAAGGTTGGCCCAGAGTTGTGGAAGGAGAGGAACTGAGGCCTTATGCCAAACGCAAGACAGAACTCAGCCTGCAGGATGGCTGCATTTTCTAGGGGGGGGGTGAGGGTCATTGTGCCTCCCCTTGGCCATTCATAGATTGTGGAAGAAATTCATGAGACTCACCCAGGAGTGTTTTGAATGAAAAGCCGTGCAAGGTCCTATGTTTGGCGGCCAAGAATGGATCAGGATCTGGAGAACAAAGTAAAATCATGCACGCAATGTCTGACTAATCAGAATATGCCACCACCAGCTCCTTTGCACCCATGGGAGTGGCCAGACCACCCCTGGTCTAGGCTACATTTGGACTTTGCTGGCCCTTTTATGGGGCAGATGTTTCTTGTAATGGTAGATGCGCATTCTAAATGGATCGAAGCTCACATCATGAGTAACATCACAGCCCCCTCAACCACAGACAAACTCAGGCAAGTGTTTGCAGTCCACGGGTTGCCTGACACTCTGTCACTGATAATGGCCCGATGTTCACCAGTGAACTGTTCAGTGAGTTCATGCAACAGAATGGCAGTCATCACATTCGGACGGCCCCCTTCCACCCAGCCTCCAATGGTTTGGCTGAGTGGGGTGTTCAGACAGTGAAGGAAGGCTTGAAGCGGATGACAGGGGACTCTCTTAGCATTCGGCTTTCATGTTTCCTGTTTAAATACTGCCTCACACCACAGACTACAACTGCCCGCACACCAGCAGAGATGCTGATGGGGCGTAGGCCCAAGTCAAGATTGGTCCTGCTGCGCCCGGACATGAAGGCAAAAGTGGAGAGAAAGCAGGAAAAGCAGAAGGAGGGACATGATCAACATGCGCGAGAGAGGCAGTTAAAACCGAATGACAATGTCTATGTGAGAAACAATCAGCAATGGCTGTCTGGGGTTATTCTTAAGCAGAGTGGTCCTACTCCTATGTTGTTATGCTGACTGATGTGCGTGCTTTCCGCAGACATCAGGACCCTGTGCGCCTGCATCATGATACAGGTTCAGAGGCAGACAGTTCCATGGAGTTTCCATTTGTGAGACAGACTATGGTGGAAGCATATCCACCAGTGACTTTGCCAGAGAGCGAGACACTGGCAGAGGGGTCGGGCTCCCCTGAAGAGGATGGACATTCTCACGTAGACACACAGACTCCTCTCATGCCCCCAAAACCAGATCCACCCAAAACACCATCACCAGCGGTGCCTGCTGGGTCACCGGGGGTAGTGCACAGATCACAGCGCACTCGTAAACCTCCTGACAGACTGAATCTTTGACAGGCAGTTCTTTTTTTTTTGTTGTTGTTAGATTGAATGTTGAATCCGTCATGTTTTCCAGATGTTTTGTATTGAGAAACTGTTGCTGAGATACTAGTATAAATTTTCAGGGGTACGCTAGTTAACAACACCACTGTTTTTATTTCCTAGTTTTTACATTTGGGGAATGTTGGATTTCAAAGGGGGAGAAGTGTTGTAATGTGAGCATTATTAAAAGAAAGTTAATACTAATTAGGATAACGGGGGGGGGGGTTCTACTTCCATTCTTTTTACTTCTGGTGGGCTTTGTGTATAGTGTGCCTGCCGTGCTGTACGGGTTGTGGAAAACCTCTGTATTAACATAACGGTTTTGAAGTTCAAGATAAAGTTGTTTCTTTGGCATGAAGTTGTCGAGTGTGCCTTTTTCAAAGTAGAAGTTCCTACATTACCTACAACTGGAAATGTACTGTAAGTAATAATACTCATAATCATTGGTATAAAAAATGTACTTGACTTCACCCATACCTTGTAATTTATATCAACAGTTTTCTTAAAAAATCTGAAGATGTCTCCGAATTTTTGACAGACGGTAAAACATGTCAATTACCTAAAGGGGAAATCACAAAATATTCAGCAAAATATTATCCTATTATTTGTTTATAAACTATATATAAAATTGTAACATCACACTTCTCGCAACTAATCACCACTCACTTAGGTAACCGCAATATACATACTGAAGAGCAGAAAGGATGCCATAAGGATATGAAGGGATGGAAAGAACAACTAATAATAGATTCCATAGTTCTAAATCAACCCCAGTGGCAAAGCAGAAATCATTCATGTTGCTAAATTGACTATCAACAGGCATTTGACTCTGTCCCACCCTCATGGTTAATAGAAGTTCTTAATATGTATAAACTACACTGAATACTTGTGAAATTCCTGCAGCATCTGATGAAGCATTGGTGTACTTTAATCAACTTATCCATTAACAAGCAAAAAAGAACAGCCATCATTATCAAAACAAACTGAGACAGTTTCCATGGCGACTCTCTAAGTCCACTATGGTTCTGTCTAGCTTTAAACTTGCTCTCTAATTTACTGAATCAAATGAAAATTGGGTATCAAATCAGAAACAATGAAATGAGCTAACCTTAACACACCTTTTATATATGAATGATTTGAAATTATATGCCCATTCGTCAATTAAGCTTAAGCAATTAATTCAAATAATAGAACTATCTTTGCAAGATATAAACATGAACTTCAAACTGGATAAATGCAGAACATAAAGGTGCAATAGAGCTAATAGAATACAAAACAGAGCAACAGGATAGAATAGAATCCATTGATGATTACGAAACATGTAAGTATCTAAGGTATCAACAAGAAAATATATCATAGTGCGATAAAGGAAAAACGTGTGACACCTACCATGGGGAACTTTGTCGAACACCTCACTAAAATGCATGTATACATCATCCACTACTCTACCTTCACCGATTTGCTTTGTCACATCCTCAAAGAATTTGATCAACCCTGTGTGGCACAGCCTGACTCTAATGAAGCCGTGTTAACTATCTAATCAGCCTATACTTTTCCAAATGCTTATAAATCCTGTTTCTAAGAACCTTTTCCAATAGTTTTCCCACCACTGATATAATACTCACTGATCTATAATTCCCAAGATTATTCCTATTATCTTTCTTGAACAAAGGAATAACATTTGCCACCTGCCAGTGTTCTGATACTAATCCCATGGCCAATGAGGACACAAAGATCATCACCAAAATTACAACAATATATTCTCTCACTTTCCATACTAACTCAGAATTAAAAGTTAAAAATTTGATCCACTCAGTTCTGAAAAGCAAAATTCTAATCTCAAAGGAAAGCTGGCAAACAAATGCTAATAACATATTCATATAATGTCAATAAATTTCCAATGCAAATCTCCCACGGCTTAAGCAATTGCCTGATGACTAGCTCTGAAATGGCACTGGAAGAATTTTTGTAAAATATCAACTGCTTACTGTGTAACTTCAAGCTGAGGCCTGGCACTAGAACAACATCGACAATAACTCAGCATTTAACCACCAAACATAGATATATAATTTTTGATCCAAATCGACAAGCAGAAATAAAATTTGCATCATTTGATATATTATAGCCTATGGATATGAAATACCTGTCAAGGATTAAACTAATTTGCTTAGATCAGTTTAAGACAAATAGCTCTTTGAAATTTACAAGTTGCAGGTCTGCTGTATAATTGTTATGGGCTGTTGATGGAGGCCCCCTCCCCACTGTGATTCTGGCTTATAGCTTGCAGATTAATTAAAGCATTCAAAACAGCAAAGCACTCGTGTTCAACAAAAACAAAATGTTGGATAGATACCATTATAGGTATAATTGATAGCCAATAGTGTGTTGTGTACTGTGCAGCGTTCAGGAACACCAATTAAGCTCAACATTACAGCTTGGAACTCCCTCCCAGCTGGTGAGTATGTACTGAAAAGCAATCTTTGACCCTTTGGATTATTTTTTCACATTTGGTGCAGTTAGATCCAGTAATACCACAGAGTTTCATTATGTGGCACAAACAGTGTGGCATATGTGAAAGGGTAATAAAACTGCTTACTATGATCAACATGACATTACACAGCTATCATGTGATAGCTACTGAACTAAAGCAAGGATTTTATGCCAGTATATTGCCAATAAGTATTTCAGTAGACATAGGACAATTCATTACTAACAATAATCCATACAATGTTTTCTGATCATGCCTATGATTAGTTGATATTTGCAATTTTAATACTAGATTAGTCTTTTAAATAAATTGGCAACCATCATACACAATTTATAATTTCCATAGGTGAATACATTTTTAATATGTGCATGGCAGTCAATTGATCTGATTTGCAGGTGGTTTTATTTAACTGATATCACATTACATGATACCTTACAAGATGAGATTTATTCATGACTGTGAATTGCATTAAAATCACATTCTCCATACAATATTAATAATGTAAACATTTTAAATCCATGATACATCTAGGTAGGTATGAGCTTGAATTCAAAATCAAGCAATGTTTAAAGCAAGCTGTGAATGTTAAAAAAATAGATTTCAAGGTATTAATTTTTGCTGTAAAGCACACTAGTAAATAGATCTAACACCAAACTACATTTTCTGCCTAACTCTCTAATAAAATTTTGATAACATTTTATCCGTCCATTACTTATGGCAGCTATATTGAAAAGTGCGCTCTTCTGAATATCCGAAGCAGACTAGATTCTTGTACAAATATAACAGACTCCTAAAAGCTGTTTAGTATCTAGAGTTGTTGTGCTAATCTTTACTTTCTCCATGCTTATATACTTTCAAGTGTATAAGCGATTCTCTTAAAAAAAGCTTTCACCATCCTTAATTCTTTTGCGTTGACGTTAAAAATTATAACAGCAAAGTATTTCAACAAATTCTTTGCCCTGATTTGAAATTGAGAATTCCTTTCATTCAAGCTAAAAGCGATAAGCTTTTATAATGAATATTTCACTACACCAAGCAATTATCAATTTGGCTCACGAATAGGCTTAACTCTAAAGAAGAGGCGAGAAAACACTTCCTTGGCAATGATAGAGCAATTGAGTGATCATGGCTGAAAAAGTGCAAACTAAGATGACACCTTCCACCAGTCCACAGTTTGCTAAACACCACAGACATCATTGCTCGGTTCCATGGATTCCCAAGAATGAACAAACTCTTCAGCAAAACTACCTTCATCAGTCATCTCTCCCACATCAGATGAATATGACTGGAACCTTCAGGTCAGAATTCTATTGTACAAAATAAATCATGTTCCCATGACTTTCAATAACACCACCATCAACATTCCTCAACTTTCCTCAACATCAACTTTCTAGGATACAATAACAACAAGGCAAAGAATATTTCCCCTTTGCCAAGTGCCTCTCTTCCTGCCCCTCAAGGACTACCTAGTCAGGAGTATGTTACTAAAGCAGACATCAATAGATCCAGGACAATGATCATTGCTGTACTGGGCAATACAATAGTGTACATTTTAGGGTGCATGTCAATTTTTTTGGTCATGTAGTAGAAGGGATGGAAGTAATTGGGCAGCAACTGCATGATTGTATGACTTACTGATTAGTAGGTAACAGAAAGTAGCAGTAAAATGTTTATTTTAAGGATGGAAGGCAGTATATACAATGATAATTGGCAGAGCTTCTGTCAGTACCTCCAGTTGAACTTTGTCTTTTTGTGTGTTTTCCCCTAGCTGTCAGTTGGTGGTTTTGTATTGCCTATGTGCTCCTGTCCCCGCTCCTGCTCTACACTGGTCCCTGTATCGCTGAGTACTCTATTTCTCATCTGTTTCTCATTATTACCTGTATTGCTGCCACCTGTGTCTCATTGTGCTCCACCTATCATCTGCCTCTCTGTTTATTGCTCAGTGTATTTCAGTCCTGTGTTTTCACTTGTTTATTGTCAGATTGAGCCAGTGAATTTTCCTGAGCATTTGTATCTCTACTCTGCCCATGTGAATATTGACTTTACCTGTTTCTGGATTCTAGTTTTCGGATTTCTCTGGATGTTTTGATCTTTGCCTGAACTTTGACGCTGACTTTGTTTGCACCTTGGGATTTGTTACTCAATATCACTGTGTGCACAGTACTGGGTTTGCGATTGGATCTCTGTTCCAGTGTCCTGACAGCTTCATACTATTCTTGATATATATTAATGATATGAACCTGGCTTTACAGGACATAAGAAAAAAATCTCTGAATTTTCAATGCAAGGCTATTGGAAGAGAATGGGAGAGTGGGACCTGCCAAGTATCTTTTGCATAGAATTGACACTAAATTAGTGAGCTGATTAGAGTAAGTGTTTCTGAGTTATAACCTAACTGTGTTTAGTACATGGAATGTTGAACAATACATTATGATGTTTTGCCATACTAATTAAAAGAGTATTCAAATGCGCAACTAAACTTATTTCTTCGGCCAACACAGTTCTGTATCCTTCCATTTCATGAACATTTGTGTGCCTATTTACGAGCCTCTTGAATGTCTCCATTGTATTTGATTTCACCATCACCCCAGGCAGCACATTCCTGGTGTCCACAACTCTGAAAGAAGTTTGCTCCACTCATCTTCTTGAAATGTTCTCAGTGTTAGAAATTTCAGCCCTGGAAAGAAGATACCACTGTCTACTTTATCTATGACTCTCATAATGTCATATTATATGTCTCCCCTCAGCCTCTATTGTACCAGAAAAAGTAACCCAAGATGGTTCAAACTCTCTTATGGCACATGGCCACTAATCCAAGTAGAATCCTGGTAAACTTCTTCTGCATCTACTACAAATCCTTGACATCATTCCTATAATCGAACAGACATAATTGGATACAACAGATGCGCTTAACTAGAGTTTTATAAAGCTACAATAAAACTTGCCAAGTCTTGAACTCAAACAATAAACACAAGCATGTCACATGTTTTCTTATTCACCCTACCTACCTGCGTTGCCACTTTTCAGGGAGCTGTGGTGTTGGACCCCAAGATCCCTCTGCTCGGCATCATTGCCTTGTCACTGATAGTGTAGTCTCCTTTTTACATTTAATTTCCAAAAAGTGCAACACTTCACATTTAAATGGGTAAAACTCCATCTTCCAGTTTTCCACCCTTATCTACAACTGTTCTATATCCTGCTGTAGCATTTATTAGTCTTCTGTGTTATCCACAACATCAGAAATTTCCGTATTGTCTGCAAGCTTAATAACCCACCCATCTATATTTTCACCCAGGTGGTTCCAGTATGGATCCCATCAGGCTCTTGGGACTTATCTACCTTAATATTCTTTAAGAGACCTCACACTAACTCCATCTTTATCTCAAAATGCCCTAGCAAATGAACATGTCCACACAGATCTTCTGTCCTCCACCAATCCTTCTTCTTTAAAGAAAAGTATTCATTTAGAACCTCAGCCACATCCTCTGCCTCCAGGCAAATGTTCCCACTTTTATCCTTCAGTGTAAGGATGCTCACTCCCTGGTTATCCACTTGTTCTTTACGTATAGAATGCCTTGGGATTCTCTTTAATCCTTCTTCGAAAGGACTTTTTATGGATGCTCGTGGCTCTCCTAATTCTCTACTTGAATACATTTCTAGTTTCTTTATATACTCATGGGCTCTATTTGATTTTAGCTTCCTACGACTTATGTATGCTTCCTTTATTCTTTTTGATTAAATTTGCTGCATGTCTTGACATCCAGGATTCTCTTACATTGTTATCATTGTCCTTCCTTCCTACTGGAACATACCTGTCCTATATTCTGTGCAGTTGGTCTTTTAACTCCCTCCACATGTCCAATGTGGATTTGCCAAAAAACAGCTGATCCCAATTAACTCCTCCTAGTTACTGTCTAATGTAATCGGCCCTGCTACAATTTAATACTGTTCTACAAGGTCCATACTTATCCTCATCAATAGCTACCTTAAAATTTAAGGAGGTAGAATCATAGAAAAACCCATAGCACAATACAGGCCCTTCGGCCCACAAAGCTGTCTGAACATGTCCTTACCTTATAAATTACCTTGGGTTACCCATAGCCTTCTACTTTTCTAAGGTCCATGTACTTATCCAGGAGTCTCCTAAAAGACCCTATTATATCCGCCTTCACCACCGCCGCAAGCAACCCATTCCATGCATTGTTCCCTAACAGTTCTCCCACTGAAAGGTCAGTCACCTGGCCGGACACATTGAGCAATACCAGGTACAGTATTTCTCCACCACTGATTGGGCTATCTACATCTCGATTTAGGAAGCACTCCTGGACTTTGCACTATCCAGGCCCTCTTGCACTAAGGGGGTCCTAGACTACGTTAGGGAAGTTGAGGTCACCCACTACAACAAACCTGTGGTTTCTACACATTTCCTTACATATCTCTTCATCCATGTCCCAATGGCAAAAGGTGGGTCTGTAGTATAACCTCAACAGAGTATTGTATCTTCCTTATTTTAGAATTGTATCCATATGCACTCACTGAATAAGCCCGCCATTATGACCTCCCCCTTAGTGCTGCTCTGATATTGCCCCTGTTTAATAGGACAATTCCATCCCTATCTCCCTCCCCCACTTTACCTCTTTTACTAAATTTTCTAAAATATCAAAAACCTTGAACATTAAGTATTCATTCCCGTTCCTATCAGAGATGTGGTTATAGCAACAACATCATAGCTTCATGTACTAGTCTATGCTCTCATTTCATCACCCTTACCCAAAATACTCCCAACATTAAAATACATACACTTCAACCTACCCATCCGATCCTGTCTATTACTTTACTCCTACCTGTTTTTAGTATTCATGGCATCTGCCTTACTCTTAATCCCACCACTTTCTGACCTGGTGCTTTGGTCCCTATCCTTCTGTAAAACCATTTTAAACCCTCCAAGTAGCACTAGCATTGTAGCACTTAATAGTTTCTGAATTTCCAATCTTTTTTTCAGGGAAGGAACACTGACAGAAAGGTAATCACTCCAAGGATTTTACCAGCTTAAGCTTTATGTTAGCACAAGGTTACTGTTATCAAAAATTGAGCCTACATTTTTTATAGACACCATAAGTGTCCTGCTTGGTATCTAGACATTTAATTCAGTTGATAGTGCGAGGTTAAGATGTCAATTTATTTAGAGCTGTACAGCAAGCTTTGGCTTTGTGATAATTATGTTAACAATAGACATAGTTTGTCCCTTTGTGAGCAGAAAATTTGAAATAACTTGATGAGTGGTGACCAACAAATTACATCCCTACAATGGTGGCCAATAATATTAGACCTATTAAAATATCTGTCAGGTTATTGCTCAGCAGATGGGAAGATGTCAGTTGAGGAGAATAGGAGATTGAAAAGACAGATTTATGGAGAGTGAAAAGCAGTTAGTAACAAAAGAGATATATTAATACTGCAAAAGTATATTTAGAAGCAAGCAGGTTTTTAGTCACCACAGAAAGCAAAAGGTTTTGGTCTACTGACAGAAGAGAATTAATTCACTGACTCACATAAAATGTTTATGGAAGGTTGATTGGTAATGCTTTTGTTTTACGGAAACAAAGGGAAAAAGGGAGCTGAGAAAGGTATTATGTGGTTGATGTTCAAAATTAAGTTTCAAAGTTCAAAGGGCACTGGTAGAGTGGGATGGACGAATTGGGGTGTTGCCAGTGATTACAGGCTGGAAGGAAACATGAGAAGAGTTTGACTGGTAGAGGCATATATAGTTCTGTTGCAGACCGACTTCACCATTTTCTTGTAGCTTTGTGTTATTATTTTGAAAACAAAACCTCTATCTACTTTGTGGTCCTGTGTAGGTCCCTTTAAGAACCACTGGCTGATCTGCTGCAGACACAACAAAACTGATAGGTTGTGTATAGTACATGTACCAACTCATTTTGGCCAATTTAGGTACCAGGGTTCAAATACTGGCAGAAAACCATTGTTTACCAAGGAGAGCATGATGATCCAGCTAGCTGAGCTATTGTCTCATAATGCCAGAGACCTAGGTTCAATCCTGAACTTAGATGCTGTTGGTGTGGAGTTTGCACATTTTCTGTATGACACAGGGATTCCTCTTTGTGCTTTAGTTTCTTCACACATCTTTAAGGGCATCAAGAGCCCTGAACATCAAAAGCAAAATCCCTTCCCATGACTGAGCACATGTGCAAGGTGTGCTGCCACAAGAAATCAGTATGCATCATCAAAGACCCGACCCATCCAGCCCATGCTCACTTCTTGCTGCTGCCATCAGGAAGGAGCCTTTGGTCCAGCGTCACCCACCAAGTTCAGGAGCAGTTATTACCCTTCAAGTGTCAGGATCCTGAACTAAAGTGGATAATTTCACTCACTTCAACACTGAAATATTTCACAACTTATGGGCTAATTTTCAAGGATTCTACAACTCATATTCCCAAATGTATTTATTTATTTGTTGTAATTGCACAGTTTGGCTTCTAATGCACATTGGTAGTTTGTCCAACTTCGTTTGTTTGTAGTTTTTTATCGATTCTGTTTTGTTGTATTGGCTTTAAATGCTTGCAAGAAAATGAATCACAGGATAGTATAATGTGAAATATGTGCTTTGATAATAAATTTACTTTTTGAACTTATAACAATTTTTCCCAATGTTGTCCAGGCACCGAAGTTTGCGATTTTTTAGTGCAATAGCTAACACCAGAGCCCTGTCAGATGACCTGGAAAATATTGGGGGAGCAGGGCAGGGGTTAGTAAAATTCCAATAAAGATATCACAAGTCTGGTTTCCACCTTGAATTCTGATGTGAAACCTACCAATTTCCTCCAGCTCCTTCTATGAAACTTTCCACTGTATTATTCCCAACACAGCAGTTCACAAAAATTGAAGCTGTCATGTCAACATTGCACAATGAAAGCAAGTGAAACCTTAAACAAGGGAAGCTGTGGCGATGGGGGCGGCTGAATAGATGAAGAGAGGATATAGAAGGTACAGCATTGAAACAGGTCCTTTGCCGCACCAAGTCCACACCAACCCGTTGACAGCAATCCTAGATTGGAACCCATTAATCCCTTTTTTAAGTCCTCCCACATTCTCTCATAAACAAAGTTCAAAGTGAATTTATTATCATAGTATATATATATATATATATATATATATATATGTCACCGTATACAACTCTGACTCATTTTCTTGCCAGCATACTCAATAAATCCAATAACAATAATAGAATCAATGAAAGACTGCAGCATCTTAGCGTACAAACAATGCACAGAAGGCAACAAAATATAAAAAGTAAAATACAAGAAATACAACTACTACTACCAATAATATACCCATGATCTGAGCAGATTAGATTCTGACAAGGAAACGTCGAATGCCTGGCTCAGTGTTGGAGACCTCTTCCCAGAAACCAATGGTTTCCCTGTGGCAATACAGGACCAAGTGCTTAACACAAAAATGATCAAAAATACATAATAAAAGACCAACAAATTCAAGATGATAAATGTAGAAAATGCCAAGAAAAAACAGAAACAATCCAACACATTACAGGATCCTGTAGCAGTTTAACACAATCTGATTACATACACAGGCACAATCAAGTGCCAAACATCATTCATCAAAATCTTGCTTTAAAATACTAACTCATGAGTGAAATCACATCTTACTATAAATATAAGCCTGATCCAGTTTTAGAGTTAGAATACCACAAATTATACAATGGCTGATCTGTTATTATAGATTGGACAATCCATAATAACCATCTAAATATAATAATAAATGATAAACAAACAAACAAGAACCACTTATTTAATAGATATAGCCATTCCAAACACACATAACTTACAGAAATCAAGGTGAAAAAAATCAGAAATATGCTGAATTAAAAGAAGAAATCCAAAGACTTTAGAACATGAACAAGGTATGCAATGTCCCAGCAGTAACATCTGCAAATGGTGTCATCCCAAAGGCAGTACAAAATTGCATTAAATAATCAGAAATCCACAATGCTAAACTCCACCACAATATAAACACCACTGGTGTCGTCACCCTGACACAGTGGTGTCAAGAAAACAATCTCTCCCTCAATAACACAAAAACAAAGGAGCTTGTTGTGGACTACAGGAGGAATGGAGACAGGCTAACCCCTGTTGACATCAATGGATCTGTGGTTGAGAGGATGAACAGCTTTAAGTTCCTCAGCATACATATCACCGAGATCTCACATACTGGTTGTGTGTTGAAAAAAGCACAACAGCGACCATGGATTTGCACCTTGGAAGGTTTCCAGGGCGCAGGCCTGGGCAAGGTTGTATGCAAGACCGGCAGTTGCATTAGGACCCATACAGCTTGGCACTGGTGTCGTCGCAGAGCAATGTGTGTTTAAGTGCCTTGCTCAAGGACACAACACGCTGCCTCATCCAAGGCTCGAACTAGCGACCTTCAGATCACTAGACGAATGCCTTAACCACTTGGCCACATACCAACACTCATGGTTCATGTAATAATAATAATATAATATTTACCTAATCTCCAGAAAGCCACAAAACTAGACAACACGAGAATAATCTAAAAGCTCCTAGCAACTGAGGAATGAGTGTGATTGTCTATACCCGTACCTCAGGTTTTACCAGCTTGAGCTGAGCTAATAAATACATGAACGATGAATATAAGATCGTGACATGAAGAGTCCTTGAAAGTGAGTCTATATGTTGGGAACATTTCGGTAATGGGGCAATTGAAATTGAGTGAATTTATCCCCTTTGGTTCAAGAGCTGGATGGTTGAGGGGTAATAACTATTCCAGAACCTGGTGGGGTGAGTCTTGATGTTCCTGTACCTCCTTCTTGATGGCAGCAGTAAGAATAGAACATGACTTGCATGGAGGGTGTCCCTAATAATGGATACAGCTTTCCTGGGACATTGCTTTGTATAATGTGCTTAGTGGTGGGTAAGGCTTTACCCATGATGGACTGAGCTAGATCCACTACATTTTGTAGGATTTTCCATTCCAGAGCATTAGTGCTTCCATACCAGACTGTGATGCAGCAAGTCAATATACACTTCACCGCACACTTATAGAAGTTTGTCAAAGTGTTAAATGTCATATTGAATCTTGCAAGCTCCTGAGGAAGTAGAAGCAATGTTTAGCTTTCTTTGTAATTGGACTTACATCTTGTCATGAGCCCAAGACAAGTGCTCTAAAATGATAACATTAAGGAATTCAAAGTTGCTGACCCTCTCCATCTCTGGATCCCCCGTTGAGGACTGGTTCATGGACCTTTGGTTTCATCCACCAGAAGTCAATAATCAGCTCCTTGGTCTTGGTGACGTTGAGTAAGAAGTTGGAGTTCTGGCACTACTCAGCCAGACTTTCAATCTCCATCCAATATGCTGACCCATCACCGGCTTTTACAACAGTGGTTTTGTCAGCAAACTTGAATATGGTATTGGAGCTGGCTTAGACACACAGTTATGTATGTAAATAGCATAAGACCATAATATATAGGAGCAGAAGTAGGCCATTCGGCCAATTGAGTCTGCTCCATCATTCAATCATGGATTGATCCAATTCTTCCAGTCATCCCCTCTTCCCTGCCTTCTCCCCATACCCTTTGATACCCTGGCCAATCAAGAACCTATCTATCTCTGCCTTAAATACACTCAATGACTTGACCTCCACAGCTGCTCGTGGCAACAAATTCCACAGATTTACCATCCTCTGACTAAAGTAATTTTTCTGCATCTCTGTTCTAAATGGACGTCCTTCAAACCTGAAGTCATGTCCTCTTGTCGTAAACTCCCCTACCATGGGAAATAACGTTGCCATATCTAATCTGTTCAGGCCTTTTAACATTCGGACTGTTTCTATGAAATCCTCCCTCATTCTCCTAAAGTGAGTAGAGTAAGGGGTTACTCCCTGTGGTGCACCTGTGCTGATGGATATTGTGGAGATGTTGCCAATCTGAACTGACTGGGGTCTGCAAGTGAGGACCCTCAAACTCTACCACTCACCAACACCCACTGGTAATAATGGTGGATAATTATCTTTCCAAACCACTCACTCTTTGAAATGTGGGAGGAAAATAGAAGACCAGAAAATACCCCAACAAAACTTCTACTTGGAGTTTGCACTTTCTCCATACAAACTCCAAGCAAACAATAGCCAAGATAGGGATGAAATCAAGATCTTTTTTGTGCTGGGAGGCTGTGTCCCTCTTATGTTGCTCTTCTCTGCAGCTTGACACATGCCTTATGATGTACTGACACGATCTACAAAGACTTCAATTTGTCCAGTTGATGGGGAGATTCGGGCTGAACGAGGAGTTCCAATAATTGCAGCAACCCACAGTGGGAGCAACATATAGAAATGCTGTCATCATTATCAAAGACACTTAAAGATGAAAGTTGATGAGGAAAAAAGTATATTGTGTAGTGGCTGCTGGAAAATCATTAGTGTCTCTCAAGTGGTCCTTAACTTTCATCTCTTTGCCAACTAGCAACAAGATTTGCTTCCTGATACTTCTTTGTGAATTAAAAACAGACGTCATATGCCACAAATTCTGTTGAGTGGTCTGGAAATGGCTGTTGTGCATCAAATATCATCAATAACTGTCGTCTGATCCAAGGCAAATATTATATACCATGTCATGATTCATATTCAAGCCAACTTCCTGGCAGTTGCTAATTGACCCAGAATGAATTGCCAGTTGACCTACACACAAATGGCTTTCATGGACAAATTACACATACAGTCTACATGGATGTAGCCTGAAATCTATGTTTCTTTTTGTGCAAAGTAAATTAGAGGGCAAAACTGGATTCCAGGTTGAAACCTGTAACTGGGAAACAAAGCTTCTCGTTAGAGAGGTCTGTGCCAGACAGTTTAAAAATGAACTTCATTAATTTTTAAAATAGTACAACAGGAATTGACTTTCAGAAGCTCAGTGCCACGGAATTTAACCATATTAACTCCAGTCTTTCATTAATGGAATTTATGAAGTACAAAATACAATCAATATAATGAATGGAAGAACCAAGGAAGTAATGATTAAGGAGTAAAGTTTAGCAACTACTTGACTCACAAAGTTAAATATAGAGGTTATGTAAAGCTAAAGAATAGAGACTTAGAAAATAGATTTTAACTGTTTCTGGTGCACTAAATGGTTGCTGTGCATAATCCCAATTCAGTTTCTCCAGAAGAATTTGTGCAAAAAGCTAAAAAGATTATTTGAAATGATGTTATTGTGGTCTACACTACAATGTACATGCTAAAAGAAGGCCTGTGTGCTTCCAGTCAGTCCATACTCAATTCACAGCACTGCTGCTGATCTTTTGCTGCACATTAATTACCGAAGGTTGTTGGTCCTCAAGGTCATGTCTTCATGGCAGACAAACAGCAGCAACACACAATTATGACTGCCTCTGAGGCAGGAGGGAAAGGAGGGTGACAGAAGAGAGATCCATGTTTCTCCTTGGTTGTAATTCACACACTCATGGCCAGATGGGGTGATCTGAGTGTCAAGGGGTGGTAGCTCAGGAAGATCACCCAGGTGTTGGTAATAACTTTACTCAGGTGTGCACTTAACTCTGCTCCTAGATACCAACTTTGACCAGAATTCAATCCAGTGTACTACAAAATTCCATGAGACCTTTGGATAAACCAACTTTCAAAGAAATGTCAGAGAAAGCTGAGAGGGAAAGACGTTTCTATTCACAAACAAGAACACAATTCCATGGGATTACTCGACCTGTTTCTTCCACTATTTTTCTTGTATTCAGTCCATGGAACATCCTCAGTCAACGGACATCTTCTCCGGGTGCTGATAAACTTATCTCTTCTCCACCACAACAAAGCTTAAGTGAGAAATTGATGGCACTGACAATTATGTCAGACTACCTGTATGATATTGGAATTCAATGGATATGGAAGGCTCCAACGATAATGGCAGGTCCAAGTAATCGATTATGCTTGTAAATAGTCTGTATTCCGCCCCACCATCCCAATTCTCTGCCTGTTCACGTGAATACACCAAACAACAAAGATTTTGCTTCCTGAATACTATTGGGTGTATCTTATGGATACATATGAAAAACTTATGAAAATCACTCTGGAATTTCCCTATCACACACCATTTCTTGAAATTGCTATATATTTGTTACTTCTATTCAGAATTCAAGTCAATTAAAATGTTGCCCATAATGTAAGCTGAAAATTTTTCTATCTTGCCCAGGCATGTCTGAGCATGCTTAGGCAGGGTGGATGCTGCATACAGGACAGGTTTTAGAAAGGCTGTAAAGATCACGCACACGCCGTTCTTAGGATTATGTTCACATATATATAGGTTTGTGATCACGATGCGCATGCACTATGTGCTTAGCATATTGTGTGTACTCATTATAATAAAGTAATTGTATTTTTAGGTGTATTTATAATAAGAAAATGTCTCACCAGTGTTGCAACAGCCGTGATACCTGCTGTTCTATTTGTGCCGAGTATGCACTTAAATCTCAAAGACAGAGCTTGATTCCTCTTAGGAAGAAAGCCTATGAGCTCTACTTTGGGTGTAAAATTGGTTCCCAAGAGAAAGCCTGGGCTCCTTACATTTGTGTGCAACATCCACTGTCGATCTTAGAACTTGGTTCAAAGATACTCAGAGATCAATGCCGTTCACTGTTCTGATGATATGGTGAGAGTAGAAGAATCATGTGACAGACTGCTACTTCCATCTGACCAGCATGTCTGCTTTCTCTGCTAAAAACAAATCTATTGATTAACCCAATCTCCCGTCAGCCATGAGACCTGTGCAGCATGATGGTTGTCTTCCAATACCGAAGTTAGCAGAGACATAGAATCCAGAGGAGGCAGACAAAGATCCCATGATGCACGAGCCAGTTAAGGAAAATGACACTGATACCGATACAGATTTTGAGTCTTTTATGCTGAGTGAGCTTCATCTGATATTCAATCTGAGTTAAATGACCTGGTTAGACACTTGGGTTTTGTCAATAGCAGATTTATTGAGTTCAAGACTAAGGATAGAATCTGTTGTCACCAGGTACAAAAATCTCCACGAAATGATACAAAATTTGAGAGAGATGATTCCCTGTAAAGCTGATGCCAAGATTAAGGAAGGTACTTTTGCTGGTTCACAAAACAAACAGGTCATCAATGATAGGCAATGCAACAAAATTCTAGTGTGACTGGAGAAAATCACATGGAAGGCATTCAAGGATGTTGCTGAGAATTTTCTTGGCAACTATAGATCACCAAACTATGTGCAGCTGGTTGACAACATGCTTCAAGCATACAACACCATGAAGTGCAACATGTCTCTGGAATGGGCTGGATTGATCAAACCCAAATGATGCAAACCAATTTGAGTATAAATGTGGTAATAAGCATAAAAAAAACACAACAAAGTAACTTCGGCAAACAAGGAAAAGCTGCCAATGCTGGCAATCCAAGCAACACACACAAAATGCTGGAGGAACTCAGCAGGTCAGGTAGCATCTATGGAAAAAAGTGCAGTTGAAGTTTCAGGCTGAGACTCTTTGGCAGGAGAAAAAAAGAAGAAGAGTAAATTTTAAATGAGAGGGAGGGGAGACAGAGCACAAGGTGATAGGTGAAAATGGAAGGGTGAAGGATGAAGTAAGGAGCTAGGAAGTTGATTGGTAAAAGAGATACAGGGCTGAAGAAGGGGGAGTCTAATAGCAGAAGGCCATGGAAGAAAGAAAAGGGGTGAAGAACACCAGAGAGAGGTGGTGGGCAGGGAAGGAGTTAAGTTGAGGGAGGGAAAGGGGATGGGGAAGGGTGAAATGGGGGGCATTACTGGAAGTTGCAGAAATTGATGTTTACGTCATCATGTTTGAGGCTTCCCTGACAGAATATAAGATGAGAGGTATTGTTCGTGTGGATAGTCAGAGGCTTTTTCCCAGGGCTGAAATGGCTAACATGGCAGGGCACAGTTTTGAGGTGCTTGGAAGCAGATACAGAGGAGATGTCAGGGGTAAGTTGTTTATGCAGAGAGTGGTGAGTGCATGGAATGGGCTGCCAGCAGTGGTGGTGGAGGCGGTTATGATAGGGTCTTTTAAGAGACTCCTGGATAGGTACATGGAGCTTAGAAAAATAAGGGGCAATGGGTAACCCTAGGTAATTTCTAATGTATGCACATGGTCGGCACAGCATTGTGGGCTAAAGGGCCTGTATTGTGCTGTAGGTTTTCGATGTTTCTATGTGTTGTCCCTCCAACCTGACTGTGGCCTCATCACAACAGTAGAGGAGGTCATGAATATGAATAGGAAGTGGAATTAAAATGGGTGGCCACTGGGAATTTCTGCTCCTTTTGAGTGTAGGTGCTTGGCAAAACAGTCTCCTAGTCTATGTCGGGTCTCACTGATATACAGAAGGCTATACCAGGAGCACCAGACATGATAGATGACCCTAACAGACTCACTTGGAAGGACTGTTTGGGGCTTGAATGGAAGTGATGGAGGAGATGTAGGGCAGGTATAGCACATGCTCTGTTTGCAAGGGTAAGCGCCAGGAAGGAGATCAGTGGGGAGGGACGAATGGACAAGGGAGTTGCATAGGGAGCGTTCCCTGTAGAAAGCAGTAGGTGGGGGGTGGTGGGAGACAAATGCTTGCTGATATGATCCCATTGGAGACGATGGAATTCCTTAAACCCAATTTATTATCATGAAACAGAAAGCAGGGTCCTCCCTAGGTACCCATAACAATGATCCATGGTCGAGGTGAAGTCCCAAGAACTGAGCAAGAGGTGCTTCAATAAATAGGGGTTTAATCTACAAGCTTAAAGAGACATGCAGTGACAGATAAATTCTTTGGTATTTTGTTCTCTTGATATTAGTACTGAGGCTACATCCACACTGCGCCGGATAATTTTGAAAACGCCGGTTTCGAGTAAAAACAGTAGGCGTCCACACTAAGCGTTTTTTAAAATATCTCTGTCCACATTAGATGGATATTTGGGCAAATCTCCTCCTACTGGGCATGCGCAGGACACACAGAAAACAAGCGAAGAGGAAACAATATACTTGGTGCGCGTTTGTCCAGTTACAGAGTAGAAAAACATTAAAAGGAATTGCTCTTGGCTCTCACGCAGGATGAATTAAAACTAAAAAAAACAAATACTGGAGCATATGGAGGCAACCGACAGGGAGTTCACGGACAGTATGATCCGGCTGACGACGAACATTGAAAAACTGACTAACTTTGTTGCATTAATAAAGCACCTTGTTAAATGTATAAAAACATGTCTGCATCAGTGTTATCTTGTATTTCCATACAATGTTACATTAGGCTGTTACACATCTATTGTCAGAGAAGTACTTGCATAAATAGGTAAAGCACCTTCATACAAGCAAGGACAGAAAACAGGGCAAAATGAGTATACTTATTTATTCAGTAAACTATGGGTCAAAGTATTTGGTGAGTACATCTCTAACTCTTCTGGCTTCAGTCTCGTTGCCATCTGTTCTGAAATTGTTAAGTTCTGCGAAGTGCAGAAACAAATATCGCTGTGATGATTGTACGCTCTTTTTGGCGACAATAAAGTAGTAATAATAATAAGAAGAATAATAAGAAGAAAACAATGAAATGCCGCACTGTCACCATCTGTTCTGGCACGTCATGACAGCGGTTTTAAAAAGCTCCGGTTACCCCGTACACACTGCAACGGATACTGGGCGTTTTCAGATTTATTCACTTTGGAGACCGTTTCTGAAAATCTCCATTTTCGGGGGCTGAAAACACCGTTTTAGTGTGGACAGAAGATCAAGAGAAAAAGCTTTGTTTTCAAAATTATCCAGCGTAGTGTGGACGTAGCCTGAGGCTAAGGATGAATAAAGAGGCTATTAGCAAACATTTAACAAACCTATAGTGTAAGAATACAAATGCTATTAACTAACATTCAACAAATTTCAAACAAGTGAATATCTGCAGATGCTGGAAATCCAAAGCAACACACACAAAATGCTGGAGGAACTCAACAGGCCAAGCAGCATTTCTGTAAAAGAATAACCGTCGAAGTGTCAGGCCAAGAGCCTTCTTCAGGACTAGAATGGAAGGGGACAAGTCAGTGTAAGAAGCTGGGGGTAGGGGAGGAATGAGCACAGGTGGCAGCTGATAGGCAAAACCAGGGGAGTTGGGGGTGCAGTAAAGAGGTGGGAAGTTGATTGGAGAAAAACATAAAGAGATGGAGAAGGAGAAACAGAAAACTAGTGGAAGTTGGATGCAAAGTTGATTAAATCGATGAGCTCAGCATGGGTGTATGAAGACACTTCACATGTCTTGAACTTTTCAATGACTTTAAATTCCCTGGCCCCGCTTGTTTCATTTTCAATATAGATGTCCAGTCCATATGCATCTCCATACCGCATCAGGAAGGCCTTAAGGCTCTCCACTTATTTCTTGATAACAAACTCAACCAGTTCTCCTCTAGCACCACTGTCCTCCATTGGGCGGAATGGGTCCTTGTCCTCAATAAATTCTCCTTCGGCTACTCCTACTTCCTTCAAACCGAAGTTGTGGCTATGGGCACTGTGATCTAGCTATGCCTGCCCTTTTGTTGGCCATGAGGAACAGTCCATGTTCCAAGCCTACACTGGCATCACTCCATCGGCTACAAAAAAGCGGGATGTCCCAATGGCCACCCATTTTAATTCTACTTCCCATTCCCATTCCAATACATCAGTCCATGGCCTCCTCTGCTGACAGGATGAGACCACACTCAGTTTGGAGAAGCAACACCTTATATTCTGTCTGGATAGCCTCCAACTTGATGGCATGAACATTGATTTCTCAAACTTCCGGTAATGGCCCACTCGTTCTTCTCCTTGACCATTCCCTATTTCTGTTTCCCTCTCTCACATTATCTCCTTACCTGCCCATCACCTCCCTCTGGTGCTTCTCCCCCTTCCCTCTCTTCCCTGATCTTCTGTCTTCTTCTATCAGATTTCCGCATCTCCTGCCCTTTATCTCTTTCACCAATCAACTTCCCAGGGCTGTACTTCATCCCCTCCCGCTCTCTCAGTTTCACCTATCATCTACAACCTTGTACTTCTTTCTCCCCCCCTCCTCCTTCTTACTCTGGCTTCTCCCCTTCTTTTCCAGTCCTAATCCTAAAGAATGGTCTCAGCAAGAAACGTCGACTGTTTACTCTTTTCCATAGATGCTGTCTGGCCTTCTGAGTTCCTCCAGCATTTTACATGTGTCATTTTCTGCATTCCGATTCAGAGGTCTTTTCTGCAAATCGTAGTGTTGTCAGTGACGAGCATGGTGAAATGTTTCACCGTGACATTACGATCATGGAGAAATGCTATCCAGGCAACTGGAATCCATCAATGCAGGCTGATTATTGTCTGACACTTAGGTGAGAAGCCTCAGATGCTGAGTACAAACAAAATCACCAACAAAGCATTTTTAGCTTAGTTGAACTATTGCAAAGCATTAGCACTGTTATGAAATTAAATGTATTATATTCAATAAAAGTTAATTTCTTGTTTCTCCAAATTTCTACATAAACAAGTAGTTTGAAATTATATTTATGTTCAGCTTCAAGCGGTCTATTTGAATCATGAAATATTTCTGAGAAAGCAATACTTTCAAAAATATTTCTGTCTGGTGATATCTAAATGCCTCTGAAAAGTTGTTATCTGGTTCTACTACTTCCCTTTGTAAAGCACTGTAGACACTTACTGTTGTGTATTTCATATTTGAGTAATCTTGTAAATATGTTTTTGATTAAGTATTCTTATCCATTTAACAAATTCATTATGGGTTATATGAATAAATAAATGAACTGCTTATGTCATAACACTGCCACGTGATATGTGCACGTCTTACTTAAAGTAAACACAAAGTTAGACTATCAATTTGGATTCCCATGTTTTCATTTGAATTAGTTTAATGTTCTGAAGTTGCAAAAGATAACACTTGCCACTCTTTGTGTATGAAAAACAACTTAACCTCATAAATCTCCATTGAATTTTCCCCTTCTCACTTTAAAGCTATGCCCTCTGATAATTGATAATTGATATTTTCACTCTATCGTGTACCACCTATGCTTTTCGTAATGCTATAGATCCCATGTGCCTGAAATAGCTGGGACAGCATACCATGGAGGGGCACTGTCAAAAGTTTTACTAAAGACGTTGTAGAACATCCACTGCCCTGCCCTGGTCTCTCCTTTTTGTCACCCCCACAAAACTTTCAATCAAGTTAGTCACCTCCCCTACACAAAGTAATCCTGATTAAATAAACTGTTACAAAGTGCTCTGGATTGAGCTGCTTAATGTGTCTTGCTCTACAAGCACTTGATGGGTCAAATAGCAGCCTTCTGTGTTGTATGGAAGTATGTAATATTGAATTGGCTAGCTTTACTCGACCCATAGACAGAATAGGCTGAAACCAGGTGCCTGTGATAATGTTGATCTGGAGCAAGGCCAATTATAGATTTTACGTTCTTATTAAATATATCAAGGAGAGCTCGAGACAAATATCAATACTGCTTTTTCCTGCTCTCACTCATTTAAACCTGTATGAAAGTGCATGCATGTGCACGCACACACACGCATACACACACACACACACACACACGCATGCGCACGCACACACACACACACACATGCGCACACACACACGCATGCGCGCACACACACACACACACACACACACACACACACACACACACACACACACACACTGTTATTTCAAATGCAGCACCCACACACCCTGTGCTCTCGTATACCAACTGCTGTTTGAGAGTCTCCACTCCAATCTCACTGTTTCAGCAAGATAAAAATTTACATGAAATATGGAGATCTAATAGTGCATGCTACTCCAGCACATTTGTTTGACACTTCTCTCACTGTTAAATAAAATAAACAGTTTTAATCCTCTAGGAAAATAACAGACAACAAATGTTTTGTGTATCATTTACCATTTGCTGATATCTCCAGCAGTACATTCCAGTTCACAGAACAAATAAGATAAAATATGGTATTTTCTCAAAAAAAAATACTGATTGGATTTAACTTTTCAAGCATCTCACTATCATCTGATATAGCTCTAATTTGTTTAGTTTCTCCAATTATTTTGAACTATTCTAGCACATTACATTTAAAAAAAGGGAATTGAATTTCCTCCCAAAGATATAAATCAACAGTAAAAGGGAAACAAGTAGGCTAGTAGGCTCTATATAATCTTGTCATACATACAGCATAAAAATTCTAAATGGTTGTTCTTTGTCCACTAACTATGGAGAAGTGGTTGAAACAAGAAAGAAATTTCAAGAGACTTCAAAAGCATGTAGTTTTTATTGCCAGTCATCAACTTTCTTCAGCAAATGTCAGCTGTAGGTCAATGACAACACTACCATGTGGCAGAGCCACAATACTGGGTTCTAAATTCCATTATCTCGAGTTGATCAGAATATTTAAGATGACTCTTCAGTTCCGTATTGTCGAAGTGCCACATTGTCAGGAATTATATAATCAGAAATTGTTAGCAAACTGGAGAATGATTGGCCCTCTCAAGGAACTACTGCCAGATTCTATTTATAAGAGCAGGGACATGTTCCTTCATGACTATCAATCTTCAGACTGAAATTACCATGATAAAAATAAATTTTGTATACTTTTTAATGTGACTTAATTATGTTTTCTATGTCAGTTATCTCTAAATATGTAAACAAATGTAAAGATAGATAGGCTAAGATGGACTGTAATATAATGAAGAGAGTTGTTTAGAACATCAAATTAATGGACCAAATGATCGATGTCTGTGTCTACAAAACATGTTGGATACAGCCCAGTCCATCACAAGCAAAGCCCTCCCCACCATTGAGCATATCTACAAGGAGCACTGCCACAAGAAAGCAGTATCCATCTTCAAGGACCTCTATCATCCAGGCTGTGCTCTCTTCGAGCTGCTGCCATCGGGAAGGAGGTAAAGGAGCCTTAGGTCCCACACCACCAAGTTTCGGAGCAGTTATCAACTGTCAGGCTCCTAAAGCAGCATGAATGACTTCAACTCTAAACTTATTCCATAACCTATAAACTCACTTTCAAGGACTCCATAATTCACATTCTCCTATTACTCACTTATTTTTTTATGTTTGCAGTATTTATCAGCCTTTGTTTGTGTGCAGTTTTTCATTGACTACATTGCACTTCTTTGTTCTATTGTGAATGACTGCACAAAAATGAATGTCAGTATAGTATATGGTGACATACAGTATACATCGATAATGAATTTACTCAGAATATTGAACTTTGAACTTTATAGAGTATGCTATTCACCCTGAGATTTTATTGGATATAAATCATTTTGGAAGGTGCTGAGATCGCTTTTCTGCATTTATCAACCTAAGAACGACTTATTTCTTTTGTCTGAAATAATTAAAAACATTTACTTAAATGATAATTTTGCTTGAGATAAACATAATTGTCTATCTGTAAATAGAAAAATGGACCCATTATTTTATACAATAACTTTGCATCCAGTAATATGGAGAATGATGTCTAATTTGCTGTTCACCTTTAAGGTAGTAAATAGTTAGCAGGGATAGGCAGAAATGGGAATATGAATTTACAAATAAATCTGTCCTGATTTTAAATGACAGAGCAGGATCAAAGGGCCAGCCTGCATAATCCTGCTCTTATTATTCATTCTACTTGTACTCCTGTACCTTTTAGAGACTCTGTAGTTCCCATCAATCAACATTGGTAAATCGGTGAAATCCTCTTTGGAGTATGCAAGAATAGATTCCCTCAGTAACCAAACAGTATTTCAGCATCTAGATGGTGCATTACAATAGACTGATATGGATTTGTGATTATTTTCACACAAACAGACTGGATATTTTAGTGGGAAGTTCAACTGTGTATATAGATAACCACATATACAGAATCTAAGCTCGAAAAAGACTATATGTATGTATAAATAAATACATGGATTCTGATTTAAGAAACCACATTGTTTATAGAAAAGGCCAAAACATGTTGGTTCCAATTTGGTTTATTTTTAATTTCTCTTTTGCTCAATTTAATTAAACAGTCTCACTTCATGTTGTTCCAAATATATATGTGTGACCTTTGCATTGAAGAGCTACCATCTATAATGCATGAAAAGCTGGGAAGTGGGATAAGTTTAGACAGAATATTTTAACCAATATGGTTGAAAAAGAATGAATAGCCTCTTGCCATACCGTAAATGTCTATAATTCTGTGATCCACACAAGAGCATTATTACAAGTAAAGGTTTCTAAATTTAGTAAATAGGTCATGCACTGTCTGGTCAGTGCTTAGTTCTTCACTAAACATGAAGAAAGGCTCAGTCATGTAATTTGCCATACAGTTTTAATTCCGTTCCACTAATCAAATAAAATAGAACATTTCTTTGCAATATCATTTGATCTGAAATTTATTGCACTTGGGAGCAAAGTCTCGATCATTCACCAGTGACCGCAGTACTCATGAAGTATTTGGCTGTTCTCCCTAGTGGCATAAATGGTAGATTAAAGGATTAAAGGACACAGACCTGGTTACCCTCAATACATTACTGTAAATTGCTGAGTGCAGAGTTTTTGTCAGAAGGAGTTATTGAAAAAAATCATAGACAAGAAAAAAATCGCCAGGGTCAGGTCTTTTTCACTCCACCAATGAAGAACAAACACTAAATTAAAGAAAGCTTTGCTGGAGCACTGAAAATGGATGCAGTCATAATATTTTCAAAGCTTACTGCAGAGCCTCACTCTGGAAAAAGAGAATATTTTCCTGAATTGTTTCCTTCTATAAGCTAGCCGCTATAACATTCAGAGGTTGTATTTATCCAGGCAAATTAATGTGTTATGGAAATTATAGATGAAGTAAAACTATAAACAGAAGCATTGTATTTAACAGATTAAAAAAAAATGTTCTACTATCTACTTACAGCTGGGACATTATATTTCCTCACATTTTGCCCTTCTTAGAAAAAGCTTGTATTTCATTTATCAAGTCTGCAATGCCAGCCATCTTCTAGTAATTTATTAAAGTAGTCTTTCTTTTTAATGTGGCAGCTAAGACAGTGAATGTTGGCAGGCTATTTAACAATGCTTGGCATCAACGTCCAACTAGATCTGATGGTATCCCAGCCTAATATCCAGAAGCTGCACACTCTAATGTAATTTACTGAACAATTTGTTTGAGGATTTCAGATGAAGCTTAGTGTATAATCTTGAACCTCAACAAAACAGACCACTGAATAACAAAAACCATGATTGTTATTCACTCTTCCATATATTAAGGGCTTTGAAAGACAAAACCCTCTAACAACCTCCTTAGAAAATACCAGCCATCCTGCAGGGAAAATGATATTGCACTGCAGCACCAAAGTGCCTTTTAAAGAGGGCAGGGCAGGGCTACTCTATGCTCCCAACTCCAAGTGTTTGAAATCTGCCATGTGTGGCCTTTGCTGAATCCAAGATATTCAGTAATAATGATAGAATGAAATTTTTTCAGTCCTTTACTTGGTAATTTATCTCCTTCAGGGGATTTTACTGCCAATATCTTAGACTTATCTCCAATTTACTGAAGAAAAATAGAAATAATAAAATATGGAAAGAAATGGCAAGGAGCCCAGGGACTCTCTATTGTTATTTACGTGTGATAAATGGAGAAAACATTTCCAATAGTAGCACCAATAGATAAATTAAGAAGGCAAGGACAAGTCAAGGCAAGGAGAAGGCAACTGGCTTCACTCACTGTCACATTTCCACTTCCACACTGAAGTGCAGCCAGATTGCAAATTGTATTGTCCTCCAACCTGAGAATTTCATTATATCCTTTAGATCCTTTATGGTAGTGGGGTGGTGAAATGTCTCTACCAAAGGAGATGTAAGGTGCTCCTTCTCTCTGTTAGCCTGCAGGTCACTCTTGGGAAAGGTATAGCACCTACTTAGCTCCCTGATCAGGGTCACGTGAAGCCATAGGAGCAGATGGTAGATGATCATATGAGCAGCTGGTGCATATCACAAGTCCTGGTTAGACAATCCTTGAAGAGTATTGATAATGGTTGGGGTCACCTGTCTTGTAAAGACACAGCCCAGAAGTATGCAATGGCAAACCACTTCTGTCAAAAATTTGGCAAGATCGATCATGATCATGGAAAGACCATGATCGCTGGCATCATACAACATGGCACATAATGAAACCAATCTTTAGCTCATTGAACAAGTGCTGCACTAATTGAAAAAAATTGCTGGTAAAATGACAATGGAAATATTGCAGCATCGTATTTTACAAACGTTTGTAAAATGGAGGCCTAAAAAGCCCCCAACCATTATGCCCTTGCCACCTTGAGCATAGGTCAGTCTTTCTCTGTGACAGCTGTGGGACATCTGCATAAAAGGCTGCCACGAATGCTCAGGAAAATACTGGGTCAGAAGAATGAAGCTAAACATGGACGACTAGAATCAAGGACAGTTTCTATCCTGCTATTGAACAGACTCTCATACGCTAAAGGTGAATTTTTCAATCTCCATATCTACCTCATTGCAGCTCTTGCACTTTATTTGTTTCCCTGCACTGCACTTTCTGTGTAACTGAAGCATTATATTCTGCAATTTTTTTACCTTTGTGTTATGTATTATGTATGGCATGATCTGCCTGGACAGCACAGCAACACAAACATTTCACTGTATCTCAGTACATATACAAGAAACTAAACCCCACCTCGAGCTCCAGTCTGAAAAAGGCCCGATTCTACCGTTAGATTAGGGATGATGAAAAAGGCATAGATTACAGAATTCTGCTTTGATGTGAATTGTATAAGAGTCTGCAAGAAATGAACGGACAACCAATAGCACACTTTCTGTTACTTTGCAAAGAATCCTGAGGTCAGCAGATGCTGTGTATAGACATCAAAATCATTGCCATTCTCAGGGCAATGTGCTCAAATATCTTTTTTATGAGTGTCTAATGAAGGTTCTCGGATGCAACTAAAAGCTTCGGTTTACACTGTTAATGGAGAAAGCATGTAGTGTGTAACTACTGATGATATCAGATAGGTAGCTGCTGTCAGGGCAACATCACAGACACAGAAATGAATTTCCCATTAGAGTGCCCAGAAGTGGTCACAGCTTCACATGGTAAAAGTGATTCATATGATTCAGGTATGCATGCTGATGAAAGACAATTAATTTCCAAAAAAATGGTCACCTGCCACTTTTCGGGAAGAGGTAAATCAAATTTGCATGTAAAAATATATGGGAGTGAACCTAATTCAGGGGTATTTTCTGTGATATTAAACCAGCTACAAGTGGGAGGTGTCAATTAGGAGGAGTTTGTGGAAGAGACTCAAGAACATCACATATTTTCTTACACACATTTGAAGGAAGATGGATAGTATTGCATCCAAGTTAGCTGCCAGGCAGAGACAAGACTTCATATCTTTCGTACTGTGTAACTGGGGCCTGATTTGACCTTTAAGGGTCTAAAAGCTTGGCAATGGAGATGAAGTTAAAGTTATTGTCTCTCTAAACCATGGGTCTTTTCCAGCAGTCTAGTGAGTCAGAAGGAGAAGTACTCTTGTTTCCTCAAGAAGGTCTTTACATTTCTTCCCACTGATTCAAATCTCAGTCCTTTCTGCTGCAATAGCCAACACACCATCCCTCAACTCTAGATATGAAGGCCCCCATTTTCAGCATTTCACTTCATTTACTACGTTATTGAAGGTCAGTCAGTTATTTGACTCGACAAAGAAAAGCAATTTATTTATGAAAGAACTGATGACACAAAGGTTGGGGGTGTTGTGGGTAGTGTGGAGGACTGTCAGAGGTTACAGTGGGACATTGATAGGATGCAAAACTGGGCTGAGAAGTGGCAGATGGAGTTCAACACAGATAAGTGTGAAGTGGTTCATTTTGGTAGGTCAAATATGATGGCAGAATATAGTATTAATGGTAAGACTCTTGGCAGTGCGGAGGATCAGAGGGATCTTGGGGTCCGAGTTCATAGGACGCTCAAAGCAGCTGCACAGGTTGACTCTCTGGTTAAGAAGGCATACAGTGTATTGTCCTTCATTAATCGTGTAATTGAATTTAGAAGCTAAGAGGAAATGTTGCAGCTATATAGGACCGTGGTCAGACCCCACTTGGAGTACTGTGCTCAGTTCTAGTCACCTCACTACAGGAAGGATGTGGAAGCCATAGAAAGGGTGCAGAGGAGATTTACAAGGATGTTGCCTGGATTGGGGAGCATGCCTTATGAAAACAGATTGAGTAAACTCAGCCTTTTCTCCTTGGAGTGACGGAGGATGAGAGGTGACCTGATAGAGGTGTATAAAATGATGAGGAGCATTGATCGTGTGGATAGTCAGAGGCTTTTTCCCAGGGCTGAAATGGCTGCCACAAGAGGACACAGGTTTAAGGTGCTGGGGAGTAGGTACAGAGGAGATGTCAGGGGTAAGTTTGTTACTCAGAGAGTGGTGAGTGCGTGGAATGGGCTGTCGGCAACGGTGGTGGAGATGGATATGATAGGGTCTTTTAAGAGACTTTTGGATAGGTACATGGAGCTTAGAAATATAGAGGGCTATGTGTAAGCCTAGTCATTTCTGAGGTAGGGACATGTTCAGCACAGCTTTGAGGGCCGAAGGGCCTGTATTGTGCTGTAGGTTTTCTATGTTTCTATGTTATGTGTGCAAAATAGCTTTTCTTGTGGTGGCATATGTTTTTGGAGATTTTTGCACTGAATCATTGTATCAACATGCAGACAACAGTTGGATATATGCTGCAACATTAAAATTTGGGGGTCTTAACACAAAATATTAACTGTCCATTTCCTTCAAGGGATGTTGCTTCAGCCATGCAGTTCCTCCTGCAGCTCATTTTTCAATTCAGACTCCAACATCTGCAGTCTCTTCTGTCTCTGTCTTGCATTAGTCACTGTCTTCTTCACGTGGTCATTTTCTAACCCACTTCATTGGCTGATATCTCTACTTCCAATCATCAGGGTCTATCCCCACAAGCATTCAAGATTGTAGTTTCATACAGCTGGATTCATCTCCTTGCTGTTGGTGCAGCTCCCTATTTGGCTGGTGGATGCCTGGGAAAGGATTCAAATAGCTAAGTAGGCAATTCTGATATGAAATATGTATCCAAATATTGATTGGATTCTGCAGTCACTTTGGCTTTTTTTGCACCTTCTTGCTTCACTATCCCTTGAAATATGTGTGAACACCATCTTAACTCCACCACCATGGATTTAACTCCCAATCTCCTTTAATTCTACTTTTATTTAATGTTGTATCCTCCGTAATTTGGATTTTTAATTCAACAGAATTATAATTTATTATGGATTTTAGAATTAAAATTCATGACATATCCGACACATGGTAATCAATATGGAATGAAGGTAGTCAAATGCCAATAATCTGGTGATCCAATAACTGCTTTTTTTAGCAAAGAAAATATTGCCTCTATGGTCCTTAATAGGACTGTTGTAATATTCTCCAACATTTTATAGGATTTCCTAAGACTGTGAGTCCTCAGGGCAAATAAGTATGCTTGGAGGTCAGTTAGATTAGATTAGATTCAACTTCATTGTCATTGTGCCGAGTACAGATACAAAGCCAATGAAACGCAGTTAGCATTAACCAGAAATGCAAAGAATAGTGTTATTTACAAAATAACTGCGGATAAAAAGTAAGTGCTACAGCACACAAATATAAAAGTACTGAGACAGTACAATATGGGTGCAATACTGCTTAGCGCTGTGATGAGAGGTTCAGCAGGGTCACAGCCTCAGGAAAGAAGCTCGTCCTGTGCCTGCTGGTGTGGGAGCGGAGGCTCCTGTAGCACCTACCGGATGGGAGGAGAGTAGAAAGTCCATGGTTAGGGTGAGATGCATCCTTGATAATGCTTTTCACCCTGCCCAGGTAGTGTTTATGGTAGATGTTCTCAATGATGGGTAATTGGGTGCCGATAATGCGCTGGGCAGTTTTCACCACACGCTGGAGTGCTTTGCGGTCCGATACGGGACAATTGCCATATCACACTGAGATGCAGTTGGTGAGTATGCTCACAACGGTACAGCGGCAAAAGTCCATCAGTATCCTTGGACAGAGGTGAGCTTTCTTCATGCTCTGCAGGAAATAAAAGTGCTGTTGCGCCCTTTTGATTAGGATAGAGGAGTTCAGGGACCAGGGAAGATCTTGAAATGTGGGCACCAAGGAATTTGAAGCTTGATACATGCTCCACTACATCTCCGTTGATGTAGGTGGGGACGTGAGTGTGGCTCCTAGCATGCCTGAAGTCCACAATGATCTCCTTGGTGATCTGGGTGTTAAGGGTGTTGTTGCCGGCACACCACGCGGCCAGGTGCTGGACCTTGTCCCTGCAGGCCGTCTCGACATCCCCTCTGATCAGGCCAACCACCGTGGTGTCATCTGCGAACTTGATTATGGACTTTCTGCCTAACAGACCCCAATCAGTTAAGTTAGACAACCTCTCCTCCTCCACTGTCACACTGAACACTGGCATGCCTCAGGGCGGTGTGCTGAGCCCTCTTCTGTACTCCCCTTGCACCTATGACTGCATTCCTGTACATGGTTCTAACTCCAACTGCAGAGGGATGAGCTGATACCAATTTGGCGATCAGCTTGGAGAGGATCACAGTATTGAATGCTGATCTAAAGTTAATGAACAGCATTCTGACTTAAGAGTTGGGGCTGTCCAGGTGGGACAGGGCAGAGTGAAGTGCCGTGGAGATGGCGTCCTCTGTTGAACTGCTGGTACGATAGGCACTTTGTTGGGGGTCCAGGGTAGTGGGCAGACAGGAATTCAGATGTGATAGACCCAGTCTCTCAAAGGACTTTGCAATGATGGGGGTGAATGCAACTGGGTGGAAGTCATTTAGGCCCGTCGCAGTGGAATGCTTCGGCACTGGCACGATGGTGGCAATCTTGAAGCTTGTGGGGACAACTGCCTGGGCCAGGGACAGATTAAAAAGGTCTGTGAAAACCCCGGTCAACTGCTCTGCACAGACTCTGAGCACATGGCCAGGTATTCCATCTGGACCAGCTGCCTTCCGTACATTCACCCTGCTCAGGGTGACGTAAACATCAGAGGTGGAAAGTGAGAGAGGCAGTTCACCAGGTGGGAGATTCGCTTTGAGAGTGACCTCCTTGTTCTCTCAGTCAAAGTGAGCGTAGAAGTAATTGAGCTCATCAGGGAGGGAAGCAGAGCTGGAAGGGGGCACAGTACTAGGTGGTTTGAAGTCGGAAATGACCTGTATGCCATGCCACATGTGCCGGGGGTCCGAGGGGTTGCAATGCTCCTCGATTCTCTGTTTGTATATGTGTTTAGCCTGAGAGATTCCTCTCCTCAGGTTGGCCCTGGCTGAGTTGTAAGCCTCCCGGTCTCCAGACTTGACGGCTGAATCTCTGGCTTTGAGCAGGAGGTGAACTTTTCTGTTCATCCATGGTTTCTGATTGGGGAAAACTTTTATTTGTTTTGGTGATGTCACTCTATCTACACACTTGGTGTGCTCAAGGGCAGAGATGGTATATAAGTCAATGTTAATCTGAGAGCCTGTGGTGGCAAACATGCTCCAGTCTGTGTGCTGGAATTGGTGCTGAAGAGCAGAGTCAGCACCCTCCAGCCAGATCTGAATAGTCTTCATTGTGGGTTTCACGCGTTTAATGACCGGGCTGTACTTGAGAAGCAGAAACAATGAAAGATGGTCAGACTGTCCCTGGTGGTGGAGGGTAGTGTCTTTGTAAGCATCAGCCACATTTGTGTAGACATGATCTAAGTTAGGCAGAGGGGAGACAAGAAAGAGGCTGTAATCAGATCAGAGTTAAAAACTATGAGAGCAGAAAAAAACAGAGAGAGGGAATTAGCAATCAGGAGAGGGAAGAGGCTGCCATTGGCACTGAGGAGACTGAAAGAATTCTTAAGGAATTAGGAGCATTACAGTTCTCCTGGTTCATTTACTGTAGTGCAAAGGTCAACAGCTTTGAGGAGTCAAATTCTACCCATGGGCCTTTCACCAACAGTTGTCACACATGCCATATGAGAGTATGTTTTAAGTGATGAATCCAGCTTTCCTCAATGAGAAGATTGAACATTTCCATATCTGTCACTATTGGTGGAGCAGCGTTCTCTTACATAATAGGTTGGAGTCACATTTTGTGCACTTGACATATTACCTTACCAACTCCTCTTCAAGGGAAGGGTTGTTGTCAGTGTCTCAGTCCAATTAACAAGAATCCTCAAATGAGTTATTAGCTAGTCTGAACCAAACATAGCTGGAAGAAAATTTTGGAGAAATGTGGCCATTTTAACTATTGTGTGCTGTAACAGCACCAAGGCAGATTAAAACTGATCAATTTAACCCTAATATCTCGATGTCTCCAGTTGTTTGCAGTGCACTAATGGCTTTCTGAATATCCAGTTAGTTTAGTTAATTTTATGGAAAGAAATTAGAGGCGCAGCAAGATTTAATATGTGGTAGTACACTTTTTAAATAACTGAACAAGAATGCAAGAGTGTGAAGTTCAAAAGACATTACCATTCTGTTTGCACAGTGCAGTTGTTTTGTCATAGACTCATTATCATACCGAGTCCATGTCAACCATCACCCATGCCCACTAAGTCCACGCCAAACATCAAGCACCTATTTGGATATCTTGTAATGCCCTATTAACTGGCCAACATGCACTTTTTTTGGGACGTGGAAGGAACCTGAAGCACTTGGACTTCTACACTATCACAGAGAAAATGTGCAAACTCCACACAGACGACACCGAATGTCAGGACTGAACCTTTGTCTTTGGAGCTATGAACAAGCTCTACGAACTGCACCATTGTGCTACCACAAGTACATTGTGAATGAATTAAAACTGAAAAATAGTATTTGTTCTTTCTTACAGATCAATTCTTACCACTATAACAATGCAAAACCCTCACATAGAACAAAAGTATTTTATTAAATGAACTTAAAGATTATTGACTTCACTGTTTTATATATAAACAGAAAACAAGGGCATGAGTAAAACAGCTAGTATTAAGTCTGCTCCACCAGTCAAGGTGCCACACAGGAGGCTAACAAGCTACAAACCCATGGTATTACAGGAAAGATCTGAGCATGGATAAAGCATTGGCTGATTGCCAGGAAGCAAAGAGTGGGAAGCAAAGACTGGCTGGAGGTGACTAGAGGTGTTCCACAGGGGTCTGAGTTCAGACTGATTCTTTTACTGTTATATGTCAATGACTTGGATGATGGAATGGATGACTTTGTTGCAAAGTTTACATACAATACGAAGATAGGTGGAGGGGTAGGTAGTTTTGAGGAAGTAGAGAGGCTACGGATGGACTTAGACAGATTAGGAGAATGGACAAAGAAATGGCAGATGGAATACAGTGTTGTAAATTATATGGTCATGCATTATGTTGGAAGAAATGAAAAGGTTGACTATTTTCTAAATGGAGAGAAAATAACAAATAACTGAAGTGCTATGGGCCTTGGGATCCCTTGTGCAGGATTTCCTAAAGGTTAATTGGCAGGTAGAGTCTGTGGTGAGGAAGGCAAATGCAATGTTATTGCTGATTTCAAGAGGTCTAGAATATAAAAGCAAGGATGTAATGTTGAGAATTTATAATGCACTGGTGAGACTTTACTTGGAGTACTGTGAGCAGGTGTAGGCCCCTTATCTTAGAAAGGATGTACTAAAACTGGAGAGTGTTCAAAGAAGGTTCATGAAAATGATTCCAGGATTGAATGGCTTGTCATATGAAGAGTGTTTGATGGCTCTGGGCCTGTGTTCACTCGAAGTCAGAAGAATGAGGCTGATCTAATTAAAACCTATCGATTGGTGAAAGGCCTTGATAGAATGGATGTGGAGAGGATGTTTCCTATGGTGGGAGAGTCTAAGACCAGAGGGCAAAATCTCAGAATAGAAGAGCGTCCTTTCCAGATGGAGATGAGGAGGAATTTCTTTAGCCAGAGAGTGGCGTATGTGTGGAATTCTTTGCCACAGGCAGCTATGGAGGCCAAGTCTTTATGTATATTTAAGGCAGCGGTTGATGGATTTTTGACTGGTCAGGGCATAGAAGTATACAGGGAGAAGGCAGGAGACTGGGGCTGAGAAGAAAATTGGATCAGCCATGATGAAACAGTGGAGCAATGTGATGGGCCAAATGGCCTAATACTGCTCTTATATCTTAAGGTCTTATGGCCTTATGGTCAATACCCTATTCTGCTCTCCTTCCTATCCCTTATTGCCTTTTTTAAAAATCAGAATACTATTTATTTTTTTCTTTAATCCAGTCTCTTATTTATTTGATTCAGGAAAGCATGCAATTGCCATTGCTAATTGCCCTTGAGAAGTCTTGCTAAGCCACCTTCTGGCAAATTACTTGACAGTTATGGGCATGTATACCTGAATGCCATCAAGGTCTGTTACATGCAGGCATTAACTTCTTCACTGACTGGAAATTTGAGAAGTTTTTCCGCTCGGATCATTGACCTTCAATAACCACAACCATCTTCCTTTACCAGTTGTCCCCAACCTCTGGGCTGCGGATTGATACCGGGCCGTGAAGCATGCAGGCGGGCAGCGTTAGCCAGAGCACACCCAGCACATCTTTAAGAAAAAAGCCAAAATAAACAAGCTGATTAATTAGGTGCCGCCCAGAAGCCAGTCTTCATTAGAGGAACTGAGGTGGAGAGGGTCAATAACTTTAAATTCTTTGGCATTAAGGATCGACGTTTCTCTCCCTGAAATGTGTCAGAGCATCTGTCCTGGGACCAGCACATAACTGTCATTACAAAGAAAGCATGGCAGCACCTGTACTTTATTAGAAGTTTGTGTAGATTCAACATGTCACCTCGATCCTGACAGCCCTGTCTTTTCAGCCTGTCTGGGCTGACGTTTAAATTGACCAAACAATGGAACAGCTGAAGGCTCCAGCGCCCTGGAAAGAGGAGTGAACATCGTGTAGAACAAGTGAAATGGGCAATTGCCTCCGATCTGGGCTGATATTTACGTGCTGGGCAGCACCTAATTAATTAGCTTGTTTATTTTGACTTTTTTCTTCAAGATGTGCTGGGTTCACTCCAGCTACCACTGCACCGCTGCATGCTTCACAGCCCGGTATCGGTCCGCGGTCTGGAGGTTGGGGACCACTGCTTTATACCAGCTATGACTCCAAAAAGTGGAGCACATTTCCCTATAGGCCTATTCACTTGGCTTTTACAGAGCACTTCAATGCTAGATAAACAGTTTAGAATATAACTATAAAATTGGGCTTACAAGCCCTGCCAGACTACCCAGAAACCTAATAGAAGTGTAGATTTAGTACTCACAAATGTACATGAAGTGAGAGGAATGGGTAATACCTACATAGATGGAATGGTTAATGGTGGAAAATAATATGGTATGCCGCCCCAAGGAAATGTCTCATTAGTGGTAGTTCTCTATCTGTCAATCTGGGGGCTTTTGAAGAGCAATTAAGAGTCAACCACATTGTTAATGGTCTGGAATCATATGTACAAAGAAACTATTAAAAACACCACAATTCTTTCTTTGGGGGTCATCAAAGGATCCAAAGACTTTAGTATATGTCTTTTGTAATAGCTTGGTAGTTTCATGACAGCATTGATACCAGCTTTTTGTGCTTGATTAAACTCTTTACTGCTCTATATAATGATTAGTCCAGACCTCTGCATTACCGGAGCTGTAACATCATCACTAGGCAACCTTATCCTGTTCATCTACTCAATGAGATGAGGTAAGCCAGCTTCCAGGAGAGGAGAGTCAGAGGATCTAATTCAGGGAAGTAGTACGAGGGGTGATTGATAAGTTTGTGGCCTAAGGTAGAAGGAGTCAATCTTAGAAAACCTAGCACATTTATTTTTTCAACGTAGTCCCGGTCTACATTTACACACTTAATCCAGCGATGATGGAGCATACGGATATTGGACCTCCAGAAAGTGTCTACAGCAGGGGTGATTGATAAGTTTGTAGCCTAAGGTAGAAGGAGATGAGTTATTAACTTCAAACTTTCTGCACAATCACTCAAAGGTTTAACCTGCACGTGCATGTAATGAGAACTGTATAACTCATTTTCCAATCACGATTGGGAGGGAGGGTTAGGAAACTGGGCAGCTCCCCTCTCTGTCACCACTATATCAGACAACCACCAGCTTTTACAATTATATAAAATGGTGAAGCATTGGAAACGTATTAATATGGACTTGCCTGCCTCAAGCAAACTTAATGCCTTCACGCAAATTCCATATACACTTGTGGGACAAGTGTGGCACGTGGCCAAGTGGTTAAGGCTTTGTTCTAGTGATCTGAAGGTTGTGAGTTCGAGTCCCAGCCGAGGTAGCATGTTGTGTCCTTGAGCAAGGCACTTAACCACACACTGCTCCAGTCCACCCAGCTGAAAGTAGGTACTGGCAAAACGCTGGGAGTTAACCGCGCGATAGACTGGCATCCTATCCGGGGGGGGGGGGGGGGAGTCTCGTACTCTCAGTCGCTTCACGCCACGGAAACCGGCATGAGCACCGGCCTGATGAGCCTATAAGGCTCGAGACAGACTTTAACTAAATTTAACTTGTGGGAGCTTCACTCTACTGCATAAGCAGGAATATTCTTAGCACGGCAATAGAGTGGGGGACTTGTAGATTTAATATGCAACTTTCTGATTACTAATCAAGCACATAATCACAACATGAGATGTCCAGGATTATCTCCCTCCTACCCACTCACTTTTCTTAACACAATAAACTACTGGGATTTTTGACTTGATTTCAACATAGATTTCAACTCATTTTAGCTGAAGGACAAAGAATAAATTATCCTATTTGTATCTGCTAGGGATACTTCACATTTTCTTTAAATAGGACCAGAGAAGCATTGAAGATTAATTTGTCATTCAGTGAGGCAGTCTAAACCAATTAATCTATCAGCCAAACCACATTTTGGCAAAAGGCAGAGCATGGAAGATGCAGTTATCAGCAACAGGATTCCATTAAAACAATAAATTGGGAGCCAGCTTAATTCTGATAGATGCATGACTAGTTTGTGAAATAAAAAAAAAAACAACCATACTTGAATTGAGACTGTGTCCAGGTAAGTAAGGATTTTTACTGACTTTCTGAGTAAAAGTGACTTCCCGCCTGCTGTCTGTAAGGAGTTTGTTCATTCTCCCTCCGACCACATGGGTTTTGCTCCAGTTTCCTCACAAATTCCAAAGATGTAGGTTAATTGGACGGCATGGGCTCACTGGGCAAGAAGGGCTGTTACCGTGCAGTATTTATAAACAAAATTAAACATAAAATAAACATTCCCAAGTTTGGATTATTTTAAAATGACCAACTTAAAAGTTGGGGAGTAGAGCTTTCTATTAGTAATATCAAAGCAATCCAGGTAGAATTCACCAAACTATCTCAAAAGATCATGGGATTTTTATCCATGTGGTTCACATCTGTATTGTTCATAAATGGTTTCAGATATGGTGTAGTGATTAACCAACGTAGTGGTTAATTTTCAAAGCCACCATTTAATCTGCTTGCAAGAAAGAACAGAAAATGTTGGAAATACTCAGCAGATTGAACACTATTTGTGCAAGGGAAATGGGCTTAAATTTTCAGCTTTGGGCTTAAATTGTTAGACAGGTATATGGAGGAATTTAAGGTGGGGGCTTATATGGGAGGCAGGGTTTGAGGGTCAGCGCAACATTGTGGGCCGAAGGGCCTGTACTGTGCTGTACTATTCTATGTTCTATATTCTATGTTCTCTGAAATGATATAAAAACGCTAGTGCTTGGAATAATAAGACTCGGGCTAATTGTAGCTTTCACATCAATGGATAAAATATAGTTCAGGCTTGGATCAATGGAGGGTGCTCTGTTACCAAAAACTGATTGGTCTTTGTTATTGTTGCTTTTGAAAACATTGTCCTCCAGTTACGATGCTCCTCAGTCAAGTTGAGGTCAGGGTATTCTCTGAGAAGACATTTGAAGGATATGTCCTCAAAGCCAACATCTTTCCACTATCCTCCATCAGTCATCTTTACAAGAGGACTTGGATGCACAAATGAACAGTATCTCAGAAGACCAAATGTTAGCTTCTCTTTACTGATGTTCTGAACACACAGACACACAGAAGGTGGAATTCAGAATCTTACATATACATTCAATGGCCACTTTATCAGATACAACTGTACCCCTGCTCATTAATGCAAATATCTAATCCGCCAATCAGATAGGATCAACTCAGTGCATAAAAGCATGCCGATATGATCAAGAGGTTCAGTTGTTGCTCACACCAAACATCAGAATGGAGAAGAATTCTGATCTAAGCCAGATCGGGTGGTTTGAGTATCACAGAAACTGTTGATCTCCTGCCACACACAACAGTCTCTATAGTTTACCGAGAATGGTGCAAAAACAACAAACTAAAAACACCTAATGAGCAGCAGTTCTGTGGGGATCAATGCCTTGTTAATGAGAGAAGTCAGACGAGAAAGGCCAGAATGGCTAAGCTAGTATGAAGGTGACAGTAACCATACATTACAATTGTGACATGCAGAAAAAACATCTCTGAATGCTCAACATGTCAAACCTAGAAGTGGATAGACTACAGCAGCAGAGACCACAAGCCATGGCCACTTTATTAAGTAAAGGAGGCACCTAATAAAATGGCTACTGAGTGTAGTTTCTTTCCATCCCTGCTTTTCTGAGTTCATTACCTGTACTCAGGACACGTGTGATAATAGTACATGAATCAGTTTCATAGTGAGGTCAACAACTGGAAGTTGGAAATGGGTTGACATCACTATGTATTGTATATACAGAGCTGCCCTAAAGAAAGTCAGGGCTGCAATGTTCATGTTAAATACTCAGAACTAAACTATAATTTAACTCCAAAGCATATAAAAGTAATATATTTGATAATTGAACTTCTAGTCTATTTCATTTTCTGAAAAAGCTATCTCTCTTTATCTCAATGAAGCTCTTTGACAGTTTAGTATTATTTTGAAAGCAATTTGAATTGATTTTAAATCGGATCACTCAAAGATTTTTCTGTGATTAAATCTTTACCAGCTGTATTGACAAAAATACATTGGGTTATCGCTTCTAATTGCAAAAGGGAATACTTCTTATTGGCAAGTGAAATAAGAAACGATTATGTTCTATTATCTTACCTTATCTTTTGGTAAGGTGGCGCCATTAAGTAGTGATTCTTTGCATACAGCTGCAATGGGAATCATCAAATATTCCCAATTAGGACTACTTACAGCTGAAAACCATAGTCATAGCCATGGGTATTTCAGTAAATAGCATCATCTTAAGATATTTTAAAAAATCTATCAATATTCAAAATTAATGAAACTTGAATGGCAGACTCAGGTCACAAGTGCGTTTGCTATTTAAGAAAACGGAAGCACGGCACCGCATCAATCTATAGGTATGATTGAAACACAGAGACGTTAGACTTCCACTCTTGCCTATTACCTGGCTGATGAAAGTGAAGATATCAGAGCAGGACTGAAGTACCACAGAGACATCAGGAAATGACATGTACTCTACTTTACTGAAACATAGCTCACACCAGCAATTTCGGACACAGCACTACAGACCAATGGCTTCACCGTTCTCTGAAAAGACAGGACAGCTCAGTCAGCTCAGACTGTTAAAAGCAGAGGAGGTGGAGTATGCTTTATGATTAACTCATTGTTGTGCACAATCATAGCAGCTCCGTCTCACTCCTGCTGAACTAACCAACAACATCTAGCGGACAAGTGTCATCCATTTTATCTGCCGAGGGACTTTTCTGCCATCATCCTGGTAGCTGTGTATATTCCACCTCAGGCCAGTGTCAGGCAGACACTGAAGGAGCTGAGCAACGTAATCAGCAGGTATGAAATTGTTCACCTTGATGCCTTCCCAATCACTGCAGGAGACTTCAACCAGCTTGAGAAAGTATTTGTGTAACTACACCTAACTTATCACCTGTGGAACCAGAGACACCAACACATTTGCCCACTGAATACCACCATCAAGAGTTCTTACCATCCCAACCCATGCCAGTACTTTGGAAAGTCCAATCACCCGACTGTCCTTCTACTCGCAGCATATGAACAGAATCTAAAGACTGCAGTACTAGTGGTGGGAACCAAAATGGCATTGTCAAAGGGGGATGGGGATGGAGGACTACTTACAGGGCTGCTTTGATTTGATGGACTGGACAATATTCAGGGATTCATTTTCAAATCTGAATGAATACATTGCAGTTGTCAGCAACTTCATTACGACCTGTGTGGATGAGTATATGCCTTTGAAAGCATACTGGATATGCTCAAATCAAAAGCCATGGATGAACCAGGAGATTCATAGAGTACTGGGGGCTAGATTTGTGGCATTCAAAATCGGTGATCCAGAACCATACAAAGAAGTCCAGGTATGACCTATAGAAGGCTGTTTCAAGGGCAAGAAGACAATTTCATTTGAGGTTAGAGATAGAATCTTCTGCACGTTAGCTCTGGCAGGGTTTGCATGCCATCACAAGCGAAACCAGGCATCATGAATGACAGCAATGCTTCACTCCCAGATGAGCTCAATGCCTTTACGCATGCTTTGGAAGGGAGAATAAAACTACACCGGTGAGAGTCCCTGCTGCATCTGGTGACCCTTTGATCTCTGTCTCGGAAGCCGACTTCAAAACATTATTCAAGAGGGTGAACCCTCACAAAGTGCTAGAGTCTGATGGTGCACCTGGTAGGGCTCTGAAAGATTGAAATAACCAATGGATGGGAACGTTCAAGGACATTGTATTTATTTATTTATTGACATACAGGATGAAATAGACCCTTCCAGCCCCTTGAGCTCTGCCGCAGCAACCCCTGACTTAACTACAGCCTAATAAAGGGATAATTTACAATTAACCACCCTACTATTATGTCTTTAGATTGTGAAGGAACCCACCTGTCTATACTTCACAGGGAGTACATGCAAACTTCTTACCGGCAGTGGATATTGAACCCAGCTTGTTGGTACTGTAAAGTATTGTAGTAACCATCACACCACTGGGTTGCCATATGATATTGACACCTTCGATATCTCAGTGCTGCAGCCGGTGGGTCTCATCTGTTTCTAAAGGGTGGCAATGATGACAGTGCCCAAGAAGAGCAGGGTGAGCTGCTTCGATGGCACTCACATCTACTGTGATGAAGTGTTTTGAGAGGTTGGTCATGACTAGAATCAACTTCTGCACAATCCAGGACCTGGACCTGCCATAATTTCCGTATGGCCACAATAGGTCTACAAGTGGATGCAATCTCATTGGCTCTCCTCTCGTTTTTGGGCCTCCGAGCAATAGTAATACCTATGTTAGGCAGGTGTTTATAAACTGCAGCTCAGTGTTCAACACAATCATATACTCGGTACTAATCAACCTGGACCACTGTACCTCCCTCTACAACTAGATGCTTGACTTCCTCAGCAAGAGACCATAGTTTGTGTAGATTGGAAAGTAACATCTCCTCATCACTGATAATCAACATGTGCACCTCAAGAATGTGTGCTTGTCCTACTTCTCTACTCGCTCCATACCCACAAATGTGTGCCTAAGCACAAAAACATCCTCTATATATTTGCTGATGACGTAGCTTTGTTGGTAGAATTTCAGATGGTGAGAAGGAGGTGTACAGAAGTGAGATAAATCAGCTGGTTGAGTGGTGTGATGGTCACAACTTTGCACCTGATGTTAGTTAGACCAAGGAATTGATTATGGGAAGACTAGTTCTCAAAGAGGGATCAACAGGAGAAAGGGTGAACAGTTCCAGGTTCTTGGATGTCAACATCTGCACCCAACATATTGATGCAATTACAAAGAAGACACAATAGTGGCTATATTTCATTAGGCGTTTGAGGAGTCTTGATATGTCACCAGACACCCTTACAAATTTCTGCAGATGCACCTTGGAAAGCATTCAAACTGGTTGCTTCACCATTTGGTAGAGAGGGGCCACTGCACAGGATCAGAAAAGCTGCAGAAAATTGTAAACTCTGCCAGCTCTATCATGGACATTAGTTTTATTCCAGCATCCAGGACACCTTAAAGAGGAAATGCCTCAAAAAGATGGCATCCATCATTTAGGACCTCCATGATCCAAAGGACCTGCCCTCTTCTCATTGCTACTATCAAGGAGGAGGTACCTGAGCTTGAAGACACACACTCACCATTTTAGGAACAGCTTCTTCCCCTCTGCCATCAGATTCCTGAATGAGCAATGAACCAATAAACACTACCTCAGAATTTTTTCCTCTTTTTTGAACTACTTATTTAATTTAATTGTATATATCTAGTATACATACTTATTGTAAGTTATAGTTTTTATTATTATGTATTGCAATGTACTGCTGCCATAAAACAATAAATTTTCCAACATTTGCAATTAATATTAAGTCTGATTCTGATCCTTTTTCTTCCCTGATTGCACTGGTTCTTGAGAGTGTTTACATCTGAAATTATGCAAATACATTTTATTGGAAACTTGAACTATAACCTAATGTCGTATTCAATTTCAAATACATTTTGGGTGAAGTTTTCCAACTGAGGTCAAGGCTGAAATAAGCTTGCAGTGCTTTTTAATAGTTTTAAATTGAATGCACTTTATTATTTGAACGTGTTGATTTAAAGCAGCTCTTAACAATAGAGAGATTAATTAAGATGGATGGGGTGATAATGTACAGTGCATTGGGGAACAAAGTAACATTTAGCAAAGTTTACATATGTTCATAATTAAGTAATCTGCCTAAGCACGAAGTTGATATCAGTGGTGACTTCGCTATGGTTTGGTAATTGCAATGCTGTCCTTGGACTGGGCATGTTTTGCATTTATAGAAATGAAATACCACATAACCCAAATCCACATGGCAGAACTTGCCTCCTCATTCATAGCCACCATTCTCAGCCCCACTGCAAGTTTCAGCTGTACCCGCACAAGAATACAAGGAAAGCTGGAAGTTATGGACACCTTTAGGTTTTTGCATAAAGGGTTGAAGGAAGTCTTAGTTGTTGGAGTTGAGTTACAGGAAGGAAGACTAAAGTCTGTAATCAGGGATGGGGAGGATTAGAAGCTGCATTATGAGTGTGAGGGAATTGGGTAGAATTGTGGCTCATAGTTTGGAATAAACAGGGAATTGGATAGAACTGGTCCATTTAAATGGTAGATGGGGAAATTCTAGGATCCTCTGTCAACTGTGGTGAACAGGTAGGTACTTGAGAAGTGGAGGGGATGTGTAGGTGGGTGTGGGGAAAATCCCTTAAGGGTTTAGAAGATGGGGAGTTGGGTTTAGCAAACTGGTCTAGAAGGTCAGTCTATGAGGGAATAGGTAATTTTGATGCAATCAAGGGGCTCTTGGAGTTAAGGGATTACTGGATTAATTGGCTGAACTTTAAGAGGATCAAGAGGAAGATAGCTGGCTTGGGGTGTTATTGCCATAAAAGATTAACCCAAAATGCTCAAAAACCCTTACTTTCTCAGCATTCAAATCTAACTACGTGAGTAAAACATGATACTGATGGCAATGGTGAGCAATCATTTTTCCCAAGGTATCTCAGCCAGATTTTCCCCACAATCCACTGAAAGAAACATCATTTGGAAAAAAAACACAAATTGATGTAACGAACAAAGAAATTCCATCCAGGAGGTATGTTTAACTCATGCATGAAAATATCGGTCAAGATTTTAGTAAAATGGCCTCACAATAGTACTGGAATATTGTGTACAGTTCTGGTCACTGAACTATAGGAAAGATGTCAACAAAGTAGAGAGAGTACAGAGAAGATTTACTAGAGTGTTACCTGGATTTCAGCACCTAAGTTACAGAGAAAGGTTGAACAAGTTGGGTCTTTATTCTTTGGAGAGTAGAAGGTTGAGGGTGGAATTATTAGAGGTACTTAAAATTATGAGGGGGATAGATAGAGTTGACATGGATAGGCTTTTTTCTGTTGAGAGTAGGGGAGATTCAAACAAGAGGACATGAGTTGAGAGTTAGGGGGCAAAAGTTTAGGGGTAACATGAGGGGGAACTTCTTTACTCAGAGAGTGGTAGCTGTGTGGAACAAGCTTCCAGCAGAAGTGGTAGAGGCAGGTTCTATATTGTCATTTAAAGTAAAATTGGATAGCTATATGGACAGGAAAAGAATAGAGGGTTATGGGCTGTGTGCAGGTCGGTGGGACTAGGTGAGAGTAAGTGTTCGGCATGGACTAGAAGGGCCGAGATGGCCTGTTTCCATGCTGTAATTGTTATATGGTTATAGTTCTGAATGCATTTAACTCTGGGAGAAAATCTGTTTTCAATTGCATAACAGCATTATGCAATTAGAATCATGGTCAGATCTCTTAGACTAGGTTTTAGTAGCTCTGCAGTAAATAATGGAAATAGTCCAATATTTTGGTCTTTTTAATAAAGCTATCTGATTGAGCACTGGTTTGAGTGACTTTACAATAGACCTGCATTCCAGCGTGATACTCTACGTGCTGATTTGTAGCTGTTGCTGTTCCAATTTCATTCACTTTCTTGGATTTGCTGGGTTAAACCATGACTAACAAAATGATTTTCTGCTAAGGTTATCTCCTACATTGACAGCATTAAATGGCACTGCAGTTAATAAATTTAGAAGTCCTCTATTCTGGTACATAATTCAAAGAAAAATGCATATTAACAATATCTGTATTAGAATAAACTTAATAATTCCACCAATAATAGTGTTTGCAACACAATACTCATCAGATTAAGATAGACTTTATTGCAATTCAAATGACATGGATCCCTGATTTTTGAGACATAGATGTTGGTAGGTATATTTAAACAGATCTGTGTAAGGTACATGGTTAGACTTATTCAGAGTTTAGCTCTGAAAAACTATTGATCTGTAGAATTGATTTAAAGCTCCTGAGGATAAAAATCTGTAGCTCTGGCATACTGTGACTGCTGGAAGGACTTCCAAATAGCCCTACAATACCGAAAAGCTCATGCTGACATTATTTAAATTTTGATGAGTAGGTCATGGCATAGCTCAGGTACAAGAGTATAAATTGCAGAATATTGTGGGGCTTAAAACATTGTACCTTTCACATATCAGCAGGGATTCAGGGCAGTCTTTAACCTGGACTTCTGAAGCAGGACACAATTCAGTGAATAAGACCACTGATGGCTTTTCATGCCAGTAGCACAGCAGTGCCCATTTCTTTAACTGATGACAACAGAGGGGTGATGCACTTGTAGCCTAAATTAATTTGTTGATAATTTTATAAAGAAAGATAGACTTGCATTTATAGAATGCCATTACCAGTATCAATGAAATGTCATTGAATTGTCATCACTGTTGTAATGACAGAAATTAGCCCCCAGTTTATGGGCAACAAGGTGAACAGATGCTGATGTGTTAGTGACCGGTTAATCGAAAATTATTCTATTGGGAGGAAGAATGCTGCTGGTCCAGACACCAACAATAATGCCTTCTTCGGACTAGAATCTTTTGCTTCCACCTGGAAGAGTATATGAGAGTTTACTTAAACATTTCTTCTGTAAATTGGCACCTGTAACAGTAGAATATCCTCACTGCCACTCTGGAATGCCAGCCTAGATTTATGTATGTTCAAATCTCTGGAGAAGGACTTAACCTACAATCACTGACTCAGCAGCAAAAGCACCACCTTCTGTTTCGGTGAATTAACACCAAGCTGTCAGAATGATCAGGAGATCTTTGTCTTCACTTTATAATGACTAGGAAGCCTCATTTAGTAATGTTCTTTATATATCTGAAGGAGTGTTTAGCAATTTGCTACCGGTTATAAAAAAAATAAATAAAATGTGGTTTCAAGTTGAATTGAAATATTGTTAATTTAGCAAATACTATGCCATTGCCCAGTTCATGACTTCAGCCAATTTTTTTTAGTTTCTGCACTATTGATAGAGATTCAAATGTTGTTTCTATTAAGTACTTTCTTCGTTTTTACTTGAAAATAGAAACCTAATGTCCAAACACCAGTTTTTTTTTCTCTGTTTGGATGTCTGCCTGGCCTGCTGAGTTCCTTTAGCATTTTGTGTGCGTTGCTTGGATTTCCAGCATCTGCAGATTTTCTCTTGTTTGTTTTTTTACAATTTTGTTAATTTGTATGTAACTAACAGATGGTTCTACTTTCATGTTGATTGCTCCCTGAGAGTCAAATATTTTGAATGTAATTATGGGATATCCACCAAAAGAACTAATTCTGGAAGAAGTGTTTTTCTTTCCATGTTTTTGCTTCCTAACATGGACCAAAGAGCTAAGTACCAGAGGTGACGTGAGAGTGATAGCCTTTGACTTCAAGGCGGCATTTGACCGAGAATGGCATCAAGGTGCCCGAGCTAAAATGGAGTCAACGGGAATTAGGGGGAAAGCCCTCCACTGTTTGGAATCATACTTGACACAAAGGAAGATGGTTGTGTGATAGTTGAAGGTCAATCATCTCATCCTCAGGACATCACTGCAGTAGTTCCTCAGGGAAGTGTCCTAGACCAACCATCTTCAACTGCTTCATCAATGACCTTCCTTCCGTCATAAGGTCGGAAGTAGGGATATTGGCAGATGACTGCACAACGTTCTGCACCATTCGTGACTCCTCAGATCATGAAGTAGTTCATGCCCAAATGCAGCAGGACCTGGACAATATCCAGGCTTGGGCTATCAAGTGACAAGTAACATCTGAGCCATGCACGTGCCAGGCAATGACCACCTCCAACAAAAGAGGCTCCAACCATCATTCTTTGATATTCAGTGGCATCACCAGCAGTGAATCCCCTTCTATCTAGTCATATAAACACCATGGCTACCAAGGCTGGTCAAAGGCTGTGGCATGTAACTCACCTCCTGACTTCCCAAAGCCTGTACACCATCTACAAGGCTTAGCTCAGGAGTGTAATGAGTGCAGCTCCATCAACACTCAAGAATCTTGACACCATCTAGTACAAGGCAGCCCACTTGATTGGTACCCCTTCCACAAGCATTCAATCCCTCCACCATCGACGAACAGTTGCAGCTGTGTGTACTATTTACAAGATGCACTACAACAACACACCAAAGTTGCTTGTGTCAGGCCACACTTAGATCCCCTCCAGTTCGCCTACCAGCCCTGACTAGGAGTTGAGGATGCCATCGTCTACCTGCTGAACTGTGTCTACGCCCACCTGGACAAGCCAGCGAGCACTGTGAGGGTCATGTTTTTTGACTTCTCCAGTGCGTTCAACACCATCCGCCCTGCTCTGCTGGGGGAGAAGCTGACAGCGATGCAGGTGGATGCTTCCCTGGTATCATGGATTCTCGATTACCTGACTGGCAGACCACAGTACATGTGCTTGCAACACTGTGTGTCCGACAGAGTGATCAGCAGCACTGGGGCTCCACAGGGGACTGTCTTGTCCCTCTTTCTCTTCACCATTTACACCTCGGACTTCAGCTACTGCACAGAGTCTTGTCATCTTCAGAAGTTTTCGGACGACTCTGCCATAGTTGGAATCATCAGCAGGGGAGATGAGGTTGAGTACAGGGCTACGGTAGAAACTTTGTCACATGGTGTGAGCAGAATTATCTGCAGCTTAATGTGAAAAAGACTAAGGAGCTGGTGGTAGACCTGAGGAGAGCTAAGGTACCGGTGACCCCTGTTTCCATCTAGGGGGTTAGTGTGGGCATGGTGGAGGATTACAGATACCTGGGGATACGAATTGACAATAAACTGGACTGATCTAAGAACACTGAGGCTGTCTACAAGAAGGGTCAGAGCCGTCTCTATTTCCTGAGGTCCTTTAACATCTGCCGGACGATGCTGAGGATGTTCTACGACTCTGTGGTGGCCAGTGCTATCATGTTTGCTGTTGTGTGTTGGGGCAGCAGGCTGAGGGTAGCAGACACCAACAGAATCAACAAACTCATTCGTAAGGCCAGTGATGTTGTGGGGATGGAACTGGACTCTCTCACGGTGGTGTCTGAAAAGAGGATGCTGTCTAAGTTGCATGCCATCTTGGTCAATGTCTCCCATCCACTGCATAATGTACTGGGTGGGCACAGGAGTACATTCAGCCAGAGACTCATTCCTCCGAGATGCAGCACTGAGTGTCATAGGAAGTCATTCCCACCTGTGGCCATCAAACTTTACAACTCCTCCCTTGGAGGGTCAGACATCCTGAGCCAATAGGCTGGTCCTGGACTTATTTCATAATTTACTGGCATCATTTACATATTACTATTTAACTATTTATGGTTCTATTACTATTTATTATTTATGGTGCAACTGTAACGAAAACCAATTTCCCCCAGGATCAATAAAGTATGACTATGACTATGACTATGTTCCTAGGCAGCACCTTCCAGAGGCATGACTACTATCATCTAGAAGGACAAGAACAGCACCACCTGGAAATCTCCCTCCAAGTCACTCATCATTCCGATTTGGAAACATGTCACGGTTCCTTCATTGCCACTGGTTCAAAATTGTGGAATTCCCTTGCTAACAGCCCGGTGGATACACCTAAACCTCAGGGACTGCGGCAGTTCAAGAACGCAGCTCATCAGCACCTTCTCAAGAGCAACTAGTGATGGACAATAAATGCTGGCTTAGCTGGTGACACCATATCCCGTAAATGAATATGTTTTGAAGCAAGCAGCATTGTAGGAGGAGAACCTACATGGTAAAAAAAGTATAGCATATAGAATGATTGAATTCAAAGCATTTTGAGAATAATGTACCAAAGGCATACAGTCAGGGTAGGTATGCGCAAGCAGACAAGAAAAACTTAATTGGGGAGACCTTAAGGTATCGTTGATTGCTGAACAGATAACAACTGAATTATTTTATACAGTTTCTTCTGTTTCAGTATCAAATTGGAAGAAGGTTCCTGAGGTTGATGTCCAATGTCACTGTGGCCTGATTCTCCCATATTAATTTAAATACTAGTGAGAAGATCAACCATCCTTTTGCCTTAATGGATGCTGCCTAACCCCCCGAGCCTTTTCAGCAGCCTGTTTTTTTGCTCCAATCCCAGTATGTACAGTATCTTGTGTTTCCTTCTGATATCCAGACTGTTTTTAAATTGCATGAATTTAAACACGCAAATCTGAATATACTCTGAATCCACAGATCTTCTGGTTGCAACTTTCAGTAATATACCAACAATGCCATCATATCCAGTGAGAAGCAATCAGCTCATCAACAGCTGAGAGGAACAGTTCAATAGTCTGAAAACTATTATTGCTCAGTATCCCCAACCTGCAGGTCTACTTGAGGACCATTCAGGTGACCTAATCAACATTTAGTTGAGGCTTATTTTATAAAGATGATATCTGCAGAAATTTCTGGTTTAGATCAGGTTTAAGTCCCAATTTTGTTCAAAGCTTAAACCTCCCCCTATCACCAGTGTTTCACACTGACAATTTAGTGTGAATCAATTTATACCCAAGAGGTATTATATAAATAAGAAGCACTTTGCACCATAGCATGTATCTCCACTCTAGGTTACAAATCCACAGTCAACAGATTGACTATGGAAATCAATGAGTTGTTGATAATTAAACACATCAATGTGTTAGTTGTGATATAAATTACTTCGGAAAAAAGGGAACCTGATGATGTAAACGCTTCTGGAAATTTTTGAGCTTTTATTCAAAATGATTGCTCCAAGTTCAGATAGTGCAATTACGTAAATACATATTCTTAAGACAGCTTTACCTTTCGCTAGAACACATACCCAGATTTCCAAAGCCATTGCATTAAAATATGTACTGCTTTTTGTTATACTTGCATGACTGGGAAGCCAGGTGGCTATGAATAATACACATAAGAGATGGAGAGGCGAAGAACAACCAGGCAGCTGTTTACTTTGCTTGTAAGACATCCACCCAGAATGCTCTCTCACATCATGTTCAGTACATAACACAAGGGTAGGCTTGACAGCAACCCAAAAGGGTCAAAATATACATGAAAACATAACATTCCATGGAGTATTCATCAAATTCAACAAACAAGAAAAAACATTATTTTTTTCTAAAGTAGGGAAAGAGTGTAGACTGCCTTTATTCCCAAACATTATCCTGGGGATTATTTTGCCCCAATTGCTGGAGGTTAGTCACTAAACTCAAGAGTCAATCTGTTTGGAGTTCATCAGTTCTTGTGAGGGCACCAACGGCCTGGGGATGACACCAATGACATATTGTCTCTTGCTGGTTTATTACAGAACTTGTTTTGGGTACTCTGTTGTCAATGGGGCACTTCTGAAAACACAAGTGACAGAGGAGCACTGGCTGTGTCATTTGATCTTAATGGAGGTTCTTCAGTCATTGTCTCAGAATCCTGTCCTATTTCTACTGCCTCATCACAACAGTAGAGGAGGCCATAGACTGACATGTCATTCATGCTATCAGGTTGGAGGCTCTGATGGACTACTGCTGCAATGGCCACACTCAGGTTGGAGTAGCAGCAAGTAATATTCCGTCTGGGTAGCCTCCAATCTGATGGCATGAACATCAAATTCTTAAACTTCCAATAATTTCCAACCCTTCTCCTTCCCATTTCCTTTTCCCACTCTCACCTTATCTCCTTACCTGCCCATCACCTCCCTCTGGCACTCCTCCCCCATTCTTTTCTTCCATGGTCTTCTGTCCTCTCCTATCAGAATCCTCATTCTCCAGCCCTTTATCTCTTTCACCAATTGATTTCCCAGCTCTTTACTTCACCCCTCCTCCTCTCCCAGTTTCACCTATCACCTGCTACCTTGTACTTCTCCCTCCCCACTTCCACCTTCTTACTCTGATTTATCATCTCTTTTTCCAGTCCTGATGAAAGGTTTTGGCTGAAATTTTGACTGTTTACTCTTTTCCATAGATACTGCCTGGCCTGCTGAGTTCTTCCAGCATTTTGTGTGTAGTTCCTTGACTTCCAGCATCTGCAGATGTTCTTTTGTTTATGCTCCTTCCATCAAGCCTAGTAAGGTTTCAATTCTACGGTTGACTCTCCTTTTCATTACTATGTTACTATGTCCTCCATCTTAGATAGAACAGGGTCAGTACGTGTGTGTTTCTGGATTTGTTCCACAGTTGTCGGAGCTGTTGGTACTTCCTTGAAGTAAAACATCTCTTTCAGGGATGGTCCTAGAGTTATAACAGCTAAGGGAAATCTAGATAGTCCATCAATATTCGAATGGTATGCTTGGAGCTCCTGTACTTCATATTGTACTGATGTGCAGGGAGGAAAAGAGCCCAACATTACATTCGACTAGCGGCCATGGGAGAACTATCCATAGGAGGAAATTGAAGTCAAGAAGTGATGATCTGTCAGTAGTGTAAATCATTAATCAAAGAGGAACTGGTAGAATTTCTGAACACCAAAGGCAACTGCAAGTGCTTCCAGTTCTTTCAGGGCATAGTGGCTTTCTGCCTTGCTTAATGGTCTTGATGTAGAAGTTACTGGATGCACTTCATCCAGCAGCATGATGTGTGAGATAACTGTCCCCACAGCATAGGGTGATCATTGTGGGCCATCTGAATGGGCAACGACAGATTGTGACAGAACTGTTTTGGCCTTTTCATAAGCCTCTTCACTGCCAGTGTGTTGATTTACTTTAAAGTTCACAAAGTGGTTTCAGCATTCTATGTAGGTTAGGAACAACAATTGCATTGTATGTTAGTGGTCCTAAGAAAGATCTTAGTTGACTTATATTCAATTGCCTCCATGGTTGCCTTCACCTTTGATGGTACCTTGCAAGGTTCTGAATTGCTGACCACATGACCCAGATGGTCAATTGAAGGTCGAAAGTACTCACACGTGTTCTTCCTGCCCCTTAGCCCATACTCCTTGAGACTTTGTACTGTAGCATCCAAGTTTTGTAGGTGTTCACATTCATTTTTTCCCAGTAATGCATAAGTCATTCAAATAGCATTTCACCCCTGTCAACCTGCTTAGGATCTGATCCGTTACTTGCTGAAAAAGTGCGGGAGCCAAGGTGACGCTCAACAGAAGCTTTCAGTACCTGAACCTTCATTTGTGAGTCACTATGATCAACAGTTCCTCTGACTCTGGCTCCACATGCATCTTCATGTACACTTGACACGAGTCAATCTTGCTAAATCTCTGTCCTCTGACCTATGCTGCAGAAGAGTCATCAATGAGGGGAAGAGGGTATTGTTCAGCTGCAACAATTCGGTTAATCATTACCTTGAAATCTCCACAGAGTCTTAAAGACCCTTCACTTTTTAGGACAGGACCCACTCGAGTTGCTTACTTACTTACACACATTGGTTACAATACCTTACTCTGGACTAGACTTCCCAATTCAGCCTCTACTTTTGGTTTGAGAGTTTTGCCCTTGGGTATTTGGGTGTTGCGTTGGGATTAACAGTGATTCCTTTCATGCTGCCCAGTTCTCCCTTGAATATTTCTGGGTGTCTCTTCAATACCTCTTGTAGACCAGTTCTCCCACCAATCAAGGGCACTTCAGCCCCATTGAGTTTGAGCTGCTCCAACCACGAGCATCACAGAAGCCCTGGATAACAACCTTTAAAAATTTACAGTGGAAGTTTCTTTCTCTGTGTGTTAATCTCCATTGTAGAAACATAGAAACATAGAATATAGGTGCAGAAGTAGGCCATTCGGCCCTTCGGCCCTTCGAGCCTGCACCGCCATTCAGTATGATCATGGCTGATCATTCAACTCAGAACCTGCCTTCTCTCCATACCCCTGATCCCTTTAGCCACAAGGGCCATATCTGACTCCCTCTTAAATATAGCCAATGAACTGGCCTCAACTGTTTCCTGTGGCAGGGAATTCCACAGATTCACCACCCTCTGTGTGAAGAAGTTTTTCCTAATCTCGGTCCTAAAAGGCTTCCCCTTTATCCTGAAACTGTGACCCCTCGTTCTGGACTTCCCCAACATCGGGAACAATCTTCCTACATCTAGCCTGTCCAATTCCTTTAGAATTTTATATGTTTCAATAAGATCCCCCCCTCAATCTTCTAAATTCCAATGAGTATAGGCCTAGCCGATCCAGTTTTTCATCATATGAAAGTCCTGCCATCCGAGGAATCAATCTGGTGAACCTTCTTTGTACTCCCTCTATGGCAAGAATGTCTTTCCTCAGATTAAGGCCCCAAAACTGCACACAATACTCCAGGTGTGGTCTCACCAAGGCCTTGTACAACTGCAGTAGTACCTCCCTGCTCCTGTACTCGAATCCTCTTGCTATGAATGCCGGCATACCATTCGTCTTTTTCACTGCCTGCTGTACCTGCATGCCCACTTTCAATGACTGGTGTATAATGACACCCAGGTCTCGTTGCACCTCCCCTTTTCTTAATCGGCCACCATTCAGATAATAATCTGTTTTCCTGTTTTTGCCACCAAAGTGGATAACTTCACATTTATCCACATTAAATTGCATCTGCCATGAATTTGCCCACTCACCTAACCTATCCAAGTCACCCTGCATCCTCTTAGCATCCTCCAGGTACTACTCCCCTCACTGGACCAATCTCACCGGTGTAAGCCTTTAAAGTCAATCTTGCTCCTTTTGGGGTGAGATGCTACAATTTCTCCTTGTAAGCTGTCTCTGACACCAGTGATACTGCAGCACCCACGTTCACCTGCATCCTCTCTGTGGCCCCACCAAACTGCAGTCACCCAATAGCCGCCTTTATGTCCTGAAACAGGTAAAACATGCGAAGCATCTTCAACCACAGAGTGAGAATTATTCAGTTCATCTTCAGTATGCTCTATCTTGTTCACATGTTTCTTCTTCTAAAAGTCATTTTCTTTGTTACAGACTTTTAAATTGACAGTGTCTTTTTACTTTTACAGGTGTATTCAGTATGTTCCTTTTCGCCACAGCTCTGGCAATCTAAATCTTTATACCAGCATTCATTTGCTGAATGCCCAGTTTTGTCACAATGGTAACATTGATTGCTAATACGTGTCTTATTCTTAAAATCAATAGAAACTTTATGAACTTGGGAAGATGTGCTTAATAGATATGCTTCTTGAGCTGCCATCTCCACAGATGTACTAATCTCACTTGCCTTCTGTAATGTTTGTCTGTAATCTGTAAGCAAACATTTCTGAACTGCCTCACTACACAGACCACATACAAGTCTATCATGTAATGTGCCATTCAGCGACTGTCCTAAATCAGTGTTCAGACAATTGCTTCAGCACCACCACAAACTGTGAATTACACTCACCTTCCTCTTGATTCCTTTTATGAAACTTCTCAACAATTATCCAAGTTTTAGGTGGATAATGGTCCTTTAAGACTTTAGGACACCATGTTTATCAGGTTGCACTAGAATGCATAATAAATTAAATGTTTCTGCACTCTTCACAGTCAGAAAATTTGGAACATGAATATCATCTGAAATTTGATTTTCCAGTGCAAAATATTTAAATATTTTAGTATATGAACTCCACGCTCTGTCATTTTGTCATACAGTCCCATGCTTGCAAACATGGTCAGCATTTTCCAATGCAGTCCTGTTCCAGAAAATTTAACAAGTCTAATCAATCTCTCTCTCCCTCTTATTGTTTTATTTAACCATCCCATTCTTGTTCTCTCCCCTTGGATTCTTCCTGGCCTTTTACTTGTAGCATGTAGTGTCTTCTTTTTGCTCACCCACATTACACAACAGTACACTGTCAGAATTCCACGTGGACTCTTTTTACTGAAAGGAACAAAACTATAAATATCACGTGAGGACCTGTCACCTTGTCGCCAGTTGTTGTGTTGGTGGTACTGGGAAGCCAGGTGGTGTAAATAACATACACGAGTGATGGAGAGGTGAGGAACAAATGGGCAGCTGTTTATTTTGCTTGTAAGTTATCTACCCAGAAAGCCCTCTAACATTACATTCAGTAGATAACACACAGAAAAACTAGATAACATCCCGTAAGGGTCAAAATATACATGAATACATAACAATTTTTAATCTTCTAATCATTAGTAAAACTCAGTTTAAACTCATTTAACAGAATAAACAACATCTGGTGGCGTATGTGAATTAACACTCATTACCCATAACTTCTGTCTTCCAAAGCATATTAGAAAGCCATCCTGATGCGAATGCTCTGATAGGAAGTAAATGGATTCTCAGGATACTTCTGAGTGATTATTATAATGAAGGCAGGATGCACCAACAATCTTCATGCACTGCCTGGCTCTAGATGAAGTAGTGGTTTTAGAAAGCCCTTCCCTCAGACTTTTCTCAGATTACCTACCTTTGTGGCATAACTTGCTGGAACTTTGAGGTGTCAGATGTCCAATGTAGTCAGCAGTGTGAATTTCATCAGCAGAGTAGCAAAGTGGTTAAGTTACTACACTGGTATCTAAAGATCAGGACTATGTCCAACTTCAACTGCCAATAAGAAATACTGTCTAGAGAATTTTAATTCAAGTTTTTAAATAAAATACTGATATCAATAACTGTGATTACAAACAACAGATTGTAATCCAAGTCAATTTGGTCCCCTTCAGGAAAGAACATTTATTATTTTAGCCCAGGGTCACTTTTATGTGACTCCAGACTCACATATATTTTTAATTCTGTGCAGCTTGATCATTTGTCCACAGAGATAATCTGATGGGCAACAATTGTTGGACTTTATTTCGGAGAACAAAGGGTACAGAGAGAACACTGCAGTGTTATAAGCATCAAATCAAGTACAGAAAGGACAATAAAGTGACAGATCAGCTGGATGATAGAAGAGCAAATAATAGCAGAAAGAAATAACATATAAATACCAACAGTTTTTAATTAAAAAAATAGAATTCCCAAGAATAATTTAATACAACTCTAACAACAAAATGATATTATGTTATCATTTTGTTATCAATATTATTTTATTTGTTTTAATAGAGTAAAACTTCAGTTCAGCTTGTTCTTTTCTGGCTCAGAAATTGACTGCCAATATATTAATAATTATGCAGTAGCTACAATTATATTTGCATTGTTAATTCCTAAGCTTAAGTTTCTGTGAAGACTTCATTGGGCAATTAAAGTGCATTTAGTATTACAAGGAGAATAACATGTCAAGATGCTGTCTGTAAGGTGGTTGCCTTAGAAATGCTTCACAGTCCAAAATCTATGTTGTGGGATAAAGACACATGGGATATGGAGGAGGGAGGGTGTGTGCTCCCTTGTTTGCAGGCTCCCCTGCAGCCAGGATTCGAGGGCTTAGAATACTGGTGGTAATAAACTAAACCTGTAACCCAGAATAAATCAGTAATAGAACAAAACCTGCAGCCTAGAGTAAATCTGTAATCCGATGAACTTTCACCTGTAACAATTGCTCTGCAGAACCAGCAGATGACGTCAGGAGGCTGACTTTAATGGGCAAGAAGAAAGTGAACTCATTATTAGGAAGGAATGAAGGGATGTGGTATGCTGGAAATATGATGCTGAGAGAAGTAATCCCTAGTCCAATGAATCATCACCAAATCCCACATTGACTCACATAATGCTTTTGCCAATGCTTCACCCACATCTCACATACCATGCAAAACCTAAATGAGGGTTCCTGCAGGAAGCAGAAACCCACATTGAACAAACCATTGAATCAGAATCGGGTTTGTTATATGTCATGATTTATTGTTTTGCTGCAGTAGAGCCAAGTATTTAAAAAAAATACTGTAAGTTACAAAAAGAAATATATAAGAAGTAAGTAGTGCAGAAGGTGAGATGGTGTTCATCGCTTCAAGGTCCATTCAGAAATCTGGTGGCAGACAGGAAGAAGTTGTTTGTAAAATGTTGAGTATGTATCTTCATGCTCCTATACCTCTTCCCTGATGGTAGCAATGAGAGAGAAGAAGGCATGTCCTGGATGGTGAGGATTCTTTTTTTTTTATTTTTATTTTCTTAATTTATTTTTCCCTTTCCCACATCTTTTCCTTTACTTGTGTTAATTCTCCGTTTTCCAAAAAAAGAAAAAAAAACAGTAAACATTTGGACCAAGGGTGCTTACATTAGCAATATTACTGTGTTGATGAGGAGAGCAGTATAAATCATTAGGAGAGTCATCTAAAGTTTGCTCGCTTTGGGGTTATATATTCAATCTATTTATTCCAAATTTGATAAAATTTTTCTTTTTGAATTCTTGGAGAGTAAGTCATCTTTTCCATTTTAAATATTTCCAAGATAGTTTCGTGCCAGTCTTCTAATGTAGGTGGTATTGGATTAGCCACTTTCTAGTGATTGATTTCTTATTTGCCGCTAAAAGGGCCTGCAGCAACTTTATATCTTTCTTCTGTTCAAGAAACAATACATGCCCCAAATAGAGCGTCTCAAAGTTCAGAGGTATCTGGGTCTTAAGTACCTTAACTAATGTTCTATGAATACCTTTCCAATATAAACTTAATTTAGGGCAATCCCAGAAAATATGGAAGTGATTTGCCTCTTTGGAGCCGCACCTTCTCCAACACGTCACGTTTGTGTCTTTATATTTTTCCTGATATGGGGTCTTGAAGTATCTCATAATATTTTTCCAACAATGTTCTCTCCAAGTCAAGGAGTTAGTCGAAGACCACTGAAAGCTGCGTATTTTCACCCAAGCCTCCTCTGAAAGTACCAACCCCGCTTCTTTCTCCCACTTCTCTTTAATATACAATGTGTTTACATTTTTAGCATGGGAGAGTGCATTATATAATCGAGAAACTGATTTACTTGGTATTGAACTGTAAGCCGAATTCAGAATCTTGAAAAATTCTAATTCTACTGTTGATAAGTCTGTATATCTACAACTCTGGTTAACATAGTTTCGTCTTGAAGGTACCCAAAAAAGTAATTGTGTTCTAGGCCATGCTTGTCCTGCAGGAATTGGAAACTTTGTAATACTCTTTTATCTATAAATGAGAGGCAGGTTGTAAGACCTTTCTTTATCCATAGTTCCAATCTTTTATCTCCTCTGTTGGGAAGGAATTCGGTATCATATGCACCCCATCTGAAAAGTTTTAACATGTTATTAATTCCACATGAATTAACTACTTTCTGCCATACTTTTAATGTAAGATTTATCCAGCTGTTTCTAAACTTTTCCAATTGGGCCATCAATCCTTTGTCAGCTATTGAGGCCTGTCGAGGAAAACTGTCAACTAATCCAAATTCTATTTCCTTCCATCTAGCCTTATATTCCCTATTACACCAATATAACAGAGGGGTTATCTGTGAAGAATAAAAATAATTTCTCAAGCAAGGAAGTACCATACCTCCTCCTTCCTTCCCTAACTGTAAGGTGTTATATCAAGTTCTAGGTTTCCTTCCTTGCCAGATAAAGCGGGAAATCCATTTGTCCGATTCCCTGAATTGATTATCATCCACCTCCACAGGTGAAGTCCGGAAAAGTTAGAGTAACCGAGGGAGAATATTCATTTTTATGGTATTTATCCTTGAATTTAAACATAAAAGGGGGATAAGATTCCATCTATGTATATCTGCTTTTATCTCTGAAATTAATGGCCCATAATTTAGGTGAGAATTCTTAATGCCACCTTCTTGAGGAATGCCTATTGAAGAAATTCTCAATGGTGAGGAGTTTAGTGCCCATGATAGAGCCGGATTAGTTTACAACTGTCCATAGCTTTTGCTGATCCCACGCGTAGGCCCCTCCATACCTAATAGTGATTTGGCTACTCAGAATGCTCTCCACAGTACATCTGTAGTAATTAGTTAGAGTCTTTAGTGACATACCAAATCTTCTCAAACTCCAAAATGAAGATCGGAGAGGATAGATGGATAGATAGATATACTTTATTAATCCCGAGGGAACGGCTGTACCAGGCTGCATGCACGACCGGCGCATGCGCACTAGTGCGGATGCATTATATTGACGACTAATTTCCTGCCCTGAGATCACTTATTGCCAACGTTCTGAACCAAGGTAAAATGCTGGTGAACGCAGCAGGCCAGGCAGCATCTATAGGAAGAGGTACAGTCGACGTTTCAGGCTGAGACCCTTCGTCTGGACATCAGGGTCTCGGCCCGAAATGTCGACTGTACCTCTTCCTATAGATGCTGCCTGGCTTGCTGTGTTCACCAGCATTTTTTATGTGTGTTGCTTGAATTTCCAGCATCTGCGGATTTCTTCGTGATTGCGTTCTGAACCAAGGTGTTTGTTTTGGGATGGTTCAGTGCACATCCCTTCAGTGGGATGCAGCTTTCACTTCAACGGTGAGGTCATGTCAACATAGGCTTCTGCTAGAGCCGCACAGGAAATACGTAAGATGACAAAAGGGAAGTAACCACCCAGAATCCCCTGGGAAAAGAAAGAAATGACGCAGTTAAAAAGAAAGTTTAGCAGCCATATTAAGAAATCGAAAGTAAACTTTTCTGCCCAAATAGGGCACAGAAAAGTTAAAACCAACCAATTCACAGCCTCCGATCAACGGAGAAAATTAAAAAAAAGGCAATTAAGATGTTGAAGATGAAAGTTGATCCAGATAACTCTGGGCATCCGATGGAGAATCAAAAAAACGAAGGGCTCCATCTAACATGCGAATCCTTAGACGTGCAGGGTACAGCAGCGCTGGTCTTAAATCCATCTTATAGAATTCCGACATCACGGATCTGTAACGGACCCGTTGGTCCCAGATTGGTTTACTGAAATCTTCCACGAATCGGAACTTAAGATCCGAAAAATCAATGAAACCTTTAGATCGAGCGAATCGAAACAGTCTCTCCTTGTCTTGAAAGTAATGAAAACGTAAGATAACATGCCTAGGTCTATCTGACCTAGACGAGTATGATGGGATTCTGTGAACACGATCCAGTAGCGGTGGTTGGTCAGGAAATACAGTAGGGAATGCATCTTTTAAAAGTTGGGAGAAATATTTCATAGGGTTGTTAGCTTCCACGGCTTCCCTGACGCCAATCATTCGTAAATTCTGCCGTCGCATTCTAGATTCCAAGTCAGAGTTTTTAAAAGTCAAAAAGTCAAGTTTCTTCTTCATTACATTAATTGTTTCTTCGATTTTCCCCATCTTAAGCTCACTTTGTTGCGCGGATTTTTGAAGATCAGATATAGCCGACTGATGTTCCGCAATACATGTTTGCATCTTATCAATTAAATCGACAATTTTCTGGAACTTAGTTGAGATTTCCGTATGAATCAGGTCTTTAACAAAGCCCGCAATTTCTGTACGAATCATCTCCCTAACAGAGGTTGAAATTTCCCTCTGAATTAACTCCGATATCGCTTTCAAAGTCACCGGTGATTCAGTCGGAGGGAGATCCGTAGCTTTCGGCCTTAAATTTTGTAGTTTTTTTTAAAATTTTATTCTGTTTTGCTTTTTATAATCACTTTATGTTAATAATCCTATTTTTTTTTTGTTGCTGTGTCTATTCATGAGTTTGAGGTTTATTGTGGTTTTTTTTAATATATATTTTCCGGCTTTTGTTCTGTTCTGTGTGTATTCTAATTGAGCTAACTTTTTTTTACTTTTTTTTTACTGTTTTACAATTAGCTGATCCTTTTCATATTTATACCTTTTTTTTAGGGAGCGTATACCGGAAGTCATGGGGGTAGTTTTAGCGCTTGCTTCTTTCTGGCGGGTCTGCTTTAGATTTTGCCTTGGAGTCTTGGGCTGGGGGGTGGCGGGAGGGGCTTCACGTTTTAGTTTGTTTTTCTTTGGGCTATATACATTATTGAAGTACTGGTTGCGTCCTTTTCCCCGGTATCTTTTGTATGTTCTGTTTCCTCTCCGGGTTTGTGGGTCGCGCCTATTGTCAATCCTACTTGTTGTGGGTTGACTTTAGGATTTATGGAGTCTATTATTAATTTTGTCTCCTGGAATACTAATGGTCTTAATCATCCTATTAAAAGAAAAAAAGTTTTTAAAGTGTTCCGGAGACTTAAAGCACAAATTTTATTTTTACAAGAGACCCATGTGCGGAGGGGGGACAGACTACGTTTTTTCAAATTCTGGAAGGGACAACAATTTCATTCGAACTCCAATGCTAAGATTCGAGGCGTCTCTATTTTTATAGATTCCTCAGTTACTTTTATACAACAGGATATTATCTCTGATCCGAATGGTAGATTTTTATTGGTTAGTGGTTTACTATTTAATAAAAAAGTAGTTTTGGTTAATGTTTATGCTCCTAATATGGATTGTCCGGAATTTTATAAACCATTGTTTGATCAGTTTCCGAATTTGAACGAGTTTTCATTGATTTGGGGCGGAGATCTTAATACCTGCTTATCTCCAGCTTTGGACCGTTCGGCTCCTTTACGGACTTTACCTAATAAATCTGCAAATTTGATTAATTTTTTCCTTTCTGATTCTGGGTCGACGGACATTTGGCGTTTTCTGCATCCTCAGGAAAAAGATTTTTCCTTTTTTTCACATGTTCATCATTCCTATTCAAGAATTGATTATTTTTTTATTGATTCTCGTCTCATTCCTTCAGTGATTGAATGTGATTATGATTCTATAACCATTTCGGATCATGCTCCACTTAAGCTTTCTATTAAAATTATGGCCAATATACCGAACAATAGACAATGGCGTTTTAATTCGCTGTTGCTTCAGGACTCGGACTTTGTTAATTTTATGAATGAACAGATTGAGCTTTTTTTTACAATTAACCATACAGAAGATATTTCGGTTAACACTCTTTGGGACACTTTTAAAGCCTATATTCGGGGTCAGATTATTTCGTATTCCGTTGCTTTGAGGAAGAAACAGAAGCAGGAGGAGATGGCAATTGTGGACAAGATTAAAGAAATTGATAAGAAATATGTTATGGCTCCTTCTGAGGAGCTATACAAACAAAGAACTGAACTTCAAATGGAATACAGTTTACTACTCTCGTCCTCGATTGTAAACCAATTAAAGAAAACAAGAAGTGATTTTTATGTTCACAGTGATAAAATTGGCAAGCTGCTGGCTAATCAATTGAAATCTAATTATGTTAAATCTCAAATCAATCAGATTTATAACCAAAATGATCGATTGATATTGGATCATGTGGGGATTAATCAAACCTTTTGTGATTTTTATTCTTCTTTATATCAATCAGAGTCTCCTCGAGATTCTAAATATATGAATGATTTTTTAGATAAGTTAGACTTCCCTCAGATTTCACGGGATATGTCTTCTTTATTAGATACTTCCATTACAATGGATGAGATTAAGAATGTTATTTTTTCTATGAATCTGGGGAAAGCTCCTGGCCCTGATGGGTTTACTGTTGAATTTTACAAATGTTTTGCTTCTCTATTGATTCCTTGGCTCTATAAGGTTTTTGAGGCTTCTTTGAAACTTGGTAAACTTCCGGAATCTTTTAATAGAGCATCAATTTCTTTAATACTAAAGAAGGATAAAGACCCTGCTCAATGTGCATCTTATAGACCAATATCTTTATTAAATGTCGATTCTAAAGTTTTTTCTAAGTTATTAGCAAATAGACTAGAAAAAGTACTTCCTTCTATTATTTCGGAAGACCAAACGGGTTTTATTAAAGGTCGTTACTCTTTTTATAATATTCGTACATTGTTAAATATCGTTTATACTCCCTCACAAAATGTTCCTGAGTGTGTTATTTCTTTAGATGCCGAGAAAGCTTTTGATAGAGTAGAATGGCCTTATTTATTTAAGATGCTTGAAATGTTTAATTTTAGCTTGAAATTTATATCCTGGATTAAACTGTTATATCACTCCCCTCTAGCCTCGGTTCGTACTAACTCTTTAAATTCACCTTTTTTTCCTCTCTTTCGTGGTACTCGACAAGGCTGTCCTCTTAGTCCCCTATTATTTGATATTGCATTAGAACCTCTTGCAATTGCTATTCGAGAATCTTCAAATATTACTGGGATAACTCGGGGATTAAAGTCCCATAAATTATCACTCTATGCTGATGATTTACTTTTATATATTTCTAATCCTGAGAGATCTATTCCTGCTGTTTTAGAGTTATTAGCACAATTTGGTCTTTTCTCAGGTTATAAATTAAATCTTAGTAAGAGTGAACTTTTTCCGATTAATAAACATCTTCCCTTATATTATAAATTTCCATTTAAATTGATTAATAATTACCTTTCATATCTTGGGATTAAAATTACTTGTAAACATAAAGATTTATTTAAGACTAACTTTTTACCATTAATAGACCATATTACTCAACTTTCATCTAAATGGTTTCCCTTATATTTAACTTTGATTGGTCGTATTAATGCAGTTAAGATGTTTTTTTTGCCAAAATTTTTATATGTGTTTCAGGCATTACCAATTTTCGTTCCTAAATCTTTTTTTGATAAAGTTGACTCTAAAATTTCTTCATTTATTTGGCAGAATAAGAATCCGAGACTGGGTAAAATACATTTACAGAAAGCTAAGAGAGATGGAGGTTTAGCATTACCTAACTTTAGATTTTATTATTGGGCTATTAATATTCGACATATGAAATTTTGGTTACTTGACCGGGATATACTATCTATTCCTAAATGGGTAGCATTGGAATTACAATCTGTTCAGGGTTATACACTTGGTTCTATTTTAGGTTCATCTCTTCCTTTTGATTCGAAACGCCTTAAGCAGATCTCTAACCCGATCGTTAAATATGCTTTGCGTATTTGGTTTCAATTCAGAAAATTTTTTGATCTTAATCAATTCGGGTTAGCGATTCCTATTTTAGGTAACATATTTTTTCCTCCCTCTTTTACGGATCGCGCTTTTCAAACTTGGAAGACTAAGGGTATTTTACGGTTTTTGGATTTATTTTTAGATGGTTCCCTTATGTCTTTTGAACAATTATCTAATAAATATAACTTATCAAGAATACATTTTTTTAGATATTTACAAGTTAGAAATTTCCTAAGTACTATACTTTCTTCCTTTCCAATGCTTCCTCCTATATATATTTTAGATTCGATAATTAACCTTAATCCATGTCAGAAAGGTGCATCGGCTATGATTTATAATATTATTATGAAACTTAGGAAAGCTCCATTTGATAAGATTAGGGTAGATTGGGAACAGGAATTGGGGCTTACCATTTCTGTGGATGATTGGGGGCAGATTTTACAATTAGTTAATACTTCTTCTATTTGTGTTAAACATTCCCTAATTCAATTTAAAGTGGTGCATAGAGCACATATGTCCAAAGATAAGTTAGCGCGTTTTTACTCGCATATTAATCCTTTCTGTGATAGATGTTCGGGGCAGATAGCCTCTTTAACTCATATGTTTTGGTCTTGCCCTACTTTGGAAACTTTTTGGAGAGATATTTTCAATATTATTTCTAAGGTATTAAATATAGATATCTCTCCTCACCCTATTACTGCTATCTTTGGACTACCTAAAATTTCTAGTAATCTTTCCCCTTCAGCCCGTAGAATGATTGCATTTCTTACTTTAATGGCGAAAAGATGTATTTTACAACATTGGAAAGAGCTTAATGCTCCAACTACCTTTTTTTGGTTTTCTCAGACGATTTTATGTTTGAATCTGGAGAAAATTAGAAGTAACCTTTATGATTCTTCATTTAAATTTGAACAGATTTGGGGACCTTTTATTCGATATTTTCATTTAATGTAATATTTACCCTTCTTGTTTTTTCTTCACTGTTTTAATGGAGGTCGGGATTGAGGACGTGATTTTAAGTTTAACTCTGTTTGGTTTCAAGTTAGCCCATTGCTTTGCTTTGCTTTTAGTTAGTTGCACGGTGGGTTTTTTTTTTGGGGTTTTTTTTTTCTTTTTTTTCCATTGATATATATAAAATCTAGTATACTATTATGTTATCTTGGTTTCTTATGCTTAAATTACATTGTTTGTAGTATTTTCTTTTTGGTATTGTTATCTTTTGGAATTTTATTATACTTTAACATTGTATTAATGTTTATATGGCTTACCTTTTTTGTATACTTACTCAATAAAAAGATTTAAAAAGAAAGAAAGGCTTCTGCTAGAGCAACAGACCAGCTGCTTTAAGAGAAAAACTTTGACAACCCGAGGTCCTGTCACTCCGAGGCACACTGCCTGTGCATCCTGTCCATTGAGTTGAATGTGAACATTTTTTGCATTTGTGAACATTGAAACCCACTCGATAAAAATAAAACTGAAGTGTTTTTAAAAAAATCTAAAACCAAATTAAAACAAATCAGTAAGTTTTTAAATGTGAAAAAATAACAGGAATCAAACTCACAAATGCCAAATTTTGACTCTGGACACCACCATAACTTGGATTCAGAAAAATATATCAAACACCATAAGAAAGCTGACCTCTAGATTTGAGATGAGTGACTATTGTTTAAAAGAGAGACCGAAAATGGCAAAATATGACATCAGGAGTCTCAGTAAAAGCGAAGTCAGTGAGTATCAAGGAAGGAAATCTCCACTGGCTGTAGGCAAGCAGTACCTGACACAAAGGAGGATGGCTGTTGAGTGATAACGCTGCAGGTATTCCTCAGGCCAGTGCCCTAGGTCTGGATGATTAAAGTGCTCCTCCTTTCCTTCCATAATTATATAATACAAGGGAATGTTACTCATTGATTACACAATGCTCAGATCCATACACTGCAAATAAAGTAATCCATATCTGCATGGTTCAAGACCTAGAAACATTCAGCTGACAAGTGGCAAGTCATATTTAGTGTTAATCAATGACCATCTCCAGTAAGAGGGAGTTCAGCTATCTGTTCATGATGTAATATGCTATTAATATGATCATCAATTCCACCATCGGCATTCTGGGTAACACCACAGTCTTGAAACATAACTGGAACAGTCCCCCCCCTCTCAAAAATGTGACAACAGAAGCAGACCAGAAGCTAAGTATTCTGTGACCTGTGGCTTATGTACAGACATCCCAGAGCCTTTCCACTACTGAGCAAAGCATGTCAGGAGTGTGATGGAATACTTTCTATTTTTCCAGATGAATGCTGCTCCAAAAACACTGAAGGAGCCTAATATTACACAGGATTAAAAAGTTTGCTTGATAGGCCTCCTAGCTATTACCTTCTACAATCCTTTGCTCCACATCTGCACTCCAACAACTCTCTATGGTCCTTTTAACTGCACCTTCTAAACCAATGACCTTTACTTCCCTGAAGGACGAGTAAAGTCGGTGTGCATTTTTTTCCAGTGCTTTTCAATTAGTCCCTATTCTTTAACGTTATTACATTGTTATTTGTGAGAAGTTGCTGGGTGCAGTTGGCTATCATTTTTCAAGATTCAAAGTGATTGTTACTCTACATCAAATGCAGCATAAAAACGCAATAAATATTGAGAACACAATGGAAACAAAAAGAAAAGCTACAATAAATATAAATGTAAAAGCAATCTTATGAAACAGAATGTGCATGAAACTGTTATGTGCATAGACCAATTGTACCTACATAAAATGACAGGTACATAAGTACACTTGTGTACTGAAGTTATAAAATGACAGTAATTTCCCAAACTTAGGGTAATTATTACACCTTAAAGTTGGCAAGCACCTTCTAGAGCAGGGATTCCCAATCTGGGCTCCATGTACTCCTTGCTTAAGAGTATTAGTCCAGGGTATAAAGAAGGTTGGGAAACCCTGTTCTAGAACTTCACTGTACACTTTTTATCCCCTGAACCTGCTGTCCAATTTGCACAAGCACTTTCTAAATCTTCCATTATAATCCAACCTCATGGTTCGTATGCTGAATTACATTTGAATGTATTTTCTACAAGCTTTTTAAAGATCCTGCTATCATTTGACTACCATTTCCTGAGCTATTTCACAAGAACATAAAAACTATAAGGTCATTTGTCCCTTCAAGCTGTTCCGCGTTTATCAATATTATAGCTGATCTACTTGAGCATCTCTTTCCAGTTTTATCTCCAACCTCTCAATTCCATTAATATGTAAAAATATTTAATTGAATGGACACAATGACTGAAACTTCACTGCCCTCTGGGGTAGAGAATTCCAAAGTCCACCATCCACTGAGTGAAGAAACTTCTCCTCATCTGAGTCCTTTATTTTAAAACAGTGCCTCTGGTCTAAGACTTCTTATTCAGAAGAAGTGTTTTCCATGCAAATATCCCGAAAAGGCCTTTGGGAATGTTTAATGTTTGAATAAATTCCCCTCACATTTTTCTAAACTTTTGATTAAGCATTCCTAGCCTACTCAATCTCTCTTCATATGGCAAACCTACTTTCTCTGGAACCAGTTTAGTAAAATTTAACTATACTCTGTCTGTGCCAAATACATCCTTTCTAATAAAAGTGAACCTAAACTATACACAGTACTCAGGTGTGTTCCCCTATTTCCCTCCACTCTTCTCAGCCATTCTGTACTTGAACCAGGAAGTCATTGTTTTAACAGAACCAGAATCTGAATCAGGTATAATGTCACCAAGATATGTCATGAAATTTGTTAACTTTCTGTCAGCAGTGCAATGCAATTCATGATAATATAGAGAAAAAAGAACTGTGAATTACAGTTCAAAGGTTCAAGAGTTCAATGTCGATTTAGGATTTGGGTGGCAGAGGGGAAGAAACTGTTTTTAAATCACTGAGTGTGTGCCTTTCGGCTTCTGTATCTCCTTCATGATGGTCGAAATGAGAAGAGGGCATGTCCTGGGTTTTGGGGGTCTTTAATGATGCATATCTCCTTTCTGAGGCACCATTCCTTGAACATTTGAACTATCATCACATCTTATTTCATATAAAAAGTATTAATCTTATAGCAACTAAAAGTGAATTCAGATATCATTAGTATAATTCTTCTGTTTATGATGTTCATTGACATTGAACGATACTTAAATTACTTAAACCAACATAATAAACTTAAACCAAATCTGTTAAATTCACAATAGTTATGTTAATTCCTTTTCATTAGTGGGATTGTTAATAATATTGTGCATTATTTGCATAGGTAGTTGTAGCTGTCTATCATTGGTATATTTTATGTATTTGCTATGAAAGAGTCAAAGGTTTTACCTTTGTGAAATGCAGATTTGTTGCTAATAGATTTCTCAATGGAATGGTTGTATTTATTACAAGATAACATTTCATCAACTATAACATTCTCTCACATTATATTTAAAATCTGATCCCACATGAATAGAGGTTTCTTACAAATTATTATTTTAATAAGTGGATACATCTTATTTCTTCTATTTAATTTTTCTTCTGTATACTGAATTAAGTAAAGAAACAACATGCTGGAAGGAATTGTTGGGACAATCACATCAGTGAAGGCAAAAAGAGTAAGCTGACATTTCCAATTGAAACCCTGCATCAGGAATTCAGTTACATCAACTAAGAAAAAGCAAAATACAAAGCTTGTTTATAAATATTTAGTGTATTTAAACACATTTATAACACAAATATAGTAACTTATCAAGGAGGAAAATATGCAATAGTAAATTAAATATATGAACCAAATAAACACTATAAATTCACTGCTAAATATTGATCATGTTAAGCCACAAAGATGAAATTTAGTTAAATGTGTGCTATCACTGCCAAATGCGTATCAGTGCAGCTCTTAAAGGGTTAAATCTGTGTTAGCATTTTCTTGTAAAATTTGCTGTATACAGCAGCATCTATAAATAGCTCTCCATGTTAAACTGGAATATACCAACATTGCTATGAAAATGGCTGATACGTTTGCTTTTAATGAAACTCCATTTGTAAAGTGCACTATAAGAAACTATTTAACATCATAAGTGTCAATCTTACATAAAAATGTAATCCAGGCATTCAACTTGTAATTCCCTGCTTAAAAAATGGATTCATCACCAAATGTTTAAAGCAGACTCTTTTATCAGGTGCTGTTTTATATATCTGTGAATATTTAATTACAATGATCAGAACTGGATAAGAAATGTTTTAACATATAAAATACCACAATATTTTTTTCTACAGTAGCATAGCAGTTAGCGCAATGCTATTACAGCTTGGGCACTGGAACTGAAGTTCAATCTTGGAATTGTCTGCTGTAAGGAATTTGTGCGACTGCCTTGTGAATTGCGTGGATTTTCAACTGGGTTCTCCAGTTTTCTCCCACAGTCCAAAGACAAGCCAGTTAGTTGTGTCATTGGTCATTGCGAATTGTCCTGTGATTAGGTTAGGGTTAAATTGAGGGTTATTGGGAGTTGCTGTGCAGCCGAGTCAGAAGAGCCGATTCCATGCCGCATTTCAAAATAAATAAATAAACAAAGCTTGTTCAGGAGAATGAGGGTGGATCTCATAGAAACACACCAAATGTTAAAAGGCCTGAACAAATTAGATATGGCTAAGTTATTTCCCATGGTAGGGGAGTCTAGGACAAGAGGGCACAACTTCAGGATTGAATGAAGTCCATTTAGAATAGCAATGCGGAGAAATTACTTTAATCCGAGGCTGGTAAATCTGTGGAATCTGTTGCCATGAGTGGCTGTGGAGATCAAATCATTGGGTGCATTTAAGGCAGAGATAGATAGGTTCTTCATTAGGCAGGGCACCAAAGGGTATGGGGAGAAAGCAGGGGAGAGGGGATTACTGGAAGAATTGAATCAGCCCATGGTTGAATAAAAAAGCAGACTCAATGGGGTGAATGGCCTACTTCTGCTCCTATATCTTATGGTCTTATGGACTCATGGTCTCAGAACACATTCTAGACAATCAGAAAAGCTCATCAACATCTCTACTTTCTGAAGAGACTGAAGACAGATGGGCTATGCACATCTTTAGAGTCATAGAGTCATTACATAACATCCCAACTCCGGCACTCAATACATTGATTTATGAAGCCCAATGTGCCAAAAACTTTCTTTACGACCGTACCTATCTGTGACTTTCAAGGAATTATGGATCTGTATTCCCAGATTCCTCTGTTCCACCATATTCCTCCACCACTCACTGTGTAAGACCTACCCTGGTTGGTCCTTCCAAATTGCCTAACACATCACAGTTGTCTGCAATAAGTTCCATCTTCCATTTTTGAGCCCATTTTACCAGCTGGTCCGGATCCCACTGCAAGCTTTGATAATCTTCCTCACTGCCCACTACATCCCCAGTCTTGGTGTTATCTGTAAATTTGCTGATCCAGTTTACCACATTATTATCCAGATTTTTGATATGGATGACAAGCAACAACAGACCCAGCACCAATCCTTGTGGCACACTACGAGTCCCCGGTTTCCATTCAGAAAGGCAATCATCTACTAATATCTGACTTCTCCCACAAAGCCAAAATACCTCATTTTGAATAGCAAGTGACTGAATCTTCCTGGCCAACCTCCAATGCCGAACTTGTCAAAAGCCTTGCTAAAGTCCTTTCAGACAACATCCACTGCCTTGCTTTCATTAACTTTCTTGATAGCTTCCTTGAAAAACTATGTAGGATTGGCTTTACACAAACTATCATGCACAAAGCCATGTTGACTAGAAACATAGGAACATAGAAAACCTACAGCACAATACAGGCCCTTCGGCCCACAAAGATGTGCCAAACATGTCCTTACCTTAGAAATTACGTAGGTTTACCCACAGCCCTCTATTTTTCAGAGCTCCATGTACCTGTCCAGGAGTCTCTTAAAAGACCCTATTGTATCTGACTCCACCACCGTCATAGGCAGCCCATTCCACAAACTCACCACTCCCTGTGTAAAAAAACTTACCCATGACATCTCCTCTGTACCTGCTTCCAAGCACCTTAAAACTGTGCCCCCTTGTGCTAGCCATTTCAGCCCTGGGAAAAAGCCTCTTGATAGCCACATGATCAATGCCTCTCATCATCTTATACACCTCTATCAGGTCACCTCTCATCCTCCGTTGACCAAGGAGAAAAGGCCAGATCACTCAACCTATTCTCATAGGGCATGCTCCCCAATGCAGGCAAAATCCTTGTAAATCTTTTCTGCACCCTTTATATGGTTTCCACATCCTTCCTGCAGTGAGGCGACCAGAACTAAGCACAGTACTCCAAGTGGGGTCTGACTAGGGTCCTATATAGCTGCAACATTACCTCTTGGTGCTTAAACTCAATCCCACAATTGATGAAGGCCAAAGCACCGTATGTCTTCTTAACCACAGAGTCAACCTGTGCAGCAGCTTTGAGTGTCCTATGGACTCGGATCCCAAGATCCCTTTGATCCTCCACACTGCCAAGAGACTTACCATTAATACTATATTCGGCCATCATACTTGACCTACCAAAATGAACCACTTCACACTTAGAACCATAGAACCATAGAACATTACAACACAGAAACAGGCCTTTTGGCCCTTCTTGGCTGTGCCGAACCATTTTTCTGCCTAGTCCCACTGACCTGCACCTGAACCATATCCTTCCATACACCTCTCACCCATGTACCTGTACAAGTTTTTCTTAAATGTTAAAAGTGAGCCCGCATTTACCACTTCATCTGGCAGCTCATTCCACACTCCCACCACTCTCTGTGTGAAGACACCCGCCCCCCCCCATGTTCCCTTTAAACTTTCCCCCTTCATCCTTAACCCATGTCCTCTGTTTTTTTTTCTCTGCTAGCCTCACTGGAAAAAAGCCTGCTTGCATTCACTCTATCTATACCCATCGTAATTTTATATAACTCTATCAAATCTCCCCTCATTCTTCTACGCTCCAGGGAATAAAGTCCTAACCTATTCAACCTTTCTCTGTAACTCACTTTCTCAAGTCCCAGCAACATCCTTGTAAACCTTCTCTGCACTCTTTCAACCTTATGAATATACTTCCTGTAATTTGGTGACCAAAACTGCACACAATACTCCAAATTCGGCCTCACCAATGCCTTATACAACCTCACCATAACATTCCAACTCTTATACTCAATACTTTGATTTATAAAGGCCAATGTACCAAAAGCTCTCTTTAAGACCCTATCTACCTGTGACGCCACTTTTAGGGATTTTGTATCTGTATTCCCAGATCCCTCTGTTCTACTGCACTCCTCAGTGCCCTACCAGTTACCTTGTATGTTCTACCTTGGTTCGTCGTTCCAAAGTGCAATACCTCACACTTGTCTGTATTAAATTCCATCAGCCATTTTTCAGCCCATTTTTCCAGCTGGTCCAAATCCCTCTGCAAGCTTTGAAAACCTTCCTTACTGTCCACTACACCTCCAATCTTTGTATCATCTGAAAATTTGCTGATCCAACTTACCACGTTATCATCCAGATCATTGATATAGATGACAAATAACAATGGACCCAGCACTGATCCCTGTGGCACACCACTAGTCACAGGCCTCCACTCAGAGAAGCAATCCTCCACTACCACTCTCTGGCTTCTTCCATTGAGCCAATGTCTAATCCAATTTACTACCTCTCCATGTATGCCTAGCGACTGAATCTTCCTAACTAACCTCCCATGTGGGACCTTGCCAAAGGCCTTACTGAAGTCCATGTAGACAATATCCACTGCCTTCCCTTCATCCACTTCCCTGGTAACCTCCTTGAAAAACTCTAATAGATTTGTTAAACATGACCTACCACGCACAAAGACATATTGACTCTCCCTATTAAGTCCCTATCTATCCAAATTCTTGTAGATCCTACCTCTTAGTAATCCTTCCAATAATTTACCTACTTTCGACGTCCAACTTACTGGCCTATAATTTCTCGGATTACTTTTAGAGCCTTTTTTAAACAACGGAACAACATGAGCTATCCTCCAATCCTCCGGCATGTCACCCATAGGTACCGACGTTTTAAATATATCTGCCAGGGCCCCTGCAATTTCAACACTAGTCTCCTTCAAGGTCCGAGGGAATACCCTGTCAGGTCCTGGGGATTTATCTACCCTGATTTGCCTCAAGATAGCAAGCACCTCCTCCTCTTCAATCTGTATTGGTTCCATGACCTCATTACTTGTTTGCCTTATTTCCATTGACTCCATGCTAGTTTCCTTAGTAAACACAGCCACAAAAAAAACATTTATGATCTCCCCCATTTCTTTTGGTTCCATACATAGCCGACCACTCTGATCTTCAAGAGGACCAATTTAATCCCTTACTATCTTTTTGCTCTTAGTATACCTGTAGAAGCTCTTTGGATTATCCTTCACTTTGACTGAGACTCAGGTATCTCCTTCCTCACCTCCCACAGTAGCCTGGGGTACCTCTCAACCAGTCCTGGTGACTTGTCCAACTTGATGCTTGCCAAAAACTCCAGCACATCCTTTTCCTTAATGTCTAAATGCTCCAGCTTTTCAGTTCACTGTAAGTCATCCATACAATCGTCAAGATCCTTTTCCATAGTGAATACTATCCCTAATCAGTCCTTGACTATCCAAATGCTGATATATCCAGTCCCTTAGAATACATTCCGATAACTTTCCCTCTACTGATGTTAGATTCAACAGTTTATAATTTCCTGGCTTACTCTTAGCACCTTTCTTAAACAATGGAACAACATTAGCTATCTTCCAATCCTCTAGCACCTCACCTGTGGCTAAGTATGTTTTAAAAATCTCTTCTAGAGCCCCTGCAATTTCTGCACTAGCCTCCCATATGGTCCAAAAGAAACCCTTATCAGGCCCTGGGGATTTATCCACCCTAATTTGCTTCAAGACAGCAGACACCTTAGTTTCTGTAATCTTTGCTGGGTCCATGATCTCGCTGCTGCATTACCTGAGATCTATAGACTCGATCTCCATCTCCTGAATAAATACAAATGCAAAAATTCCATTTAAGATCTCCACCATCTCATTCAGCACCACACATAGATTATTACTTGAACCTTCCAAAGGACCAATTTTGTCCTTTGCTATCCTTTTGCTCTTACTATATCTTTACAATTCTCCTTCAACTTGTCTGCTAGCACACCCTCATGCCTCCTTTTAGCCCTTTTGATTTCCTTCTTAAGTGTTATCTTCCTTTTTTTATTCTCCTCAAATACAACATCTGTTTTTGCCTGCCTATACCTACTATGCACCTCTTTCTTTTTTTCTTAATGTCACTAACTGTCAAAAACCAAAAAACCGTTTATTCTTGCCTTTTATTCTGATAGGAACATACAGACGCTGTACTTTCAAAATTTCACATTTGAAGACCTCCAGCTTACCAAGTATTCCTTTGTCAGAAACCAACCTGTCCAAATTCACACTTGCCAGGTCCCTTTTGACACCATCAAAATTGGCCTTTCTCTAATTTAGAATCTCAACCCAAGGACCTTTTCCATAATTTCAAGGTAATTTAAAGATCCCGGGTTGCCATTCCAAATGCCATCTTGATCACCAGATGCAAACTTCTATCATCTGCACTGCCTCATTCCCTAATAAGAGATCTAGTATTGCACTCTTGCTGGTTGGGGCTTCTATGTATTGATTAAGGAAACTTTCTTGAACACGTTTGACAAACTCTATCCTATCTAGTCCTTTTACAATATGAGAGTCCCAGTCAAAAGGTGGAATGTTAAAATCACCTATCCCAAATTTATGTTTCTTGCAACAGTCTGCGATCTCTCTACAAAATTTCTTTCTCTAAATCCCACGGACTTTTGGGTGGTCTATAATATAATCCCATGAGCATGGTCATACCTTTGTTATTCCTCAATTCTGCGTATAAACCCTCACTAGACTACTCTGGTACATTGAGCTTGTCGTACTGTCCCTCCTGCAAAGAAGGAAGGGCAGTATAGGACACATGCTGCACCTCTACACGATACAGAAACAGCACTGCAGTGGACAGGAAGGCTCTACAACAGGTGGCCAAAAATCCCTGACCCCTTACCAGCACTGGCCTACCAACTATCAAGGCCATATATATAGAAAAATGCTGGAAAAAGCCCAATAACATCATGATGAATTCAACCCACCCTGTTTATAGAGCGTTTGCCCCACTCCCATCAGGTAGGAGGCTCCATCACATCCACAGGAGGCCCACCAGACTCAAATAATTTACTTTCCCATAGCAATTCACACAAAATGGTGGAGGAACTCAGTAGGTTAGGCAGCATCTATGAAAATAAATAAACACTTGGCAATTTCTCTTCCAGTTCCTCCAACTTTCTTCAAACTCAAAGTGCTGCCATGGGAGCCTTCATGTGTCCCAGCTATGCCTGCCTTTTCGTTGGCTAAGCAGAACCATTCATGTTCCAAGCTTTCCTTGGTAATGCTTCTCAAATCTTTCTGCACTACACTGGTGCTGCTTCATGCACCCATACTGAGTTAATCAATTTAATCAATTTTGTCTCCAACTTCCACCCTGCGCTTAAATTCACTCGGTCCATTTCTGACACTTCTCTCTATCACCATCTCTGACGACAAACAGTCCACTGATATGTTTTATAAATCTACCAATTCCTATGGCTATCTTAACTACATCTCCTGTAAAAATGCCATTCATTTTTCTCAGTTCCTTCGTTTATGCTGCATCTGTTCCAGGACGAGGTTTCAAAGACCAAGGTTTTCCTTCCTCAACCATTGATACTGCCCTCAACCGAACCTCCTTCATTCCCTGGACATCCACACTCAGCGCATCTTCCTTTGCCTTAACAGAGATAGAGATCATCTTGTTCTCACCTACCACCCATCAGCCTCTGCATTGAATACATCATTCTCTGCAATATCAACCATCTTCAATGAGACCCTACCACCAAACATATTTTTACCTCCCACCCCACCCTCCTTGTACTACAGGAATCACTCTCTCCTTGATTCTCTTTTTCCATTTGTCCCTCTCCACTAATATCCTGCCTAGTGCTTATCCCTACAGGCTACAGAAGTGGTACACTTGGCCATTCACCTCCTTCACCTCCATTCAGACACACAAACAGTCCTTCCAGGCAAGGCAACTATTCAGCTGTGAAGCTGTTGGTATTGTCTACTGTATCTGGTGCTCCCAATGTGGCCTTCTCTACATTCATGAGACATAATGTGGATTGGGGGTTCACTTTGTTGAGCAACTTTGTTCCATCCACAAAAAAAAACAGGATTCCTTGTAGACAACCATTTCAATTCCAATCCCCTTCCCATTCTGACATGTCGGTCCATGAACTCCTCTTCTGCCATGGTGAGGTCACTCTCAAGAAGGAGGAGCAACGCTCCATATTCTATCTGGGTAACCTCTCACCTGATGGCATGAACATCGACTTCTCCAACTTCCAGTAATTTTTCTCCTTCCCCTTCCCCCTTCTTCATTTCCCACTCTGTTCCAATTGACTTCTCTAACTTCCTTTAATGCCCCACCTCCCCCTTCATACCCCATCCCTTATCTATTTTTATTTCTTTTTCCTTTTTTTCTCTCTTTATTCTCCCTCTGTCCCTCTCACTATAATTCCTTGCCTATCCTCTGGGCTTCCCCCCCACCCCTGTTCTTTCTCCCTAGGCCTCCCTTCCCATAATCCTCTGCCTTCTCCAGCCCCGTATCCTTTTTGCCAATCAACTTTCTAGCTCTTAGCTCCATCCCTCCCCCCACCACCACCACCACCCCTCCCCCCCCGTCTTCTCCTATCATTTCGGATCTCCCTCTCCCCTTCCCACTTTCAAATCTCTTCCTATCTCTTCTTTTAGTTAGTCCTGACAAACGGTAAATGGTCTCGGCCTGAAATGTCGACTGTACCTCTTCCTATAGATGCTGCCTGGCCTGCTGCGTTGACCAGCATTTTTTGTGTGTTTTGCTTGAATTTCTGGCATCTGCAGATTTCCTCGTGTCTGGTCCCATTCTTACCTTTTTTCTTCACCTGCCTATCTCTTCCCCCTAGTGCCCCTTCTTCTTCTCTTTCTTCCATGATCCACTCTCCTCTCCTATCAGATTCCTTCTTCCCCAGCCTTTTACCTTGCCCACCCACATGAATTCACCTAATTCCTCCAGCTTGTGCTCTTTCCCATCCCTCACCTTGTTATTCTGGCATCTTCTCTCTTTCTTTCCAGTTCTTGTGAAGGGTCGTGGCCTGAACCATTAACATTTTATTCATTTCCAAAGATGTTGCCTGACCTGAGTTTCTCCAGCATTTTGTGCATGTTGCTCTGGACTTCTAGCATTTGCAGAATCTCTTGTGGTTATGCTTTCTCCAAGCAATAAGGCTGTTCACATCCCCACCACCAATACTTTGTCATTTCTTGTCAAGTTCACCTTATGTACAGACATTTCTGTACCTAGCATCACTTTATACACATACAATCAATCTATGTATATAAGCTATGTATTTACATTTATTGTGTTCTTTATCTTATTGTGTTTCATTCTGTGCTGCATTGAATCTGGAATAACAATTATTTTGTTTTCCTTTATACTTGTGTACTGGAAATGCCATGAAACAATCTTGAATCTTGAGAACGCTACAGTTTATTGTTCTCTTTACCAGTCCTAAACTAGTTAAGTTCTTCTTATTTCTCCCTTGTTGCTCTTCATTCTTATCTGTGTAGCAATGCTAAACATGGACAATCACTTGTTGCACATTCTCTCAATGTTTTAACTCCCTTCACTTATTTATACTGAGATTAATGAGGCTAAGAATATTGGACCCTGTTTGGCAATGATCCCAGCTTACAACCACTAGACTATGATTTATTTTACTCATGAGGCTACTATCCTTCAGCAGAAGAAAAGTGCTTTTAGTAGCTCTCATCCAGCTTTACTATATACATTGGTATGAGCATTAATGCAAGACAGAAGTCCATTTCCTCCATCTCATTACAGCAAGCACTCACTTAGAAGAAGGAATATACATAAGAATAGTAAATTATGAGATTTCTTAGTAGAACTATAATGGAATTCTGATGAAAGGTCATAACTCAAACTTTGACGATTTACAGAGGTGTGCTCACACATAGTTTTATCACCATCCTTCAGACTCCAGAGTCTGGCTTGGCTGAATATTTAGCTAGTGGTTAGAAACTACTTTTCCATGAGACCATTAGTCTATTTCAGGGATCATGTTCTCCAAACAATCTTTTACCTAGGGTTGGGGATCAAGAACTAGAGCGTATGGATTTAAAGTGAGAGGGAAGAGATTTAAGAGGACCTTGAGGGGCAACGTTTTCACCCAAAATGTGGTCCATATCTGGAATGATTTGCCAGAAGAAGTAGTTGAGGTATGTATATTAACAATAATTAAAAGACAATTGGACAGATACATCGATTGGAAAGGTTTAGCAGGACATGGGCCAAATACAGGCAAGTGGGATTCCTTTATCTGGGAACCTTAATCTATATTGACCATTTGGGTGAAAAGACCCATTTCCATGTTAAATGACTCGGTAACCAGGATTTCCAAGATATGCCTTAAGACATGTTAATGGTATATTTTTCCATATTATTTCAAATGTGTGCTCCCTCATAAACAGTTTTCCAGGCTTAACAGGTGGACAAGTGGCAAATTGGAAGCTAAATGCATGGGTAAATGGGAAATTGTGAGTGGGCAAAGGATCCTTAGCAGTGTGGTAAGCAGGAGGAGCAGTCATGCTGTACATTGATCTTGTTTAAAAAAATGTCTTTTTTTTTTTGGTTATTTTTTCTTTGTCCTTTCCAGGCTGGAAAACTTCCATGGATTAATATTTCAGTGCACCTAATCTCTTTCAGTGGCCCTAAAACAGGCATTGTGTTAATTTAAATAGTGGCACCAGTTGGCTGAAAAATGGTCCAACCTAATATCAGGGCAGATATCTACAAGATACTGACAGGTTGTGCAAATTTGATACCTATTTCACACTGTAATTCTTTTATAGACATATAGACATATGGCACGGATACACATACTTGAGCCCACTGACTCTGGCAAACATCACGTACCTATCCACAGTAATATCATTTTTAATTCTTCTTATTTCTATGCTCTCCCAAACACTACTGCTTATCTACACACTAGGGCAATATATTGCAGTCATTTAAAATACCAAATCACACGCCTCTGGGATGTGAGAAGAAACTGGAGCATCCAACGGAAGCCCAAGTAGTCACAGGGAGAATGTGCCAACTCCATACAGACAACATCATGGCCAGGATTGAACAGGGCTCTGGGAGCTGTAGTATCCATACTAGATACAGTAACAAAATGGAAACATTCAAATCCATTTTCTGCTCCAAAATGTCTATCTGGATGGATATGAGGGACTATGCTTCGGATGTGCATTCATCAAGCTGTAGAAATCTGCAGACGGAATCATTTGTCTTCTGCCTAAACACTCAGAAGTGTTGCCCTAGTCTCTCCATTCTCTCTTTCAAATAATCACTCCCTTATCCCTTGTAAAATGTAATATCTTCCCTTCAACTACTCCCTCTGGTAATGGATTCAGTATGCTAACAATTTCTGACATCAATGAATTCCCTTTATCCTCTACCCTAATCTTTTAACAACTATTTTAAATTGTTGACCCATCATTTAAGGGTTCAAAGGTATATTTATTATCAAAGTATGCATGCAGCATACAACTCTGAGATTCACTTCTCAAGCGAGCCATGAAACAAATAAAACCATGGAGGTGTTCAAAGAAAAATATCAACACCCCCCGCAACACACCAAAAAAAATCATACAACTGGCAACATGAACATTAAGCCCCAATACCCCTCCCCCACTTGCACCAAAAGAAAACCAACAAATTACACAAATGGCAACAAGAAAAAAATTGCAAAAACACAGAATATAAAAACATAGATCTGGAAGCGTCCAATTTGAACCACAATCCCCAGTCCAATCCATAAATCGCAGAACTTTGGTAATGTCCTCCGACAACATTGAGGACGAGACAGAGATCATTCGATCACAGAGATCACCTCATGCAGACACCTTCTATGGCAGCTGGGAGTGAAAGACCATCAGATGCAAACACCTACTCTAGCATCAGGGAGTGGGAAACCGTCATACACAGACACCTTCTCCAGCAGAAGCGAATGAGAGGCAAGGAGTCAGCGCTAAAAATTTGCTCGCCATCCGCTTTCACCTCGATGTTTCAATCTCCTTTGAGGGTCTAATCTCTGAAAAATGAAGTCAATCATGTGCTCATGCCGCATCTCTAAGCTTCTTTGCCCCGAGGTTGCTGATCCCTTGGAATTTTCACAGAGATAGCAAAGTGCTAGATCATTCAATCAATCTTCAAACTATAATGTGCAAGCTCTAACAGTAATAGAAACATACTTAAAGTAAATAGATGTAGAAGAACTGAATTAAGCAGTTTTGTGCACTAGCTGGAAAATGTCAACCGAGGAAGCATTGTTCACTGGCGCCATTTTGACCAGTTCCAATCACCAATTCCCTAGTCAGAGGAAACAGTTATCCCTTATTCGCTCAATTCTACCTCTTCATAACTTCACAAACCTTTATAAAATTTCAACAGAGCCTTCTCTGCTTCAATGATAATAGCTTTAGTCTTTCTTTCTGAGCAGTGTTTGTCATCTCGACTGTCACCTTGGTGAATCAATGCTTTATATCCTTTATGATTTTTATGGGCGTTCCTTAATGGACCTTTGAACACTGCATACAACATGTGAATAGCAACTTTGAAGGTGTTTGTTAGGACGGATCAAGATAACATTTGAGATTTCATAATAAGTGACATAAACATTAAATGTTTATCAATAATTCCAGCAAGGAGTTCAGCAGAAACCTCTGCAATGTGAAAGAAAAGAACAAAACATTGCAGCACACACAAAGTAATGGCAGGAATTCAAAGTTCAAAGAGTTCAAATTAAGTTTGTTATCAAAGTCACCATATACAACATTGAGATTCATTTTTTTTCTGGGTATATTCAATTGATCCATAACTGAATAATAACTATAATAGAATCAATGGAAGACTGCACTAACTTAGACCTCAACCAGTGTGCAAAGGACAACAAATTGTGCAAATGCAAATATAAAAAATTGATAATAATAAATAAATAAATAAGCAATGAACATTGAGAACATGAAACAAAAAGTCCTTGAAACTGAGTCCCTAGGTTATGGAAGCATTTTTTTGACTGGGCAAGTGAAGTTGAGTGAAGTTATCCCCCTGATAGTTTGAGGTCTGAAGCTCCAGTACCTTCTTCCTGATGGCAGCAGCAAGAAGAGACCATGTCCTGGATGGTGGAGATCTCTGATGATGGATGCTGCTTTCCTACAACAGCACTTCATGTAGATGTGCTCAATGGTGGGGAGGGCTTTACCTATGATGGACTAGGTCGTATCCATTACATTTTTTTTGATCAATATGTCAGGTTACTTCCACGGAGGGAAAAGGACTGTGTAAGAACTCAGTGGGTCTTCTTTTTTTATGTTCTAGATTCCAGCAGCTGAAGTCTCTTTTGTTAGATTAGATTAGATTATGAGGATTATTATCAGTCCTCGTTTATTGTCATTTAGAAATGCACGCATTAAAAAATGATACAATGTTCCTCCAGAATGATATCTCAAGAAAACACAGGACAAACCAAGACTAAAACTGACAAAACCACATAATTATAACATATAGTTACAACAGTGCAAAGCAATACGATAATTTGATAAAGAGCAGACCATGGGCACGGTAAAAAAATGTCTCAAAGTCCCGATAGACTCATCATCTCACGCAGGCGGCAGAAGGGAGAAATTCCCCTTGCCATGAACCTCCAAGTGCCGTCAAGTTGCCGATGCAACACCATTGAAAGCACCCGACCACAGCAGTCTCTGAGTGCGTCCGAAAACTTCGAGCCTCCGACTAGCCCCTCCGACACAGCCCCTCCGAGCACCATCCTCTGCCAAGCACTTCGACCCTGCCCCGGCTGTCGAGCGAAAAGCAAAGCCGAGGACTCAGGGCCTTCTCCTTCGGAGATTCTGGATCACACAGTAGCAGCAGTAGCAAAGCAGGCATTTCAGAAGTTTCACCAGATGTTCCTCCGTGCTCTCATGTCTGTCTCCATCAAATCAGGATTGTGCACGGCACCCTACATGACAAAAAATAGACATCACCACCGGGGTAGCCACTGCGAGCTGTGTCGCGCTGCCATCTTCTCCTCCAGCTCATGCCTCCGCAATTTGAGACTGGTTTGAGTGTAAAAGTTGTTACTACATGGAGTAGTTGAAGAGAATATCACAAGGCAAATGCTCCATCAGCTCGGCACAGCACTATCCTGATTGAGGGATTGATGAAATCACAGAGGGTTGCAGGGTGCTTTGCAACAATAAAGTGTGGGACAGGGGAAAAGAGTCAAGGAGTTGCAGGGGCAGTGCTGGAAAGTATGAATTGGGCGCTGGACAGTGACCTAGGTACATCACCTTGAAAATGCATAATGTTGGATGCCCAAGGCAATGAGTTCAAATTTCTTCTGTATTGTGTGCCCATGACGTGGAAATTATATTGGAGTAACAGGGGTGATTGACATCAGGTAGTGCCTAGTCAAAATTTTTGAATGTTGTAATATGATTCAGAAATGATTGCAAGTATGATATACTCCAAGTAAAATCAATTTTCTGTTGCATAGCATTAAGATAAAAATCATCATGCAATTGAATTACTAGGCTATAATGGTTCTTTAAAGTTAAATATCTGAATATATTATAAGGGCATTAAAATGCAGTTGCTATTATTTTGGCAAATAATGTTAACAAAGTAGAAATCTTTATGCATTGTCTCTTGTATAATGTCATCATTAGTATCTCAGCCTAATGCTCTGACATTCCAGCTTTAGGAAGACAGGGAAGAAAGTCCATTTAAGGAAGAAGCTCCTTTTGGCACAGGGTATTAGCATCAGCTGGAGACAAGTGAAATCCTGCCTAATAAGATCAGTTTTATTGCTGTGTGGCTCTTTTGATAGCTTATGTAACCACAGAGGACACAATGTACGTTTGTAGTTCAACAGCATGATTTACAAAGTGGATTCTTATTTCCCTGCATGCTGAACTATGATCCCATGATAATCTGCAATGTTAAGGAAAGTTTAATACATTAATGTAGGTATGGTGCAGCTTCAAAAATTGCACTCTGTTGCTTCTGTAAGGACCTTGAAAAAACCATTTTTACCAAACAAATATCTGGCAACTTATATTCCTGGCAGCATTTTTTCTGCATTAAATGGGGATTTGGGTGTAATACTCTGATCTTCACACTCTCTCTCTAACTTACAGACACAAACACACACAGATTTGCAGACCATTTGCAGAAAGTACTGATTCAAGCCTGTGAGAAGTGGGAATAATTAGCTAAAATGGATGGAAACTCAACTATAGACTTAAAAAAAAACGGATGAATTTTCACTGTGGTTACAAACTAATCAATTAGTACCTTGCAAACTGCTGAGTTTTTGGGAAAATGTGTTTTACTTGTGTTTCTGCAAGTCAGTTTCACATAGTAATAAGAACTCCTGTTTGAGTACTGTTGGGGAAGACGGCCTACCTGGGGAAAGCAACAGTGGCCGCATCTCTAGCACAGATTCTGGCCCTGTGGCTCAGAAGAGGAGGGAAAGGAAGAAGGCAGCAGTGATAGGGGACTCTATAGCTAGGGTGTCAGACAGGTGATTCTGTGGATGCAGGGAAGAAACACGGATGGTAGTTTGCTCCCAAGTGCCAGGGTCTGGGATGCTTCTGATCGCATCCACAATATCCTGAAGTAGGAAGGTAAACAGCCAGAGGTCGTGGTACATATTGGTACCAATGACGTAGGGAGGAAAAGGAAGGAGGCCCTGAAAACAGACTATGGGGAGTTAGGAATGAAGTTGAGAAGCAGGACCTAAAAGGTAGTGATCTTGGGGTTACTGCCTGTGCCACGTGACAGTACGTATAGGAATAGAGTGAGGTGGAGGATAAATGCATGGCTGAGGGATGGGAAGAGGGGGCAGGGATTCAGGTTTCTGGATCATTGGGACCTTCTATGGGGCAGGTGTGACTTGTACAAAAAGGACAGGTTGTGCTTGAATCTGAGGGGGACCAATATCCTTACAGGGAGGTTTGCTTTTTCAATATTTTATTAGTTTCTACATAGAAGAATATAGAGTACAAAAATGTATATATTAAGGTTAAAAAACTACCAATTACATTATATCTATACATAATAACAATCTCATTACCCCGTATTCCTGAGGGTGAGTCAAAGTTATACTAATTTATTACAAAAAAAAAAGAATCTAACCCCTACCAAGACCGAAGCTGTTTATTAAGGAGAGAAAAAGGTAAAATACCTTCTCTTATAATAAAAATTAATAATAGCCAACATCTAAATGTAAACAACAAATTGAGCGTTTTGAAAGTTTTGAAAATAATTCAGAAAGGGTCCCCACAATGTTTGAAAGTCTTGACGAGATTCAGAAATTGAACAACAAATCTCTAAATCTAAGTATGACATAACATCGCATAACCATTGAGCATGAGTAGGAGGAGAAACATCTTTCCATTTAAACAAGAGTAAGAGAGCTAAAGGCCAAAATATGTAAATCTGATGTCTTGAACTTGATATCTTGTCCTGCAACAACACCGAATAGGGCCCTCAGAGGATTAGTCTATAGTTTTCTTCTTTCGATTGTTTTTTCTTTCTTGTCTTTTCTGTAAGTGTATACCTCAGATAAATATTATGTGGAGATTTGTGACAAATATGATTATATGATATATATGCACAGTATCTGAAATATATCTTATCGAAATGTTTGTGTGATGATGAACTTCAATAAAAAATAAGTTACAAAAAAAGAAAAATAAAGAAAATTTTGAAAAACTTCCCTCCAATAATTTTCAAGACTTGGACAAGTCCAAAACATATGAATTAATGAAGCTTCTCCATTATTGCATCTGTCACAGTAGGGAGATATATCGGAATAAAAATGAGATAGCTTATCTTTAGTCATATGGACTCTATGTACCAGCATAAATTGTATGAAGGAATGGTGAGCACATGGCAATGACGTATTAACCAATTTAAAAATTTCATTCCAAATTTCCTCAGATATTGATGTCTGTAAGTCTTATCCCAGAGATTCTTAATTTTGTCTAAAGGAACATTCCTCATTTCCAGTAACATACCATAAATATTAGATATTGAACCATTATAAAAAGGCATCAAATTAAAAATTACATCTAGTAAGTTCTTACCTGAGCTTACAGGAAATATGCATAATTGAAATCTTAGAAAGTCTCTAATTTGTAGATATCTAAAAAAGTGAGTTTTGGGTAGGCTATATTTAGCTGACAATTACTCAAATGAAAAAAAAAAGATTTCCTCCTACAAACAGATCCCCAAAACATTTAATACCCAACCTGTCCTATTCTTTAAAAACTAACTCAGTCATGGAGGGTCTAAAAGAAAATTAGAATAAATGGGACTCGAAAGGGAAGATCTCAATAAACCAAAATGTATTCTAAATTGTATCCAGATCCTTAGAGTATGTTTAACTATTAAATTATCAGTTAGTTTACTTACAAATAAAAGAAGTGAGGATCCGAGAGGAGAAATAACAGAAAATTTATTAACAGAATTAATTTCTAAAGAAACCCATAACAGACAGTCTACATGATTAATATAATATATCCAAAATGTAAGATATTGTATATTAACTGCCCAGTAATAAAACATAAAATTAAGTAAGGCTAAACCTCCAGACTTTTTAGGTTTTTGAAGATGAACTTTATTTAAATGAGGATGCTTATTTTTCCATATATAGGAGGATAAAATAGATTCAAGAGAGTCAAAAAAGGATTTAGGAATAAAAACGGGTAAAGGCTGAAAAAGATACATACATTTAGGTAGAATTTTAATAGAAGTAATTCGTCCAATCAACAATATTGAAAGAGGTGACCAATTTAATAATATCTTTTTTACATGATTCAATAAAGTAAGAAAGTTTTCTTTAAACAGGTATTTGTAATCCTTAGTGATTGTTACACCTAAATAAGTAAATTGATTCCTTACAATTTTGAAAGGAAGATTAGTATTAATTGGTACCAAATTATTTAAAATAAATAATTCACTCTAATGTAGGTTCAATTTATATCCTGAAAACTGGCTAAAACAGGAGAGTAAAGAAAGTACACAAGGTAACAAAATCTCAACACTAGAGATAAAAAGCAATATATCATCAGTGTAAAGTGAGATTTTGTGGGTGATACCTCTCCTTAAAATACCACAGATACCATTAGATTCTCAAAAAGCAATAGTAAGGGGTTCTAAAGCTAAATCAAAAAGCAAAGGACTCATCAGACAGCCTTGTCTAGTTCTGCGGTGAAGTTTAAATGGTTTGGAATTTTGAAAATTGGTAAGAACTTGAGCAGGAGATAAATAAAGTAATTTAATCCATCGAATAAAATCTGGTCCAAAATTAAATTTTTCTAAGGTTTTAAATAAATAATTCAATTCCACCCGATCAAAGGCTTTTTCAGCATCTAAGGATATCACATGTTCCGATATCTCCTGAGAAGGAGAGTAAATAAAATTTAATACATGGCGCATATTAAAATGGGAATGTCAGTTTTTAATAAATCCAGTCTGATCACCAGAAATAATAGAAGGTAAAATATTTTCAATCCTACGAGCCAGAACTTCAGAAAGTATTTTAGTATCAACATTAAGTAATGAAATTGGCCTATATGAAGAGCATTCAGTTGAATCCTTGTTCTTTTTTTAGGATAAGTGAAATAGAAGCTTCATAAAAAGATTGAGGCAAACTACCCAATTTGAAAGAATCCAAAAAGACTAAGTGCAACTGTGGTATAATTAATGAAGAAAAAGCCTTATAAAATTCTCCAGAAAATCCATCTGGATCCGGAGCATTCTCTGAGTGTAATGAACGTATAGCCTTGGCGATTTCCTCATAAGAAATGGATCGATCCATCTGTTTGCAATTACCTGCAGAAAGTGCAGGGATATTTAATTGATCTAAAAAAATGTTCATTACAGTATTATCTTTAGGGGAGTCAGAACTATAAAGTTTAAAATAGAATTCTCTAAAGGTATCATTTATTTCAGAGTAATCGTTTGTCCTATCACCAATTACTTATGCAAATGTCTTTAATTTGTCATTTAACTACACAAGTTTTTAATTGATTGGCCAATACTTTGTCTGATTTATTTCTATGAAGGTAAAATTGAGATTAATACTGAGTTTTATCTTTAAGAAGTTGAGTTTCAATTGGATATGTTAACAGAAGATTATATTTAGTTTTAACTTCAACACATCTTTTATATAAAATAGGATCTGGAGCTATAGCATATTTTTGATCAAATTGTTTTAATTGATTCAATTCTTTCTTTATTAGCTATATTCTTAACACTCGCAGTATAAGAAATAATTTGTCCTTTAATATAGCCTTGAAAGTATCCCATACAATAAGTCTCTTCCTTTTTATTCTCTGTAAAAAACAAAATAATATGCTTCTCTATAAATTTAAAAAAATCCTTATCAGATAACGAAGTTGTATTAAAATGCCAGAATCTGTTGGTTTGAAGAAGACCAGGGAGTTTTAAAGATAGAAATATAAAGACATGATCTGAAACAGCAATCTCTTTATATTCACAGGAATGAACTAATGAGATCATTTGACTATCAATTTAAAAAAATCAATCCTGGAAAATGTGTGATGAACATGGGAAAAAAACAAATATTCTCTATCTAAGGGATGTCAGAAACGCCAAACATCAACTATACCACACTTCAATGAAAAGGATTGAATAAACAAAGCTGATTTATTAAGAGATGCTGGTTTAGAAGATGATCGGTCTAAGATTGGGTTTAGCCAACAGTTAAAATCTCCTCCTATCACCGAAGAATAAAGATTCAGATCTGGTAAAAATGAGAAAAAATGTTCAAAGAATCTTGGGTCATCTACATTTGGGGCATACACATTGGCAAATATGATTAACTTATTATCTAGCTTTCTTGAGACTATAACAAAACATCCATTAGAATCAGACACTACTTTATGTTGGACAAAGGAAAGTGCATTATCTTCAAGAATTGAAACTCCTCTAGATCTGGCCTGAAAAGAAGAGTGAAAACATAGTCCATTCCAATGGCTAAAAGACCGTAGATTATCACATTTGCGTATGTGAGTTTCTTGTGAAAAAATAATAGGGACCTTAAATTTCTTAATATAAGCAAAAATCTTATTACATTTAACAGGGTGATTTAACCTTTTCGTGTTAAAATTGAGTAAATTAATAGTTTGGTCCATTTTTAATATTATTTAAAGGAAGGGTTAAAATGTAAGTTAAAAACCAAGCCACAAACCTTGAGAAATGTTAACCAAGCAACAAGTTGACTAAAAATTCGAAAACAGCTTCTAGGGAAAAAAACGGTAACCACGCCCACCTCCCAAAGAAGAAAAACCGACCAATAGAAAGTCAACATCTACAAACTACGGACAACCCCCCAAAATACCTGGTAATTGCTCCAATCACTTTCAAAGTTATTTATATTCCATCCTGGACTAACCAATACCCAAACAAGAGATTCAGCTCTCGTATATCAAAAATACAGTATTAACAAATATTAAACGAAATTAGTTACAAATGTTTACCAAAAGTAAAAGATACAATTATTCATACAGATAGACATTGAACATTAATCTTATATCTTCATGGAAAAACAGACTAAGCAATTAGTTTTCAAATTTAAAAAATCTTTGTGCTTCAACATTCAAAGCCATTCGAAGGATCTATCTTTAATGAGATTCTCAGTCCAACTGGGTAGCCAAGGAATGGGTTGAAACCCTTGTTTAAAAAAAATCCAACAGAGCTTGTTTAAACTTAGCACAGTCCTGCATAACCCCAAGTGAATAACCTTTGAGAAACTTAATATTCCACACTATAACCAAACATGCCCCTTTGACAGGATTTGTGAATTAAAAATTTCTCATTTAATCTTGTGTCTTCATGTAAGGAGAAACTAAACAGTTAGCCCTCAGATTTAAACTTCAGATTTTAAAAAGTTTTGTGCTTCAAATGTCGAGTGGAACCATTCGAAAGAACCATTTTTAAGTGTGATTCTGAGTCGGGCTGAGTAGCGAAGGGAAGACTTGAAACCCATTATTTAAAAGCTTGGACTTAACTTCTTTGAATTTAACATTTTCCTGCATAACCTTAGGTGAATAACCTTCAACAATTCTAATCTTGCAATCATTATAGTCAATCATGCCTCTTTGACGAGATTCATGTGTTAGGAGTTCCTCTGTTTTAAATTCATGAAAGCAGATCTTGGTTTCCGAGCATTAGGAGATCTAAACACAGGAGATCTGTGAACTCGTTTGATCATAGACACAGACGTCAAAATCTCCAGAAATAATTCTTGCAAAATGTTTGCAAAAAACTCCATAGGATGATTACCTTCAATTAATTCTTCAAGACCCAGAACCCATAAGTTGTTCCTTCTACTTCTATTTTCTAGGTCGATAATCTTCTGTCTTAACTTTTTGTTGGACTTGGATTGCTTTTCACACAGCTTCTGCAATTTATCCACTTCCGTTTCCAGAGCCAACAAATTTTCCTCATTATTTTTAATACATTTATCGTGTTCATTAAGAGTTTGTTGAATAGAGTCCAATTTACCATCTATTTGTTTAAATTCAGTGCTGAATTGTTGAAACTTCTCAGAGGCTTCTCGTGGATGACTTTGCAGGAATTCCATAATAGAATCCAAAGAGGCAGGAAAATCATTCTTTTTAGTACCTCTGGACTCCTTCCAGCCATAATGAAAGAATATCACACTTAAAAAAAGAAGTTTCAAGACAGGTTGGAAATAGAAAGATAATTAAAGTTGGAGCAACGGCAGATTGCTGTTACTACCACCATCAGCCACCACCAGGAAATCTCAGGGAGGTTTGCTAAAGCTATTTGGGAGAGTTTAAAATAGAATTGCTGCGGGGTGGCAACTGAACTGAAGAGACGGAGGAAGGGGCAGTTGGCTCACAAATAGAGAGAGTTTGGAGATGGTGCGAGAGGGAGGATAGGCAAGTAATTCACTCAGACCGATGGTTTGAGATGTGTCTATTTTAATGCCAGAAGCATCATGAACAAAGCGAATGAGCTTAGAGCTTGGATCAGTACTTGTATCTATGATGTTGTGGCCATTACAGAGACTTAAATGACTCAGGGACAGAAATGGTTACTTAGAGTGCCAAGCTTTAGGTGTTTCAGAAAGGACAGAGAGGAAGGCAAAAGAGGTGGGGGGGGGGGGTGGCACAGTTGATCAGAGATAGTGTCACAGCAGCAGAAAAGGAGGAAGTCATGGAGGGATTGTCTACTGAGTCTGTGTGTGGAAGTTAGAAACAGGAAGGGGTCAATAACTCTACTGGGTGTTTTGTATAGACCACGCAATAGTAACGGGGACATTGAGGAACAGATAGGGAGTGAGACAGATTCTAGAAAGTTGTAATAAGAACAGGGTTGTCATGGTGGGACAACAAGATACTGATTGGCACCTCCATAGAACAAGGGGTTTAGATGGAGTGGAGTTTGTTAGGTGTGTTCAGGAAGTTTTCCCGACACAATATGTAGATAAGCCTATAAGAGGAGAGGCTGTACTTGATATGGTATTGGGAAATGAACCTGGTCAGGTGTCAGGTCTGTCAGTGGGAGAGCATTTTGGAGTTAGTGATCAAAATTCTATCTCCTTTACCACAGCACTGGAGAGGGATAGGAACAGACAAGTTAGTTGGAGTAAGGGGAAATATGAAGCTATCAGGCAGGAATTTGGAAGCATAAATTGCAAACAGATGTTCTCAGGGAAATGTATGGCAGAAATGTGGCAAATGTTCAGGGGATATTTGTGTTACATTCTGCATAGGTACTTTCCATTGAGACAGGGAAAGGATGGTAGGGTACAGGAACCATGGTGTACAAAGGCTGTTGAAAATCAAGTCAAGAAGAAAAGAAAAGCTTACAAATGGTTCAAGAACTAAATAACAATAGGGATCAAGAAGATTATAGGGCTAGCAGGAAGGAACTTAAGAATGAAGTTAGGAGAGACAGAAGGGGCCATGCGTAGGCCTTGGTGAGCAGGATTAGGGAAAACCCCAAGGCATTTACAAGTACAGTATGTGAAGAGCAAGGGGATAAGATGTGAGAGAATAGGACCAATCAAGTGTGATAGTGGAAAAGTATCTATGGAACTGGAGGAGATAGCAGAGATACTTAATGGATACCTTGCTTCAGTATTCACTACGGAAAAGGATCTTGGCGATTGAAGTAGGGATGACTTACAGTGGATTGAAAAGCTTGAGCATATAGACATTAAAAAAGGGGATCTACTGGAACTTTTGGAAAGCGTCAAGTTGGATAAGTCACCAGGACTGGAGGAGATGTACCACAGGCTACTGTGGGAGGCAAGGGAGGAGACTGCTGACCCTCTGGCAATGATCTTTGCATCATCAATGGGGACGGGAGAGGTTCCGGAGGATTGGAGGGTTGCGGATGTTGTTCCCTATTTCAAGAAAGGGAGTAGAGATAGCCCAGGAAATTATAGACCAGTGAGTCTTACTTCAGTGGTTGATAAGTTTATGGAGAAGATCCTGAGAGGCAGAATTTATCAACATTTGGAGAGGCATAATTTGATTAGGAATAACCAACAAGCCTTTGTCAAAGGCAGGTCATGAATTACGAGCCTGATTGAATTTTTTGAGGATGTGACTGAACACATTGATGAAGGTAGAGCGGTAGATATAGTGCATGTGGATTTCAGTAAGGCATTTGATAAGGTACCCCATGCAAGGCTTATTGAGAAAGTAAGGAGGCATGGGATCCAAGGGGACCTTGCCTTGTGGATCCAGAATCGGCTTGCTCACAGAAGGAAAAGAGTGGTTGTAGATGGGTCATATTCTGCATGGAGGTCGGTGACCAGTGGTGTGCCTCAGGGATCTATTCTGGGACCCTTACTCTTTGTGATTTTTATAAATGACCTGGATGAGGAAGTGAAAGGACGGGTTAGTAAATTTGCTGATGACACAAAGGTTGGAGGTGTTATGGGTAGTGTGGAGGGCTGTCAGAGGTTACAGCGGGACATTGATAGGATGCAAAACTAGGCTGAGAAGTGGCAGATGGAGTTCAACCCAGATAAGTGTGAGGTGGTTCATTTTGGTAGGTCAAATATGATGGCAGAATATTGTATTAATGGTAAGACTCTTGGCAGTGTGGAGGATCGGAGGTATCTTGGGGTCCGAGTCCATAGGACACTCAAAGCTGCTGCGCAGGTTGACTCTGTGGTTAAGAAGGCATACAGTGCATTGGAATTCATCAACTGTGGGATTGAGTTTAAGAGCCGAGACATAATGTTATAGCTATATAGGACCCCGGTCAGACCCCAGTTGGAGTACTGTGCTCAGTTCTGATCATCTCACTACAGGAAGGATGTGGAAACTATAGAAAGGGTGCAGAAGAGACTTACAAGGATGTTGCCCAGATTAGCAGTAGTCTTATGAGAATAGGTTGAGTGAACTTTGCCTTTTCTCCTTGGTGAGGTGGAGGATGAGAGGTGACCTGATAGAGGTGTATAAGATGATGAGAGGCATTGATCGTGTGGATAGTCAGAGGCTTTTTCCCTGGGCTGAAATGGCTAACACGAGAGATACAATTTTATGGTGCTTCGAATTAGGTTCAGAGAAGTTGTCAGGGGTAAGTTTTTTATGCAGAGAATGGTGAGTGCGTGGTATGGGCTGCTGGTAATGGTGGTGGAGGTGGATATGATAGGGTATTTTAAGAGACTCCTGGATATGTACATGGAGCTTAGGAAAATAGAGGGCTACGGGTAACCCCAAGTAATTTTGAAAGTAAGTACATGTTCGGCACAGCATTATGAGCCGAAGGGCCTCTTTTGTGCTGTAGGCTTTCTATGTTTATATGTTTCTATCACAAGAAGCAAAACTTGAAATGATAGGCAGAAAAATATTTTAAAGAGGTGATGTTAGGATTTTCTGTTGAGTTCTCTTGTAAGGTTTACTGCCACTTATTGAGTTGGACTGTGGAGCAAAAAGACAGGAAATATATCTACTGAATTCCCTCTCTCCAATAAAAAAGAAACTGAAGTAATATCCAAAGGTCTAATGCTTTTCAAGTATATACTTGTATACATTATGATGGCCATGATATCCTAACAAACTTCCCAAGTTTCTGTCCTAAAGTTCTTAATTTAACAATTAGGTGTGTCCTTTACACCTCATAGGGATAGCATTCATATGATATATAATGCACTATTTCTTGACAAGTGCATTCCCTACAAATATCCATAACATGCATATTAATTCTGAACAAGCATGTATTCAATCTAGTTTGTTCAATAAGTAAATGTGTATAGCATCTTCCCTCATTTTATAGGTATTTCCCAGTTGAGTTCCCACCAGCCTCTAAATGTTAATGTACATAAATGCCATCCTTTTGTTTCCATATCACAATTTCATTGCCACAGTGATCAAATACAACTTTTATTTAAGACTTTCAACTCTCCTTTAAGAAAAGGAACCACTACATTTACAGTACATCATTAATTTTAAGTAATTGTTTGTAAGAATGTCTGCCACCTCATTTTCTTCAACTCCAGTATGGGCAACGAAACATAAAAATGGAATACACATGCCTAGATCCTGGAGCCTCAGTAGATGTTGTCCAATCTCAAGGAAAGTATAATTTGAAATTTCTCTTTTAATAGATTTGAAAACTGAGAATAAATCAGAGCACAGAAGTACATAATCAGGGTGTACTTCTTTAACTCACTCTTATGCTAAAATTATAGCAACCATCTCAGATGTGAATACTGATTCCTTATCCGATAATCTTTCCTAAGTAATAAACTGAAACTTTGGAACATAAACAGAAAAAACGGAACTTTTGAACCATCTGCATAGATACAGTATGTATGATGGCATAATATCTATCTTCCATATATTACTGAACTAGCCACTAATATACTTCATTCTTCAATTTGATCTTTTCTTGAAGGCTTAAATCAACCAGAGGCAAAGGGGAAAAAAAAGATACCGTATGATAGAAAGAGGTACCTTGGGAAGATTTGCTAATGCTGCATGGTGGGATTTAAACTAGAGTTGCAGTGGGATGGGAACTAGAGTGCCAGAACAGTTAGTGAAGAGGTTGTGGTGACAGATTTTGGGAAGACCTCAGACAAGGTCAGGAATCAAAAGGTTGAGCATGGTGCGACTAATGTTCTGAACTGCATATATTTCAATGCAAGAAGAATCGTAGGAAAGGCAGGTGAGCTCATGGCATGGATCAACACCTGGAATTATGACATTGTAGCCATTAGTGAGACATGGTTGCAGGAGAGGGAGGACTAGCAGCTCAATATTCCGGGGTTCTATTGTTTAAGACATGACAGAGTGGTTGGGTTTAAAGATGGAGTTGTGGTGTTACTAGTCAGGGAAAATGTCACAGCAGTGCTCCATCATGACAGACTGGAGAATTCGTCTAGTGAGGTGCTATGGGTGGAGCTGAGAAATAAGAAAGGTATGACGATGTTTATGAGGCTATATTACAGATCATCTAACAGGCCAAAGGATTTACAGGAAGGAATTGTAGAGAGATCGCAGACTGTTGCAAGAAACATAAGGTTGTTATAGTAGATGTTTTTAACTTCCCACATATTGACTGAGGATCCAATACCGTAAAAGGACCAAATGGGACAGAGTTTGTCAAATGTGTTCAGGAAAGTTTCATTCACCAGTACTTAGCAGACTTAAAGAGAGAGTTTGCAATACTGGATTTGCTGTTCGGGAATGAGACCGAGCAGGTGACAAAAGTTTGTGTAGGGGAACACTTTACATCCGGTGACCACGATGCCATTAGTATCAAAGTAAATATGCAAAAAGGTAGGGCTGGTCCATGGGTTGAGATTTTAAATTAGAGAAAGACCAGTTTTGATAGTATCAGAAATGATCTGTCAAGTGTGGATTGGGACGAGCTGTTTTCTGGCAAATGTGTAAGTGGTAAATGGGAGGCCTTCAAAAGCAAAATTTTGAGAGTACAAAGCTTGTATATGCCTGTCAGAATAAAAGGTAAAGATAACAAGTGTATGGAACCTTGGTGTTCAAAGGATTTTGAGGCCCTGGTTAAGAGGAAAAAAAAGATGATGCATAACAAGTATAGACAGGTAGGAACATATAAGGTGCTTATGGAATATAGGAAATGCAAGAGAACACTTGAAAGAAATTAAGAAAGTAAAAAGAAGGTATGAAGTTGCTCGAGCAGACAAGGTGAAGGGATTCTACAGATATGTTAAAATCAAAAGGAATGCAAGGAACAAAACTAGGAGTCTGGAAGACCAGAATTGCAATTTATGTGTGCAGCCAAAACAGGTGAGGGAGATCTTAAATACAATTTTCGCATCGGTATTTACTCAGGAGACAACCAGAGCCTATCAGAAGCGAGGCAGTGCGGCAACAACTTTATGGACCCTGTACAGATTACAGAGGAGGACGTGTTTTCTATACTGAAGTACATCAGGGTGGATAAATCCCCAGGGCCTGACATGGTGTTCTCTCGGACCCTATAGGAGGCAAGCACAGAAATTGCTTGGCCCTAGCAGAGTCATTTAAATCAGCCTTAGCTTATGACAGGCACCAGAGGATTGGAGGATAACCAATGTTGTTCTGCTGTTTAAAATAAAGTTCTAAACATAAACAAGGAAATTATAGGGCGGTGAGTCTGACATCAGTTGTGGGAAAGTTATTGGAAGGGTTTCTAAGGATCGTATGTGTATATATATTTGGATAGAAATATTTGGATGACTGGGTAACTGAGTGGCACAGGGAAAATGGTTTGAGCTCTCTACTCTTTGGATCACCATCTGTCTTAATCCTCTCATTACCCAGTACCCAATACATGGTGGAGCTATGCAAATGGGCTGCATTCAACACTGGCTCAAGATTACACATTCCTGCCTCTGTTGTGGCAATCTAGCACACTTCCAGGCATCGTATCCACGCATCCAGTAAAAGAGGATACCCTTCAGCAGGGAGAGGAGTAGTGACGTGTCTATCCATCCTGCAATCGGCTTCCCCTAATTGTGTGATGTTCCCAGCTTCTTTGCTATGAAGGGTCTCGTATTCATGAACTTCTGGTGTTTATCGACTCTGGGGCAGCCAGAAATCTCTAGATATTTTTCTGACTCAAAGGTGGGGAGTTCCAATTTAAAAATTGAGAGAAATGATCAATGTCACTGTCCTGGATTGCTGAGCTCTGGGCAACAGCTATATCCACCCTTCCATTGAACCTCTCCAACTTGTGCTCAAAGGCAACGATAGGGAGCAACTCTCCTTCTATTTGGCTGATTCACTTGAACTATCACTGGTGCTTGGTCTCCCCTGGTTATCCTGCCATAACCTATGGACTGATTGGTCCTTTAAAGCACTCCAAGAGTAGGAACTGGCATACCTGCCCATATTTCTGGGTCCAGCTCAAGCTCTTGTCTGCAAATCCCCTCTCACATCAACTACTGATGTGGACCTGTCTGGCATTCTGGCTGAATATGCAGTGCTTCTTGACACCTTCAGTAAAAAGAAGGCTGCCTCCCTGCATCTACACCCACAATATGACGGCACCATTGACCTGTTACCTGGTACTCGTCCTCCCTGGGGCTGACTCTTTTCTCTCTCTCATCCAGAAATAATGGTAATGGAAAAGTACATCAATAAGCCATTGGTCTTGGTGTTTATCCACCCATAAACCTCGCTAGCAGGAACGGGCAAGAAGGATGCCAAGGTCTGTCCCTGCATTGGTAACTTTGTCCATGGAGCCTCCCCAATGGCTCCAGTTACCACATCTGCCCCTCCTCCCTGCTTGATGGATAGTTCCTTCATCTATAATGTTTAGCACTTCCTGCTATCTTGCTGGATGTGGGGCAAGGTCTAGTACCTTGTGGATTGAGAGTGGTATTATACTGAAGAACACTCTTGGATCCTGGCCAATGGCATCCTGGACAAATCTGTGCTCCAGAACTTCCAGCAGGCACAGGTTTGTGGCACCTTGAGAGCTGCTCCTAGGAAGGGCGGACCCTGTCACAACCATAGACTCTGCTGCAAGCTGTACATGTTCATGCAGGCAAGCTACAGAATAAGTTTGGCAATTTCACTTGTGATTATGCATGCTCCAGCTAATTATTGTTTCATTATATTGGTATTTAATACCCTTCTTTTCATACTAATCCTGTCAAAACTTGACCAAAAGCCCAACAATGTTTATCTCCCTGCTTACCCTCGTCCTTGTCTGGGAAAGAAGACTACTGCTTCGATTGACACTGTAAAGGGGCCTTATTCCTTTAGTATTTAGTTATTGCGTCCAGCCACGGTGTTGGCATTTAACTTTCAGTCTGAGATTTTTAACTGAAGGCTCTGTAGGCCTAGCATTTATTGTTTTTCTTTTCCTTTAAAATCTGCAACAGTTCTCATTAAAGTCAGTGAACTGTTGAGCCAGTTCAACATCTCTCTCTCTCTCTCTCTCTCTCTCTCTCTCTGCAGTTGGTCCATATCCAAACATTTTGACATCATTACCCATTTTCCAATTGTGTCTTATTCAAGATAACCCTATGTCTTAAAAACTTAGAGAAGATTTCAACCAGGTTTCCTTTACTCATATAACATCAGGTTTATTTGGTAAATCTGCATTAAATTTCTTGAATTCTTGACTATTAGCTAAAAGGCTTTTTGGATTTCATTGTTTGAGTAGAAAAACCATTAATAACCCTCCTTTGAAGTCTGAATATTATTTACTTCTCCTTGTGGAGTATCATTAATAACCTCTCGACTTAATTCCTTCATCTCTTGATGTTGTTCTGCAGCTTTTAACATAATTTTATTTGTTTCTATTCTACTTTTAGTTTCTGTTGTACAATTTACCACATCTGACATGAAAGTGATAAACTTCAACAATCAACAAATCATGCACTTTACACACTGACTTTAATCTATCTGTACTCTGAATATTAATAGGTCCCATTGGCACTGACTTTTGTACTTTCTGCAGAGCCTCTGTTTATCGTATATCTATTTCCACCCAAACATATTTCACTACCACAATCAAAGAGTGTAGAGACTTACCATCCAGTGATGAAGGCAGTAGACAGAAGTTAAATAAAAGAAGGAAGGATAAGTTTTATATGTAGATCTGTTTCTGATATCAATCAAATTAAACTAACTAAGGATTTGGAAAAAAAACATCCAAATAGTCCACAAATCTGAAACTTCACCCTCTGCACCAAATCCTCAGCCACGCTGGTACACAGAACACGCTGAAATCCTGACATTTGTACCCATGAGACCCTACTTTTTTAGCTTCCTTCCCTATACTATGTATGTTCTGCAGGACCCCATCCCTAATACCGTTGTCATTGATACCAATTTGTACCATGACTTCAGCAGCCCATCTTGCCCTTTATGAATGCTGTGGCCTTAATCCAAGACACCTCTGACCCTGGAGGTCTTGTTCGCAACAGAATGGCCTATCATTTCCGTAAAAATGATTCTTCTAGCACTAACACTCTCCTCTTCTCTCCCTTCCCATTTGACCCACAGAGCCAGACTCATTTCCTAGAAACCTGCCATTCGCCTTCCTCCATACAATTTCCATTACCTAATACCCCCTTCTGTTCACTACCAATATCTTCTCTGTTACTTTCTGATATCTCTATCCCTCTTCCTGATGAGAGCAAATCCCAACAAAAAAAAAAATCGACTTTTGATCCAACCCCAAGGCAGTCAAGTACAAGTGCTCTGCTCTCTGGCCTCCTCGGCCTTTCTGTTCAGTTTCACTTAGGATACTAAAACAGGCATGCTTAGTTGATAATATATTGGGGAAATAGGTAATTGCTGCAGCCTATGAAAGGAAGTTACGGCCAAGCTGAGCAGCTGCTTTGACAGTGTGCAAATGTGAAAGTGCAGAGCTGAGGCTTTGACATGAAGAGACAGAGAAAGTGGCCCGAGTTTGAGGAGTGAGAACAACCACTAAGCAATAATGCTTCAGAAGGAAGGTAGAGCTAAGAACAGGTGAAATTTTATTTTGTGTTGTTCTTGGTTAGGGTGTTGTTTCAGGAGGTTATAGTGACTGGAGGCTAAAGTGAGGTTTGGGTAAGACCTTTTTTCTTATATTGTATAGTGAGAGTCGTGGAATACCAGTAAGGACAGTCAGGGTGTAGGGAGTCAAGGAGTCCTCCAGTGACCCTGATGACTATATCTGCAAGGAGTGCACTTGGCTGGAGCTTCTTACAGACCAGGTTAGGGGACTGCAGCTGAAGCTAGATGAACTCGAGATTATTTAGATGCCTGAGGAGTTGATGAGCAAGAGTTATAGGGAGGCAGTTACACAAAGCTTGCAGGATGTGGGTAACTGGGTGACTGTCATGACAAAGAATTGGATGAGGCAGTTAGTGCAAAGAAACCCTAAGGCTATTCTCCTCAGTAAACAAATAAGTCATTTTGAATAGTGTTGAGGAAGACAATCTGGCAGAAGAAAACCACAATGTTCAGGTCTCTGGCAATGAGTCTGGTTCTGTGGGTCAAATGGGAAGAGAGAAGAAGAGGAGAATGTTAGTGCTAGAGGATTCATTTTTAGGGAACAGATAGGCAATTCAGTTGTGAACAAGACCTCTACATGGTATGTTGCCTTCCAGGTACTGGGGTCAGGGATGTCTTGGATTGAGACTGCAGCATTCACAACGGGCAAGGTGGGCAGTTGAAGTCATGGTACAAATTGGTATCAATGACAACGATATTAGGGATGGGGTCCTGCAGAGAATATATAGTATAGGGAAGGAAGCTAAAAAAGTAGGGTCTTAAGGCTACTAATGTCAGGATTTCAGCGTGTTCTACGTACCAGCGTGGCTGAGGAATTGGTGCAGAGGATGAAGTTTCAGATTTGTGGACCATTCAGATCTCTTCTATCTATAAAAATGGGGTGGGTTACATATGAATTTGAGAGGAACCAATGTATTTATTGACAGGTTTTCTTGACCTATTTAGGAAGGTTTAAACTAGGCTGGCTGTGTAATGGGAACCAAAGTTAGTTCTGATAAAGGTGCAGTGGCTGTAAAGGTGTCTACAATAAACAGAGACTGACGAGGGATAAGCAGTGGATAAGGCACAAATGTAGTCAGCTGGATGAGTTAAGTATGTTCACTTTAATGCAAAAAGTGTTAAGAAAAGGGATGATGAACTTGGAGAATGGATCATTACACGGAGTTACAATTTTGTAGTTATTACAGAGAATTGGCTGTCTTAAGGGAAGGATTAATTGCTTGATGTTCTGAGATTTAGATGTTTCATGAGGGATCCAGAGGGTAGTAAAAAGAGGAGAGAGTGGTTTTGCTAATCCAGAATGGTATCACGGCTGCAGAAAGGGAGGACATCATTAGAGGGATTATCTACTGATTTAGTGGGGGTGGGTCCTTCGGCAGTATTCTATTGGCACCTTGATATCCTCTCGGACACTGAGGACGAGAGAAGTCGGCAGATTTTGGAAAAGTGCAAAAATAACAGTTATGGTCATGTGTGACTTCAACTTCCTAATTTTGTGCAGAAGACTTAGTTGGAAGAGAATTTAAGTGCCCAGGAATGATTTCAGATACAGTATGTGGATAAGCTGACTGAAGGAGAGGGCCAGACTGGATCTGTCGCTGAGCAATAAACCTGGACAGATAACAGTCCTATCCACTGGCAAGCATTTCAGAGATACTGGCCATGGCTTCCTGACATTTAACATAACCATAGACAAGGACAGAAACAATATGCGAAAATATTAAATTTAGGGGGAGCTAATTATAATGGTATTAAGTAGGAACATAAGAGTGTAAATTGGTAACGGTTCTTCTCTGGAAATGCACAGCAGAAATGTGGAGGTTGTTTAGGTATCACTTAGATACAGTTCTGGATAGGCTTGTCCCAATGAGGCAAGGCAAAGTTGGTAGTGTGAAGGTACCATGGCTGACAATACGTAAGATTAATAAACCAGAGGAAGAAAGAAGCATGCCTAAGTTTTAGAAAGTAAAAATCAGGCAGGGCTCTGAAATATCACAAGGTAGCCAAGAAGAGTTAAAGAAGGGACTTAGGAGAGCTAGAAGGGGGCATGAGAGTGCATTGGTGAGTAAGACTAATGAAAACCCCAAGGAATTCTGCACATGAAGAACAGGAGGGTAGATCTGCTCAGGTATAAATGGGGAAGATGGAGGAGATAAGGGAAGTCCTTAATGAATACTTTGCTTCAATGTTCGGGAGGAACCTTGATGAATGTGAGGTTAACATAAAACAAGTTAATGACAGTTTGGTGGAGAAGTGGCAGACGGAGTTCAATCCAGAAGAGATTGAGGTGATACACTTTGAACTACTGAACTTGAAGGATTACAAGGTCAATAGCAGGTTTCTTAGCAGCGTGGAAAAACAGGAGTATCTTGATGTCCAAGTCCACAGATTCCTCAAAATTACCACACAAGTTGATAGTGGATAAGAAAGAATATGTTGTGCTGGCCTTCAGTAGTAGGAGGATTGAGTTCAACAGCTGTGAGGTTGTGCTCCAGCTCTATAAAGTCCTAGGCAGAACACATTTGGAGTAGTATGTTCGGTTCTCATTGCCCCAGTAAATGAAGAATTTGGAAACTTCGAATAGTTCAGAGGAGATTTACCAGGATACTGCCTGGATTAAAGGACATGTATTTCCTTGTGAGGAAAAGTTAAGTGAACTAAGGCTTTTCTCTTGGAGTGATGAAGAATGAGGGGCAACTTGATAGAGGTGTATAAGATTAAGAGTCATAGACAGCAAGCATGTTTATCCTAGGGTGACAATGGCTAGTAACAGAGGATATCCATTTATGGTGAGTGGAGGAAAGGTTGAGATGTCAGAGGAGCTTCTTTACACACTGTAGCTGCCAAAAAATACATTGTCGTGAATGGTGGTACAGGCTGATAAATAGAAACACCTAAGAGACTCTTGGAGGCACATGAATGTAAAAAATTGGAGGGTTGTGGGATGTGTACGAAGGAAAGATTGTTTAAATCATGGAGCTGGTTTATAAAGGTTGGTGCCATACTGGGGGCTGAAGAGCACATTCTATTGAATAATTAGGGAAAATGAGAGCAAGACTTGGCCATGGTAAATTAGCACGACTATTCAGTCACTTGGTTAAGTGACAGACCAAGATATAACCAAGTAAATGAGATCAGTATCAAGTGCTTGCAGTTTTCTCACATGTAATTATATTGCAAATTCTATCATATATTTCCTCGTAGTTTTCTCGAAGTCTGACAGTAACAGTAACTTAAGCATGATTTGAAAATGTCCTGTACTAGTATAGCCAAGTTTTGGCTCTTAACAAATTAAGTGAGGACAACGAGTAATACAATAAGCAACACTTCACATGTCAATCCATTGTATTTAGTGCTCCTGCTGCAGCTACCTCTACGTTGGTGAGACCTGTCATAAATTGGGGGGCTGCTTTGTTGAGCACCTCCACTCCATCTGCCAAAAGCAGAATTTCCCTGTGGCCAACCATTTTAATTCCTATTCCATTCCCATTCTGACATGTCAGTCTATGGCCTCTTCTTCTGCCGTGATGAGGCCACACTCAGGGTGCAGGAGCAACACCTCATATTCAGCCTGGGTAGCCTCCAACCCGATGGCATGAAAATCAATTTCTCCTCCTGGTAATTAAAAAAAATTCTCTCACTCTTCCCTCTTCTATTCCCCACTTTGGCCTCTTACCATTTCTCACCTGCCTAAGAGCTTCCCCTGGTGCCTTTCCTTCTTCCCTTTCTCCCATGGTCCACTGTCCTCTCCTATCATATTCTTTCTCTCCAGCCCTTTCCCACTCACCCATATATCCCTATTTCCTTCTAGCTATCTTCCTTCCTCTCCACCCCCCACTTTTTTTTTATTCTGGTGCTTTTCCCCTTCTTTTCCTGTTCTGAAGAAGAGTCTTGGTCCGAAATGTCGACTGCTTATTCATTTTCATAGATGCTGCCTGATCTGATGAGTTCCTTCAGCATTTTATGTGTGTGTTGAAATGGATTTCCTGTCACCTTCTGTGAGATCCGATCTTGTCGTCCCAGTGAATTTCTCCAAGCAGCTCACAGTCAAAGCAATGGCACTTCACAAACCTACAGAAATCCTTTTATGTTGCATTGTTAGTGGTTTTGGATTTTAGATGAAGTATTAAACACAATTTTTTGTTTTGTAAAGGGATATAAAAGATCTCCTGAGGCAATTTGGCACGTTGAACTTGTCACTCAATCAACACCATAAAAGATGGAGTAACTAGTCATTTATTCCACTGCTTTTTCTGGAGTGCAAATTGGCTGCCATGTTTATCTCAAAGCAACAGTATCATACTTCAAAAGCACATCAGTGACAACTGTAAATTGTCCCTAGTGTACAGATGACTGGTAATATCAGAGGTGAGTTTGTGGGAAAGAGGGGAGAATATAATATGCTAGAGAGCAAAATGTATAAAAATCTTGACGATCCATATTGACCCAATGGCCAAGGAACTGTTTCTGTCTGTATCAGTCAATTACTCAATAATTCCATTAACCTGTGACACATACCTGGAAACCTCACCCTCAATGCATAATTCACATTAGTCCAATTGGAAATTTGAAAAAAAAATTAAGGCAAGGTTTAGGACACCAAGACCGGAAGATGGAAGTTCTACTTATCCTATTACTATTGATCTTATTTGGTAAACAGTTTCAAAAGCCTTCTAATATTTCTGTTAATAATTAATTATTCACTCATGAGCCATGGAAATTTGCCATTGATTTATTCCATCTTTTTTGTGGGGATAGGTGGATGCCATTACATATACCAGGAGGACTCCTGGCAGTCTCCATTATAACTGATGCCAAATACTACTGGAAAATCTTCAAATCAGAAGAGCGTGTCAAGATGCTATGGAGTTGAGGAGACTTCATGCTTTATTCAGAGAAACCCAGTTGCTTACTAAACGGTTAAGATGTTTAGCACAGTAAGAAAGGGAAACTACAAGGGGAGCAACTTCTTGCGGACAGGCCTATTTACACTATTTCCAAATATGTGCATAAAATTCCTAACATATTCTCGCAAAACTCATAAATAATAGCAAGCCATACAGTCTAACAAATATCTGTGTTAGGGGATTATATTTCATTGTGTCAGAAGTTGCCACTTTAGGTATAAGTATTCTTGAGTCTCACTGTCTAAGTAATTTAAATAGAATCAAAGTTCAATGTCAAAAGCAACGTTCAAAGTAAAACTTATTATCAGACACATATATAATACCACATAAAACCCTGAGATTATTTTTCTTGTGGTCATACTTAGCAAATCTATAGAACAGTAACTGTAAACAATGGACAATAAACTATGCAAAACAGATATAAATAAATAGCAATACATAATGTGTCTGAAATAACAAGGTAAGAGTCCTTAAATGAGTGTAGTTATCCCCTTTTGTTCAAGAGCCTAATGGTTGGGGGGTAGTAACTGTTCTCAAACCTGGTGGTGCAAGTCCTGAGGCACTTGTACCTTCTACCTGATGGCAGCAGGGAGAAAAGAGCATGGCCTGGGTGGTGGGGATCTTTGATTAAGGATACTGCTTTTCTATAGCAGCGTTCCATGCAAATATGCTCAATAGTTGGGAGGATTTTATCCATGATGTACTGAGCTGAATCTACTACATTTTGTAGGATTTTCCACTCAAAGGCATTGGTGTTCCCATATCAGGCCATAATGCAGCCAGTCAGCACACTTTCCACCACACATCTACTAAACTTTCCAAAGGTTTTTGATGACATGCCGAATCTCTGCAGGCTCCTGAGGAAGTTACTATATTCCAGCAATATTATAGTGTCTACAATATTGATTGCTATGAACTGACCTTCCTCTTCCATTCATTTGTTCTGTTCCAATGGTGATGCTGTAGCCAATTCATTCTCAGATTTAATGAATGTAAAACACCAGGCCATCTTAAGAGCCAGAATTTCCAATATCCCTGATGTGGCACTTTCCTCAGAGTAGATTGAAATTTCTGTTTCTTCTTCCTACTCTGCTACCACCACTGGGATTTTATTTTAACTGAAACCTTTCACTCATCTGATTACTGCTTGGGCATTTTCTGAAAAGTAGCTGCCTATCTTAGTGAACTCTGATGTCCGATGACAAATCAATTCTCTTTTCTTAAAGGGAGAGGGCTTTTCTCCTCACAAATAGATAAGGTTGAGTCCAATTTTTCATATTATTTCTGAAATATACCTTCAGCCTGTTTAGATGCTACTCTGCAAATCTTCCATCTCCTTTCCTTCATCTGGTGTCTTCATTGTGACAAATGAATCTGTTTCCTCTTTGAAGCTGCAGTCTGTTGCCTACCTTGCTAGACAAGGTTGCCATCTTTTGAAGAGTTTCCCAACTGTGTGGCAATCAAACCTGCTCTCATGATTACAATTATAGTGGATTCTGTTTAATTGGAGCACCTCAGGACCAGTACATTTTTAGCCCAAGAGGTTGTCCCAATTAGCTGAAGTTTTTATGGAAATAATTTTTAAAAGGTATAAAAAAGACAAACTACTGTTAACTATTAAAATTATGTATTTAAATGAAATAACAAATTAGAGCATTACAAATTCTACTATGGTACTATAAAACTATATTCATTCCTATTCATTCCTATTAATTATCAATGTAGGAATTCATCCAGTGTACGCTGTTTTGTTCTTTTGGTTGACTGTAAATGAACAATATCAGCGAAGACTACCTAGTGCAAATAATGGACTGCCTTCATACAATGCTTTTGCAATTGTATCTTCCAAATCTTCATTTTCATTGGAACATTTGAGACGATTGTTGATACTTTCTAATTATTTATAGTGTCTAACTTGTTGATATAGTGAAACATTATCATTTTTACTCCTTGCCCTTTCTGTCACAACAAAGTCTGAATGTTTAAAACTGTAGTGAGCAAAACAGTTCTAAATTGTCTTACCAACTATCAGTTGCCAACTATTGCTTACCAACTATAAATGACAAAAATCACTGTTTTTTCAACACAAAGACATGCAACTGAGACTATTTAAGAATAGTGTATTGTCCAATGGCTACACAAGTGCACACAACTGATGTTTGTTAGAAACTGTTCAGCAACAATCTCCTTTCCCAATTAAGTGGCATTGTGTTCCAAATAAACATAGGAAATTACAGATATTTTCTCCATTAGTTTTTGATTTTTAAGAGTTGTCCCAAATAAGTAGCTGCCCTGATTAACTGATGGCCCAAGTAAACCAGAGTCCATTGTATAACAAAGTTGCTGGAAAATGTATACTTTTTACATAGATTATACTGAGGATGTTGGACCTATTTTTTAAAATGTCTGTAAATCATAAGGTTGCAAATGTGGAACTTTAAACAAATACCAGCATTTTAGATTTCACATCAGTAGGGTGTAGGTCTTGCTTGCCTAGTTACCCTTGTGCCTATTTAGTTTTATTAGAATGACAACCTTGACAGGTATTGATTTTTACTTTTTAGGAATGAGTCACAAGTAAGAAGAGCATAGCTTCATATCTGCATTACCTCATTAAAGGTTATAACTGCAAATAAGCCACCATTTATTTTCAAAATTAACAGAGTTTTGCTGCATTATGAATGTAGTACAGCTCCATTGTTGTCGTGCTTCTACTTATTTCATGCTGTTTTATAATAATGTGTGGAAATGGAATTTCTTAGAATCCATTGTCTAAATCACAAGGCTTTACATTCTCCAGAGTCTGTCACATTATCTGAGCCACTACCGTTGCCCATTGATTATTGCTTAAAATACAGGCTAGAAAAAGAAAAATTATTCCCATGGTTCTTGAAGTGCTCACGACATTTTAACCTGATTTTGTGAAAATTAAATTTGGAGTGCTTTCACTATTCTAAATTACCAGCTGCAGTAATATGAACAGGCCATCAGTGTTGTGGCAGGGAATCCCAAGCTTACTCTGCAGAAAAATTCCTTTGGCAGTTTGCTTGCAAATTAAAAACCTTTCAAGGGCAAATAGTTCTCAAAAAATGTTGTTTTTAAATCTGGAAGAGCTTTGTCAAATGCAGTCAATTTATCAGATATTTGTGTGCAAAGTACACTAAATGTATATATTATGTTGCTATGTAAATTTTACCAGTTATTTACAGTTGCAGCAATTAATTTGACATTTAACTGTTTGAGAAGAAAATAGCATTGCAAAATAAGTAGCTCCATGACATCGTTTTGCATTACAAAATATTTTGAAGATTATGCAAGAATTCTAAATTAATATATGTGGGTACATGTGTAGTACTCAAATTGCTATTAGTCTGTGATTCCAGATTCCCACCAACCTATGGCAGAAAATTTTTCATTTAACTCTCCTTTAATCCTTTTAGCTATTACCTTAGATAAATCCCCATAATTATTGACCCCCTGAATAAAGGGAACATGACTTCCTTCTGCATTAAGTCTTACTTCATAATTTTATGAGTACTTGGTCGATCCTGAGTGGGAAAATATTTTGTCACAGCAGAACATTTAAAAACACTTAGCAAAAATAATAAATAATAATAATAATACATATAATATAAACTAATAAAGTACAGAATAATAATATACACAACAATTTACCAATGTGCAATAGCGTGCAACAATAATGTAAGAAGTACTAAAGCAGAGACTATTGTATGATGATGTGCATTCTCCTGTTGCATAGATATGAACTGTTGTATATGCTTATTGCACTTGGTTGGAAAGATTTTTTTACAATGACCCTTGTGACAGCGAAGCTGAATGAGCCTGTTCCAAAGGGTGCTCTACTGCTTATTCGATAGGTCATGGAGAGGATGTGCCCGATTGTCCATGGTGGATAACAGTTTCTTTAGTGACCTTCTCTCCACCACTAACTCAAGAGTCTGAGTTGTAGCTAAGGGTAGATCCATCCTTTCTGATGAGTTTATTAAGTCTTTTTGCATCACGAGCTCCGATGCTGCTCTCCCAACATAAAGGCGCGAAGAAGACCACACTCGCTACTACAGACTGGTAAAAGATCTCCAATATCCTGTTGCGCACATTGAAGGATTACAGTTTCCTTAGAAAATAGTTTGCTCATCCATCCTTGTAAATAGCCTTGCTGTTAGTTTCCCTGTCAGGTCAATTATTGAGGTGAACACCCAAGTATTTGTATTCCTCCATCCCTGCAAATTCTTCTCTCAGAATGTATGCGGGACTCGTCACAGTCCTCTTCCATCTAAAATCAATCACCATCTCCCTGGTTTTTGCCACATTCAAGAGTAGGTAATTCCTCCTGCACCATTCCACAAACTTGTCTACCAGTCCTCTGTACCCCGACTCCTGCCCATCTCTGATACACCCAACCACTACAGAGTCAGCAGAGAGCTTCTGCAAGTGACCAGACTCACATTTCTATTGAAAATCTTAGGTGTACAGTGTGAACAGAAATGGAGCAGAATACATCTTGATTAAATCTTTGTTTTGCTTCCTTTGTTCTAATGTATAAAACATCATCCTAAATATTCTGTCCTTGTGCCACAAAGCATTTTCTTTTACTATTCTATCATTAGATACATATACTTACCTAAATATAATCAGCTTATGATAATAAATTATTCCTATATTAATTAAAACATAATTTTCTACTACCATTTTCTTCTACTTTTCCAACAAAACAATTGAATATTTCATCTTAATCTTCCATTCTGTGCTCAAGTATTCATCCTTTGATAAAACCAAAACCTCAGCAGCTCATGCACTACCCATGAAGAAGGAAAAGAGGCAGATAATTTTTAATTGGAGAATTTCTGAAGGAAGCATAACAACATAACACGTTGTTTCTCTCGCCACTGATGCTACCTGATCTATTATGTTTTTCTTGCATTTTCAGCTTTCCTTTCAGATTTCCAGTATCTGTAGTTTTTTTTACATTTTTGACTGTTGCCTAGCAATAAGCCCTTCAAGCTTATAAACTGGGGAAGTTTGTAAGACTAGTGGGAAGAAGTACAATACAAAATGGGGATTTTGCAGTTCAGAACCATTTAATGTAGATAGCTTTCTCGTGGCATCATCTAAGTTGCTCTTTCTGTTTTCTGTGCCTCTTAAACTATTTTCTTTCATCTTGTAAACAATGAAAAACTGAACTATAGGTTGAAAGAAAGATGGCTTCAGCTGAATACTATAATAATCATTTCAGAATCCTAAAGCCACACACAAACATGAGTAGACCTTTGACTTGAACCCGGAGACAGTGATCTGTCGGGCTAATTGCCTGCTTTTGTGGAACCTGTGTTTTTCATTCCATGGTGAGTTTTATAAAATGGCAGATATCTGTCCGAATAATTCATCAACCCAACAAAAAAAGTGAAAATATCTGACTATCTGTCCCACTAGCCTTATCAGGAATGCTGAACTGAGGTTTATTATTACATAGATAAGGTGGAATTTTATCAGTAAAATAAAAGCAATGAATTTCATTGAGATGAGTGGGTTCATGAGGCATCATTGTTACTCTTCTAAATACACAATGCAGAAATTTCAAGTCAGATTCTAAATAACATTGCAGTGCTGATTATATGAAAGTTAAGAATAATTTACTATTTCTACTAACATATTTGAGTTAAAAACATTAATTTTCACTGCAATACAAGTAAATTGTTCAAATGATTTGTTTGAATCTGTATTCACAATTATCATTTCTCTTTAATATGAAGTCCTTATTCATAATATAAAGCATATCTCTGAGGATGATGATACAGCAAAACTTATACCCAAGTGAAAAGATTTTCTTCTGTGACTTTATTAGTTTTCCTAACCTTTGCTTATAGAAGCATCACCTGAAGTGATTAAAATATAGACAAGCTTGTTAATAATTTACACATTATAGAAGAATAACACTCTGAAGTTACTTTCTGCAATTTAGACATTATGTGCTAAGCAGAGGTGACAATAGTGGAAGAATTTCTTTCTGCAGGAATGCATTTGAGATTAAGAAAATGCATCAAGACATTTAATTATAGCTAACTCTTTCCAGAGTTTTAAAGGTCTTTAATGTAGACTTTAATTACCAGAGCAATAAATGTTAATAAAATATAGTAAAATGCATTGGTTTGTGATAATTCAGAATGCAGGCAGCTCAACTACCTTTCTGGAATATTTAATTAATAGAACTCTGATTAATACCATCTTGGTAGCTTTGAGACATATTTGAGAAGCAAGTACAACTTCAGGAATATTTTGGAAGGACTCTCTGAATCTGAGTCTGTGAAAGAGAAGAACTCACACCAGTCATTAATTTCGAGAACCTCCAGAGCAACACACACAAAAGCTCAATATGTTAATTCAGATGTTGAGTTCCATGGTTTCTTTCTCCTCTGGGAGTTCATCAACAGCAATTGTGCATCTTAAAACATTTCATATAAAACAATCTTTTGTCGATATCAATTCTGTGAAGAATAATGAATTACCAGTGTCTGTAATGATACTCAGATTACGCAACAATACTTCTGCAGTATTTTATATTAAAAGTTGCAGCTTAATGGCTTAATTGTTTTTTTTCTGACTAATGATTTCTACTTTTGTGTCATAATGGCAATAGAAATGGACTACAAAGGGACAGTGAACCTCTAGGCTGCAGAAGGAAGTTCTTGTGAGGAAACAAGGACAAAGAAGTCTCCAACTCCCAGATCAATCAAAATTCTGGTGAGCAGATGAAATATTACAAGGACACTCTACAAACATATCCCAGAAAAATTAATGTGGGTTTTGAAGCTTGGAAAATCAAGCATCAGTGGATTGCAACTCTCACATTGTCAGACCACTTTGAGAAGAAGTGCTCTGTTCTTGAAGTTGAAGAGAAAGATGGAAGGAAAGGAAGGGTAGAGGTCACAAAGTTAGGCATCACAGGATAATTAGGTATCAGTGGAGTTCAGGAGAAGATTTTTTGTGTGAAGATAATTATCAGTGATGGTGGAGAAGGCTATCTGCAGATGTGTTTTAATTGCCTAAGTAAAAGTAAATGAGCAGACCACTCTTAAGCTTCATTACAAGCCTAATTCCAACACAGAACTACTTGTACTTGCGTATTGGCATATTCACTTCTCTATTTCATTCTGTGATCTTCCTCACATTGTCAACCATCCATCGACCACTTCTATTCCTTGTGTATGCAATTTCCCTCTCACTGATACCTTCAATATTCTGTCTGGGTAGCCTCCAACCTGATGCATGAACGTTGATTTCTTGATCTTCTGGTAATCCCCCTTTGCCATTCACTATCCCCTTTTCCCTTTCAACTTATCTCCTTACCTGCCCATCACCTCCCTCTGATGCCTCTCCCCTTTTCTTTCTTTCATTGTCTTTTGTCCTGTCCTATCAAATTTCCCCTTCTTCAGCCCTGTATCTCTTTCACCAATGAACTTCCCAGCTCTTTACTTCATCTCACCCCCTCCCAATTTCAGCTATTATCTCATGTTTCTTCCTAGCCTCCCCCCACCTTTTAACTCTGACTCAACTTTCTGTCCCCAGTTCTGATGAAGGGTCTCAGCCCAAAACATCGACTATATTCTTTTCCATACATGGTACCTGACCTGCACAGTTCCTCCAGCATTTTGTTGCTTGTATTTCCAGCATCTGCAGATTTTTTCTTGTTGATAATCATACGTATGTTTCTTCTGATCATCAATACCTATCAGTAGGCTTCAATTTAGCCAGATCATAACTACTCTGCTGTGTTAACCATGAGAGAGAAAATTGGAATTGCTTTTTAATTGTCACGTGTACAAAGTTACAATAAAAAGCTTGTCTTACATACTGTTCACACAGATCAATTCTTTATGTAGTACATTGAGTGAGAACAAGGTAAAACAATAACAGAGTTCAGTACGAAGTGTAATAGCTGCATTGCAAGTAAACGATAGTGTGCACAATCATAAGGTATACTGAGGTTAGATGTCCACCTTATTGTACTTGATAACTATTCAATAGCCTTAAGACAGCAGAGTAGTTGTCCTTGGGTCCGATGGTATGCGCTTTCAGGCTTCTGTACTTCTGCCTGATTTAAGATGGGAGAACAGAGATTGTCCAGGGTGAGTGGCATGTTTAATTATGCTGATGCCTTTACTAAGGCAGTGAGAAGTATAGACGGAGACCATGGAGGAGTGTTTTTTTTTCCACAATGTGCTGAGCTGTGTCCACAATCCACTGCATGTTTTTGCAGTCATGTGCAGGACAATTGTCGTACCAAGCCATTATGCACCCAGACAGAATGCTTTCCATTGTGTATTAATAACATTGGTAAGGATCAACAGGACAATGCCAAATTTCTTCAGCCTCCTGAGGAAGTTGACTTTTTTTTAGTGATGGCATCTGTGAGCTTGGACCAGGACAGGCTATTGGTGATATCTACATCCAGGAACTTAAAGCTCTCAAACTCAACACTGTTGATGTAGATAGGAGAATGTGCACTTCCTCCTTTCCTGAAGTCAATAACCAGAGAGAGGAAGATAAGTGAAAGTGGGAGTATAAAGTGAAAAGTGTAGAAGGTTGAAAGTTACCATATAGTGTTGCTCCAAACAGTTCACCAAACAGTCAGCCATACTAAGATATGGAAGTGCTAGGTACAGACTGAGTGTCAGTCATCCTGGCTTTTGAAACAAACAAGCTCTCAGGCTAAACACTGCAATAAATGTCACCCTTGTTTCATAAAGTACTCAGTGATGTTGACTTGATTAAACCATGAGACGTATGATCAGCTTCCCAATGATAACTTACAACATCCTACCTTGTCCTAATGTCTACCATCTCCCTTAGGGCATAAATGCAGACAGCAGCAATTGTTGGAGTTCAGCCATGGCAATCCCCTGGAGAGGCTGTGTACTGAGTATGTATTACAGCAGCTTGGATATTTACACTTTATTAAGGTCACCAAGGAAATAGTTGGGCTTTTACCTTTAACTCACACTTCACTAGTGATGCCAAAGGCCTGCTTCTGTGCTGTAAAACTTAACGAAGCTATGATTCCATGACTCTATAATAAGTTCAGAGACCAGAAGCTAAGGATAAAGACAGCACTAGACAATTCACTCTCCAAGTGTTTCTATTTCAACACACATAATAAGCAACATAAAATCACCAACAGGCCCTCAATCCGCCTGATTGCAAGGGTATTGGAAAGGGTTAACTTCAAGCTTGAGTTAGTTTATACCTTCAAACATTAACTATGCATATCCAGTATAAGAGAGTTAGACTGTTTGATAGAAGGGAGTGATCTGGAGCAGGATTTCCCAAACCTTTTGAAGTGAAACATGTTTGAAGTGCAGTTGCAGCAGAAATTTGGTAGTCAATCTTCATGCAACTTGATTCCACACATAGAGGTACATTCAGTGAAGCTGATAAACATTGGTGAGGCCTCTGGGGAGCAAGACTGCTGCTTTATTCAAATTGTGCTGAGGATCTTTTGGGCCATCTGGGACCACAGGCACAAACAGACTTTCTCAGGTTGCCTTCCTGTAAAGATCCAAGGCTGTGATAAACTGGTGGAGTAAAAGGATCCATAGTGGGCTAAAATTCATTCACAGTGGATTTAAGGATGACATAGTCATAGACAAGTTGACGAACAGTAATGGGTGCCTTGGTAAAAGCCAACAGCATATTACTCCTCTGATTGGAGACCAAACAATTTAATTTAACATGGGGAAGATAGTGGCCATAGAGTAACATAATAATTAGATAAGATGTAGAGCCCAGTGGTCCAAAATGAAGGGAGATCACCAAACAAGTTTTTTTGGTCTTCATCTACTTTCACAGGCTCTGAGGTCCAAAGATTTTTTTCCACCAGATTCTCCCTTTGAGGGCTTTTTACTTCACCGCAGCCTTGTTTGATGATTTATTTCAAGGTTCCCAATGGTTTTGTGGTAACTGGACCAATTCAAAGGAATACCAGTAGTGAACTTCTCCCTATCCAGCTACACCCTACCTTAATTTGTTTCCACACCAGAATGATGGAATGAGGTTGAACATAGGTGAAATCTTCAAAAACTTTATATTCCATCTGGGTAGCCTCCAATCTGATAGCATGAACATCAATTTCTCAAACTTCTGGTAATGCCCCACCCACTTCATCATTTCCATCCCTTTTTTCCTCTCTCACCTTATCTCCTTGCCTGCCCATCACCTCCCTCTGGTGCTCCCCCACCCCCATTTTGCTTTCTTCCATGGCCTTCTGTCCTCTTCTATCAGTGTCCTCCTTCTCCATCCCTGTATCTCTTTCACCAATTAACTCTTTATTTCACCCCTCCCCCTCCCAGTTTCACCTATCATCTTGTGTTTCTTCCTCTCCTCTCCCTGTCTTTTATCTCTATTCCTCATCCTTTCTTCTCCAGTCCTGCTGAAGGGATTCGGCCCAAAACTTCAGTTGTACTCTTGTCCATTTCTCTGTGTGTGTTGCTTGGATTTCCAGCATCTGCAGATTTTCTCTTGTTTGCGATTGGACCATTCAATCCTGGAATTACTTTCATGAACCTCGTTTGAACCCCCTCCAGTTTCAGCACATCCTTTCTAAGATAAGGGGCCCAAAACTGCTCACAATACTCTGTGCAGCCTCACCACTGATGTATAAAATCTCAACATTACATCCTTGCTTTTATATTCTACTCCTTTTGAAATGAACGCTAGCATTGCATTTCTGGAATAGGAGAATCAAGCACTTGCCATAATTTCTGTCCTGTGCCGCTCCTTACTCCATTTACTGCTTGTCCATGGCAAGCCTTCAAAACAAAATCCTCAATGCATCACACATGCACATGTACTTCTGTATAGTACATGTTCTCAAATTTTGTATTTGGAATCAATGAAATAAAATCCAGCTCTGTGCTAATTGGCCAATTCTTAACATACAGGTTGGCCATGTATCTCTTAGCGTGCCACATTCTTTTCAAGAGCAAAACAATAGCATCTCAAGACCTTTTTTTAGCTTACAAGACAATTGCATAATTCAAAGGTGTAGATGTACACTCGAGAAAGGATAACAAATTAGAAACACATCAATTTCTCCAGACATGTGGATCCCTTTTCATTGCTCTGATTTCCTCTCTGCTTTGGGACCCCAGTACAGCAAGAATTAGTTGATCTATGTCCAAATCAATATCATTTACAGATTCAACATCCTTCCATTGTCTCCTATTCAATGTGTTCCTGTGTGAAAGCTAAGATGTAATTTTCCATTTTATGCCTTTGTGTTTTAAACTATACATCTACCTTTAATGGTTAATTCAGACATTTTCTTTCTGTGAAGACAGTCACTGATTTCGACACTAAATTGGTTCCAACTAATATTGGCAAATTTAACAAGTTCTTTTTGCAGAGTTTTGTGTTCCAGAACTGTGTACTTTATTTTCTCCCTCATGTAAATTGACAACACAACTGTTAAAACTAAGTAATGGCAATTACAAACTGTTCCCATTTGAGCACTTCATAATTGATCATTGAAGGCTTTGTCACTAGTCACTGGCCAGTTGTTGTTTGATGGTGAGGTTTTCAGCAGTATTTCAACTATATAGCCCATCTGTCATTACAACAGTAACATTTATGATTAAAATTCAAATATCTACTTTCACTTTCATCCTTTTAACAAGTTCTGCACAAAAAAAGAGCAATGTATTGTGTGATTACTGGCCAGAACAGAATTGAAAATTTTGGAATATCTATGCTGTTGTTATTGCAGAAGGAATTTATTAAATAGCATAAAATAGAATTCAGCCCTTTCCTTTATTGCTGGGATCCATTCAAACATATGCTCAATGCCCACTTTAGTAGGAATAGGTAGTACCTAATAAAGTGGCCACTAAGTATTTCTGTATTTTCATGGTCTTCTGCTGCTGTAGTTTATCAACTTCAAGCGTTGATGTGATGCGCATTCAGAGATGCTGTTCTTCAAACCACTATTGTAATGTGTGCTTATCTGAGTTACTGTCGCCTTCCTGTCAGCTTGAATCAGTCTGGCCATTTTCCACTGAACTCTCTCATTAACAAGGCATTTCTGTCCACAAAGCTACTGCTCACTCGAAAATTTTTGTTTTTTTGCACCATTCTCTATAAACTCTGGAGACTGTTGTGGATGAAAATTCCAGGAGATTCATCCTGTCTGGCACCAACAATTATTTGACCTCCAAAGTCAATTTGATCAGATTTCTTCCCCATTCTAATGTTGGGTCTGAGCAACAACTAGACCTCTTGACCATGCCTGCATAGTTTTATGCACTGAGTTGCTGCCACATGATTGGCTAATTAGATATATGCATTAACACACAGGTGTATCTAATAAAGTGGCCAATGAGTATAACTCAATCTGTAAAAGAAAATCACAACCATTCTTAATATACAGCAGGATTTTGAAATCAAACTCACATCTCCCACTTCCGCTGGTAGTTAATGTACCTGCCTCAACCACTTCATCTGATAGTTAATTCCACATATGTAGCACACTCTGTGGGGAGAAAAGTTGCCTCTCGAGTTCCTATTAAATCTTTCTCATCTCATATTAATGCTATGTCTTCTAATTCTTGATACCTCAATCTCTGGGGAAAATATACTGATTACCCAAAATGGAATTCAGACTTCTGTACATTTTCTGCTTGTAACGTTAATTAATTTTTCCCAGCTCTTTTAACTTTGGTTCAAAAATAGTTAAGAAAATAAAGGTGGTCACTTAATACAGTTAAGACAATTTATAAACTGTAAAACATTGGGACCACTGAACAGAATTCACTATCGTTTGCAATGTTTCCATATGCCTTCACCTCTTGTCTAGCAGAAGCACTCTTGCTACATTTTCTTGTATATTTACAATGGAAATCAAAGAATCTTCTCCAGACTTCTGAAATACTCTAGGATCAGTAGCATGGATTCATTCTATAGGCTACTATTACAGACATTGAGAAGGAAACAACAGCTTTGCAGAGCTCACAAGGATGACGAGAGCTAAAAGTGAGGGAGAAATCCATGGTCTGGACTGTCATATGTCATATAGATGACATTTACAATTTCAAACACAAGAGATTCTGCAGATGCTGGAAATCCAAAGCAACACTCACAAAATTCTGGAGAAACTCAGCAAGTCAGGCAGCATCAATGGAAGTGAATAAACAGTTGATGTTACATGCCAAGGTCCTTCAATAGGACCCAATGAAGGGTCTCAGCCCAAAATGTCAACTGTTTATTCATCTCCATAGATGCTGCTTGACTTGCTGAGTTCATCATACATCTTATGGACATTTATAATCATCGTTTTCCTTTCCGATATTGATACACTAGCACATTACCTTTTACCATTGCCTGTTATTTCCTCACTAGTTTTCATATCTGATTTGACAGAGGTCATTATGACTTGAAGGAACCTCACACTGTAAATGAAGCATGCAGAATTGCTTACAAGTGGGAAGAAATCTATTTTGAATAACTCTAGAAGCTGGCATATTTTACTGAAACCTTTCATTAGAAATGGAGATATGCCCAAGAAACGTCAACTTGGTTAGTAAAAACAGAGCCATGGTATACCTGCAAGACATTTTTGACTTTTCAATGATGCTACACTAGGAAGAGTTCCCTCAAAATGTCGGAGTACATAGGCACCAACGTGGGCGGTACAGCAGCACAGCGCTGCTTCACAGCTCTGGTGATCTGGGTTCAATCCGGATCTCGATTTCTAGTGGAAGAATGTGTGGAATTTGCATGTTTCCTTAAGATAATGTTTTCCTTCAGGTATTCTACCTCCTTCCTGTATCCCAGCGAAGTGTGTGGTGGTAGATTAAATATTGATGAGTGATCAAATCAGGGGAGAGTTAATGGGAATGTGGAGTGAACAATGTGGGTTAAGTGTAAATGGGCATAGATGCATTGGGATGAAGAGTTTGTTTCCAAACAGTATGAATCAGTGACTCGAATAAGAAACTGGCGTAAGTACAGATGAGAGAGCCAGACTCCACTGGAAGCTGTCAATATTTGGATCAGATAACTACAAGCCTGGCAATCTGCTACCAAAGTGATGACACTACTTTCACAAGTGACTGGGTGCATTTAATAATAAAAAGGAAACAAAATGGTACAGAATTTGTAAAATTGGAAGCATGATGCAGTAATCAAGAATGACAAAACTGAAATAGATAGAGGAATATTAAAAATATATGGATTCACTTGAGACTGATCACAAAAAGGCAATCAACATGTGATTACAAGTAGACATCAAGCCTATATTTAGACACAAGAGAGTCCTGATGCAAAGATTTAGCCCAAAACCTTGACAGTTTCTTCTTACACCTCAGTTGCTGCTCAACATATCATGTTCCTCCAGCAGATTGATATTACTGTAAACTTAACTAGACATGTTTCAGATAATTTTAATTCCTAAGTTTTACCTGTCATAGCAGCAATCATTGGCCCCAGCAATAAATGGGAAGTGATCAGCAGTCAGTAGGTTGGAATGTGTCTTTGGGAGGTCAGAAACTGGTAACAGAGTCAGGAAGGTCTCTGGAATCACAGTGCCAGAAGTCAGGAAAGCTATATAAAATAGTGCTGGGCCCCACTAGAATTTTTTTTAAAGATTGCAAAGCTTATGAAAATTTTTAAAAATGCAGCTACTGAAATCCTTAGATGAAAAACAGAAAATGTTGGAAACATTACGCAAGTCAGGCAGCACCCGAGGAGAGAGAAACAGCTGAAGGCCTTCAAAATTACTTAACTTGTAGAAAAGATGGGTGGAGGAAGAGATGGAACAAGGATGATACCTCTGATATGTTGAAGTCAAAGTTGCTAAGGGTTTGAATTGTTGATTGGTTAATTAAAAAGTTAAAAAATTGAGTGTGATGTATTGCAAATAACATTTTAAAAATTAATGATTAAGAAGAAAAAATAACAGGTAATTTTTAACTCTCTGAAGATTTTCAGCTTTCTCTATTATTTCAATTTTCCCAACAGCTGTTATATTCTGCATCTCACATTTCCAGCACTTTTTGTTCTGTCTACTAAGTTTATTTATGTCCCTCTGTCAATAACCTAGTGAAAAGACCAGCTCTGATTACCAAGGATATTGACTAATTAGTCTAAATAATAACAGAAATACTGGAAATACTCAGCAGGTCAGGTTAAATCTGTGGGAAGAGAAACAGTGCCAGAGGTTTCAGGCTGAAGACATTTCATTATTGGGAAGGAAACAATTGAACTTCGATAAGCTGAAAAGAGGAGGGTGTTTCTGATAGGATAAAATAGCGATAACCATAGGGATGAGACATGAACAATGTCATCTGGTTAATGAGTTAATGGAAACTGTTAGAGAGTAAGAGCAAGGACAAAATAACATAGACAAAGTAAGTCATGAACCCAATGGCCCTTTGCAACTTACAGTGGAACTTTGAGCTTCTTGGTTTCTTGAGCACCTGAATTTACTAAATGTTATCTTAACTAGAGGCATTAAGTTCTTACACTATAGGTTTAATTGTGTTAAGTTAATTGAGACTGGCATGTGTTTCTTGCATGCTCTGATTATTTAAAGGGTCTCTCATTTGCTCTTGAGCAGGATCCTACTGTGTTATAGCAAATGATTTATCTCATGGTATTGCTCAGTTATCCCTCCAAAGCTCTATTGGTATTCCCATGCCTAACCTCTTGTTTCTGCCTCTTTATGGGGATTTTGCCATTCCTCCACTCCTGGGTGAAGTCATGAGCCTGCTGCCTGCTACTCCCTGGTTGAGTTGGTGCCAGCGACTCTGTGACAGAGAAAACCCGTGGATCCTCTGCACTTGGATCCAGTCCTGTAAATGCACACTGTGACAAAAGAATGCTGGAGAAGCAGAATAGGAAAACATGCCCACTATATCCTTCACTTCCAGAGGGAAAAATGAAAAAAAAACACAAATCAACTGAGGCAATATCAAAGATGAGCAACTAATACTGAGAGAAATCTGAAATGGTCCCTGATCATTTCCCACACAATTTTTCCTGTAACCTACTTGTCCTTTCCTATATCCACCTACACCTGTAACTATTTGCTTAAATCTATTAATCTTCCAACTGCACAGCTTTGGAATAAGAGGAGAAAGTAAAACTCACATACTGACAGGGTGGTGGCATGCTCCGTCTGCCATTTACACCAAGACTTTGTATCTTCTCAATACATGGAATCAAAGTTCTCCCTGCTATTCCTGAATCTCCTCCTCTGCATTGCTGGTCATGGGCCAGATTGTTCCCTACAGTCAGTGAGTGTTATAATTCTTTTAATTATACATTGAGCACATCTGGAAATCCTCTTTCTTTGTTCACTGCATTCTCCTCCTGTGACAGAGAAGAAATAAGATAGATATTTTGGAAACCTAGCTTTGAACTTGCAAATGATGTTGCCTATCCTACATGCTTGGTTCCCCATGCATACAAGAGAGTACAGTGAAGCCTGCTCCGGTGTTCAATTTAAAACTGCCACTTCATTTAGATTCTAGCTTTAGGTTCTGGAGCTTGGCCTGAACGCAGGGCAGTCAGAACCAACATCAACCCAACTTCAACCATCAAGCTTCAGAACGTAAGTGATGCATGAGTATGCATATATTCATGGGCAAACTCTTAAGTTATCAATGACTCATTGACTGAAGCTAACAAAAGAATTGGTCTTGCACTTCATATCTCTAAAACATAAGTCCTCCAACTTTCTCCTGCTATACATCGGATCCCTCTACCAATAAACATCTTTGACAAAGTTCTGGAAAATATGAACTACTTCCTATATTTCATGAGTCACTGACAACACAGACAGGTATTAATGATGAAAATCACCTTTGCCCTCAGGGCACCACCATTACCTCTGTCTGTCTGCGGGTCATGATCTTAAAACTCAGCACAAAGCTTATGATCTACTGTACATGGCATCAAAACGTGCTTCTTAGACTAGTACAAAGTACAGCAGTACCTCAAGTCACCAGGGAGACATTACAGATATCTTCCCTGCAAAATCCTCCAGTGGCTTGGTAAGTGAATTAACATTGATATTGACATGAACATCGACAGTATAAGAACAAGAACTGTTAGGCTAGGCAACAGCTTCTTCTGCCAGGCTGTGAGAGTTCTGAACACCCTGCTACTACCGAGTACACACTGTTTATGACAGTGCCAGTAGCATTATACTGTTGTATATTTAACTATATTCACTTTGTGTCAACATGTACAAATGCACAGTTTTTTATGATCTGTTAATTATTGTGTTATTATTATTTTATGTGTTGTACATGATAAACTGCACTGTTTTGCACCTGGATCCCAGAAGAACCTTGCTTCATTTAGCCGTAAACATGTGTATGGTTGAATGACAACAAACTTGAACTTAACATCCTCTCCCTGGGATATTCTACTCTGTACTTTTCTCATATCAAGGGATTGCCAGGTAGTCAGAGGAAATGATTCGAGGGCATTCCCGAAGTATCCTTGAGAAAGTGAAACTTTCCCGCTGAATCTTGTCCACTCAAGTTCGAGAGGATAGTATACAGGACCCATGAAGGGTAACCTAAGGGATCATTTCGGAAAAAAAATAGAAATGATTACAAAAAAGCCAGAAGGGGTGAAAGGAAATTAGTTAGCAGTAGAACATAAGACATAGGAGCAGAATTAGGCTATTCAGCCCATCAAGTCTACTCTATATAAGAGCCTAAGCACATAAGAATATAGGCATCAGGGCCAAACACAAAACTGATTGTTCTTCTAACGTTACAACTGTAAAGGTGTATTGAAATGTAAACCTAGGTATTTTAAAAGTACAATCAGGATTCAACATAAAGAAAACAAATGTTAGCTTACTTTATGTTCCTAGAACCAGGATGAGTAGAACTGAGAAGCACATGTTTTTGGAGTACTGGCCTTATTTGAATAGGACTATTGAACCACTGATACATGCTGAGTTTTCCCAGGTAACACCAGTGAATATGCATTGTGTAACAGGCAGCCACATTGAGTCAAAACTATTTGAGAAGGGGTGAAAGTGGACACCCGGAATGTCATTGAAAACCTGGAGTCTATTTGTTGGCAATACACAGTACTAATGAAAATGTAACAATACTCCTTTAAACAACACACATGTTGTTGCTTGAATTTCCAGCATCTGCAGATTTCCTTGTGTTTGCGTTTTTAAATACTCCTCTAAAACCACCTTTCCACTCATCGTATAAGCACTCCTGCCTCACGTTTAGCAAAAACTACAAGTCTCACAATAGCTTTATCAGCTTCCTCAGAACCTATAGGATCTAAGAGAAAAAAAGCTGTCATTCTCAATCCTGACCACCTAAGAAAGTGAAGAAGAACCTAAAATAAACTCCAAGATTACCAGAGAAGCATTCTACCCCTTCTCAAGTTGTGCTGACCCATTGTGGCTGTTTGATAGGGAGAGGTCAAATCAGTTGGTACCTTATTCCCTGGATTTTAAGAGAATGAAGGGAGGTAGAAGTAATCAAAGTTATGATAGGTATATATTGAGTAAATGCAAGCAGCCATTTTCCACTGAGATTGTGTGAGACTAGAATTGGTGGTCATGGATTAATGGTGAAAGATGAAATATTTAAGCGGAAGTTGAGGGGGACAGAGGGTGGTAAGAGTGTGGAACAAGCTACCAAAAGATATGGTGGATGCAGGTTTGATTTCAGCATTCAAGAGAAATTTGAATAAATACATGGATGGGACTGGTGGCAGGGTGGAGGTACATCTCTACCACTGAAGGTATAAGACGCCCCTTCCTTCTACTAGCCTGCAGGTCACCCTTGAGCAAGGCATAGCACCTGCTTAGCAGCCGATTAGTATTATGTGAAGCCGTGGAAGCAGGTGATGAATGCATGAGCAGCTGGTATATATCACATGTCCTAGTTATGTGACCACTAATGCCAGACAGATAATCTGTGAAGAGTACTGATAATAGCTGGGGTCACCCATCATGTTAAGACACTGTCCAGAAGAAGGCAATGGCAAACCACTTCTTTTCTTAAGTTTGTCAAGAACAATCATGATCATTAGCACATGATCACCAACATCATATGACATGTCATATAATGATGGTGATGATAATGACATGGGTGGGAGAGGTATGGAGAACTATGGTCTAGTTGTGTGCCAATGATACTAGACAGAATAACTGTTTGGCTCAGACTAGATGGGCCAGAGGACCTGCCTCTATGTTGTAGTGCACTATGACTAACACGACTGTATGGCTTAATAATCCCATTCAAATGAGAAATGTAGCCCAATCATAAATGCTTCAACCTTATCCATCCTGGTTCTGGGAACTTAAAGTAAGCTAACATTCTTTTCTTTAATCTGAATCATGTTTATAATTTTAAAAAACCTAAATTCTAATTTTATTGACCCTTTACGTTCGTACTATTAGAAGAACAAGCAGTCTTGTGTTTGGCTCCTATGCCTATACTGCTATTTATTTTCCTTTTTGCACTTCTGGATTTTGCTGATGTTTATTGCAAATATTCCTGCGTCTTCCAAAATGATCCTTTAGGTTACATGATACAGCTTTCTATTAATTTTACCCTTTTTTATTGTCTTTAGATTTAGATTAACATTCTGTTGGCCTGGCTTAATTCTCCCTGGCCTGTTTCACGTTTGTACCCAGTAGCAGATCCATCTTTTTAAACTGGAACAATAGCCACCGTTAGTTTGTTTGAGCCTTTCTACCTTCACTGGAGGTTTTAAAGTTCATTGCGTGGATACAGATTAGCAATTTTTTTTTCACCTAGCCCATAACCAATTTAATTCTACTTGCTGGACTTCAATAATGACTTTCATACCCAGCATGATGCCTGGATTTCTTGGCATTCTGAGAGTTCATTCTCAAGGGAAAGACAAGCATTTCCTTTTTCTCTCTCTGTCCCTCTCACAATAACTCCTTGGCTCCTCTCCATCTTCCTCTGGTGCGCCCCTCACCCTTTCTTTCTCCCTAGGCCTCCCATCCCTTGATCCTCTCCCTTCTCCAGCCTTGTATCCCTTTTGCGAATCAACTTTCCAGCTCTTAGTTTAATCCCTCCCCCTCCTGTTTTCTCCTATCATTTCTGATCTCCCCTTCCCCCTTCCACTTTCAAATCTCTTACTCTCTCTTCTTTCAGTTACTCCTGACGAAGGGTCTCAGCCCAAAACGTCAACTGTGCTTCTTCCTATGGATGCTGTCTGGCCTGCTGCGTTCCACCAGCATTTTGTGTCTGTTGCTTGAATTTCCAGCATCTGCAGATTTCCTCGTGTTTGCAAAAGACAAGCAATGGAAGCTTTTCCTTTCACACATTTTGGACAAATATAAAGTATAGTCCCAACAGATTATAGAGGTCTTGGATAATATCCAGACAAATTATGTATTTTTGAAATAAAATTTCGTATGTTTTTCTTTGTCAAGTTTTGTATTCAGATTGAAGAAAAAAAATCATACTGCAATTATTTCTCTTGCCTGCCATTACAGTAAAATGATATGGAACAGGGCTGCCCTCTTCAAATGTTGATTGAATTAGTTTTTGTATGCTTGATGACCACTTTGAAATTCACAGTGTTGGCAAATATATCAAAAAATGTTTACATTCCAATAATGCTGTCTTATTTGTATGTGAGAATTATTGCCTTTTGGTACAATGCAGGCTTTGTGTTAGACTCCTTGTAGACTAAAGCAAAAGGGAAAATAGAAGAGCAGAATCAACACAACAATTATTCAGCCATTACACTGGCAATTTCAGTTAAAACACAGTATTATATTTACATTCTGCCACTTGTGCAGTTTTTAAAACAAATTAGAACATTTATGTGATTTAGTGAATTAGCATCAAATTATTAATCATTAGCTAAACCAGTTGGAAGAGCTAGGTGTTTCACAATGTTCTGCAGGATTAGTTAAGCTTTTCCCACTGTTATGGAAATAGTGGTCTCAGTATTAGAAAGCAATGCATTTGGCCCCTTGTACATTTCTGGCTGTTTAAGATAACCATCTGATGAGTTTCGCTGCCCTGCTTATTTTTATATATAATCCTTTCATTTATACCTTTTCAAATCCTTGTTATATTTTTGAAACCTGCCAGTAACATGTTGTTTACACCCCTATTCTGACAGTGCATTCCAGATCATGAGAACTCCCTGTAATATAAATCATGATCTTCATTTCTCCTCTGGCAATACCATAGATGTCTAATCTCTGGATACAACCCCTCCTGCAGCTGAGAAGAGTTTTTTTTTCCCTTCCTAGCTGCTATATAAAGATGTAGGTCCATCAGAAATTGTTTGTTCATGGCGAAAAATAATTTGGCTGATAATGACTCTTACTCAATTCGCCGGTAAGCAGAGACACAGGCCTAGACTTTACTGGGTCTTTCCAATAGTTGTATAGCAAACTTCCAGTGCTCTCTACCTAAGCGCAAGTAAGGTCAGGACTTCAGTTTATATATTTCAAGCAAGGAAATCTTGTTGCAGATGCCTGTCATTCTCCCCCACCTCCCCAACTAGTCCACACCCACCCCCCTATGAATTGCTCATGGAATCCACCTGAGAAGAGGAATTAATAGGCATTCTCTTGAATGTAAGCTGTGGCATCTGTTTTCAGGAAATGCACACTCATTCATTTAAATGGAGATATTGTGAGGAAGATTGGCAAGGACAAGATACACAGTACATTTTTATTTTGCTTGCAGGTTTTTTTTAATTTTAAGTGCACTTAAGTAATTCCAAATGTCATTTTAATCTTTCATACTATTTGCTTTTTAATAGCTTTGAATGTTTCAAAATGACTTTGATTTGTAGAAGCATATACAATCCCTGGTATTTTTGATATTGTAGATGATCTCCCATTCACTGTCACAAGCCTCATAGTTCTCTCACGCCACACTGCTTATTTCTACCACTTATCCAAGATTCACAAACCTGAATGTCTGGGTAACCCCTTTGTTTCTGGCTGCTCCTGCCCCACTGAACTTGTGTCTGCATACTTCAACTCCATTCTATCTCCTCAATTCAGGCTCTTCTGACCTACATCTGCAACATTTCTCTCCTCAACAAATTTCAATTCCCTGGCCCTGACTGCATCATTTTTACCACAGATGTCCAGTCCCTATACACTTCGATCACTATCAAGAAGGCCTTAAAGCTCTCTGATTCTTCCGTGACAACAGACCCGACCAGATCTCCTCCACCACCTTCCTCTGTCTGCCGGAACTGGACACAACCCTCAACAATTTCTCTTTCAGCTATTCATACTTTCTGCATACTCAAGGTGTAGTCCTGTGCACCTGCATTGGCCACAACTATGTCTGTGCCTCTTTATTGGCTATGTGGAGCAGTCTATGTTCCAAGCCTTCCCTGGTAATGCTACCCAACTCTTTCAGCATTACGTTGACACTGTATTGGTGCTGCTTTATGCACCCATGCTGAGCTCATTAATTTTAGTAACTGTGCCTCCAATTTTCACCCTACCCTTAAATTCAATTGGTCCATTTTTGACACTTCTGACTCCTTCCCTGAAAACTGTCCACTGCTATCTTTTATAAGCCTACAGATTCTCACAACTATCTTGAATATAATTCGTCCCACCGCATTTTCTGTAAAAATGCTATTCCCTTTTCTTCGTTCCCTTGCCTCTGTCAGAGATACCATCTTTCTTCAAAGAAAGAGCTCCTGATGTGGCCTCTTCTATATTGGTCGGACCCTTTGTAAATTGGGGGACCGCTTTGTTGAGCACCTCCGCTCCATCTGAAAAAAATGCAATATCCTGGGGGCAACCATTTTAATATCTATCCCCATTCTGTTCTGACATATCAGTCCATGGTGTCCTCTTCTGTCATGATGAGGCCACTGTCAGTGAAGGAGCAACACCTCACGTTCCATCTAGATAGCCTCCAACCTGATGGCATGAACATTGATTTCCTCTCCCCCCTCCCCCTCTCTGGTCTCTTACCTCTTTTCCTCACCAGCCTATTGCCTCCACCTGGTGCCCCTTCTCCTTCATTTTCTCCCTGGGCCCCATGGTCCATTCTCCTCTCCTATCAGATTCCTTCTCCAGGTCTTTGCTTTTTCCACCTACCAGCTTCTTACTTCATCCCCTCCCTCTCCCACCCATCTGGCTTCACCTATCACCTTGTAGCTTGTCCTCCTTCCCCTCACCCTAACTTGTTATTCTGGCATCTTCCCCCTTTTTTATCGAGCCTTGTTTTGGAGTCTCAACTCGAAATGTCGACTGTTGATTCAGACTGCTGCCTGACCTACTGAATTCTTCCAGAATTTTCTAACTGTTGCATCAGATTTAGAACTAGAATTTATTTAAAATCTTACATACATCCCACAACATGAAGGAGTAAAAATCTTTGTGTTATGATGCCATTTCAATGTGCAGACATGTGAATTTAAAAGTCTTATGGCTTGTAGAAAGAAGCTGTCCTGTAGCCTGATGGTCCTGGCTTTACAGCTGCAGTAGCATTTGCCAGACGGAAGCAGCAGAAACAGTTTATGGTTGGGGTGACTGGTGTCCTTGCAGATCTTCCAGGCCTTCTTTCTACATCTTCTGTTATAAATGTCCTCAATGGAGGGAAGTTCACATCCACAGATGTGCTGGGCTGTCCATACCACTCTCTGAAGTGCCCAGCGATCAGGGTTGGTGAAGTTCCCGTACCAGGGAGTGATACAGCCAGTCAGTACATTCTCAATGGTGCCCTTGTAGAAGGTCTTGAAGATTTGAGGGCCCACGCCTCGGGTGAAAAAGGCGCTGTTGTGCTTTTTTTTGCCACAAAGCCGTTATGTACAGTCCAGGTGAGATCATTGGTGATGTGTATGTAACACTTTTGTAGCACCTGTCTTATCATGTGTGACTAGTTGCCACACTCTCTGAGAAAATCTTGTTACATTGTACTACACTAGATGCGAGTGGGCCATCAGAAATTTCTAGGTATTGGAAGGAGGCAGTGAATAGAAGCTGCACAGTTCTGGAAATAAGGTTTGTTTATAAGGAAAAAAAAAGCAATATGTACAAAATATTCAAACATTCTGTTTAGGTTCCAAATCTTAAATATCAACAAAAAACAAATTCCTATTTAGTTAGAATCAGTGGTATTCATATATTCATTTATTATTCTAATCTCTAAAAGTTGACAGACTAAACTTTCCTTTTTACTTATACTTAGTTAGAAAACCAAATATAACTCCTATTCTTAAGTATTGTAGTTAATTTCAGTTTCAGTTCCAGGCAGTATATCTACAAGTTTAAATTCAAATTCAAAAATTATACATACACCTTTTAACTCCTTTCATAACAATTCTCCAACATCACATCCTTTGAACAAAGAAAATCTCATTCAGTAACTTATCAAAGTCTTTGCAAAAATAATGAGTTCTTGCAGAAAATCAAATTTGGATTCTTCGAATGAAAATAACTTATATATCCAACTATATTAAATCCTCTGCGTCATTACACATTTCATTCCTGTGCTGCCATTTTGTTTCTTGGTTCATTGGATGAAATGGTTTATCATCCACAGAAAGTCAGGCACAAACTTATACAAAAACTTGACCAAATCCCTTGATATGATTTTACAGAACAAATTCCTGACTGCATGGTAGGGATCTTGAACGCTCGTCTCTGCTGATATTGTCTCGTTATAGCTGCTGCATGTTATAACTGTAGCTTCAATAAATCTTTAATTGCTGTTGTCTCTCCGCCAGGGGTTTCACCCTAAGGGTTTCAAGTTAGTAGGGTAAAGATACTCACTACTAATTCCACTCTTAACAGTTCATGACTTCAGCTTCTAATCGTTGCTGCATTTCTCTCCTTGTCCATGCCTGTGTCCAGCCCACCCCGCGTTCACATAATGTTTTTTTAAATTCTTTTTTAAATTGGTATCACTTGTTTTCATCCCTCCACAGGTGGAACCTTCTAACATTATACCTTTGGGTTCAATTAACCTGGGTTACATGCTTACCGAGGAACTTGAAACTACTCACCCTCTCAACTGCAGACCCATTGATGTTGATCAGGCCGAGCCTGTGTCCGTTCCTCCTGCAGTTCACAATCAGCGCTTTTGTTTTTTGGACATTGAGGGAGAGGTTGTTATCCTGGCACCACTGTGTTAGGGTGTTAACTTCTCCTCTGTAGGCTGCCCCATTACCGCTAGAGATAGGTGTGATCAAAGTGCAAATTTGATCAGCAGGTTGGAGCTGTGTGTGGCAGTACAGTCATGGGTGTACAGGGAGTAGAGAAGGGGACTCAGGACACAACCCTGGGGGGCACCTGTGTTGTGGGTCAGAGGAGCAAAGATGAGGGAGCCCATCCTTGCAACCTGTTGGCGATCCGATAAGAAGTTTAGGATTCAGCTGCACAAGGTGGGGTGCAGCCTGAGGTCTCTGAGTTTCCTGTCAGATCTGGAGGGAACTGTGGTGTTGAATGCTGAACTTTAGTCCAGGAACAGCATTCTAACGTAAGTATCTCTCTTCCCCAGTTGAGTGTGTAGTGCTGTGGCTATGGCATCATCAGTAGACTTGATCCCTCGGTACGCGAATTGTAGGGGGTCCAGTGTGGTTGGTAGTATACTGCAGATGTAGTCAATAACTAGCCTCTCAAAGCATTTGTTTATAATTGAGGTGAGGGCGACAGGGTGCCAATCATTCAGGCATGCTACCTTTGTTTTCTTAGGTACAGGGACAATGATGAATGATTTCTAACTGGAGGCACTACACAATGGGAGAGGGAGAGAATAAAAATGTCCGTAAGCACACCAGCCAGATGTTCTGCACATACTTTGAAGATATTTACAACAGAAAACCAAGCTAAGATCCTAACTTAGCAATTTACCAAATATTTTCTTGGTAGTTTTATAAGCAGCACTAGTTCTAACTGATCAATATTAACCAATCACATTAAAAAAAAACAGAAAATTTAAGCAATACTCAGTAGATCAGGCCATATCCATGGGAAGAGAAACTGAGCTAAGTTTTTGGTCTTTGAGGTTTTGATAAAGGGTCTTTAACCTGAAACATTACCTCTGTTTGTTTTCTGACAGATGTGACCTGACCTGTTGAGTATTTCCAGTGTTTTCTCCTTTACTTTTAGAGCATTTGCAATATTTTTGATTTGCACTCACTTAATCGCAATGACCACTCACAAGTCCATAGAGTTCAAGCAAGTACATAAGTGTTTTATTTGAGCATATTCTAAGGATAGGATCTTAGGTATGACCCACTGAGTCAGCTCCACCATTCCATCATGGCTGATTTATTATCTCTCTCAACTGCATTCTTTCCCTTCTCTCCGTAACCTTTGATGCCCTTACTAACTAAGAATCTATCAAACTCCTCTTAAATATTCACAATGACTTGCTCTCCACAGCTGTCTTTGGCAATGATTTCCACAGATTCACCACTCTCTGGTTATGGAAATTGCTACTCAGATACAGTTTTTTTTCTTTCTTTTTCATTACAACATTTCACCACAATCTGTAATACTATACTGTATGTGAAAGCCAAGAGATAGTCTGTTATCTCAGTCCCTTCCCTGCTACTTAGCCATACTGTCAATGCTTCAATACTCCTTATTTCCTCTTCTATACAGATAGTCTATTATTGCTAGCTTTAGGGCTATCATTCCCAGAGCTACCATTTGATCAACTGACCCGTCATGTCCATTGAGAATACAGATCAGTAAAAACGCTCTTCTCCTCATTCCATGCGCTGTTTTGGGCCTCATATTCTTACATGGCTAGCTTCAATCCAACATGTTCTTCTTGCAAATACATGTGTGATGACTATGAGCAACTATACATCACAGTAGTGTGTAAAGTCAATTGGTGAATTGAATTCTAAAAGAGGCTGGCAGGCGTATCAAATGTGGAATTGGGTAAAGAAGTCGTAATTAGCCCAAAAAATCTTGAGATGATAGTTTGTAGAAACAACAGTAATTAATGCAAAACATTTCCAGAAAAGGGTTTTTTTTTTGAAGTGTTGCTCATATGCAGCACAGCTATGACATAATGGAAACAAGAGATCAGCATGTTGGAAACAGGATGAAGATGATGGTTGTTGTAAGACACTGGCCTGCAATAAATCTTGGAAGGCAATATCCAAACTTTGCCACTTGAACTAACTTAATATGAATGATGAATTTTGTTTGAAAATTATTGATACATCAGTGGTATGTTTCAATAAAATCATGCTAATTGACTAGCAATTAAAGGTGGTTTAGAGATAAATATTTAAGATTTCCTGATTTTGCTGGTAGATGCACATTTTGCCATTTGCTTTCCATAAAAAGGAGCTGAGTTGTAGCTTCTTTATACTTTTAGGAACATGTTTTATTTTCAGTTCAATTATTCATTGGTCTCCACAGAAAGTTAATATAATTATCAGTGTATTTATTCATGGTAGTTGGCTAGATGTAGATCCTATCTCTGATCTTCCCCACACAATATAGCAGGAGCCAATATCTGAAATTTTATGTATGAATGTTAAATTGAGTGATGGGGTACTTTCAGCTTTGTTCTCCTGTACTTTAATCACAGCATCTCTAACTGAGAATTCTTGACTATCTGAAAGTAGAAAGACACAAGGATAAGGTTATGTTGAATAGAAAAGGTCAGGTCTTAAGAGCATGATCACACAATCATCAGTCTACAAATCTGAGGAGATTGTAAAATAAGGATCAGATGGCATGTGAGAAAGATAAGAATTAAGAATAATATCCTATAAACATTTTTTCAGATAGTAGAGTATCTTTCGGTGTGAAAATTCCTTAAAAATGACTCATGAGTATCCAATCACCTAAAATAGGCACAGCTTTAAGAATCCTTCTGAGCAAGCACATTTTTGATCTAAGTGGATGGCCATTTTAAGAGAAGATCCTGATTCGGGTAAGTTGATTTCTCAACCAGTATAACAGATAACATGAAAGAAGAGCAGAATGGGATAACTTTCCTCTGTACCAAATGGTTTGTCTGATTTGGTCTGCATAGCACTGATATAACCCGTAGAATTATTCAGAAACATGAATTCATATGGCCTTCTTTTCTCAATAGTTATCCCCATATCTTCCTGTCAACTCAGCCACAACATAAAAGAAAACTAAAGTGATGTTATCATAAATTATGTCTAATGTATCTGATCAAGAATAACCTCTTGTAACATTTTATTTACTTGTTCTCCAACATTATCGAGAAATATTAAGTCTAGTTTTACCATGACCTGCTTCAGGGTATCAGAGCCCAAAAGTTTACCAAAGTGGACAAAATGATCTGTGTTTTCCCAACCAATACTGTGCCACATACTGAATTATTTCTTATCAAATCTTATCATATTTACAGTATAGAGATTGAGTGAGTACATTGAAATGAACTGAACAATGGAGAGGTCTTTAGTAAATCAATGTAAAAAGTAGACTGGAAAAGGCAGGCTGCATTGCTAACAGTGGTCTTGCATGTAAATTTATTTAAGGTTCAAATTTTATGCACGCATCTTGTAGTTAAGTATTTAGAGCAGTTATTAGAAAGGGAGTTCTGTGAACCTACCTGTTCATCACTTGATGATGCTTTGCTCAGTATATGACATTCTCAGACATCCCAGCTCTCCCGGAAGTTCCAGGAGTCTCCCGCATATTAATAGTGGCTCCCTGATGCCCGCAAATTATATACAATATCACGGAAATCAATTTTTTTGAGAATGAGCGAGAGAAAAGCAAGAGAGAGCGTGAGAGCGACCACGAGAGAGAGCGAGAGAGAAAGCAAGCGAGAGCGCGTGAGCGAACACGAGAGAGAGAGAGTGCACCATGGCAGAGTGTTCCAAAAAAATACAAAACTTACGTCACCCCAGACTACACTAAAGTGTACCCCTGCCTAATAACGGTCAAAATAATGACAGTGTTGCTCGCTGCACTGTTTGCAACAGTGACTTTTCTATTGCCCATGGTGGGTTAAGACTTTAAAAGACGTGTTGAGGTGAGTTTAACAGTTGTCATTCGTTCACTAGCATAGCTAACGTTATTTAAACTAGCTGGCCGGCTGCTAAGGAGATACTCTATTGCAGACATCCCACCTCTCCCGGGAGTCTCCCGCAAATTGATAGAGCTACCTCCCTGAAATGAGTTTTTGCAGGGTGGGATGTCTGCATTCTGAAAATTAAATCAGGAGAGGTATCATTCTGCTTTTGTACTCTTACCAGGTATAATGGAGTAGTTGTGAGAGGAGACTGCTTCGGGAGTAATAGTATTGTCCCCACCTATATTATGGTCACTGAACTTTTTTACAGGAGATGATACCATTTCAAAATAATTGGATTATTATTAATGGTCCTCCAAATCAGATTAGTAATGCTCAGATGATTAAAGCTGGAAGTCTATCAGGAAGACTGCAGGACAATCAGATGGAAATGTTGGGATCAGTAGAAAGGATCTGATTACACCAGAACCAGCAAAACTGTATGCTGCTTTGACACTGTTCCAGTGATTCACTTTCCTGTCTCTATACTTTTCTTCCCGTCTCACTTTCTTTACTCATCACTTTCCTTTATAATGCCTTCTCTTCTCTCCATTTCATAGGTTTTACCAATGGGTTATGAGTAAGACATCAAACAATTGAAATCCATAGCAATATTAACTGACCGAACTGATGAGATGAATATTGTACATATGGATAATGTTAAAAAATAATTTTCTTGAGTATACATGTATCTATACAATAGAGTATGTTGGACTGTATAATACGGGAATAGAAACTTCAGCCAATGATGTCTATGACAAACGTGGTGCAAAATTAAACTAACTCTCTTCTGCCTACACATAATCTATATCCTTCCATTTCTTGCATTTCCTGTTTTCTATCTAAAAGCTTCTTAAGTGCCACTGCTGTATCTGCTTCAACCTAATAGCCCTTTTACCATTCTGTGTAAAACAAAACAAACAAACTTGCCTCTCACATTTCTCTTCTCTCACTTTAAAAGCATGTTCTTTGGTATTTGACATTTCTATTCTGGGCAAAAGCTTTTGACGGTCTACCCTATCTGTCACCGGGTTCGGATACGGCCCAGGTGCAGAGTGAGAGACACTGAAGCGGGTCGATAGTTCAAAGACTTTAATGTGAATAGAGTTAAAGGGGAAAGAAAACAATAAACGCTAGGCCAAACAGGGCCGCTAACTAAAACCCTCAAATGGAAAAATGAAGTCTACACTGCAGCTAAAAAGAACAACTAAAATATTAAACGAATACCGTGAGTCTTCAGAATCAGTTGACTCGACAGTCCAATTTCGCAGGCAAGGCTGAGTGGAAGCGGCAGCAAAGCATTGCTGTGCTGTGCCCAAGTCTCGACAAGCACTACGACAAGCATGGAGTTAAATACTATTACAATAAAATAATAATTAGCTGCATATTCACAAATGCAATTACCATATCTACTGTGCTGCTGAATCCGTGGATGTGACAGGGCACCCCTCTCTAGCAGCAGCCCCTGAGGCACCACAGACCTGTGTCCGCTGGAAGTCCCGGATCAGCGACTTGTCCAAGTTGTCCTTCGCTGGGATCCAAGTACATTCTTCTGAACCATACACTTCCCAGTCCACAAGGTACTGGACCTTACCATGTACCCAGCGAGATGCCAGGAGGCGCCGCACCATATAGACAAGGGAACCATCTACCAGGCGGGGAGGAGAGGGAGGTGAGGTGACTGGGGCCAGGGGAGAGGTAGTAACTGGCTTGAGCTGGGAAGCATGGAATACTGGGTGGATCTTCAGTGGTGTTGGCAGATGCAGGAACTCTTACGTCAATCTCCTGATCAGGGAGGAGCGGGGGCTGGAATCCCTTCTGGCATTCAAAGGAAGACATACTGGTGGTGGGCGACTGCAGGTTACTTTGGGTAATCTCTGTCCAAACCAATTGGGAGTTCCAGGACGTGGGACTGGAAGAGGCAAGACAGCGCAGGGATGTCTCCAACTCCTGGTTCATTCTCTCAGTCTGGCCATTAGATTGGGGGTGGAAGCCAGACGAGAAGCTGGCTGTGGCTCCTGCAAGACAGTAGGAAGTGAACTGTGGTCCACGATCAGACGCTATGTCTTGAGGAAAACCATGGAGCCTGAACACATGTTGAACCATGAGTTTGGCAGTCTCACAAGCCGATGGGAGCTTGGGGAGGGCAATGAAGTAGGCAGCCTTGGAAAATGAATCCACGACGACCAAAATGATGGTGTTTCCATTTGATGAGGGCAGACCAGTGATGAAATCTACTGAGAGGTGAGACAAGGGGCAGTGGGGCACAGGCAGCGGACATAACAGACCCGCAGGACGCTGGAGTGATGTCTTGTTCAGGTGAGACAGGCTGATACAAAGACATGGACATCCTGGGACATAGATGGCCACCAAAATTGTCTCTATGTAAATTCCTGAGTCTGTTGAATTCCCAGATGTCAAGCCAGACAGGAGGAGTGACCCCATTCCAACACTTTGGAATGCATTGCAGCAGGGAACAAACAGCCAGTTGGGAGAAACCCCATCAGGGCCTGGATCTGATTGTTGGGCGGCCCTCACCTCTGCCTCCATTCTCCAGATCACCGGAGCAGCGATACACGAAGGAGGAAGAATGGGCTCTGGATCAGCATTGTCCTCAAAACCATCGAACTGCCGGGAGAGAGCTTTGGCCCTTGTATTCTTGCTGTATCCTTGGAACAATAAGTGAGGATGAAATTGAACCATGTGAAGAAGAGAGCCCCCCCCCCGGGCTTGACGAGAGTTGAGTCTCTCAGCATCCTGAATATAGGAGAGGTTCTTGTGATCCATCCAGACCAAGAATCGATGCTCTGCCCCCTCCAGCCAGTGTTGCCATTCCTCCACGGCCTCCTTGACAACGAGAAGCTCCCGGTTCACAACATCGTAATTCCTCTCGGCTGGAGCCAAGCGACAGGAAAGAAGGGCAGCTGGCTATCCACAGACGAACGCTGAGAGAGGACAGCTCCAATGCCTACATCGGATGCCTCCACCTTGACATTGAATGGCTGAGGTGGGTCTGGGTGTTGCAACAGCGGGGCTGTAGTGAAATGTCACTTCAGCTTTGAAAATGCTTGGTTGGCATCGTCCGTCCAGTGGAATCCTGCTGAGGTCATCTTGGTGAGTACATTCATTGGAGCTGCGATAGAGCCAAAGTTCTGGATGAAGTGGTGATAAAAGTTTGCAAACCTCATAAAGCACCAGACCTGTTTGACTGTAGATGGTTCGGGCCACTTTGCACCTGCCTGATCTTTACTCGGATCCATTTAAACACTGGATGGAGTAAGTATGTAGCCCAAAAATGACACCTGGTCTTTATGGAATGCACATTTTTCAGGCTTGGCATACAGATTACTTTCAAGAAGCTGTCTGAGTACTCTCCGGACATGCTAGACGTGCTCTTGATGACAGCGGGATAGATAAGGATGTTATCTAAATACACAAACACAAACTGGTTCAACATGTCCCTGAGCACATTGTTAACCAAGGCCTGGAATACAGCGGAGGCAATGGCCAAACCAAAAGACATCATTAGGTACTCATAGTGGCCATTAGAAGTGTTGAAAGCCATTTTCCACACATCCCTTTCTCTTATGTGAATCAGATTGCAAGCATTGTGCAGACCAATTTTGGAAAATATGTTTGCTCCCTGGAAATGTTCAAAAGTAGATGCCAGCAAGGGAAGAGGGTAGTGGTTCTTCACAGTGATGTTATTCAGGGGCCGATCATTGATGCAGGGTTGGAGCTTGCCAACTTTCTTGCTCACAAAAAAGCCCGCTTCTGCCAGCGAATTTGATAGATGGATAAACCCCATACTCAATGCCTCCTTGATGTATTCCTCCATGGCCACCGTTTCAGGATGAGAAAGGGAGAAGAGCTGGCCCTGTGGAGGACTAGTGCCAGGTAGGAGGCCTATACAGCAGTCGTATGGCCATGGTGGGGGCAGGGTGGTGGCCTTCCTTTTACTGAAAACCTCAAGGAAGATCTGCATATTCAGCTGGAATCCCAGACAGGTCCACATCCTTGGCTGACACAGGAGGGGATTCATGGAATGGGACTTGAGCTGGACCCAGACAGGTAGACAGGCATGCCAGTCCCCACTCTTGGAGTACCTTCAGAGACCAATCGATCCATGGATTATGTTGGGATAACCGGGGAGACCAAGTACCAGCGGCAGTTCAAGTGAATTAACCAGATACAAAGATATTTCTTCATGATGGTTGCCTTCAAGCATCAGTTGGAAGGGTTGAGTAGAAAGGCAGATTTGGCCAGTTCCCAGAGGCTGACCATCCAGTGCCTTGACATTGATCTTTTCTCTTATTTCCTGAGTTAGAATTCCCCACCTTTGAGTGAGAGAGATGACCATAAGATTCCTGGCTGCACTAAAGTCGATAAATGTCTTAAGTTCATGGGTCTGAGGCCTCCACAACAAGGAAGCTATGAGCATTACAGAATTGGGGAAGCTGACTGAAGAGAGAACCGACCCGTCAGGATTCCCCTCCCTGCTGACGGGTATTCTCTTTTACTGGATGCTTAGAACATGCCGCCTGGAAGTACCCTGGATCACCCCAGTAGAGGCAGGAACATGTTCTCCAGCGCTGCTCTCATTCCTCCTGAGGCAGGTGCATGCTCCCCACTTGCATAGGCTCCTCAGTGTCCGTGGGCAGGGTGCTGGGTGGTGAGGGAGGAGTAGAGGGCAAGGAAAGACAGTGATCAGGCGTCGCGTATGAAGTTTGAAACACTCTTTCCCTGCGCCACTCAGTCACCCGTTTATCAACTCGAAAAGCCAGATTAATCAGGTCATCCAGACTATCCTGCTCATCCAAGATAGCGATCTCATGTCAGACCCCTGTATTCAGTCCACACTAGAAGGCAGTGATGAAAAATCTCTCATTCCAACTCATCTCTACTGCAAGGGTACAGAATTTAGCTGCATAGGCTCCATCATTCCTCTGCCTTGGCGCAGGTCCAAGAGTCGGTGGGCAGCCTCCTGACCCCATACTGGAAGATCAAAAACCCTCTTTAACACCGCCACAGAACGTCAGAATGACTGGGCTGCGTGGTATCCTTGCTCCCGTAAAGCATTGAACAGGCTGAGTGGAGGTCCGTCAAGAATATTGACCATGTACACCAGTTTTCGCACATCATCACCAAAATGACAGGTTGGGCTTGGAATGTCAGCTCGCATTAGGTCGTAAAATTCCTGCAATCATGAGGATCAAAAGAATATCTGCCTGGAGGCGGAATACTCGGTTCCTGTATGGATGCTGATGTCTGTGGGGGTCCGAATGTGGGAGTCAGCTCTGGTCCGGGTGCGGGACTGGGAGCATTAGTAGCAGAGTGGGACTCAGTCGGCCTGAGGCTGCTGAACTGCATTGGGGAGAACGTTAATGGATGTCAGCTAATGCTGGCTATTCACATTTGGTTCGTGGACGGCGGCCGTGAGTGCGGAAATCAGACACCTGAGTCTGATTATCTGTGCTGAGCTATTGAACAATTGCGGCTAGGGACGACACTTGTTCCTCCAAGTGAGACTGGGCTAGTTGGCAAGAGATTATCAGCCTCATTCTCACCGTAACTTCACTGAGAACAGATTCCTTTGCCTGTGGCTTGTCTCTTACCTGACCAAAGAATCTTATGGCAAGGTTAGCTGCTCTCTGTCTGCTGGGTCTATCTTTTTGCGGTTGAGACTTGCTGTCACTCGGTTTGGATATGGCCCAAGTGCAGAGTGAGAGACACTGAAGCAGGTCGATAGTTCACAGACTGTATTGTGAACAGTGCTGAAGGGGAAAGAAAACAATAAATGCTAGGCCAAACAGGGCCGCTAACTAAAATCTTCAAATGGAAAAATGAAGCCTACACTGCGGCTGAAAAGAACAACTAAAATATTAAACAAATGCTGTGAGTCTTCATTGTCAGTTGACTCGACAGTCCAATTTCTCAAGCAAGACCGAATGCAAGCAGGGAGCGAAGCATTACTGTTCTGTGCCCAAGTCTCAACAAGCACTAGGACGACAAGTATGGAGTTAAGTACTATCACAATGAAATAATAATTAGCTGACACGTGCATATTCACAAGCGCAATTGCCGTATCGACTGCCCTGCCGAATCCGTGGATGTGACACTATCTATGCTTCTCATAATGTTATATATTTTTATCAGGGCTCTCTTAGACTCCAACGCTCCAGAGAAAACAAACCAAGTTTTTCCAACTTCTCCTTTTGCACGTACACTCTAATCAAGGCAGCGTCCTGGTAAACCTCTTCAGTACCATTTTCAAAGCTTCCACACACTTTCTGTAATGGAGCAACCAAAATTGTTCACAATAAGAATATTTTATGATGTACTCTCTTAAAAGGACCAACATACCCAGTTAAGGTTATCTTCAACAGACGCAGTTGAAGTTGTCTTTCACGTATGCTTTAGAAGTATCCTTATATTCTTGCCTTAGTTTCTGACTCATTGAGAATGATGGCGCCAGAGCCACAATATGGTTTCTAACTCTTATCTCTTAAAGGCTGACTGATAAATAGAGATCTCAAAAGCAATGTGCAACACTAATTATATAACTTACTGTCTCATTACAGTATAAATTCTTATCTAATAAGTAGCCCTCTCAGTCAGAAAATGACTAACCTTTTTGACTTATCAATGTTAGGCCAGTTTCATTTAGTGCTGGTTAGCCATGCATAAAATCAGAGGCAGGGGAGTTTATCCTAAATTTTTATTTAAAAGCTAATCTCAGAGCTCCTAAAGCAAAATTTCAGGTTGAAAAAACGCATAATGGAATCATTTATTTAAATCTATATCCAAATAAAGTCTATAATGTGTGAGGCAGTATGAAAAAGAATAATGAAAACGTCTCCCTCAGAGAATTAGAATCCACCGTCAGGACTCATAAATTTGTATATCTGCCCAGCCACTTTATATTGATTACAGATGACACTTCATGGCAAGTTACATGGTGCATTGCTCTGGGATCACAATTCAGTCCTTGCATCTAGAAATGTACATGCACTGTAAGTCTCCAAGCTGGGCAACACCTTTGCAATTTTTATGTAAAAAAATTGATTTAATTTGTGCATACAAGAGAAGTTATTGTCTATTGTCAAATTTATTGTCAGGTAAACAACTGAGGATAAAATTCAAATTTCAGAGTTCAAAGTAAATTTATTAACAAAGGACATACACAGTATATCACCATATGCAACCTTGAGATTAATTTTCTTGAGGACATACTCAATAAGTTCATAATAGAATAGCGACCATAATAGAACCAATGAAAGACCACATCAATGTGGATGTTCAACCAGTATGCAGAAGACTGCAAATACAAATAAGACAGAAATAAATAATAAATAAATAAATAAATAAATAAATAAATAAATAAATAAATAAATAGATAGATAGATAGATAGATAGATAGATAGATAGATAGATAGATAATTAATATCGAGAACATGAGATGAAGAGACCTTAAAAGTGTGTCCACAGATTGTGGGAACAGTTCAGTGATGGGGCAAGTGAAGTTATCCCCTTTAGTTTAAGAGCCTGATGGTTGAAGAGTAGTAACTATTGCTGAACCTGGTGGTGTGCGTCCTGAGGCTTTTGTACCTTCTTCCTGATGGCAGCAGGAAGAAGAAAGTATGTCCTGGGTGGTGGGGGTCTCTGATGATGGATGCAACTTTCCTGTGCCAACGCTTGATGTAGAAGTTCTCAATGGTGGTGAGGGCTTTACCTGTGATGGAATAGCCCATATCCAATACATTTTGTAGGATTCTCTGTTCAAGGGCATTGGTGCTTCCAGACCAGGGAGTGATGCTGCCAGTCAATATACTCTCCACTACACATCTATAGAAGTTTGTCGAAGTTTTAGATGTCATGCTGAATCTTTGCAAACTTCTAAGGAAATAATGATGATCCTGTGTTTTCTTCATAACTGCACTTATATGCTGGGCTCAGGGGAGTCCTCTGAAATGATAACATTAAGGAATTTAAAGTTGCTGACCCTCTCCACTTTTGATCTTTCAATGAGGACTGGCTCGTTGACCTCTGGTTTCCTACTTCTGAAGACAATAATCAGCTCCTTTATCTTGCTGACATTGAGTAAAAAATTATTGTTCTGGCACCACTCAGCTTGATTTTCAATCTTCCTCCTATATGCTGATACATCACCACCTTTGTTTCAGCCTGTAATGGTGGTGTCATCAGCAAACTTGAATATAGCATTGGAACTGTACTTAGCCACACAGTCATAATTGTAAAGCAAATAGACCAGGAGTCTAAGCACATAGCTTTGTGGTGCACCTGTGCTAATGGAGATTGTGAAGGAGATGTTGTTGACAATTTGAACTGAAAAGGGTCTGCATGTGAGGCAATTGAGTATCGAGTTTCAGAGGGAGGTATTGAGGCCAAGGTCTTGAAGCATATTGTTTAATTTTGCTGTCCAGATGTTCCAGGGTTGAGTGAAGAGCCAATGAGATGGCATCTGCTGTGAATCTGTTGCACCAGCAGGCAAACTGGAGCAGATCTATGTCACTTCTCAGGCAGGAGTTGATATCTCTCAAACCACTTCATGATGGTAGATGCGAGTGCTACTGGATTATAGTCATTGAAGCAGATTAAAAATGTTCTTAGGTATGAGTATAATGTCATAAATGCCATGAAAATGAGCTTTTTGCAATGACAAAGGTAGTCAATGAAGCTAAAATTTCTGTGGCTCGGCAGACCATCTCAAAACCTAAGTAACAGAAAGGACAAGTGCTGTCAAGACCACTGATGATTTTGAGACTATACCTCTGTGCATCTGACCATTCAGAGTTGATGATGAATTGCTATATAAGATTAAAAATCTGAAAATAGAACATGGAACATGGAAATCTACAGCACATTACAGGCCCTTTGGCCCATTCTAGAAACAGCCTAGAATTTCCCTAGCACATAGCTCTCTATTTTTCTAAGCTCCATGTACCTATCTAAGAGGCTCTTAAAAGACCCGATTGTATCCACCACCAGCAGTACATTCCACACACCCATTGCGCTCTGTGTGAAAAACGTACCCCTGACATCCCCTCAGTACCTACTTCTAAGCACCTTAAAAATATGACCTCTCATGTTAGCCATTTTAGCCCTGGGAAAAAGCCTCTGGCTATCCACACAATCAATGCCCCTCATCATCTTATACATCTCTATCAGGTCACCTCTTATCCTCCCTCGCTCCAAGGAGAAAAAGCAAATTTCACTCAACCTATTCTCATCAGGCATGCTCCCCAATCCAGGCAACATACTTGTAAATCTCCTCTGCATTCTCTCTATAATATCCACATCCTTCCTGTAGTGAAGTGAGCAGAATTGAACACAGTACTCCAAGTGGGATCTGACCAAGGTCTTATATAGCTGTAACATTACCTCACGGCTCTTGAGTTCAATCCCATGGTCGATGAATGCTAACACACCATACGCCTTCTTAACAATACTGTCAACCTGCACTGCAGCTTTGAGTGTCCTATGGACACGGACCCCCAAGATCTCTCAGATCCTCCACACTGCCAAGAGTCTTACCATTAATACTATATTCTGTCTTCAAATCTGACCTACTAAAATGAACCACTTCACACTTATCTGGATTGAAGTCCATCTACCACTTCTCAGCACAGTTCTGTATCCTACCTGTAACCTCTGACAGCTCCCCAGACTATCCACAACACCCCCAACCTTTGTGTCATCAGCAAACTTACTAACCCAGCCTTCAACTTCTTCATCCAGGTCATTTATAAAAATCACAAAGAAGAGAGGTCCCAGAACAGATCCCTTATGGAACACCACTGGTCACAGACTTCCATGCACAATACAAATTATCTACAATCACCCTTTGCCTTCTGTGGGCATGCTGAAGGAGCCTTGCATGGGGAACGTTATCAAATACCTTAATGAAATCCATGTGCGTTACTGCCCTATACATATGCACTGCTCTACATTTATCAATGTGTTTTGTCACATCCTCAAAGAACTCATTCGTGAGACACAATCTACCCTTGACAAAGCCATGCTGACTACCTTTAATCTGATTATGTTTCTCCAAATGCTCATAAATCCTGCCTCTTAGGATTTTCTCCAACACTTTCCACCAATGAAGTCAGACTCGCTGGTCTTTGATTTTCTCGGTTATCCATACCCCCTTTCTTGAACAAGGGAACAACATTTGCAACCTTCCAATGCTTCAGTACTTCTCCTGTCCCTATTGATGTTGCAAAGATCATTGCAAAAGGCTCAGCAATCTTCTCCCTCACTTCCTACAGTAGCCTGTGGTAAGGACTTATAAGTCACCAGGACTTATCCAATTTAATGCTTTCCAAAAGCTCCAGCACATCCTTTTTCTTAATGTTTATATGCTCAAGCATTTCAGTCCACTGTGAGTCATCCCGAGAATTACCAAGGTCTTTTTCCCTGGTGAATACTGAAGAAAAATATTAATTAACTACGCAAACAACAGGAATTCTGCAGATGCTGGAAATTCCAGCACACACATCAAAGTTGCTGGTGAATGCAGCAGGCCAGGCAGCATCTCTAGGAAGAGGTACAGTCAACGTTTCAGGCCGAGACCCTTCGTCAGGACTAACTGAAGGAAGAGTTAGTAAGAGATTTGAAAGTGGGAGGGGGAGGGGGAGATCCAAAATGATAGGAGAAGACAGGAGGGGGAGGGATGGAGCCAAGAGCTGGACAGGTGATTGGCAAAGAGGATACGAGAGGATCATGGGACAGGAGGTCCAGGAAGAAAGACAAGGCGGTGGGGGAACCCAGAGGATGGGCAAGGGGTATAGTCAGAGGGACAGAGGAGAAAAAAGAGAGTGAGAGAAAGAATGTGTGTATAAAAATAAATAACAGATGGGGTACGAGGGGGAGGTGGGGCATTAGCGGAAGTTAGAGAAGTCAATGTTCATGCCATCAGGTTGGAGGCTACCCAGACGGAATATAAGCTGTTGTTCCTCCAACCCGAGTGTGGCTTCATCTTTACAATAGAGGAGGCCGTGGATAGACATGTCAGAATGGGAATGGGATGTGGAATTAAAATGTGTGGCCACTGGGAGATCCTGCTTTCTCTGGCAGACAGAGCGTAGGTGTTCAGCAAAGCGGTCTCCCAGTCTGCGTCGGGTCTCGCTAATATATAGAAGGCCACATCGGGAGCACCGGACGCAGTATATCACCCCAGCCGACTCACAGGTGAAGGGTCGCCTCACCTGGAAGGACTGTTTGGGGCCCTGAATGGTGGTAAGGGAGGAAGTGTAAGGGCATGTGTAGCACTTGTTCCGCTTACAGGGATAAGTGCCAGGAGGGAGATCAGTGGGGAGGGATGGGGGGGACGAATGGACAAGGGAGTCACATAGGGAGCGATCCCTGCGGAAAGCAGAGAGAGAGGGGGAGGGAAAGATGTGCTTAGTGGTGGGATCCCATTGGAGGTGGCGGAAGTTACGGAGAATAATATGTTGGACCCGGAGGCTGGTGGAGTGGTAGGTAAGGACCAGGGGAACCCTATTCCTAGTGGGGTGGCAGGAGGATGGAGTGAGAGCAGATGTGCGTGAAATGGGAGAGATGCGTTTGAGAGCAGAGTTGATAGTGGAGGAAGGGAAGCCCCTTTCTTTAAAAAAGGAGGACATCTCCCTCATCCTAGAATGAAAAGCCTCATTCTGAGAGCAGATGCGGCGGAGACAGAGGAATTGCAAGAAGGGGATGGCGTTTTTGCAAGAGACAGGGTGAGAAGAGGAATAGTCCAGATAGAAACATAGAAACATAGAAAATAGGTGCAGGAGTAGGCCATTCGGCCCTTCGAGCCTGCACCGCCATTCAGTATGATCATGGCTGATCATCCAACTCAGAACCCTGCACCAGCCTTCCCTCCATACCCCCAATCCCTTTAGCCACAAGGGCCATATCTAACTCCCTCTTAAATATAGCCAATGAACTGGCCTCAACTGTTTCCTGTGGCAGAGAATTCCACAGATAGCTGTGAGAGTCAGTAGGCTTATAGTAGACATCCGCTTCCTCCTCTGACTTCATGCACAGATTTCCACTATTGCACCTGATTGGTCCTATTCTCACCTGGCTCGTCCTCTCGCTCTTCACATACTTGAAGAATGCCTTGGGGTTTTCCTTAATCCTGCTCAGTAAGGCCTTCTCATGGCCCTTTCTGGCTCTCCTCATTCCAATCTTAAGCTCCTTCCTAGCAACCTTGTAATTTTCTAGAACTCTAACAGTACCTAGTTTCTTGAACATTTTGTAAGCTTTTCTTTTCTTCTTAGCTAGATTTTCTACATTCTTTGTACACCATGGTTCTTTAACCTTACCATCCTTCCCCTGCCTCAACGGAACATACCTATGCATAACTCCATGCAAATGTTCTCTGAACATTTGCCACATTTCTGCTGTGCATTTTCCTGAGAATACGTGCTCCCTATTTATGTTCCCAAGTTCCTGCCAAATAGCGCCATATTTACCCTACCCCAATTAAATGTTTTCCTAAATTGTCTGCTCCTATCCCTCTCCAGCTCTATGACAAAGGAGATAGAGTGTCATGGTCTGATCTGTGAAGTCGGTATTCCGGTTCACGGTCCGGTTCATCGATTCTTGCTCCAGGTTTTCCTGTCTACCCTGTTTCTGTTCTTGTTGAGCTCTAATTGAGTCAGCTGATGCTCATTGGGGCTGGCTGCATAAATACCTTCAGAGACCAGGGCATGGCTGCTGGATTGTTCTTGTCCTTACTCCTTGTATCCCTTCTTCTGCCTTCTGTTTCCTCACCTGAAGCCTTGCTGGTAATTCTCGTCTCGCCTGATGTTCTCGTTTCGCTTTGCAATGCCTGAAGCCCTGCCTTGTCTTGCCGGTAACTCTCGCCTTGCCTGAAGTTCTGTCTTGCCTTACATTGCCTGAAGCCTTGCCTTGTCTTGCTGTCTTGTCCTGGAGCCACCTCGTACCTAGCACCCTTCCTGTCCCTTGCCTCCGTCGGGTAAGCCAGGCCATCTTGCTGGTACCTGCGGTTGGTTCTGTCCCTTCCTGTCCCTTGCCTCCATCAGGTAAGCCAGGCCGTCTTGCTATTACCTACGGTTGGTTCTGTCCCTTCCTGTCCCTTGCCTCCGTCGGGAAAACCAGGCCATCTTGCCGTTACCTGCGGTTGGTTCTGTCCCTTCCTGTCCCTTGCCTCCATCAGGTAAGCCAGGCCGTCTTGCTATTACCTACGGTTGGTTCTGTCCCTTCCTGTCCCTTGCCTCTGTCAGGTGGAATACCGCCCCCTGCCCAGGAGAAACTTCCAGTTTCCTGCCTCCAGCCTCCAGCCTCGCCTCGCCTCAAGTCTCCTGCCTCCTGCCAAGCCTCACCCCGCTTCAAGTCTCCAGCCTCCTGCCAAGCCTCACCTCACCTCAAGTCTCCAGCCTCCTGCCAAGCCTTGCCTTGCCTCAAGTCTCCAGCCTCCTGCCAAGCCTCGCCTCAAGTCTCTAACCTCTAGCCTCTAGCCTGAAGACTCCAGCCTCCTGCCTAGCCTCAAGAGTTTTGGCAAAAGATGGCAGAGTTTTGACAAAAGGATTATAATCAGAAATACAAAGATTGCTGAGGCCTATGTTAAATATTGTTGTTTAGTTAAATGTCTTGGCAAAGAGATATTTGAGCAGAGACAATATCTATTATGGGGTCTGCAATATAGCTGTCGCTTACAAATGCGGCTGAAAAGCTCAGATAAAGATAAATGTGATTTTGTAAAGCAAAGTCCTGCACCAGAAGTTGATAATCTGTACATATTGAAAACAGTCCTTAAAAATGCCAATTCATTCTTATCAACAATTCCAAAGAGAACCTGTGTAAAAAAAAAACCTGATACACGTAATGTTTGAACAATTGGAAACAGAGCGCATTAATTGTCAGGATCAAGATAAAATTTAGTTTGAATACAAATCCATGGTTGCCTCCACACATTATACATATTATTATTATATTATGCAATACATATTATTGACATGGAATACAAGAAAAGTGCGGTAATAATTACAGAGGTGCTAAAGAATACAGTTATGTCTCCACAGGGCTGATATAAAATATAGAATTGCACAAACATACCTTCATGATCAGTCTAGCCTGGCATACGTATTATGAGGAAGTACTGAACCACTATGTTATATTAATGAAACACATTTAAAATGAACTTTCTTAACATCTGCAAACATGTATACAGCAAATCTGAAGGATTTATACACACATAATTATACACAATCAAGAGTTAGTAGAATTTACATAAGAATCAAGGAACATTATCAATGTCCTCAATAAGTATCATACAGTGGAGAAAAGAATTTGTTGAGTGTCATCCTGAAGATGTGATTATTACCATGACTGATGGCTTCCTTATTACTTTGCACAATTTGAGTTATTTTTGTAACACATACTATTATTAATTGACAATTCACTACCCTTCAGTTAAAGATATTCTGTTGATGGATTTACCTCTTCCTAGATATGCTGCCTGGCCTGCTGCATTCACCAGCAACTTTTATGTGTGTTGCTTGAAATTCCAGCATCTGCAGGTTTCCTCGTGTTTGCAATTTAACTCAATCTGATTACTTATACAGGCACAATCAAGTGGCAAATGTCATTCATCAAAATCTTGCTTCAAAATATAAACTCATAAAAGAAACCTTACCTTACTATAAATACAAACTTGATCCAGTTTTAGAGTCAGAGTCCCACAAATTATCTTACAACCAATCCATTATTGCAAATGGGGCAATGCATAACAACCGTCCGGATATAACATTACAGGACGAATGAGCAAGAACAACTTACTTAATCGATATAGTTATTCCAAACACACACAACATACAGAAATTGTTAAGTTATAAACACTAGAAATATGCTGAATTAAAGGAGCAAATTGAATATGGAACATGAATTGTCCCAATAGTAATATCCACAACTGGTATCATCCCAAAGTCACTACACAATAGCATTAAACAGTTAGACCTACAGAGCCATATATGTGCAAATCTTCAGAAACCACAGTACTAAACACCACTAGAATATTCCAAAAGTTCCCAGCAATTGAGAAATAAGGGTGCTCGTCTATGCCATGTCTCAGGTTTTAACTACTTGAGCTGAGAAAAAAATAAAATAATAATAATAATAATAAATAAGAATTAACTATCAAGAACATGAGGTGAAAAGTCCTTGAAAGTGAGTCCATAGGTTGTGGGAACAGTATAGTGGAGTGAAATTATCCTCTTGGTTCAGGAGTCTCTCGGTTGAGGGATAATAATTGTTACTGAACATACTGCTATGAGTCCTGAGGCCTCTAAAATTTCTTCCTGATGGCAACAGCAAGATGAAAGCATAATCTGGGTGGTAGGGGTCCCTAATGGATCCTTGAATATGGATGCTGCTTTCCTGTGACAACATTCTGTGTTGGACAATGTTCATGGACATTGTCCAACACAGATAAGATTTTCCATTAAAGGGCATTTGTGTTTCCATACCAGGCTGTGATACAGCAGGTCAATATTGTCTCCACCGCACATCTATGGAAATTTGTCAAAGTAATAAATGTCATGCCAGATCTTGGCAAACTCTTAAGGAAGTGGAGGCATTGCTGTGCTTTCTTCACAATTGTTGTTATATGCTGAACCCAGAGCTTGTCCTCTGAAATGATAATACTGAGGAAGTTTCCTCCTCCTGAAGTCCTTGGTCTTCATCAGCTCCCTGGTCTTGCTGACATTGAGTAAGGGGTTGACGTTGTGACTTCACTCAGCCAGATTTTCAATCTCCCTCCTATATGCTGATTCATCACCAGTTTTCATTTGGCCTACAAAACTGGTGTCTGTCATCAGCAAACTGATATATGGTATGGGAGCTGTGCTTAGCCAATGAGTCATCAGTGGAACGTGAGTACAAAAGGGGATTAAACACACAGTCCTGTGGTGCACCGGTTTTAATGGAGATTGTGGAGAAGATGTTGTCATCAATCTGAACTGACTCGGGGCAACAAGTGAGGGAATGGAGGATTCAGTTACATAGGGAAATATTGAGGCCAAGGTCTTGAAGCTTATTGATTAATTTTTGAGGAGACAATAGTACTGCATACTGATCGGTAGTCAAAGTGAGCATACAATGAATACATTGAGCTCCTCTGAAAATGAAGACCTGATGTTACCTATGTCACTTGATTTGACTTTGTAAGAGGTGACAGCATCCAAACCTTGCCACAGCTGTTGAGCGTCCTTCATTGATTCAAATTTACTGTGGAATTGCCACTTTGCCCGTGAGATGGCTTTCCAGAAATCGTACCTGGATCTCTTGTAACTTTCTTGGTCACCAGCCTTGCGTGTCTCTGATCTAACCCTCACCAGTATGCAGATTTCGTGTTTCATCCAAGGCTTCTGGTTGGGGAAGACTCCGAATGATTTTGTGGCCAGACACTCATCTGCAACTATTTTTATAAAATCCATGGCAATCGTGATGTTTTCATTCAGATCCACAGATGTGTCCTTGAATGCAGCCCAGTCCACTGACTTGAAACAATCCTGTATCCACTCCTCTGTCTCCTGCAACCACCTGTTTGAAACCTTGCTCTTTCATCTCTGCCTGTATGCAGGGAGGAGAAGGACAGCCAAGAGATCAGATTTCCTGAAGTGTTGTATGGGCATGGAACAGTAAACATTCCTTATCTTAGTATTGCACTGATCTGTTGTGTTGGACTTCTGATGCTTCAGTTTATACCTATATGATTGCTGCTTTATATTACAGTATTCACAGACTGCAGAAAATCAAGATTTGTCCCTGTTAACTCTTGCTGGAAATCAATGCTCAGTTGTCTTGCACAAGATGATAGACCTCATTCATGCCAAAGACAGATTGCATCACACCATGTACTGAGATATAAAATATATTCATTAGAGATGCATTTTCATAATTCAGCCACTGTTTCCTCACAATTTAATTTCAAATCAATGTGTGCAGTTTTGACTCCAATGGCCAAAGCTGTCTTCCAAGATCATAATTTTGAAAATTCCCCATCTTGTGCAAACCTGTTATCATCTAAGTGATACACATACATTTTTCCTGAGATAAAAAGAACCAACACATAAATAAGTCGATAGAGGAGGTTCTGCAGAAAAGAATAATGATCTACTGGTTAAAAAACAGAGTAAGAAGGGAAGTAACTTGTGCATCACAAAGAAAATAATCTAATATTATTGGCCCTACATCAATTTACAAGATGTAAAAATAATTGTGAAAATTGACATAGGGACATAGTATAATATGTCACATAGTATAATATGAGACTCGTGCATTAGTTTTGGAAGAAATGGGTTTCAATTCATAAGACACTAGGGTCCAGCTGGGACACATTTTGCTTGGCCAGTGTTCTGGAGAAACACGTACCAGGTTTATAGACACGACTTTAAACTAAACATTGTGGATGAAGTTTGTGGTGTTGGAAAAATTACATATTAAAAGAGAAATGACAAAGGGAATAGCAAAATGGACAATAATTAGAGAGTCTGGAAGAGACAGAATGTACAAAGATATGGGTGCATTCATTGAGAGTTAAAGCAAGGACAAATGATGAAAGACAAAACTGAAATTTCTTTACCTAAGTGCTGACAGAATTCATGGGAAAATACATGAATTAATTGCTGAAAATAGAAAGAAACCACAGCTCCAATGCCATATCTAAGTTTGCTGATGACGCCACTGTCTTAGGTCAGGGTAAAGGTGGTGACGAATCAGCATATAGAAGGGAAATTGAAACTCTGCCTGGGTGGCGCCACAGCAACAACCTCTCACTCAAAGTTAGCAAGACCAAGAAGCTGATTATTGACTTCAGGAGAAAGAAACCATAGGTCCACAAGCAGTCCGCATTGGAGGATCAGAGGTGGAGAGAGACAGCAACTTCAAATTCCTCAGTGTTATCATTTCAGAGGACCTTTCCTGGGCCCAGCAAGTAAGCGTGATTATGATTATGATTATGAGGACACGCAGTCCCCTTTTATTATCATTTAGTAATCCATGCATTAAGAAATGATAAAAATGTTTTTCCAGAATGATATCACGAAAACACATGACAAACCGACTTAAAAACTAACAAAAACCGCATAATTATAACATATAGTTACAACAGTGCAAAGCAATACCATAATTTGGTAAGAACAGACCATTGCACAATAAAAGTCTCAGAGTCTCTCAAAGTTCCATCATCTCACGCAGACGGTAAACCCCCCGCGTCGCCAACTTGCCGATGCAGCATCCCGGAAGCATCCGACCACAGTCCGACTCCGAGTACGTCCGAAAAACTCCGAGCCTCCGACCACCTCCCGACACTGATGAACCGAGCACCATCTCCGCCGAGCGTTTTGACCCCGGCCCCAGCAACAGGCGATACGCAAAGCCGAGGATTTGGGGCCTACGTCTCCGGAGATTCTCAATAGCACAGTAGCAGTGGCAGTGAAGCAGGCATTTCAGAAGTTGCTCCAGATGTTCCTCTGTGCTTTCGCAGCTGTTCCCATCAAATCCAGATTGATGCACGGCCCCCTGGTTACACATATTGATATTCATTCGGAACGGCCGCATGCGCTGCGTCGCACTGCCATCTACAATTATGAAGTCAGCAGATCAGTGTCTCTACTTTCTTAGGAATTTGTGAAGATTTGGCCTGAGTAAAACTTTGACAAACTTCTATAGATGTGGGGTGTAGATCATATTGACTGGCTGCATCACAACCTGTATGGAAACACCAATGACCTTTAATGGATAATCCGACAAGAAGTAACAAATCAGTCCAGTCCATCACAGGTGAAGCCATCCCCACCACTGACCACATCTACATGAATTATTATAGCAGGAATTCACCATGCTAAATTCCAAAGAAGCAAAGGGAATGAAGCAGAAAAGGCAAAAATGCCTTTTGCATTTTAAGCAGAAAGGCTTAATGAAATAGTAGAAAGCTCATGAGGTCACGAATGTGCAGCTATGAGAAATATTTCTGTACAATACAGAAACTGATGTTACCTGCATGTATTGTCACGACGTAAAAGTTGCTGGAGAATTTGCAAGTGGGAAGAAGTAGAGAGATATTTGTAAACTTGACCTTTTAAAGCATTATTTAGTAAGCAAATCACACATGGATGATGTGAAAATGCTCTGGTGAGAAAATCCATCATTACCTGTTGCAGGCCTGCTACATACGTCTTCCAAGAGTGCAGATGAACGTGAGCAAAAACAATCAAACCCAGAGGAGATCAAAGTTCTTATTGATTGTGTTCTGCTAGCTGTTAAAATGAATACCTCTATATATAAAATTCAGTACTCACATGTTGTTGTCACCAGGCAAAAAAATTGCACAGCACTAGATCTTTATGCATGTTGGACATTACAAATTAGAGGATCAAATTATTGTGCCTCAACCATCAGGCTCTTGAACCAAAGGGGATAAGTTCACTCAACTTCACTTGCCACAACCTTTGGACTCACTTTCAAGGACTTGTCATCTCATGTTCTTGATATGCATTATTACTTACTTATTTTTGTATTTACAAAGTTTGTTGCCTCTTGCATATTGGTTGAACACCCAAGTTGCTGTGGTCTTTCATTGATTCTATTATGGTTATTATTTGATTATGGATTTATTGAGTATACCTGCAAAAAATAAATCTCAGTTTTGCATATGGAGAAAATATGTACTATTATAATAAATTTACTTTAAACCTTGACACAAAATTGTAGCTGCAATTCCTCATACTTAGTTTGCAAAGTCCAGTTCTTTCAATGTTAATGAAAATCATGTGAGTGTAATTTATTCATCCCCCAACTGTAAGGAAGGCAGAAATCTGAACAAGTCTCTGATTCTACAATGTGTGCTCATATTCCTGCTGTAGAATCAGGGAGTTGAGGTGTCTTAAGTGGAATTCTCCCCTCTGTAATAGATCATGATGTAGGGATTGTGGCATATATCAGCTTATATGGACAAATCATGCAAAATCTATGTTCAGGATGACAGTGATCTACAACTTTTTAGACAGCACCATCTGGCCATGGTATGTGGCTGGTGCTTTGCTTAATGGTAGCAGCTGATCTTTAACACTATTGGCGGTATCTAAATACTTTGCCCTTCAGAGAGATGTGGGTGGCTGTGTGGCTCACAGGAGACTCGAGACCTAAAGCTTTCTTTAGGTTCTCCAGGTAGGTCCCTCTTCCATAGTCTCTTATCTCTTGCCCCTGCCATGTTATACTCCCAGTAGCATAACCATTAATAAATTATTTTGTGTGAGTTAAGCTTAGTACTCTTCTTAGCTCTACAAATGAGTTTCATCAGCTACTTCTTCTTGACTGAATTGCCATGAGCTGTCTCCTGACTTATATGATATGAAATTTCTTGCTTTGTGGCAGCAGTTAGGGCACCATAGCGGTCAGCACAACAATATTACAGCTCGGTGCATCAGGGTTTGGAGTCCAATTCCAGCGCTGTCTCTAAAGAGTTTGCGCATTCTCCCCATGACCTCATGGGTTTCCTCTGAGTGCTCCCACAGTCCAAAAACATCCCACTTTTTAGGTTATTTGATTATTGTAAATTGTCCTGTGAAAAGGCTGGTGTTAAATAGGTGGTTGCTGGGCAGTGCTGCTCGTCGGGTTGAAAGGGCCTGTCCTTACTTTATCTCCAAATCGGGGTACTCAACCTTTTTCATGCCATAGGCCAATACCATTTAGCAGGGAATCTATGGACCCCAGGTTGGGAACCCTTGATCAAAAGAGGAGGAGAAGATGGCAGCGCGACGGCAGTGCGCGAGGCCTTTCTGGTGATGAATATCTGTTATATGTCAAGTAGGGGACCGTGCACAATTCTGATTTGATGGAGGCGGACATGAGAGTACGGAGGAACATCTGGAAAACTTCTGAAATATCCGCTTCGCTGCTGCTGCAACTGTGTGGTAACTGGAATCTCCAGAGCAGAAGGCCCCGAAATCCTCGGCTTTGCTTGTTTCAGCGGCCGGGGCTAGGTCGAAGGCGCTCGGCAGAGGATGGCGCTCAGGATGCTGTATTGGAGGGGCTGGTCGGAGGCTCGACTTTTTCGGACGGATGGACTCAGAGTCGGCCGTGGTCGGCTGCTTCCAAGGCATCGGCAAGTTGACGGTGACTGGAGGTTTATGGCAGGGAGTTTCTCCCTTTTGCCGCCTGCTATCGGGGACTCGGGAGTTGATGGACTCGGGGACTCGGGAGTTGATGGACTCGGGGACTTTTGAGACTTTTTTACCGTGCCCACGGTTTGTTCTTCATCAAATTATGGTATTGCTTTGCACTGCTGCAACTATATGTTATAATTATGTGGTTCTGTTAGTGTTAGTCTTTGGTTTGTCCTGTTTTCTGTGATATCACTCCGGAGAAACATTGTATCATTTCTTAATGCATGTATGCATTTCTAAATGACAATAAAAGAAGACTGAGTGTTCTCATAATCTAAATAAATAATAATAAATAAGTAAACCTGACGAAGGGTCTCGGCCTGAAACGTCGACTGTACCTCTTCCTAGAGATGCTGCCTGGCCTGCTGAGTTCACCAGCAATTTTGATGTGTGTTGCTTAAGTAAACCAGGGAATCGCTTTGAATTGTAGATGCAAGTATTGTCCCACACTAATGGTTAATTACATATCTATGTTTCAATTACACAGGAGATCCCCCATTTCAGCTCTGTATGTGAAACCATATATGTTCAGTATGCTATAGGTATAGCGTGCATGTGGAAATGCTTGAAAAAATTTCTCATCATGCATGATGTGCATTGTTGTTTGCTGCTTATGGATCAATTTTGATCATGCACTGCCTAAACAACACATTACGGTTATGGTTTTTGCTTTAGGAAATAGATCTGTGTACATTTTAGTAAGAATAGATAGTAGTGGTGAAATTATATACAGTTGGATGTGAAATTCCCTTAATTCTCTGCAGTTAAAAGGCTGCCTCCTGCCATTATTTATTCTGATGCATGTCTGCAGATGGCCATTACATAAGACATGAAAACTCTTCATTTTGATAGTCAAATTTATTTTTTAGATTCATGTGATGCACTTACAAAGTGAGAAAGCTTCTTTCTTATAATCAGTACTGCCAGCTTCTTCTTTTCTGTAAATGGAGCTTCCTCAGTCTTTATAATGACTGATTGCAAGTCACAGCTTCTGATGGCTCCCCTGTGTTCAATGAGTATATAGATTTATAAGTCTAAAAATTTTAGGTTTCCAAAGAGCTGATGTTGACAACACTCATCACTATTACTGAATCTGCTAAAATGTGCTCTTTCATGGCATTTTTAAAGTCAAGCAGGCTTATTTTCTCCAGTAGAAACAAATTAGCATTAATGCACTCTCTCTGTATGGAGCTCCAAGTCCCTAAGGCAAGCAAGCATATGTTTCTGGAATGATGTTATGCCATGTATATTGGTATGCATAATAGTGAATTTTAAACAAATCTCAAACTTTACCTCCTTGAGTCCTTTTTTTCTTCAAACCACACATCTTGATCTGTTAAATTAAACAGTGGCAGTGTAAATATAAATAATGGATGACGACACATGTATAAACTGATCAGTTATGCTCCCATTGGATTTTCAGTGACTTTGTAGTAGCAGAAAACAGAATCTTTCACAGACAAGGGAAGAAAGCATTTGTTTGAAGTCTGTGGTAAACTCTTATAGTACAGACTACTGAAACACCTTTACTCAAGGTTAGAAAAATAGGATTTTATTTTTTGCCTCCTGGGTACACTCAGTAAAATCATATTTTTGAATTTGCAGAGACTTCCAAGGAATTCTTCAATGATGGTTATTTTGGATCAAAGAGAAAATGCTCTCTAACCTTCACAAACTTTCTTCATGATTTTATGCATATTATCTAGATTAGTACACAGCTCTCAGCATACAAGGCAAAGCAATAACATTGACCACAGGACTCCTGCCTGGACTATGCTTTCTACCTACACATGCCAAGCCAGATGAATCCATGAAGGTGATATTGATCGTCTGGGTGGACAGCTCGACTTCAAGTAGCAGCAGGGCCTTGAGTAACATAATGTAGTGTTGTGCATGGACCTGAATAGGAAACTCCTTTCAGGTCATTGACATCCAACTAAACTGCCAGAGATTTTAAAAGTTGCTGAATGAGTCAATAAAAACATTTTAAAAAGCTAAAATAACTCAACTGGAAGCAAATAATTTATGTAAAAAGTAACTAATGTTCATACCTTTCATTCAGCTTTTTTCAGCTCTGTCACCAGGTCTAATCTAGTACAAAACTGGAGAGCAGATTGTTCCTGTTATTATGAGCAAGATCCAACTTTGCTGCTAGATCACATGGGACAGCCAAAATAGAGAACAGCCAGGAATAAAAAAAAGTCAATAAATTAGCCATTTTTTGTCCTTTAAGGTCAATAGGAGATCAATGCCAATAATTTCAGTTGGCCTACATGTTGATATCTAGAATTGGTATGGTGATATAAGCAAGAGCATATCTGGGATTGCATCCTTAGAACTGTCAGTTTTAATTTAAAGAGTGGAGCCCACACGAAGCTTAGTTGAGTACACTCTATCAATTAAATATTATCTCTTGCTCCTCTGAGAGGTATAAGTAAGGAGAATGGTTGAAAGCTGGAAGAGTGACATAAACAATCCCCACACTTTATTCCTGCACTATTGTTGCCAGGACTTAAAGGAAAATAATGTCTTGCGATCAAAAATAAAGCATGGATTATCACAGTTCTTTAAGGACTGTATGCAGACAAAAAGTAGCTTTAAATGTTAATCAACATCTGCTTCAGTTGAGCATACTGAACAAAATTAAATGCTGAGCCATATAAAGCCACAATAGAAAATGTCTGGATCACCCAAGTTTCATCAAGAAGTTAAATTTTAAGGATCCTAAAGGAAGGAAGTTCCAGCCACCACCAGAGGCATTAAATTGCACATGATCAAATGGCCAGTATGAGAAATCTCAGAAAGCATCAAATGTTTAGAGGGCTAGAGTATTGTTGCAGTGACTTGGGGGGGGGGAGGGGAGTGACCATAATCATGGATGATCTGATATCAGGAGTGAGAATTTTTAAATTGAGGCTTTGTGTAAGGGAATAGAAGAACTATGCAATTTAAGTTCATATACATCGAAGTAATACAGCATGTTTCTTCCTCACAAATAAGCCTTAAAAAAAAGCTTTCCAATGATCCTTTTTTTTGGACAAGATGAAGAGTATTACCATTGGAAATAAATTTTGTTTTCATGAAGCCAGATGTGTGGTGTACAAAAGCAAAATACTCTAGATGCTCGAATTCTGAAATGAAATACAAAATGTTGGAAATGCTCAGCAGATCAGGAGGTATTTGTGGAAAAAGAAACAAATTTAATGATCCTTGTCTATGATCTTTCACTTTAACTGGATGTGATGTATAAAATCCCACACACAACTCCCATAATATGTATCACTGTCAGATTCAAAAGAGCACTTGTGACTGGACTATTATATTTTCTGCTTCTTGCAATCACACTATATAATTGCATCTTTGAATTAAATAGAGATTTTGACTTGGGACTCCTTACCCATACATGCTTATAGTATTGGGTTCTTAATGCCCCTGTGTCATTTATGAATCAAATTCAGCAGTTGCAGATTATTTACAATTCTTTTCTCTGTTGCTTCTCTGACTGATTACATGCAGGACAACTTGAAGCACATTTCCCCCGTGGTCTTTCTGAAGAACACCGAGTGATTATATTTGCAACAAGGCTTACTGAAACAATACACACTTTAGCAAATATTGGCAAAAACCTTTGAGGAGACACAACTGCACTTAAAGTATGAGGAGAAGTATTGGCGAGGTACAATTTATGTATGATTCACACCCCCCATGGAGTTGTAGACAAATAAACATCCCATCAATCTAGTCAGATTTGGTGTTTGTGCATAATGCTCTTGCTACTATCTCTCAACACACAGAGTACTGACACATTTCAGGAAAGGACATCAGTTGCACCAAGAATACTATAATTACTTATTAATTTAAATATGCTCCAAACACAAGAGCAGAGGCTACCATTTTCCGTGCTTCAGCCAATTGTGTGAACTTTAATGATAAAATGTGCCAATCAGAATGAAAAGTGAGAGTTCAGCTGCGTTTTCTTCTTTGTTTCCATTGTCATTTAACTCCTTGGTTGTCAATCATTTTCAGCTATGTCTACAGTGAGCAAAATTTGGACTGAATTTTAAACATGCAAGGGTTCTTGTTTTGCATTTTGACTTAGAAGATCACAGCATAGTATATTCCTCTTTTTGAGGCAGCAATAAACACACTATCCACCAGTGAGTTCCTAAGTTTATTACAAATGACACTGCCAGGAAGTGTCCAGGAAAATATTCTTCTTGTTTTATCTTTAATCGTGTTTATCATTTTCTTATCTCTGTTTTTTTCTATTCAGCATTCATTGTAGAGTAATCTCAGCTGCTTGTTTTTCTATTACTCTTGTCAACATTTCTTTAGTAGTACAGATAGAAGGAAGATAAGCCTTTTGCTTTTCATATACTCCTTTGAGATGGAAGATAAATCCAGTTTACTGTTGTTCCACCAAACACCCTGGGAAGCAGTGCCATTATGTGGACAGCTACATTTAATCTGAGCCTGGAATTCAGATTTAAAGCTAGAATTCCAAATGTTCCCGTCGATAATGCTTCTTTAGTGCATTAAAATTACTTCTAATTTATTTTTTGACCTCATAAGGTCTTTTATAATGGGACACATCACTGGATAGATTTTAGTCCAGAGTTTAAAAAGGAAATCAGGAAAAGAGTGAGGCAAATTGTTTTAGACATGAGAGGAGGAGAGAGGAGCGACAGTAAAAAGAAGGGAGGATAGGCCAAGATGAAGAATGGAACATAGTAGAAGGGCATTGAGGATGAAAGTAAAGGAGAGATAGGCAATCAATGAAAGAAAGCACCAGGAGAGAGAAACACTGATGTAAGGACGCTGTTCATCAACTATGGCTCAGCATTTAATACCATCTTTCCCACAATCTTGATTCAGAAGTTACAGAACCTGACCTCCCTTTGCAATTGGATCCTTGACTTCCTAACTGGAAGACCACAACTTGTAAAGATTGGTGATAACATCTCCCCCTCACTAATGATCAACAATGCTGCACCTCAGTGGTGTGTGCTTAGCCCACTGCTCTACGATCTCTATACCCATGACTGTGTGGCTAGGCATAGCTCAAATACCATGTATAGATTTGTTGATGATACAACCATTGTTGGTAGAATCTCAGATGGAGATAAGAAGGCATACAGGAACAAGATACACCAACTAGTGGAATAGTGCTGCAGCAACAACATTGCACTCAGTGTCAGTAAGATGAAAGAACTGATTGTGGACTTCAGGAAGGGTAAGATGAAGGAACACATACCAATCCTCATAGAGGGATCAGAAGTGGAGAGAGTGAGCAGTTTTAAGTTCCTGGGTGTCAAAATCTCTGAGGACCTAACCTGGTCCCAACATATTGATGTAGTTATAAAGAAGGCAACACAGTGACTATACTTCATTAGGAGTTTGAAGAGATTTGGTATGTAAACAAGTACGCTCAAAAACATCTATAGATGTACCATGGAGAACATTCTAACAGGCTGCACCACTATCTGGTATGGTGGATGTGAGTGGTGGGGCTACTGCACAGGACCAAATGAAGCTGCAGAGGGTTGTAAATCTGGTCAGCTCTATCTTGGGTACTAGCCTACAAAGTACTCAGAACATTTTCAAGGAGCGGTGTCTCAGGAAGGCAGTGTCCATTATTAGGGACCTCCAGCACCCAGGGCATGCCCTTTTCTCACTATTACCATCAAGTAGGAAGTACAGAAGCTTGAAGGCACACATTCAGTGATTCAGGAACAGCTTCTTCCCCTCTGCCATCTGATTCCTAAATAGAGATTGAACCGGTGAACACTATCTCTGTCACAGTCCCAAACTTTTAATCCCCTATTTTCTCCTAATTCCCTTTGATTGTGCCACGGTTCTGACCGTTAATTCCCCATTTGCTTCTAATTCTCTTTGATGATGGCACACCTGGTTTCCATCAAGACCTGCAGCATAAGAACCTTGGCTTTACAACCACTAGTTGCCAGATCGTTGGTTTTGCCTGTGTGGTAATTAATGTTTCCCGGCCGCTTAGGACTGTGTGTTCTAAGTTTTGCTCCAGTACTGAGAATTACCTGGGAAACTCAGTCTCTCAGTGTCAAGATCAATTTTCTAAGTTCTAATCCCAGCCACTCCGCATCAAGATAAGTTTTCTAAAGTTTTACTTCAGCACTGAGGTTTGCCTGGATTACTCCGTCTCTCCATGCTAAGAAGAGCTTTGTCTGCTATTTTCCTTTCTATGCTCTGTGTCAAGATAATTCTACCTGTCTCCACCTTTCCTGCTCTCCATCCTGTTGCTGTTCACGTCTGCATCCTAACTAAATCTCCGTGCCTATGTCCTGCATTTGGGTCTGCCTCATTCATTGCAACAATCTCACTTTTTAAAAATATGTTATTTCTGGGGTTTTTTTGCAATATAGGTATACTGTAATTTATTTATTTTCTTCTTCTTCTTCTTCTGTATTATGTATTGCATTGAACTACTGCTGCTAAGTTAACAAAATTTCACGACACATGCTGGTGATAATAAACCTGATTCTGATTCTGAGAAGAAGAAAAAAGACAAAAGAAGAGGGAAGCAATAATTGAAAATAAATTAATTGCAAACGTAGGGGGCCATGCCACTGTTTCTCTTGCATGTACTCTTCTCTCTGTCTTTGGAGTACAAACGATGTTGGGTATGCGGTTCAATTTTAAATATTTATTTTCCAAGAAGATTCTCATGCAAAATTTTGAACGTTTGGAAAGCATTAGAGGGGCACATAATATTCAAATACTCTTTGAAGAAGTTGGCAAGAGGAGTGAGCTGCATCTGAAAGGTTGTAGAGTTAAAAACTGAATAGCCAGACATTGAAGGTTGGACAGGCAATTCGGAAATACTGATTGAATGTGCTAGCAGGAGATCAATTCAGAAAAGAACAATAAACAATCTGTGGCAGGATGCAAGGTTTCAACACGAAGTGTTGACAATTCCTTTCCCCTTCACAGGTGCTCAACTACTGAGTTTCTGGAGCAGATTGTTGCTCCAGTTTTTAGCATTTGCAGTGTTGTGTGTCTGCAATTCAGAAAGGAGGCTTTGAGTTTAATAATACTGACCCATGGAAAGGGAGGCAGGTGGGTATGCCCTCAGAAAAATACACTACTTGTTAGAATGATTGAAATATTGCTCAAAAGTGCAAAGTCAGCATGGTTTCCTTCAGGGAAAATCCTGCCTGATGAACTTGTTGGAATTCTTTGAGGAGATTAAAGGGAGGTTAGATAAAGGGGATGCAGTGGATGTTGTATATTTGGATTTTCAGAAGGCCTTTGACAAGGTGCCACACGTGAGGCTGCTTACCATGTTAAGAGCCCATGGTATTACAGAAAAGTTAACTAACATGGTTAGAGCATTGGCTGATTGGTAGGAGGCAGTGAGTGAGAATAAAAGGATCCTTTTCTGGTGACTAGTGGTGTTCTGCAGGGGTTGGTGTTGGGACCATTTCTTTTTATGCTGTATATAAATTATTTAAATTATGGAATAGATGGCTTTGTTGGCAAGTTTTCAGGTGATACGAAGATTGCTGGAGGGGCAGATAGTGTTGAGGAAACAGGTAGGATGCAGAAGGACTTAGACAGATTAGGAGAATGGGCGAAAGTGACAGTGGTAGTGGAAATAAATATGCTGACTATTTTCTAAATGGAGAAAAAATACAGGAATCTGAGATGCGGAGGGACTTGGGACTAAGTCCTTGTGCAGAACATCCGAAAGGTTAACTTGCACGTTGAGTCGGTGGTGAGGACGGCAAATGCTATGTTAGCATTTATTTCAAGAGGTCTAAAATACAAGAGCAAGGATGTGATGCTAAGACTTTATAAAGCACTGGTGAGGCCTCATCTTGAGTATTGTGAACAGTTTTGGGCCCCTCATCTTAGAAAAGTTGTGCAGGCATTGGAGAGGGCCCAGAGGAGGTAGCCGAGATTGATTCCAGGAATGAAAGGTTTATCATATGAAGAACGTTTGATGGCTCTGGATCTGTACTCACTGGAATCCAGAAGGATGAACAAGGATCTCATTCAAACCTTTCAAATGTTGAAAGGCCTAGACAGAGTAGATGTGGAAAGAATGTTTCCTCTTGGTAGGAGAGTCTATGACAAGAGGGCATAGCCTTGGGGTAGAGGGGCTCCCTTTCAAAACAGAGATGCAGAGAAATTTCTTTAGCCAAAGGGCGGTGAATTTGTAGAATTTGCTGCCACATGCAGTTGTGGAGACCAGGTCATTATGTATATTTAAGGCAAGAAATATCTTAGGTTCATGATTGAACATGGCATCAAAGATTATGGGGAGAAGGCCGGGAACTGGCGTTGAGAAGGTGATAAAAAAAATGGATCAGCTATGATTGAACAGCAGAGCAGACTCAATGGGCCAAATGGCCTAATTCTACTCCTACGTCTTATGGTCTAAAAGGCCAAGGAGAAAAGTGGATTTGGAGGATGTTGAGAATATTTATTCCAAAATGAGCAAATGGAAAATAGAGGTCAATGTGTAATATTGCTGTTCAGTGAGTGGAATCTGTTTGCAATTCCTAATAAGTGTAGGGTTAACTTTGGATTTATTCTAAAGCTACATTCTTAAGCAGAAGAATGGTCTGCCAGACTAGACTGCTGGAGTGCCACAATTTCTTCTTGGAGAAGCCACTCAAGATTTATCTCACTAATTCTGTGTAATTATAGCAGTAAAGCAGGAGAAACTGTCCTTGTTACCACCTTCGCTAGTACTTCACTACCTGTTAGACAGAAGGGTTAAAAGATCAAGGAATGGAAGGTAACCAATACATGGGAATAAGTGAGGATCAAAACTGAGAAAAGATGCTGGGTTACATTAGATTTTGTAAAATATTGGATGAATATCTGGAAAGACAAAATGACAATTTAACACTTTCTGATCTTGTAGCATGTGGGGTCTGTTATTGGGTAACGTTTGTGAAATGTCTGTACAAGGTAAACACTGTATGTCTGTTAATATCTGTAGACAGTCTGTTGATAGTAGTGGATTTTTTCTTTATCTCAGGCACCATTAAAATATGCATGTCTCTAAAAAGCTTTGATAGTTGACTTGATGGATCCTTTTTTTAGATTATTTGAGCTTATCACATATGTAAACATTAATATAGTTGTTGTAAGACCAAGGAAGATTAAATGCTATGAGATACCAGGGAGTGACTATTAAGTTATATAATCGATTTATGAAAATATGTTGAACACTGTGTTAATGGACACAGGATGTGCTTGAACAAAGAAAACAAGCTCTATTGAGAATAAGGATCAAAGAGTTTGTACATCTCTGTGTGTCTCTGAGCTTGAGAAACTCGTATTTATGGGGGTGCCTTTTCAGGCTTTGCTGTACTTCATCAAGGGCTGGAAATTGTGATCAGAGCCTTGGACCCATCGGTAGTTTCATAAGCAAGTTGGAATTCAGAGTTGCCCCGACAATAGCAACAATCAAGTGCTGACTAAGAATTGTGAGTCCCAAAATTTTTGTGGAAATCTCGTTATGTAGTATTTTGTGTGGTTTACTTGTGCTTTCTATCTTGTGATAACAAATTAGGCTTAAACAACTTTGTTGGGCTTGTACACTTATTACCACATCTCCTGGACACTCAAATCATTTAGGACTGATTAATCTAACCCATTGCAAATGGGGAGAGAAAGATGGGATAGGCAAGGAGAGAAAAGGGGGTGAGAAAGTGGAGGAGCAGAGAAATAGGGAAAGAGATGGGAGAGAAAAGAAAATAAATGGAAAGAAACATGCGAGAGAAACCAGAGGAAAGTAAAAGAGAAAGAAGCATGAGAAAGAGTGATATGACAGAAGGAAATGGGAGAGCAGTATGGGGGGAAGATTAGAAGAGAGACGGGAGTCAATAGCATGAAAATGCAATGGAAGGAGTCATGTGATAACAGGATGGAACTATAATGGGGAGGGAGGAGGAGGGAGAAGAATCTGCAATATTTCACTCAGGTAGCAGGGCTGTTGTCAACAATTCTGTCTCTAAAAGTGCTCCTGTATAAGGATGTTGCAGAATTAATAATGCTGTTCAGTGTAGGGTGAAGATGACAAATGTAGCACAGTGGGATGGCTTCTTGTTCTGTAAGACTAAATTGTCCGAAATATATTCACACTTTTTTTCTACGAGCCAGTGGATGACGGGGTTTTGGTTGATCAAGTGGACACTCAATGGAGCGTTATCTCCTACAACATTTTTTTGTGCATTGAGAGAAGGGTGATTTTAATTCTGCAAAGACTAGGTTGTTTACTGCCATTGCTCTAATTTAGTCTGTCTTGTTACAACATACCTGATATATTTATGCTCTTGTTGTACTGCTAATAGTTGGTATTTTTCTACTGTCAATCAGCAGCAGTCTCATAGCCTCCACTCCACCTTTTATTGTGCAATGGAGCATTATTTCATTTCTGATCCATGCCGGCAGCCGTCACATCAGCCCTTGATTCAAACCAAAGACAAGCAATTGCATTGACATCAGTTTTCCACTTCCTTCCATTTAACAGAGTTTAGCTGATGTGGTACAAGGAGAAATTATAAGAGGAATCAAACAACTTCTGCACATCCAGTAGGAGGATAGTTAGAAGAGTATCCTGAGTCTGTCATGTAACATTAGCAAAAGTTTTCATTTGCTAAGTAGGCCAGGTAACTTCACATTTACAATAAGAGCAATACTATTAAATATTTTACCCCCTGAGTTAGTATTATAGAAAAAATACTAGACAATTCCACTCATTTGGAATGTAAGCTCCCAGAACTCTTTCCATTGATTCTGCCTAACCCACTGAAAATGTACGTGGATAACTGTTGGTGCCTATATGTTATGCCTCATTCCTAATCAGATTTGCATGTAGTATTGGCTTAATTATTGCCAAATGAACATAGAGGAATGATTATTTGGAGGATTATTAGTGAACTGGAATTAAACTTATTGCTGTATCATTGATCTGAAAATGATTCCTGTCAGCTCCTTTAGAAGAGCAAACCAGCTGAAAGGCTCGTGCTGGCAAAGTTGATTCATAACCATTGTACTTCCATAAACCTTGAGTACTATGGGTTTCCTGCAGAAGGTCCAAACAATCATTGCTTCAGAAAGCTAATCGTCTTGTGATTTCCAAACTGCATCTACCATTGTATCACAATTTATAGATATATATGTTTTCCACTTGTACATCTTCAGACCTAAGACCCATATGGTAAGTGCAGAGCCATTATCACCAATAGCTAATCTTTGGTCATGGATGTACAAAAGCCAATGCTGCAGCTAATTCCACAAAAAGAAGGTATCCTGACTGCTGTCAGAATGCAATCAGGTGCTATGTATAGGAATGTATGAAATTCAAAGTAAATTTATTATCAACGTACATATTTGTCACCATTTCCTACCCTGAGAATTTGAAAGGTAATGATTGAAATGATTTCTAAACAGAAACAGAGAAAGCTGAAAGCATTCAGCACATGAAGACGCAGCAGTTCACAGAGAGACAGAGTCAATGTTTTTGGTCAAAGACATTTTCCTCTTCTTGTACATCCACAAACGTGCAGACTGACAGAGAAGCCTACAACACTTGTTTCACTTGCTGCTCTTTGCAAGTACTGAAGAAAGCATGCTCAAGCCTTTGTGCATCTGTGACTTCCCCAATGCCACCTTGGCAGACAAACTTCCAGCTCCAGCAAAGGAAGAGTCTGCACCTAAAATCTCTTGACCTTGAAAGACAGTATCAAACTAGAACATACCATGTTCTGATGTTGGATTTGTGATTGTCCACATAGTAAATTTTGATGAGTATTGTCTCCCTAAGGTTAGGCATCTCTCATATTGTTCTTTGAAGAATGTCATCTATGAAAAGTACCTGTGAAGATCCTATGTAGATGTGGCATCCTGCTCCTGCAGGTTGCCAATCTTGCCTCCTATGTTATAAGAGGACACTGGGAGCAGACCCAGATGCAAGACACAGACACTGAAGTACTAGGAACAGGACAAGGAATCAGACTAGGGGCTGGGACAGGAACACTGACTTGGGCTAGGACTTGGCTCGGAAAGCGGGACCAGGACTAGGAACTGGGAACTAGGATCCAGGGCTTGGACTTCGAACCAAAGACTGGACAAGGACCCAGAACCTGGCTGTTGACTCGGGCTCAGACCCCCGAACTAGGTGAGGACATGACGTGGCTACAGGACTGGACGAGGCTTGGATTCTTCAAAGCTTTCCTAGGCAGGATGAGGTACTCCTGGGCTGGGCGAGGCACAAGGACAGGATGAGACCCCAAAGCCTTGACTTGGTCTTGGGAGACAGGAATGCAGAACACAGAGCCTTGGTCTTGAAAGACAGGAACATAGAACACAGAGCTGGGACACCTCCTTGGGAACAGGACGTAGAGCTGGGACTCGTACACAGAACTAAGTGAGACAGTTCCTAACACAAGGTAGTGGCAAACAGCCAGACCTACCTAGCGAAGGCGTGGACACAGAGATGGTTCCCAACATAAGGTAGTGGCAAATGGCCAGACCTACCTAGCAAAGCTGTGGGCACAGAGACTGTCCCAAACATCGATAGACAGTTCCTTATCGAGACACTGCAAGGCTCCGGTCTTGCTCCGGTGGTAGAACTTGACAGCAATACAGGTGAGGACACAGACTATGTTTCAGGCAAGTCTTCAGGCCAAGGCTTCAGGCAGAGGTTGTAGGCAAGGCTTCAGGAGGAAGGAGGAAGGAGGAAGGAGGGAGAAAGGAAGGAGGAAGGAGGAAGGAGAAGGGAAGGGAACAGTCCAGCAACTGAAGTTGAACCCAGAAGCTGTTTATGTAGCCAGCCCAAAATGGGAATCATGTGCCTCAATTAAGGCACACAACAGGACAAGGGAAAACTGGAAAACCTAGAATAAGGAATGATGGACCGACCGGACCGTGAACCGGAATGTGGACTTCACGGACTAGGCCATGACATCTTAAGAAGGATCTTATATACTTAAGCCCATCGCCCCAATTGCAAATAAGCCACTGTCAGCGGCTCACCAGAGTCCTCCATTGAACTTAATAAGTATTTTTGCCTTAATCTGCACTGTGCAGAATACCAGAAATGAAAGTGTCAGGGGGCAGAAGTGAGTGTCACTGCTATAAGTAAGGAGAAGGTGCTTGGGAAGTTGAAAAGCCTGAAGGTAGAAAAGTCACCTGAACCAGATGGACTATATCCCACCATTCTGAAAAAGGAAGCTGAAAATGTTGTGGAGGGATTACTAATGATCTTTCAAAATTCACTAGATTCTGAAGTGGCTCCTGAAGACTGGAAAATTGCAAATGCCATTCCACTCTTTACAAAGGGAGAGAGGCAGAAGACAGGAAATTATAGACTAGTTAACTTGACTTCAGTGATTGGGAGGAGGTTGGAATCGATTGTTAAGTATGTGCTTTCCGGTTACTTGTAGTCATACGATAAAACAGGCCAAAGTCAATGTGATTCCTTTAAGGGAATCTACTGGAAATCTTTGAAGCATTATCAAACAGGATAAAAAAAGAAAAGCGGTGAATATGGTTTATTTGGAATTTCAGAAGACCTTCAAGAAGGTACTGCACATGAGGCTGCTTAACAAACTAAGCAGTATTAAAGGAAAGATACTAGCATGGATAGAAGATTGGCTGACTGGCAGGAGGCAAAGAGTAGGAATAAAGGAGATCTTTCCTGGTTGGCTGTCAGTGATTAGTGGTCTTCCGCAGGGGTCAGTTCAGGGACCACTTCTTTTCATGTTGTATATCAATGATTGGATGAAGGAATTTATAGTTTTGTGGTCAAGTTTGCAGACAATACTAAAATAGGTAGAGGGGCAGGCAGGGTTAAGGAAGCAGTGTGTCTGAAAAAGGACAGACAGATGGTGAGAATGGGCAAAGAAATGGCAGGTGAAATATAGTGTAGGGAAGTGCCTAATCATGCATTTTGGTACAGGGAATGAAGGTGTGGATTATTTCCCAAATGGGAAGAAATTTCAAGAATCAGAGGTTCATTTCACGAGGAGTAGAATAAAAAAAGGGAAGATGTAATGTTTTGGCTGTACAAGGCACTGATCAGATCACACTTGGAATATTGTGAGCAGTTTTGGGCCACTTATCTAAGAAAAGATGTATTGGTTTTGAAGAGCAGTTTCACAAGAATTCTCCCAGGAATGAAGGAGTTGACCTCTGAGGAGCTGCGGGAATGCATTTTCTGGAGCTTAGAAGAATGTGGGGGGGGGGGGCACTAGAATCTCATTGAAACCTATCAAATATTGAAGGATCTAGATGGAGTTGATGTGGAGAGGATATTTCCTGTAGTGGGGTAGTGTCTCGGACAAAAAGGTATAGCCTCAAAATTGAGAGACATGCTTTTAGAACAGAGATGAGAAAAGAAGTTTTTAGGCAGAAGGAGGTGCATCTGAGGAATTCATTGCCACAGCTGGCTGTGCAGGCGAAGTCATCACGTTGTAGACAGAACTTTTTCTAGGCAGAGCTTGTAGGCTGCAAAGTCAACTCTGAAAACATTCTAAAACAAAAAAAATATGTTTAAATAAAACGGGCTGTAAAACATTAGTTTCCATGCCAGGAAGGGGAAAACTGTATTATTTTCTATTAAGTGCCTGGTGAAGAGAATGTTCTTTCCCTGCCCTGTGGTGTGGTTTAAACCTACAACCTCTATTTCAGTTTTTTGGATCTGAAGAATCTGGGAAATATGGCATTGTGTGTGGTCCTACTTCCCTAAGGCGACTGCTGTTTGGGCTCAAAGCCAGCCAACATTTCCATCTAGGATCCATATATCCCACCAAGCACCCCTAGCTGATAGATCTGTTATATTAATAAAAGTAAGTAGAAACCTACTGCTCCTACTTCTAGTCTGTAGCCACAGATTTGTTCCACATAATCCTTATAACTACATGGTAGGGCTGCTGGGTTCATAACAACCTGTGATGACAGCATTGGATACCCTCATAGAAATGCTGTCTCACAGCTCCTACAACCTGTGTTCAATTCTGACCTCCGTTTCCGTCTGTGTGAAATTTCTGTAATCATGAGAATTGATGGAAGGCATGAACTGTAGGGCAAATGATTGAAAGAGGAAGGAGGAAGAGAAGCAATCTCCAGTTCTCCCAGCAACCACGTGAGTTTCCTTCAGATGCTTGGATCCCTCACTTCCCAAAGTTGTGCATGTTAGATGATAAATTGGTTGCTGTAAATTGCTCCTAGTGTGTATTGTGTTGTAGAATCTGGCATTCATTGATGGGAATACGTAGAATTAACGTAAATAGGTAATTGATGGTGGACACGACTCACTGGATTAGAAGAACTGTTTCTATGCTGTATGAGTTTGTCCTACTCATGTCCTTTTTATTGTGTATATAGGAAAATCAAGGTCTTATTTCATAAAAATGAAGCACAGCCCACATTTCCTTTTAGATGCAGTAAGTAGTGCACATAACAAGGGCTGTGTATATCCCTACTGCTAAGTTTCTCTCTGCACTTCTCGCGTCTAGACATTTGTCCTCATTTACATGTTTCCATTATTTCTGCAGTAATAATCAAGTGGAAGAAAAAAAGCAATTGATACATTCTGTTTGGGGATAATTTATGAGAGAAGTCCTGAACTAGGTAAACTCCTTTCCTACTATAAACTATAACAACTTTAAAAAAAGTTTAGCAATACAAAACTCCAAATCAAAACATTATCCAGTAGAAATCACTCTTAACATTTCAAACAGGGAGACTCGGATGAACTTCCTACTGATAGACACCCTTTTCAATATGGCAGCCACAGAGACACACTCAACTGATATCTGTATGAATATCATTTGTTCTAATAGAACCAATCTATTGCCATTAAACAGCTGGCATCTAAAGCTGAATTTGTACCATTTACGTTCCTAAACATTTACCTTAAGGTGACTTGACTTCAAGGACACTTAGGCCTTTTTGAACATCAAGACTATTATTTACTAAATTTCTTTCATTCTTGTAGAACTAAACCCGCTTTAGAGGGCATTTAAGAGTTTTTCACATTGTTGGGTCTGGAGTTACAAATGCACTAGACCGGATATTCTGTTTATCAGAAGGTATATTACCTACCCCAAAGGGCATGTGAATTATTTTAGCTTTTTTGGCAGTCTGAGATATTTCTGATCATCAATAATTATGATTAGGATTTTCTTTAATTCCAGATCATTAATTGATTTTACATTTCACAGGTATTACATCTTTTCTGAGTGACCAATTTGTTTGGAAATAGTTATTAATTTTCAATTTGAAAAATAAGTCAACTGCATAATTCTGAATACAAAGTTTTCTTTTCAATTTATGCAAGCAAATTTCTTAGTAAGGATTGTTTAAAGAGTCAATAAAGCAACTTGTTAGCTAGCCTGAAGCAAATGCATTTAATTCCTGATCATTTCAGATGTACAAGAACTTACAGTGTATTGAAGCTATTTGATGTAAAATAAATATTTTGAAAAGGACAACTTCTCTATTTGACTAATTTTGAAACAAGGTCAATAATGGAGTGCAAGAAACAGAAGATAGTTAAAGTGGAAATAAAGATACTGAAGTGACATGGAGAGAGTTTGCGTACCATCTGTTATAAAGAGGCCCTAAATTTAAAAAATGCACATAAGTATTAAAACATAAATCATTTATTTGCATAGTAAAGTAATTCAATTTTTTCATTTGCTATACATCCAGATAATATGACAAATGTCTGACACTTCAGTAATAGTATTACTAACATGTATCAATTTCAAATATCAAAAGTAACAAAACTACAATTTAGAAGTTACACTTTCTAGATTTAACATGAGCAAATTTGTTGATGATACTGGAAATGTCTATTTCACACAGAAGTTCATGTTCAATGCTCATTAGAGTGAGATTGTTCAGTCTGTTTTGACCCATGGTGCTCCTTAGTTCATTTTTAATCCTTTTCAGTTTTGAAAATGAGCGGTCTCCACTGCAGTTTGTAACCATGAGTGACAAACAGATGCGCAAGGCATTTTCTACATTTGGAAAACATAACTCCAAAGAATTGTCAGTTATCAAACAGTACAACTATAACTCTACAAGGTCTTGTTTGGTGCCAATATGAGAAGCAAGATCAGTTTTCAACAGTTCAGTAAACTGCACAAATTCTTCATCAAGACTTTCTTCCATATCTTCCAGATATGATTTAATAAGATTTGATGACCTCTTTACGATCTCTTCTAGTCTGCCTTTTTGACAGGGCAGAAAGCAAGCTGTCAATAATGGTGAGAAATGTTCGGCTTTTACACTTCTGAGAAGGCGTTTAAGATTCAACAAGTGGATCAAGAGTGCTGGAACCACTGAAATCATCATACGCGCGATTTTTCTTGTGTTTTCTTCGAGCTTGTTGTTGATAATCTTCACACTTAGTCAGATCCTTGGCCTTTTGCTCAATGTCTGAAAAAGTAGACTGCATAGCTTGAATATATCCATGCAAGGATTCATAGAGTGCACAAGCTGTGTTCAGGTCTTGGCCAGAAGATTGCAAAGAAGCACTGGTCATTTGAAAACACTGTAATACTTGATCCCACAATATGACCATTATCCCTGTTTCCAACTTCATCATGGTTGAAAGTAGTCCACGAGCCTGTTGTCGACACTCTGCCTTCTGATCATTGTTATTTGAAATGTCATCCAAGACTTGTTTTATTGCAGAAAAGCTGTGTAAAAGTGCTTTTGTTGCATCTGCACGAGCTGTCCACCTGGTATCTGACATTCTTTTCACAATGGGCGAACAAGCACCACCATCAGATAATGCAGCAGAAAGGAGATCCCACCGATAAGTAGAAGCAGAAAACAATGTGTACAGGCTTTCTACAAATTGAAAGAAAATTAATGCTTCTTGACAACGTTCAGCAGCACATTTCAGCTAAGTAGCGGGATCAACAGAGACTAGTGAACAATAACAGATTTATGTGACTGTTGTGGCTATGAGCGCGTGTGGATCACATGCACTCTACAACCAACTAGGAATAGTGTTCTGAAAATTACCTGTTTAGTTGCTTATTGAAACTCATTTCAGTTGGGAAATACAGGTTGAAACTCACAGTCTAATCGGATCTTGTATGTCCCTGAATTGGTTCGGACTACCTAAAATCAGGTAAGAAATGAGGAATCATGAACTGGGTCACATAAAACTGTTGAGTCGCACATCCCTTGTCACAGGCTCACTGTGGTGGTGCACCCTCCAGCGGCGTGACAGCCCACGCTTCAGCGGCTTGGGAGAGTGGGAGATAGCACAAAGGTCACCACGACACAGCAAGCAGCCAACACACACCTGCACACACATACCATGCGGCATACAGCCCCCCCAACATGAAAACAGTGTTGCCAGGTCGTCGCGAGAAAACGGTGAGATGCCAATTTCACCAGACTGCAGCTTGCAAGCGTTTAGTGTGGGGCCCATAGCATATGCTACTTTTGCTACTAGGTTAATCTGGCATTGATCACACACACAGACAGACAGAGAGAGAGAGAGAGAGAGAGAGAGAGAGATGCTGTTTCTGGAATGTGATTTGAACCCTCAAACTCTGTGATTCACAGGTGAGAATGCTATCATCTGAGTCACAGCTGTCATTCAAACTACACACTTCAAAGGAGAGAGATAAAATGATGCAAGTAATAAACAGAAACACTTGAAATTATATAAGGTATAATTTTCAATTGCACAGAAGGATGGGAGCTAACAGTCTTGGCACAGCTATCTGTCACACCTGCCACCCAGTGATCCTGTTCAGCATAGCTGCAATTTTGAGGCTCACAGGATTTAACTGAATATGCAGCTGCATGTACATGATGTATTAGGAAGATTTCGCTATTGTTTGTCAGCCACATCAGTCAACACTGCCTGACAGTAGCTCTCCTAACAGCTGATGACTGTGAATAGGCCGATTAGTGAAACAGATGTTGTGATCTGCTTTGTCACCATGTTTCATGTAAGTCTCCCTGTGCAGGTCTTGTCCAACACACCTCTGCAGCAAAGTCAACCTGCAGCCTTTCACACGTTAAAACAGTGAACGGATTTTTTTACTTTAGATTGTGCTGAAAGTTGAGGCTGGTTCAGTACCATTGGAGAAGCAGAGGTGGGCCTGACAATATTTTTCTCTGTGCCCAGGCATTACTTTAGCATATTAGCTACACATTTCTCAATCACTTGCACGGTTGCAAGGTATCTGATTAATTTCAATTAAATGTCTTGAAGAAAAAAGGAAATATGAAAATTGTTGATTACTGGAACATGAAGCACAATAAAGAGAAGACAAATAAAATATGCGGGCAACCAAGGTCTGATTCTAGGTTTTATGATTATGATTATGAAGACACGCAGTCCTCTTTTATTGTCATTTAGTAATGCATGCATTAAGAAATGATACATTATTTCCTCCGGTATGATATCACAAAACACAGGACAAACCAAGACTGTAAAAACTGACAAAACCACATAATTATAACATATAGTTACAAACAGTGTAACAATACCATAACTTGATGAAGAAGTCCGTGACATCGAAGTTCAAAGTTTCTCAAATGTCCCACATCTCATGCAGACGGGAGAAGGAAGAAAAACTCTCCCTGCCATGCCGACCATAGTCCGACTCTGAGTCATCCGAAAACTTTGAGCTCTGATCAACTCTCCGACACCGACTACTGAGCACCATCTCTGTCCGAATGAGTCAATCTGCTTCTCAGTCACCAAAAGCAGGCAAGGCCGGGGATTTTGAGGCCTACCCTCCGAAAGGTTCCCGACCACACAGTAACGACAGCAGCTGACGGGCGTTTCAGAAATTTCTCCAGATGTTCCTCTGTGCTTTCACATCCATTCTCCATCAAATTAGAATTGTTCACATTCCCTATTTAACAGATACGATATCATTTTTCACCGGAGGGCTGCGCACACGCAGGCGCGTTGCCATCTTCTCCTCCCGCCTGTACTAAACATGGGAAGAACACGCAGGAATACCATTTGAAAGCTTACAGTACGTATAGATAATCATTTGTGCAAAGGTAACATTAGGTGTCCTCTCCTTGGTGGTTTTTACTTGCATTTTACCAGTAGCAAAGTAGGAAAAAATTCATGGAATGCTTCTGGACCAATAGGATGAGCAAACGTGGAAAGAACAGATTACTTTTGGTCTAAAACAGAAAACAAGAGAGAGATATTTGATGATCTGATAGTTAAAGTGCTTTTACTACGCAGTGATCATAATTTGATAGTAAAACAGAAAAAAGGTCTAATTTAATTTGAAGCTAGAATCATAAATCTGAATAAGGCAAAATAAAGGACATGAGGCCAATCACAAACAAGAGAAAACCTGCAGATGCTGGAAGATCAGCTGGCAACAGTAGAGAGGGAAAATATATTAAGAATTAAGAAACATTGAACTGTTTGTAGAACTGTTGCCTCAAAGAAACAGAACACCAAATTCAATTCTGATATTGGATGCTGTTCAATATGGTGTTTACACTTCCTCCCTGTGACTGTCTAGATTTGTTCCAGGGATTCAAGTTTCCACCTAAAAATTTGTGGAGTTGAAGGTTGATTGACCTCAGTAAATTGACCTTAGTGTGTTGGTAGGTAGTAGAATATAGGAGACCTTGAGATTGTGGACAGAATTAAAAGAGAGTAACACGGGATTAAAGCAGATGGGCATTTGATGGTGAGTGTTGAATCATAGTCCAAATGCTTTTGCTTTTATTTCCATTCTCTCTTTCTCTCTCGATCTCTCCCTCCCTCTCTCCCTCTCCACCTCTCCACGTCTTTACCTCTACCTCTACCTGTCTCTCTCTCTCTATCTCTCTCTCTCTGTCTCTATGAAAGTGAATGAGAAAGTTGAAGAATGGATATAGAGCTTATATATTCCTTTAAGGCAAAAGAAAACAAAATGTTTTCAGCTGTAATTATCAAGAGAAGTTAAAGATAGTACAATTTCAAAGGAAATGTCTCATTGTGTTACTAAACAAAGTCAAGGGCTGGGAAAATTTCAGAATTCAATAAAGGATAGGGAAAGTAGAGTATGACAGAAGCCTAACAAGAAACATAAGACCGGACTGTGAAAATTTCTTCAGGGATATTAAAATAATAGCTAAAGTTTATATGGGACCCTTATATGTAGTCTGACACAAGTGACAGTATCCTGGGAAATGGGAAATAAGGGAAAGTAAAACAAACTTCTATCCACAATCATGGAGGAAGACAGAAAAACAGTAAGATCTAATAGAGAACAATATCTAGATTGAATGAAAGACTCAGATATAGACATTTTAGTAAAATAATAGTTGCAGAAATTAATGGAACAGATGAATCTGACCTATAATAAGTTTGTAAATTGTTACATTTGTTTATTATTGTCACATGTACTGAGATACAGTGAAAACTTTGTTTTGAATGCCATCCATGCAGATCATTTCATTATAATACTGCATTGAGATGATACAAAGATAAAACAATAACAGAATGCAGAATAAAATGTTACAGTTATAAAGAAAGTGTAAATCACCCAAATCTCTTACACCAGGATTTTGAAAGAGATCATCTTAGTGATGATGGATACATCTGAAGATGATTGTAGACATCATCCTCCAAAATCTATAGATTCTAAAATTATTTCCACACAACTACCAGCCTACAATTTGACCTCCTGACCTCCAGTAGTGTTTAAATAGAATTTTTACATTCTTGCTCTGAATAGATGAACTTCTGGATTTCTAGGATTTTTCTAGTTTTCTCACACATTTCAAAGATGATCTCACAATTTAATTGGTTACTATAAATTACTCCTGAGAGTAGATTAATGAAATGTCAATCTATTACTCTTATATGGAGGAGGAGAAAGACTAATATGATTGCTCCCCCGGGGGTGGACTCGTTCGTATGGCTTCCTTCTTTGTCTTTATAAATAGGAGTTGAAATTCTTCCCTTACTGTCAATGTAGAGCTCACATTACCTGGCCACTTGTATGGTCTTCCCTTTAGCATGGTGTCCGATAGCACCCATCAGGCTTTTGCAGCCACTTAGTATATCATCCCTTTATGTAATCAAATCTTGAATCTGGAAAATCAGTTCTTCTTTCTTACCTCCCTGCCGAACATGGTATTATCTATATAGTTTGAGTGGTGAAAGTTTGGACTTTTTGGTTCGCTGTTGAAGGTCAAGGGAAAAATGTCTCTGCAATGGTTCGGAGATGGAAATCATGCCTTGCCATATTCTTTCCCTCTCTTCCATCAATGTCACACCAATCAATGTGATGGAAGAAAATACACATATACAGTAATGAGGTGCCACCATTTGTTGAAAGATGTGGAGGTGATGAATTTGTGCATTAAGGCATTCCTTAAACTTGACATTTGTCAAGATAACAAATGACCAAAGATCTATACTTATACTTTGCAAATTTGTGCTGTTTACCCATTAGGCTGTACCACTTGAATACAAGCAAAATGTTGCAATTTTTTTAAACGTACAATTCCATGGCACTTGAAATAGCATTACAAACGTGGATATGTAATATGGAAAATACCTAGAAATAAAAATATCTTGTTTACATTCAAATCTAAATATAAGAACTACATAACTGAAATGATACTTAAGATTTTGTAGAGGGTATAGATGGTTTAGTGCCATGACTTCTCACTGTTAGGCTCCATATTAAAAAGATAGTACAAAGTTTCTCATCAGTCTTGCTAGCATTAAAAGTGGAGGTAATCTGCCAGGCTTCCTGGAGACTTATTAAAATTTATAATGTAGATTTAAAAGGATATTTTCTCAGTCACAGTAGGTGTCCTGCTTCTGTAGTGATGCATAACTGGTTTCTTATTACTTTCTTTAAATGTTCCAACACAACTGAAACTGCTCAGAGGTTGACAACATCAACAAAGCGTTAAAGCAAAATGAGAAAACACTTTAAATTCTCATCAGGGCAGACCACGTCTGTGGGAAGTGAAACATATTTAACTTATAGGTTCAGAGATCTTTTGAAATATTAACTTAAATGAAAAGCTAATTTGATTCCTCTTTTCACAGATGCAACCTGGCCTGCTGAGTATTTCTAGTATTTTTTTCATTTTGTTTTAGATTCCCAGCACTTACAATTGATTAGATTTCTAACAAATAGCTCCATTTGTGCAGAAGTATAAAATGGACAGGCAAAGATACTGCAGCATCAGTTCACAGTCTTATATGGTGCAGCCGAGACAAGCTCAGTCAGGCAACATCATTAGTTGTTCCATGTTGCATAATTCTATGCCTCTATGGCTCGAGCTAAAATGATCACCAGCTACTTAACAGATTGCTTTCCTTTAAATTTTACTTGTCAACAATCCAGCAAGTGAAAAATCTGCTAAACTGTTAAAATGTCAATGGAATACTGAATGTTGTGAAATTTGCTGTTTTACCGCAGCAGTACAATGCAATACATAATAATAAAACAAAGCTATAATTACAATAAGAACTATTTTTAAATTAAATATGTAGTGCAAAATTAGAGTTAAAAATGATAAAAACATATTGTGTTGGTGATCATGAGTGGGTTCATTGTCCATTCAGAAATCTGATGGCGGAAAAGAAGAAGCTGTTCCTGAAACATTGAATGAGTGTCTTCACTCTCCTGTACCTTCTCCTTGATGGTAGCAATGAGAAGAGGATATGCCCTGAGTGATGACGGTCTTCAATGCAATTCTGCCTTTTTGAGGTGTCCTTTAGAGGTGTCCTTGATGCCGAGGAGGCTTGTGCCCATGAAGGACTTGGCTGAGTTTGAAACTTCTTGCAGCTTTTTCAATTCCTGTGCAGTGACTCCTCCATACCAGATGGTACTGCAACCAGGTAGAATGCTCTCCACAGTACATTTGTAGAAATTTGCAGGCGTCTTTAGTGCCATACCAAATCTTATCAAAACTCCAAATGAAATATAACCACTGTCATGCCTTCTGGTAATTGTATCAATATGTTGGACCCAGGATAGATCTTCAGAGATTTTGACACCCAGGACCTTGAGCCTGTTCAGCCTTTCCACTGCTGATTCCCCTGATGAGGACTGGTGTGCATTCCCTTGATTTCCCCTTCCTGAAGACCACAATCAATCCTTTGGTCTTAGAACAAGATTGTTGCTGTGGTGTCACTCAGCCGGCTGACCTTTCACACTTTTGTACACCTCCTCTTCACCATCTGAAATTCTTCCAACAACAGTTGCTTCATCAGCAAATTTATGGATGGTGATTGAGCTGTGCATAGTCATACAGTCATAGGTGTAGAGAGAGGAGCCAGTAGGCAAGGCATGCATCCTTGAGCAGCACTAGTGTTGATTATCAGATTTCCGCTCTCCCAACTTGTTTACAATCGAAGTAAGAATTGTAATTTGATTGTAAACAAGGAGGAAGAGTGGAAACCTGATTGGATGAGGACTAGCAAATCAGGAGGGATGGACTACGGGGGTATAAATACCACCGGACTAGACATACCTGGGCATCATCCCTGAAAAAGATGGCATTGTTTGTCATCAAAACATTAGTTATAATCGATACCTGCATACAGCTGGAAGACTGATTTGTCATTTACAAAGAACTTATTTGTCATTTATGCCAGGAAAGCACTCGATCCTTTGTCCAAGAATACCTCTGCCAATTTGTTGGCACAGGTTTTTCAGAGTCCCACCAGGTAAACAATCAGGGCTTGATGCCTTGTGAGGGTTTACCTTGTTAAAAGATATTTTGATGTTGGCCTCCGAAACAGAGAACACAGGGTCATGAGATGCTGCAGGGATTTGCAAAGTTGTAGTTTTATTCTCCCTTTCAAAGCATGCATAAAAGATGTGAACTCATCTGAGAGTGAAGCACCACAGTCAGTCAAGATTTTAGGTTTTCCCTTTAGGAAGTAATGAGTTGTAAACCCTGCCAAAGCTGATTTGATCCCATTCTATTTCTAACTTCAATCAAAATTGTTTTTCACTCTTAAAATAGCCTTTCCTGGGTCACTCCTGGAATGCTTGTATAGTTCTGGATGTTTGGTCTTGAGTACCACAGACTACAAAATGCCTGGTTCATCCATGGCTTTTGGTTTGGGTATGTCCAGTATATCCTCGATGGCACATTCTCATCCTCACAGGTCTTTATGAAGTCAGTGAGCACTGTGGCATATTCATTCAGATTCAAAGATGAATCACTGAATGTTGTCCAGTCACTGACCTCCACTTCCCCTCACCATACCTTCTTCATTCTCACCACTGCTGCTGTTGCCGTTTGTCTCTGCCTCTATGCGGGGCGGAAATGCAGCCAATTGATCAGACTTTCCACAGTGCAGGTGTGGGATGGCATGGTAAGTGTTCTTGATGGAGGTACAACAGCAGTCAATTTTTTTTTTGCCTCCTCTGGTTCCACAGGTGTTACATTGGTGGCACTTGTAGTAACTTCTACTTTGAAAAAGGCATACTTGACAACTTCATGCCAAAGAAACAACTTTATCTCAAACTTCAAAACTGTTATGTATATACAGAGGCTTTTCACAACCCATACAGCATGGCAGGGACACTATATACAAAACCCACCGGAACTAAAAAGAACAAAAGTAAAAACCCCCATTATCCTAATTAGTATTAACTTACTTTTAATAATGCTCACATTACAACAGTGATGTTTGTTGTAATGTCCCTAAAACTCAGTTTAAATACTAGAGAATGTAAATTCAAAACATCAAATCAATGAAAACAATTAGCAACAATTTCCACAACCTTTTTCACCACAAAATGGAGACATGCAGAGGTGGGTGGGTGATTGGATTTGCCTCATAATTCAATCTGCTATGTATGGTTTTGATGGAAGGGAAGTCATTAAGTAGCTATCCTCAGAATGAAATGGAGATACAGCAGGAATGATAAGACATCAGATCCTATAGGAATTCCCTCCGATGTAATTAAATTTATGCTTAAACTGAAAGAGCTGCATACCTAAACAGAAGAAAATCATTCAATGCAGAGAACCTAAGACTCCTGGGGTGCTGATTACCTAATACAAAGGGAAGCTTATCTTCTTCTTATATCATCATGGTGTCAGCTATGAACTCTAACATCACCTCTGTGGTCCAGCAGGGTGACTGTAGACTTACAGTTGAAGTCAGAAGTTTACATACACCTTAGCCAAATACATTTAAATGTCAGTTTTTCCACATTCCTGACATTTAATCCTAGAAAACATTCCCTGTCTTAGGTCAGTTAAGATCACTATTTCATTTTAAGAATGTGAAAATTCAGAATAATAGTAGAGAGTATGATTTATTTCAGCTTTTATTTCTTTCATCACTTTCCCAGTGGGCCAGAAGTTTACATACACTTTGTTAATATTTGGTAGCATTGCCTTTAAATTGTTTAACTTGTTGTCAAATGTTTTGGGTAGCCTTCCACAAGCCTCTCGCAGTAAGCTGCTGGAATTTTGTTCCATTCCTCCAGACAGAACTGGTGTAAGTGAGTCAGGTTTGTAGGCCTCCTTTCTCATACACGCTTTTTCAGTTCTGCCCACAAATTTTCTATTGGACTGAGGTCAGGGCTTTGTGATGGCCACTCTAATACCTTGACTTTGTTGTCCTTAAGCAATTTTGCCACAACTGTGGAGGTATGCTTGGGGTCATTGTCCATTTGGAAGACCCATTTGTGACTGAGCTTTAACTTCCTGGCTGATGTCTTGAGATGTTGCTTCAGTATAGCCATATAATTTTCCTTCGTCATAATGCCATCTATTTTGTGAAGTACACCAGTCCTTCCTGCAGCAAAGCACCCCCACAACATGATGCTGCTACTCCCATGCTTCGTGGTTGGGATGGTGTTCTTTGGCTTGCAATCTTCACCCTTTTTCCTCCAAACATAACGATGGTCATTATGGCCAGACAGTTCAATTTTTGTTTCCCCAGACCAGAGGACATTTCTCCAAAAAGTAAGATCTTTATCCCCACATGCACTTGCAAACTGTAGTCTGGCTTTTTTTATGGCTGTTTTGGAGCAGTGGCTTCTTCCTTGCTGAGCAACCTTTCAGGTTATGTCGATATAGGACTCGTTTTACTGTGGATGTAGATACTTGTCTACCTGTTTCCTCCAGCATCTTCACAAGGTCCTTTGCTATTGTTCTGGGATTGATTTGCACTTTTCACGCCAAAGTACGTTCATCTCTAGGAGACAGAATGTGTCTTCTTCTTGAGTGGTATGACGGCTGCGTGGTCCCATGGTGTTTATACTAGCATACTAATATTTGTACAGATGAACGTGTTACCTTCAGGCGTTTGGAAATTGCTCCCAAGGATGAACCAGACTTGACATCATTTTCTGACCTCAATCCGATGGAAAATTTGTGGGCAGAACTGAAAAAGCGTGTGTGAGCAAGGAGGCCTACAAACCTGACTCAGTTACACCAGTTCTGTCTGGAGGAATGGAACAAAATTCCAGCACATTACTGTGAAAAGCCTGAAGAAGGCTACCCAAAACGTTTGACCCAAGTTAAACAATTTAAAGTCAATGCTACCAAATACTAACAAAGTCTATGTAAACGTCTGACCCACTGGGAAAGTGATGAAAGAAATAAAAGCTGAAATAAATCATTCTCTCTACTATGATTCTGACATTTCACATTCTTAAAATAAAGTAGTGATCCTAACTGACCTAAGACAGGGAATGTTTTCTAGGATTAAATGTCAGGAATTGTGAAAAACTGAGTTTAAATGTATTTGGCTAAGGTGTATGTAAACTTTTGACTTCAACTGTAAGTGCTGATCCATTCTTTCCTGTGGAGTGGCATGTTGAACAAGCTACCTTTAGGGTGGCTGCTGCTGTTTGAGCTTCTCCAGCTGTGGCTTCACCTCAGTCCTCTCTGAAGCTTAATCATAATGGCAGCATTCAGTCCATGAAAGCAAAATGTGTAAATAGCACCAGCAGTTTAATAGTTCTAAATATGTGCCTCTCTATCTTTGATGACAATAAAGGGTGGTCTTGCCATATATGTGTAGTGCCTGAACTACAGTATTTATTAAAATAAAACATTTTATTTTGTCATCATTTGAACATCAGAGGGAATTGATAACAATTGTACCACATTCTTGTTAAGGGTCTTTCAACAAGGATTACTTTTTTTTAGTATGGATGAAAGCATAAACACACAATATAGTCAAAATTGTACCATGCCAAAACAAGACTGTATAACATATATTTCTATATTTGCAATTTCAAGCATTCTAATGTTTTCTTTTCTCTATGGGAACAATGCAGCTGTTTTCCTTGTAAAATCAATAGTACACAGTATTGTTTCCGTTTGAAGTATGTCCCCCACTTACTGCATCAATTTCAATGGTAGGTGAAGAACCATCTCAGCTCAAGAGATTTCTCATCTGTTTCCTGCTGATGACAACACAGAGTGCTTTATGGATGCTTTATGCACGGTGGTCTTGGTTACTGTTCATTATGGGACCATGGTCCAGACAAACTACAAATGAAACCATTCCATTTCAATAAATTATGTATTTTGATGATGGACTTGGTTGTCAGACTTTTGTACACTTCTAGGATTAACTGCCTCAATGTAGTGATCATAAGGTCCAATGCCAGGAAGCTCATTCAGCTTTACTTATTTTGAAAAATACAGGTGCTATACTCTGGCTCACTAAAATGCACTCTGATACATTGGAGTAACTCAGCAGATATCTATTATGTCATACAGTATGTAGGAGCCATGTATCTATTTTCTGTCTGTCTATATTGTATTTTGTGTTGTATGTTTATTATGGGTTAAGGTAATGTGTCACGTGGGTTGGGCCATGGTAGAAGCAAATGAGTACGGTCATGTATTTACCATTTGTACCGTTAGTGTTTAGTTAGAGAGAGAGACTTAGTACGGGACCTAGATGTTTTTTTTGTTGACTGCTATGTCCTTAATTTGGTCACATTAACTTTGCTTATGCAACGCCTTAGTTCAAATTTTTATTGCTATGCTGTAGGTGTTTCATTCAGTGGGTCTACAAGAACAGTCTGTTCTACCTTCAGCTGTTTGGGTTATTGTTGAAGATAAGGAATGATGAGGAATGTGTGTCATCCAATTAGGATGGTGCAACCGGGGGAAGGTTTTTGAAAGGGACACTAAGGTTGGTCTTGGGCTGGTCTTTGTTTGGCGGAAAATGAAGAGAGAAGATGTTGGAGAGAACCAGTTGCAGGATTTGCCGTGATTCGATGGAGCCAGACTCTGAGATCGACAGAGGATCGATGAATATCTGTGAAGCATTGCGCTCCAACTTGTGCACATTTGACTCTTTAACTATAATGGGCCCTTTTGTTTGTTCGCTTTACTATCTTTAGTTAAGTTAAGATTCATAAATGTAATTCCTTTAATCGTATGTAGCCTGCTGTTTGTTACTTCATGGCACTAATTTGTAACAGGGTAGCAAATTACACAGCTTCCACACAAACCAGAGTTTGGGGTAGGAGAACTGCCTCGATTTCACAGGTTTGGCAAGACCAGAGACTGTCTCCCCTAGACTCACGCAGCCAAAGAAACTATGGGTTATCATTGTGGAGGTATCGTCCGGGATCGATTTTGCCGGATGCTGTGCGATTGCCCTGAGCATTGATCCAGTGGGTTGTGGGTTTAAGCCTGTGTTAAATATTGTCCAGTAAAATGATTAAAATATGTGGTTATGGATGCTGCAGGGTTTGAGTGATGGTGTAAATCCATGGGGTTAGTGTTAACGAATGCACGTGTATTGAGTGGGGTAGACTTTCATATCCCCAACAAATTGTTAATTTGGACTTTAAGTACTGTTAAAGCATTAGGAACAGTTACAGTCATGGAGCGGATGTTTGACAAAATAGTGGGTAAAGACTGTTTTAATTCAGACTAGCAGTGGACTGGCAGGCTTGCAGCTGGGCAATGAAGGGAGACTGGGCTCTAAAGTAACTGGGAATGAAGCTGAACTCAGCCAAGTGAGAGAGGGATTTGGGTTGTCAGAAGACACAAGTCTTCTCTAGACTTATGCAGCAGAGGAAACCAGCAGAACTTCACTTACTTTCCCTGTTTCACTTACTTTACTGTCACTACACTAGTTACATTAGTTTTTTTTAAGATTGTTCATTTTTACTGGTTTCATGATAAAGGATCGAATGTACCTCTTTGTGACTTGGAACTCAGTTATTTAGAAGCACATCATACAGTGCCGCATCCCTTGCTCAGTTCCTCAGCAGTTTTGGGTTGTTTTCAAGTAACTTAGGAGGAGACAGTGGCGCCTAACAGCAACTCCTTTGCTTGCATCTTTGGAAGTAGCTCCATTTTCCCCTTTCAGGGTTTTTTTGAAGACCCTGACATGGAGTTACACACTGACTTCGATACTTTGTGAGAATGGGAGCAGCTGTCAGGGTTTCATGACTGTCCGTTATTCGATATGCCAAGGATGCAGTTTAAGAGATTAGCTTGCCTTCAGATTTCCAGGATCTCATGGGTCTGGAGATGGGCAGATTGGAGGTCGGTGTCCCGGCAGAAAATCGGTGTGTCGTGGGAGATGGATGATCTCTGGCCGTGTGCCAAGAGACCCGAGACCTTTGGGCACAGAGCTCAGAAAAAGCAACGCAATGGACTTTTAACATCGTAAATCAGTGAGTTGTTTGTTATGTCTCCTCTCCCACTGTGAAACGGAGATACCTCTTTCTCCCTTATTAGGAGAGAGAGAGAGAGAGCCTGTGATATGTCGAATAGCGGGTGAACAAGTAGTCTTTGGGGTACTGCAAGTCTGTGTCTTTGCTGTTGCTTTGCTGCATGCTTGAGTGCTCAGTGGTGAGTGCTAATGCTTTTTTTTGCTGGTGGGGGAGGTGAGGGTTGTTGCTTTGCTGCTGCTTATGCGTGGGAGGTGGAGCTGGGGGGGCTTTGGGGTTCTAACATTTAACGGTCATTCATTCTTTGGGGGCAATCCTGTTTTCGTGGATGGTTGCGAAGAAAAAACATTTCAGGATGTAGATTGTATACATTTCTCTAACATTAAATGTACCTTTGAAACCTTTGAACTGAAGTATATTCTTGCAATGAAATATATGTCTCCCCCTTTCATTCATCGTTTCCAATCTGAATCCTTCATTCTGTCAGCTGTTTGACCTGGAGCTATGTGCACATACTTTATTAAAAAGTAACTGAACATTTTGTCAAACTTGGTGCCAATGAGTATGCAGAAACTTTTACTGCTGGCAACTGTGGAAAGACCATATGTGACAAAGATCAAGTTTAAAGTTACCATTTGAGATGCAAAACTATCCATTAGAAACACTTATATCCATTTCAAGAGTGCATCTACTTATTGTTCCAATTGAAGATTCCACAAAGTTCACACATATCCATTTGGATATCTTGGAGGAAATTTCATGATCACCTACAGTCCCTGATGACCCTGTGATTTCAAATTCTGAGGCTGATATGAGGGCATCCTTCAGGAGGGTGAGCGCACAGAAAGCATATGGCCTGGATGGGGTACCTGGCAAAGTACTAAAGACCTGTGCTGATTAACTGGACGAAGTGTTCACCAATATCTTTAACCTCTTGCTTCAGTAGTCTGATGTACCCAACTGCTTCATGCGGTCTTTAATTACACCAGTGTTTAAGAAGAACATGGTAACCTGCCTGAATGACTATCGTCCAGTGGTACTTACATCTACTATGATGATGTGCTTTGACAGGTTGGGGATGAAGCATATCAGCTCCTTTCTGAGAGGCAACTTGGATCCATTCCAATTTGCTTACTGTCACAAAAAGTCCACAGCCATTTCATTTGCTCTTCAATCAGCCCTGAAACATCTGGACAGCAAAGATGCATACATCCCAGATTATAGCTTAGTATTCAATAGTAACATCCCCTCAAAACTAATCAATAAGCTTCATGGCCTTGGCCTCAATACATTCTTGTGCAATTGGATCCTCGAATTCCTCACTTACATACCAGTCAGTTCAGATTGATAAGAACACCTCCTTCACAATCTCCATCAACACAGGTGCACCAATGCCATATTTAAGTTTGTTGTTGACACTACTTATGTTGGCTGAATCAAAGGTGGTGATAAATCAGCATACAGAAGTGAGATTGAAAATCTGGCTGAGTGGTGCCACAACAAAACCTCTCACTCTGTGTCAGCAGGACCAAGGAGCTGATTAGTGATTTCAGGAAGAGGAAACCAGACATCCATGTGCCAGTCCTCATTGAGGGATTGGAGTTGGCGAGAGTTAGCAACTTTAGGATCTGTCCTGGGCCCAGCACATAAGTCCCATTACAATGGAAGTACAGCACCACCTTTACTTACTTAGAATTTCTGCAAAGATTTGGTATGTTTTCAAAAACTTTGACAAACTTCTACAGATATGTGGTGGAGGTATATAGATATCGATTGGTGCATCACTGACTGGTATGGAGACACCAACACCCTCGAATGGAAAATTGTACCAAAAGTCACGGATAAGGCCCTGTCTTTCATGGATAAAGCCCACCCCACCACTGAGCACATCTATAGGAAGTGTTGTCACAGGAAAGCAGCATCTATCATCAAGGATCCGCACCACCCAGGCCATGCTCTCTGCTCACTGCAGCCATCAGGAAGGAAGTATAGGAGCCTCAGAACCCACATCACTGGGTTCAGGAACAGTTATTACCCCTCAACCATCAAGCTCTTAAGCTAAAGGGGATAAATCAAATAAACTTCACTCACCCATTACAGAACTGTTCCTCCAAAGACGGACTCATTGTCAAGGACTCTGCATCTCATGTTGTCAATACTTATTGCTTATTTATTTATTTTATTTTGTATTTGCAAAGCTTGTTGTCTTTTGTGCATTGGTTGTTTTTCATCCTGTTGGGTGCGGTTTTCAATGATTCTATTGTGTTTCTTGGATTTACCGTGTATGCTCGCAAGAAACAAATCCCTGTGTTGTATATGGCAACATATATGTACTTTGAACTTTGACTTTTTTTGGTATATTTTCATTTAGGTGAGTGAATTATTGCAATACTCTTAATGTCATATTCCAACGGCTTATCCGTACTCAGCCATCGTTTATTGAGAAATCCACTTAAAATGAAAATAACCTGGGTATTCTTCTTGCCAGTGCTTTGGAATAATTGTTCTTCTTTATGACGGAAGAACATGCCTGAATCTATAAAGAACAACAGATTTTTTAGCAATACACTAATGTCTTTATATTTGCCTTCTCATCCATGATTTTTTTGTAACCCTGTGAACTGCTGGGTTCAGGTTTCATGGTAACAAGCTGATGGATTGAACTGGAATATTTCAACAATAGCACAATCTTTCATGGTACTGATGTCTTCCATAGACGTATAGCAAATGTTCATTTGGGTAGTACAGTTAATCTTATATTCCACTGAGTTCCTCCAGCTGTTTACTTTTCATGGAACCTCTTAACTTTGTAGATAACAGCTAAAGCTATTTGTAGTGAGTACTGATTGGAAAGGTTTGTTGATGCAAAGCCTCATCTCAATTTTTCAAAGGTTCTAACAAATCTACATCAGACTGAAACACCAAGCAGGCCATGTCAGGATGAAACTAATTACTGAATTATAGCCAACAGATGCATGTAAATTCAGGATCATCTGTCTGGAATCTCAGAACTATACTTCTTTTGTCTTCAGACTCATGAACTCCTTGAAGATGTTGTATTTATGTACTAATGCTCTGCAGAAGATCATGCAGGGAAGCCCCATGCTACTTGGTGGGGTGCAGAGAGTGTTGCATTCCAGAAAATAGCCTCTATCGCAACTTTCCAAAATGTGAAGCTGCATCATCTGCACATGAATCAAGAAATGCGAGTTGAAAATAGGGAATTTTTGTATTTATTTATTTACTTTTTTCACATAACTTCTGTAAGAGTGAGCTTTGTTTCATCTCTTTAATTTTGGGTAGCATTTGTTCCTTAAGGTTGTTATAGCCAGAAGCTCCCGATAGTGTGGATCTCAATAGCCTCTAGCAAACAAATCCAGCTCCTGGCTTTCATTTGTGACTCAGCGACAAAGCCCGTTGGAACAGTTTTCTACTGACAGGAGAAGGGGCAAATGCAGGTTACTGGCACCTTAAAACCAGTCACTTGGGGCAGACAGGGCTTGTCAGTCATGGCTGGCAGTTTATCTCGGAGGAGGAAATCTCAGATCTCAAATCTCTGATGCCTAGCGGCTATACCCATCCCTAGGGGAGGCTTCAGGAGTAAACACCAAGAAAATTTACGGAGATGGATTTTTTAAGGCAGTCCTACATTGAGTTCAAAACTGACTTGCAACTCCTGTAACACTGCTGGTGCCAAACTGTACTAGCGTATGCTGTTCCTTTGGGTTCATCAGTTGTGTAGAAAGGGAGGAGCCTGCTGCATGGGAAACAGCTTGATCTCCATATTATACTGCCCTGGCTTGCATACCAGCTTGCATATCGACTTCAACAACTAGATCACAACATCCATGGTCGATCCTAACCAACAGAGGCCATCTGGCATCAGAATAGCAAATAATGACTTCTGTAAGGTCGAATTACCATTACAAGAATGGCTGTAACATGGGAACCAACTGTACTTATAATTAAATGTACTCTACATAGTTGAGTGTTATTTTCCTTCAAGTCTGCTCAGATCATGCTGCAATTCATGGTTTATCTTATGTCACTGTTTTGTTCATTGGCTTGGTTGGTCTCTATAAGAGCTACATTTTTGGATGTTGAATGAGGGAACTGAAGTAAACAGAAGAACTTCTGAAAGGATGAGAATTATCCTCTGCATTTAAGATACGCTAAGAGATAATAATAAGTTGTTGAAGACATATTTAGTCCAAAGTATGTCTTTAGATTTATCAAGTTCGTCAACCAGAAGCACTCAACTCTGATTTCATGACTTTGATTTGGTTGAGTCCTTCAAAATACAACTTATAGCTAACATGGACAAGGTTTTACAATTCATGAGTCTATCCTCAACTGTCTTCTTACTTCTTGAAGTCATCAAGATTTCTTCTCTGCCCATTCAAACACCAAGGCTACATCAGGGGAGCTAATGACATCAGAATGATCTTTGAGCAACTTGTCCCTTGTTTTCCGGGAAATACACATAAATAGCACTTTCCCAAATGGAGGCTTTTTGGATTGGAACCTGAAAATTTATCATTGAGGCATATGTATTTGAATCAACCGTGTAATATGTCGTCATGTGAAGAACCGTCCTCTCACAAGAGCAAACAAATCATCAACCACACAGAACTTGGAATGTAGAACAGTACAGCACAGTACAGAGCCTTTGGCCTAAGATGTTGTGCAAATATTTTAACCTCTTCCAAGGTTAATCTGACCCTTTTCTCTCAAGTAGTCTTTCATTTACCTTTCTTCCATGTCACTGCCTAAGTGATTTTTAAATGCTTCTAATGTATCTGCCTCCATCTCCACCCCTAGCAGTGTGTTCCATGCACCCATCACTCTGTGTAAACAACCTGCCTCTGATATCCCTCCTACACTTTCCTCCAACCACCTTAAATTATGTCCTGTTTTATTAGCCACTTCCACCTTGGGGAAAAAGTAATTGGCTGTCCACTCTATCTACGCCTCTTATAATCTTGCACAACACTATCAAGTCACCTCACATCCTTCTTCACTCCAAAGAGAAAAACCAAACATTGCTCAACCAGTCCTTTCAAGATACTCTCTCTTATTCAGACAGTATCCTGGTAGATATCTTTAGCACCCTCTCTAAAGCTTTCATATCCCTCCTATAATGAAGCTACCAGAACTAAACACAATATTCCAAATGTGGTCTAACCAGGGTTTTATAGAGTTGCACTATTACCTCATGCTCTTAACCTCAATCGCCCGACTGATGAAGGCCAGCACACCGTAGACCTTCTTAACCATCCTACCAATTTGCATTACAGCTCTGAGACTCCATCGTGGCACAAGAAGAGGCCGTGGACCGACATGTCGGAACGGGAATGGGAATCAGAATTAAAATATTTAGCCACAGGGAAGTTCTGATTTTGGCAAATGGAGTGGAGGTGCTCGATGAAATGGTCCCCTAATTTATGAGGGGTCTCACTAATGTAGAAGAAGCCACATCAGGAGCATCGGATACAATAGATGACCCCAGCAGATTTGCATGTGAAGTGTTGCCTCACTTGTAAAGATGTGAATGGGAAGATGTAGCACTTTGGCCGCTTACAGGGATAAATGCTGGAAGGGAGATTAATGGGGAGAGAGGAATGAACAAGGCAATCACGGAGAGATCAATCCTAGCTGAAAGTAAAGAATGGGAGGGGGAAGCGGCAAAGATGTGTCTGACGGTAGAATCCCTTTGGAGATGGTGAAAGTTGCTCAGAATGACGTGTTGGATTCAAAGGCTCATGGATGGTAGGTGAGGACATACGGAATTCTATCACTGTTAAGGTGGTGGGAAGATGGTGTGAGCGTGATGTCTAGTAAAGGGAGGGGATGCAGGTGAGGGCAGCATTGGTGGTGAACATATTTCGTCATCCATGGTTCCTTCACCTTATTATACTTTCCCTGTCTTAGTGCAGCAAACCTGTCCAGGATCCTACTCAAGTGCTCCTTAAGCAACCTTCACTTTTCTATTTCAGTTCTACTCTACCCATTCCAATTCTACTTCCCATTTCAATTCTGACATGTCAGTCCACAGCCTCCTCTACTGCCATGAGGAAGCCGCACTCAGGTTGGAAGAGAAACACCTTAGATTCCGTCTGGGTAGATTCCAACCTGATAGCGTGAACATCGATTTCTCGAATTGCTCCCTCCCTTCACCATTCCCCATTCCTATTTCCCACTCTCACCTTATCTCCTTACCTGCCCAGCTCCTCCTCCCCCTTTCCTTTCTTCCATGGCCTTCTGTCCTCTCCTATCAGATTTCTCCTTCTCCACCCCTTTAGCTCTTTCACCAATCAACTGTCCTGCTCTTTAAGATTCAAGATTCATTTACTATCAAAGAATGTATAAATTATACAACCTTGAGATTTGCTTGCTCAAAGATAGCCACAAAGCAAAAAGAAAAGAAAAAAAAATCAGGCAAACAATTGAAGTGAACGATAGCTGCATTCTAAACCAAAACTGAGTCCTGAGATCTGAATCCTGGAGTAGCCCAGAATATGCCCAAAGTATCATTTATCTGTTCACCATATTAATGGGCATGGAGTACAGCGGCCGGACAGTCTTAGAAACATAGAAACGTAGAAAATAGGTGCAGAAGTAGGCCATTCGGCCCTTCGAGCCTGCACCGCCATTCAGTATGATCATGGCTGATCATCCAACTCAGAACTCTGTACCTGCCTTCTCTCCATACCCCCTGATCCCTTTAGCCACAAGGGCCATATCTAACTCCCTCTTAAATATAGCCAATGAACTGGCCTCAACTGTTTGTTGTGGCAGAGAATTCCACAGATTCACCACTCTCAGTATGAAGAAGTTTTAACTCATCTCGGTCCTAAAAGGCTTCCCCTTTATCCTCAAACTGTGACCCCTCGTTCTGGACTTACCCAACATCGGGAACCATCTTCCTACATCTAGCCTGTCCATTCCCTTTGGAATTTTATAGGTTTCAATAAGATCCTCCCTCAATCTTCTAAATTCCAGAGAGTAGAAGCCTAGTCGATCCAGTCTTTCATCATATGAAATTCCTGCCATCTCAGAAATCAATCTGGTGAACCTTCTTTGTACTCCCTCTATGGCAAGAATGTCTTTCCTCAGATTAGGGGAATAAAACTGCACACAATACTCCAGGTGTGGTCTTACCAATTCCTTGTACAACTGCAGTAGTGCCTCCCTGCTCCAGTACTCAAATCCTCTTGCTATGAATGCCAGCATACCATTCGCGTTCTTCACCGCCTGCTGTACCTGCATACCCACTTTCAATGACGGGGTGTACAGTGACACCCAGGTCTCGTTGCACCTCCCCTTTTCCTAATCGGCCACCATTCAGATAATAATCTGTTTTCTTGTTCTTGCCACCAAAGCGGATAACCTCACATTTATCAACATTAAATTGACTCTGCCATGAATTTACCCACTCACCTAACCTATCCAAGTCACCCTGCATCCTCTTAGCATCCTCCTCACAGCTAACACTGCCACCCAGCTTCGTGTCATTCGCAAACTTGGAGATGCTGCATTTAATTCCCTCGTCTAAGTCATTAATATATACAGCAAACAACTGGGGTCCCAGCACTGAACCTTGCGGTACCCCACTGATCACTGCCTGCCATTCTGAAAAGGTCCCGTTTATTCCCACTCTTTGCTTCCTATCTGCCAACCAATTCTCTATCCACATCAATACCATACCCTCAATACCCTGTGCTTTAAGTTTGCACACTAATCTTCTGTGTGGGACCTTGTCAAAAGCCTTTTGAAAATCCAAATATACGACATTCACTGGTTCTCCCCTATCCACTCTACTAGTTACATCCTCAAAAAATTCTTTGAGTTTCATCAGACATGATTTTCTTTTCACAAATCCATGCTGACTTTGTCCGATGGTTTCACCGCTTTCCAAATGTGCTGTTATCACATCTTTGATAACTGACTCTAGCTTTTTCCCCACCACCAATGTCAGGCTTACCGTCCAATCCTCAGTAATTAATCTAGAATCTAAAGAGTTTTGAAAAATTATCACTAATGCATCCACTATTTCTTGGGCTACTTCCTTAAGCACTCTGGGATGCAGACCATCTGGCCCTGGGGATTTATCTGCCTTTAATCCATTCAATTTACTTAACACCACTTCCCTACTAACATGTATTTCCCTCAGTTCCTCTATCTCACTAGACCCTTGGTTCCCTACTATTTCCAGAAGATTATTTATGTCCTCCTTAGTGAAGACAAAACCAAAGTAGTTATTCAATTGGTCTGCCATGTCCTTGTTCCCCATGATCAATTCACCTGTTTCGGACTGTAAGGGACCTACATTTGTCTTATTCAATCCTTTCTTTTCACATATCTATAAAAGCTTTTACAGTCAGTTTTTATGTTCCCTGCCAGCTTTCTCTCATAATCTCTTTTTCCCTTTCCTAATTAAGCCCTTTGTCCTCCTCTGCTGGACTCTGAATTTCTCCCAGTCCTCAGGTGTGCTACGTTTTCTGGCTAATTTGTGTGTTTCTTCTTTGGAATTGATACTATCTTTAATGTCCCTTGTCAGCCATGGGTGCACTACCTTCCCTGGTTTATTCTTTTGCCAAACTGGGTTGAACAATTGTTGTAGTTCATCCATGCGATCTTTAAATGCTTGCCATTGCATATCCACCGTCAACCCTTTAAGTATCATTTGCCAGTCTATCTTAGCTAATTCACGTCTCATACCCTCAAAGTTACCCTTCTTTAAGTTCAGAACCTTTTTTTCTGAATTAACTATGTCACTCTCCATCTTAATGAAGAATTCCACCATATTATGGTCACTTTTACCCAAGGGGCCTCGCACGACAAGATTGCTAACTAATCCTTCCTCATTGTTCAATACCCAGTCTAGAATAGCCTGCTCTCTAGTTGGTTCCTCGACATGTTGGTTCAAAAAACCATCCCGCATACATTCCAAGAAATCCTCATCCTCAGCACCTTTACCAATTTGGTTCACTCAATCTATATGTAGATTGAAGTCACCCATTATAACTGCTGTTCCTTTATTGCATGCATTTCTAATTTCCTGTTTAATGCCATCCCCAACCTCACTACTACTTTTAGGTGGCCTGTACACAACTCCCACCAGCGTTTTCTGCCCCTTAGTGTTATGCAGCTCTACCCATATCGATTCCACATCCTCCCGACTAATGTCTTTCCTTTCTATTGCGTTAATCTCCTCACTAACCAGCAATGCTACCCCACCTCCTTTTCTTTCATGTCTATCCCTCCTGAATATTGAATAACCCTGAATGTCGAGCTCCCATCCTTGGTCACCCTGGAGCCATGTCTCTGTGATCCCAGCTATATCGTATTCATTAATAACTATCTGCACATTCAATTCATCCACCTTGTTACGAATGCTCCTTGCATTGACACACAAAGCCTTCAAGCTTGCTTTTACAACACTCTTAGCCCTTATACAATTATGTTGAAAAGTGTCCCTTTTTGATTTTTGCCTGCCTGCCACTTTTACTTTTCACCTTACTACTTTTTGCATCTACCCTCATTTTACACCCCTCTGTCTCTCTGCATTTGTTCCCATCCCCCTGCCACATTAGTTTAAATCCTCCTGAACAACAGTAGCAAACGCTCCCCCTAGGATATTGGTTCTAGTCCAGCCCAGGTGCAGACCGTCCTGTTTGTACCAGTCCCACCTCCTCCAGAACTGGTTCCAATGCCCCAGAAATTTGAATCCCTCAACACCATGGAGAGTGGAGTGACCATCGCAGAGAGTGAGTAAAAGCAGCTCTTGTCCCGGCTGAAAGCCTGTCTTTTCAGTCTATCTGGGCCGGCATTTGAATTGACCCAATGATGGAACAGTGGGAGGCTCCACACCCTGGAGAGAGCAGTGAACATTGTGGAGAGCGAGAAAAATCGGCTCTCACCTCTGACCTCCCCCTCTGCCAGTTTCATCTATCACTTACTACTTTGTACTTCCTCCTCCCCACCCCCCAACCTTCTTACTCTGACTTTTCATCTTCTTTTTCAGTACTGATGAAGGGCCTTGGACTGAAACATCAACAGTTTACTCTTTTCAATAGATGCTGCCTGGCCTGCTGAGTTCCTCCAGCATTTTGTGTGTGCTGGTCCACATTTCCATTGTGTATTTCCCTGATATGTTTGTTCCCAATTTACACTCCCAAGCCCCTGCCTAATAGCATCACAACTTGCTCTCCCCAGTAAATACTTTTCCATACTGACAGCCCCTATCCCTGTCTAAGGCTACGCTAAAGGTCAGGGAACTGTGGTCATTATCTTGAAGATCTTTCCCACTGAGAGAGCTGCCTTTTGCCCATGTTTTTTGCCTACTATCAAATTCAACATGGTCTTTCCTCTAGTTGGCCTGGCTAAATATTGTGACAGGAATCCTTCCAGGACACACTTAATAAATTCCACCCCATCTAAACCATTTTGTGCCAAGATGGAGCCAATCAATATTAGGAAAGTTGAAGTCACCCATTACAACAACCCTGTTATATTGCATTTTCCAAAATCTGCTTTCCAACTTGCTTCCCTCTGTTGCTATTGGGAGAATCTACAGAATACTCCCAAAAGAATGATTATTCCATTCCAGTTTCTGACTTCCACTCACACTGCAGCCAATTCCTCTGTGCTTCCTTCCTGAGTCATATTCCTAATGAGGAATATGCTTCAGTTGTCTCAGTTTAATATGGTCTTGCTTTGCTTTCAAACAGATTCCTATTAATGTCACATTTATGACAAACAGATCACATCAGCAGCTAGAAGCTGTAGGTCGTCCTACCAACACTACTTTACCTTTAGGTGATCTTTCCTTTATCCCCAAAGGGCTGCCATGGAGCCATGCTTCATCTAATTAACATTGTGAGATTTAATTGAGGGATTTTATAAAGCCTGTTTTTATTTGACCACTGTTCCAATTCTCTGCACGTAGCTTGAAATTCATCTTCTTGCTGAGCAGCCCCCTTTGTGTTCAGACATGATGGATTCCACAAACCATGCCATTGAACAATGTCTCCAAATGCATCATCTTTGAAGTGTTCAGCAAACCATTTCTAATCTTCCACAAATCCTGCAACTGTTTCATCTGAATACAAATAGTGCCTGTTCAACTTGTACTTGAACTATAAAAATTTAGGGTAGGGCAATCATGCTGTTCATCTAATTTAACCACTCAGTTTGTTAGCTAGAAACAACAAAGTCTGTATCAATTACATGCCTTTGCATCCATAGAAAAGATAAATTGCATGACCTCCTCCCTTCTGCAATGCCATATTTAAAAAGTGTTCCATACCTTCTGCATATTCAAACCATGACTCAAATTATTAAAGAGATCTAAAGTACATTTTGTTGTTATTTTGATTAATATATTGCCATAAAACACTGATGTAACCACAAGAGAATGAATCAGCACATTCTACCTTGCTCTCAGGAAATAATGTTGCTCCATAGCACTAGAGAAATATCCAAGGTTTCACTGACTGCAAGAAATACTTCATTATGTAACACTTGACTAATCTTCATTTATCTTTAGCAACAATATTAATAGCACTGTTCAATGTATACTAAAAACAGCAGTACAATTCAATAATTTTCACTATGTGGTACTCCATGAGTAAGCTATTTTATTTCTGTTTGTCATCCAATCACAAGAGGGGGCTGATAATGATTTAAGTCACCTCTTCCAACTAGACTTATCAGTGTTTCAAAGCACAAGAAGACCAACACTGAACTAGACTGGAGTTCCAAAGTTGAGGGGTGAGATAACGTTTCCAAGTTGCTGAAACAATCTCCAAAGTTGTCAAAGTAACCTCCATGACATGCAAAGTAATCTCTCAGCAACTGAATCCTTTCTCATGAAACAGTCACAGATGATTGCCAACTTTGTATGTTTTAGCTCCTCTCACCCAACTTCTCTCACTTTCCAAATCTATTGGAAATTTTACAACATATTGTCATACTTTGTTATCAAGTCTGAAAGTGCAAATTCTCCTATAGGAATAGGTCTGAGAACATATGCTAAGGAATGTTTTGCTGTAGAAAGTTCCTGTCAATTGTTTTATGTTGACTGGTTAACATGTTTAACAATATCACACAACTAAAGAAGATCAATCTTAACTGTAAAATTCATGTTTCTCCTTTACTTAATCACTTACAAGGAAGGCTCTACAGTGGCTATATTTAATTAGGGGTTTGGGGAAACCAAAGATACTCGCAATTTCTACAGATGTATCGTGGCGAGCATTCTAACCGATTGCATCACCATCTGGTATGGAGGGTCTACTGCAAAGGATCGAAAAAATCTGCAGAAAGTTGTAAACTCAGTCAGATCCATAATGGGCACTCATCTCCACGATATCGAGGACACCTTCAAAAGGTGATGCTTCAAAAAGGTGACATCCATCATTAAGGATCCCTTTCACACAGAGCATGCCCACTTTCCATTGCTACCGACAGGAAGGAGGTACAGGAACCTGAAAACACACACTCAATGTTTCAGGAACAGCTTCTTCCTCTCCGCCATCAGATTTCTGAATAGACAATGTATCCAAGAACAGTGCTTCACTATTTTCCCACTCTATTTTGCATTATTTTATTTAATTAAAATTTTCTATTTATACTTCTATTGTAATTTAGAGCAGGGGTCCCCAACCTTTTTTGCACCGCAGACCGGTTTAATATTGATCATATTCTTGCGGACTGGCCGTGCGGGGTGGGTAGGATGGTAGGGTTGCCAACAGACAAGAGTAGCAGTCAAATTCAGGACACTTGAGTTTACCCCGAGAAAGACTACCATGACCATGAATCCTTGCATGGGCACCTGTGTGCGCATGCGAGAACATGCCGATTTTTTTCTACAAATCTTTTTTGACGATTCTGTTCAGTGAAACTACACTGTACATACATTATTTCTATTTTATATAAGCTGTGTATTTATCATATCATTCCTGCTTTTACTATATGTTAGTGTTATTTTAGGTTTTATGTGTTATTTGGTATGATTTGGTAGGTTATTTTTTGGGTCTGGGAACACTCAGAGATTTTCCCATATAAATTAATGGTAATTGCTTCTTTGTTTACGCCATTTCGGCATGAAAGGTTTCATAGTAACACTCTACTTTAGCAGGGGAAATACGGGACACGGGCGGTCCTGTATGGGACAAACCAATTTAACCCAATATACAGGATGTCGCGGCTAATACGGGACAGTCGGCAACCCTGCGGCGGGGTGCGGGGGGTTGTTAATCACTTCTGGAATATAGGTGATAAGTCAACTGTAAGTCACTTATAAGTGGTTAATACACTCAATTTTGTTTCTAAGAGGGTTTATCTAACAAATTTAATATTAAACAGCGCATATTTTCCTCGCATGAATATAGTGATAAGTCAATTATAAGTCACTTATAAGTCAATAGCATCATAACATTTTAAGTAACGTTTGGATATTAAACACGCAGCACATATTTTCCATGTATGAACAAATAAAATCATTGCAACACACCAATATGACTAAATCAGTGGGAGCCTAGGGCTTGCTTCCCTGCAACAAGACAGTCCCATCGAGGGGTGATGGGAGACAGCGATACTCGAAGGGGGTTCCTTATGTCCATTCTATTCCGCAATTTAGTTTTCGTTGCATTCATTGCAGAAAACCCCGCTTTGCAGAGATATGTTGGAAATGGAAGCAACGTTCTCAGGATATTTAGCCCTGATTTTGATCCAGAATGTCAGCAGAGATGTTATGTCAAACATACTTTTCAGCCCGTCATCATTTGCAAGCTTGAGGAGTTGATCTTCTTCCCGCGCTGACATGGATGACGCGTGCGTAATGACCTCGCGTGCGTTCAAGTTCAACAGTGGGCGTGACAGAGAATGAGGAAAAGTGCAGCTGACTCATATCACTAAATTGTATAGTTTCCTCGCGGCCCGGTAGCACATGCTTTGCAGCCCAGTGTTTGGGGGCCACTGATTTAGAGTATTTGTTATTGTTACTGTATGTATGACAATGTACTGCTGCTGCAAAGGATCAGATTCACGACATATGTCAGTGATATTAAACCTGATTCTACAAACGTGTTTCTGTTTCTGATTCATTAACTCCTTTAAGTTTTAATCTGCAATTTTAATTATGTATTTCAACATGCAAATCGTTTTGACGATTGTTGCTCAACTTTATTCAGGTATTATGATTTCATTTGTTTTCAAGTAATTAGCTCTCAGGGGAACTCAGTTGTTTTAGATTTTGTTATTCACTCAGCCTGATATTCAGACTCTGAGGATCTTTTCTATGATCATTGAATGTGCTTTCCTTAATTTCTATATGGCAGTGCATCTGGATCTTTTCTGAACATAGAAACAGCAGGTTAATTTAAAATCATACCACTAATGTATATTTGCTTTTTGGTGCAAGCTTGGAGTTAGACTCTTTAGCAAAATGCATGGAAATGAACTGCAAAATGGCTTGCTTTAACTGAGGGGTACCCAAACTTTTTTTATGCCATGGACCCCTACCATTAACCGAAGGGTCCATGGACCCAGGTTGGGAAACCCTACTGTAAATGAATCCATCTCTTTGAGGGCCATTTTATTTGAGATATACTGAGACAAAAGTTAATTTCCCAACAGTTTGCAAGTAAAACAGAGTTGATTTCCTTCTTCAAAATAGTTCATGCTAGATTGAGTTCAAGGTCAATTTCTAAGTTTACATCATGGATACAATGGATTTTCTTTACTGTCTATCATAAGTTCAGTAAAAGTTCTACAAAACATCTTGGGAATTGGTCTAACTGCGGTGTTTGCACAGGATTTTTACATAAATTAGAGCAGATAATTGGGAATTTCCCTATGGTCTTCAATCTGTTTTTGGTGCAAAATGGAAATGTTTCACACTAGCATTGCTATTGTGGGGTTAATACTGGCTTAATGAGCTCAAATGGCACACTTGTGTTCAGTTTGAAAATTAATTTCTGATGTTATAAACCTATTTTGGAAACTAATAATCTCTCTCTCTAATAGCCAAATAAGTTGACCCACTGTTATTTCAGGATTATTATACAATATTTTTATTTATTTAGAGCTACAGTGAAGAATTGGCCCTTCTGGCCCTTTGATCTTACCACTCAGCAAACCCTGAACACCCTGATTTTAAGCTAACCTAATCACGGGACAATCTACAATGACCAATTAACCTATCCAGTATAACTTTGGACTGTAGGAGGAAACCAAATGACCTGCATTCCATGGGGAGGACATACAGAGATTCCTTATGAGGATGCCGGGAGTGAATTCTGAGCTCTGATGCTCAAGCTTTAATACTTTGGCGCTAATCGCTATGCTACAGTTACACCCAAAAATATAATGAACCCCAACAAATGCAATGCAATTGAAATTTTAAACTATGATAAGGTCGGTAAGTACAAACAAACACAAAAAATGAATTAAGCATTCATATTTAAATTTGAGGAGCACATGCACACTGATGGAATGCTATACATAGATATTTTTGGTACAGCTCATTGATAAGTTTGGACTCTTCAGGGTAAATATACCCACATAAGGTGAAGTACAAACCAGTTTAAGTACACCCTTTTCTTGTGGCAGATGATGTACAGATGTGACGAAGTTCTCTTGGCATTTTCAGGGTGCTGCCTGGGGCAATATCATAGCAGTTCTTTCTGCAAAGGAACCATATTCGTGACATTTTTGATTTGAGTGACAGAATTAAAAATATAATGCTCGTACGTTGTCCACTATTACACCTTTTGAAACAGTGAGAGTTTTGACAGCTTAGCAAACGAAATATAAAATTTAAAGCTGACAACATTTAAAATGGAAGTAGATTTATGTTGTTATATAGTAATCACAATGTAAGATTTTTTTTAAAGTAATACGGCTGTTTCTCTCTATGCCAACAAAATATTGTAGCTGCAGTTTTCAAGGTTGGTTGCCATTTGGTAATTCACTGAAACTCAGTGCAGGTCAACATCGACCAGCATAGAATTTAAACCACATTTTATGATTAGGCTGGCTTTAAAGAAATCTGAACACCTCTGGAGATAATAGAAAAAAAAGACAGATGAAGGCAAATTTCTACTGCACAGAACAAACAATTAAAAAAAAATAAATCAATGGCCAATGTACTGTGCAATACAATGAGATCTGGAATTCAGAAAGCTAACAGAAAAAGTAATAGCTTGGTCCACCCAATGAATGATGTTTAATGTTCTGAATCCAAGACAGAGACAGTACAAAATTCAAAAAGTAATGCCATGCAACTTCAGCATACTTTGCTCAGTTAGTATGCAGCAACGTGTATCAGCAATGCATGTGTGATAAATACAGCAGAATTCATTTAAAGCCCATCGCATTTCCCACAGGGGTGTCTCAAAGAACAGAAAATACATCATAAGGATTTTCATAACTCCAATAGTTTTCACTGTTGTTTTATTTTACAGGATGGAATTACTGTCAATTAAATAGATTATTTGTTAATTGGTTTTATTAATACACTAATCTGCTGATATTTTTTATGTCCTCTGTAATTTCAGAAGCATACTTTTCTTCAGGTAGGAAAACTGCTTTCTTACTGGGTGTTTAGCAGACCTGCTTGAAACACTCCTTCATTCCCACCTTCCTCCATCTTCAAGCTCAGCATACCTTCCATTCACTCTCTGAGTCATATTGTTTTGAAATGCAAATTCTCAATTATGCATCCACGTTGGCAAACAATTTGTCCCTGCAGAAGTCTGGCACTGTTGGTGAATGTTTAGGACAGTCTTAGAACATTTGCTGGAGCACAGAAATATAAAAAGACAAAGCTTATGTTAGATCAGGTTACATGGATGCCTAAATATATTCAAAATGACTCGTGGCAAGTTGCAAGAACATCTGTCAACCTCATGAAACCAAAGTAGCTTTCTATTACAGCCGAAAATGATTGTACAACATTGAACACAGAACAGTACGGCACAGGAACAGGCCCTTTAGCTCAAAATGTTGGACCAGAACTCCTTGGGACTTCCCCTCTCACCTTAAATGCATGCATGTATTTGACATTTCGTTGCTGGGTAAAAGATACTGTCTGTCCACTCCATTTAAGCCTCTCATAATCTTACAAACTTCTATCAGGTTTCCCTTCAGCCTTTGCCCCTCCAGAGAAAACAACTCAAGTTTGTCCAGCTTTGCATTATAGCACATGCCATTAAATTAGGCAGCGCCCTGGTAAACCTCTTCTGCACCATCTCCAAAGCCTCACTATCCTTCCAATAATGGACTTAAATTTTAACGTGGTGGAGTCTAACAACATGTAAAGACAACCACTGCTGAACAACAGAAAATATGCTAATGCTAACCCTTCACCAATCCCATTTTATCCTTCTCTCCCATAAGATCCTTTCAATTCTACCCTTCGCCAGAGAATTGGAATTAGAACTAGAATTGGTTTATTATTGTCACATTTACCAAAAGAGAGTGAAAAGCTTATCTCATACAGTTCATACATATCAGATCATTGCATAGTGCAGTGAGGTTGAAAAAGGTAAAATAATTCCAATGCAGAATAAGGAGTATCAGCCAGTACAAGTTCAGTGCAGATAATCAATAAGATGAAAGTTCTTAATGAGGTAGATTGAGGTCAAGAGTACTATTTATTGTACTAGGGAACTATTTAATAGTATTAAAACAGTGGGATGAAAGTTGTCCTTGAGTCTGGTCGTATAAGCTTTCAGTCTTTTTATCCTCTGCCTGACGGAAGAGGGGAAAAGGAAGAATGTCTGGGGTGAGTGGTTTTTTTTGGACAATATTGAGTGCCCTATTAACCTAGCAATTTGCATGTGAGAGGAAAGCAGAGCACCAATAGAAGCCACAGAGCCTCAAAGAGCATGTGCAAATGCTACAGACAGCAGGAGGTCAGATCTGAACCTTAGCATACAGAACTGTCAGGCAGCAGCTCTATTATCTGTGCTACTATGGCACCTATTTTATGGCCATTACGGGAGATATACAGTATTTGCCTGCTAAACAATGGGCAATAACTCTTTCTACTTTAATTTACATTACAAATGAGATAGTATTTTAGTAAAACAACATTTCTCCATGCAATTACAAAGGTTACAAATTTGAACATCAGCTTTTTCCTATTTCAATTAGAGTTTATCTGCAATCATGTTCACCATAAATTAACATTTCTCTCTCGTGACTTACAGTGATTTTACTATTTTTCAAATAAATCACAGGTTTTATCACTTTGCAATGCACTTTTTCATCAGGGTAATATTTTCGGTAAAACACATTGATGAAATAGTACACTGTAAAGTGATTTATTTTATTGTTATTATTATAAGGTGTGTTAATTATCTGAAATTAATACACCTTATATAATTATAATTTATTAGTTATAATAAATTAACCTGTTTTTGGGATGGGATTTAGTGCTCCCCATTCTAATTATAATTCCTGTTTTAATTCTGAAGTAGCTAACTTAATATCCTGTTTTCTTTTAACTAAAGATAGTATGTCTCTTGGAAGCCATATGCAAAATTGTATTTGGAATTTATTTCATTCTAATGGAGAGATAGTGTACCACATTATAAAGCAGTCCTTCCCCAGGGAACCTATTTTTATTTCATTACTTCCATCTTTGCAGCTCATATGTTGCATGATATTAGAAATCTTGTACCACTAGTGTTCGGTGATTGATATGGATGGATTATTTTGAAATGGTGTTCTATGGTCTTTAGCCATACTTTTCAATATAGATGAAGTTTCCAGTGGTTTTGAACTTTGCACAAAAACTATAAGAGTAACTACCTCTGACACTACTAGTCATCATACTTGCTGCCCATGGTACTTCCCCTTCAAGTACGTTGCATAACTTCTTAAATTTATTCAAGAAGGTAAAAAATAGTTCAATGTTTCATAAACCAAGCTTCCTCCTGCAGGCTCAGAGAAAGAAATTATCAAAGGCGAGAACATGAAGTGAACTAACAAATAAACTTTAGAACATGATGTATCTCCTGGAAGGACAAAAGTCTGAAATTAGGAGGAGGGATACCACATTTATTAGTGACACAAGAGATTCCTCAGATGATGGAAATCTTGAGGAACACACATAAAGTATGAGAGGAACTCAACAGATCAAGCTGCATCAAAGAAGAGGAATAAACAGTTGACATTTCATGCTGAGACCCATTAGTAAAGCTACAGAATCACTCCTTGCCTTAAGGGCAAGACAATTATAGTTTGATTGGGCTTGTGTCAAGTTTCTTCCTGACTTTGTAAGAGGAGGATACTGCTGGCTAATTGGGCACCTTCAAAGGAACTAGGCAATTACAGACACTACATTGGACTATATAGAACCTCAACTGCATGCTCCCTGGCTTTGCTATGATTCTAATTTACTTATTCATTCATAGGAGGCGGATGCAAAACACAAGATTTATTGCCCATCTCTAATTACCTCCCAAACTGTGTAATTTGCTAGGGCTTTTTAGAAAGTAGACAAACGTGTCATGGTCCGGATCGGGGTCCCTTTAAATTTACCTTGTTTATGTTACGATCCGGACCGTTGATTCCCTGTTTTCCCGTGTCCCTCGGCTTTGGTGATTAGAGGCAATTAACGCTCAGCTGAACTGGTAGTTTATAGTCTCTGGCTTTCAGCCGTTTGGCGCGGGAGCATCTGCAAAGTCATCCAAGGTACGGTGTGCCGATGTCATCTGGCCGGAGCAAGCCTAGTCTCTGCCAAAGTGAGTGCCGGTTATTTGCCTCTCCTCACTGGAGCAACCCTGTCCAGTTATCTCGCAAAAGCAAGCCTGCGAAGTTTCCTCAGCAAGGTGGGTCCGTCAGTTAACCTGCGGAGGGAATCAAGAACCGCTGTCTACCGTTCTCGGGCCGAGTCGAGAGCTCACGACTACCCGCAGGCTCCAAGTCAAGTCCTGGCTCCGGCGGCATTCAAGTTCCAAGTCAAGTCTTGGCTCCAGTGGCATTCAAGCAGCAAGTCAAGTCCTGGTCCTGGCGGCATTCAAGCACCAAGTCAAGTCCTTGCCCTGGCGGCTTCCCAGTTCTGAGTCAAGTCCTGGCCCTGGCGATCTGTGATTCCTGTCCTACCCCCTTGTCTGAATCCCTTCTCTGCCCCTCTCGCCTCTAGCCCTCGTATGCAGCCCCCGCCTGCACTTCGGTCTAGTTCTATCAGCGGAGCTAGATAGGTACTGTCTGGTGTGCTTTCATGTTGGTCTTGTCCTGTCCTTGCCTCCGTGGGGTAAGTCTGGCCGTCTTGCCGTTGCCCTGCGGAGAGTCATGTCTTGTTTCATCTTGTCCTTGCCTCTGTGGGATAAGTCAGGCCATCTTGTCGTTGCCCCACGGAGGGTCATGAGTCCCGGCCTTATGTCCTGTACCCAAGGAGGGGTCCCGGCTCTCTGTTCTGTGTGTGAGTCCCGGCCCTATGTCCTGTACCCAAGGAGGGGTCCCGACTCTGTGTTCTGTGTATGTGTCCATGGTTCCATGTACCTGCTCCCTGAGACCGAGGCTCTGTGTTCCCATGTTCCTCCTCTTCCTAGCATATGTCATGTCGTTGCCTGGTTCTGGGGTCCGAGCCCGAGGCAAGACCCAGGTACTGGGTCCTTGCCCAGTCTCTGGCTCGGAGTCCATACCCTAGCCTCTTCATGTCTCCTCTCATTCTGGGAGCCGATTCCGAGTCCAAGCCCAGACCCTTGGTCCCAGCCCAGTCGTAGTCCTGAGTCCTTGTCCAGTTTGCTACTCCTGCTCCTGCCTTGCTCTCCCGGTGTTGAACTCCTGCTCCTGCCTTGCTCTCCCGGTGTCGAACAATAAACTAAATCTAAGTAACCTCACAAGATGTGTCTTGCATTTGGGTCCACCCTTGCTTCCAATGCCCCGGCCAGTGTGACAAAACGTGGACAAATCTGGTGATCCTGGAGAGAAATATGTACCAAATGAGTTAAAATTCAAAATAAATTTATGATCAAAGTACATTATATCACCATATACAACCCTGAGATTTATTTTCTTGTGGGTATTCACAGTAAATACAAAGAAACGTAATAGAATCAATGAAAAACTGCACACAACAAAATTGACAAACAGTCAATGTGTACAAGACAACAAACTGTACAAATACAAAAAGAGAAAAAGTAAAAAAAAGAATAATTAAGCAATAAATTCTGAGAACATGAGTTCTAGAGTTCTTGAAAGTGAACCTACCAGTTGTGGAATTAGTTCAGTTTTTTGATGAGTGACATTGAATCCACTATCACCTCTGGTTCAAGAGCCTGATGGTTGAGGGGGTAATAACTGTTCCTGAACTAGGTTGTGTTGGAACTGAGGCTCCCGTACCTGCTTCCTGATGGCAGCAGCAAGAAGAGCGCATGGCTTGGATGCTGGAGGTCCAGGATGTGACAGCACTTCCTGTAGATGTGCTCAGTGATGGGGGAGGGATTTACCTGTGATGAACTAGGCTGTATCCACTTCTTTTGTAGGTTTCTCCATTCAAGGGTTTTGACATTTCCATACCAGGTTGTGATTATAACCAGTCAGTGTTCTCTCCACCATGTAGCTATAAAAGTTCGTCAAAGTTATAGATGACATGCTGAATCTTCTCAAACTTCTAAGAAGAAGTGCACTGTGCCTTCTTTGTAATGAAGGTTACGTGTTGGGTCACTGACAGACCCTGTAAAATGATAATGCTGAGGAATTTATAGTTGCTGACTCTCTCCACCTTTAATCTGCAGATGAGGACTGGTTTAAGGACTTCCAGTTTCCTTTTTCTGCAGTCAATAATCAGCTCTTTGTTTTTACTGACAATGAATGAGAAGTTGCTATTGTGGCAGAATTTAAATCCCCTTCGTATGTGCGGATTCGTCACCACCTTTTATTCGGCCAACAACGGTGGTTGTTAAGCAAACTTAAACATAGCCTTGGAGCTACACTGAGCCTCACAGTCATAAGTATAAGGTAATTCCAGCAGGGAGCTAAGCACACAGACTTGTGGTGCACCTTCGCTGATGGTGATTGTGGAGGAGATGATATTGACAATCTGAACTGACTGAAGTCTGCAAGTGATGAAATCAAGGATCCAATTGTGCAAAGAGGCATGGAGCCCCAGGTCTTGAAGCATATTGATTAGTTTAGAGGGGATGATAGTGTGAATGCAGCGCTGTAGTCAATGCAGAACATCCTGATGTACGTGTCTTCATTGTCCAGATGTTACAGGCTTGTGTGAAAAGCCGATGAAATGGTATCTACTGTGGACCTGTTGTGAAGGTAGGCAAATTGGAGTGGATATAAGTCACTCCAGGAGTTGACATATTTCATCACCATCCTCCCAAAGCTCTTCATCACCGTGTATGTAACTATTGCTGTGCAATATTCATTAAGGCAAGTTACTCTTTTCTCTTTATTTATTTACTTATTATTATTTAGAGACTCATTGCAGAACAGGCCTTTCTGGGCCCAACAAGATGCACTTCCCAGCAACCCACCTATTTAACCCGATACAAATCACTGGACAATTTATAATGGCCAGCTGAGCTACTAGCCAGTAAGTGTTTGGAAGGTGAGAGGAAATCAGAACACCCGGAGGAAACCTATGCATTAATGGGGAGGACATAGAAACTCCCTAAAGTTGACAACGGGATTGAGTTCCGAACTGTGACGTCCCGAGCTGTAATAGTGGTGTGCTAACTGCTATGCTAGTGCTGTTCTGCTTGGGTACCAGTATAACTGGAGTATGCTGGAGGTATGTCGGTACCACAGACTGCCGAAGTGAAAGGTTAAAGGTATCAGTGAACACACCATCCAGTTGACTAGCTCAGGTCTTCAATATTCGGCCAGGTAGTTTCCATGGGTTTACCCTCCAAATAATGCTCTCATGTTGCCCTTACAGACAGAATTCACATGGTTTTTGGGGCCTGTGGGAGTTTGTGAAGGCTTTGTTTGTCAAAGTGAGCATAAAGGGCATTGAGCTTATCCAGGAATGAAACCTTGTTGTCACATATTTTGATTGGTTTTATTTTGTAGGATGTGATAGCAGTCAAGCCCTGCTACAGCTGCAGCATCCTTCTGTGATTCAAGTTTGGTCCGGAATTGCCTCTTTGCATGTGAGATGGCTTTCTGGAGGTTGTACCCGGATGTCTTGCATTCTACTTGGTCGCCTGAATTTAATGTCACTGATCTGGCTCTCAGCAAGTTGCAGATGTCTTGGTTCACCCGAGGCTTCTGCTTAGGGAAGCCTGAATGATTTTGTGGGAACACACTGATCCAAAACTGACTTCATAAAATCAATGATAACCATGGCTTATTCGTTCAGATCCTCTGATGAGTCCTTAAATATGGTGCAGTCCACTGACTTGAAGTAATCCTGTAGCCACTCCTCTGTGTTCTGTAACCACGTCTTTGTTGTCCTCACCTCTGGTGCTTTGCCTGCATGCAAGTAGGAGGGCAGGTAGGAAATTAGATTTTCCAAAATGCAGTCTAGGAATTAAACAATTGGCTTTCCTTATTGAAGTAGAACAGTAGTCGAGTGTGTTGGAACCTTGGGTGCTGCAGGTGATATGTTCATGATCATTGAGCAGAGATTTTTCAAACAAGCCTGATTGAAGTCCCTGGCAATGATTTGAAAAGCTTTGGAATAAGGGTGGCAGACCCTCTTCAGAGAGAATATCTGGAATTCAGAACATTGGTGGTGATGGAAAACCATCAGCACCTTTGAAAAGATATTTGATAAGCACATAAGAGAATAATTTACAAGGTTATAGAGAAAGAGCAAGCAGCAGAATGGGTAAATACATTTCCTTTACTCTGAGCCAGCATAGGTTTGATTGGTTGACTAGCTTTCTTCTATACAATAACAATTCTGTGATTCTGTGATTTGAAAATGTATTGGCCTGCTCTTATTATGTAAGGAGTGACTGTGAATTGTATTATCTGACTCCCCACATGAATGGAGCTAGAGTATTTGGGGAAATTTTCAACTTCACTGGAACAAAGTTCAAACTAATTCTATAAAAAGAATAAAATTTGCCCCCTGCAGGGTTATCCTCTAGACAGAAAATTAGAAAATTCCACCATCAGAAATTACTCCATCAAATTACACCATTAGAGTTAAATCTTCCTTCTCCCCATTGTCCACTTGGGTCCATGAGTCTGTTATTATTCTTCCTTTTCTTATCTGTTTCCATGTATCATCCACCAGACTCTGTATCAAAACTTTTGCCTCCCATTCCCCACATGGCTTCATCCCTGACTGCACCTGGTTACACCTATTACCACCTGCCTGTTCACCTCTTTATATCCTCCAACTCTCAACCCAGATTCAGGGTCTCAACTGGAAATGTGGACCATTACTTTGCTTTTTAGATGTTAGTTGGCCCACTGCTATCTGTCAGAAGTTACTTTTTGTAACAAATCCATAAGTGACATCAGCAAGCTGAATTTTCACTAAAGTGCAATGTTAGGCCATGTACTTGCAAATCCAGTACAGACATTTAAAATCCTTTCCATTCTCCTTTCGAATGTTGTTAATATGAGGACTGCACTAGAAAGATCACTGGCATCTTCTGCCTTTTGCTTGGTCTGCTGTGTTGTGTGCAGCACTCCCAAGCTGCTTAGCTGAAGAAACTTGGGAATCTAATATGTAAGAATATCATTAATATGTACGCATGTTCTGTTGATTATGATTATCATAAAGCAAACTAACCAACTTCCAGTTTAGGTCCAAGCACAATTACTAGTTTTCCATGCCAATCACCAATTAAAGCAAACTGTTGAACTCAATATGGTGCCATAACAGCTGCTGTCTGTACGTACAAAGGGATGAAATAAATTTCCTGGATGAAATTGGAATGAGGAGAGATTATTTGGAGGAGAGAATGCATGTGTGCTAAATATTAAAATTAATAAATGGTGCAACTTGATGTTCTTCTGCACAGAAGTGTTTCTTTTACATGCCAAGAAAATGCCATCAATATTTGTCTTATTACACTCTTGGGACAGAAGCACTTTCATCTGCATTAATGAGTGTACAAAGATCTCAGCAGGGAGTTGTGTTAGCAGTGTAATCTTTGAGAGTAATGTTCATTTTGCTTCCTGACACCACCCTACCAAGACTGTTCAATACAGTCAATTGCAAAAATTTAGTTGAAGTAAAGCATTATGTTCCTGTGAGTTTCTGCTGTGAAAGTGCATGTCTAAAGCAGTAGATTTTTTTAAAGAAAATTGTGTTATATTATTTAGTTAGACTCACATCAAGCTGCTTCAAAAATAAATTGCTTTACAGAACTTTATCTTAACGGGCATATTTACAGAAATGGCTAAATCGTGTCATATTCAATTTTCTTCTATCTGTCACAAAAGAGGCCAGTTCATATTATATTTATGTATTGTTGATTAGGTTATCATAAACCAGATTAGACAAAGTCCTGTGAAGGTCAACCTGCAACTATGTTTTTTATAATGCTGCCCACTAATTAAAGTAAAAAAAAAACAAGCTCATTAAGGTGCCATATGAATTCAGAGAGAGAGAAAAAAACTTAGGGCAAAAAGGGCAAAAATTACAGAAAATTGAAAGAGTTAAGTAAGTTCACCATTGAAACTATTTGTATCAAATTTAGATTGCTTAGAGTTGCTTTTAACTCACAGAGCTGCTTTTCAAGTGATTATTGCCATTTAGGGCATTTGTGTTCTTTTGACTGTAATAAGGATTTATAAGCAGAAGAAATAATATAAACACTTTTCCCATATGTAAAGCAAATTCTTCGACTGCTAACCTTTTATGGGCAGTGAAATAAAGTTACATATTTCTCACAAAATGTAAAGAGACACTTCAGTATGTTAAAAAAAAACACTCAGGAGACTTTCCCATTTATTAACTAGAGTTCCAATGGATAAAAAAAAATGGAATTAACAGTTCAAAGTATTAGAAGTCACCAGTTTGCAAAAAACAAAACAAAGAGGCCATAGGAAAAGGATTTCTAAAGTAGCAGAGATCGTGGAAGAAAGTCCTGCAAAACTAAAAGCATTTAGATTAATTTTCAGTAATGAACTGTATTTGGTGTTCAAAAACTCATTTCACATAAGATACATTTGATAAGACATTTTATAATAATAGATTTATATTAAGTTTCTTTAAACTCTTCTCCTAATCATGTCTGCAAGTTAGACAGAGAACATTGAGGAATTTTTGCAATTACTTAAAAACTCTGAAAGGCGTTTTTGTAATAGAGGTTTTCAGAATCAACATTGAATTGGCAGAGGTATTTAATTGCTTTAATGTCATGGGTTGTCAAGGGAAATCTTTAATACCCATGTTATAAGATATTTATTACAAGTAAAACTTAATTTCAGTCTTGGTTGATAGGATAATTCCTTAATATATCTGAATCCAAAGATAATGAACATGTTATTTTGAGGTTCTATTGTATCAGTGTAGTGATGCAGTTATGTAAAATTTTCCTCATTGTTCATTGGAAAACACCTGTTGTTGCAAGAAGATTCTAAAAATAAATTAATAAATAATTGTCGAAGTACGAACCTAATTTAGTTTTTGGAGGAGATGAAAAAACAAATTGATGAAGGTAGAAAGGTAGGTGTAGTTATATGGATCTTAGTAAGGCGTTTAACAAGATCTCCCATGGTAAGTTTAGCCAGAAAGTCATAAGAAATGTGATCCATGGAAACTTGGCTGAGAGGATTTGGAATTGGCATGGTCACAGAAAGCAGAGGGTGATTGCAGATAGAGCATATTCCTCTTGAACACCAGAGTCCAGTTGTGTTTCTCAAGGACCTGTTGTGGGACTCTTACTCTCTGTGATGTTTAAAAATGGTTTAGTAATTTGACAGATGACATGATGGTTGGTGATGTGCAGAGTGTAGAAGGTTGTTGTATATTACAACTGGGTATAGATGGGATGCAGAATTGAATGGAGAAGTAGCAAATTGAGTTTAATGCAGAAAAGTGTGAAATGATGCACTTTAGAACATCAAATGAAGACAGAATACAAGGCTCATGGCAGAATCATTAGCAGTATAGAGGAAAAGAGGGAGCTAGAGGGCCAAGTTTATAGGTGTCTCAAAGTTACCATGTAAGTTAATAGCTGAAAAGGGCATATGGTCTGCTACCTTTCATTAGTCAGAGGACTGAGCTAAAGCACCTTATGTGAAATGTTGCAGCCCTATAAAACTCTAGTTAGACTCCACTTAGAGTAGCATTTTCAGATCTGGTCACAGTGTTAAATAAAAAGAATGTGGAATCTTTAAAGAGGATGCAGAATAGATTTACCAGGAGGCTGCCTGAATTAGAGGACATGTCATATGAGGAAAAGTTCAATGATATGGGACTTTTCTCTGGAGCAATGGAGGAAGAGAGGCGACTTGGTGTCCATACCCATAGGTTCTTTAAAGTTACTGCACAAGTTGAAAAGATGGTTAAGAAGCAGTACGGTGTGTTGGCCTTCATCAGTCAAGGGACTGAGTTCAAGAATTGTAAGGTAATGTTGAAGCTGGTTAGAGTTCAGTTCTGGTTGTTCATTATAGCAAGGACATGGAGGCTTTAGAGACGGTGTTTAGGAGATTTACCAGAATGCTGTCTGGATTAGAGAACGTGCCTTGTATGGAAAGGTTGAACAAACTAGAGCTTTTTCTCCCTGGAGTGTAGGAGGATGGGAGAAAAATAGATAAAGGTGTGCATGATTATGAGAAACATATACAGAATGGACCTAACCCAGCACCTTTTTCCCATGGTGGTAATGGCCGATAACAGAGGACATCAGTTTAAGGTGAGTGGAAGAAAGTTTAGGGGAGATGTCAAAGGTAGGTTTCTTTTTACACAGAAAATGGTGAATGCCTGGAATGCACAGCCAGGGTGGTGGTCAAGGCTGAAGCTGTAGGACATTAAAAGACTATTAGATAGGCATGTAGATGCAAGAAAAAATGGAGGGTTTTGAGCTGTATAGGAGGGAAAGATTAGATTGAGCATGGAGTAGATTTATAAAGGTTGGAACAACAATTATGGCTGAATGGTAAATGCTGTGCTTATTGTTCTATGCTCTATGTGGGAAAAAAAACAGAAGTGCAGTGAAAAACATTGGAAGCAGTTCTCTGTTAGCAGCTCTTTTAGAAAACTGTCAAAGTCAAAATGAGTCAAATAGTCTCCTTTGAAATTTTAAAATTACATAATTGTTTTTTGTTGAGGCAGCTATCTAATGTATTCATTCTATTTTACTTCTGTTAGCTTTGTAAGTCATGTGGGGTGAATACTACATTCAAAACGGCAGTATTAAGCCAAACTGAGTTGAGCTTTCTTGCAATATTCATTTAACTGCTGTGACAATAATAAGGAGTCAGGGCAACAGCTCCAGTTAATTTAGACCAATTAACTTCTCCCTCCTGTGCATAAAGAATAGTGTTATACTGAAAGATATGCAGCACGGGAACAAATTGCCTCACATCATGGCTTGATGTTCATGAAATTCCTTTCACTCTGGCAGCGGCTAAGGAGATTAGACAGTTGCAAGAAAATCTGACAAGTTTTACCCATGACACAACATATTCATCCATCAGTCTTCGGTGAAAAGATATTGTCATTCATTTTCACAAGCTTCTCATGCTCACTGTCTGGTGGCAGGAATGTCTTAATGTCATCTTCCAGCTGCTGCACCTGCCTGTCCATTTGTTTCAAGATCTTTTGTACTATTTCAGCAGAAATTGAAATTAGGCAAAAGGAAAAAAAAACAAGGAACAGCACTTTCAAACACTTACAGAAGCTATTATTCCTATAAGCACATGAGGATTATTCCAGCCACTTCTTCATTCTGTCTGCCCCAATATGGAAGACTCCCATGAGATGGACCTTGGAAAGAACCAACCCTGAACTCTGAATGTCAGCCTCAGAGCCTATAACTGTGATAGATGAAACTACTGTTGTGACCAGATTGCTTACCCAGACACAGAGAAAATATAATGAGCCAGATTCCTTAAAAATGAAATACTTTTATAGATATCTTTCCATATATAGGAAGTTTTAGGGAACAGAATTGTGCAGATGGGACGAAAGAAAGAGAGGAATTGGCCACTGCTTGCAAACATACAATTTCAATACTAGAACCTTTACTCACAAACAGGCAACTCATGGATGTCAGCTTGTCAAGATTGAGTGAAGTCAAAGAAGGACTGTTTTTTTCTAAACATTATCATTATCGCAAATTGTGACGCGAGCTCTGAGGTTAGTATCGGGAGATATCCTTTCATGGGAGAGCAGCCTTTAAAACAGTAGCATTTGCAGGAGTACAATAGGAAAAAAGCTGATGAAAGCATAGTCAACCTGCCTTCAGGGAAGTCTGAACTGAATTACACACCGTAAATATTGATTTTAAAAAATGAAGGATCTATGAGCATGATTCTCACTGGAGACTGGACGACCACAGTGACATGTTAACTAAGGCGCACTGCAGTTACTTTTGGCTGCATTATTGTATTGTCCCATGAAGAAACATATGTATGTTTCCCTTTGCATTTTGGAAAGAAGTTAAGACAACACCTCAGACTTGATTAGTTCATTGTCAGTATTTTGTACTAGTCTTGATGGTTTTTAGATTTAAAAGAGATACTTCCCTGTTTGAATATCCAATCACTTTTCTCCAGCTTGATTGTTAGAAGGAAGAAAAAAAAAGATATTTTGATTGTTTTGCTGTGCTATCTCTTATAAGGCAAGATCATATAATAGATGGTTCATTCCATAATGTGCTTTCACTTAGGCTGCTGACTTGGTAAATTTTGCCTTTTTTTACTATGCTGACAGATGCAAACATAAATCTCTAGTAGCTGCGTGCTGATCCAAGCTAAACAATTTTCTCAATTCCTTGTTTTCCTAATTAAGTTCCCTGTTTTCCTAATTAAGTTCCCACAGTTCTTATTTCATGAAGATGCTGTTAAATTATCTTACATTACAATTGAAACATTGACTGTGTCAAGAAGCAAGAAATGAGAAAGTAAAGGAAATTAAGAATGTCACAGGGAATCCCTGTGATTGAAGAAATACCAGTATGAAGTTTGGGTTGTGTTGCTTTAGACTTACATCCTCAAAGTGACTTATTACATTGAAATTGGTAAAATGTTTTATTAGGTTAAAATTTTCATACTAAAGAAAACGGGAATAACACCAAAGTGGCCGAATAAATTTGTGATGATTTTGCATTATTAAGTTTCAGCAGTAGTTAGGTTTCCAAACCATATTGATATTATTAATGTGAAGGTCCTTGTCACCAATATTTTTCAACTGCAGCAAATGGTTAACAATTCTCATAGGCTGAGCACTTCAAAGACTCTCTGAGGGTCAGTAAAAATGTTCAATGTACAGTATATATCAAAGGCTTGCAGTACCAAGTTATGTACACAACAATATAAACAATATCTAATGACACTGATTTATTCCTAGAATAATAAGGGTTGCACACAATATCAGTAAAACAAACAGGCAAATTATCCAACTCTCGCTCTTGGTCTGCTTTGTGATAAATGTTGCACCACTGAGGCCATTATTTTTGGGTATTATCAAACTCTTTTTCTGTGTCATTCAGATGCTTCCTGCTGTATTTCACCCCAATAGCATGCATTACAGAACTATCCCATCTTTCATTAGTTTTATTGCTATTTACAATCATGTTAGATAATCCCAATAAAAGAAAGCAGAAAATAAATGGAAACAGCATCAGAGATGACAGATTGATGTCCTACAGTTGACTCTTCATTGGCATCGGAGACAAATAATAGGCAGACAGCGAGGTTAAGGAGAGAGAGAGAGAGAAGATATAATGAAGGTTTAGGAATGACAGCTGCTGCCACAAAGAACAGCTAATTGCTTCAATTGCATGAGGACAGATTTTAGGATGGAAAGTTGAAAACAAGCAAATGCTGATAAATGACAACAACATGATGTTAAATGGACGTAATCAAATTAGAGAACAAAAGTGCATGTAGATGCAAAAAAAAGTCAAGTAGCAAAGCAAGAACTGCAATTTTGTGCAGCTGGTATAGAGTAACAATTAATGCCTATGTCCTGGGCATAAGCTTCTACAGGTAAACAGTTTATATCCAAAGAGGCTACAATTGACAATTGCTATATGCCAAAATATATGCAGAACATTTCCAGAACTCTTTGCTTCAAATAAAGTGGGTGAAAACAAAGATCAGGCCCGAGAGTGGCAAGATGACCAAGGCAAGTATGAAATACTAAGACTGATTTTAAGCTCTCTAACATGTGCCTCAACATGATAGTTAGGGCCTCATTATTTTTAGTAGTGTTAGTACCACTATCATACTGTTGATATGATAGCATAAATTATTGGCACATAGCACACAGAATGTAATTACTAATTCACAAAACAGCATAAACTTACACTTCATTCAGTTTTACTATGAGTAATTAGTTTCAATTTTATTGTTAATAATACAAAACCAGCCACAAAAATGGTTCAGTTTCTCATCTGGGCAGAACATCAATAGACTTGTAGACCGCAGTAAGAAGAAATGCAAGGCATCATTGTCTCACATTTCCTCTATTTGTAGTACGTGTTTCATCGTTGATTTTTTGTTGACTAGTCTGGATAAGAAACAACACAAAAACTGAAAGGCCATAATATTTTATCAAGTACAGTTTGGAATGTCAGTGTAGTCCAGAATTAGAAAAGGAACAATGCAATAAAGCTTAATGATAGATCCACATTTACCATCTCTGAAATTTTAATTATAATATGAGATGTTTCCTCTGCTAAGGTGGCTAACAATTGCATCTGAATCTGAATTTTGTGGCATGAAGGCTCAATCAAAGGACTTGAGCTCAATTTTACAAGCTAGTATTTCAATGCTTCACTGCAAGAAAGATCTGTACCTTCCGAATCTCACCCTGAACATTATTTCTAAGAGCAGCAACCCAAAGTTTGGATAATGATTTAAGTACCAACCTGAGCTGGATAGATCAGGTACAGGCTGAATCGAGGTGCTGGGGTTCTCAACCCAGACCGTATCAAAGCAACTGAAGCTAACGTTTGGATGACAGTTTAGCCAACGGGCTAGATTGAAAAAGTCAGGGTGTCGAGGCCCGAATTGAGAGATGAGCTGGTCCAGCTCGTTGTTCTGCTCTGTGCTGAACTAAGGGTCTATGGACGGACTCTCTTTGTGGACTTCACTTCACTTCAGAATGCTATTTTCTTGCGTTTGTTGTTTGCATGCTCTTTTTTTTCTCTCTGCACATTGGGCGTTTGACGGTTGTTTTTAATGGGTTCATTCAGGTTTCTTTGTTTCATGGCTGCTTGTTTTGAAAATATGTATAATGTATACATAATTTCAAAATAAATGTGTTTTGAACTTTGATCTCTTCAATCCATGTAGAAAGATTCATTTCACATTCAAAGTCATTCAGAAAAATGTGTCATTTGTTCTGTATTACATTGTCGCAGCTTTAGCAAAAATAATAATAATTGGCTTTGCATTTCTCACTTCTTAGATTGACTTCATTTCCAGTGTTTGGTAAGTAATTGCTCATCAACTTCCTTCACTAACCATTGCTATTGCACCATTTTAAACTCCTGAAAGAAGGTCATGATTATTGTGACATTATATAAGTTTAGCATAGCTTCTGAATGCACTAAGGTGCAATGCTCATTCTCTGAGAATGGAAGCGTCCACTAGATTCATGATCCAAGCCAGCATATACTCATGTCATTCATCAGATAATCTTGTTTTTCCTTGAAATAGAGGTGTTTAGCCAGTCATTTTCTTCATGAACAATTAGAATAATTGCAAGTAATAATGACCTCCAATGAAAATCGACATAGGTTAGTATTTTCGTGCCAGGTATTAACTTCCAAGTGTGAGCAAGACTATACAGGAATTAGCCAAGTCAAATGCTCTGATTAGATAAAGTTCAATGGTCAAAGTAAATTTCTTATCAAAGCACATATACTGCATGTCACCATAAACAACACTGAGTTTTCACGCGGGCATACACAGTAAATCCAAGGAACACAATAGAATTAATGAAAAACTGCACTCTACAGGTTGGACAAGCAACCAATGAGCAAAACAAAAATAAACTGAAAATACAAAAGAGAAAAAAATAATAATAATTAAACATAAACAATAAATATCAATAACATGATATGAAGAGTTCCTGAAAGTGAGTCTATAGGATGTGGGAACAATTTTCTGATGAGGCAAGTGAAATTTAGTGAAGTTATCCCCTATGTTCAAGAACCTGATGGCTGAGAGGGAAATAACTTTTTCAGAACCAGGTGGTGCGTATTGTGTCTGTACAACTACATATGAATTAAATAAAAACATGCACATGGAGGTAAGGTTAACTGGTATATTCACTTTGCAGCGGGAGAGGACAAACAACTGATTAATGTGCATGGGTAAGATCAGACCATACGTAGTGCTAAGGGGAGTGATTACACTAAAAGAAACAGATCCATACATTACACTTCCTACCCCTTTAGATTAATATAACATAAAACTGTATATGTAACACAACATTAAATTTCCCTTTAACAAACTATATTCAAATAAACATATGTTCACATTAACAGACCATAACTAACTTCACTATGGATATGTCCATACATGGCCTCCTCTACTGCCATGATGAGGCTAAACTCAGGTTGGAGGAGCAACACCTCATATACAACCTAGGTAGTCTCCAGCCCCTTGGTATGAACATAGAATTCTCCAACTTTCAGTAATTCCCTCCCGCTCCCGACCCCTATCCCTATTTCACTCTGCCCCCTCCCCCAGCTGCCTATCACCTCCCTCATGGTTCTGCCTCCTTCAACTACCCATTGTGTTTTCCCCTATTCCTTCTTCACCTTTCCTGCCTATCACCTCCCTGCTTCCCCTCCCCCACCCCTTTATCTTTCCCCTTACTGGTTTTTCACCTGGAACCTACCAGCCTTCTCCTTCCCACCCTCCCCCCACCTTCTTTATAGGGACTTTACCCCTTCCCTTTTCAGTCCTGACAAGGGGTTCCAGCTTGAAACGTTGACTGATTGTTTCCACGGTTGCTGCCCGACCTGCTGAGTTCCTCCAGCATGTTGTGAGTGTTGCTTTGACTCCAGCATCTGCAGAATATTTTGTGTTTACGATTCACTGTATTAAAGATTCGGTCTTTTGGGAGGTAATTTTTTTCCTTCAGGATAGTGCCTTTGGACCTATGGAGAGGCATTAGGTTTGGCAGATGTCTTGTCAAACACAACTTTCTCTGTTGCAGGTGTCCCGTTGCTGTTGGTGACATGATCATCACTGAGAGGTAACTCTGGTAGATGCAATGTGCCCACCTTGCTGGATGCCCTCAACTCAGGTGTGTTCTTCGGCTGAGCATCGAGTATCTGGTCCACATGATGTCTCCATGGTGATCTCCTACATCCACTGTGTACATCAGTGGTCTTGTTCTTGTAGTTATCCCACCAGGTGTCCAGTCGACTTCTTGGCAGTCATGCACAAGGACATCCTGTCCAAGCTCAAAGCTCCTTGCTGATTCACTTGGCAAATGGCCGAATTCTTTATTCTGTACTTTCCTCCGGAGGTTTGGTTTCAGAAGATCTATGCAAGATCTCAGATTCCTGCTCAAGTATTGCAGGTGTTTGATTTGTTGTCACATGAACAAAGTTCCAATACACAAAAAGTAAGTTGTCTACCTTATGCTGTAGAGAAATATCCTCCTTGTCTACAGCTTTAATGGACATCTTGAAGGAGCTGACAAAATATTTGATGCCATTTTTCTTCAGGAATTGTCTGAACTCTTCCGACATGTATTGTGCTCTGTTGTCATTCACAACTTGTGGAGGCCACTTCAGGAGAAGATAGTCCTCAGAGAGGAAACATTCTTTTCTGAGGTGGTTGACTGCGTTGGAATGACTTCAGACCACTTTGAATTTGCATCTACAGCAATCAGAAACAGAGAGTTCATGAATAGCCCAACAAAGCTAATATGCACTCTTTGCCATGGTGAAGACAGCCACTCACATGGGTGCATTTTGAATCTTGTGGCATCCCAAACGGCTTTGGGTCATGTCTTCAATCCATTTATCTATTCCTGGCCACCACATGCAGCTCCAGGCGACACTCTTCATTTTGACTGTACTGCATGAAGATTTTCTAAAACTCTGGTGCTCAGTTAAAAAGGAACCACAACATGATAATCACACATCATTCTTTGACATGCAGACATTTGGTCTCATCTCACTGAGAACTCTGAAAACATAGGATTGCCATGAGCTGGCCATCCTTACACTGTGATGTCATTGACTCTTGACAATATTGGGCCATTCCTTATTTCCCTTTCTATTTCAGAATTTTTTATTGGCAACTAGTCTACCACTGCTATGTGGAACACCTCTGTTGGGTCACAGAATGAAGACTTTTCTTCTACAATTGCCAGTAGTAGAAGATTATGACAAGCCCCTGCTTTTGGGTATCCTTGAACATTGACTCATAAGAATGGGCTCCTAGGGAAAGTGCCCAATGTTGCAATCAGGTAGCAGACTTCACTGGGATTCCTTTCCTGGGAATGACAATGGACACAAAGGAATAGTGGCCTGTCACTGGAGTAAACTTTTGTTCATAGAGGTACTGGTGGAACTTCTTTATTCCCTTTATTGAAATCCCCCATGACTATCATAACATTGCCCTTTGACAAGCCTTTTCTATCTCATATTTGTTGCCCACATCCTGGCTACTGTTTGGAGGCCTGCATATAACTCTCATCAGGGTCTTCTTACCCTTGCAGTTTCTTAACTTTACCCACATGAATTCTATATCTTCTGATTCTATGTCACCTCTTTCTAAAGATTTGATTTTTTTTAGATTATGAGAACACTCAGTCCTCATCTATTGTCATTTAGAAATGCATGCATGCATTGAGAAATGATACAATGTTCCTCCAGAGTGATGTCACAGAAAAATAGGACAAACCAAAGACTAGCACTGACAAGACGACATAATTATGACATATAGTTACAGCAGTGCAAAACAATACTGTGAGGGGATCCTGGAGTGCCCCTATTAACTGTTTGGAGAGAGTCATTTATCATTGATGGTTTGTTTGGAAAGGAGAGAGACAGAGTTATTTACCACACGAAATGTTGCTTTTGAAAAGAGAGAGAGACGGAGATCCACAGTTGGACTGTCACTTTAAGGCATTGGAAGTAACTTTGGATTTCTACTGAGTTTGGAGTTGGAGACAGCACCGAGCAGCTCGTAAGTTGCTTTGGTGACCGAAGGCAGAAATGGGTGTTATTTAATGGACACTCGATGTTATGAATTTCAGCAGGTTATTGATATTTCTTCAAGGACAGGTTGCCTGCTTGCACTTCTTTGCAGACAAAGGAAGGAGGGACTCTTTGAATGACAGGTGATGCTCAGCCTGGTGAAATAAATGGGAGGTCAGATGATACAGACCTAGGACACATGATCTGGACACTGAATGAGCATTGTTGTGCCCGCAGAGAAAGTGGGTTTTGGAGGATCGATCAGGTGGATCAATCCAAATTGCTATTCCATCGGTGAAGAAGGGATTGACTGGTGGGGAGTTGTCTATGTGTCCACCCTCGCCTGGGTGATAGCTCCACCACAGAAGACCGGTTCCCCTGGTTAAGGTCACAGTCAGTGACTTGTAAAGGATTTCGGAAGACGACGAGAAGATCGATGGCATCAGCTCACCTGAAGACTCAACTCACTGTCTCTCTCTCTCCATCACTACTCAACTAAACACCACAAACTGAACTTTACTCAACATCGTAAGACAGTATCTTTTTACCCCTAGACTTAAAGAAGCTTGGTTTTTCGTATATATATATATATTCCACACTTACTTTTATATATAATCATTGCTAACCTGTTTGTTTTATTTACATTTATATTACTGTATTGCATAGATACTAATAAATATTATTAGTTTATAGCAATACGAGACTCCAAAGTGTTTTCCGTCTCTGCTGGTTCTTTATCCCTGTCACGGGGTCCGTGACAATACCATAATTTGATAAAGAACAGACCATGGGCACGGTAAAAAAAGTCTCAAATTTTTATCAACAGAGCCACCCCACCCCTCTGCCTACCTGCTTGTCCTTTCAATACAATGTGTGTGTATCCTTGGATGTTAAGCTCCCAACTATAATCTCCTTTCAGCCACAATTCTGTCACATCTAATCCAAGTGAAACTATATAATATAGTTTCCATTATCCTTCCTTTTCTTCGGCATTTCCACTTTAATTGAGTCTGTAAAAAGATATAAAATAAAATATTTGATTCAATTGACATTTTTGAAACTCAATATTTTTGTATGTTTTTTAATAATTTGCTTGATAAATCTGCAAAAGAAATAGCTAATCTGTATGTTAGTTAAGTGGAGTGTAAGATATTAAAGAAATGTGTTTGCCAAATAAATAAAATAAGGTTGGTTTTACAATTAACCCAAAATTTTAAAACTTTCAATAGTTTTTAGATATTCGGACAGACATGAGGATTACAGCGGTAGCTCAGTTGTCATATCCTTCCTGGAATTTGGCTATTGTTGTTCATGGGGTCGCATAGTATTACGAAAGGCCATAAGATTCTCCAGAGAATTAAGAATTTTCATTTGAAGTGTTTAGTTTTGCAAAACATTAACAGACAATAAAAGCAACTCACTTCCTTCTATGCATTGATCAACAAACAATTGTAGACAAGGAATAACGGGGAGCAACAGAGATGTCTAGGCCACAAATGTACATAGATCATAGAACATAGAACATAGAATAGTACAGCACAGTAAAGGCCCTTCAGCCCACAATGTTGTGCCGACCCTCAAACCCTGCCTCCCATATAAGCCCCCACCTTAAATTCCTCCATATACCTGTCTAGTAGTCTCTTAAACTTCACAAGTGTATCTGCCTCCACTACTGACTCAGGCAGTGCATTCCAAGCACCAACCACTCTCTGAGTAAAAAACCTTCCTCTAATAACCCCCTTGAACTTCCCACCCCTTACCTTAAAGCCATATCCTCTTGTATTGAGCAGTGGTGCCCTGGGGAAGAGGCGCTGGCTATCCACTCTATCTATTCCTCCTATTATCTTGTATACCTCTATCATGTCTCCTCTCATCCTCCTTTTCTCCAAAGAGTAAAGCCCTAGCTCCCTTAATCTCTGATCATAATGCATACTCTCTAAACCAGGCAGCATCCTGGTAACTCTCCTCTGTACCCTTTCCAATGCTTCCACATCCTCCCTATAGTGAGGCGACCAGAACTGGACACAGTACTCCAAGTGTGGCCGAACCAGGGTTTCATCGAGCTGCATCATTACATCGCAACTCTTAAACTCTATCCCTCGACTTATGAGAGCTAACACCCCATAAGCTTTCTTAACAACCCTATCCACCTGTGAGGCAACTTTCAGGGATCTGTGGACATGTACCCCCAGATCCCTCTGCTCCTCCACACTACCAAGTATCCTGCCATTTACTTTGTACTCTGCCTTGGAGTTTGTCCTTCCAAAGTGTACCACCTCGCACTTCTCCGGGTTGAACTCCATCTGCCACTTCTCAGCCCACTTCTGCATCCTATCAATGTCTCTCTGCAATCTTTGACAATCCTCTGCACTATCTACAACACGACCAACCTTTGTGTCGTCTGCAAACTTGCCAACCAAACCTTATACCCCCACATCCAGGTCGTTAATAAAAATCACGAAAAGTAGAGGTCCCAGAACTGATCCTTGTGGGACACCACTAGTCACAATCCTCCAATCTGAATGTACTCCCTCCACCATGACCCTCTGCCTTCTGCAGGCAAGCCAATTCTGAATACACCTGGCCAAACTTCCCTGGATCCCATGCCTTCAGACTTTCTGAATAAGCCTACAGTGTGGAATCTTGTCAAATGCCTTACTAAAATCCATATAGATCACATCCACTGCACAACCGTCATCTATATGCCTAGTCACCTCCTCAAAGAACTCTATCAGGCTTGTTAGACATGATCTGCCCTTCACAAAGCCATGCTGACTGTCCCTGATCAGACCATGATTCTCTAAATGCCCATAGATCCTATCTCTCAGAATCTTTTTCATGTAAGAACATGAGACTTTACCATTTGGTGGCTGTACAACTTCTAGGTGTATGGCTGCTCGATAGCTGGCCAGTTAAGTTGCACCAGCATCTGCAGATATGAAGACTGTGATCGTGTTTGATCTAGCAGCGGGTCTAATAACTACCGTAATTTCGAGGTAGTGATGAGCGTGCCGTAAACTATATTTTGAGATATTTGGAACAACTGTGACTGTTATTACCTCTGTGGTTTGTTGCCTACAGTCATAATCGAAGGAATTGCTAAATATCAGCTAGAGGTTAGTGAAAATAAAGATGTAAATTTTTCCCATCAAAGTTCACAGACCTTCTGGAATCTATCCATGACCCTGTGGGGAATCCGTGGACCCCAAGTTAAGAACCCCTGCATTAAAGGGTCTAACCATATTTGGGCAAAGGCATATTAGTGTAATTGTTGAGCTATCCTTCATGGCATGTCCATCATGCCCAGGGACTTCTTTTAAAGAGGTAGGAAAATTATTTTTAACAACACAATAACTCAGAAAATAGGAGCCACCTGGCCCCCTCAGTCTGTTCCACTATTCAATGTGAACATGCCTAAACAGTCCCACTCCTTAAATCCTCTTCTAGGCCTCCTCCACATTGCCCTCAATCCCCCCTTCATGAAACAATCTCAAATAACTTAGATCAGGTCTCAGAATCACCAGCTCCTGGTAGCTTTGGTACTTACCTGTCGAACTTTGGGTAGGGGGTATCATCCTGTGGAGACTTCTGTTGTTTGGTGAATTTGGATGAATTTTTTAAAAAATAGATAAATAGTTACAAGAGCTGTAGGTCCTGTAACCTGGAGCAATAAACAAACTGCTGCAGGAACTCAGCCAGACTGGTAACATCTACAGAGGGAAAAGAATTGTTGGTGTTTCAGGTTGAGATGCTGTATTAGGACTGAGAATGGAGAGGGTAGATTACAGTTATAAAGAGGAGACAATGAAGGTTAAACAAGACCCAAAGGTAATTAATGGTCTTGGGGGAAGGATGGTAGGTGAAGAATTGAAGGATTGTTTCCCTATTACTGTGTATAGTTGGTTTGCAGTTCAGACCCCCACATTCTGTACAGAGTTTGGTGGCTTGGTGGGAGGTAGGGTGGGGAAAAGAAGGAGAGCAGATAACAGCTTATGAATGTGATTCAAATGTTATGAGCTGCAAGTAATTGATTTAGAACCTGTGTTCTAAGAACTGAAAAGTCTTCAAGTTAGCTAGAAAAGCTGCCAAGGGAAAAGGGAAACTTGCCTTGCTCCAGAGGATCCATTCCAGCTCAAGCTGGGCACTGAATTTCGCAACTTAAGGAACTCTCTCCCCTTTGCATTCATCTTTTGTCTGTGGCCAATGAAAGATCCTGTTACAAAAGTATTAACCCATTGATACAAGGTTGGAACCAACATCTTGGCTTCCATGTCACATTGACTGACTTTCCACCTGACAATAACTATTCCAATGGACTTGCTCTTTAGGTATAATTACATTATATCAGACCAGGCAAAGATTTCCAAGACAAATGTTTACTAGAAGCTCTCTGCAAATTAGGCAAAACTTTCAGATGAAAACTATCTTGTAGACTCAACCAGCTCCATCACAGGCAAAAGCCTCCCTGCCATTTAGGACATCTTTCAAAAGGCAGTGTCCCAAGAAGGCAGCATCCATCTTTAAGGACTTTCACCATCTGAGACATGCCTTCTTTTCATTACAAATATTAGAGAGGAGTTATAAGAGCCTGAAGACCCATTCTCAATGTTTTATGAATAACTTCTTCCCCTGTGCCATCAGTTTTCTGAATGGTTCATGAATTCATGATTACATTGTCATTTCTCTTTTGCACTCCTTTAAAATTTCATTTGTTATTGTAACTTACAATCTTTTTTAATATCTTGCACAGTTGTTCTACCAAAAATCACAAATTTCATGACATATGTTGGCAATGGCAAATCAAATCCTGATTCTGGGGGTGGTGGGCGTGGGGGTTGGAGGTTGGGTAGAGTTATTATATGCACCCAGACTATTAATTTAGTTAAACATTTCTCAGTCTTTGACAAAATGTCTTAATGGGTTCTGACAAATTGCAAATAACTTCATTTTAACATAATAATTAGATCTTAGTTATATTTGTGCCACTGGGCTCAGGCCTCTAGCTGTGGAATACAGTATACTGCTGGCAGATTAAGAGTGAAATGAAAGCTGCATATCACTACAACCTGCCCAGAGTCTGACACAAGGATATGTGAATACAAACGTCTTCAGACTTATTCAGTACTCAGTGCAATGGCTCGGTGGTAGCAGACGTCTATGGATTCAAATTATGTTTGTGAACAAAAATTTTGGATTTTTCTCCAGTGCAGTAATGTAGCAGCAACAAACTGAGGGAGATGCTGGTTTTCAATTGAAATATTGGACTAGTGTCCTAAATGCTTTCTCAGGCAGATGTAAAAGGTCTCCCGGGACCAAAGTGACGAAGAGCAAGGGACTAATGTAACCTTGAGTGGAATGTAATTTTACTGTTACATTTTGTACATTACAGCAGTGACCCCTTTCTGAGAGCGTCTCCTGGCTTGTAAAGCACTTTGTGGTCTCCAGAATTTTTGGAAGTTCCCGCGCAATATCAAGTTTTCTTCTAGTTATATTATATGTCCGAAAGACTATCAGAGATTTTCCTCTGTATGGGGTTCTCAGTTTGTTCATCATGAGGTCCAGTCATTGCTAATGATGTGATGGAGAAATCTCACAGTCACGATGGCCACAAAATACAAGCTTAACACTGGGAATTCCGTGGAAGGCAAACGTTAAGCATAGGCTAATCAAACAAGATCTGGTTTGTATTGATTTTGAGCAATATTTCCAAGTTTTCATGAGACTTTATTTAAAAATGATGGGACAGGATACGTTGGCTTTTTAAAAGTCACAACAAAATAATGGTAACAACATAGGTGTGTGCATCAAAGACAAGCCCACACCAACTTGTTTTCTTCCTTTTTAAGCCCAGTGTTGTCCTCTCAACACTTTATGATTCTCACGAATGAGGAAGTATATCTTCTCTAGCCTGAACAGCTGAAATTCATTTGCAAGTGCTTTTTCCATTTCAATGGTGAGCAGCAAAAGTGTCAACACAAGAGATTCTGCATATGCTGGAAACCCAGAGAGACACAAACAAAATGCAAGTGGAACACAGTACATCAGGCAGCATCTATGGGAAGGAATATAGAGTTGATATTTCGGCTGACACCTTTTTTGCTGGGAGCTGATTCACAAGTCTTTGACATAAGTAAAATATATTAAATTTTAATATTAAGTCAGATAAATAATTCAGATTCTTAACAAGTGTATTGACTGACTGCATCATGGCCTGGTATGAAAACAGCTATGTCTTTCAACAGAAAATCCTATAAAAGGTACTGAATTTGGAACAAAATATCTCAGATAAAGCCCTCCCAACCACTGAGCACATCTATATGAAATATTGTCATAGGAAATCAGCATTCATCATCAGAGATCCCTACAACCCAGCCCATGCTGTCTTCTCCCCATTCCAACCTCACTCCTTTGGAACGCTCTGCTCTCCACTCCCTCTGCACTAATCCTAACCTTATTATTAAACCCGCCGATAAGGGGGGTGCTGTTGTAGTCTGGCGTACTGACCTCTACCTTGCCGAGGCACAGCGACAACTCGCGGATACCTCCACTTATTTACCCCTCGATCGTGACCCCACTAAGGAGCACCGGGCCATTGTCTCCCACACCATCACAGACTTTATCCGCTCAGGGGATCTCCCATCCACTGCTACCAACCTTATAGTTCCCACACCTCGCACTTCCCGTTTCTACCTCCTACCCAAGATCCACAAACCTGACTGTCCTGGCCAACCTATTGTCTCAGCTTGCTCCTGCCCCACCGAACTCATTTCTGCATACATTGACACGGTTTTATCCCCCCTTGTTCAATCCCTTCCTACCTATGTTCGTGACACTTCTCACGCTCTTAAACTTTTCGATGATTTTAAGTTCCCTGGCACCCACCGCTTTATTTTCACCATGGATGTCCAGTCCCTATATACTTCCATCCCCCATCAGGAAGGTCTCAAAGCTGTACGCTTCTTTTTGGATTCCAGACCTAATCAGTTCCCCTCTACCACCACTCTGCTCCATCTAGCGAAATTAGTCTTTACTCTTAATAATTTCTCCTTTGGCTCCTCCCACTTCCTCCAAACTAAAGGTGTAGCTATGGGCACCCGTATGGGTCCTAGCTATGCCTGCCTTTTTGTTGGCTTTGTGGAACAATCTATGTTCCGTGCCTATTCTGGTATCTGTCCCCCACTTTTCCTTCGCTACATCGACGACTGCATTGGCACTGCTTCCTGCACGCATGCAGAGCTCATTGACTTTATTAACTTTGCCTCCAACTTTCACCCTGCCCTCAAGTTTACCTGGTCCATTTCCAACACCTCCCTCCTCTTTCTAGATCTTTCTGACTCTGTCTCTGGAGACAGCTTATCCACTGATGTCTACTATAAGCCTACTGACTCTCACAGCTATCTGGACTATTCCTCTTCTCACCCTGTCTCTTGCAAAAACGTCATCCCCTTCTCGCAATTCCTCCGTCTCCGCCGCATCTGCTCTCAGGATGAGGCTTTTCATTCTAGGATGAGGGAGATGTCCTCCTTTTTTAAAGAAAGGGGCTTCACTATCAACTCTACTCTTAAACGCATCTCCCCCATTTCACGTACATCTGCTGTCACTCCATCCTCCCGCCACCCCACTAGGAATAGGGTTCCCCTGGTCCTCACCTACCACCCCACCAGCCTCCGGGTCCAACATATTATTCTCCGTAACTTCCGCCACCTCCAACGGGATCCCACCACTAAGCACATCTTTCCCTCCCCCCCTCTCTTTGCTTTCCACAGGGATTGCTCCCTACATGACTCCCTTGTCCATTCGTCCCCCACCATCCCTCCCCACTGATCTCCCTCCTGGCACTTATCCTTGTAAGCAGAACATGTGCTACACATGCCCTTACACTTCCTCCTTTACCACCATTCAGGGCCCCAAACAGTCCTTCCAGGTGAGGCGACTCTTCACCTGTGAGTCGACTGGGGTGATATACTGCGTCCGGTGCTCCCGATGTGGCCTTTTATATATTGGTGAGACCCGACGCAGACTGGGAGACCGCTTTGCTGAACACCTACGCTCTGTCCACCAGAGAAAGCCGGATCTCCCAGTGGCCACACATTTTAATTCCACATCCCATTCCCATTCTGACATGTCTATCCACGGCCTCCTCTACTGTAAAGATGAAGCCACACTCAGGTTGGAGGAACAACAGCTTATATTCCGTCTGGGTAGCCTCCAACCTGATGACATGAACATCGACTTCTCTAACTTCCGCTAATGCCCCACCTCCCCCTCGTACCCCATCTGTTACTTATTTTTATACACACATTCTTTCTGTCACTCTCTTTTTTCTCCCTCTGTCCCTCTGAATATACCCCTTGCCCATCCTCTGGGTCACCCCCCCCCGTCTTTCTTCCCGGACCTCCTGTCGCATGATCCTCTCGTATCCCTTTTGCCAATCACCCGTCCAGCTCTTGGCTCCATCCCTCCCCCTCCAGTCTTCTCCTATCGTTTTGGATCTCCCCTCCCCCTCCAACTTTCAAATCTCTTACTCACTCTTCCTTCAGTTAGTCCTGACGAAGGGTCTCGGCCTGAAACGTCGACTGCACCTCTTCCTAGAGATGCTGCCTGGCCTGCTGCGTTCACCAGCAACTTTGATGTGTGTTGCTTGAATTTCCAGCATCTGCAGAATTCCTGTTGTTCCATGCTGTCTTCTTGTTGCTGCCATCAGGTAGAAAGTGCAAGAGCCTCAGGACTTGTGCCACCAGGTTCAAGAGCAGTTGCTACCTCTCAAGCATTAGGCTCTTGAATAAAAGGCAATAACTACACTCACTTGCCCATCATTAAGGTGTTTCCCACAACAAATAATCTCACTTTAAGGAATCTTTTTCTTATTATCTCATGTTCTCACTATTTTTTTGCTATTTATTTATATTTTCATTTGAACAGTTTGTTGTCTTCTGCACTCTGGTTGATCTTCCATTGATTCTCTTGTAGTTACTATTCTATAGATTTGTTGAGTATGCCTACAGGAAAATGAATCTTGGGGTTGTATATGGTGACATATATGTACTTTGATCATAACATTTACTTTGACTTTGAAAATTTGCATAAGCTAGGGCTTTTCTCTTTGAAGAGATGGCAAATAAGAAGCAATTTGTTAGAGATGTATAAGACTATGAGAGGCATAGATAGAGTGGACAGCCAGGAGCTTTTTCCTAGGGTGGCAGAAGCCAATGCTAGAGTACATCTGTTTACGTTAATATGAGTAAAGTACAGGGGAGATGTTAGAGGTAGGCTTTTTGCAGAGAGGTAGGTAACTGGAATGTACTACCTGGGGAGATGGTAGAGGCAAATACAGTAGGGACATTTATAAGACTTTTAAATAGGCACATGAGTTTAAGAAAAATGAAGGTTTTTGGCTGTGTTGAGGGAAAGGTTAGACTAATCATGGAATAAGTTCATATGGGCCAGCTCAACATCATGGGCTGAAGGGCCTGCTCTGTGCCATACTGTTCTATGTTCTATTTTACTTCCAAATTCTAATTAACATTTAACGCATAGTTATTGATACTTATCTGTAAGCATTATTGATTGGTGTAAAATATTGATATCAGTTAAGTTGGAACCAAGAACAATAAAATGACTTTTGAACATAGATACAAGGGATACCTCAGATGCTGGAAATCTTGAGTAACACACAAAAAATGCCGGAGGAGCTCAGAAGGTCAGGCAGCGTCTCTGGAGGAAAATAAATAGTCAATATTTCCGGCCAAGACCTTCTTGGACTGAAACATTGACTATTAGTTTCTCTCCATAGCTACAGCCTAATCTGCTGAAATTCTCCAGCAGTACCCTTATCAAAACAGCTGCCTTTCATGTAAGCCAATGGTGAAAACATCTAAATGAATGCATCTTCTGCTGGGGGTGTGTCAGTGTGGAATCACACATGGGTACCATGGGTATATCAAATATGAAGAATTTCCATCAAATGAAACAGCTTTTCATTTATGCCAAAATCCACTTGTTTAAGAGCTAAGCAACCCTCACAAAAAATGCTGGTGAACACAGCAGGCCAGGCAGCATCTATAGGAAGAGGTACAGTCGATATTTCAGGCCGAGACCCTTCGTCAGGACTAACTAAAAGAAGAGATAGTAAAGAGATTTGAAAGCCGGAGGGGGGAGGGGGAGATCCGAAATGATAGGAGAAGACAGGAGGGGGAGGGATGGAGCTAAGAGCTGGAAAGTTGATTGGCGAAAGGGATACCAGGCTAGAGAAGGGAGAGGATCATGGGACGGGAGGCCTAGGAAGAAAGAAAGATGGGGAGGAACCCAGAGGATGGGCAAGGAGTTACAGTGAGAGGGTCAGAGGGAAAAAAAAGAGAAAAAAAGGATGGGGGGGAGAGAAGAAAAATAAATAAATAAACAAACAAACAAACAAATAAATAAATGAGGATGGGGTAAGAAGGGGAGGAGGGGCATTAACGGAAGTTAGAAAAGTCAATATTCGGGCCATCAGGTTGGAAGCTACCCAGACGGAATATATGGTGTAGTTCTTCCCACCTGAGTGTGGCTTCATCTTGACAGTAGAGGAGGCTACGGATAGACATAACAGAACTAAATCTACTTTATTCATTTCAGATAAATGTTGATGTCAAAATCTACCCGGAATTGAATCTTCAGACTTATCATTGGAAAGGACAATGCCAATTTGATAAGATTGTTAGGTTAATTACATTTTAATAATTTTGTAATTAAGCCCATAGCCCATTAAGACCAGGAAAAAAAGGATGATGATGTTCCTTTAATTGTGCAACCCATTATGTCGCAGCAGGGTATTAATTCTCAAGTAACTGAGTAAATGTTTACTACTTAATGTTTCAAAGTAGGCAAAACGCAATCAATGTAAAGATGTTGCCATCTAAGTTAATCTTGTACTTAATTAATGACCATGATAAGGTTTTCATTTTAGCATAAATTATATTTTGGAGCAAAGTCAAGGAACATTAAATATTCAGAAGGAAAATTTAATAGCAAGCTCACAGAGGTGGTTCACCAAAGTGTCAAAGGAATACAAGGATACAGGTGATGCATTATGTGACTCTCGTGAAAAACAGTAGAATCAGGGCATTATCAATGGAACATGAAGGGTTGAAGAAAATTGACTACTTGTTACAGTGTGTTGACACTGACTGCATCTGACTGGCTTCAGAGACTATATCACTGCTGATTGTCAAATCATTTTCTGTTGATATGATGCACAGCTTTATTTAACTATGCTCGTTAAAAAGGCACTCTTCTTTGCAGAATTACTTTTCTGTAATGTCTTTAATTGAAGTTTTATGAACAAAATGCAGCTGTTTAATTCACCTTTTGCCTTCTGAATATTGCTCTGTGTGCCTCACTGGAACAGCTCACATATAAGGTGTAATTTTCAGTGTACACACATGTAGAAAGAAATCTCATCTTCTGCTGGCAAATTTACAATGAGGTCTGGCACTAAGGAGATTCTATACTGGTAGTGTGCCTTTGGAAAACTACAACTTAGCATATGACCTTTTGCAGGTTACAGATAGATTTCAAAGTAAACTTGTAAGTTCTCAGTCCCATTAGGTGACTCTTTATGAAATTTACCAGCATGTATCTGTACTCTATACAGAATTTTTTTTAGCTTCCTTCCGTGTTTTCATCAACCATGCTCTTTGCTGAAGATAGATCTGTTACTTGATTACAGCACTTCAGTTTATTTATTTCTAAAGATAAGGCTTCCTGCCTGATCCTGTCATATTGTTGATGTTTTCTGCTCTGAAATAGTAACCCACGTCTATTTTCTAGAAGTCAATAAACTGACTTCCCTTGATTTCTGTATACATTCTTCTTTTCCTCTCATATAGGGCTCCTCTTTGTAGTGTACTTTTGAAATTGTTGTGCATGATAAAAAATGTCATTGCCACACAAGCCCATGATTAGTTATCACCCATGACTAACCTTGTGGTTGTTTACCACGTGCAACAATTCAGAGAACATAACTTTGAAGAAATATCTGATTGATATTGTCCCTATTTGCATTCATAAAACATTCCAAATTATATTACACCCAATAAATTAACATTTGCCACACATTCATTGCTATTTTTCAGGCAAATTAACCTAGTGTGGCAAAGCAAGATCCCACTGGTAGCATTAAGAACAATGACCAGTAAATCTTTTCTGCTGTGCTTGAAGGAGGGATTGTTTACCAGCACATCAAGAAAACTTTTCTTTGAATAATACTATGAGAGCTTTTACACAGAACAGGCAACTGTATTCTTAATGCTTTTTCTCCTAAAAATACACATCTGTCATCTTTGCCCTCCCGCAGCACAGTTCTGAGATATCAGACTAAGTAATATAATTAAACCTGCAATAGGAAATCTGCAAAACCTTTCTAACTTAGAGATGAGGATGCTACTAACCAAGTTATGCCTTCACTTCCCCTTTTACTGCATCTCAACTCAATGAATACTGTACTGAAAGAAAACAAGCAACTTTGAATTTATTTAACAGAGCAGCATTCTGACAAATAAGCTGTGATGCAAAGATATTTGCAGATATAAATTTACTTTCTTGTCACCTTTGAAAGCATATGTGACTCCTGAGGATCACATCATAGAAGAATTCACTCCACTTACATCAGTGAGGATTTTAACAGTTGCACATATAAAATTTAAAAATTGCAACCTGTGGCTTTCCTCTTGCTGCAAGTCTTTCTATAAAACTTGGAGAAACAAACACATCTAGATTATATCTGTACCAAGTGAAATGAACTGTTTAATACTTCAACCACATAAAGTCTAGAAGAGGGAGTACCACAATGCAAAATGCGGTAGGATCTCGTAGTCATAGTCATAGTCATACTTTATTGATCCTGAGGGAAATGGTTTTCGTTACAGTTGCACCGTAAATAATTAAATAGTAATAAAACCATAAATAATTAAATAGTAATATGTAAATTATGCCAGGAAATAAGTCCAGAACCAGCCTATTGGCTCAGGGTGTCTGACCCTCCAAGGGAGGAGTTGTAAAGTTTGATGGCCACAGGCAGGAATGACTTCCTATGACGCTCAGTGTTGCATCTCACTGGAATGAGTCTCTGGCTGAATGTACTCCTGTGCCCAACCAGTCCATTATGTAGTGGATGGGAGACATTGTCCAAGATGGCATGCAACTTGGACAGCATCCTCTTTTCAGATACCACCGTCAGAGAGTCCAGTTCCATCCCCACAACATCACTGGCCTTACGAATGAGTTTGTTGATTCCGTTGGTGTTTGCTACCCTCAGCCTGCTGCCCCAGCACATGACAGCAAACATGATAGCACTGGCCACCGCAGACTCGTAGAACACCCTCAGCATCGTCTGACAGATGTTAAAGGACCTCAGTCTCCTCAGGAAATAGAGATGGCTCTGACCCTACTTGTAGACAACCTCAGTGTTCTTTGACCAGTCCAGTTTATTGTCAATTCGTATCCCTAGGTACTTGTAATCCTCCACCATGTCCACACTGACCCCCTGGATGGAAACAGGGGTCACCAGTGTCTTAGCTCTCCTCAGGTCTACCATCAGCTCCTTAGTCTTTTTCACATTAAGCTGCAGATAATTCTGCTCACACCATGTGACAAAGTTTCCTACCATAGCCCTGTACTCAGCCTCATCTCCCTTGCTGATGCATCCAACTATGGCAGAGTCATCATAAAACTTCTGAAGATGACAAGACTCTGCGCAGTAGTTGACTTCAGCTGATGAGGCAGCATCTACACACAGTAGATGCCGAGACCCTTCATTATAACTGAAAAGAAAGAGGGCAGACGTCAGTATAAAAGGGTGGGGGAGTGGGAGAAGCTTGAGCTGGCTGTTGATAGGTGAATCGATCTCAGAAGGGATTGCTGAACGCCATGCAGGAATTAAGCATCACCAATGACTTTCCGAGCTAAATTTGAAGCTCTGCGCTAACCTAATACACCACACTTCTGATTCCCATCCCTACCATGTCTGGTCTTTTCTATAGACAACAATCATGCAATGTTTACCTTTTAGAAGTATTATCAATGGTAGAATTATGAGGGGAATGTACAATAATTCTGCCCAGATACACGTGTAGTATTCAGCTTTACTTAATTAATAAGTATTAAAAACAAATATAGTCATTAAAATCAAATTGTTAATGAAAATACAAATGCAATTTGGATGATTTAACCACTAAAATATAGTCTAGAATAAGTTATGTTACCGAAAATGTATTTTTATTATCTGATCCAATATCTCCTTAAATGGTGCAATATCCTATTTTGTGCAATAACATCCTTATGGTGCATTTTGAGACATTATAATATGTCAAGATCTTTAGAGATGTATTTTATTATCGTGTTTTTATTCCATAAATTGCTACATCACTCTTAATCGAAGTGCATAAGCAGGATAAGCAAGAGTGGACTACAACCATGGACTTGTAAATTCGCAGGCACGAGGAATTCTGCAGATGGTGGAAATTCAAGCAACACACATCAAATTTGCTGGTGAACGCAGCAGGCTAGGCAGCATCTCTAGGAAGAGGTACAGTCGATGTTTCGGGCCGAGACCCTTCGTCAGGACGGGTCTCGGCCCAAAACGTCGACTGTACCTCTTCCTAGAGATGCTGCCTGGCTTGCTGTGTTCACCAGCAACTTTGATGTACTTCTTGTAAATTATCTTCATTTAAAGAACAGAACATAGGGGGCATAGTTTTAGGGTGCTTGGAAATATGTACCGAAGGGATGTCAGGGTTAAGTTTTTCACACAGAGAATAGTGGGTGCGTGGAAGGCACTGCCGGCGGCGGTGGTGGAAGTGGATACAATAGGGTCTTTAAGAATCTCTTAGACAGGTACATGGGGGCTTAGAAATATAAAGGGCTATGTGGTAGAGGAATTCTAGGCAGGCTCTAGAGTTGGCTACATGTTTGGCACAACATTGTGGGCTGAAGGGCCTGTAATGTGCTGTAAATTTCTATGTTCTATGTTTCCATGTAACATAGTACAGTACAGCACAGAACCAAGCCCCTTAGCCCACAAGTTGTGTCTGACTATGATGCCAATTCAAGCTAATCCTATTTGTCTACATGTGGTCTATATACCTCCATCCTTTACCTGTTCATATGAATGTCTAAGTTCCTCTTAATTGTTGCTATTGTATCTACTTCTTATTGTCACAATAGGTCAACGGCAGACGCAATTGCCATGGCTCTTCACACGGCTTTAGACCACCTGGACAACACAAACACCTACATCAGGATGCTGTTCATCGACTATAGCTCAGCATTTAATACCATCATTCCCACAATCCTGATTGAGAAGTTGCAGAACCTGGGCCTCTGTATCTCCCTCTGTAATTGGATCCTCGACATCCTAACCGGAAGACCACAGTCTGTGCAGATTGGTGATAATATATCCTCTTCGCTGACGATCAACACTAGTGCACCTCAGGGATGTGTGTTTAGCCCATTCTTCTACTCTCTGTATACACATGGCTGTGCGGCTAAGCATAGCTCAAGTACCATCTATAAATTTGTTGACGATACAAGCATTGTTGGTAGAATCTCAGGTGGTGACAAGAGGGTGTACAGGAGTGAGATATGACAACTAGTGGAATGGTGCCACAGCAACAACCTGACACTCAACATCAGTTAGACGAAAGAGCTAATTGTGGACTTCAGGAAGGGTAAGATGAAGGAATACATACCAATCCTCATAGTGGGATCAGAAGTGAAGAGAGTGAGCAGCTTCAAGTTCCTGGGTGTCAAAATCTCTGAAGTTCTAACCTGGTCCCAACACATTGATGTAGTCATAAAGAGGGCAAGACAGCGGCTATACTTTATTAGGAGTATGAAGAAATTTGGCATGTCAACAAATACACTCAAAAACTTCTATAGTTGTACTGTGGAGAGCATTCTGACAGGCTGCATCACTGTCTGGTATGGAGGGGCTGCTGCACAGAACAGAAAGAAACTGCAGAAGGTTATCAATCTAGACAGCTCCATTTTGGGCACTAGCCAACAAAGTACCCAGGACATCTTTAGGGAGCGGTATTACTTTTACTTTTTTTGCACTTTTTTTAATAATCTATTCAATATACATAATTGATTTACTTGTTTATTTATTATTATGCTTTATTTTATTTATTTTTCTCTCTCTCTCTTCTACAAACGTTTGTAGATTATGTATTGCATTGAACTGCTGCTGCTACGTTAACAATTTTTGCATCACGTGCCGGTGATAATAAACCTGGTTCTGATTCTGATTTTGACCTTAACTGGCAGGATGCTTTGATCTTTTTCAGACCATTGTTTCTCTTTTTATGGTAATAGTTGAAGAAGAGGTGCTATCTATGTCACTGAGAATATCTGTTCCAGACTTCCTTCCCTTGCAGTGTCAGAAATTTTATCCACTGAATGGCTGAATTAATTTAACATATTTTCTGAAAGATGGTGTGACCAGGTGTATGTGTTTTAGTCCTGGACTGGAATCTGAACATGAGGGTTTCAGACAAGGAAGAACATTTGCTTTGCCTATTGGATAAATCTGTTCATATCTTTGGAACACTGACAGTATAAAAAAAGTTGAGTCAGTTCTGTGGATATATCAAGATGAAAACAATTTGGTCACATTTTGTGTGCCACAGTCCCGAGGAGACACTGGATTGCTTAGAGGGAGAGGAACAAGTGGGATGAGTTGACACATATTGCGCACCACTAGCTTGAGGAGACATTGGATTGAGCATAATTTAGGCACTTGGTGAGGACCCATAAAGAGAAGTTTATAAAGCGGAGCAGCCATTATGTGCAAACAACAGGAATTCTGCAGATGCTGGAAATTCAAGCAACACACATCAAAGTTGCTGGTGAATGCAGCAGGCCAGGCAGCATCTCTAGGAAGAGGTACAGTCGACATTTCAGGCCGAGACCCTTCATCAAGACTAACTGAAGGAAGAGTGAGTAAGAGATTTGAAAGTGGGAGGGGGAGGGGGAAGGGGAGATCCAAAATGACAGGAGAAGACAGGAGAGGGAGGGATGGAGCCAAGAGCTGGACAGGTGATTGGCAAAGGGGGTATGAGAGGATCATGGGACAGGAGGCCCAGGGAGAAAGACAAAGGGAGGGGGAACCCAAAGGATGGGCAAGGGGTATAGTCAGAGGGACAGAGGGAGAAAAAGGAGAGTGAGAGAAAGAATGTCTCTATAAAAATAAATAACAGATGGGGTACGAGGGGGAGGTGAGGCATTAGAGGAAGTTAGAGAAGTCGATGTTCATGCCATCAGGTTGGAGGCTACCCAGACGGAATATATGGCCATTATGTGAGTGGGCCAGTGTTGGGATGAGAAGTTGAGACTTTGGTTTATTGAGGCTTAGGAAAGGCATAGGCAGTTGGTAGATTTTGTTATTTATTCTTTCTTTATTTCTTATTGCACATTTAGAACAGACAGGATAAGATGCCAGTCAGAGTAATGGAATGTTCTTCTTGTGGGACGTGGGATGGCAGGGAGACCTCCAGTGTCCCTGATGACTACACTTGCAAGAAGTACATCCACTGCAGCTTCTAACAAACCGTGTTAAGGATTTGCAGCTAGAACTGGATGAACTCCAGATCATTCAGGAGGCTGAGGAGTTGATAAACAGGACACACAGGAAGATAGTCACACCTAAGTGCAGGGCACTGTTAACTGGGTGACCGTCAGATGGGGGAAAGGGGATAGGCAGCCACTGCAGAGTGCTGCTGTGGCCATTCTCCTATCAGTAGGTATACCAGTTTGGATACTTTGGCGGGGAATGACTGTGCAGAGAGAAATCACAGCGGTCAGATCTCTGGCATTGAGTCTAGCTCTGTGGCTCAGAAGGAAGCGGAGAAATTAGGCAAGTTGTATGGAAAGAGGATGTGTTGGTTGGAGTATAGAAAGAAAGTTCTGTGGACTTTTGTTGCCTCCTGGGTGTTAGGATCAGGGACATCGCGAATCAACTCTACAACATTCTTAAATGAGAGAGTGAGCAGCTGGAGGTTGTCATCTACATCTGTACCAATGACACTGGTAGGAGGAGTAATGAGGTCCTGCAAAGTGAACTTAAGAAATAGGAAAAATGTTAAAGGACAGGAAGTCTAGGGTTATGATCTTGGGATTGCTACCCATGCCCCATGTTAGTGGAGCCAGAAATAGGAATATCCTACAGTTTAACACATGGCTAAGAAGTTGATGCAGGAGGGAGGGTTTCAGACTTTTGGATCTCTTGCAGGGAAGGTGGGACCTGGAAAAAAAGGATGGTTTGCACCTGAACCGGAAGCAGACTAATATCCTAGCAGGAAGATTTGCTAGTATTGCATGGGGTTGTTTCAATGTGAGTTGCAGGGGTATGGGAATCAGAGCATTAGAACAGATAGCAGAAACCTTTTGGAGAAAGACATTGTTAGCCTATGTACAAAGGCAGGAATCAGGAGGTTGAGCGTGGTGGGGTTAATGTTTTGAGCTGTGTGTAATTCAATGCAATGAATTATACACAGCTCTGGTTGTGGCATGGATCAGCATGTGGAATTATGACATTGCAGCCATTAGTAAGACTTGGTTACAGAAACAACAGACTAGCAGCTCAATGGGATAAAAGGGGGAGGGGTGGTATCACTAGTGAGGGAATGACAGGTGACAGATGTTAGTGTAGGGGAACCTCTGCAATCTAGTAATCATAATGCCATTAGTTTTAAGGTAATTACGGAAAAGGATAGGTCTGGTCCTCGAGGTGAGATTCCAAATTGGAGAAAGGTCAATCTTGATGGTATCGCAAGGATCTGGCAACTGTGGATTGGGACCGGATTTTTTCTGGCACAGGTGTACTTGCTAAGTTGGAGGCCTTCAAAAGTGAAATTTTAAGAGTACTGAATATGTATGTTCCTGGCAGAATAAAAGGCAGGGATAACAAATTTAGGGAATCTTGGTTTTTGAAGGATATTAAGGCCGTGGTTAAGGAAGTGAAGGAGGTGCATAGCTACATAGCAGGTATAGGCAGGCAGAAACAAATGAGCCACTTAAGGAGTATAAGAAGTGCAAGAGAACATTTAAGAAGGATATCAGGAGAGCTGAAAGAAGATATGAGGTTGCTCTAGCAGACAAGGTGAAAGAGAATCTAATGGGCTTCAACAGATAAACAGTATTAAGAGCAAAAGGACAGCAAGGAACAAAATAGCTCCTCTGGAAGATCAGAGCAGTAATCTATGTGTGGAGCTGAAAGATGGAGATTTCAAATGAATTTTTTTGCATCTGCATTTACTTGCAAAATGGATAGAACATCTACAACGTGAGGCAAAGCAGCAGCGAGATCATGGACTATATACAGATTACACAGGAGGAGGTGTTTGCTGTCCTGAGGCAAATTAGGGTTGATAAATCCCCAAGGCCTGACAATGTGTTCTCTTGGACCCTGTGGGAGACTACTGCAGTATCTGCAGGGACCAAGCAGAGAGATTTAAAACACTTAGCCAAGGGTGAAGTGCTGCAGGATTAGAGGATAGCTAATGTTGTTCCATTGTTTAAGAAGTGTTCTAAGAATAAGCCTGGAAATTATAGGCCAGTGAGCCTGACATCAGTAGCAGGATAGTTATTGGAAGGTATTCAAAGGGAATGAATATGTTAGTATTTGGATAGACAGGGACTGGTTGCTGTGGATGCAGATTCGAAGTAGCTGAAATTTATACCAAGGAAGTCAATCACATCAGCAAAGACTGTCTCCACTCTGAGGACTATCTTTACCAGATCTTCACTGAAAAAAATGTGAGAATACATATCAGAAGGATTCCAACTGCTCATGAAGAAAAATGCCATCAGACATTTCAAGTCCCCTCCTCACCATACAGCAATGAATGGGTTATCTGAAAGGTTTATTCAAACCGTCAAGAAGTCCGTTAAAGTGATGGACAAGGAGAACATTTCTCTGCAGCTCAAAGTGGACAAATTCCTTTTTTGTGTAACAGAACTCTGTTCATGTGACAACAAATCAAACACCTGGAATGCTGTTCATGAGTAGTAACCTGAGATCTCACATAGACCTCTTGAAACCAGACCTCCAGAGGAAAGTACAGAATAAACAGTTCAGCCAGTTGCCAAGTGAAGCAACAAGGAGCATCAAGATTGGATAGGAAGTCCTAGCACATGATTAGCGAGAAGACAATGGAGTCCTAGTAGGATAGCTACAAGAACTGAACCACTGATGTACACAGTGAATGTTGGAGATCATGCATGGAGACATCATGTGGACCAGATACTGGATGCTCAAACAAAAAACACCTCCGCTTCGCTTGCATCCAACAAGGTGGACACATGACAGTCACCGGACTCACCTCTCAGTGACGATCATGTGACTGACAACAACGTGACAACGGAAACTGAGAATGTTGTCTTAGACAAGATGTTTACCAATCCTTTAGCCACTCCATACGTCCAGAAGCATGATGAGAATGTTATCGTTGACAAGACACATACCAAACCTAATGCCTCTCCACAGGTCCAGAGGCAATATCCTGAAAGAAGCAGGATGCCACGCAAAAAAACTGAACCTTTAGGACTGTGAAGTTAATTATGGACTGTTATTGTGAAAGCATGTTTATTTGGAATATGGGTTTATGAAAAGGAAATTGAAAGTTTTGTACATATCCAGTTTTATACTGCATTAATCTAAAGGGGGAAGAAGAGTAATGTATGGATCTATTTCTTTTAGAGCAATGATGCCCCCACCGCCTCACATATTGATCTATTGTCTGCGCATGCACTGCTGTCTACGTATGTGCATTGTTTTCTCTCCCTCTCTCTCTCTCTCTCTCACTGCAATGAGAATATACCAGTTAAAACCATCTCCTATGTGCGTGTTTTTATTTAATCGGTAAGTAGCTGTGCACAGACACAATAGGCTGAAAAATGGCAGAAGAAATCTAACGTGAGGTGTTACGCTTTGGAGGACCAACCAGGGTAGCTATTACACATGAGCAGTAGGGCACTGAGGGGTGCAATAACACAGAGAGATCTGGGAATACATTTCCATTATTCCTTTAAAGAGGTGTCACTGGTAGACAGGGTCATTAGAAAGTCTTTTGGCACATAGGCCTTCATAACTCAATGTATTGAGTACAGGAATTGGGATGTTATGTTGAAATAGCATAAGACATATGTGAGACCTAATGTGTCATATTTTGTAAGTTTGGCTAACTACCTACCGGAAAGATGCAAAATATAATTCAAAGAGTGCAGAGAAACTTTACAAGGATGTTGCCGAGTCTTGAGTACCTGAGTTATCGGGAAAGTTTGAGTAGATTAGCACCTAATTCAAAATTATGACAAGGTATGGATAGGGTAAGTGCAAGCAGGCTTTTAGTCCTGAGGTTGGGTAAGACTGAACTGAAGGTCATGGGTTAAGGATGAAAGTTGAAGTGTTTAAGGGGAACATGAGGGGAAACTTCTTTACTCAAAGGATGTTGAGAGTGTGGAATGAGCTGTCAGTGCAAGTGGTGAATGTGGGGTCAATTAAAATATTTATTAGAAATTTGGAAGCTGTTGTCCAGATACAGGTTGATGGGACTAGGCAATTTAATGGTTTGGCATGGACTTGATGGGCCAAAGGGCCTTTTTCTGTATTGTAGTGTTCTATGACTCTATCATTCTATATAATTTTCTTACAATGCTCTCTGTCAAATTAGTCCTTAAGGTTTACCCCACTGTTTGATCAAACTGAGAGTCATTAGCAACTCAATTACAAATACAGTACACTGAAAGAATCCTTATTTCCCTAGATCACCGGATGTGAGGATTTGAAGAAACTAGCAGAGTTACAATTCTCCATTTCTGGTTTAATTGAAACCTCTTTGGATGCCTGCCAAAAACCTACAACTGACCAGAAGTTATACAATGACAATAGCCTGAATGAACTGGCTCTTGGATTTTCCTCTCTTGCTGGATTTTCTGAGATATATGCATTACTTATATACTGCAATTTGAACATTGATACATGCATCAAGAAGATCTACACTCAGCGGCCACTTTATTAGGTACACCTGGCTCATTAATGCAAATATCTAATCAGGCAATCATGAGGCGGCAACTCAATGCATAAAAAGTATGCACACATGGCCAAGAGTTGTTGTGCAGACCAAACATCAGAATGTGGAAAAATTGTGATCTAATTGATTTTGACCAATCTAATTGATTGGTTGGTGCCAGACAGAATGGTTTGAGAATCTCAGATACTCCTGATCTGGGATTTTCATGCACAACAGTCTCTGGAGTTTACAGAGAACGGTTCAAAAAAATAAAACAAAAAATCCAGTGAGTTGCAGTTCTGTGTACAAAAATACCTCATTAATGAGAGAGGCTAGAGGAGACTGGTTCAAGCTGACTGGAAAGCAGCAGGAACTCAAAGGACCATGCACTACAACATTGGTGTGCAGAAGAGCATCTCAGACCTCGAAGTGGATAGATATACCATAGCAATAGAAAATTGCAAATGGCCGCTTTATTGCTTTATTAGATGAACGAAGTACCTAATAATGTGATCACTGTGTGTATATATAGTACATCAATCGCAATTATTCTTCTGAATGTGTGACTGATTTGTAATCGAAAGAGAAGGGTTCTATAGGTGTCATCATGCTTTCAAAGTGCAACGTGCCCAAACTTGTTGAACCATTAGACAGGTTTTAGGTCGTACTGGCATCCAAACGTTACCTTCTACAAACGTGGCTTATAACATCAAAGCAAAGTTCTACCGATCAGGTGGAAAATTCTAGAACTACTTGATAAATGGGGCTGTCATGGGACTCTAATTATCAGGATATTGAAGGAATGTTTCAGGTACTTAGTGTATCTTGTCCTTTGATATTAACTATGATAGCAGCATATGATCTACCCAGAAAATCAACATCCCTCCTCTCCACAATTAGCCACCCTCTCTCACACCATTTATTTTTGCAATAATTGGACCTCTAAGTAATTATGCATGCATTACACTGATATAGATTGACATTAATTATTAAGTGTATCAGTGAGGCTGTTAGCACTTGGGATGAAATGATAGGCAGGAAAGGGAAGGGCTACAATAAATGTTATTGTATGCTCTATTAATTCAGTGGGTGGCACAAAATGCTGTTTAACAGGTGCAGGTATCTGGATTCAAACCTGAGTTCTGCAGATTTTGCATGCACTCTTTATGATCATATTGGTTTCCTCCAATTTCCTAAGACAAAGTGGAAGGTTTATTAGCAATGAAAATTAATTGTAAAATGAATCAATGACAAGTTTATGGCATGTGGGAGAGAGTACAAGATACATGGAAATAAGGAGAGATAGAGAATAGGATGATTGAGATTGCTCTCCTTGTTGGCAGGAAGCAATGACCGTTCGTGTAATTAAACATATAATGCAAGCAAAGGCAGCAATAAACACAAATGTGCAAGTCCTTGCTGAGCTAAAATTTCATAACCCCAGTCCTTCTGTAGCTTTTCCTTAGTGCATCCCTAGACTTCAATGGTGTTAGAAAGACACTGCTCAGTTACCTGTTTGATTGTGAACATTTCTTTTCATTCGAGGCCCAGTGTTGTATCTTGGAATTTGTATATCAACCAGAAGTGTATATGGACTGTTAAGTTGAGAAGGGACAAAGTTATGAATAAGGGCTTCCGCAGCAGATTACCCAAGGTGGGTAGGGTTAGCTTGCGTCTGAATCAAGATGCTAGAGGAACTCAGCCATCAGGCAACATTGTGGAGCAAAGTTTATGATATTTTGAGTCAAGACTGTTCATTTGAAGATATAGTCTGGTCCACTTCAGCATCTTGCTTGTTGATCTGGATTCTAGAGTCAGCAGTGTCATAATGAAAGAATTGGGGACAAAGCCAGTGGTGAGTGAGATGATCCCTAGGGTGAAGGGTAACTTTTTTGGTGGTACAGGTCCACTTGCCAGATGGGGGATTTTCCTTAATGCATACTGATTCTGTTTATTGACTCTGTATACTGAGACTGTCTGCTCTTCATTCGGACTGGATCAAGTTTGATCAGTTCCTCCCCAAATGACTTGGTCTGTATTTTCCCAGATGTCAGCTTCTTGAGACCTTGCTTGATCTCCATATTAGAGTTTCAGTTTTACTTTGTAATACAGATCCTACTTGAGTTGTCCCCTAAAGAGATAAAAATAAATGACTATAGAACCCTCTAGTTTTCATTGTGGAATAGGACACCAACAGAAGGAATAAAATCCTCTGCATGATTATTTTTGTGTATATTTTTCAGCCCTTGCTGCATTTGTTGCAATCCAGGACGACAAAAATAAAATATTTAATTTATTGGTAGTTATTGACATGAACTTAAAAATCACTACATTCAATCATCTCAGAGTTAAGCCACCAATGAAAAGGGTTTGTCTGTTAGAGATAATGTAGTTTTTCCTTCAGATATGATGTCAATGAGATCTCTGTCTCTATCTGGATAAGGAACTGTAATTTACCTCTCCAATATCTTTCTCTATACAGTACATGTTATCCAAAACATTTGCAGCAGCCATCTTAGGCCGAGAGACCCCAAGAATTCTGAGCCATGATGAATCCATACGCAGTTCTCTCTATCCAGAGTTGAGATATTGAATAGCCACCCAATAAGTATAATAACTTTATTAAGACTGAGTTACAGACAATTGCAGATTGTGCATGGTGACAATGAAATGGTGATTTACACAGAAAATGAATGATTGGTGCTGAGTGACTGTGCAGTAGTTGATTTGTCATTTAATTCACAGAATACGGTGAAACAGCAAATATACTTGCTTTACCTGACCTGGCAATATCACAAAAGCAATTCCTACTTTCTATCAAGATGGAAGCAAATTACTTCTGCTGTTCCCCTCCTCTATCATTTTTAATGCCACCATCATGATGAGAGCAGCAACTTTCTTCCACCCAGAAAAAAAAATAACCTACCTTATTTTGACTCCTTCAACGTCCATTGTGCTCTTAAATTTAGCTCAGAGTAGATTCACTTTAGACCCACTAAGTGCATCTTGAATGCAAAAAACACAAAGGTTCAAAATACCTTGTGTGAAATCTATTCTGATTAGTGAACTCAAGTCCTGGGTCTTTCCGATGCAATTTCATGTTCAGAAGCTGCCTTCAGTTTAATATTAAAACATTTGCATATATAAAAGATTATTAGAAATAACATACACCGTATAGAACTCTGAGAATTAACTTACTTTTGTCTTGAGCTATTAAGTTATCAATGAGTTATAACCTGAAACTAAAAAGCAACAATTTACCTGTATTCACTTTATCATTTCCATTGTTTCATATCATATCAACAAAGAGATTGATTACATATTTATTATCTAATTATGCCAGGAAAGTTCAGCCTCTGTTCTTGATGTAAAGTGGTCTGTGTATGTTAATTTTTTTCTAATCCAACCAGTTATTTACAATTTCTTCCAAGAGATTACAGGACATTTGGCCAAGACTCAAAGAACAATGATCAGGGAAAGAAATAGCATTTTACAGGGAGAATCTTTGATATCAATTTTACTTAACAAGAGATGAAAAACAGGAATCCCCTAAAGAACACTTTTTTCCAGAGCAAATATTAGATTCTGACTTATGCTTGTCAGGGAGATATATTACACAAAATGTATCGTGTATTTAATAATGGATGGCCAAGACATATGATGTGGAGGTGCATTCAATGCTGAGTTACATTAAAGTCAACGAGAAAGAGTCCATAATCCCTCAGAACCATCACATCTAATATAATTACAAGTCATTTTGAAATAAAATTGGCTGTCCTGCAATGTAATATATTATTTGAAATATGTTAATATGCAGATAGAATGATAAGGAAGAAAAAGAAATAGTTTGCAACATAATGCTGTCTTCTTTGACCTCTGGAATTTAGATTTAAATGAATGCTATAGAACACAAATAAAAGACTTTCCATTTCTCATGCACACACACAAAGAACACACATATTTTACATGATGTGCATGGCATGCACAGGCACATTGCCTTCATTACCACCTACATGTACAAGCAAATAAATACACATACACATTATACACACAAAGGACTGTACACACATGCCACAAACTATCTGGTCCGGTACTCATTGGAGTTTAGAAGAATGAGGGATGGATCTCATTGAAACCAACCAAATATTGAAAGGCCTAGATAGAGTGGACATATACAGGATGCTTCCAGTAGTGGTAGAGTATAGGACCAGAGGGTGCAGCATTGGAATAGAAGGATGCCCCTTTAGAACAGAGGGGGAGAAGAATTTCATTAGCCAAAGGGTAGTGAAGCTGTGGAATTCATTGCCAGAGATCCTGTAGTGGCCAAATCATTGGGTACCAGCTTTGTTCATTTAAAGCAGACTTCTATAGGTTTCTTATTAGTAAGGTAGTCCACGGTCATGGGCAGAAGGCAAGGAGTAGTGTTGAGAGGGAAAATAAATTAGCCATGATCATGTGGTGGAGCAGAGTCAATGGGCTAAATGGCCTTATCCTGTTTTATATGTTATCGTCTCTTGGTTTATACATTAAGCACATATGGGAATGTTTTATTCTATTAAACTTATTTTAAGAAGCATTCATTTCCACCAACGTGAATCTATTAATTCTGCTCCAAGGTAAGTTGGTCAAAGGTAACAACAAAATCTCTTCAGAAATTGTCATACCAAACTATTTGCTTGCATATTTCTAACAGCTGCTCTTGAAATGTTTTGAAAGCATATCCTTTTGTGAACTGAAAGAAATATTTCTTTTTTCTTGCTCTTTGGAGTCACCGAGAATGAGGGTTCAATCTAAATAAGCCTTATAAAACTGATTTGAATTTAAGCTAAGATAGAAGTAGGAGTAGGTTCAGCAGAAGTCTTTTTATTCTTTTCTGAGATGACCAACATTTTCCATTGGTGTCTAGGAAACAATACAAAGAAATCACATAACTGTTTCTCTGAAGCTTTTACCTCATTTATGTTGGAGAAGCAAACAGAATACAAATGAAACTCTAGGGGTGAAACTCTTAAACAATTTCTGCAAAGTTCAGTTATTAAACCCCACAAATTGAATTAAGCAGCCCTCTTTAATTGAATTAAGGAGCTAGGACTTTACTCTTTGGAGAGAAGGAGGATGAGAGGAGACATGATAGAGGTGCACAAGATAATATGAGGAATAGATAGAGTGGATAGCCAGCGCCTCTTCCCCAGGGCACCACTGCTCAATACAAGGGGACATGGCTGTAAGGTAAGGGGTGGGAAGTTCAAGGGGGATATTAGAGGAAGGTTTTTTACTCAGAGAGTGGTTGGTGCGTGGAATGCACTGCCTGAGTCAGTGGTGGAGGCAGATACACTAGTGAAGTTTAAGAGACTGCTAGACAGGTATATGGAGGAATCTAAGGTGGGGGCATATATGGGAGGCAGGGTTTGAGGGTCGGCACAACATTGTGGGCCGAAGGGCCTGTACTATGCTGTACTATTCTACGTTCTATGTTCTATTTGGCATGCTACTGCTCATTAGGGTCAATCCAGGGATCATACCTCAGGTCCATACTATTGATTAGCTCATTTTGAAACTACAATGAGAGGCCACAGAGAGCTAACATTGTGTGTAGTACTCACTGGGCCACTGGGCACAGCCAAAAGGCTCAAACATAAAATGATTTTATGTCTTTCACAGGTGCATCTGGACAAATAGGGTCCACCACAAATATGTCCCATTGAATTACTGCAGCAAATCAAATCAGTTCTTGCAAGTGTTTGTTTTCCCAGTCCTAAAACATTTCTAATTTAATTCAAATAGGGAACATGCAGATACCCACTAGTTTGAATAGCCCCTGTGCAGACATGGGATACTGTTTCAAGTCAATGACATTTTATCAAAATTGATGAAAGCAGACAATTCCCTGAAGCAGTAAGTCTGTTTCCCTGATCGTTGAAGCCATCTGAGCTGACGAGTATTTCCAGATGTTCCTTTCCTATTTTTAATTTCCAACAGCACAGCGTTTTGCATTTGCACCATGAAGATAAATATAATTTTACAGTAACTTAATTTGTTTTGCAGCAATTGTAAAAGTAAATTGCAGAATTTCTTTTTAACCAATCATTTCTCCCATTGCTACTATAAAGAAGATTTAAGATGGTTGGCAAGGGCTCCCAAATGGATGAGTTTGAATAGTCTCAATTCACTACTCGGTAGAAGCAAGTCCGCAGGCTCAATATCACCTACTAATTGGATAATCATATTCACAGTAGCTGGAGGAATAGATGGTGCAATAAATGAAAAGTGAAAATGAGGCAGCGGTGGGTAACATTCCCAGACTGTGAGTGAGGCACACCACACAGTGAGTTCTGCTCCCTGCTAAGTCTAAAGCTGTTGCCAAAAATAAGGAAATAGAGGCCTAATGTCCGAGAGCTATTCATAATAAGAAAGATTTAAAAAAAAAACCTCTACAGACCATGAAGATTCTCAGTTCTACTGACTAACTATACATTAGTGGCAATGCATATTTCAAAATGTAAAGATATTTCAGTTGGTATTGCACAAAAATATTAACAAAAATGAAGAACAACATTTTCATTTGGTTTAATAAAATCAAAAATTTATTTTCAAGCAATTAGTTATTGTAGGACTTTAAACTAATTCACACTTTAATATTGCAAACAATATTTGCCCTTTATTTCAGCAGGACATTCTGAGATTTGTCGAAAGTTTATTAAGCCCAAGGGCTTAAATCTCTAACACTTGGTCTAGATAGTAATTTTCATCATAAATAATAGATTTTACTGAAGGCATTAGACATGCTATAAAAAATGTTAGCCTTATAAAAGTTGTCACCTTTATGCTGCCAGTATTTCAATCCTGTTTGCTGATTTCAAATAAGGCCAGGAAAAATACAATTAATGCAGAAAATTCACACTGTTCTTCTTATGGGTTGCTAATTTCTGAACTTATTTCATTTCTATTGAAATAATATAAATACCTATGTGTTTCAGAAGGTATGATTTTTATTAAATTATTGTTTCTATTCTCCGAAATGCTTCTAAAGCAAAAAAGTGGGCACTGTGTGGTGAATGATATATAGAGTATATAAAGACAATATTATGTAATTGAATGTGACCTTCAAATTGATTGAATTCAATTTTATTCAACAATGTTTGTTGTGGTATAACTTAGTTTTATCACCAAGCAATCCAGGTTAAACTGACAAATGTCCACCTCTGTGTATGTATGTGTGTGTGTGTCTATGTCAATGCATGTTATTGTGTTTGTGGATATGACGTGTGTGTGTACTAAAGTGTTTGTGTATCTGTGTACAGTTTGTAGATGTGCGAGCATGCTTGCACCTTGTGTACGTGTTGGTGTTTTTGCATGCATGTATGCGCATGTGTCAATTGACCTATGTGAGCTTATGTATGTAGGCATGTTGGTGGCATCCGTTAGTCTCCCGAGACCATGGATCTGCGCCTGGAAAGTCTTGCTTCAGTCTGCATTAGAGCAGCGTCTGTTGTGGCTGTAGAGGCCCACACGGTAGTGACAGTCTCGGCTGCAGCGACTGCACTTGAAGGCACTGTCCTCCAGCATTGTCTTGGTGCTGTTTTTCTGACGAGGGTGCTTTACTTCAGCAGCAAGCCTCAGCTTCTCTTCTCCTCCTTTTAGACCTCTGCGTAGTTCCAGCCTCCCGTGAGAGCGATCACTTGCGATGTCCTCCCACCTCTCGACGTTCATTTTCAGTGACTTCATGTCTCTCTTGCAAACATCTTTGAAACGGAGATGGGGCCGCCCCTGTGCTCTCTTGCGGGAGGCCAGTTCCCCATACAGCAGGTCTTTTGGGATCCTCCTGTCTGACATGTGGTGTACGTGGTCCAGCGTTGTTGGAGCAGGATGAAGAGGCTGGGTATCTGGGCAAGGGCCAGGACCTCATTGTTGGTGACTTGGTCAGTCCACGTGATGTCCAGGATGCGTCTCAGGCTGCGAAGGTGGAAGGTGTTGAGATGCCGCTCTTGTCTGTAGTAGAGGCTCCAGGTCTCGCTGCCGTAAAGCAGTGTGCTGAGGACGCAGGCCCTGTAGACTACAACTTTGGTGTGCGTCATCAGCTTTCTGTTTCCCCCAGACTCTCTTTGTCAGCCTGGCGAATGTTGAGGCTGCTCGTCCAATCCGTCTATTGATCTCGGGGTCTAGGGAGAGGCTGTCCGTGATGGTGGAGCCAAGGTATGTAACCTTGTGAACTACCTCCAGCTCGTAGTTGTTGATGGTAATGGCAGGGGGGTGTTCAACGCCTTGGCCCAACACGTTGGTTTTCTTCAGACTGAAGTCCTGGTAGGCTCTTGAGAAGCTGTGCATGAGGCGTTGCAGTTGCTCTTCAGAGTGTGTTGTCACTGCCGCATCGTATGCAAACAACATGTCCCTGATGAGTACTTCACGAACCTTGGTTTTTGCCCTCAGCCAGGACAGACTGAACAGTCTCCCGTCCGATCTGGTGTGGAGGTAGACACCACCAGTTGATGTTCCAGAGGCATGTTTCAGCATGACTGCGAAGAAGATGCCAAACAGGGTGGGGGCAAGCACACAGCCCTGCTTCACACCGCTGCGGATGTTGAAGGCCTCCGAAGAAGAGCCGTTGAACTGAACGACGCCCTTCATGTCTGTGTGGAATGACTGAACTATCCTGAGGAGCCTTGGGGGACAACCAATCCTAGCGAGGATTCTGAACAGGCCGTCTCTGCTCACATGGTTGAAGGCCTTCGTAAGTTCAATAAAAGCGACATAGAGTGGTTGTCTTTGCTCTCTGCATTTCTCTTGTAGCTGTCGAGGGGAGAAGATCATGTTGATTGTGGAGCGTTCCGACCTGAAACCGCACTGAGACTTGGGATATACCCTTTCAGCTATTTTCTACAGTCTGTTCAGGACCACGCGGGTGAAAACCTTCCCAACAATGCTCAGCAAGGGGATTCCCCTGTAACTGTTACAGTCGCTTCTGTCCCCTTTGTTCTTATATACGGTGACAATGTTGCAGTCTCTCATGTCTTGCGGCACTGCTCACTCTATCCAGCACTGGCACAGTAGTTCATGTAGGTGGTTTAGCAGGATGCCCTTTGCACATTTGATGGCCTCTGGTGGAATGCCATCCAATCCTGCTGCCTTCCCAGTGGGCAGGCTGTTGATGGCTTTGCTCAGCTCTTCGGCAGTCGGCAATGCATCAAGTTCCTCCATGACAGGCAGGCATTCCACGGCGTCTAGCGCGCTGTCCGAGATGCTGTTTTCTCTGGAGAAGAGTTCAGAGTAATGCTCCACCCATCTCTCCATCTGCTTGCCTTTGTCATTAATGGTCTCGCCTGTTATCGTTTTCAGTGGTGCTGTCTTGCTCTGGGTTGGCCCGTTAGTTTTCTTGATCCCCTTGTCCACTCCACGGATGTTGCCTGTGTCAAATGATTTCTGAATGCCTTCGCATAGTTGTAGCCAGTAGTCATTTGCACAGCATCTGGCTGTTTCCTGGGCCTTGCATCTTGCTGTCCTTAGTGCTTGCAGTGTCGCCTGGGTGGGGTGGTGCTTGTGCTCTAGTAGTGCAACACGCTTCACCTGGATGACAGCCGTGAGCTACTTGAGCTCGCTTCAGACCAGTCCTGTGTCTTGCCCCATTTCTTCCCAAAGGCCTTGAGTGCAGTGCTGTGGATAGTGTCCCTGAGAGAGTCCCATCTCTGCTGAGCATCTCCTTCTGGTAGGTCTGCAAGAAGAGCATCCTCCAGTGATTTGATGAACTCCACAGCTTTGCCTGGGTGTTGTGTCTTACTGACATCGATGCGCTGCTTGCCTGGAGGCTTGGCGCAGTGCATCTTTTTCGGCCGACGTCTGATCTTGCAGCAAACTAGAGAGTGATCTGTGTCACAGTCGGCACTCTGAAAGGAGCGAGTCATGAGCATGTTTCTCAGGTGACGGCGTCTTGTGATTATCAGGTCTAACTGGTGCCGGTGTTTGGAGCGGGGATGCTGCCAAGACACTTTGTGCTGAGCTTTGGTCTGGAAGTAGGTGTTGGTGACACACAATTTGTGGAGCATGCAAAGCTCGAGCAGTCGTTGCCCGTTGTCATTCATGCTGCCAATCCCATACCACCCCAGGCAGCTTGGTCAGGAGTCGTGGTTGGCGCCCACTTTGGCATTGAAGTCGCCAAGTAGCAGCAACTGTTCCTGATTTGGGATCTCCTGTATCATCATTGAGAGCTGATCGTAGAACTTGTCCTTTTTGTCTTGTGTAGAGTAGAAGGTTGGGGCATAGACGCTGACAAGTTTGACAAGCCCGTCGGATGTGCGGAGTCGAAGTGAGAAAATCCGCTCTGTCCCTTTCTCGCTAGACTCTACTATCTTCAGCAGCGAGTTCTTCACAGCAAAGCCGACACCATGCTCTCTGGTCTCGTCTGAGCCCTTCCCCTGCCAGAAGAAGGTATAGTCTCTTTCACGTAGGGTTCTCGATTCTGCGAGATGTGCCTCTTGGAGCATTGCGATGTCCACTTGGAGTCTCGACAGTTCATTGTTAATCACTGCTGTCTTGCTGTCTGTCACTGATCTCCCGAAGGTCATCTGATATACCAGTTGTCATGGTCCATGTATTCCAGCATCCTAGTCTGAGTGCTGGCTTCTTTCTTTGTCTTCTAGTTGTGCTTGGTGCAGCGTTTACAGTCCGCAGTTCGGGCTACTTGTATCCCTAAGCTCCACGCACCCAGTGGAGTGGACGGACTGTGATGGGACAGCACCTAATTGGCTGGGGGTTGCCCAGCTTGAGGTGGGTGCTGTGGGCGGTTGCTGTCCAGTGAGATGCGATGGTCTCACCCTCCGTTGAAAGCAAACCCTGGCGCCTTGCTCTACACCAATCTAGCGCAGGCTTATAACTGGTAGACTGCTGCTTTCTGTGTTGTGCTGTTGCGGTGAGGCGACGCTGAAGTGTCCTCTCCAGGGCGCAGGCCTGGGCAAGGTCGTATGGAAGATGGGCAGTTGCCCATGCTGCAAGTCTCCCCTCTCCACAACACTGATGTTGTCCAAGGGAAGGGCAAGGGCCGATACAGCTTGGCACCAGTGTCGTCGCAGGAGTTGCCAGAACGAGGTTGAAGGCAACGTCGGACTGCCTTAGGGACTCCAGCTCTGGATTTGTCCTCAGGGTTTACTCCCGAAGCCTTTCCCATCAGTGGGTACGGCCGCAAGGCAGCGGAGGTTTGAAATCAGAGTTTCCCTCTCTTAGATGGACTGCCTTCCCAGGCTGATGAGCTCCATCTACCAGAAGCACTGGTTTTAAGACACCAGGACCCGCCTTCGCCCCTTCTCCTGTCAGTAGAAACAGTTCCACGGGGCTTAGAGGCTAAGCCACACAAGAAGGCCAGGAGTTGGACTTAGTTGTCAGAGGCTATTTGAGGCGCATGCCATGAGGAGCACTTTTAGGTAGCGGGATCTTGTCCCCACTACCACCCCTCGGCTTGACAACCTTTATGTAGGCATACCTGAAAAGAAAAAAAACAGTTAGACATAAACACTGAGATTAGGAGCAGGTGTAGGCCATTCAGCCTCTTGATCCACCTCTGCTATTTGACAAGACTATCTATGATGTGACTGCAATTTCCGTTTAGCTTCCCTTCCATTGCATCTCTTTTAGATATTGGTCGAGAAATACTGAACACCCAAGAGATGAATTAATCTATCATTATACAGTATACCCATGACTGTTTAATGTGAGACCACAGCTTGAAGTTTCTGTAGCCCAAGGCCATATATGAGGACACAGCCCGCAAAGAAAGATATATAAATATCTCATGTTGTAGACTGGGACAAAGTGAGGAGGTGATAGGGAAGAATGCTCACAGTCATGCAGAAGAAGCTGTGGTTCAGAGTTTGCAAATGGTTAGGTGAGGGTCAGATGCCAGCTAATGCTGAAGGTGGAGCCAATGCTTGTCTGTCAAGGGAGAGCCGATTGCTGAAGTGGTGGATGAGTGGAATTTAATTGCCAGTGGCAGGGATGATTGAGATGGAGTGAAATTGTTGAACTGATGGGAGGGGGAGCTGAGACAGAACCTGTGTTTTGCATGGAAAGTTACATCGTTACTTCTCCAGTTAAAAGTTCAAAGTATATCTATTTTCAATGTATGTATACCTTATACAGCCTTGCGATTCACCTTCTTGCCGGCAGCCTGAAGACAAAGAAACACAATAGAATCCACAAAAAAAAACAAACCTCGAAGATGGTCAAATATCCAGTGCATGAAAAAGAAAGAACAAATCATGAAAACAATAAAAAAAGAAAACAAACAATCCATGGACCATGAACTGTAGAGTCCCCCAAATTTATTCTATGGGCACGGAGCCAGCTCGGTGCTGCAACCTGTCCAGGAGCGCAATGCCTGCAGGCCACAGCCATGGAATAAGGTTCAATGCTGAGCTGAGTGTCGCTGGCTGCAGGCCACACCTGCAGAGTTAGTTCAGCACTGAGATGAGTAAAGCCTCATGGAGTAGTGAGCTGAAAACCAGTTCATCCTTCACCTTGGTCGTGATACCTTAATCTTTTTAATCTGGCTCGGTGTTTAAATCTGCAGGTTTTATCCACTCTCAGGCCCAGGCCTGGCTACTTCAATACAACCTGAAGATTAAGTCCTGTCCTAAGTCTGCTCCAGCAATGGCTGCCACGGCTGTACGTGCATTCTCATGAGTCCAGTTCACTAAATCCTTCAGGATACCACAAAAATGCCCCATTGTACAGATATAATGTGACTGACAGTAAATGTGCATCAAATGCACAAACATTGTCCAGACTGAAAGTACTTGGTTATATTTCTGGAGGGACACAATTCATTCCAGGAACCATCACACACATGATCTTCTTTGAAAATAATTAATTTGCACATACTTATCTCTGAAAAGAGCAGTGGCATACTATTGAACTCTTAGGCAATTCATGTCAAAATTGGAACTTACTTTGCATTATTTAAGAGAAAAACTTGGCAATTACAGCCCTCTGAGGCTAACCTCAGCAGTAGAGAAGTTAGTGGAAAAAATTCTGAAGGACAGGATTAATAATCACTCGAAAAAACAAGGATAATCTAAATGGACTGAGAAATGGTAGATCAAATTTAACCCTGATAAATGTGAAGTGATGAATTTTGGGAGTACTAATTAGGCTAGGAACTAAATCATAGGTAAATAGTAAATTCTTAGGGAGTATTAAGGAACAGAGGACGCTTGGCGTGCAAGACTAAAGATTATTGAAGATAGCAGAGAAGGTAGACAGTGGGGTTAAGAAGATATATGGGTTACTGGTCTTCACTAATATGGAAATGTAAGACATGAGTAGGCTGTGCAGTGTTGTACTTCAACTGCATAAAACACTCCCCAGACATCAGCTGGAGTATTGTGTGCAGTGCTGGTTATAACACTCACACTCCAGGAAGGATGTGATACTAATGAAGACATACAAAAGGGATTCACCAGGATATTGCTTTGGATTGAGTGTCTCAGTTAGGAGAACAGACTGAAGAAGTTAGATCTGTTTTCGCTGAGTAGAGGAGATTAATTGGGGAACTCTGATAAAGGGATCAGCTAGAGGCATATAAAATAATGAGGGGTCTGTATAGGGTATACCTCAGGAACCCATACCTCTTTATCAGAGATGAATAAAAAGGGAGGATGTAGATTTTATTTTCAAATGTTTTTATTGTGAGCAACATCAGCTTAACCACAACTGACAATGTTCTAAAGTACAAAGCTTCTTTTTTTCTTTTCTTTCTTATAACAACATAATGAAAGTCCAATGAATGTATGTATAGTAAACAAGCAAAAAGCAAAGGAAACCCTACCACCCCATCACCTTTCCCCTTCCCAGCCCTACCCTCCCCTCACCCCTCCCGTATGTGGTGATTAGGTCCTACCGCCCCCCAAACTTAGTTCAGCTGTCGGTCTCTTCTAAATACAACAGTAATGGTTGCTAGATTTTTTCAAATTCCTTGAGTCTGTCCTTGATAACGTATCTTATCCTCTCTAGATGCAGAGTATCCATTAATGCAGCCAGCCATTGTCTGAGTGATGGAGTTTTCTCCCTTTTCCAAAACATCAGTATGAGTTTCTTTCCATTAAGTATGCCATAGGTCAGGAGTTGTTGCTGGGTAAGAGGATATAGATTTTAGATATGTGGTAGAAAAGTTAGAGGGGATGTAAAGAGGACATTTTCATCTGAAAGGTTATGAGTGCCTAAAGTTCAGTTTCTAAAGAAGTGGAGACAGCAGAGTTGCCAAAAGTATAGAAACATAGAAAGATAGAAAATAGGTGCAGGAGCAGGCCATTCGGCCCTTCGAGCCTGCACCGCCATTCAGTATGATCATGGCTGATCATCCAACTCAGAACCCTGTACCAGCCTTCCCTCCATACCCCCGATCCCTTTAGCCACAAGGGCCATATCTAACTCCCTCTTAAATATAGCCAATGAACTGGTCTCAACTGTTTCCTGTGGCAGAGAATTCCACAGATTCATTACTCTCTGTGTGAAGAAGTTTTTCCTAATCTCGGTCCTAAAAGGCTTCCCCTTTATCCTCAAACTGTGACCCTTCATTCTGGACTTCCCCAACATCGGGAACAATCTTCCTGCATCTAGCCTGTCAAATCCCTTTAGGATTTTATACGTTTCAATAAGATCCCCCCTCAATCTTCTAAATTCCAACGAGTATAAGCCTAGTCGATCCAGTCTTTCATCATATGAAAATCCTGCCATCCCAGGAATCAATCTGGTGAACTTTCTTTGTACACATGTCCTAAATATAATAATATTTAGGACATGTGTAGATGAGCATGTGCCAGCTGGTGGTGTAGTGGCATCAGCACTGGACTTCAAGGCACATGGTTCTGAGTTCAAACCCAGCCGGATCCCAACCTGGGCAGCAGCAGTATCTGTGTGGAAGAAAGACTTCTGTATCTTGCCAGGAAAGCCCTATGGACCCTGTGGTGTCACAAAGAGTCAGACTTGACTTAACGACTGAACAACAGCAAAGATGAGCACGGAAGTAGCCTAGGCATAGGCACCAATGGGCCAAGTATTGGAGGATATTTTCCCTCGTCCAGTACCAACATGGTAGACCAAGTGGCCTGTTCTTAGACTGTATGAATTTATGATTCAACTAAATATAAAAACGAAATTCTTTTATTCCCACTTTTCTTATAAAAAGAAAATAGTATTTGGCAAATGCCACAAACATATTACCATACCTCTTCATGGCAAATATAATGGTAATACAGTTACTGCACAAGAAAATAAAATCTGTCATTGTTTGTTTTTGAAATGAGTTACTAAAAGTTAAACCATAAACATGAAAAAATCTGTGATACTGGAAATCCAAGCAACACACACAAAATGCTGAAGGAACTCGGCCTTGCCAGACAGTATCTATGAAATAGTGTAAACAGTTGATGTTTCGAGCTAACACCTTTCTTCAGTACCTTCCAGCCCTTTATCTGATTCACCAATAAATTTCCCAGCTCTTTACTACACCCCTCACCCTCTTCCAGTTTCACCTATCACCTGCCAACTTGTACTCTTCCTCCCTTTCTCCAACCTTCTTACTATGACTTCTGTCCTTCCTTTCCAGTCCTGAAGAAGAGTCTCAGCCCAAAACATTGACTTTTTACTCTTTTCCATATATGTTTCCCGGCCTGCCTAGTTTTAATATGTTTAAAATGTTTGAACAATTCAGTTGTGAATCATATGTTTTTAACATATTGAATGCAATGTTCCCATTTAGATTTTCAAATTCTTACACATTTTTGCAAAAAGGAAAATCTTTTTTTTACACTTTTTAATTTCTCAAGGCAATCACTGTCTGGTACACGGGGGCTACTGCACAGGACCAACAGAAGCTGCAGAGGGTTGTAAATCTTGTCAGCTCCACCTTGGCTACTAGCCTACAAATTACTCAGGACATTTTCAAGGAGCAGTGTCTCAGAAAGGCAGTGTCCATTATTAAGGACCTCCAGCACCCAGGGCATGCCCTTTTCTCACTGTTCTGTACGAAGGTAAACAAATTGTTTTGTCCAATACTAATCATGACGCATGATAAAGCTTACTAAATTAGTCATTTGTAATCAATATCTTCCAGCCGTCCATTTGAATACAACATGATTTAAATCATCAAACAAACTTAAATCTGTATTTCTCTGGCTAGTTAACATTAGCTAATCATGGGTTTCTTTGTTATAGTCAGAATCAGAATTAGGTTTATTATCACTGGCATGTGAAGTGAAATCTGTTAACTTAGCAGCAGCAGTTCAATGCAGTACATAATCTAGAAAAGAAAAAAAACTAAAATAAAAATTATAATAATCATAAATAAACAAGTAAATCAATTACAGTATATGTATATTAATAGATCTTTAAAAAGTGAAAAAAAAACAGAAATACTGCATATTTAAAAAAAAGTGAGGTAGTGCCCAAGGACTTAATGTCCATTTAGGAAATGGATGGCAGAGGAGAAGAAGCTGTTTCTGAATCGCTGAGTGTCTGCCTTCAGGCTTCTGTATCTCCTGCCTGATGCTAACAGTGAGAAAAGAGCATGCCCTGGGTGCTGGAGGTCCTTAATAATGGACACTGCCTTTCTGAGACACTGCTCCCTGAAGATGTCCTGGGTACTTAGTAGGCTAGTACCCAAGATGGAGCTGACAAGATTTACAGCCCTCTGCAGCTTCTGTCGGTCCTGTGGAGTAGCCCCCGTGTACCAGGCAGTGATGCAGCCTATCAGAATGCTCTCCATGGTACAACTATAGAAGTTTTTGAGTATATTTGTTGACATGCCAAATCTTTTCAAACTCCCAATGAAGTATACCCACTTCATTATAACTATATCGATATGTTGGAGCAAGGTTAGATCCTCAGAGATCTTGACACCCAGGAACTTGAAAATGCTCACCATCTCCACTTCTAATCCCTCTATGAGGATTGGTATGTGTGCCTTTGCCTTACCCTTCCTGAAGTCCACAATCAGCTCTTTCGTCTTACTGACGTTGAGTGCCAGGTTGTTGCTGAGATACCATTCCACTAGTTGGCATATCTCACTCCTGTGCGCTCTCTTGTCACCACCTGAGATTCTACCAACAATGGTTTTTGTATCTCAGCAAATTTATAGATGGTATTTGAGCTATGCCTAGCCAGACAGTTCTTCATCCACTCTCTAAACCAAACGGTAAAAATGGACACAGAGGGTGAAGTTATTGGATTAGCCCTGTGGCAAAATACTGCTGGAGCGTGAAGACTTGTTGCAAGCTTCTCGCTACAGATCCAATCATTACTTCTGTTTTAATTATTCTACTCTTTTAAATATAGTTTCTGTCCCTAAGAATTCATAATAACAATAACAATAATTAATCATAATATTCTCTTAAATATACTTACATGTCTGATCTGCAGGAGCGGCCAATATATTGAACCAGCTCCCAACCCAGACCAGTGAGGCCTAGGATGGGACTGTCACAGAGGAAGCCTGCGTTGGGTGAACAATCAACCTCATGAATGATAAGATAGATGTGTGACCGCACGCTCTACCTTGTCATGACATTGTAGCTTATTGCCTACCTGCACTGCATTTTATCTCTAATACTTTACCCCACATTCTGTAATTATTTTACCTTGTAATATCTCAGTGCACTGTTGTAATGAATAGATCTATATGATTGATCTGAAAAACAAGTTTTCACTGTACTTCGGTACATGTGACAATAATAAATAAATTCATCATTTTTTTAAAATTGATGAGTATTTCATCATTATGATGCATCATAGGAAGACTACGTGCAAATGAAAGAAAAACTTGCAAACAAAAGTAATTTATCATTGAGACAGTTACTCTTCAGCAACAAGGATGACAGATCCCTACCTCCACTTGTAAGAAATGAATACATTTTAAATAAGATCATTGACATGTTCAGAATCATTCTGAAGAAAGCAGAGTTATGCTGAATTAAAGGGAATAGTTGTTTGACTAACAACAATAGAATTCTGTCTGTCTACAGATCAGATGGTGCATGCATTCATAACATGGTATTCAGCCTCCAATGAAAGATTGCTCTACAGATATTGTTATGTTTTACCTGATTTCAGCAGTAATTCAAGCATTGTTCCATTAAGAAGACTTTAATTGACTCTATTGTTTTTAGCTTAAGGAAGGGAATAATCAACCAGCTTTCCTACCCATATCACTCTGCAGTGTCCCCAAAGGTAAGATGAACACATACAGATTCTGTATTGGGAAAATTCAGTATTGTTGTAATAATTCTCTTCAAATGAACAGGTAGCCAAAGGTCGCAATGACTTTAGTCAATTTGTGGAGTGCTAGGAAAGTGAGGTATATTCCATCTGTAAGATGAAATGGGAGATCATTTTATTTAAAAGTCAGGCCAACAGTATGAAAAAGTGTCCTTCAAGCTCTCTGGTCAGTGAATCACCTAACAGTTACTGTCTCACCCTCCCTCATTCTTCTCTCTCCATTCTCAGTCCTAATGCAAAGTCTCAATTTTTCCCTCCACATATCCTGCTTGGCCTGTTGAGTTCCTAAAGGATTTATTTTGGGCTCCAAATTCCAACATATGCAGTTTCTTGCATCTCTGCTGATAACAGGGTGCAGAAATGGTGGGAATGTAGGTAAGTAAACTGATGAACCAAGAATTTGGAAGGTGTGAGGCTTCACATATGTGCAGGATAACAGATTCTCAACCAGCTTGTGCTGGATAGTAAACAATCCAGGTTAGGGACATATAGAAGGTAACAGTTTGAGGAGGAGCAAGAAAGGAAGCAGGAGCAGGAACCTTCCAATATTAATCCAAGCAAAAATGTGAGATTGTGGGTGAATATTCTCGAAGAAGGTTAAGAATGCAAGGACATGCATCTCTAAGTGCCAGCAATTTCAAGTTACTGCCGATACCTTTTCTTCTGCTGCCTCTCACCTGACAATGATAGGCTGCACTTGCTGGTTTAACTGGTCAAAGCACACACTGCACATGCTCCTGCTGGTACGTATTCAAAAACTACCTTAGGAATAAATGTAAATTGGTTGGAATTATTTTAGGCATTCACACAGTCTGAAGTGAATAGTGCAGGAGCTTAATATTAAAATAGCAAGGTTTCAGCAGCTCTGAGGCAAACTATGCTGCACGGTTTCATCATGTTATACCAGGAGGGCAAAGTTAAAATTCCCACTGTTGTCATAATTTGAGAAAAATGAGAATGATCGCTTGGTCATGGTCCCAAAGAAGAATCCTAAGGCTGCTAAAGATCATTCGGGAGAGAAGAATACACTGAGGTAATTAAAACTTCCATTGATTCTAACTTGCTCACAATCCTCTTCTGCTTTGTTTTAAGATTGCCATGGAGAATTCAGTACTTTGGAAAGAATGGAAGAAACAGTCTCCGTTAGTGCGCCCTCTTGAAGTGATTTCACGACTTTACAAAACCCCAGGATTAGTTTACTTAATGAGTCATTCATTGTTGTTGTATTTGAGATAGAGAGACACAGTGGCATTTCAGAGCAGTTAATGCATCTGCCTCACTGTTCCAAGAACCTTGCTTTGATCCTGATCTCAGCTACTGTCTGTGCAGTGTATGTATGTTCACTCTGTGACCACATGGGTTTCCTCCACGTGCTCCAGTTTCTCCTCACATTCAAAAATATTGCAGGTAGGTTAATTGGCTACTGTAAATTATGACTTAATTTAGATTAATGATAAAAAGAAACAAAGGGATTTTTGGGCACCTATGAGAGATTAAATTTCAGGGCTTAAGGGAAGTAAGAAGAGCGAAAACAGTTTTGTTATCCTGAGAGCTAGCACAAACTCAATGCATCAAGTGGTCTCCTGTGTCATAATAATAAATGAGATAGACTACGAAATAACCCAGTTGTGATGCTGAAAACCTCTACAAAACTAAAGAGCTTCAAATCATAATTTCAACTTAGTGCTCTGGATAATAATTTAACAATTCGGTCCACTGGCTGAAAATCAGTGAAATGAAAATTACAGGTTTCTGTAATGGTGGCATCTACAGTACTTTTTGAGTCTTTCAAATCAAGGAAAGAATATACAGTACTGTGCAAATGTATATGTAAACAAAATTTGTACACTGAAAATGCTTTCAAAATTAATGAAATAAAAAGTTTGTAAATATTATAAAATATACTATAAAGGGCAGTAAACAGTAAAATGGTTGGGTTGAGTTGTTCGTCGATCTTGGCAATTTATATATAAAGTTTTTGTCACCATACAAGAAGACATAATCAGTGTGCTGTTAATTGCAGTGTATCCTCTGAATGCTTGGCCTTTATATAGTTAACAATCAGTTGATTGGTCATCATTACAGGAGCTCAATTGTGTTATAGGGAAGAAATCTCACTGACTGGTTGCATGACAAACTTAGTGAACATGGTCTGGAATTCTGCATGCATTGGCTCATAAATAGGATTGAAATCTACATGTTTGTTTACAGAATTGTTCCCGGAAAACCATGCTTCTAAGACTTCTCTTGCATGTCACATGTTTGCTTGTGCCATGACTTTCACTGATGCCCAGTCAAATCTGTGCTGCTCTCAATCTTCATGGGTAGTGACTAGGATGAGTTGGTCTTGCTGCTTTAGAGCCAGTTGATATTCATGAATCCTTGTGGATAATTTTCTCCCAGTTTGGCTGACGTAATATTTGCTGCAGTCCCTGCACTGGATTTTGCAAGCCACATTGGTCTTGTCCATAGCTTGGTCCATTCCTTTGGTCTGCAAAGTACTCTCCTTAACATTGTTGTTGGCTTTTGCAAGATGGGCAGAGAGGTTTAGTGATGGGCACAGGTGGGGTTTGAGGTCTTTTTCAGTGGTAGATGGAGAGAGGCAGAGATTGAGAGAACTGGACATAGGATTTGATCCAACTGGAATGCACCATTCTATGGAGTCCAAGATGAGAAGTTCTACCAGTGAATGGTGAACAGCAGTTGGTGCCGTGAGCAAAAGGACACATCCAGATTTTGGAAGATGGGAGCTCTAACCTTGTACACATTTGACTGGTTTAATTAAAATGGGCCCAACTGTTCAATTAACCTGACATTCAGAAATACACCTTCTTTATAATTGTATACAGTGTACAATCTGTTATTTCTTGCTGATGGATAATTGCATGTGGGCAGTATTTACACAGTATTCACTCAGATCAGGGTTTAGGTGGTCAAAACATCCCAATTTCCTGATTTGGTGGGACCCAAGTCCTACTGACCCTAGACATATGGAGTTTGAAAAAGGTGGCTTTCTCACTGCTGAGTTCAGTGGCTGTTAGCGAGCTGCTAACAAGCTGAGCTGGGTTGTTAGAGATGCCTGGTTAAAAGGGTTTCATTGTGGGGGCTCATTTGGGATTTGATTTGATGAATACTGTGTAGTTGCGGTAAGAATTGATTAAGTGGTTTGTGTGTTTAAGTCTGTGTTTAAACGAGTGTCCGGGAAAATTATTGAGATATGTGATGCCACAGGGATTAAGCCTTGTTGTGATTCAAAGGGTTTAGCCATAACTAATGCTTGTGCTCTCAGGGGTAGATATCTGCAGCCCAGATGAGTTGCTGATAAGAAGTTTAAGTTCAGTTCCAGGATTAGGAACAGTTACACTCATGGAATGGCGGGCAAAGATGCTGTTTTAGTTCAGACGAGCAATGACGTGACAAGAATGGATCTGTCTGGTACGATTGGGGCACTTGGAGAGGTGGGGATATGGACATTTATAGAAGTGGAGGGTGTAGCTGAGGGTGTAGAATTGGAAGACAACCTTCTTGTAGCAGAGGGCAGAGACTTTAAAGACAAGTTGCTCTTGTTTCTGCGAAGCGATGGGAAGGAGCTGCCTGATGTGAAAGGTCTAGTGAGTTCTTCAGCGGGGGGGTGAAAATTCTGAGTTGATATTGGCAATTACATCCCTAGTGGATAATAAACAAAGTGCACCTGTGGAGAGTCAAGGTTATCGTAGGCTGAGGAGTGAAGTCCATTCCCCAAGGAGGAGGAGGAATATGAGACTTAGGGGGAGCAGACGTCTCAGTTGCTGGATGAGTGGCAGTATTCAGATAATATGAAAAGACAGTCACTGGTAGAGAGCCTAAAGGTCTGGCTGCTGAAGAGGTGAGGACCTTAAAGACAGAGAATCCATTTGCCACTCTTGTGGCTACACGCGAGCATTAGTTGGCACAACAGGCAGCCCAACGGAGCTCATGATGAGGGTCGGGCATATCCTCCAGGAGAATGGGAAGAAACTTTCTGCCGATGTCTTCCGGGCAGAGAGACTGCTGCATTCTTTGTGCAGTATAAGGGTCATTGAACTGACAGAGGTAAATCAATTAAGCATGGATCAAGTGGTGAAGAGTGCACAGTCACATGACATGACTGCTTTAAGTCTTTGAATGCCTCATAAGATGAGTCCCCCTCTCTTGTTTGCTGAGCTGATCAGGGAAATAAGAGAGGAGGAAAACGCGATGGAAGAGCAGGAGGCCTCTGACAGCAAGGCAATGTCATTGGTAGTACTGTCTGTTGCTGAAGTGACCCCTGATGCCACACAAATGGGGGTTTTACGGGATATCATGAAAGATCTGAGACCCAAGTTATCTCGGTTGATATTGGCTGGTGCTGCCACCAAGCATGACAAGGCCGACAGGGAACTGGACCCACTGGTGGGACGTACTGAGCAGAGGACTTCTACTGAGCGGTGTCCCTTGACCAGGGGAGTGACCGATATTTCCTGTTACAGCTGTGCTGAGGACAGACATTTCAAGCGGGAGTGTGAAGTATAGGAAAACCTTTAGAAAGTGAACCAATGGTTACTTAAACAGAAGATGAAGTTGGGAAACTTCTAAGAGACCCAGTAGGGAAATGGCCTGGCTTCTCAGATGGAGCACATTCCAATCAACATATCAAGGAAAGCACCAAAGTGAAAAATCCTATTTCTGAAGGCTCAGTGGGGCCAAGCTCCAGTGTTTCAATACAGATTGACGGCATTTGTGCGAGAACCATACTTGACACAGGTTCCCAGGTTACTCTGCTGTACAGATCCTTGTACAACCGGTATTTGAGCAACATACATCAAAGTTGCTGGTGAACGCAGCAGGCCAAGCAGCATCTATAGGAAGAGGTGCAGTCGACGTTTCAGGCCGAAACTCTTCGTCAGGACTAACTGAAGGAAGAGTGAGTAAGGGATTTGAAAGCTGGAGGGGGAGGGGGAGATGCAAAATGATAGGAGAAGACAGGAGGGGGAGGGATAGAGCCGAGAGCTGGACAGGTGATAGGCAAAAGGGGATACGAGAGGATCATGCGACAGGAGGTCCGGGAAGAAAGACGGGGGGGGGTGACCCAGAGGATGGGCAAGAGGTATATTCAGAGGGACAGAGGGAGAAAAAGGAGAGTGAGAGAAAGAATGTGTGCATAAAAATGAGTAACAGATGGGGTACGAGGGGGAGGTGGGGCCTTAGCGGAAGTTAGAGAAGTCAATGTTCATGCCATCAGGTTGGAGGCTACCCAGACGGAATATAAGGTGTTGTTCCTCCAACCTGAGTGTGGCTTCATCTTTACAGTAGAGGAGGCCGTGGATAGACATGTCAGAATGGGAATGGGATGTGGAATTAAAATGTGTGGGCACTGGGAGATCCTGCTTCCTCTGGCGGACAGAGCGTAGATGTTCAGCAAAGCGGTCTCCCAGTCTGCGTCGGGTCTCACCAATATATAAAAGGCCACATCGGGAGCACCGGACGCAATATATCACCCCAGTCGATTCACAGGTGAAGTGATGCCTCACCTGGAAGGACTGTTTGGGACCCTGAATGGTGGTAAGGGAGGAAGTGTAAGGGCATGTGTAGCACTTGTTCCGCTTACACGGATAAGTGCCAGGAGGGAGATCAGTGGGGAGGGATGGGGGGGACGAATGGACAAGGGAGTTGTGTAGGGAGCGATCCCTGCGGAATGCAGAGAGAGGTGGGGAGGGAAAGATGTGCTTAGTGGTGGGATCCCGTTGGAGGTGGCGGAAGTTACGGAGAATAATATGTTGGACCCGGAGGCTGGTGGGGTGGTAGGTGAGGACCAGGGGAACCCTATTCCTAGTGGGGTGGTGGAAGGATGGAATGACAGCAGATGTACGTGAAATGGGGGAGATGTGTTTAAGAGCAGAGTTGATAGTGGAGGAAGGGAAGCCCCTTTCTTTAAAAAACGAAGACATCTCCCTCGTCCTAGAATGAAAAGCCTCATCCTGAGAGCAGATGTGGTGGAGACGGAGGAATTGCGAGAAGAGGATGGCATTTTTGCAAGAGACAGGGTGAGAAGAGGAATAGTCCAGATAGCTGTGAGAGTCAGTAGGCTTATAGTAGACATCAGTGGATAAGCTGTCGTCAGAGACAGAGACAGAAAGATCTAGAAAGGGGAGGGAGGTGTCGGAAATGGACCAGGTAAACTTGAGGGCAGGGTGAAAGTTGGAGGCAAAGTTAATAAAGTCAACGAGTTCTGCATGCGTGCAGGAAGCAGCGCCAATGCAGTCGTCGATGTAGCGAAGGAAAAGTGGGGGACAGATACCAGAATAGGCACGGAACATAGATTGTTCCACAAACCCAACAAAAAGGCAGGCATAGCTAGGACCCATACGGGTGCCCATAGCTACACCTTTAGTTTGGAGGAAATGGGAGGAGCCAAAGGAGAAATTATTAAGAGTAAGGACTAATTCCGCTAGACGGAGCAGAGTGGTGGTAGAGGGGAACTGATTAGGTCTGGAATACAAAAAGAAGTGTAGAGCTTTGAGACCTTCCTGATGGGGGATGGAAGTATATAAGGACTGGACATCCATGGTGAAAATAAAGCGGTGGGGGCCAGGGAACTTAAAATCATCGAAAAGTTTAAGAGCGTGAGAAGTGTCACGAACATAGGTCGGAAGAGATTGAACAAGGGGTGATAAAACAGTGTCGAGGTATGCAGAAATGAGTTCGGTGGGGCAGGAGCAAGCTGAGACAATAGGTTGGCCAGGACAGTCAGGTTTGTGGATCTTGGGTAGGAGGTAGAAACGGGAAGTGTGGGGTGTGGGAACTATAAGGTTGGGAGATCCCCTGAGCGGATAAAGTCGGTGATGGTGTGGGAGACAATGGCCTGGTGCTCCTTAGTGGGGTCACGATTGAGGGGTAAATAAGAGGAGGTATCCGCGAGTTGTCACTGTGCCTCGGCAAGGTAGAGGTCAGTATGCCAGACTACAACAGTACCCCCCTTATCAGCGGGTTTAATAATGAGGTTAGGATTAGTGCGGAGGGAGTGGAGAGCAGGGCGTTCCGAAGGAGTGAGGTTGGAATGGGGACAAGGTGCGGTGAAGTCGAGACGGTTGATGTCCCGTCGGCAGTTAGCAATAAAGAGATCCAGAGCAGGCAGAAGACCAGAGCGGGGTGTCCATGAAGAAGAGGAGGGTTGAAGACGGGAGAAGGGGTCCTCAGTGGGGGTGGAAGAGTCCTTGCCGAAGAAGTAGGCTCGGAGACGGAGACGGCGGAAGAAAAGTTCCGCATCGTGGCGAACACGGAACTCGCTGAAGTGTGGGCGAAGGGGGACAAACGTGAGGCCCTTACTGAGAACAGAGCGTTCTGCCTCTGACAGTTGAAGGTCGGAGGGGATGGTAAAGACCTGGCACGGATGAGAGCTGGGATTAGAGGGGGGAGGGGGGAGGCTGGGGGTGTCAGTGGAGAGGGGAGGGTTGGGGTGAGAGGAAGATGGAGCCTCTGAGGGCCCAGGAGTTGACGGTGGGATCTGAGGAAGACGGGGCTGCGGAGTGGTGGTGGGGGAAGGGGAGACGGGAGTCACAACAGCAGCATATAAAGACCCGGCCTGGAGTTCAAGGCTGGCGGCATATAAAGACCCGGCCTGGAGTTCAAGGCTGGCGGCATATAAAGACCCGGCCTGGAGTTCAAGGCTGGCGACATATAAAGACCCGACCTGGAGTTCAAGGCTGGCGGCATATAAAGACCCGGCCTGGAGTTTAAGGCTGGCGGCATATAAAGACCCGGCCTGGAGTTCAAGGCTGGCAATACAACCGGTATTTGACTCATTTGACTCATTTGACTCATTTACCACTGACACCACTTAGTGCCCAAGAGGTTTGCAGCCTTAGTACTGATGACTACCCCTATGATACATACTTGTAGTTGAATCTGGTGTTCTTGGAAGCAGATGTTGGAGTAGCTGAGGCCCTTGATGCGTTGGTGTCGGTCTGTCCGGACCTGGTTGAGAAGGGTGAAGCTTCCATTCTTGTGGGAAGACCAGTGGGAGCCTGCAAAGAAAGAATTGGAGAGAGTTTTATGAAAACCTTGTCCATTGTCCTGGTGTTCAGAGCAGTTTCTGAGAAGGTATGTAAGCCCATCGTAGACGAGATGATGAGCACAAATGAGGAACTGTGTGGCCCCAAATTTCCTGGAATGCCTGATGCCGAGGCCTTCCTGGTGGATGCTCCAGAGACCACGAAGAAGAGACGTGCTTACCTATTGGGATGATGGTAAGGCCTGAACTGCGGAAGCTGTTGGCTGTACATGTAAACAGGATAACATTGATTGTCAGGAACACCATGGAGAGAGAAGTCACCCTCAGCTGGTGGATGCCGATGGCACATCTTTTCCCAGTGACTATAATTCCTAATTTTCCTATTAGAAAACAAGCAAAGAGACAATCCCCTGGATTGGGAAAGTTGACAGCCAAGTCATTCAACTTTGGTGACTCCCCGGTACCTGAGAGTTGGAAAAGGAGTCGACAGAGAAGATGTTAAAGTTTGAGGATGAATTTTCTACTGATGAGTCTAATGTGGGTTGCTCCAAGAGTACTCGCCACACCATCCAAGTGACAGAGGACACCCTAGAGCAAGGTCTTGATGATCAGTGCCAGAAGAAGTGGAAGATGTTCAGTATCATCTGCCGAAACTGAAGAAACCTGGAATTATCACTGAGTCATGGAATCCCTATGTGTCACCCATAGTGCTGGTGAGGAAGGAGAATAAAAAGATACTAATATGTGTTAACTATCGGGCACCGAACTGACACGCAGTCCCTGACTAATATACTGTTCCATGGATTGAGGATGCACTGACCTGGATCAAAAGAATTCAGTGTTCTGGACCTAAGGAGTGGGTTTTATCAGATACCCATGAGTGAAGCTGACAAAGAGAAGATGGCTTTCATATGTCCATTGGGATTCTTCCAGGTTGAAAGAATGCCCAGGACATATCAGGAGTGCTGGCTACTTTCCAACATTTCAAGGAGAGGACTGCTAGGGACATAAACATGCTTGAGGTACTGGTGTACTTGGATGATCTTGTAGTGTTCAGGTCCATGCTGGAAAAGCTACTGAAGGTGCTAGACTGCCTGAAAGCTGAAAGGTTAAAGCTATCACAGGACAAGTGCCAATTCTGCAAGACATTTATCAACTATGTCAGGCACATAGTCTCAAGGGATGGAGGAGTTACAGATCCACCCAAGATAGAGGTAGTGACCACATGGCCAAGGCCCAAGAATGCGAGTGCCCTACGCTCATTCCTTGGATTCTGGGGTACTACCAGAAATTTGTGAAGGACTACTCCAAAGTAAGCTACCCTTTTAATCAGCTAATGTGTGGTTGCTCTCCCTTGGGGAAGAAAGGGAGGAGGATGAAAGGCGAAGATGGTAAAGTTCATCTTAGCCTTTCAGAGCTTTTCAGAGCAAGCTGGGATGCAAAATGTGAGGAGGCCTTCCAGCTGCTGAAGGAGCTACTGAGTAAATCATCTGTGTCGGCCTTTTCAAACCCCAATTGTGGTAGGTACTGCATACAGACATCAGCCAAGAAGGTATAGGGGACATTCTATATAGGGAGTTCAGGGGGTTTCGGTGGGACCTGGAGTGAAAGGACTCAGGATGGACAGATGGTTAAAGAAAGCAAATTTTTGCTTTTTGCTTTTTTTTATCATCCGTCCATTGTTCTGGTGTTCAAAGCTGTTTCTGAGAAGATGCAAGCCCATCCTATGCTGAATGATGAGCACAAGCAAGGAACTGTGTGGTACATCTAGCCCAAACCTGTTATGTCACAGCTTGGGGAAGTAGCTAAAGAGATGGGAAACCCCAAATTTGCTCTGAGCGAAACTACCCCATGCACAAATTGATGTTTCTGGCATTGAAATGGGTTGTGGTGGATGAGTTAAGTGACTATCTATATAGTATTGTGCCAAGTTCGAGGTGAGGACTAATAATCCACTGACTTACATTCTGACCTTGGTCAAGTTGGATGGCATAGTCCATTGTTGGTTGGTTCATTGTCTGCCTATGATTTCAGCCTGAAGTATTGGCTAGGGAGCTGTAACATTGATACAATGCGTTGTCTCGACATTCGTATGATGGGCCAGAAATGGACGGAGCGTGGGAGAGCATTCCTGCCTCTGGAGTTAAAGCAATATTCATGTTTTCCACCATGGCAAAATCAAAGGCAAGGCTATAGCGGAATAGAGCTGTGGATCAGTTGGGAGCTTCTGGTTGCGCCATTCCACAACTTTATTGCAACTTAACCACTGAATATGAAGCAGTTGCCTGCTTTGAGTCCCGGGGAATTGGCGGCAGCTCAGTGAGATGATCCTTGTATAGATACAGTTTGATCACCTATTGCAGAAGGGGATATGACCCAAGTTGTAAAGATGGATCACCCTACCATATCCTTACTGTTGAGAGAATGGAGCAAGCTAGAGTTGAGGAACCAGGATCTGTACAATGTCACGTTTCCTCCAGACAGGTCTCGTCATTCCCAGTTGGTTTTGCCTGAGAAGCCTCAGAGGACTGTGTTCAAGTCACTTCATGACAATTCAGTTCATCTGGGGTTTGACAAGACCTATGGGTTGGTCCAAGATCATTTCTATTGGCCCTGAATGAAGTCTGAGGTTGAAGAGTACTGTAAGTCGTGCTTTTGATGTATTTTGAGGAAAACGCTGCCTACGACGATTGCTTCTTTAGCCCATTTACTGTGTGCAGTACCATTTTATTTAGTGTGTATGGATTTCTTCTCCATAGAACCATTGAGGCACGACTGTGCAAGCGTATGGACACAAACGAGTTAGACTGGCAGAAAGGATTTAAAAAGAAGACAGCTTTATGGAGCAGGCATCAGAGGAGCGGGCAACGGAGTTCAGGTAGACAGAATAGGAGCACTTTGGCTCAATGGGGCTTCAGCAATAATGCATCGAGGTGAGGTCAGTAACTTGTGAAGAATAGGAATAGTTGGTGTGTCTTTGAGGCTGGTGTTCTGTAATGTGTGTCAGATATGGGATGTCTGGGAGACTCTCAGCCTCCTGGACGGCCACATCTGCGCCAGGTGCATCAAGCTGCAGCTCTTTAGGGTTGGGCAACTGGAGATGCAGCTCAATGAGCTTCTTCCGGTCAGGGGAAGTGAGGAGGTGATAGAGAGGAGCTATAGGCATGTAGTCACACCGAGGCCTTGGGAAACTGATACGTAGGTAACAGTCAGGAGAGGGAATGGCAAGAGTCAGATGCTGGAGAGTACACTGTGGCTGTCCCACTTAACAACAAGTACTCCTGCTTGAGTACTGTTGGGGGGGAATGACCTGCCTGGAGGAAGCAACAGTGGCCGCGTCTCTGGCACAGAGTCTGGCCCTGTGGCTCAGAAGGGTCGGGGAAGGAAGAGGATGGCAGCAGTGATAGGGGACACTATAGTTAGGGGGGCAGACAGACTATGCTGTGGATGAAGGAAAGAAATGCAGATGGTAATTTACCTCCTCGGTGTCACAGTCCGGGATGTTTCTGATCGCGTCCACGATATCCTGAAATGCAAAGGTGAAAAGAGTTGGTACATATTGGTACCAATGACATAGATAGGTAAAGAGAGGAGGTCCTGAAAACCGACTACAGGGAGTTAGGAAAGAAGCTGAGAAGCAGGAGCTAAAGGTAGTAATCTTGGGATTACTCCCTGTGCCACATGACAGTGAGTGTAGGAAAAGAGTGAGGCAGAGGATAAATGCGTGGCTGAGGGATTGGAGTAGGGGGCAGTGTTTCAGATTTCTGGGTCATTGAGAACCCTTTTGGGGCAGACGTGGCCTGTACAAAAAGGACAGGTTGCACTTGAATCCGAAGGTGACCAATATCCTGGCAGGGAGGTTAGCTAAGGCTATTGAGGAGAGTTTAAACTAGGATTGCTGGGGGTGGGAACCAAACTGAAGAGATGGAGGAAAGAGTGGTTAGCTCAAAATAGAGAAAGCTTGTAGGCAGTGTGCGAGGGAGGATAGGCAAGTGATAGAGAAGGGTTACACTCAGACTGATGGCTTGAGATGTGTCTATTTTAATGCAAGAAGCATCATGAATAAAGTGGATGAGCTTTAAGTATGGATCAGTACCTGGAGCAATGATGTTGTGGCCATTACAGAGACTTGGATGGCTCAGGGGCAGGAATGGTTACTTAGAGTGCCAGGCTTTAGATGTTTCAGAAAGGACAGGGAAGGAGGCAAAAGAGGTGGGGGAGTGGTACTGTTGATCAGAGATATTGTCACAGCTGCAGAAAAGGAGGAAGTAATAGAGAGATTGTCTACTGAGTCCCTGTGGGTGGAAGTTAGAAACAGGAAGGGGTCAATAACTCTACTGGGTATTTTTTCATAGACCATCCAATAGTAACAGAGACATTGAGGAGCAGATAGGGAGATGGATTCTGGAACGGTGTAGTAATAACATGGTTGTCATGATGGGGGATTTTAATTTCCCCAATATTGATTGGCATCTCCCTCAAGCAAGGGGTTTAGATAGGGTGGAGTCTGCTAGGTGTGTTCAGGAAGGTTTCCTGACACAAAATGTCGATATGCCTGCAAGAGAAGAGACTGTACTTGATCTGGTATTGGGAAATGAACCTGGTCAGGTGTCAAGTCTCTCAATGGGAGAGCTTTTTTGAGATGAAGAAGAAGAAAGCCCTTAACTCCAAGTGGAGTCATCGGGACACCATCATGATGATGTTTTTTTAGCTGGATTTCTTATTTTTACAAGGCCAAGTTGCTAGCTCAACGCTCAACCCGGCGCGGATGGAAAGCGTGCAAGGGAGCCGGCTGGATTTGAACTCAGGAGATAATGATCATAATTCTATCTCTTTTACCATAGCATTGGAGAGGGATAAGAACAGACAAATCAGGAAAGTGTTTAATTGAAGTAAGGGGCAAATATGAAGCTATCAGGCAGGAGCTTCAAAGCATAGATTGAAAGCAGATATTCTTGGGGAAATGTATGGCAGAAATGTGGGAAATGTTCAGAGGGTATTTGAATGATGTTCTGCACAGGTACGTTCCAACAAGGCAGGGAAATGACGGTATGGTACAGGATCCATGGTGTACAAAGGCAGTTGAAAATCTAATAAAGAAGAAAAGAAAAACTTACGGAAGGTTCAAAAAACTAGACAATGAAAGAGATCTAAAAAATTATAAGGCTAGCAGGAAGGAGCAAGATTGAATTTAGGAGAGCCAGAAGGGGCCATGAGAATGCCTTGGCAAGCAAGATTAAGGAAAACCCCAAGGCATTCTACAAGTATGTGAAGAGCAAGAGGATAAGACATGAGAAAATTGGACCAATCAAGTGTGATAGTGGAAAAGTGTGTATGGAACCGGAAGAGGTAGCAGAGGTACTTAATGAATACTTTACTTCAGTGTTCACTATGGAAAAGGACCTTGGCAATTGTAGGGATGATTTACAGTGGACTAAAAAGCTTGAGCATATAGACATTAAGAAAGAGGATGTGCTAGAACTTTTGGAAAGCATCAAGTTGGATAAGTCACCGGGACCAGATGAGATATACCATAGGCTATTGTGGGAGGCGAGGGAGGAGATTGCTGATCCTCTGACAATGATCTTTGCATCATCAATGGGGACGGGAGAGGTTCTGGAAGATTGGAGGGTTGCGGACGTTGTTCTCTTATTCAAGAAAGGGACTAGAGATAGCCCAGGAAATTATAGACCAGTGAGTATTACTTCAGTGGTTGATAAGCTGAGGGAGAAGATCCTGAGAAGCAGGATATATGAACATTTGAAGAGGCATAATATGATTAGGAATAGTCAGCATGGCTTTGTCAAAGGCAGGTTGTGGCTACGAGCCTGATTGAATTTTTTGAGGATGTGACTAAACACATTGATGAAGGAAGAGCAGTAGATGTAGGGTGTATGGATTTCAACAAGGCATTTGATAAGGTATCCCATGCAAGGCTTATTGAGAAAGTAAGGAGGAATGGGATCCAATGGGACATTGCTTTGTGGATCCAGAATTGGCTTGTTCACAAAAGGCAAAGAGTGTTTGTAGACAGATCGTATTCTGCATGGAGGTCAGTGACTAGTGGTGTGCCTCAGGGATATGATCTGGGACCCCTCCTTTGTGATTTTTATAAATGACCTGAATGAGGAAGTGAAGGGATGAGTCAGCAAGTTTCCTGATGGGGTTATTGTGGATAGAGTAGAGGGGTATCAGAGGTTACAACGGGAAATTAATAGGATGACAAACGAGGCTGAGAAGTGACAGATGGAGTTCAACACAGACAAGTGTGAGGTGGCTCATTTTGGCAGGTCAAATATGATAACAGAATTAGTATTAATGCTAAGACTCTTGACAGTGAGGAGTATCAGAGGGATCTTGGAGTCCAAGTCCATCAGACATTCAAAGCTGCTGCGCAGGTTGACTCTGTGATTAAGAAGGCATATGGTGTATTGGCCTACCTCAACTGTGGGATTGAGTTCAAGAGCCGAGAGGTAATGTTACAGCTATATAGGACCCTGGTCAGACCTCACTTGGAGTACTGTGCTCAGTTCTGGTCACTTCACTACAGGAATGATGTGGAAATTATAGAAAGGGTGCAGAGGAGATATACAAGGATATTGCCTGGATCGGGGAACATGCCTTATGAGAATAAGTTGAGTGAACTTGGCCTTTTCTTGGCCTTAATGTTGAAAGGCATGGACAGAGTGGATGTGGCAAAGTTGTTTCCCATGATGAGGGAGTCTAGTACGAGACAGCATGACTTAAGGATTGAAGAGCGCCCATTCAGAACAGAAATGCGAAGAAATTTTTTAAGTCAGAGGGTGGTGAATCTATGGAATTTGTTGCCACGGGCAGCAGTGGAGGCTAAGTCATTGGGTGTATTTAAGGCAGTGATTGATAGGTATCTGAGTAGCCAGGGCATCAAAGGTTATAGTGAGAAGGCGGGGGAGTGGGACTAAATGGGAGAATGGATCAGCTCATGATAAAATGGTGGAGCAGACTCGATGGGCCGAATGGCTGACTTCTGCTCCTTTGTCTTATGGTCTTTCTGCTTGGAGCAACATGGGATGAGAGGTGACCTAACAGAGGTGTATAAGATGATGAAAGGCATTGATTCTGTGGATAGTCAGAGGCTTTTTCCTAGGGCTGAAATGGCTAACATGAGAGGACGCAGTTTTAAGGTGCTTGGAAGTAGGTACAGAGAAGATGTCAGGCGTAAGTTTTTTTATGCAGAGAGTGGTGAGTGTGGAATTGGCTGCTGGCCATGACGGTGGAGGAGGATATGATAGAGTCTTTTAAGGGACTCCTGGATAGGTACATGGAGCTTAGAAAAATAGAGGTCTATGGGTAACCTGATGTAAGTTCTAAAGTAAGTACATGTTTGGCACAGCATTGTGGGCTGCAGGGGTTGTATTGGGCTGTAGGTTTTCTATGTTTCTAGAGCTTGATTCCAGCAACGCAGCAAATGCCTTGACCATTACTGATCACTACACCAGATATGCCCAAGCCTTCCCTACAAAGGATCAGAGGGTGTCCACTATGGCTAAATTGTTATGGGAAAATTATTTTGTTCAATATGATTCCAAAATTGATACACAGTGATCAGGGAAGGGATTTTGAGAGTAGGCTCATGCATAAGTTACTGGGCATGCTTAGAGTGGAGAAGTCAAGGAAGACCTATCACCCTCAAGATGCTCCCCAACCTGAGAGGTTCAATGGGACATTGCTGGACGTGCTTGGAACCCTGGATATCAGCAGAAAGAACAAAGAGAGTTTTCATATTGGGCCATTGCTATAACTGTACACTGAATTAAGCTACCGGATACATGCCATAATATTTGAGGTTCGGACATGAAATGAGGTTGTCTGTAGATCTCTGTGTTGCGACTGGGGGGGAAGACTTTCTACAGAGGACCTATCTTAAATTTGTGTCTGACATGAAAAAGGAACTGCAAAAGGCTTGTGAACTAGCAGAGGCCTCTGTGACCAAGCGGAATCAAGAAAACAAGGAGATATGATCAAAAGATTAGCTCCTCCCAGCTGATGCCTGGAGACAGAGTACCAATGGGTGGCCTGGCCTTACATATTGGAAAGTCAGGTGCAAAATGTGCTAATTTTCCAATGAAGCCAAAAGATGGGAATGGGCCTGTCAAAATTCTTCATCGGAATCTTTTTTACCTCTAGGTCAGGGGGTACGTGGTGACCCAGACCCTACACCTAATAGGTGAGTTCTTCGCAGAAGGGGAGAACAGAAAGGCAATCAGTGAACCTTACCACTGAGTGCTGTATGGACTCAGAAGATGAGCAAATGGGGGTGTGGTCTTTGTTACCTTATGCAAACTCCCAATAATTGAGAAGAGATTCCTGAAACTCTCCATCCATGCTGACTCAGAAGTAACGGAGGGGGACTAGCAGTGGACAGGCAGATGTGATGCTGGACAATGAAGGGAAGCTGGGCTCCAATGTATTGGGGATGCAGCTGAGTGCAGTCAAGTAACAGGGAGACCTGCATTGTCACAAGGCATGAGTAATGGACAGCGGGAGACATCCTCAAGTAAACAGGAAAGATCCCAATGAGGGCTTGAAATTGGAGAAACCGATGATGGGATAAGGAGGACTCAAAGAGTCAGGAAACCCCCAGATAGGCTGGCCTATGATGCACTGAGGGAACAGAGTGTTGCATCTAGTGAGATATGTCACTACCATTTACAAATGGATTGGAGGTCCTGACATCATAAAATTTCTTTGAAAACTGTATTAATGATGGGTTGATGAATTTCAAAGTCATTGTTGGGGAGAGGGTGTAACGCCCTGGTTCACATTTGACTGCTAATGCTGCAGTGTATTTCATTTAATAGTTTTCTAGAGAAGCACTGTGCTTTATTGATTATTTGGGTTTCAGTTAAAGATAAGGGATTGTGATGTTCAACTTCGGAATGTTAGGTCAGCCAATCAGGATTGTGAAATTGGGAGAAGGTTCTAGAGAAAGCTGGACGGAGAGGTTTTGTGACAGACACTGGTGGAGGTTAAGGTCCTTTTTGGCAGGAGATGGAGAATGAAGGAGATTGGGAGAACCAACTGTAGGATTTGATCCATCTGGAGTACGCAGTTCGATGAAGTCCAAAATAGGAAGTTCTGCCTGTAATGAATGGATCTATTTCTTTTAGACCAATGACCCCCCCACCCCCTTAGCACGACATATTGATCTGTTGTCTGCGCATGTGCTGTTGTCTACAAATGTGCATTGTTCTCTCTCTCTTGCTGCTGTGTGAATACACCAGTTGAAGCCATATCTTGTGTCCATGCTTTTATTTAATATATATGTAGTTGTGCATAGACAGAACAAATTGGCGATGAGTATGGACCTGAATGTCAGAGAATCTCACCAACTGCACTTACAGTTAGAGGATGAAACAGTGAAAGTTAAACAGCATGGGAAGGCCATCACAGATGCTAACAAACACAAGTAATAGTGCATAGTAACAGTGAAAGATGTGCTGAATTTCAAGTGAAAATAACATAGCGATGGGTTCAGTCGGGAAGGTTGATGAATTTGATAATGAAGGCTGGGAGTTGTATATTGAGATGGTTGAACTGTACTGTAATGTGATCAACATTTTGGAGGTCAGACATGGAGATGTTATGTTGAACAGATACTGAATGATCAACCAAACAACTCACCTGAGTCGACTGCATCCAACAAGACGGACACATTACAGTCACCGGACTTGCCTCTCAGTGATGACAACAATGTGACACTGGAGACTGAGAACCCTGTTTTCGCTACCTTGAATGAAACAGAGTGCCACTTAAAAGATTGATCCTTTAGAATTGTGAAGTTAGTTAAGAACTGTTATTGTGAAAGCATGTTGTTTGGAATATGGGTTTATGAAAGGGAAATTGAATGTCTTGTACATATACAGTTTTATGTTGCATTAACCTAAAGGGGAAGGAAGTGCATGCACATCGTTCTCTCTCTCTCTCTCTCTCTCTCTCGCTGCAATATGGATACACCAGGTAAAACTGTCTACCGTGTCCATGTTTTTATTTGGTATATATGTAGTTGTGCGCAGGCACATCACTACCAATGAATAGGAGTTGGTGCCATGAGTAAAAAATCACATCCAGATTTTGGAAGATCTGAGCTTCAACCTCATGCATATTTGACTGGTTTAATTATAATTGGCCTTTTTTTCTTTCTTTTTCTTTCTTCTTTAATAACTGTTTGATTAAGCTGACATTCATAAATGCATCTTCTTTATAATTGTACATACTGTACAATCTGTTATTTTTTGCTGACAGATAATTGCATGTGAGCAGTATTTACACAGTATTCACTCAGATAGGGGTTCAAGTGGTCAAAACATCGCAACTTCTCGATTTGGTGGGACCCAAATTATACCAAAGCTAGACGTCCGGAGTTTAAAAAAGGTAGTTTTCTCACTGCTGAGTTCAGTGGCTATTAACAAGGGGCTAATAAGCTGTATGTTTCGAGACACCCAGTAAAAGGGGCTTCACAAGTATATTGCCAAGATCGGAGAACAACTCAACCCAACCATCAACCTCCTAAGTTAAACATTTTCTGAATTCTTTCAAAGAATAAATTACTAGATCAAATCAATATTTAGTGTCACCTCAGTTTGCTTTTAAAACTGCATCAGTTGTCTTAAGTACATCATGCAGTTTTATAAGAAAATCGACTGGTAGGTTTTCCAAACATCTTGGAGAACTTGCCACAGTTCTTCTGCAGACTTTAGCTGTCTCGCTTACTTCTGTCTCTCCAGACCGACTCGATGATGTTGAGATCAGGGCTCTGTGGAGACCATACCATCTGAAATCATATAAAATCTCTGTGTGTCTAAGACTTTCGGACAGTACTGTATGTTGTACCTGTTTTAATTTTATTATAAACATTTGCCTGGTCATACAATCTAAAATTGAATGCTGCTTCCTGATTTCTCCCTTTTGTGCACTTAACACATTATCTATTCCCTTAACTTATTTTTTTTTACTTTCACTCTAATGAATAGTTAGTGTAAAAGGCAAAGCTATTCCCTTTCATTCATTTTACAAGTGGAAAGTGTTAAGGTTCCAGGTGGGAGTGATTTACCTAAATTACCCGAGCAGCAGTCAAATTTTAACCACCAACAGATCAGGCAAGCATTTACTCATTATCATGCGTTTCGAGGTTATTATCTTTCATATGGAACCTTTTTAATGTTAGACAACAAAAGTTATAATCTGTGAAAGCATTCCCTCTACAGTATTAGACACCTATTACTGAGAACTCCAAGAAATCAGCAGGAAAAGTTAAATGAGATTGGATATAAATGTGATGGCAACAAAATACATGACAAATTCAGAACAAAGATCTGGAGTCCCATTGTGTTGAATTGTCTTTCTTTCTTTCAGAGCATTTCACTTCCTGTTGGTGTAACAGATACAGAATGTAGTAGGATTTTAACCACACAGCAAAATGCAAGACTACATAAACACTAGTTCTAATTTTGAAAGCTTTGGTAAAATGCACCAACCAAACTACCCATTCTCCTCAGGCACTTCATCAATCTTTTACCTTTTTTTGATTACCTCTACCACATTCAGACTTTCTTCTCACTTGCAGATCTCTCCAGTCCCCACATTTCAGTCCTCAGCATGCCCCATTCCAAACATTTCCCCATCTTCTTCCTCCACACATCCCATCCACCCCACGTCTCCACTTCTGACTTATTTCAACCTGACTTTATCCCACCCCTGACTTCTCAGAATATCATCTACTTCCCTCATTGATCATCTTCCAATCATCTCCTCCATCCCACAAAGATTTACCCAGTCCTTCACATGGAAGAAAGAATTTTGTATAGGATTTCAACACACATCAAAGTTGCTGGTGAACGCAGCAGGCCAGGCAGCATCCATAGGAGGAGGTGCAGTCGACGTTTCAGGCCGAAACCCTTCGTCAGGACTAACTGAAGGAAGAGTGAGTAAGGGATTTGAAAGTTGGAGGGGGAGGGGGAGATCCAAAATGATAGGAGAAGACAGGAGGGGGAGGGATAGAGCCAAGAGCTGGACAGGTGATAGGCAAAAGGGGATATGAGAGGATCATGGGACAGGAGGTCCGGGAAGAAAGACGGGGGGGGGGGTGACCCAGAGGATGGGCAAGAGGTATATTCAGAGGGACAGAGGGAGAAAAAGGAGAGTGAGAGAAAGAATGTATGTATAGGATTGCATGTTCAAAGCCCACAGTATCTTAGTCATTGTGTAGAAGGAAAAAAATTAGATTTAAATTCATTCAGTTATCAGATGCACATTGAAACATAGAATGAAATGTGTTGTTTGCATATAATCAACCAACACGGTCAAAGATATGTTGGGGGCATACGTTGGCTGTTAACGCTAACATTCCAGTAGCAACATAGCATGTCCACAATATTCAGCAAAACAACAGAAGTAAAAACAACAACAGAGCAACAAAATGACAACAGCAAAATAAGTCCCTTCCTTCCCTCACACCCACCGACCCAACCTCTCACGCACGCAGAAAGTGTCCCAATGCCAGGACAGGCCGCCTCCAGTGAACTCACAGACTCATGGACCACACCTCACCCCCCCACCCTCACCATTGGGCCTCGATTCACAGACTTCTGATCAACCTTTTGTATTGACCCCAGGACTCCAATGCATAACATTGATGCATTTCCTTTGCCCTATTCCAAGCTTCATTGTCCATGAGCTATCTCCCTCTGAGGTCACAACATCAGCTATTGGAAAGATAAAAACTCCAGATGCTAGAGACCAGTGGGGAAGATGGCACAACAGTATTGGCTGAAGTTTCTGGGAACAATTCGGCATGTGCAGGAGAGATATATACCAAAGAAGTAGTATTCTAAAGGCAGGATGGTGCAGTCATGGCTAATAACATGAAAGCAAAAGAGAGAGCATATAATAGAACACAATTTAGTGTGAAGTAAGAAAATTGGGAAGCATTCAAAAACCAACAGAAGGCAACTAAAAAAACCATAAGGAGGGAAAAATGAAATATGCAGGTAAGATAGCCTATAATATAAAAGAGCATACCAGAAGTGTTTTTCAGATATATTAAGCTTAAAAGAGAGCCAGGATACATATTGGACCACTGGAAAATAATGGGGGAGGGGTAGTAATGGGGGAAAAGGAAATGCTGTATCAAGTGAATAAATATTTTGTAACACTCTTCACTATGGAAGGCACTAGCAGAGTGCTAGAGTTTCAAGAGTGCCCAGTGGCAGAAGTGAGAGCAGTTGTATCACCAGGGAGAAAGCTCCTGGAAATCTGAAAGGTTTGAAGATAGATAAATCACCTGGACCAGATGGTCTACACACCAATGTTCTGAATGAGGTAGCTGAAGAAATTATAGAGACATTAGTAATGATCTTTCAAGAATCACTATTTTCTGGCATGGTTTTGAAGGACTGGAAAATTGCAAATGTCACGCCACTCTTCATGAAGGAGGGGAGGCAGAAGAAAGGAAATTATAGCCCAGTTAGTCTGACCTCACTGAATGGGAAGGTGTTGAAGTCAATTGTAAAGGATGAGTTCTTAGAGTAATTGGAGATAAAATAGACTACAGTCAGTACGGTTTCTTTAAGAGAAATTTTTAACTGACAAATCTGATGGAATTCTTTCAGGAAATAACAAGTAGGATAGACAAAGGAAAATTGGTGGATGTTGTGTACTTGGATTTTCAGGAGGCCTTTGACAAAGTGCAGCAAATGAGACAGTTTAACAAGATAGGAGCCTTCAGTATTACAGGAAAGATACTAGCATTGATAAAGGTTTGGATGATTGGCAGGAGGCAAAGACTGGGAATAAAGAGAGCCATTTATAGCTGGATGGCTGCCAGTGAGTAGTGGTGTTACACGGAGGTCAGTGTTAGGGCCGTTCCTTTTTGCGTTATATGTCAATGAGAGATGTGATGGCTTTGAGTTGAATTGACTTTATTTCTTACATCCTTCACATACATGAGGAGTAAAAATCTTTATGTTACATCTCCATCTAAATGTGCAATGTGCAATCACAGTAATTTATAATAAACAGAACAGTCAATGTAACGTAGAATACTCTCAAATCAGTGTGAGTTAATCAGTCCGTTGGCCTGGTGGGAGAAGCTGTGTCGGAGCCTGTTGGTCCTGGCTTTTATGCTGCAGTACCATTTCCTGGATGGCAGCAGATGGAATAGATTGTGGTTAGGGTGACTTGGGTCCCCAATGATCCTACGGGCCATTTTTACACACCTGCCTTTGTAAATGTCCTGAATCATGGGAAGTTCACAACTACAGATGCACTGAGTTGTCTGCACCACTCTCTTCAGAGTCCTGAGATTAAGGGAGGTACAGTACCCATACCAGGCAGTGAAGTAGCCAGTCAGGATGCTCTCAATTGTGCCCCTGTAGGAAGTTCTTAGGATCTGAGGGCCCATACAAAACTTCCTCAATCGTCTGAGGTGAAAGAGGCACTATTGTGCCTCCTTCACCACACAGCTGGTGAGTATAGATCACGTGAGGTCCTTGGTGATGTGGATGCCGAGGAACTTAAAACAGTCTACCCTCTCAACCCCCATTGATATCAATAGGGGTTAGCCCATCTCCATTCCTCCTGTAGTGCACAACCAGTTCCTTTGTTTTTGCGACATTAAGGGAGAGGTTGTTTTCTTGACGCCATTGTGTCAGAGAGATGACTTCTTCCCTGTAGGCGACATCCTTATTGTTTGAGATAAGGCCAATTGATGTAGTGTTGTTGCAAATTTAATTAGCAGATTAGAGGTGTGAGTGGTGACACAGTCATGGGTATACAGGGAGTAAAGGAGGGGACATAGTACATAGCCCTGAGGGTCTCCTGTATTGAGAGTCAGAGGGGTGGAGGTGAGGGAGCCCACTCTTGCCACCTGCTGGCAATCTGACAGGAAGTCCAGGATCCAGTTGCACAAACCAGGGTCAAGGCCGAGATCTCTGAGCTTCTTGTTGAGCCTGGATGGAACTGTGTGTCCTACTGTAAGGACGATATGAAAACAGGTGGAGGGGTAGGTAGTGTTGAGGAAGCAGTGGTGGTAGAAGGACTCAGACCCACTAAGAGAATGGGAAAAGTGGCAGATAGAAGACAGTGTTGTGAAGTGTAGGGTCATGAACTGTGGTAGAAGGAATAAAAGCATAGACTATTTTCTAAATTTAGAAAATTCAAAACTGAGGTGCAATCGGTCTTGGGAGTCCTTGTGCAGGATTCCTTAATAGTGAACTTGCAGGATGAGTTGGTTGTGAGGAAGGAAAATGCAATATTAGCATTCATTTCGAGTGGACCAGAATATAAACCAAGGATGTAACGCTGAAGCTTTAAAAGGCACTTATGAGGCCCCACTTGGAATATTGTGAACAGTTTTTGGTCCCTTATCTCAGAAAAGATGGGCTGTTATTGGAGGGGGTTCAGGGGAGGTTCATGATTATGATTCTGGGAATGAAAGGGTTATCATATGAGAAGCATTTGATGATTCTGGGCCTGTACTTGCTGGATTTATAAGAATGGGGGAAGGGATTTCATTGAAATGTATTGAGTGTTGAAAGACTTAGACAGAATGGATGCAGAGATGATGTTTCCTATGGTGTGGGAGTCTAGGACCAGAGAACAGAATAAAAGGACGACCATTTAGAATGAGATGAGGATGAACATTATTAGCCAGAGGGTGATTAATCTGTGGAATTTGTTGCCACAGGTGGTTGTAGAGACTAGGTCATTGGGTCACTAGGCGGAGGTTGATAGGTTCTTGATAAGTCAGGGCATGAAAAGTTATGGGGAGAAGGCAGGAAGATGGGGTTGAGAAAGAAAATGCATAATGAAATAGCATTCAACCCATCAGAGCAGACCTGATGGGCTGAATGGCCTAATTCTGCTTTTCTGTCTTTTGGTCTCGTAAAACCTGAAAATATAAACCAGCTTCAGTATCCACTGCCTACGAAGTGGTTAGGCCCTCAAACCAAAACTGGCACTGACCCTCACACATTGAGAAGACAAGTCAAGAGTTTTTAATTTATTATATTTTAAGATAAATGCTTTGTGTATTAATTATGTTCAGGAATATCACCCTTTGGAAAATTATTGAGTTAGATCTTTACTCTGTCCAATTTTGTAAAAATAGGTGAAGGGAAGACAACATTTATTTATTTACTTATTTATTTTTGAGAGACAGCGCAGAATCAACCCTTCCGGCACTTTGAGATGTGCAGCCCATCAATTCCCTCAATTTAATCTAAGCCTAATTACGGGACAATTTGCAATGACCGATTAACTTACCAACCAGTACGTCTTTGGACTGTGGGAAGAAACTGGAACACCCAGAGGAAACCTACACACTAATGGGGAGAATGTACAAACTCCTTAGATGCACCTTTCCCCTGATTTTTATTTTGAATTTTGATTGAAGTTTACTTGGTGACATCAAGGCGATCTATTCAAATATGCAAGATACCAATTAAAAGTACTAGTATCGAGCAATTAAAATTAAACTTAAGATAAAACCTACAAAGGAGACTGTGACAACAGACACTCTACAGCAATCATTTCAAGGAGATTTAGAAAAAAGTTGTGATCAAGAAGTTTGCCAGAACAAACCATCTGAAAAGATTCTGATCTTCAACTTACTTAACAAATGTGATTTTAAAGTGTGCCTTAAAAAGAATGAATTAGTTAATGGTTTAAAAAAAGTTTGGGATGGAAATCTAAAGCATAGGATCTAGGCAGCTTAAGACAAGACCCTAAATAATGGGGTAAAGTAAACCAGGAATGCACAAAAGGTCAATTGAAAGAGCTCTGAGATTATAGATAGCTGTATGGCTGAAGGAAGTCAAAGGAATAGAAAGGAGAAAAGTCATGGAAGGGTTACAAACTAAGGATGAAAATTTGAAAATCAAGCTTGTGTACTGTATCAATGTTTATTGGGATATTGGGTGAACTTGGGAGACAGAAAGATTTACAGTGACATATCATCGTCAGAATTGAACAAGAATGCAGTAATAAAAATAGGTGTGATAGGATTAAAGATTTTGAACATAGAACATTAAGACACACTACAGACCCTTCATCCCTCAAAGTTGTGCTGACCTTTTAAGTGACTCTAAGATCAATCTAACCCTTCCCTCCAAACTAGCCCTCTATTTTTCTATCATCCATGAGCCTATCTAAGAGTTTCTAAAAATTCACTAAAGCATCTGCCTCTACCACCGCCAGAGAGCTTCACATATCAATCACTGCCTGTGTAAAATACTTACCTCTGACATCCCCACATACTTTCCTCCGATTACTTTAAAATTACCTCTCTTCATCATCTTGTTAATGAAAGATGTGTATAGACACACCCAAAATGCTGGGGGAGCTCAACAGCCAGGCAGCTTCTATGGGAGAAGGTACAGTCGACATATTGGGCTGAGGCCCTTCACCAGTCCTGCCAAAGGGTCTTGGCCCGAAACGTTGACTGTACTTTTTCCATAGATGCCACCTGGCCTGCAGAGTTCCTCCACCATTTTGTGTGTGTTCCTTGGATTTCCAGCATCTGCAGATTCTCTCTTGTTTGTGTATGGATGCAAATTGTTATCTATCATTAATGAGCAGAAATATGTTGACCATAACATTTGAAATGCAATTAATTTGCTCATTCTGAAAAAAAAAACCTGGAGCTATTTACAAAGGATTTAGCCTAGATCAAGAGTGAGCTAAAATAACCAAGAAGCTCATATAGCTCTGGATATTTTGATCAAGATACTACTTGGCATTCAGATACTTGTTTGCTGACATAGAAAATAATAAAATAGAAACAGTGCAAAGTTTAATCTGTCATTATATACTACAATGAAAAATTGATTTGAAAAAGGCAACAAATTAGTCTCATCCTTGCTAGTATCAAGTCATTCACCTTGCCTTTATTTTTTTTATCCTCCTTTATAGTAGTCATGAAAAAAATTCCCTTGATGATTCATGCTATGAGGAAAGAATACTTAACATTAATGGGTGTTTATTGAATTGCAATGGTGATTTTTTAAACCTGATGGTACAGAATTAGGAGTTTACCTATTTCCAGACATAAACCTACTTAACAAAGAAATAATATACATCATTTTGCACAGCTACTGATGATCTTCCTACTTCAGTTTTCTAGCCACCCCTCCCTGCATTTGTTCAAGGAACTGAATGAAGAATGAAACCCACATCCAAGAAATGTTAGATGTTGCTTCCTGGAAATTAATTTGCAAAATCCATGTAGACTAGCAACAGGGATGTCATTACAATTCTCACAACATGCTGGAGGAACTCAGCAGGTCGGGCAGCATCCGTGGAAAAGATCGGTCAACGTTTCGAGCCGGAACCCTTCGTCAGGACTGACCGAAACGTCAACCGATCTTTTCCACGGATGCTGCCCGACCTGCTGAGTTCCTCCAGCGTGTTGTGAGTGTTGCTTTGACCCCAGCATCTGCAGATTATTTTGTGTTTATGTCATTACAATTGTTTGCCAAAAATTATTTGTCAAGGGAAGGACCATTGGTGTCCTTCTTGATTCCTGAGCATTCACAATAAAACTTTACTTAGATTCACTGCAAGCTGCCTAGATCAGTTCCTCTCCAATGATCTTTTCTTGTGAGGTGGATAATCTGAAGTATTATAAAGGACAATCTGCAGGCTTTCTTAATCGTTGATACAACTTAGAGTATACTCCAGTTACTTGTTGCTGAGAGTGGATCCAGAACCCAGTCCAGAGAACTCAGCAGGACAAATATAGTAGTGCACTTTTGAAGTCCACAAAAGAAAATTAAGGTTGGTAGGTTGATCGGCAAATGTAAATTGTCCTTAGTGCGTGGCAGAATCTGTGGAGATTTGATGGGACTCTGAGGAAAATAAAATATTATTAGTATAGGATTATTGTAAGTGAATGCTTGATGGTTAGAGTGGATTGAAAGACTTGTTTCCATGTTGTTTGACTACATCACTGAACATGCTTAACTTACTCTGTATCATAGCAACACATAATAATATAGCAAAATTAAGTATGTCCATGCACATTTATGTTATTTCGGGTAATAGTATTGTTTAATATGGTTTTCCCGTCAATTGTTAAAATCTTAGATTGTAGCAGTGTGCTACTCACAGCGCTAGAATAACAACACGTAGTCGGTGAGTTGTAGTTGCGGAAAAAGAGATTTATTCAAACTTCGCGGCCTCCTTTAAAGCCTTCCCGTTCCCACACTCCCCGGGCGGGACTGCTGTGGGGAATGCATATTCTCAGACCCTTCCTGCACGCGGGTTTATCCCCCTGCTGGTGAAGATGGCCTGGCGCCCTTTTTGGGGGCCGGCCTCTCTGCCGATGCGTGCCGTTTCGTGAGCCGGTTCGAGTGCACTGGAAAGTGGGTCGCCACATAACCTCCCCACCCCCCCCCCCATAACCAGCGGTACATCCCCCAATGTCCACAGTCTGGATCGGCCTCTGTTTGGGAGGTCTGCCTCTGCGCCGCGGTGCCCGAGCCCGGACCGGCTGCGCCAAGTCCACATGGGCCGGTTTGAGTCAGACCACTGTGAAAACCTCCTCTCTCTCCCCAGTGTCCAGCAGGAACGTGGACCCGTTGTTCCTGATCACCTTAAACGGCCCCTCGTAGGGCCGCTGTGGCGGTGCCCGGTGTCCACCCTGTCGTACAAAAAGAAACTTACAGTTCTGCAGGTCTTTGGGTACGCAGGTCGGGCTCTGTCCTGAAGTGGGTATGGGGGCCAGGGTACTGAGCCTCTCAAGTAGTCTGTCCAGGACTGCTGCGGGTTCTTCCTGTTGCCCCCTTGGGGCTGGTATGCACTCTCCTGGGACTACCAGGGGTGCGCCGTACACCAGCTTGGCCGACGAGGTGTGCAGATCCTCTTTGGGTGCCGTACGGGTTCCGAGCAGGACCCAGGGAAGTTCGTCCACCCAGTTAAGCCCTTCCAGGCGGGCCATGAGAGCCGACTTCAGATGACGGTGGAAACACTCCACTAGTCCGTTCGACTGTGTGGTGTAGCTGTGTTCTTAAAAGGCTGGCCATAGCTGACCACAGGCTGGAGGTGAACTGAGCGCCCCTGTCGGAGGTAATGTGGGCTGGTACCCCGAAACGCGCTACCCAGGTTGCGATCAGTGCTCGGGCACAGGATTCGGAGGTGGTGTCGCTGAGCGGGACTGCCTCTGGCCATCTGGTGAACCGTCTACAATAGTTAGGAGGTACCGCGCTCCTCATGACACTGGCAGGGGCCTCACGATATCCACATGAATGTGGTTGAACCTCCGGCGGGTGGGTTTGAACTGCTGCGTCGGAGCCTTGGTGTGCCACGGCACCTTGGCCATTTGGCACTGCATGCACGTTGTGGCCCATTCACTGACATGTTTACGAAGTCCATGCCACATGAACCTGTTGGAGACCAGCCGGACGGTTGTCCTGATGGAGGGGTGCGCTAAGTTGTGAATGGATTTGAAAACCCTCCAGCGCCAGGCTGCTGGGACGACAGGGCAGTGTTGGCCGGTAGCTACGCCACATAGTAGGGTCCTCTCACCTGGGCCTACGGGGAGGCCTTGGAGCTGCAAACCAGAGACCGCAGTTCTGTAACTAGGGATCTCATCGTCTGCCTGCTGTGCCTCCGCCAGCGCTGCATAGTCCACCCCCTGGGACAGGGCCTGTATGGCAGGTCTGGATAGTGCGTCCGCCATGACGTTGTCCCTTCCCGAGATATGCTGGATGTTCGTCTTGTACTCGGAGATATAGGACAGATGTCGCTGCTGGCAGGACGACCAGTGGTCGGGCACCTTAGCGAATGCAAAGGTAAGCGGGTTGTGGTCTGTGAACGTGGTGAAGGGCCTACCTTCTAAGAAGTACCTGAAATGCTGGATTGCCAGGTATAGTGCCAATAGCTCCCGGTCGAAAGCACTGTATTTGAGTTCAGGTGGTCGTAGGTGTTTGCTGAAGAATGCCAGGGGTTGCCAGCGACCCTCGATGAGTTGTTCCAGCACTCCACCGACTGCTGTGTTGGATGCGTCCACCGTGAGGGCAGTAGGAACGTCCATTTTGGGGTGCACTAGCATCGCGGTGTTTGCCAAGGCTTCTTTGGTTTTAACGAAAGCGGCTTTGGCCTCTTCATCCCAAGTAATGCCCTTACCCGACATCAAGCTGAACAGGGGGCGCATGATTTGGGCTGCTGAGGGGAGGAAACGGTGGTAGAAATTCACCATACCCACGAATTCCTGCAGGCCTTTGATTGTGTTGGGTCGGGGGAAGTGGCGGACCGCGTCTACCTTGGTGAGCAGAGGGGTTGCCCCGTCCTTAGTAATCCTGTGGCCCAGGAAGTCGATGGTGTCGAGTCCAAACTGGGATTTGGCTGGGTTGATTGCAAGGCCGAATTCGCTCAGTCGGGCGTAGAGTTGGTGGAGGTGGGACAGATGCTCCTGACGACTACTGCTGGCTATGAGGATGTCGTCCAAGTAGATGAATGCAAAGTCCAGGTCGCATCCCACGGCGTCTATTAGCCGCTGGAACGTCTGTGCGGCATTCTTTAGGCCGAACAGCATTCGGAGGAATTCGAAGAGGCCGAACGGGGTGAGGAGTGCTGTTTTGGAGATGTCGTCTAGATGTACCGGAATTTGATGGTATCCCCGGATGAGGTCTACCTTGGAAAAGATCCTTGCGCTGTGTAGGTTTGCTGCAAAGTCTTGAATGTGTGGCACAGGGTAGCGGTCTGGCATTGTAGCCTCGTTCAGCCTGCGGTAGTCGCTGCATGGTCTCCAGCCCCCCGTTGCCTTGAGCACCATGTGCAGGGGGGAGGCACATGGGCTGTCGGACTGTCGTATGATCCCCAATTCCTCCATCTTCTTGAACTCCTCCTTCGCCAGTCGGAGCTTGTCCGGGGGAAGCCTTCGAGCACGGGCATGGAGGGGTGGTCCCTGGGTCGGGATGTGGTGCTGTACTCCATGTCTGGGCATGGCTGCCATGAACAGCGGTGTCAGGACTGATGGGAAATCCACCAGGACCCTGGTGAATTCGTCGTCGGACAGCATGATGGAGTCCAGGTGCGGGGCTGGCTACTTTGCTTCACCCAGGGAGAACGTTTGAAAAGTCTTGGCGTGGACAAGTCGCTTCCCTTGCAGGTCGACCAGCAGGCTGTGAGCTCACAGAAAATCTGCCCCCAGGAGTGGTTGGGCCACGGCGGCCAGTGTGAAGTCCCATATGAACCGGCTGGAGCTGAACTGTAGCTGCATCATGCGGGTGTTGTAGGTCCGTATTGTGCTGCCATTAGCGGCCCTCAGGGTGGGTCCTGGTTCTCTGTTGCGGGTGTTGTAACTCGTTGGAGGTAAAACGCGGATCTCTGCTCCGGTGTCGATCAAAAAGCAGCGTCCCGACTGCTTGTCCCAGACATACAGGAGGCTGTCCTGAAGGCCAGCCGCCGTAGCCATCAGCGGCAGCTGGCCCTGGTGTTTCCCGGGAATTTGCAGGGCGGTCTACAGCGGCAGGCCTCTGTGCCCCACCGATGGTGGTAGAAGCACCATTGTTCGTTGGGCTCCTCACTCCCGTCGCCAGGTTTTGTAGGCTCTGCTGCCAGGCCTGGTCTGGTCTGTCGTTGGGCACGCGGCTTGGTGATCTGTGCAACGGACGCCCCTCTCTCCTTCTTGGCATTCCACAGCACATCTGCCCGGGCTGCCGCCTCCCGGGGATCGCTAAAATCTGTGTCAGACAGCAGCAGGCATATGTCCTCGGGCAGTTGCTCTAGGAACGCCTGCTCAAACATGAGGCAGGGTTTGTGTCCTTCAGCCAGGGCCAGCATTTTGTTTATTAATACCGACAGCGGCCTGTCTCCCAAAGCATCCAGGTGCAGTAAGCGGGCACCGTGAGAGTCCAAAAGTCCTCATGAGCAGGGCTTTGAATGCTGTGTATTTGCCGTCCTCCGGGAGCGACTGTATATACTCCTCAATTTGTGCAGCTGTTTCCTGGCCGAGGGAGCTCACCACGTAGTAGAAACGAGTGGAATCCGAGGTTATCTGCCGAATGTGGAATTGGGCTTCTGCTTGTTCGAACCATAGGCGAGGTCACAGCGTCCAGAAGCTTGTCAGTTTTAACAAAACTGCGTGAACAGATGCGGCATTGGTCATCTCTGGTCCAAATATCGTTTGAGCTGTCGGGGTCACCAAATGTAGCAGTGTGCTACACACAGCGCTAGAATAACAACACATAGTCGGTGAGTTGTAGTTGTGGAAAAAGAGATTTATTCTTTAAAGCCTTCCCGTTCCCGCCCTCCCTGGGCGGGACTGCTGTGGGGAATGCATATTCGCAGACCCTTCCCGTGCGTGGGTTTTCCCCCCTGCTGGTGAAGATGGCCTGGCACCCTTTTTGGGGCCGGCCTCTCTGCCAGCGTACGCCGTATTGTGAGCCGGTTTGAGTGCGCTGGAAAGTGGGTCACCACAAGATATTGTAAGAGGTGCAGTATATTTCTTCCGCAACTGAGAAGTCACTGGAGCTGAAATAAACAATGTTACTTAGAGAAGATAAAGGTGACACATTGCTGACCTAATGTCCACAAGTCCATAAGACATAGGAGCAGAATTGGGCCATTCTACCCATCAATTCTGCACTGTTATTCCATCATAGCTGACTTATTATCCCTCTCAAGCCATTTTTGGCAATGGATTCCATGCAGCCTCAGGCAAAAGAAAATCTTCCTCATCTCCATTCTAAAGGGACGCCTTGTATTCTGAGGCTGTTCCCTCTGGAATCTATCTGGAGGGATCCTATTTATCTAGAATCCCCCACTATAGGAAACATCCTCAGGCATGATAGGATTTGTCAGGCAGTGGCTGGATAGACTCCAACATTATTTAAAGAAATAAACAAAAGTCAATAATTACTACACCTGTGGAATGTGAAGTGCAAAATGCTCTGTCCAACTTGCATTCACTGGAATGATCAATAAAAAGAGATCGAGAAAGATAGAAAGTGAGACAGATAGAGATTGGGCTCATCTGTTCATTTGTACCAGCTTGTTTGACTGTATTAGAAGAGGACAAAACTCTAAGTTAAGAAGACTAGATCTACAAACAACATCAACATGCACAGTCCACAGGAAAATCATGATGATTGCCCATTAGAGATTTGGTAATATCTGTAATCTCAGAGTAATTTGTTGTTGTAACAACAAAATATATAATTTGACATGAGTCTGAGCTATTTATTATTTAGAAGCAACAATCTTCTGGGAATCTTTTTGCAAAGGAGGAGCCAAATAAAATATGCAGAATTACATGGCACATGCGAAATACACTCTGATTTGGAAAAAAATCACTTATAGAGCACATTAAAAATATTGCAGTTCTTGAGAGAATTTCAAGTAGTGTTTCCTCATGCCATGTTTATATAGAAATCAAATTCAAAAGGTTAATTTAGCACAATTTTCAATTCCTAATGTCATCAATGGAATCAATTCTGACAATTTATGTACGCATGGTGCTCATACACAGTTTATTTTAGTCCAGGCATGTTAAAGCTTCATGCAATTTGGATTCCAGAATGAATGAATATAATGATAGGTTTCCATCATCTTAAAGACAATGAAATTTAGTTCTATTTTAGAAAAGACTGATGATGATTTGAATTTCAAAGCTGCAGCACAAGCAATATAATAGGCAGAGATGAAGTAATTTTCAGTGGCTGTATAGTAGTTGTACTGATGCTATCTCAAGCTAAGAGATGGTTCAAATCTTATGCATCAGAGAACAGAGTTACACGGCTCCTAGTACTACTGATCACAGACATTTTTGAGCATGAGTGAACTGAATCTGTATGGACATCCCCTGTCAACAGTATCCTGTGGGTAGAAATGAAAGATGTACGGGGAAATTTGAGGCAACGGAAAGATGTTGTAGAATTCGGCACCACTGTCAAAACTGTATCAGATTCCAAAGTAATTCTATCATATGAAATTCACGTAAACCCATTCAAAAGCTCGCCCAATGAAGAAATAAAGGAACTGTAAGAAGAAACACCTCAGATGAAGAGGGTATTTTCAAGGGACTCTTTCATTCTGGACATAAAGATATATTCTGCCAAAATTGGGGTGGTGGATGGAGCAGGTGAGCTGGCACAGTTATAATAAACATGCTGAGACATCTATTTTGAATATAGTAAAAACTATCAGCCAGCAATGAAACATAGAAAGTGTAAATAAGCATAATCATATTTAAGAATCAACACTATTTGCCATATGCATATATTTGCATGTATTAGGAATTTGCTCTGGTGTATTGACATGAAATGCAACAAACACAACATTATTCAACATTATAAAAAATAAAAAGTTATATAAAAATGTTAAAGTACTGACATGGAATAAAATGTGCAAAAATACATAAATACCAACATGTAGTTATAATGTAAACAGCATTATAAGAACTGGTTTAAATTATTTACAGTCGAGTGCAGTGACTGAGGTAATAGGTGGGGGTGGGGGTGGATACTAACCAAAATGCCTGATCAGATTAGCTACCCAGAGGAAGAAACATTTAAAATGGCATTGTTTTTTGTTTTAATAGTCTTATAGTGCTTTCCAGAAGGTAGCTTTTGGAATAGACAGTTTGCTGGGTGGTTATTGTCCGCAGTGACTTCTTTTCTGCCCACTTCTTTGTCCTGGACACGTTCGAGCCTTGCTGTGATAGTAGAATGCATCCAAAGATCTTATCTACTAACCTGACAGTTATTTATATTTTGTGAGTGGATGAACAGCAAACCAGACAATAATGACTGTTGTGAGGACACTCTTTATGAGTTCAGTGTAGAAATGCTCCAGTCTGTTCTTGGGAAGATAGAATTTTACCAGCTGATGCAAGAAGTACATCTTCTACCAAGCGACACACACAAAATGCTGGAGGAAATCAGCAGGTCAGGCAACATCTATGGAGGTTAATAATCAGTTGATATTTTTGGCCAAGACTCTTCATCTGTACTGGAAAGGAAGGGGTAAAATACCAGAATAAGAAATTGGGAGGAGGGGAATGAGTACAAGCTAGAAGACGATTGGTGAATCCATCCCCCCACTGGGAAAAAAAAAGCATCAGCACCCACCACTGAGCACTCAAGTGTGAGCAAAAGCAACAGCAAAGACACGGACTTGCAGTACTCCAAAGACTACTCGTTCACCCAGTATTCGACATACTACAGGTTCTCTCTCTCCCTAATAAGGGAAAAAGATGTCACGGTTTCACAGTGAGAGGGGAGACATAACAAACAACTTGCTGGTTTACAATGTTAAGAGTCTATTGCATTGCTTTTCCGAGCTCTGTGCCCAAAGATCTCAGGTTTCTGGGCACACAGCCAAAGATCTTCCAGCTCCCACGACACATCAGTCTGTCTGGACACCGACCTTCGATCCACCTGTCTCCAATTTTGAACTGGCCCAATAATCCCCTCATAATAAGTGTCTATACCAAATTTTGAACCACAGATATATTTAGAATGTATAAACAGCCTATCTGACATTAATAAATGAGTGATTAATCTTTAATTAATGTTTTAGAGATCTAAAATCTATTTCAATAGATATGGATCAAATTTGACCTGGAACAGCCACAATGTACAAAAATTTGTAGCACGTGTACAAAAGTATAAAATTTTTTAAAGTGTCATTTTTGCACATTTTGGGCCACTTTAGGAAAAGTTGTCAAATTTCGGCTAAACAAAAATGACATTTAGGGTGTTTCTACTGCTGTAAAATGTCAAAAAACAGGACAAATTTGACTCAAACGGTATGTAAGGGTTAAACTTCCTCCCCTCTCCCCAGCATTTACTCTGACTTTTCTCCTGCTTTTCCTGTCCAAAATAAGGGTCTCAGCCCAAAACATCGACTGTTTACTCTTTTCCATAGTTGTGGCCTAGCCTGCTGATTACCTCCAGTATTTTGTATGTGTTGCTTTGGATCTCCAGCATTTGTAAATTTTCTTGTGTTTGAAATTAAAGTAATTGGCCATCAGAAAATCCTGCTTTTTGTGTATTGAGCAAAGGTGCTCAACAAAACAGTTCCCCAATCCATATTGGGTCTCACCAATGTAGAAGAATTCGCACTGCATAGGGAGCACAGGGTACAGTACCCGGCCCAACAGATTCACAGGTGAGGTGTTGCCTCAGATAGAAGGACTGTTTTAGGCAATTAGTGGACTTGAGAGAAGAGGTGAATGGGCAAGTGTAACGTTTCTTCCACTTATAGGAACAAGTACCAGGAGGGAGATTAGTAGAGAGGGATGAATGGACAGAGGAAGCGATCCCTGCAGAAAGTGGAGAGTTGGGAGTGGGCGAGTATAGATGTGTTTGGTGGTAGGGTCCTGTTAAAGATTGGAGAAGTTGTGGAGACTGATATGTTGGATGAAGAGGCTCATGGGGTTGTAAGTGATCACAAGCAACACTCTACCCCTGTTAAGGCGGGGGTGGTGGTAGCGCTGAAGTAAAGAGCTGGGAAGTCAATTGGCGAAAAAAGATAAAGAGCTGGAGAAGGGAATCTGGTAGGAGTGGAAGGTTTCAAAGGTACATTTAATGTCAGAGAGAAGTATAGAATATACATCCTGAAATGCTTTTTCTTTGCAACCATCTATGAAAACAGAGTGCCCCAAAGAATGAATGAGAGTTAAATGTTAGAACCCCAAAGTACCCTCCAGCTCCCCTCCATCCCCTGCGTAATAAAAATGTCCTGTCTCACTTCTTCAGCTGGGATGAGGTACTTTTTTTTGGAGCACATTATCTGATCCTGGTATAAAATAGATAATACATTTTACCATCTAATTCAGGGTCCCCAAACATTTTTGTGCCATGGACTCCTACTATTAACTGAGGGGTCCATGGACCCCAGCAGGGAATCCCTGGCAATCTTAGAAATAGTGCAGAGACACTATTGTGATATATGTTCTGTGACTCTACAATTGAGACATAGTTTTTTACTGAATTTGTAAAAATATTTGTTTCTAATCCACACAGGAGCTCAGGTTTCCTTTCACATTCAAAAGACATGTGGGTTAGTAGGTTCATTAGACATGAGTGTAACTGTATGGCATGAGCCCATTGGTTCACAAGAGCATGATTCCATGCTATATCTCTGAATAAACACAGCAATATAAATGGACATGAGTTTCTAATCATTGAACAAGCCTATATCTTTGCAAAATTGTCTGCACTTCAGTGTCAGAAGCAAATTCAATTGTGCCATAGCTAGAATAAAACAAAATGCGTAGTTTTATAAGAAATCCTATTCAGCCTGCAAATCTTTATCATATTCTGGCTCTGGATAAAATGGTTGACTAAACTTTCCAGACTCTTCCACACAACCGATCTTATATCCTTACATGACTATTAAATGGGTCATACACCTTTTGAGCCAGTACATTGAGTGTTTATGCCAAGAAGGTTGTGAATACTGGATTAGTCGAACTTTTGAACATGAGTGATAAGTTCCAGTTACATTAAGGTATAAAGCAAATAGAGGAATTGTACAGATGTAAGATTTTCTGACTTCAATCTCACAGCCATGCTATGATAGGATTTGAATGATATCTGGGCTGCTAGTCCAATACTATAAGCTGTCATACCTTTTAAGAGATAATAGCATATGGATATTGACAAGACAAATTATTTACACCAAATGAAGTCTCAATGGATGAGCACCTATTGATTGAGTGCAATTCATTCTTAACTAGGGAGTATTTGTCACCTATGGACTGACAATGATCATACTCCTTTCACACCAGCCCAATTCCAATAATATCAGGATGGTGAACGAGATTTTAAAGTCAAATATTCACAGCTTTTCTCTGAGTTGAGGAGAGACCAATCACCAAGAGACAGCGTGTAAAAAGCGCAACCTTTTAGTCAGGTCTGTCTTCAAGATTTCAAAAGCAGAGCTTCGGGGCAGTTTTTTTTTTCTGAGTTGGACAATTAATGTCAGGGCTGCGTAGAAAGAGCTACCTTCTAACCAGGACGGCAACTGAGGTTTTAAAGGCAGAGTTTCTCGGCAGTTTCTCTGAGTTAAAGAGTAACCAATCAGCAAGAGAGGAAATACAAATAATTCAAGTGCAAGCCGAGCGACCATTCTTGAAGCAGCCATTCTTTTGGAGTGTGCCAATCTTTAGAGTGGCTTTGGCTTCGATAAGAACAGGCTTGGGTGAGGTTAAGTATCTTGTAAGTTACTTTCTCTCTCTGTACTTATTTGTTTTTTCCACATCTGATAAGACAAGGTAGTTTTAGTGAGAATGGCTCCAGGGGCCAGTGTTTTGTACACTGTGTGGGATATGTGAAGTCTGGGAGATCTCCAATCTTCTAGATAAGCACATCTGCACCAGGTGCACCAAGTTGCATCTCCCGAGAGAATGTATTAAGGAACTGGCGCTGCAGCTTGGATGACCCGCGACACAAATAGGAGAATGAGGAGATGATAGACAGGAGCTAGCAGGGAGGTAGCCACCCCTAAATTGCAGGAGACAAGTAATCGGGTGACTGACAGGAGAAGGAAGGGGAATGCACAGCTAGTGCAGAGTACAACTGTGGCCGTTCCCCTCAATAATAATTATGCAACTTTAGATACTATTGAGGGAGACGACCTACTGGGGCGAGCCACTGTGACTGGATCCCTGGCATTGAGTCTGATGCTGTGTCTCAGAAGATCAGAGAGGTTAAGAGGACTGCAGTGTTGCCGGGAGATTTCTTAGTCAGAAGAGCAGAGATGAATATCTGTGGGCATGACAGAGACTTCCGGATGGCATGTTACCTCCTTGGTGCCTAGATCACAGATGTCTTGGATCGGGTCTGTGACATTCTCAAGTGTGAAGGTGAGCAGTTGGAAGTCTTGGTACATATTGGCACAGTGTCATAGGTAGACAGAGCGAGGAGGTCCTGAAGAGAGATTTTAGTGAGCTAGGTAGAAAGTCAAAAAACAGGAACTCTAGGGTATTAATCTCTGGATTGCTATTTGTACCAGGGTAAGAATAGGATGATTTGGCAAGTGAATGCATGGCTGAGGACCTGGTGCAGGTGGAAGGGGTTCAGATTTATGGATCATTGGCATCTCTTCTGGAAAAGGTATGACGAGTACAAAAAGGACAGGTTACAGTTGAACCTGAAAGGATCCAATATCTTTGCAGGCAGGTTGGCTAGAGTTGTTTGAGTGGGGTTAAACTAATTTGGCAGGAGAATGGGAGCCAGCATGATAGTGCTGAAGATGGTGTAGTTGGTTTACAAACAGAAGCAATATGTAGTGAAGCTCACAGCAAGGAGAACCTGATGATCGAACAACATTGTAGTCAACAGGATGGGTTGCAACTTAAAAGCTGGACAAAATTGAAAAGGCCGAATACAAGAATGAAAATGTTACATTTGAATGTGCATAGTATACAGAATAAGCTCAATGAACTTGCAGCACTGTGATGTTGTAGGCATCACTGAATCGTGGCTGAAAGAAGATTTCAGCTGGGATCTTAATGTCCAAGGATACACATTGTACTAAAGGACAGGCAGGAAGGCAGAAGGCGTAGTGTTGCTTTGTTGGTAAAAAATGAAATCAAATCATTAGAAAGAGGGTCGGAAGGTGTTGGATCATTGTGGATAGAGCTAAGGAAATGCAAGGGTGAAAATACCCTGATGGGAGTTATATACAGCCGCCCAAACAGTAGTAAGGATGTGGTCTAAAAATTCCAATGGGAGATAGAAAATGCATGCCAAAAGGACAATGTTACAATAGTCATGGGGGATTTCAGTATACAGGTAGATTTGGAAAATCAAATCAGTGCTGGAATCCAAGAGGTGGCATTTCTAGAAGACCTATGACATGGCTTTTTAGAGCAACTTGTGGCTGAGTCATTAGGGGAACAGTTATTCTGGATTGGGTGAACCGGAATTGTTTAGAGAGCTTAAGGTAAAAGATCCTGTATTGAAAAATGATTATTATATGATCAAATTCACCCTGACATTTGAGAAGGAGAAGCAAGAGTCAGATGTATCAGTATTACAGTGGAGTAAAGGAAGTTACAGATCATGAGGCAGAGTCAGCCAGAGTTGGTTGGCAAAGAACACCGGCAGGGATAGTGGCAAAGCAGCAATGGCTGGAATTTCTGGAAGGAATTTGGAAGGCACAGGATATGTACATCCCAAAGATGAAGAAGTATTCTAAAGGCAAGATAACACAAACGTAGCTAACAAGGGAAGTCAAATCCAACATAAAAACAAAAGAGAGAGCATATAATAGAGCAAAAATTAGGGGGAAGTTAGAGGATTGGGAAGTTTTTAAAAACCAATAGAAGGCTACTAAAAAAAAAGTCATTAAGAAGGTAAAGATTGATTACGAAAGTAAGCTAGTCAATAATATTAAAGAGGATACCAAAAGTTTCTTCAGATACATAAAGTGTAAAAGAGAGGAGAGAGTGGATATTGGACCACTAGAAAATGATGCTGGATGGGGATGAGGCCTTAGGGTACTTGGAAGCATATGATAAAATAGGCCTTAGTCAGCATGGTTTCCTCAAGGGAAAATCTTGCCTGACAAACATGTTGGAATTCTTTGAAGAAATAACATGCAGGGTAAACAGAGGAGAATCAGTTCATGTTGTGTACTTAGATTTTCAGAAGCTCTTTGACAAGATGCCACACATGAAGCTGCTGAACAACCTATGAGCCCATAGTACTGCAGGGAAGATTCTACCATAGATAAAGCAATGACTGATTGGCAGGAGGCAAAGAGTGGGAAAAAAGCAAGCCTTTTCTGGTTGGCTGCCTGTGACTTTGGAGGTTCCACTGGGTCTGTGTTGGGTCTGATTCTTTTTACTTTACAAGTTAATGATTTGGGTGATGGGGACTGTGAGGAAAATTGTATCAGCCATGATGAAATAGTGGAGCAGGCTCGATGGGCCGAATGGCCTATTTCTGCTCCTATATCTTATGGTCTTATGGTCTAATATGAAACTGATATCTATTACTACACATAGAGAAATCAAAGACAATCCTTCTCACAGCTCACAGCTACCTGGACTATACTTCGTCCCAGCCTGCTACTTATAAAAACGTCATCTTGTGTAAAATGGGCACTCCCTTGTCTATTCACTCTTTCCCACTGATATCCCTCCTGGCACTTATCCTTGCAAGCGGAACAAGTGTTACACCTGCCCCTACACCTCCTCCCTCAGTACCATTCAGGGCCCCAAACAGTCCTTCCAGGTGAGGCGACACGTCATCTGTGGGTGTTGGGGGTCATATACTGTGTTCGGTGCTCCCGGTGTGGCCTCCTGTATATTGGTGAGACTCAACATAGATTGGGAGACCGCTTCAGCGAGGACCTAGCTCTGTCCACCAGAACAAGTGTGATTTTCCAGTAGCCACCTATTTTAGTTTCTCTTCCTTATATCGTTCCGATATTCCATCTATGGCCTCCTCCATTGTCATGATAAGACCATACTTTGGCTGGAGGAACAACACCTTATATTACATTTAGGTTGCCTCCAACCTGATGGCATGACCATTGTTTCTCAAACTTGCAGTAATGCCTCCACCTCTCTTCACCATTTCATATCCCCTTTTCCCTCTCTCACATTATCTTCTTGTCTGCCTATTGATTCCCTCTAGTGCTCCTCCCCCCCTTTGTTCTTTCTTCCACAGCTTTCAATCTGTTTCACCAATCAACTTCCTAGCTCTTTGCTTCATCCCTCCCCCTCCAAGTTTCACCTATTGTCTGGTGTTTCTCCCTCCCCCCACCTTTCGAATCTTCTCCCCAGCATTTTTTCTGCAGTCTTGCCGAAGGGTTTTGGCCTGAAACATCCACTGTGCTTTTTTTCTATAGATGATGCCTGGCCTGCTGAGTTCTTCCAGCATTTTGTGTGTGTTGCTTGGATTTCCAACACTTGCAGAATTTCTCTTGTTTGTGACCATCCTTAATTCACTGTAGGAGAGTAAAGTCATCACCAATGTGAAGTGGCAAATGATGTAATATTAAAGTAAAACCATGATAGGTTATAATCAGCAGAATCACATAGTCATAATTACCTCTGCACAAATCTCCACTTAACTTTTAACACTCAATAGCTAAAGTAAAGATGGAACTGTCTGAAATGATCAAAATGTGAACTATTTGTGAATCATCAGTAGTAAAATTTAACCAGCTGGTTTGTAAGAGGTCAGATCAATAATCTTGGTTTACAGGGCATCAAAACCTGGTTACCATTGCGATGAATTTTCTCTGTCAAAAACAGCATATGAAAAAGATGACAAAGAAATAGCCCTGTTGGTCTAGTGATATGAAACTTGTCTGGCAAATTATAAGCTTAGTTACATTAAAAAGTACAGCTGCCAATTTGATGAGGTGTTTCTTTCAAGGCTAGTTTTTTTACAGTAACTCAGAGGATTTTATTCCAAATTCAGTAAGATACCAGGAAGACTAGCAAACTGTGATTTTGAGAATAGTCAATAGATAATAATATTCACATTGCAAAGAAAACTTGGTGAATGCTTGCCGACAACTAATTATTGTGAACGCTTTGGAAAAATTTGTATCGCATCTCTAAAAATTGAGTTCTGTAAACTACCAAACACGAGGAAATCTGCAGATGCTGGAATTTCAAGCAACACGCATAAAAGTTGCTGGTGAACACAGCAGGCCAGGCAGCGTCTCTAGGAAGAGGTACAGTCGACGTTTCGGGCCGAGACCCTTCATCAGGACTAACTGAAAGAAGAGCTAGTAAGAGATTTGAAAGTGGGAGGGGGAGGGGGAGATCCTAAATGATAGGAGAAGACAGGAGGGGGAGGGATGGAGCTAAGAGCTGGACAGTTGATTGGCAAAAGGGATATGAGAGGATCATGGGACAGGAAGCCTAGGGAGAAAGAAAAGGGGGGGGGAACCCAGAGGATGGGCAAGGGGTATAGTTTGCAGCTTCAGCTTTTATGCTGCCTAACTGTTGCCTTATTAAGTCAAGGGGGAACTTAACATTTTAGTTAGAGAAGGGTCTGTTTATGCATGAGTATGTGCCATGGTTTTCGAGATGGGCAGGGCTGAAAGCAAATGTGTAATTTATGAATTTTCTCTGAGGCAGACCACTTTAGTTGCAAATGCATATTGGCACTGCCATCACTTCTTTATTCATTGTTAAAAGAACATTTGTAGCTTCTCATACAAGTGCTTTTCATTGCTGAAAATAGTTGAGCAATAGACCAGATGATTACTGAATTGAAAGACATTGATCCATTCTTGAACAGTGAAGAGAATTGCAATTAGAAACATAGAAACATAGAAAATAGGTGCAGGAGTAGGCCATTCAGCCCTTCGAGCCTGCACCGCCATTTATTATGATCATGGCTGATCATCCAACTCAGAACCCCGCCCCAGCCTTCCCTCCATACCCCCTGATCGCCTGTAGCCACAAGGGCCATTGTAAGACAGAAAGTCAGGATCTGCCCTCTTGGGAGAGAAAACAAGAAGGGAATTCCATATTTTTGTACTTACGCAATGAGAATGTCTTTGGAAATGCTAGCATTTGTTGCTTGCAACTATATGGCCTAGAATTGAGGCATAATCCTAAGCCATTTCAGGGGGAAATTAAGAGTCAATTAAAACTCTAGTGTCTTGGATTTGATCCTGAGCTTGGGTGGTGTCCTGTGGAGTTTATATGATTCTCTGTGCCTGTGGTTCCCTGGCTGCTTTTGTCCCCTCACACAAGCAGATTATCAATAGTCCTTTAATAAGTGGTAGAGAAAAAAAATCATTTACACAGGACAATATGAGAGGAAAAATATATCTCTGTGTAGATTTGATGATACAAAGGCTGTACTGTATGACTCGATAACTTCTATGATCAGATTTTAAATTTAGGCCAGATTGAGTAAGAATGGGAGACTTCCTTTCTAGAAGGGCATTATTGGAACTCAAATTGAGTTTCTATAATATTTGGATTTTGCAATGCCACCAGTCCAGTGATTACCTTTTTAATTTAATTCCTTGAATTTAGTTTTCTAGTTGTTATAATGATGTATACCTCCAGTTCAATTATTATGGCTTCTGGGAGCTACTTTTAATTCATGAAAAATTATTCTACTGAATATAAGTATTAATTTCAGATGAAAAACACTAAATATGTTTCTATGGAGAAGATAGAGAGAGAGCCTTATTTTTGAAGCTTAATTTGGATGAAAAACTCTAGAAATCCAATTACAATATCTTGGTACATTTTCAGTGAGTAACTCAAGTTGAAAATACGGGGAAAATTCAAACCATTGATTTTGCCAAATATGCTATTCTCAACAACACAGAACGGGCAATAACTGATGATATAATGGGTCAATCAAATCAGGATTATCTTTTCTCAATTCTACTGAACAACTTAAACAAATGTCTTGTTCTTAAGCTGACCCTCAGGATAGAGTATGACCTGCTTCATTTCTAGAATTGTAAGTTTGAAGAAGATAACTGAGGTCATTGTGAGAACTGCAGACTTTTCCACAATGAGGAAAAATTGACTGGCACGTCTGACATGTAGATAACTTATGAGGTAATGCATTCCTTTTGGTGCTTGGGCAGGACCTGTGTGTTTTCTCAATGCACGAGCTTGAGGGTTTACTTTGGAATTAATGGGTTATATTTTACTGGAACGTCAAAACATGTTAGGAACACAATTGGTATGGCATTGTTTTAACACTGACTGGGTTAACACAATATAATACGATAAGACATAGAGTTTGATTAGTTCAGCCCATCAAATCCGACAGCCATTCAATCATGGCTGATTTATTTTCCCTCTCAACCCCATTCTCTTGCCTTCTCCCTGTAACCTTTGCCGTCCTTACTAATCAAGAACTATTAATCTCCACAGTAAATACACCCAGTGACTTGTGACAATGAATTCCACAGATTCACCACCCACTGGCTAAAGAAATTCCTCATAATCTCTGTTCGAAAGCAATGTACTTGTGATTCTGCAGCTGTGCCCTCCGGTCCTAGTCTTCCCCACTGTAGGAAGCATCATCTCCACCTTCTTTCTACTTTGGCCTTACAATATTGTATAGGCTTCAGTGGGATCTCTTTCATTCTTCTGAACTAAAGTGAGTACAAGACCAAAGCCATCAAACGCTAGTCATAGATTAAACCTTTCATTTCCAGGATATTTCTCATGAAACTCCTACATTTGTCATTTTATTATTCTTCCCAAGCTTGACTTCCATGGAACCAAATTTGCAAAGGACAATACAACTGAGCCAGATCTATATCGTGCAGAGCAGAAGCGGCTGATTACTTTTTTTTAATAAAATGCCTATGGATAATTTTGAGCCTTCACTTCCATAATTTAAAATTCATGCTAAAGTAGAGCTCTCCATAAACCAAGTAGAAATGCCAATGCACAAGCCCTATTAATAACTTGGCAAAGCATGAGTGGGTGAAGGGTTATTCCAGTAAAATAATCCAGTCAAGATGGTTCTGAGATGTGATATCCGTCAAGGTCATGACTCACACTTAGTTGTTTTACAGGTTTGTAGGGACATAGTGTGGGGAATTTGGGGTCAGGTTAGAGTATATGGACAGGGTTAGAGGTCAGACTGGAGTCCAGGTCAAAGTACTCCATGGTCGAAGACATGCAATCCCCTTGTTCAATGATTGAATGTGGTGGGCCCTGTGAATGAGGTCTTGTGACCCTCAAGGTCATTGTGTCCTTCCAGGTCAACAGGTCCAAAGATCGGAGGTTTATACGGGCAGGTGGCAAGAGGGCCATTGGCCCCAATGTCAGTGAGTCCCAGGGTCTGAGTCCTGGGGATGATACTGAAGATCAAAGATGGAAGGGCGAAGACTGAAGTCAGCAAGTGTGGACATCGGAGCACGAAGTCTGAAGCCCTGGGTTAGTGTGTGCAGAAGTTGGAGAGCTGATATCTGTGACAGCATGAGTCTACTGGAGCCTGGAGAGCTGGAGGCTGCCTGTCCTGATGTTGGAGCCCTTCCTTTGTGTATGAGTGGGTTGGTGGTTGGGAGGGGGATAAAGGACTTATTTTGCTGATGTTGTTGTGTTTTGTTGCAGTTGTTGTTACTGCTTGGATTCATCTGCTGAATATTGTGGGAATGTTAAATTGGCGTGAGAATGTGTGGAAACACATACTGGTAGCCCCCAGCACATCCTTAAGTTGTTTTGGCTGTTAACAGAAAAAACACATTTCACAGTATGTTACGATGTACATGTGATAATTAAATGAAACTAATCTGAATCTGAATGGTTAGAGACCTGGGTACCAAGAATATTGTTGTGCCATTTTGAAACTGTGGTTAATGCTTAAGTTCCTAGATAAAAAAATGGAACAAGAAGAATATTTTTCAATATCAACAAATATAATAATATAAACTAATCAGGACCTTGGCCTCACTGCCTCCTCATGCAATTAAATCCTCAATTTAGTCACTTGCAGACTCCAGTCAGGTCAGATTGGCAACAACATCTCCTCCAGAATCTCCATCAGCACAGGTGCACTACAAGGCTGTGTGCTTAGCCCCTGCTCTACTCACTTTATATTTCTGACAGTAGCTCCAATGTCATATTCTAGATGACACCACTGTCATTGTTCAAACCAAAGGTGCTGACGACTAAGCATATAGGAGGGAAAATCTGGTTGAATGGTGCCACAACAACCTCTCACGCAAAGTCATGAAGAGTAAGAAGCTGATTATTGACTTCAGGAGAAGCCGGTCCTCAAAGTTTCAAAGTACATTTATTATCAAAGAATATATAAATTGTACAACCTCGAGATTTGTTTTGCTTACAGGAAGCCACAAAGCAAGAAACCTGAAAGAACCAGATTAAAAAAATAAAGATCAACACCTCATGCACAGAGAAAAGGGAGTGGGGGGGGGGTGGTGGTGGAAACAAAAATCAGGCAAACAACAAAAACGAGCAACAGCACTCTGAACCAAAATGAGTCCTTAGATCTGAACACTTGAGAAGCCCAGAGTAGGCCCAAAGCCTCAGTATTACTTCATCATATTAGCGAGTATGGAGCACAGCAGCCGGGGTAGTCTTCATAGCCTCAGTACCATGGAGAGAGAAGGGAGCATCACAGGAGAGCAAGCGAAACACCATGTCTTTCCAGTCCATCTGGCTGGTGTTTAAATTGTACAAATAGCATATCATATCTCATATTAGGACCCAGACGCCATTGCAGTGAAAGGCTCTGGGCCCAAACCATGTTGCCCAGCAACCCGCTCGGGCCCAGATTTCACCACCCAGACCAAAGCCGCTCTTGCTTTCTCCAAATTGCCTTGCACCGAGAGCAATCCAATCTTATAGCCGAGCCAATTGTACGAGCATCAAAAGTCTTCTCCATCGACCTCTCCACTCCAAATGGCTCACTCCATCTGCTTCAATTCTGCAATGTACTAGCATTGTTCATAGCCTGAATTCGCTTTGCCTTCACTCGCCTCTACATTTTTTTGCAGTAATAATTTACTGCAATTTACTTCCGAAAGGGAGTTTTTAGTAATATTTTTAGTTTAATTTCTTGCCTTTTGAACTATCAATAAGCTATCACACATGTTTGGTAGTGTCAGCTTAAACCTTATTGGGAGATCAGAGGTGAGGAGGGACAGCAACTTTAAATTCCTCAGAGGATCTGTCCTACACCCCACTCTAAGTGAGATTAGGAAGAAAATATGGCAGCATCTCTGCTTCCTGAGTAGTTTGTAAATTTTGTGAATCACTGGCATGGCATCTAATACTTTGGCAAACTTCTATAGATGTACATTGGAGAGAATATTGTCCAGATGCTTAAAGGCCTGGTATGGAAACACTGATGCCCTTGAACGGAAAATCCTACAACAAGTAGTGGATTCAGCCCATTCCATCACAGGTAGAGCCTTGCCCACCATTAAGGACATCCACACAGAATACAGTTGCAGGAAAGCAGCATCCATCTTATAGGACCTCTACTACCCAGGTCAAGCTTTCTTCTCAATAGTGCTATCAGGAAGAAGGTACAGAAGCCTCAGGACCCACAACACCAGGTTCAGAAAGAGTTATTACCCGATAACCATCAGACTCTTAAACTAGAGGGGATAGCTTCACTCAACTTCAGCTGTCCCATCACTGAAATGTTCCCACAACCTATGGATTTACTTTCAAAGACTCTTCATCTCATGTTTTTGTGATATTTAAAGCTTATTATTTTTTTCTTTTGTATTTTCACAATTTGTTGTCTTTTGCACGGAGGTTGTCTTCCTGTCCTGTTGGGTGTGGTCTTTCATTGACTCTTCTTTTTTCGCTTTACTGTGTATGCCCGCAAAAACCCAAATCTCAGGGTTATATATGGTGACATATATGTAATTTGATTATAAATTTACTTTGAACTTTGGATAATTGCTCCACATAGCAAATTTCAGCTATTTTGAGAGTGTATATATTTGGCAGCATTATTTGAGTTTCTTGATGGCTCAAGCTTTTCACAAAATGGATGGATGAGCTGTGAAAATCAGAACCAGATGAATTTTGATATTGTGTGAATGAATTTTGGTCAGAATAATGTTATTTATGTTGTTACTGGCTAACTGCATAGGTTAGGCAAGGAAAAAGTAAAACTATTTTCAGTTCTAAATACCATCTGATAAATGCTGCTGTAAGTAATAGATTTGGGGTAGAGATTGGACGTGATGTCTATAATGGAGCAACTTGTTAGCTCTGGAATGAAGAACCTGGGAGTAAAGTGCCCATAAGCAAAGAATGTTTGCTAAGTTTAAAAAAAAAACAAAACACATAAATATCACAATTAGTCTGATTTGAAAGATTTAGAAATAACATATTAACATAGAACAAATCAGGCTCAAAGTAAATACTCTACTGATCAGATAAGTAGGCAACAATTGAGAAATATAATCAGCTACAGCATGTTTTTGAGTGCCACTTAAAAGGAAGAGTAAAGTCAGTTACTGGTCATGACCTGTGCTTTCAAACACACGTAGGACACAAGGAAATATTGAAACATAGATCAGACGGGGAAGTACTGGACACAACTGAATGTAATTTGGTAGGCTGCATACATCTGATGCTACAACTAAACCACTGAGGTTCACACTAAAGGAAAACAGACTCATTCGTAAGGCCAGTGATGTTGTGGGGATGGAACTGGACTCTCTGACAGTGGTGTCTGAAAAGAGGATGCTGTCCAAGTTGCATGCCATCTTGGACAATGTCTCCCATCCACTACATAATGGACTGGTTGGGCACAGGAGTACATTCAGCCAGAGACTCATTCCTCCGAGATGCAACACAGAGCATCATAGGAAAACATTCCTGCCTGTGGCCATCAAACTTTACAACTCCTCCCTTGGAGGGTCAGACACGCTGAGCCAATAGGCTGGTCCTGGACTTATTTCCTGGCATAATTTACATATTACTATTTAACTATTTATGGTTTTATTACTATTTAATTATTTATGGTGCAACTGTAATGAAAACCAATTTCCCCAGGGATCAATAATGTATGACTATGACTATACTACTACTACTAAACAAGGAAACAGTATGGTTTAATGATGAGAAAGGCCTGCTTTATCATTAGTTAAAAGGAAGTACTTACCTGAAAGTAATGGAAGAATGTGAAAGAACAATCTACTATAGATAGATGGATCAGAGATATAGCTGAGCTTAACTTAATGGAGAACCTGAGTGGGGAGGTCTCTGATACCTTTGATGCTTTTTCTTTGCGTGTTTACTTCTATCACAACGTTATCCATAAAGCATTAATGAAACAGAGTTCCTGCTGCTCTTACTTTTAGATGATGTGAATCAGCGGCTCTCATTTTAAAACCACCACATGGTGAAAGATTGCATAAAAGAAGTTGATACCATCCATAAACACCTAAAATCCTGGGTGGTTACCGTAAGTACAAACTGTCTTGGGGTTTGAGGACTGTGTATGTGCGTGGATGGGAAGGAGGAAAGATGGCTTAATTTGTTGTTGCTAGGTTTTATTCTATTGCGTTCTCAGCCGTTCTCACTGCGGGTTTGCGATTTTGGCGCCGTAATATGTGGCAACATTAGCGGGCAGCCCCCAGCACATTTTTGGGAGTGTTGCTTGTTCATGCAAATGATATATTTTGCTGTATGTTTCAATGTACACATGATAAATAAACTTGAATCTTGAATCTTGCCCATTTTGATTCTTCTCAAAAAACTGCATTAGGATTACGTGAGATATGGAGATATCATTCACTGGAATGGGATAGCTGAAGGCAGTTGACGCAGTTCCTAATACTTTGCTGTGCATCAATCTGACAATGGTGTTGGCTTCTAAAATCACAATTCCCACATCTGTGAGGCATCAAACACACCTATTATATCTGCCCGTAGAGGAGACAGAATGGTAGCAGGAGAAAGGGCAAGAGCTTTCAAGTCCATTCAAAGGAGGGTGAATCTTCAGGGAAATACATGTCAGAAGAAAGATCTTGAAAAAGTAAAGGAAGCTAAGAAACCAGCTGCAGCACCACCAGGAGACTTTGGCCGGATGAGACTCCAGCTGCCCTTTCCAGATGTGAGAATCTTCACTCATTCGAGCAAAGCAGGAAGTCCTGCCCTCTTCACACTTGTGTGGCTGAGCTACCTACTACTGGGACAAGTTGCAGTGAGTCATTTCAGTAATTTAAGTAGGGATTCATTCACTGGTGTGTTATCATCAGAGCAGGTGGTCCAGCGAAATAGAAAGGATGTAGGGAATTAATTTAGTCATTTTTGGCCACTTGGCAGATAACTAGGGAAATTACTTGTTCCAAAGAATTTTAGTGTGCAACTCACTTTAATTAGGTTTTATGATTTGCAAGGTCCTTAAGAAAACCATTCTCTATGAAGAAACCTCCTATATGTTGCACAAAGGCACCCTCATCTGATCCATTGGGAGATGAAGCTGATGATGTTCTGCGCGGAAGCTCCCTTGTAGCATTCCTCGTCCTCCTGTTCTTTTTCCTCCTGCTGTTCTTCATCCTGAATTGCATGATGGTAAACTCACTGGACTTGCAAACTACTCATCCTCTGCCAATATTTGATAGGGAGCTTCATATGACAATGGCTAATAATTAAAGAGATATGTCACAGTAAGTTGTGCAGTGTGCAGTGATGATGTTTCTGTGACAATCAGCAATGTACTCCAAGCACCAGCATGATTTGGGTCTTTGCCTGATACTCATAGTAATTTTGCTCAGCAACTGTGATTAGGGTTAAGATGTGTGCCCAGAGCTAGTAAAACAGAAGATCAAACTAGTCCTTAGTCTTCATCCCTCTAGGAAATGGTTGCTCATGGACTCTTTGAAGATGTGTCTGCTTGAGGAAAGGTTTCTGATGATGCACACCTAACGAACACTGAACAAGTGGAAAAACTGTCTCGTAAACAAAAGAGTCAGTTTATTAAAGGGAGTTTTCTTGGACCCAAGTGCAGCCAATGGCTACCTGCATGCATACAAAGTCAACAATGCTGAAAAATCCCAGTACCTGAGTTATCAGTTGTCCTCCAGATTCAAAGTAGATTAAATCATCTTTCCATGTATGTAGTGTCTGGATGACCACACTAAGCAGCAAAATGTTTAATGGATATGGTATAGATGTATTACAACCTCTGATGAACTGTATTAATCAGCAAGGCCTCATTTAGAAAGCCCTGTCCCAAAGTTTTTCAACGTGAAACCACTGGTAATGGACACAAAGGCTCCCAATGAATAACCATTTCAACCCATGGAATGATTATGTCAATGCTCTGACTGATGTACTTAATCAGTAGTATATCTATTTGCTGGAAGCTCCAGCCGCTGTTAAGTTCAGTACACCTTTGAATTATGAGGGTATTTGTACAAGTTGCAGTTACTTCAATATTTACTAACTCAAATTTCCAAATGTTAATAATGTCTGAATCAAAATCAGGTTTAATATCACTGGCATATTTTGTGAAATTTGTTGATTTACAATAGCAGTACATTACAATAATAATAACAATAAAAAGACTATAAATTACAATAATAAATATTTTTGAAAAAAAATTAAATAGATAGTACAAAACAAGAGCAAAAAAATATATTGAGGTAGTGTACATGGTTTCATTGCCCATTCAAAAATCTGTTGGTGAAGGGGAAGAAGCTCTTTCTAAAGCATTAAGTGTGCATCTTCTGGCTCCTGTACCTCCTCCTTGATGGTAACAATGAGAAGAGGGTGAATCCTGGAAGTCCTTAGTGATGGAATCTGCCTGTTTGAGCCATTGCCTTTTGTTAATGTCCTCAGTGCTGGGGAGGCTAGTGCCCATGAGGGAGCTGGCTGAGTTTACAACTTCCCGCAGCTTTTTCTGATCCTGTGCAGTCACTTCTCCAGATGAGGTAGTGATGCAACTAATTAGAATACTCTCCACTGTTCATCTGTAGATATTAGTGAGAGTATTAACAGCTGCAGAAAGTTGAAAACTCATCCAGCTCCATCATGGGCACTAACCTCCTCAGCAATGCCGATATCTTCAAAAGGTGATGTCTTCCATCATTAAGGACCAAGTCTCCTCAGGCTCCTGACAGAATATAGCTGCTGTCATGTCTTCCTGTAATTGCATGTAGGTTAGATCTTTAGAGATGTTGACACTCAGCAACTTAAAACTGCTCACCCTTTCCTTTGCTGGTCCCTCAATGAGGACTAGTGTGTGTTCCCTGAACTTCCCCTTCCTAGAGTCAACTATCAATTCCTTAGTCATACTGACATTGAGTAAAAGGCTGTTGTTGCAACACCACTCAACCAGCTGATTTACCTCACTCCTGTATGCCTCCTCATCAACATCTGAAATTCTGCCAACAATAGTTGTGTCATTGGCAGATTTATAGATGGTACTTGAGCTGTGCCTAGCTACGCAGGTGTGGGTGTAGAGAGAGTAGAGCAGTGGATTAAGCACACATCCTTGAGGTGCATTAGTATTGATTGTCATCGAGGAGATGTTACTTTCAATCTGCACAGACTGTGGTCTCCTGATGAGGACGTCAAGGAAGCAATTGCAGAGGGAAGTACAGAGGCGCAAGTTTTGGAGCTTGGTACTGATGGTATGATGAGGTTGAACGTTGAGCTGTAATCAACAAACAGCAATGCAATGTACATATCGCTATTAGTCAGGTGATCTAAGACGAGTAGAGAGCCAGTGAGACTGTGTTTACTGTTGATTTATTGTGGTGATAAGCAAATTGCAGTGGGTCCAGGTCCTTGCTTAGGCTGCAGTTGATTCTGGCTATAACCAAACCCCCAAAGCATGTAGATGTGAGTGTAACTGGGCAATAATTGTTGAGACAGCTCACCCAGCTCTTCTTAAGCACCAGTGTGACTGTCACACTTTAGAAGCACCGACTGCAGCAGTGAGAGATTGAAGATGTCCTTGAACAATCCTGCCAATTAGTTGGCACAGGTTTTCAGTGCCCCAACAGATACACCATCAGGGCTTGGCACCTTATGAGTTTTCACCCTTTCGAAAGGTGTTCTGAAATCAGCCTGTGATACAGAGATCACAGATCACCAGATGCTAATGGACTGCAAACCTTGCCACAGCTGACGTGCATCCAATTCTGTCTCTAACTTCAATTGAAATTGTTCTTTCACTCTTAAGCTATCCTTTTGTAGTTCATTCCTGGACTTCTTGTATAGTTCTGGATCATCGGTCTTGATCTAGCCCTCAGCATACTACAAATCTCCTTGTTATCCAGGATATCTGTTCCCCCTGAAATACTGATAAATGTAAGAAAATAACATCTCATCCTCCTAGGTTAACTGAAACTGATTTAATACAGTGCAACACCCTATCCTATAACTCCTTTATATTTCAATAAGGACAGAAATGGACATGGTGCATGTAGCATTGTACACAAACCTGATACCAAAGAAATGATGGACATTCTTATGTGCGTACCACTTGGATACATCTCATCCAATTTTCTAATGTAAGAAACTTTTCTTAGAATCAATTGCCAGCATGATATAATGTGGGTTAAATCACTTTTATGTTGAAATTGTGCATGGAAAACAGATTGTAACCAATCCAATTTATGGCCTGGCCTTCGCACTTCCACAGCTGCTTATAAATAGTAACATAAAATATAATCTTACTTGGCTAAAAATAGATAAAATTGCTCATTCTTCCAGCAAAACAGAGTCAAAGTGGTTTTTGGAAAATCACATGTATATTTTAACAGCAGCTGTCAAACAAATTCAAGATGTTAAAAATGGAATCTTTGCTGGACCACACAGAAGAGAGACTGAACTCTGTAATTTTTGGATTTAAAGTGTATATGTGGCAAAATACAATCACTCACCAAACCAATATGGCTCGAAATGATGTTTTAATAATGGTATCTGTTGCTTTCAAAACAGGCAGTATGCTCTTGAATAATTACATCCCTCAGTTGTGTGCTGATATTGTGAATGGCAAGCACCAGTTAAAGCCAGTCTGCACCATTTATTGGAGAGGGTCAAGACTAACTAAACATAGAAACATAGAAACATAGAAAATAGGTGCAGGAGTAGGCCATTCAGCCCTTCGAGCCTGCATCGCCATTAAGTATGATCATGGCCGATCATCCAACTCAGAACCCTGTACCTGCCTTCTCTCCATACCCTCTGATCCCTTTAGCCACAAGGGCCATATCTAACTGTCCCTTAAATATAGCCAATGAACTGGCCTCAACTGTTTCCTGTGGCAGAGAATTTCACAGATTCACCACTCTCTGTGTGAAGAAGTTTTTCCTCATCTCGGTCGTAAAAGGCTTCCCCTTTATCCTCAGACCGTGACCCCTCGTTCTGGACTTCCCCAACATCAGGAACAATCTTCCTACATCTAGCCTGTCCAATCCCTTTAGAATGTTATATGTTTCAATAAGATCCCCCCTCAATCTTCTAAATTCCAGAGAGTATAAACCTAGTCGATCCAGTCTTTCATCACATGAAAGCCCTGCCATCCCAGAAATCAATTTGGTGAACCTTCTTTGTACTCCCTCTATGGCAAGAATGCCCTTCCTCAGATTAGGGGACTAAAACTGCACAGAATACTCCAGGTGTGGTCTTCAAGGCCTTGTAGTACCTCCTTGCTCCTATACTCGAATCCTCTTGCTATGAATGCCAGCATACCATTCACCTTTTTCACCGCCTGCTGTACCTGCATGCCCACTTTCAATGACTGGTGGTACAGTACACCCAGGTCTCGTTGCACCTCCCCTTTTCCTAATCGGCTACCATTCAGATAAAAATCTGTTTTCCTGTTCTTGCCACCAAAGTGGATAACCTCACATTTATCCACATTAAATTGCATCTGCCATGAATTTGCCCACTCACCCAACCTATTCAAGTCACCCTGCATCCTCTTAGCATCCTCCTCACAGCTAACACCGCCGCCCAGCTTCGTGTCATCCGCAAACTTGGAGATGCTGCATTTAATTCCCTCATCCAAGTCATTAATATATATTGTAAACTACTGGGGTCCCAGCACTGAGCCTTGCGGTACCCCACTAATCACTGCCTGCCATTCTGAAAAGGTCCCGTTTATTCCCACTCTTTGCTTCCTGTCTGCCAACCAATTCTTTATCCACATCAATACCTTACCCCCAATACCGTGTGCTTTAAGTTTGCACACTAATCTCCTGTGTGGGACCTTGTCAAAAGCCTTTTGAAAATCCAAATATACCACATCCACTGGTTCTCCCCTATCCACTCTACCAGTTACATCCTCAAAAAATTCTGTGAGATTCGTCAGACATGATTTTCCTTTCACAAATTCATGCTGACTTTGTCCGATGATTTCACCGCTTTCCAAGTGTGCTGTTATCATATCTTTGTTAACTGACTCTAGCATTTTCCCCACCACCGATGTCAGGCTTATCGGTCCATAATTTCCCAGTTTCTCTCTCCCTCCTTTTTTAAAAAGTGGGGTTACATTAGCCACCCTCCAATCCTCAGTAATTAATCCAGAATCTAAAGAGTAATTTTATCACTAATGCATCCACTATTTCTTGGGCTACTTCCTTAAGCACTCTGGGATGCAGACCATCTGGCCCTAAGGATTTATCTGCCTTTAATCCCTTCAATTTACCTAACATCACCTCTCTGCTAACATGTATTTCCCTCAGTTCCTCCATCTCACTCGACCCTCGGTCCCCTACTATTTCCGGAAGATTATTTATGTCCTCCTTAGTGAAGACAGAACCAAAGTAGTTATTCAATTGGTCTGCCATGTCCTTTTTCCCCATGATCAATTCACCTGTTTCTGACTGTAAGGGACCTGCATTTGTCTTAACCAATCTTTTTTTTTCTTTTTGCATATCTATAAAAGCTTTTACAGTCAGTTTTTATGTTCACTGCCAGCTTTCTCTCATAATCTTTTTTCTCTTTCCTAATTAAGCAGTTTGTCCTCCTCTGCTGGACTCTGAATTTCTCCCAGTCCTCAGGTGTGCCACTTTTTCTGTCTAATTTGTATGTTTCTTCTTTGGAATTGATACTATTCCTAATTTCCCTTGTCAGCCACAGGTGCACTACCTTCCCTGGTTTATTCTTTTGCCAAACTGGGATGAACAATTGTTGTAGTTCATCCATGCGATCTTTAAATTCTTGCCATTGCATATCCATCGTCAACCCTTAAAGTATCATTTGCCAGTTTATCTTAGCTAATTCACATCTCATAAAGCACACACTCAATGCTCCCTCTTTTTTTTTTACAGCTGCATGGACCAGTCATTGCTCTGAGCAGGAAATCTTTGCATGGCCTGAAAACTGTGCAGCACTTTAATAAAGCAAAACATAAAAGACAAATCCAGCTGCACAGCAACAAAGACGATGTGCTCAGTATCATTTCAGTTACTGCCTAACTATGCACCTGTGCACCTTAAAGGGAGCAGTGCACACATTAGAATTTAGTGCAAATATCCTTATGGCAGTAAAATACTTAAAACAGTGCAATTTTTCATGCAATGTTCTCCACTTAAATTCAAATGTGAGAATTGCTTCCCAAACACTCGAAATGATTATAGCTTCTAGGTGGCAACCCTCTCCTCCTCTTCATATACTTTCTGCAAGTGCTTTCACATTTTCTATAGTTTCTGGTTTCAACTTGTTTAGTCCAAAGGAAATGCCACAAAAGTAAAATATTGCCCGAGGCTAACTAATTCAGGGAGAGGCCATAAGGTCAGCTTAAAATCAACTTTGGGACAAGTGTCAATAAAGTTCTTAGCGTTAGCAAAGAAGATTATTAAGGAGGGGAAGGAGGAAGCTATTAATACTGTGAAGCAAGTGGGTCAACATGGTTGAGGTAAATAAGGAAATTGACCAGAACATGATTTGAGGAGGAGAATGAAAATTATCAGAGAGTCAAAGGTCCTACGTGTATTTCTGCCAACCGTACCCAAACCACCTGTTGTACCAATCTACATTAATCCTATTTACTTATATTAAATCTGTTGCTTTTGATGTTGTGATGATTCTGGTAGCTACATAAATTTATTCCATATAACCATATATAACCATATAACAATTACAGCATGGAAACAGGCCATCTCGGATCTTCTAGTCCGTGCCGAACTCTTACTCTCACCACTGGGAGAATGGGAGAACAACATCTATATGTCTAAGGTATCAGCCAAAATCAGTGTTTGCTCCAATTACTAGATAGAAGAGACAATACTGTATGTTTTGGTATCCGTACATATGCCAAGGACTTTATTAATGTGGAAATAGCTTTAAAATCTCATTCTCCTAAAACATACATTTTTGAAGTCTTCATAGATGTATCTAACATAGTAATTCCATGGAATGATATTAGGCTTAATATCTACCATTCTCACAATTAAAAAATATTCTGATAAAAATGTGGAGTGCATGAGTTATTAGTGGATGACTGTACCTTTCCAGACCAAAAGCCGTGGATGAATCAGGAGGTACATCATCTGCTGAAGGCTAGATCTGTGGCATTCAAGTCTGGCAACCCAGGCCTGTACCAGAAAACCAGGTATGATTTGTGGAGGGCTATTTCAAGGGCGAAGAGACAATTTCAAACGACGTTGGAGACGATATCAGATGAATGGCAACTTTGTCAGGAACAGCAAGACATTACTTCCTACAAAGCCAAACCCAATAGTATGAATGGCAGCGAAGCTTCACTACCAGATGAACTTAACGCCGTCTATGCACACTCTGAAAGGGAGAACGCAACTATGGCTGTGAAGATCCCTGCTACACCTGATGACCCTGTGATCTCTGTCTCAGAGGCCGATGTTAGACTGTCTTTAAAGAGAGTGAACCCTCAGCAGAAGGTTCCGATGGAGTACCTGGTAAGGCTCTGAAAACCTGTGCCAACCAACTAGCGGGAGTATTCAAAGACACTTTCAGCCTTTCACTGCTATGGGCGGAAGTTCCCACTTGCTTCAAAAAGGTAGCAATTATACCAGTGCCAAAGAAGAATAATGTGCGCTGCCTTAATGGCTATCGCCCAGTAGCACTCACATCGACAGTGATTAAATCATTTATGAGGTTGGTTCTGACCAGACTGAACTTCTGCCTCAGCAAGGACCTGGACCCATTGCAATTTGCCTTTCGCCGCAATAGGCCAACAGCAGATGCAATCTCAATGGCTCTCCACGCGGCTTTAGACCACCTAGACAACACAAAACACTCATGTCAGGATGCTGTTTGTAGACTATTGCTCAGCATTTAATACAATCATTCCCACAATTCTGATTGAGAAGTTGCAGATCCTGGGCCTCTGCAATTGGATCCTCAACTTCCTAACCGGAAGACCACAATCTGTGTGGATTGGTGATAACATATCCTCCTCGCTGATGATCAACACTCGCGCACCTCAGGTGTGTGTGTTAGCACTGCCTACTCTCTGTACACACATGTCTGTGTGGCTAGGCATAGCTCAAATACTATTTATAAATTTGATGACGATACGACCATTGTTGGTAGAATCTCAGGTAGTGACGAGAGGGCGTACAGGAGTGAGATATGCCAACGTGGAATGGTGCCATAGCAACAACCTGGCACTCAACGTCAGTAAGACAAAAGAGCTGATTGTGGGCTTCAGGAAGGGTAAGACAAAGGAACACATACCAATCCGCATTGAGGGATCAGAAGTGAAGAGAGTGAGCAGCTTCAAGTTCCTGGGTGTGAAGATCTCTGAGGATCTAACCTGGTACCAACATACTGATGTAGTCATAAGGAAGGCAAGACAGTGTCTGTACTTTATTAGGAGTTTGAAGAGATTTAGCATGTCAACAAATACACTCAAAAACTTCTATAGTTGTACCGTGGAGAGCATTCTGACAGGCCGCATCACTGTCTGGTACGCGGGGGCTACTGCACAGGACTGAAAGAAACTGCAGAAGGTTGTAAATCTAGTCAGTTCCATCTTGGGCACTAGCCTACAAAGTACCCCGGACATCTTTAGGGAGCGTTTTTTCAGAAAGTCGGTGTCCATTATTAAGGACCTCCAGCACCCAGGGCATGCCCTTTTCTCACTGTTATCATCAGGTAGGAGGTACAGAAGCCTGAAGGCACACACTCAGCGATTCAGGAACAACTTCTTCTCCTCTGCCATCCGATTCATAGAAACATAGAAACATAGAAAATAGGTGCAGGAGTAGGCCATTCGGCCCTTCAAGCCTGCACCGCCATTTATTATGATCATGGCTGATCATCCAACTCAGAACCCTGCCCCAGCCTTCCCTCCATACCCCCTGACCCCCGTAGCCACAAGGGCCATATCTAACTCCCTCTTAAATATAGCCAATGAACTGGCCTCAACAGTTTTCTGTGGCAGAGAATTCCACAGATTCACCACTCTCTGTGTGAAGAAGTTTTTCCTAATCTCGGTCCTAAAAGGCTTCCCCTCTATCCTCAAACTGTGACCCCTCGTTCTGGACTTCCCCAACATCGGGAACAATCTTCCTGCATCTAGCCTGTCCAATCCCTTTAGGATCTTATACGTTTCAATCAGATCCCCCCTCAATCTTCTAAATTCCAACGAGTACAAGCCCAATTAATCCAGTCTTTCTTCATATGAAAGTCCTGCCATCCCAGGAATCAATCTGGTGAACCTTCTTTGTACTCCCTCTATGGCAAAGATGTCTTTCCTCAGATTAGGGGACCAAAGCTGCACACAATACTCCAGGTGTGGTCTCACCAAGGCCTTGTACAACTGCAGTAGTACCTCCCTGCTCCTGTACTCGAATCCTCTCGCTATAAATGCCAGCATACCATTCGCCTTTTTCACCGCCTGCTGTACCTGCATGCCTACTTTCAATGACTGGTGTATAATGACACCCAGGTCTTGTTACACCTCCCCTTTTCCTAATCGGCCACCATTCAGATAATAATCTGTTTTCCTATTTTTGCCACCAAAGTGGATAACTTCACATTTATCCACATTAAATTGCATCTGCCATGAATTTGCCCACTCACCCAACCTATCCAAGTCACCCTGCATCCTCTTAGCATCCTCCTCACTGCTAACACTGCCACCCAGCTTCGTGTCATCCGCAAACTTGGAGATGCTGCATTTAATTCCCTCATCCAAGTCATTAACATATATTGTAAACAACTGGGGTCCCAGCACTGAGCCTTGCGGTACCCCACTAGTCACCGCCTGCCATTCTGAAAAGGTCTCGTTTATTCCCACTCTTTGCTTCCTGTCTGCTAACCAATTCTCCACCCACACCAATACCTTACCGCAATACCGTGTGCTTTAAGTTTGCACACTAATCTCCTGTGTGGGACCTTGTCAAAAGCCTTTTGAAAATCCAAATATACCACATCCACTGGTTCTCCCCTATCCACTCTACTAGTTACATCCTCAAAAAATTCTATGAGATTCGGCAGACATGATTTTCCTTTCACAAATCCATGCTGACTTTGTCCGATCATTTCACTGCTTTCCAAATGTGCTGTTATCACATCCTTGATAACTGACTCCAGCAGTTTCCCCACCACCGACGTTAGGCTAACCGGTCTATAATTCCCCGGTTTCTCTCTCCCTCCTTTTTTAAAAAGTGGGGTTACATTAGCCACCCTCCAATCCTCAGGAACTAGTCCAGAATCTAACGAGTTTTGAAAAATTATCACTAATGCATCCACTATTTCTTGGGCTACTTCTTTAAGCACTCTAGGATGCAGACCATCTGGCCCTGGGGATTTATCTGCCTTCAATCCCTTCAATTTACCTAACACCACTTCCCTACTAACATGTATTTCGCTCTGTTCCTCCATCTCACTGGACCCTCTGTCCCTTACTATTTCTGGAAGATGATTTATGTCCTTCTTAGTGAAGACAGAACCAAAGTAATTATTCAATTGGTCTGCCATGTCCTTGCTACCCATAATCAATTCACCTGTTTCTGTCTGCAGGGGACCTACATTTGTCTTTACCAGTCTTTTCCTTTTTACATATCTATAAAAGCTTTTACAGTCCGTTTTTATGTTCCCTGCCAGTTTTCTCTCATAATCTTTTTTCCCTTTCCTAATTAAGCCCTTTGTCCTCCTCTGCTGAACTCTGAATTTCTCCCAGTCCTCAGGTGAGCCACTTTCTCTGGCTAATTTGTATGCTTCTTCTTTGGAATTGATACTATCCCTAATTTCTCTTGTCAGCCACGGGTGCACTACCTTCCTTGATTTATTCTTTTGCCAAACTGGGATGAGCAATTGTTGTAGTTCATCCATGCAACCTTTCCTAAATGGATACTATCTCACTTTTTTTAAATATACCATATTTCTGCTTTTTGCATATTAAAAAACTCTATTCAATATACGTAATTGATTTACTAGTTTATGTATTGTTTTATTTTATTTTTTTTCTCTCTTTGCTAGATTATGTATTGCATTGAACTGCTGCTGCTAAGTTAACAAATTTCATGTCACATGCCAGTGATAATAAACTTGATTCTGATTCTGATTCAAAAATTGAACTTAACAGTCTCTCTTCATCTGAAATTTTAACGTTAAGTGTAGAGCCTCATGCTATTAAAAACAATATTAAACTTATATGTTTCATAAACATTGATCATAACAGCAACAGATCTGAACATATCCTGATAAAGTGGACAATCAGAAAACAAATGCACAGATGAGTGAAAGCTATGCTTTCTTTCATAGCTGATTGGTATTGAAAGGTGGGCACTGCCTTTGTGTAGTAACACAGGTTTCAAGCTTAACACTGAAGAATCAATAAAAAACGTTGTTGATGGTCACACTAGCAACTCAAAGCATGCCTGGACAAAATAGAAAACTTGTCAGCTAACCTTGTGGTTAACATTTTAATTGATTTGAATTATGAACTGAAATAACGAATATAGGCGATTCCAAAAAAAAGGTGCATGATAGCAAAATTTCACAGAGATTTTCATGATCAACAACCCAAAATCCATAAAATACACCCAAAGGTATTCAGGAAGCAAAAGCTTCGTTGTCTAGTAATATCAGTGAATCTTAATAGCATTGGACCTGTGGATAGAGGCATCTTAGCAGCCAATGGCTAGGGTCCAAATCTTCATCCCTGCAAAACCTAATCCATGGCCAGGCCTTAGAAGGGTCCTTTGCAGATTATGTTATATTTGCTTCAAATCCCCTAAAGAATGCATGACTTGGCTATAATAATTAAAAGGAGATTGCTACTTCATTACCGGTTACAGACTCTATATTGTGATTGCATCTTGTTATTGCAATCTACATACAATCTTGGGGAGGTGGACATATCTCCATCCATGGCACAACCACCATTCCAAATGAGTTTGTACAACTATCAAGTTATCATTCTTAGTCTGTCATTTTTTTTAACCACAAATATGTGCTAAGAGAGCTGGCCTGCATATGAGATTGAAACAGCACGGATTCGAGTCCCTCTTCCCAGCATAGTACAAGGCGATGTCCAGGACACTGAGAAAAAAGTTGCTGAATTAAAAGCAAGACTGATCTATCAGAGGGAACTGAGGGACCACCTTGTGATGCATGTAGCACCAGGCACAAGGACAGTTAAATCCCATTCTTTTAAGAGTAATGAACTGTCCCATTGTGTGATAAGATGGACTTTTTGACCTTACATTGTGGCCTTGCATCTTGTTGTCTGCTTGTACAACATGTTCACTGCATTAGTAAAACTTTATTTAGCATTCTGTTATTGCTTTCCCTTGAGTTACCTCATTACACTTTTGAAATGAAATGATGTGTATGGATGGCGTCCAAGACAAAGTTTTTCACTGTACCCTTAGTATGTGTGATGGTAATAAACTAACTTATCAACTTACCAATTTAAAGAGATAGAAACTTTTTCACAACTTATAGAACATAGAACATAGAATAGTACAGCCCAGTACAGGCTCTTCGGCCCACAATGTTGTGCCGACCCTCAAACCCTGCCTCCCATATAAGCCTCCACCTTAGATTCCTCCATATACCTGTCTAGTAGTCTCTTAAACTTCACTAGTGTACCTGCCTCCACTACTGACTCAGGCAGTGCATACCACGCACCAACCACTCTCTGAGTAAAAAACCTTCCTCTAATATCCCCCTTGAACTTCCCACCCCTTACCTTAAAGCCATGTCCTCTTGTACTGAGCAGTGGTGCCCTGGGGAAGAGGCGCTGGCTATCCACTCTATCTATTCCTCTTATTATCTTGTACACCTCTATCATGTCTCCTCTCATCCTCCTTCTCTCTAAAGAGTAAAGCCCTAGCTCCCTTAATCTCTGATCATAATGCATACTTTCTGAACCAGGCAGCATCCTGGTAAATCTCCTCTGTACCCTTTCCAATGCTTCCACTTCCTTCTTATAGTGAGGTGACCAGAACTGGACACAATACTCCAAGTGTGGCCTAACCAGAGTTTTACAGAGCTGCATCATTACATCGCGACTCTTAAACTCTATCCCTCGACTTATGAAAGCTAACATCCCATAAGCTTTCTTAACTACCCTATCCACCTGTGAGGCAACTTTCAAGGGATCTGTGGACATGTACCCCCAGATCCCTCTGCTCCTCCACACTACCAAGTATCCTGCCATTTACTTTGTACTCTGCCTTGGAGTTTGTCCTTCCAAAGTGTACAACCTCACACTTCTCCGGGTTGAACTCCTTCTGCCACTTCTCAGCCCACTTCTGCATCCTATCAATGTCTCTCTGCAATCTTTGACAATCCTCTACACTATCTACAACACCACCAACCTTTGTGTCATCTACAAACTTGCCAACTCACCCTTCTACCCCCACATCCAGGTCGTTAATAAAAATCACGAAAAGTAGAGGTCCCAGAACAGATCCTTGTGGGACACCACTAGTCACAATCTTCCAATCTGAATGTACTCCCTCCACCACCACCCTCTGCCTTCTGCAGGCAAGCCAATTCTGAGTCCACCTGGCCAAACTTCCCTGGACCCCATGCCTTCTAACTTTCTGAATAAGCCTACCGTGTGGAACCTTGTCAAATGCCTTACTAAAATCCATATAGATCACATCCACTGCACTACCCTCATCTATATGCCTGGTCACCTCCTCAAAGAACTCTATCAGGCTTGTTAGACATGATCTGCCCTTCACAAAGCCATGCTGACTGTCCCTGATCAGACCATGATTCTCTAAATGCCTATAGATCCTATCTCTAAGAATCTTTTCCAACAGCTTTCCCACCACAGACGTAAGGCTCACTGGTCTATAATTACCCGGACTATCCCTACTACCTTTTTTGAACAAGGGAACAACATTCATCTCCCTCCAATCCTCTGGTACCATTCCCGTGGACAACAAGGACATAAAGATCCTAGCCAGAGGCTCAGCAATCTCTTCTCTCGCCTCGTGGAGCAGCCGGGAGAATATTCCATCAGGCCCCGGGGACTTATCTGTCCTAATGTATTTTAACAACTCCAACTCCTCCTCTCCCTTAATATCAGCATGCTCCAGAACATCAACCTCACTCATATTGTCCTCACCATCATCAAGTTCCCTCTCATTGGTGAATACCGAAAAGAAGTATTCATTGGGGACCTCGCTCACTTCCACAGCCTCCAGGTACATCTTCCCACCTTTATCTCTAATCGGTCCTACCTTCACTCCTGTCATCCTTTTTTTCTTCACATAATTGAAGAATGCCTTGGGGTTTTCCTTTACCCTACTCGCCAAGGTCTTCTCATGCCCCCTTCTTGCTCTTCTCAGCCCCTTCTAAAGCTCCTTTCTTGCTTCCCTCTATTCCTCAATAGACCCATCTGATCCTTGCTTCCTAAACCTCATGTATGCTGCCTTCTTCCTCCTGACTAGATTTTCCACCTCACTTGTCACCCATGGTTCCTTCACCCTAACATTCTTTATCTTCCTCACCAGGACAAATTTATCTCTTACATTCTGCAAGAGATCTCTAAACATCGATCACATGTCCATAGTACATTTCCCTGCAAAAACATCATCCCAATTCACACCCGCAAGTTCTAGCCTTATAGCCTCATAATTTGCCTTTCTCCAATTAAAAATTTTCCTGTGCTCTTTGATTCTATCCTTTTCCATGATAATTATAAAGGCCAGGGAGTGGTGGTCACTGTCCCCCAGATGCTCACCCACTGAGAGATCTGTGACCTGACCCAGTTCATTACCTAGTACTAGATCTAGTATGGCATTCCCCCTGGTCGGCCTGTCCACATACTGTGACAGGAATCCATCCTGGACACACTTAACAAATTCTGCCCCAACTAAACCCTTGGAACTAATCAGGTGCCAATCAATATTAGGGAAGTTAAAGTCACCCATGATAACAACCCTGTTATTTTTGCGCCTTTCCAAAATCTGCCTCCCAATCTGCTCCTCTGTATCTCTGCTGCTACTAGGGGGCCTATAGAATACCCCCAGTAGAGTAACTGCTCCCTTCCTGTTCCTGACTTCCACTCATATTCACTCAAGAGAGGATCATGCTACATTACCCACCCTTTCTGTAGCTGTAATAGTATCCCTGACCAGAAATGCCACCCGTCCTCCCCTTTTTCCTCCCTCTCTATCGCTTTTAAAGCACTGAAATCCAGGAATATTGAGAATCCATTCCTGCCCTGGTGCCAGCCAAGTCTCTGTAATGGCCACTACATCATAATTCCATGTATGTATTCAAGCTCTCAGTTCATCACCTTTGTTCCTGATGCTTCTTGCATTGAGGTACACACATTTCAGCCCTTCTACCTTACTGTCTTTACACTGTTTATTCTGCTTCTCTTTCCTCAAAGCCTCTCTGTATGTTAGATCTGGCTTTACTCCATGCACTTGTTTCACTGCTCTATCGCTCTGGGTCCCATCCCCCTCGCAAATTAGTTTAAACCCTCCTGAACCATGCTAGCAAACCTACCTGCAAGGATATTGCTCCCTCTCGAGTTCAGGTGCAACCCATCCAATCTGTACAGGTCCCACCTTCCCCAGAAAGGATCCCAATGATCTAAAAATCTAAAACCCTGCTCCCTGCACCAACTCCTCAGCCACGCATTCAACTGCCATCTCCTCCAATTCTTACCATCTCTGTCACAAGGCACTGGCAGCAATCCTGAGAACGTCACGCTTGAGGTCCTGTTCTTCAGCCTTCTGCCTAATTCCCGAAACTCACACTTCAGGACCTCATCCCTCTTCCTGCCTATGTCGTTGGTCCCAACATGTATCACGACTTCTGGTTGCTTTCCCTCTCGTACCAGGATGTCGTGCACCCGGTCAGAGACATCCCGGACCCTGGCACCTGGGAGGCAACAAACCATGCGGGTGTCCTTCTCACGTCCACAAAATCTCCTGTCTGCTCCCCTGACTATAGAGTCTCCAATGACGACAGCTCTCCTCTTCTCCATCCCACCCTTCTGCAGCACAGGGTCAGACTCAGTGCTGGAGGCCCCGCCACCGTGGCTCACACCTGGTTGGTCGTCCCCGCCAAGAGTATCCAGGATGGTAAACTTATTACTCAGGGGAATGGCTACAGGGGTGCTCTGCACTACCTGTCTGCTCACCTTCGCTTTCCCCCCTCTGACTGTCACCCAAAGACCTGCTTCCGACAGCCTAGGTGTGACTACCTCCCTGTAGCTTTCATCTATGACTGCCTCATTCTCCTTATGAGTCGAAGGTCATCCAGCTGCTGCTCCAGATTCCTTACACGGTCTTCCAGATTGCCCAGCCGTATGCACTTCTGACAGATGTGACTCTGCGGGAGAGGGGCGTTCCCCCAAGACTGCCACATCTCACATGAGAGGCACATCACCATCTCAGGAGACATTGTAAAAACTAACTGCAAGCTAGCTCGTCCTCCGCCTCTTCTCGTTGAAGCCTCTCGAGTCAAAGCCTCAAAGCTCCACTCCTTCATTGGTCCACTAAAGAGGTCAGGGAAATCGCAATAAAGTGCATAGGTATTTAAGAGCCATAACAGCTGAACTATAGCAGGAAAGGCAAGACTGTTTTCAATAAAAATAAATCTGGGTATTTGTTGTGTCTATCCACAACTATATATCAGTTAAGGCACACACGTGGGAGGTAGCTTTAACTGATGTATTTGTATTGCAGAGAGAGAGAGAACAATTGACATGCATGGACAACAGCACATGTGCAGACGCAAGCACTTCAATGCGTAGTGCTAAGGGGTAGCGGGGAGGTCATTGTACAAAAAGAAACAGATCCAAATATTACAGTATCCTGGTGCACATTATATTGAAATAGTGAATGTCTTTTTAAAGTCCAGCCCTTTTCTTTATATTGCTTGGAAATTGAATGTTTGAAACAATAAGACCGTAAAACCGTATGACAACAGAGCAGAATTAGGCCATTGGGCCCATTGACTGTTCTATCATTCAATCATGGCTAATCCTCTTTTTTCTCCTCAGCTTCACTTCCAAGCCTTCTCCCTGTAACCTTTGATGCTGTGTCCAATCAATAACCTATCAATCTCTGCCTTAAATACACCCAATGACTTGGCCTCCAGAACAGCCTGTGGTAACTGTGACGGGGACCTGAATTACCCCTATGAACTGTGCTTTTGAAAAGAAAGAGAGAAAGTTATTTAACACCGACATCTTGTTTATAAGAGAGAGAGAGAGAGGAAGACTGTTCACAGTTTGTTTATACTTTCCCAAGGACATTGTCTGCTTGTACATTCTTACAGACAGCGAAGGGAGAAGCTGTTTGAATGACAGTTGTTACTCAGTACGGGGAGATGAATAGAAGGTCAGATGATAGACCTCAGACACATGGTTCTGGACATTGAATGAGCTTTGTTGTGCCCACAGAAAAAGTGGGTTTTGGAGGATCGATCAGGTGGATCGATCAGTGGCTCTCGCAGTGTGAACAGGGCATGACTGGTGGGGAGTTATTTGTGTGTCTAACCCTCGACTGGATTGATAGTCCACCACAGAAGAACAGTTGCCTTTGTTATGGTCACATTCGTGACTTTTAAAGGATTTTGGAGGACAACAGGAAGATCGACGGCGTCAGCTCACTTGAAGACTCAATTTCTCCCTCTCTCTCCATCACTACTCAACTCAATACCACGAACTTAACTGAACTTTATTCATCAACGTGGCTATCTATTTACCCCTAGATTTGAAGAAGCTTGGTTTTCATATATTTCCACACTTACTTATATATAATCATTGCTAACCTGTTTGATATATCTGCATTTATATTACTGTATTGTGTAGTTACTAATAAATATTAGTTAATAACAATACCGGACTCCAAAGTGTTTTCCATCTCTGCTGGTTCTTTAACCCATCACAGGGTACGTGACATAAAAAATTCCAGAAATTCACCTCCTTCTGGCTAAAGAAATTTCCCTATATCTCTGTTTTAAATAGACACCCCTCTATCCTGAGGCTGTGCCTTCTTGTCCAAGACTCCCCCACCATGGGAAACATCCTTTTCACATCTAGGACTTTCAACATGCAAAAGATTTTAATGAGATCCCCCTCCCCATCCTTCTAAGTTCCAGTGAGTATAGACCCAGAGCTATAAGACATTCGTCATATGATAACCCTTTCATTGCTGGAATCATCCTGTGAACACCTTCTGAACCCTCTCCAATGCCAGCACTTTTCTTAGAACAGGAGCACAAAACTGTTCACAATACTCAAGGTGAGGCTTCACCAGTTCCTTCTAACGCTACAGCATCACATTCCTGCTCTAGTATTCTAGACCTCTTGAAAAGAATGCTAACATTGTATTTGCCTTCCTCACCACTGACTCAACCCGCAAGTTAACCTTTTGGGTGTTCTGCACAAGGACTCCCAAGTCTCTTTGCATCTCAGATTTCTGGATTTTCTCCCCATTTAGAAAAGAGTCTGCACATTTATATCTACTACCAAAGTGCATGACCATGCATTATCCAACATTGTATTTCATTTGGCACTTCCTTTCCATTCCCCTATCTGTCTAAGTCCTTCTGCATCCTACTTATTTCCTCAACACTATATGCCCTGCCACCAACCTTCCAACCATCTGCAAACTTGGCAAAAATAAAATATCTATTCCATCATCTAAATCATTGACATTCAGCATAAAAAGAAGCTGTCCCAACATCGACCCCTGTAGAACACTACTAGTGACCGGCAGCCAACCAGAAAAAGATCCTTTCATTCCCACTCACTGCCTCCTATCAATCAGCCAATGCTCCAACCATGCTAGTAACTTTCCTTTAATACATTAGGCTCTTAACTTGATAAGCAGCCTCATGTGCGACACCTTGCTAAAGGCCTTCTGAAAGTCCAGATATACAACCTTCACTGCATCCCCTTTATCCATCCTAATTGTAATCTTCTCAAGGAATTCCAAAAGGTTTGTCAGACAAGATTTTCCCTTGAGGAAACCACGCTGACTTTGCTCTATTTTGTCCTGTGTCACCAAGTACTCCATAACCTCATTCTTAGTAATTGACTCAAACATCTTCCCAACCACTGAGGTCAGGCTAACTGGTCTATAATTTCATATCTGCTGCCTTCTTCCTTTCTTAAAGAGTGGAGTGACATTTGCAATTTTCCAGTCCTCTGGAATCATGCCAGAGTCCAATATTTTTGAAAGATCATTATTAATTCCTCCACAATCTTTACCACTACCTCTTTCAGAAACCTAGGGTGCAGCTCATCTGGTCCAGAAGACTTATGTACCCTCCAGTAGGCCTCCATTTTCATAGAAAGAAGGATGAATTGAGGTGGTCTTCAATCTGTTTTTTCTTTTTAGAAAACAGTTTATCGGAATAACTTATAGAGCAAGCAAATGTCCCTGCTATGATGTTACACTTTAATTAAATTGAGCCACAGCCAGATGCCAGTTAAGAATTTTTTTTACCTGGAAGAAAAGTGATGGAAATGAAATGAACAGCAAGATACATTGATTTTCTTCTCTGAACTATTCCACTTTTGACCTCCTGGTGCATATGAAATAGTGATGTCCAGCTAACATTAATCCCACCTTCAGAATTCAATACTATCTGATCCACAATACAACATGATATACTGCCTAGTATATTTTACTGGAGGACAATAATGATGTAAATAAGCTTTGGCAGTTGAAATTTCTTATTTAAGGAAGATGTTACCCATACATCACCCAAAATCCCTTGAGTATCTGAAAACTGATGTTATTTATTTCCATTGTGGTAGATCTACAAAATATATCAGACTGTATTGTGTGCTATATGTCACAATTGATGAGAAAGTTCTATGACTTCAATTCAAGAAAGCAGATTTCCTGAATTCCAAAAGAAAGCATTTTCATACACGCGCACCAATTCTTCTCCAAAGTGTCAGATAGTAAATGGGCTGATTCCCTACAATTGCTTAATTGCCCACTATACATGCAAAGCAAGTGAAAATGACTTTTGGAGAGATTTCAATGATCACATGAACTCCAGCTCAGATCAATAAATGTACAACCAATAGTTGTCTCTGAGCTCTTACAGGACTGTCTACCATGGGTGGCCTTGCCTTCAAGTGTCTGGTTTGTACCACCTCAATGACTTTGATTAACATTCTTTTCAGGGAGGCAAAGAGTTACACATCACAGAAGCAGCCCTTCAGCCCACCAATTGGCCATCAACTACACATTTACAGTAATTCTATATTTTTTCTCACATTCATATCAAATTCCCCTAAATTCCACTCCTCACCCGGAGACTAGGAGCAACTTATAGCTGCTAATTAACCTACCAACACACATGCATTTGACATCTATGAGGAAACCAAAGGAAATCCATGCAGTCTTAGATATGCAAACTCCACAAAGACAGTACTGGAAGTGAGGACTCAACTTAGTCTCTGGTGTTATGAGGCAGCTGCTCGAATAGCTGGGCCATGTGCATCTATCTATCTATACATCTATCTCATTATATATCAATCTGTCTGCCTGTCTATCTGTCTGTTTATTTACTTGTAATAACACTGGCAACATCATATTTGTTCTCCTAATTTTCCCTGAATTGAGGAGAGAATTAAGAATTAGCTACGATGGTGGGCAGAAAGCTGTTGATGCACAAAGTATGAAACAATAGAAGAAAAATGCTGGTATACTAAGCAATTCAAGCAAGATTCATTGAGAGTCAGAATCAGATGTAATATCACTGGCATATGATGTGAAATTTCTTAACCTTACGGCAGCATAATATACATGATAAATAAGCATAGAGAAAGAAACTATTACATTAAGTATATATGTAATAGTTCAGTTAAAATAAGTAGTGCAAGATAACAGAAATAAAAAAAAGGTAGTGGGTTCAATGTCTATTTAGGAATCGGATGGTGGGGGGAGAAGCTGTTCCTGAATAACTGAGTGTGTGCCTTCAGACTTTTGCACCTCCTTCCTGATGGTGACAGTCTGAAGAGGGCATGTCCTGGTTGGTGGGGATCATTAATGATGGATGCCAGCTTCCTAAGGCACTGCACTTGAAGATGTTGAAAAAGAAATGTTTCAGGTGATTCACTTATCTTCGGAAATAGAGAGATAGAAATCCCATCAGAAAGTAAGAGTTCAGAGTCCCTTGGAGGTTTGCACCCTGGAAGAGAAATGTAATGAATTAGACATTAACTGAAAAGCCAAAAAAAAAATCTGCAAGAGCTGGATAGTAGAAGAAAGCACTGGAAATACGCAACAGTCAGACAGCATACATGAAAAAGAGAAACAGAGTTAATGCTTCAAATCAATGATCATTTTTCATTTTCCTGACTAGATGATATGCACCGAATTGTCTGTAGCTAACGAGAACAGTGAGGGAAACACTGAATCAAATTAGGCGGTGAGCAGCTAGATGTCTAGAAAGATGATCAGCTCCTTTTGATGCTTACACAGGGCTTCTGTGTACTCCCAGTGCATGGCCTCAGGGTTTGCAGTATGATCTCGGATACTCATTCTCCACTTTAAGTGGTCATGGGCCAGAGGATTGCAGGTATCAGTGGAGATGTTGTTATTTATCAAGGACCATATACTTGAATCTTTTGCCCTGTCTGTTTATAAGTTTCTTCCATGAAATACCTTGGAATAGAGTATCTATTCTGAGGGTTTAGAGCTGGGCATGTGATCTGTGGTGCCTGGTGATCCAAGCTGAAAGTAACCAAAACTTCTATGCTGTAGTTGTTAGCCTGGGAGAAGAGAGTTGATGTTGGATTTCTTATCCTTCCAGTAAATTTGGAATATTTGGCAATTAGCTTTGGAGGTATTTTTCTGGTACCCTGGGATGTTTGCTATCTGTTGCCTAAGTCTCAGAAGCATATCAAAAGGGAACAAGTATTGCTGCTGCCCAGTAAACCATAAATTTTGTGCCATGGCTGATGTCTTGATATAGAAATTTCCTTTTCCTCAGTTGTCCAAAGGCTGTGCCAGTACACTGAAGGCAACAGTGAATTTCTTCTTTGACATCTGTCTTTACTGAGGTATGAAGCCAAAGAAATGGGAAATGGTCCAGCCTTTTCAGAGTCTTACCATGAATCCCTATTGTTGAAAGGCAGTTAAGTGCAATGGGGCCAAGTTTGTAGAGGACTACCATGTGGATATTGATTGTCCTATTGATTGGCAAATGAATTAGCAAAGTCTTGAGACTTGGCTTCCAATTGTGCCCAACAACAACTGTTGTTTCTGTGCTGCAGTTTGACGACAGCGATTCCTGTGTTTTTAGTTCTGGAGTATAGCTGCTAATAGGTTGAACAGCTTTTCATTAATTCTGAATATTAGCTCTATTCCTATGGGAAATGTTTTGGAGTTAAGGAGCAATAATGCAATGAAAATTATTTAAAAAACATATTGGGGCAATTTCACCACATTTCTTGACACCATCCTTATGTCATGGTCCCGACTAAACAGCAGCAGGAATCCAAGTTTCAGTACCCAAATTTCCCAGAGTATCGTTAGCTGTGGCTACCCCTTTAAGGCTCCTCCATAAAGTGCCTCTGCTCCTCCAACAAGTGCCTTCACTCCTCCATTGCCAGTTTTACAGCCAACAATTTCCGAAACCCAATGTCATAGTTTGCCTTTGTGGGAGAAAGGCATCTTGAGTAGAAGGCACGGGGATGCAGGTTGGCATACAAGGTAGGTCATTGAGACAAGATGGTCCCTACTTCTGCGTCCGACAAGTTGACCTCCACCACATTTGAGTCCAATGGAAGATAGCAGTACGATAGGTGTGGATATGAGCCTTTGTTTTAAAACTGCAAAAGTAGCCTCTGCCTCTGGTGTCCAGTGGAAGGACCTAGTAGATTTCTTGATGAGGTTTGTGGGCAGTGCTACTAGTAAACTGAAATTGCAGATGAACAGCTTGTAAAAGTTGGCAAAACCTGGGAACTGCTGGAGTTGTTTCATGGAGATGGGTATGGCCAATTACGCATGGCCTAGGTCTTATCAAGGTTCATTTGTAGGTTGATTTTAGATATAGCAAATCCAGGGAAGGAGACTGTGGACACATGGAATTCGTCTTCCCAAGCTTGACGAATAGCTGATTCTTGAGAAGCCATTGTAGAACCTGTTAGACGTGCTGCATGTATTCTTGAGTGGACTGGGAGAAAATTAATGTATCTGTAAGGGGTTTCTTCTTTTATGTTACTGCGTATGTTAATCAAAATGGCTTCTTTGTTAAGTTAAATGCTGAGAAGATTCTCTCACTGCAGGTTGTTTGGGTTATCTATTGATAAGAGAGCGAAGGAACCAATGGGTGCCCATGTTATTCTTTTACGGGGTGACATGCTGTCTCATATGGCTGGGAATCGAGGGTTTTGGCGGGGAGTTGGAGGAGAGACCGGGAGGAAGACAGACATGCTGAGAGTGCTCTGATCGATCACTTCCGGTGGTCCCGAGCGGCGAGTCGAGGGGGTTGGAGTGGATCGCAGGGTGAAGAAGGAAGGTCCTGAGCTCCAACTGAGAGCATGAAGAAATTGAACTTTGGTAAGTCTGGCGCCTTTTTTTTTCATTCCCTTTTGTATTGTACCTCTATTAATCTCATAGTCCTAGTAAGATTTATAAAGTGTAATTGGTAAAACGTACATTGTATGCTGGCTGATGATTGATGTCTGAGGCCGAATCAGGTGGCATTGCACAGCAATCGATGTAACTGGGAGACAAGGTTGGGCAGCGGAAGGGGTTTCCCTAGATAAATACAAGCAGATATAGCTGAGCATTACATATCGCTCAGGTAGAAAAGATGAAGTAGTGTAGCATCTCCCAGAGCTTTGAGATTCTCCAGAGAGCTACAATATTTACCAGTTTGGAACTCCATAACTCCTACAATCTAATCCGCATTAATCAGGGAGACAAATGGAAAACAGCATTCATCACATCTATGGACCTATGGGCCTCTATGACACCACATTTATGGTGTTATGGTCTTATGGAACACTGGGTCATGCCTTTTGGGTTGGCAAATGATCAAACTCCAGAGCAGTAAACAGATTAACCCTACATTCCACATACTGCTCCTCAGGCTCTTGAGTGCCAGAACATTGGTTTGGGTTCCTAAATCTCCTCTCTCTCCCAGAATTGTTGAGGGTCAACCTGCCTAAACAATCAACCAATTTTTGGTCACTTGCATTGTTCGAGATAAAACACAGTTCCTTGTGGATTGGAAAGGACACAGCCCAGAAGAAAGAAGTTGAATTCTTTCATGGGACATCCTGGACCCTACCTTGACAGACAACATTCACCAGCACCATCCCGATTGCTCTGGGCCATCAGGAGCCAGCAGTAAGAGGGAAGGTTCTGCTATGGACACAGATAAACAGCAGCAGACATCCAGTTGCTCGGGATGTAGTTAGTTGCCCAGTTGCCCTTGCTCTTTAAGACTCTGGATGCCAATTATTGCCTGCCACATTACTTTTTGGAAAGTCTGGACTTAAAGACCTCATGCTCGGCAATCAGTACTTAATTCCAGGAGTTCCATTTCTAGTACCACTGTTTATGGCTTTGCCTTTGGATTTTTTTTAGTGGGGACTTGTTGAGTCTGAGTTTGACCTTACTCTGCACTTGGGGTCGTCGCCATCCATTTCACATTTTCATTTTTAAAATCTTTTTATGTATACATAATCTTCTACAGCTAGAAGATGATACAAGACTTCAACAAATTGCTATATATATATAGTTAATAAAGCTGAAGAAAAAAAGAATAATATGTTAATAAAAAAATTATAGAGAAAGGAAGGAAAAAAGAGAACCCCAACTAACTAAAAGAAAAAAAAACACTGACTACAAGAGAAAGAAAAAGTAAAACATCTTGACTGAGATTGCATGTTTAGTAGAACCAGTGGTTAGAATCGTGTTTTACGTATCTTCATGTTCCATAGTAGCTTTCAAATTACCGTTTAATTTACTGTTACTTTTTTTCCATGAACTCTAACCTTGATGAAACTCCACTCTTCCCTCCAATAGGATTTCTGTTTTTCCATTTACAATTAAAGGTAATTAATAAAATCAACAAATGCTATTAAGGCACAACAAGTCAGACATCCACTTCAGGAGAAAAACTTATTATTTCAAGTTGAAGATCTTTCACAAGCATTTATAGTTTTTTTTTGATTTTCAAATTTTCACAAGTAACCAACCTATAACATAACTTCTGTTTCTCTACGCACAGACATTGTTGACCTGATGAGTATACTGACTATTGTCAGCTTTTTTAACTATTATTAGGTCTGGAGTCATATTTAGGAAAGAGTAAGTGCAGCCGATTTGCTTCCCTGTATACATTAGTGAAACCATATGCACTTAATGGCAATTCATCAATTTTGTGCTGAACATTACTGCCTTTTTAATTCAATCTTTATTTGATTAAATTTCTCATGTTCCTGTAGTAAGACTCAGCTCCAGATTAATAGTTCTGGTTACGTCTGATAATTTAACTAGAAACTCTAACTCTTTGTCTTCTGTTAAAGTATTTTTTTAAAATCTACTGAATGATCATCTCTTATAACACTGCTTTCCAGAGCTCAATGTCACATTTCAATAGGTAACGTGACTATGTGCTGCTAAATTAAAGGTGCTGTGAAAATGTAAGCGGTTACTGTTGATACTTCAGAAAATGGACCTGGGATATTTTGGTCTTTAAGAGCTCATGCGGTGTCATTGGAAACATTCACAACAAAGGTAGTAATCTCGAGATCTCCAAGGTAGTAATCTCGGGATTACTGCCTGTGCCACATGACAGTGAGTATAGGAATAAAATGAGGTGGAGGATAAATGCGTGGCTGAGAGTTTGGAGCAGGGAGCAGGGATTCAGATTTCTGGATCACTGGGACCTCTTCTGGGGCAGGTGTGACCTGTACAAAAAGGATGGGTTGCACTTGAACCTGAGGGAAACCAATATCTTGGCAGGAAAGTTTGCAAAGACTATTGGAGAGAGTTTAAACAAGAATTGCTGGGGCTGGGAATGGAAATGAAGTGATGGAGGAAAGGGAGATTGGCTCACAAATAGAGAAAGCTTGGAGACAGTGCGAAAGGGAGGATAGGCAGGTAATAGGGAAGGGATGCACTCAGAACAATGGTTTGAGATATGTCTATTTTAATGCAAGGAGTATTATGAATAAAGCGGATGAGTTTAGAGTGTGGATCAGTACTTGGAGCTATGATGCTGTGGCCATTACAGAGGCTTGGATGGTTCAGGGACAGGAATGGCTATTTCAAGTGCCAGGCTTTAGATGTTTCAGAAAAGACAAGGAGGGAGACAAAAGAGGTGGAGGTGTGGCACTGTTGATCAGAGATAGTGTCACGGCTGCAGAAAAGGAGGAAGTCATGGAGAGGTTGTCTATGGAGTCTCTGTGGGTGGAAATTAGGAATAGGAAGGGGTCAATAACTGTACTGGATGTTTTTTATAGACCACCCAATAGTAACAGGGACATCGAGGAGTAGATAGGGAGACAGATTCTGGAAAGGTCTAATAATAACAGGGTTGTTGTGGTGGAAGATTTTAATTTCCCAAATATTGATTGGGATTTCCCTAGAGTGAGGGATTTAAAAGGGGTGGAGTTTGTTAGATGTGTTCAGGAAGGCTTCTTAACACAATATGTAAATAAGCCTGCAAGAGGAGAGGCTGTACTTGATCTGGTATTGGGAAATGAACCTGGTCAGGTGTCAGTTCTCTCAGTGGGAGAGCATTTTGGAGATAGTGATCACAATTCTATCTCCTTTTCCATAGCATTGGAGAGGGTTAGGAACAGAGAACTCAGGGAAATGTTTAATTGGAGTAAGGGGAAATAAGAGGCCATCAGGCAGGAACTTGGAAGCATAAATTGGAAACAGTTGTTGTCAAGGAAATGTACAGAAGAAATGTGGCAAATGTTCAGGGGATATTTGTGTGGGGTTCTGTGTAGATACGTTCCAATGAGACAGGGGAAGGATGGAAGGGGACAGGAACCATGGTGTACAAAGGCTGTTGTAAATCTAGTCAAAAAGAAAAGAAGAGCTTACAAACCAGGTAATGATAGAGATCTAGAAGATTATAACGCGAGCATGAAGGAGCTCAAGAATGAAATTCGCAAAGCCAGAAGGGACCATGAGAAGGCCTTGGCAGAAAGGATTAAGGAAAACCCCAAGGCATTCTTTAAGTATGTGAAGAGCAAGAGGAGCAGTCAAGTGTGACAGTGGAAAGGTGTGTATGGAACCAGAGGAGATGGCACAAGTACTTAATGAATACTTCGCTTCATTATTCACTACGGAAAAGGATCTTGGTGACTGTAGGGATAACTTGCAGCGGACTGAAAAGCTCAAGCATGTAAATATTAAGGAAGAGGATGTGCTGGAGCATTTGAAAAACATGAAGTCAGATAAGTCACCAGGAACAGACTAAATATAACCCAGGCTACATAGGAAGCAAGGGAGGAGATTGCTGAGCCTCTGGCTATGATCTTTGCATCATCAATGAGGAAGGGAGATGTTCTGGAGGATTGCAGGGTTACGGATGTTGTTCCCTTGTGCCAGAAAGGGAGTAGGGATAGCCCAGGCAATATAGACCAGTGAGTCTTACTTCAGTAGTTGGTAAGTTCACAGAGAAAATCCTGAGAGGCAGGATTTATGAATATTTGGAGAGGCATAATATGATTAGGAATAGTCAGTATGGCTTTGTCAAAGGCAGGTCGTGCCTTATGAGCCTAACTGAATTTTTTGAGGACGTGACTAAACTCATTGATGAAGCTAGAGCCGTAGATGTAGTGTATATTGATTTTAGCAAGGCATTTGGAAAGGTACCCCATGCAAGGCTTATTGAGAAAGTAAGGAGGCATGGGATGAAAGGGGACATTGCTTTGAGGATCCAGAACTGGCTTGCCCACAGAAGGCAGAGAATGGCTGTAGACAGGTCATATTCTGCATGGAGGCCGGTGATCTGTGATGTGCCTCAGGGATTTGTTCTGGGACCCCTACCCTTTGTGATTTTGATAAATGACCTGAATGAGGAAGCCAAGGGTTGTGCTAGTAAATTTGCTGATGACACAAAGGTTGAGGGTGTTGTGGATAGTATGCAGGGCTGTCAGAGGTTACAACGGGACATTGATAGGATGCAAAACTAGGCTGAGAAGTGGCAGATGGAGTTCAACCCAGATAAGTGTGAGGTGGTTCATTTTGGTAGGTCAAATATGATGGCAGAATATAGCGTTAATGGCAAGATCCTTGGCAGTGTGGAGGATCGGAGGGATCTTAGGATCCAAGTCCATCGGACACTCAAAGCTGCTATGCAGGTTGACTCTGTGGTTAAGAAGGTATACGATGCATTGGCTTTCATCATTCGTGGGATTGAGTTTAGGAGCCGAGAGGTAATGTTGCAGCTATATCGGACCCTGGTCAGACCACACTTGGAGTACTGTGTTCAATTCTAGTTTCCTCACTACAGGAAGGATGCAGAAACCATAGAAAGGGTGCAGAAGAGATTTACAGGGACGTTGCTTGGATTGGGGAGCATGTCTTATGAGAATATGTTGAGTGTTATTTCTCCTTGGAGCGACGGAGGATGAGAGGCGAACTGTCAGGGGTGTACAAGATGATGAGAGGCATTGATCATGTGGATAGTCTGAGGCTTTTTCCCAGGGCTGAAATGGCTAGCATGAGAGGGCATATTTTAAGGTGCTTGGAAGTAGGTACAGAGGAGATGTCAGGGGTAAGTTTTTTTACGCAGAGAGTGGTGAGTGCATGGAATGGGCTGCTGGCAGAGGTGGTGGAGGTAGAAACAATAGGGTCTTTTAAAAAACTCCTGGATAGGTACATGAAGCTTAGAAAAATAGAGGGCTGTGGTTAACAACAGGAATTCTGCAGATGCTGGAAATTCAAGCAACATACATCAAAGTTGCTGGTGAACGCAGCAGGCCAAGCAGCATCTATAGGAAGAGGCGCAGTCGACGTTTCAGGCCGAGACCCTTCGTCAGGACTAACTGAAGGAAGAGTGAGTAAGGGATTTGAAAGCTGGAGGGGGAGGGGGAGATGCAAAATGATAGGAGAAGACAGGAGGGGGAGGGATAGAGCCGAGAGCTGGACAGGTGATAGGCAAAAGGGGATACGAGAGGATCATGGGACAGGAGGCCTAGGGAGAAAGACGGGGGGGGGGGTGACCCAGAGGATGGGCAAGAGGTATATTCAGAGGGACAGAGGGAGAAAAAGGAGAGTGAGAGAAAGAATGTGTGCATAAAAAGGAGTAACAGCTGGGGTACGAGGGGGAGGTGGGGCCTAGCGGAAGTTAGAGAAGTCAATGTTCATGCCATCAGGTTGGAGGCTAGCCAGACGGAATATAAGGTGTTGTTCCTCCAACCTGAGTGTGGCTTCATCTTTAAAGTAGAGGAGGCCATGGATAGACATATCAGAATGGGAATGGGTCGTGGATTTAAAATGTGTGGGCACTGGGAGATCCTGCTTTCTCTGGCGGACAGAGCATAGGTGTTCAGTGAAACGATCTCCCAGTCTGCGTCGGGTCTCACCAATATATAAAAGGCCACATCGGGAGCACCGGACGCAGTATATCACCCCAGTCGACTCACAGGTGAAGTGATGCCTCACCTGGAAGGACTGTTTGGGGCCCTGAATGGTGGTAAGGGAGGAAGTGTAAGGGCATGTGTAGCACTTGTTCCGCTTACACGGATAAGTGCCAGGAGGGAGATCAGTGGGGAGGGATGGGGGGGACGAATGGACAAGGGAGTTGTGTAGGGAGCGATCCCTGCGGAATGCAGAGAGAGGGGGGGAGGGAAAGATGTGCTTAGTGGTGGGATCCCGTTGGAGGTGGCGGAAGTTACGGAGAATAATATGTTGGACCCGGAGGCTGGTGGGGTGGTAGGTGAGGACCAGGGGAAAGCTATTCCTAGTGGGGTGGTGGGAGGATGGAGTGAGAGCAGATGTACGTGAAATGGAGGAGATGCGTTTAAGAGCTGTGGTTAAGCCCAGGTGGTTCTAAAGTAAGGATATGTTCTGCACTGCTTTGTGGGCCAAAGGGCCAGTATTATGCTTGTGGTTTTCTATGTTTCTATGTTTCTAAGAGAAGAGGACACATCTGTAAACCAACTACTTTAGGGTCAGGCATCACTTACATTCCTTTGTGTTCCTTGACAACAAATTTAAGGGGTGTATTTTCCGCCAGGTGCTTTGAGATTTGAGAACAGCCTTCTCAGAAAAGATTTTTTTACATTTATTTAATCCTTGTTTTTCTCTTGAGTTACTTTTCATGTTTTTCCATATACTGTAGCTATGAAACAAACTGTATGAAGTAAAAGCATCTTTATGCTGCTTGAATCATTGGTTGAAATAACTATCAACGTGTGAAATAATATGATTCCATATTGCTCATTCTTCAATATTACAGCTATCAGTTATATGAAATTTACCTTTGCACAAGAACATAAGTGCAAAATTGTTCAGAGCATGTCCTGAAACAGCAGAGGAAATCACTGCAGCCAAATATACAAAGCTGCCATATTAACACAGTTTCAAAATGATGATGCTGCAGTAATGTAATTATCTGTTGCCATGATTGATTTGCATGCTGCATAGGAAATGAGGATATGCATAGCTCTGCAACTAGCAGAAATGATGTTAACAATAGTATATGAACTGTAACCCATTGGTGTGGTAACTCTTCCATGGAGATTGTGCGTCAATATCATATATCACCAAATGAATATACCATAGATTATCTATATCTGGGAAATCCTAAATAAAACACAATACAATAATTAACACTATCAAGGAATACTACCTTTTTAACTGCTGGAAATGTGGGGACATGAAATTATTGAAAACAGTTAAACTGTAGATGGGAAGTTACACCAAATATATTGCAAAGTAATGCTGTTTGTGACATATGAAATATCACAGAGCTATTCTAAGACAGAAACTGAATTATTTTGTGCTTTTCTCTTTCCTAATGATGTTAAAGGAGTTTATTTGGTCTATGAAGCATATGCTGGCGCTCACAGCAAACTCAATAATTCCCTTGCAACATTTTCTCTTACATAGCCCTTCAACATCCTATGATTTTCCTACACTCACCTGTACTCAGAGCATTGTACAGTGGCCAACTAACCTAACAAGCACCACATCTTTGTAATGTGCTAGTCAATTTGGAGGTCCCTTTCAGATACTATTTCCATGATTCAAGGTTTCCTTATGAACAGATGCTTCTCGGATTAGCAAACTAATTTCCCAGGCAATGATCCAAATTGGAATTATGTCAATTGCATCAAGCATGCAGGGGTGAATCATGACCACAAAGCTCAGATGAATTTCCAAAATGGTGTAATTCAACCCAGAAATTGTCAGAACTGCATTTTTCACTTGAAATATATAATGCTCCAATGCATGACACTAAGATTAAATAGTGCCTTCTGTTGATCTCCTTGGCTAAATGGTTCATTTAACATTCTGACTACAGATAAAAAAAAATTGATGCTGGAAATCTCAAACGTTGAATCAGTTTCTCTTTCCATAGATGCTTCCTGACAGACTAAAGGCTCTGATTTTATCATTGACTGAAGTATACTTGGATTCTCAGACTAAAGAAATTGGAAGATATTGTGCAGTATACTTAGCACTAGCCAATTAAAAAAGAACATTGCTTGTTTTAAGCAAAACACATCAAAGTTGCTGGTGAACACAGCAGGCCAGGCAGCATCTCTAGGAAGAGGTACTGTTGATGTTTTGAACCGAGACCCTTCGTCAGGACTAACTGAAAGAAGAGCTAGTAAGAGATTTGAAAGTGGGAGGGGGAGGGGGAGATCTAAAATGATAGGAGAAGTCAGGAGGGGGAGGGATGGAGCCAAGAGCTGGACAGTTGATTGGCAAAAGTGGTGGGGACCAGGGAACTTAAAAACATCAAAAGGTTTAAGAGCATAAGAAGTGTCACGAACATAGTTAGGAAGGGATTAAACGGGGGGGGGGGGTGCGGGGTGATAAAACCATGTCGAGGTATGCAGAGATGTTCACGCTTTTAAACTTCTTAATGATTTTAAGTTCCCTGGCCCCCACCACTTTATTTTCACCATGGATGTCCAGTCCCTGTATACTTCCATCCCCCATCAGGAAGGTCTCAAAGCTCACCGTTTCTTTTTGGATTCCAGACCTAACCAGTTCCCCTCTACCACTACTCTGCTCCATCTAGCGGAATTAGTCCTTACTGTTAATAATTTCTCTTTTGGCTCCTCCCACTTCCTCCAAACTAAAGGTGTAGCTATCGGCACTCGTATGGGTCCTAGCTATGCCTGCCTTTTTGTTGGCTTTGTGGAGCAAGCTATGTTCCAAACCTATATTGGTATCTGTCCCCCACTTTTCCTTCGCTACATCGACGACTACATTGGCGCTGCTTCCTGCACGCATGCTGAGCTCATTGACTGCAATAACTTCGCCTCCAACTTTCACCCTGCCCTCAAGTTTACTGGTCCATTTCCACTCCACTTTCTAGATCTTTCTGTCTCTGTCTCTGGCGACAGCTTATCTACTGATGTCTACTATTAGCCTACTGACTCTCACAGCTATCTGGACTATTCCTCTTCTCACCCTGTCTCTTGCAAAAATGTCATCCGCTTCTCGCAATTCCTCCGTCTCCGCTGCATCTCAGGATGAGGTTTTTCATTTCACAATGAGGGAGATGTCCTCCTTTTTTAAAGAAAGGAGCTTCCTTTCCTCCACCATCAACTCTGCTCTCAAACACATCTCTCCCATTTCACGCACATCTGCTCTCACTCCATCCTCCCGCCACCCCACTAGGAATAGGGTTCAACTGGTCCTCACCTACCACCCCACCAGCCTCTGGGTCCAACATATTATTCTCCGTGACTTCCGCCACCTCCAATGGGATCCCACCACTAAGCACATCTTTCTCTCCTCCCCCCTCTCTGCTTTCCACAGGGATCGCTCCCTATGTGACTCTTTTGTCCATTCGTCCTCCCCTCCCTCCCCGCCGATCTCCCTCCTGGCACTTATCTTTGTAAGCGGAACAAGTGCTACACATGCCCTTACACTTCCTTCCTTACCACCACTCAGGGCCCCAGACAGTCCTTTCAGGTGAGGCAACACTTCACCTGTGAGTCGGCTGAGGTGATATACTGCGTCCGGTGCTCCCGATGTGGCCTTTTATATATTGGCGAGACCCGACGCAGACTGGGAGATCGTTTCACTGAACACCTACGCTCTGTCCGCCAGAGAAAGCAGGATCTCCCAGTGGCCACACATTTTAAATCCACGACCCATTCCCATTCTGATATGTCTATCCATGGCCTCCTCTACTGTAAAGATGAAGCCACACTCAGGTTGGAGGAACAACACCTTATATTCCATCTGGGTAGCCTCCAACCTGATGGCATGAACATTGACTTCTCAAACTTCTGCTACTGCCCCACCTCCACCTTGTACACCATCCGTTATTTATTTATATACACACATTCTTTCTCTCTCTCTCTCTTATTTTTCTCCCTCTATCCCCCTCACTAAACCCCTTGCACATCCTCTGGGGTTTTCCCCCCCTCCTCCTTTTCCTTCTCCCTGGGCCTCCTGTCCCATGATCCTCTCATATCCCTTTTGCCAATCAACTGTCCTGCTCTTGGCTCCATCCCTCCTCCTCCTGTCTTCTCCTGTCATTTTGGATCTCCCCTTCCCTCCCACCACTTTCAAATCTCTTCCTAGCTCATATTTCAGTTAGTCCTGACAAAGGGTCTCAGCCCGAAACATTGACTGTAACTCCTCCTAGAGATGCTGCCTGGCCTGCTGCGTCCACCAGCAACTTTGATGTGTGTTGCTTGAATTTCCAGCATCTGCAGAATTCCTCATGATTGCTTGTTTTATCAACCTTATTGATTTTGTGTTACTCCACAAAATTCCAGAAGTGCTTTCCAGCAAGAGTTGTGTTTGTTCTTCAATGGCCATTCTACATTAAATTTTATCAGATGATGTTGGTCCCATGTGACCTTTTTGAAACTTTGCAAGGGAAATTATTTCATAATGTCCTGGGATTCTCTGCAATTGAATGGAACCAAGAAAATTGAATTTTAACAAACAGATGATCCCTGAAGAAGATGGTAGGTTTTTTCATCGAAGCATCAGTGAAAATCAATACTCATACCTGGCTGAAAGCCTGAGAGGAGATTATTCATAATGTAGGGATCAGTCTGGAACACCAATCATACATAAACCTCTCCTTCAGGGCTGCCATCATACCATAGTAGCAAACACCAACTACATCCATTGCCCTCACCCCCTACAAAAGAACTCCATTGCTCCTTTTCGTGACTTCCACTCCTCCTCCCTGACTTACTTCAAAATCCCTGAAACCCTTGATCTGGCCCTTCATGTTCTTCACTCTCACCATCAGCAACCTTCACCACACCCCCCCGACCCCATTGAGCTGGTTTTGCCCTATTTCTTTTTTCATGCTAGAAACTGAGTAATAGGTATTCAATTGCATTGTCTTGAGCATATAATGAAGATTGCAGCATTAGCCCTTCAAACTAAGTGGTTGATAGCATATTGCGATAATTATATCTGCATTTTTATAGTGAACCTTAGACCTACCCTGTACAATATTGTGATGTATAATAATCAGGGATTTTAAAATAAAATGCCTGTCCTCCCTTTTTTAATGTTATACATTTGTGGAGTGTCAAGAAAACACCAAAGATTGCAGTCAAGCACACTTACTCTATGTGTTTCCCTGACAGGTTTGGAATAACCAAGATAATACTGACTTTTAACTAGAAAGTGGCACTTATGTTTCCAATAATCCAACAATAGCAAACAAATGGTGGATTATTTAGAATTAAAATAAATTTTGCAGAAACGATCTAACCTTTTAAGACTAATGGACTTCGTGAAGTATGCCATTTCTTCAGCTTCTAATGAAAATTATAATTTGTAAACTTGAGCTGAGTTTTTACAAAAAGAGTTTGTTCAACTTATGCAAGCATATTTAATTATTTTTGGTTTCATCCTCTATTAAAGATCTGATTAACTCCTCTGTTTTGCAAATTTCCCCTTCCTGTTGAAGGGAGGAGTCAGATATGAAAGATATAAAATTATAGAATCCTGGAAACTGGATCATTTAGTGCCAACTCTATGTGCAAAAATTGATTTAAGTCAACACAGAGTGTCAACATAGAGAATGTAGTGCATTCTGAAATTTGCCTGATGCTTTACTGTGTCAAATGCATACTTAATAATATTATTCTTAGTTGATCTATTACCGGCATCAATTAGGGACTTGGGGTACAATCTATGATTGTTGTGGGACAGCTAAAGGCAACTAGGATCATATTGGGCTACCATTATTCTCCATAGTGTGGTAAGATGCTTTCCCTTGTTTATAAAATATTCCAATAGGAACAGGTAAAACTTTCTTCATCTTTTTGCTGCCAGGATAGTCATTCCTGGGACCTTTGGTAATGACATTGCCAACAACACTCTATGAATAAACTTTATTGAGTAAAGGTCTACAAGCAGCTGCCACAGCAATGTTACTTATTTCTGCATGATGAAGTTGATCACTTATTAATTATGATACATTCAAATTCTGCAGTGGCTGGAAATCCAGAGAGACACACATAATACTAAAGGAACTAAACATGTTATGCAGCATCTATGGAGAGAGATAAACAATTAATGTTTTGCGCCGAGACCTTTCATCAGGTCCAAAATGTCAGCAGTTCATTCCTCTCCACAGATGCTGCCTGACATACTGAGTTCCTCCTGCACTTTGTGTTTGTTAGCCTGGATGTTCCACATTATTTATAACAATAAATAAAATAACATTACAAGGATCATTGTTTATCTGAATTTAAACAAGCACTTCTCTTGTTTCTGTTTTGTCTGGTTATTCTGGGACTTATTTTGGTGTCTACTTATGACTACTATTCATCTATGAGAAGACTACTCTCTTTTAACTTTGAATACTCAAGAGGCCCAGCTGGTTCTGCTTCAGATGAATAAGGGTTCTAACTAGTTAGTATTCAGGTCAGGTAAGCAAGCTGTCAGAGAGGTGTTAGTGAAGGTGAACTGGTGCCCTCATGCAGGAGCATCAATGTTGTGAAATTCCTTGTCTTTCTCACTGTCTTTGAATAACTGGAAATGATGCTAATATTGAGTGAACTCATTATCCTCCATTTGGATACCTCAACTCTATAAATTTGGTGGAAGCGTTAGAATGTCAATGGTGGACTGAGGGCAGCAAGTGGTTTAGGAGAGGGGAGGAAGATGTGGCAGGTAATTGGAGGAGTGCTTGTGTGATTAATAGTTTGTGTGTGAGAGAACATGAATAAGTGTTCATTTTGATAAATAACTCATCAAGTAAAGGTATGAATTTTCCTGAGGCTCTGCTCTGTAGTTTCAGATTTTCACTCTTGGCGATATTATTTCCAGCCACCTTTTGCTGGGTATTTTTAATGGTGGCTGTTGTAGGTAATCTGCATCACAATCCCACATAGAAAACATCCCTCTTAGCCTCTATCTACCCTCAAGATATCTGGAACAGGACTAGCAAGTTTAAATGCAATTTGTAACCCTACAGAACCATGTTAAGATATTTCACTAGAAGTTAAAAACTTAATATTTTACAAATGTTTGATGCTGGAGAGAAAAAAAATGCTTTGTGCAATAGCGAAAGGTTGATTCAACTGCTGTTGCAACAGTAAGGGAAAATATTAAACAAAATTAAGCAACATTAAGCAAAATAAAGGGAAGTACTGTGATTGTGACAAAATCCCTGGGGAGATTGGAAAAGCTGGTAGATACTGAAGGTTCTTATTCAACGTGACAAACAGATATTCACTTGGAGACATTGACAGTAGAATCTCCCTAAACTCGTATTACATTAATTTCTTTTTATATACAGCATACTCTTGAAAGATAGCAGTTGATTCAGTACAATTTGAATGGTTTCAATGCCATTGGTCAATTCAATATTTTGTTTGTCTGACAAATGGTTTCATTGAAGTACATATTTAAAGTGGGAACACATCATAACTAATAAGACACATTACATAGAAACATAGAAACATAGAAAATAGGTGCAGGAGTAGGCCATTCGGCCCTTCGAGCCTGCACCGCCATTTATTATGATCATGGCTGATCATCCAACTCAGAACCCCGCCCCAGCCTTCCCTCCATACCCCCTGACCCCTGTAGCCACAAGGGCCATATCTAACTCCCTCTTAAATATAGCCAATGAACTGGCCTCAACAGTTTGCTGTGGCAGAGAATTCCACAGATTCACCACTCTCTGTGTGAAGAAGTTTTTCCTAATCTCGGTCCTAAAAGGCTTCCCCTCTATCCTCAAACTGTGACCCCTCGTTCTGGACTTCCCCAACATCGGGAACAATCTTCCTGCATCTAGCCTGTCCAATCCCTTTAGGATCTTATACGTTTCAATCAGATCCCCCCTCAATCTTCTAAATTCCAACGAGTACAAGCCCAGTTCATCCAGTCTTTCTTCATATGAAAGTCCTGCCATCCCAGGAATCAATCTGGTGAACCTTCTTTGTACTCCCTCTATGGCAAAGATGTCTTTCCTCAGATTAGGGGACCAAAACTGCACACAATACTCCAGGTGTGGTCTCACCAAGGCCTTGTACAACTGCAGTAGTACCTCCCTGCTCCTGTACTCGAATCCTCTCGCTATAAATGCCAGCATACCATTCGCCTTTTTTACCGCCTGCTGTACCTACATGCCCACTTTCAATGACTGGTGTATAATGACACCCAGGTCTCGTTGCACCTCCCCTTTTCCTAATCGGCCACGATTCAGATAATAATCTGTTTTCCTATTTTTGCCACCAAAGTGGATAACTTCACATTTATCCACATTAAATTGCATCTGCCATGAGTTTGCCCATGAACATTAGTTCAAGCAGTTTTCTTGGGACAAAGTAATTCACATGGATTGACTAAAAAAGCTTTTGAGAACAAAGTCCAGACACAAGTTAGTGTTGAGAGAGCTGATTCTCTAAGTATAGATATTGTATATCACAATTATTGGTAGACAGAGCAAGTGTGTCTATGACCATATTTGATGTACTAAATGACAAAATAACTTAGCGGGTGTCTGGTGCCTGGTTTGATGTAGACTGGTTAACAATGCTCATTGTGTTATGATTAGCTGATGCATATGAGAATATTCCATAGTCCTGTCAGTTTACATCCAGTTATCCTGAGGAGTCAGCTGTGGACCAGTAGCCTGTGCTACAGAGAGAGCACTTTGTGTTTACATAAATGTTGTTCTAAATTTAAAACTGAATACTGCTTGCATTTTATATTTCCACCATTTGTTTTTTTTAATACTGGTTCTTATTTGTATTAATGCCCGTTTCTTTTACCCTGTAACCCCTGAAAGACATCTCATTTCTGGCAATTCACTAATACCAAATCCTCACATTGCAACATTATTGAAGTACTTCAATACTCTATATTTACTCTAGTGAAGCAATATTTAGCATGGAAAAATTCTTAAGCGTGTGCATGGAAGTCACAGTGCAACATAATGTGTCATTAAATATGAAGGCTATTAAAACTTAGGCCAAGATGTTGATGCATATGTTGATTTAGTGAAAGAAGAAAGAAGTATTGTACAAGGAAAAGTTTTCATATATTTGATATGCCAGCTGTTAGCTGTGAATTATATTATTAAACAATCTCAACTATGTTTGAGATATGTTCAAAAGTGTGCTCTTCCATTCAAACTGAAGGTTGGAACGTAGTGGGGGGACACAAGATTTCCACCTGCTACCACATTCTCCACCCCCGCCCCCGACACCTCCTGCCATTGCTTCCTTCTTTCCTCTATATCTACTAATCACCATCGCCTTCCAGCCTTCAGTTTGTTTTTTTCTCCAGATTACAGCATCTGCAGTCTCCTGTATCTCCAACTGTAGCTGCTGGCCACTTAAGAATTCGCTTTGGACACTGTCAAAACTTCTTCACACAGAGAGTGGTCGAGATGAGAAAAAACTTCTTCACACAGAGAGTGGTGAATCTGTGGAATTCTCTGCCACAGGAAACAGTTGAGGCCAGTTCATTGGCTATATTTAAGAGGGAGTTAGATATGGCCCTTGTAGTTAAAGGGATCAGGGGGTATGGAGAGAAGGCAGGTACAGGGTTCTGAGTTGGATGATCAGCCATTATAATAACAATAACAGCAGTTATAATGGGTGACTTCAATCTACATGTAGACTGGGTGAACCAAATTGGTAAAGGTGCTGAGGAAGAGGATTTCTTGGAATGTATGCGGGATGGTTTTTTGAACCAACATGTCGAGGAACCGACTAGAGAGCAGGCTATTCTGGACTGGGTTTTGAGCAATGAGGAAGGGTTAATTAGCGATCTTGTCGTGAGAGGCCCCTTGGGTAAGAGTGACCATAATATGGTGGAATTCTTCATTAACATGGAGAGTGACGTAGTTAATTCAGAAACAAAGGTTCTGAACTTAAAGAGGGGTAACTTTGAAGGTATTAGACATGAATTAGCTAAGATAGACTGGCAAATGACACTTCAAGGATTGACGGTGGATATGCAATGGCAGGCATTTAAAGGTTGCATGGATGAACTACAACAATTGTTCATCCCAGTTTGGCAAAAGAATAAATCAAGGAAGGTAGTGCACCCGTGGCTGACAAGAGAAATTAGGGATAGTATCAATTCCAAAGAAGTAGCATACAAATTAGCCAGAGAAAGTGGCTCACCTGAGGACTGGGAGAAATTCAGAGTTCAGCAGAGGAGGACAAAGGGCTTAATTAGGAAGGGGAAAAAAGATTATGAGAGAAAACTGGCAGAGAACATAAAAACGGACTGTAAAAGCTTTTATAGATATGTAAAAAGGAAAAGACTGATAAAGACAAATGTAGGTCCCCTGCAAACAGAAACAGGTGAATTGATTATGGGGAGCAAGGACATGGCAGACCAATTGAATAATTACTTTGGTTCTGTCTTCACTAAGGAGGACATAAATAATCTTCCAGAAATAGTAAGGGACAGAGGGTCCAGTGAGATGGAGGAACTGAGCGAAATACATGTTAGTAGGGAAGTGGTGTTAGGTAAATTGAAGGGATTGAAGGCAGATAAATCCCCAGGGCCAGATGGTCTGCATCCCAGAGTGCTTAAGGAAGTGGCCCAAGAAATAGTGGATGCATTAGTGATAATTTTTCAAAACTCGTTAGATTCTGGACTAGTTCCTGAGGATTGGAGGGTGGCTAATGTAACCCCACTTTTTAAAAAAGGAGGGAGAGAGAAACCGGGGAATTATAGGCCGGTTAGCCTAACGTCGGTGGTGGGGAAACTGCTGGAGTCAGTTATCAAGGATGTGATAACAGCACATTTGGAAAGCGGTGAAATGATCGGACAAAGTCAGCATGGATTTGTGAAAGGAAAATCATGTCTGACGAATCTCATAGAATTTTTTGAGGATGTAACTAGTAGAGTGGATAGGGGAGAACCAGTGGATGTGGTATATTTGGATTTTCAAAAGGCTTTTGACAAGGTCCCACATAGGAGATTAGTGTGCAAACTTAAAGCACACGGTATTGGGGGTAAGGTATTGGTGTGGGTGGAGAATTGGTTAGCAGACAGGAAGCAAAGAGTGGGAATAAACGGGACCTTTTCAGAATGGCAGGCGGTGACTAGTGGGGTACCGCAAGGCTCAGTGCTGGGACCCCAGTTGTTTACAATATATATTAATGACTTGGATGAGGGAATTAAATGCGGCATCTCCAAGTTTGCGGATGACACGAAGCTGGGTGGCAGTGTTAGCAGTGAGGAGGATGCTAAGAGGATGCAGGGTGACTTGGATAGGTTGGGTGAGTGGGCAAACTCATGGCAGATGCAATTTAATGTGGATAAATGTGAAGTTATCCACTTTGGTGGCAAAAATAGGAAAACAGATTATTATCTGAATGGTGGCCGATTAGGAAAAGGGGAGGTGCAACGAGACCTGGGTGTCATTATACACCAGTCATTGAAAGTGGGCATGCAGGTACAGCAGGCGGTGAAAAAGGCGAACGGTATGCTGGCATTTATAGCGAGAGGATTCGAGTACAGGAGCAGGGAGGTACTACTGCAGTTGTACAAGGCCTTGGTGAGACCACACCTGGAGTATTGTGTGCAGTTTTGGTCCCCTAATCTGAGGAAAGACATCTTTGCCATAGAGGGAGTACAAAGAAGGTTCACCAGATTGATTCCTGGGATGGCAGGTCTTTCATATGAAGAAAGACTGGATGAACTGGGCTTGTACTCGTTGGAATTTAGAAGATTGAGGGGGGATCTGATTGAAACGTATAAGATCCTAAAGGGATTGGACAGGCTAGATGCAGGAAGATTGTTCCCGATGTTGGGGAGGTCTAGAACGAGGGGTCACAGTTTGAGGATAGAGGGGAAGCCTTTTAGGACCGAGGTTAGGAAAAACTTCTTCACACAGAGAGTGGTGAATCTGTGGAATTCTCTGCCACAGCAAACTGTTGAGGCCAGTTCATTAGCTATGTTTAAAAGGAAGTTAGATATGGCCCTTGTGGCTACAGGGGTCAGGGGGTATGGAGGGAAGGCTGGGTTCTGAGTTGGATGATCAGCCATGATCATAATAAATGGCGGTGCAGGCTCGAAGGGCCGAATGGCCTACTCCTGCACCTATTTTCTATGTTTCTATGTTTCTATGATCATACTGAATGGCGGTGCAGGCTCGAAGGGTTGAATGGCCTACTCCTGCACCTATTTTCTATGTTTCTATAAAACTGGCCTCCTTCTTCTGCTATACCAGCACCACTGTTGAGAGAAAAGCATTCAGAAGTGATGCATCTCCATTTATAGCATGGAATTCAGTAGGAGATAAGGTGTTTGGCTACTGATGATTATGAAATAGACTGCTTTCGAGGAATGAAATCCCTCAATAAGGCAAGAGATCCTTTTTACGTCATCCTTTATGCCACTGTCGCTCTCATATATCACAAGACATTATTTTCCCTCAGTGTCTATCATATTCCCTTTGAAAACTTTGAATCATTGGCAGCGACTTTTACAGGCAGTGAGTTACAGATCATAAAAACTCTTTGTGCAATAGGGTTTTTCCTCATGTATCCATTTTGACCATAATTTAATCTGGTCCCTCAGTGCCTGAAACAACTATTAATGGGGTCAACTTTAATCTATTTACCCTCTTTAAAGCAATGATGATCTTATATGCCATTTTAAAACTTATTTGCAACTTTCTTTGCCCCAAGAACAATTACTAATTTGTGAAGTAACCATTTATTTGCATTTTTGGAAACCTTTTGTACTCTGCTCCTCTCTTCAAATCTACAATTACTTCATTCAAGTTAGTTTTGGAGCTGTGTCATAAATATTGCATGAGTAATTTATAGAGATTTGTCAGTGCATAGGTTGCTAAAAGGATATGATAGTTTTGAATAGAGCAGCTTAATAGGCTTCAATCGTACAAGCTTCTGCATAAGTAGATCTTTTTTAAAGATATGTTTAACTGTGCCAGAAATTCTCCCTAATGCAACCATTTCAAGACAAATTTAACTTATTGGTGAATTTAACCTGATCAAATTATTTGGTCCAGAAGTGTATTATCTATCTCAGGGATCTTCATTTGCTCTAGTCTTCTCCAAACATGATATGAAATTAATGTAATATTTCCAAAACTATATACCATAATTTATGGATGTTTCAAGAAAATAGCACAAGTGGTAATTTTTACAATTAATCCAGGGTTTCTGCCAAAGTAATGGCAGCAATCCAGAGCAAAAGAATGAAACTTAGTTATTTTACTGATACTTTTTCTAACTGAAATAATCTGCAATATACACAACGGTAGCTGACTTGGTGTCAAATTGCAAACATTTTGCATAGGAGTTTAGAATGCCTGAATTAAGTTAAGACACATGAGCAGAGGAAACGAAACTTTCATTTTGTAGGTCACCCCAAATTTAGTTCCCAGAGTTCACAGGTCTAGGTTTAAACCCAGAAGCATTGGTACACCCTCTTTCACAGCTCCATCATTATTTTAACAAAGATGTCAACGTCAACCCTTTAGTAACAACAATTCACAACGACAGTGAAAAACTTTTAGACATTAATGGCACAGTGACATTTACTGACAAAATGAAGTATCATATTTTAAATTCCTATATTGCCATACAATTACCTCTCAAAGTTATCCTTTGCTCTTCAAGTTTTCATGATCAGACACGATTTATAGTTTTGACCAATTATAAATAAAGCATCCTAGAATTTGTTCAATTCCAAATGAACCCTAGGCTACTGCACAGGAGCAAAATAAGCTGCAGAGAGTTGTAAACTCAGTTAGCTCCATTATGGGCATTAGTATCCATAGTACCCAGGACATCTTCAAGGAGACATTGATTATTAAGGACCCTCATCACCAAGGATATGCCCTGTTCTTGTTGCTACCATCAGGAAGGAGGTACAGGAGGCTAAAGGCTCATACTCAATGATTCAGGAACAGCGTTTTTCTCTCTGCCATCTAATTCTGAATGGACTTTGAACCCATGAACACTACCTGACGACTTTTAAATTTTTTTATTTTGCACTACTTATTTATTTTAACTAGTTAATATCGTGTATATACTTACAACTCATTTTTTCTCTATCATTATGTGTTGCATTTTACTGCTGCCACAAAGACAACAAATTTCATGGCATATGCTGGTGATATTAAACCTGATTCTGATTCTTATTTTGATTTTGATTCTGAATCCCTTTCTTTCTCCCCCCATGTAGTTTTAAACAAGATCCAACACCATAAATTCATTTGCCATTTAAGAAACAACTTGCATATATTTTGCATATCTCAGTTCCTCAGGATATCTTAAAATAGATCTTCAGTCATGAAAAATTGAGGAAAGAATATTTACAAATATAAAGCATGAAATATTATAGCCAATCAGTGAATTGTAGCCTGTTACAAATAATGAAAAAACAGCCAGTTAATTTAAGTTGGACTGCGCATGAACTCTGGATGTGATGCCAATGCATAATAAGCATGAAGCTAATTGATTGTATTTCATTTAGACACTGCCTTTTATTATAATAGTTTCCTTTTGTGACCAATGTTAGTATTTCTTGGTACACTGTCAAAATATGCTTTCACCAGTTAAAGATTATCACCAATGTTTAGGGTGATCTGACACAGTTTTAATAGCAGGCTTATTTTGTCTGCAAGAAAGATGAGGAAGAATGACACGAACTTAAGGAGGACAAATCCAGTTCTACAGGCCATGGTTAAAGAGATGGAAAAAAATGTTTCCATAATAAGCAAAGAGGCCATTGAGACTCATACCTAAAAGAACAAACATTAAATCGCCATGGAAGTCTGTGTCACATGTCAAATCTCATAAATGCAGTGCTATAAGCTCAATGACTCTACAACAGTGATGGTACATTTTTCCTTTCTTACCACCCTTTGTGATTTGAGTCTAGCTGGAGCATTTTCTTCAAATTTATATCAAGGGCTTGCAGGCTGTTGCAATCCAGTACTCTGAGCCCTGAGAGACAGCCACTGAGGCACATCTAACATGGCACTGGGCCTACAGGGCCCAATTGTGCTGTGCTGTCCCAGGAAGTCCGAAGCTTTTTTTTTCCAGCTCTGCCATTCCATTAGTAAATTTGTTATTGCTTGTGAATCAATCAACCTATATTGAAAGCATTCATTTCATAACTGAGGTATCCAAACCAACTTGGAAGACAACCCTTGCCCAAGACCAAGATAGAAATAATTTCAGAACAGCTACAATTCACCTTTTAATGTCCTATACAGTCATTTCTGCTGAAAGTTAATACCATCCATGGCCTTACTACATTCACTGTGATGCTAGTACCAGGTTTCCCTGCCATCCGAAGGTAGAGTGTTCCTATGAAATGGTTCGTAAGCCGAAGTGTCGTAACGCGAAGAAGCAATTACCATTTATTTATATGGGAAAATTTTGTGAGCGTTCGCAGACCCAAAAATAACCTACCAAATCATGCCAAATAGCACATAAAACCTAAAATAACAGTAACATATAGTAAAAGCAGGAATGATATGATAAATACACAGCCTATATAAAGTAGAAGTACTTTTCCACAATCATTGCCGGCACAGATCTCCGTAGCGAAAATCTCACGCAAGCGCTGTCGGCAGAAAATCTCACGCAAGCGCTCTCGGCAAAAACACGGCGCAAGCGCTCTCCAGTAATCTTTAAACTATGAAGCTGCCAAATCATACCAATTAACACATAAAAATACACAGCCTATATAAAGTAGAAATAATGTATGTACAGTGTAGTATCACTTACAGGAATTTGGAAGACATCGAGCACATGGATGATGGAGTGTTAGACTGATTTGGAGTTTGGGTGGTGCAGTGGACCCTCACTCTCCAGGCCGCTAAGCGATACATTGCCTCGAAGAACGCAGGGGTCCAACGGTAGCCGAGAGCTACACAGCACATCTTTAAGAAAAAAGCCGAAACAAACATGCTAATTAATTAGGAGCCGCCCATAATTGTCGGCCCAGATCAGTGCCGATTTCTGATTGCGTCGTCTCTGATCTGGGCCGACAATTACGTGTCAGCGGCACCTAATTAATTAGCATGTTTACTTCGGCTTCTTTCTTAAAGATGTGCTGTGTGCCTCCAGGCTACTTTTGCATTCTCTGCAAATTGGTACAGTATCTATCCGCGGCCTGGGTGTTGGGGTGGTGGGATACTGGGGTGTCATCTCGTCGCCTATTTCCATTACAGCAGGCAGCTCATCTTCTTCTATCTCTGCCTGCCTCGATGTCGAAGGTCGAGGTTCGTCGTCTGCTGTGGCTGATGTGGAAGGCTTGCTTGACTGCTGAGCCTTGCGCATTTTTCTATCACACAGTTCTTTAATAAGGATTCAAACCATCCTGCAAATATCCCCTAAACCGACATACCCTTTCAAAATTAAAGTCATACTTTATCATTACTCATTCGGTTTCGATTGTTATCCTTTTTTCTTCCAATTGCATCAGCTCTTCATCTATCAGTTCTTGGTGATGGGATGCCAAAACCTCTTCAACATCATCTTTGTCAGCTTCCACAAGCCAAACTCATGTTGTCCTTACTTCATTCACCACTATCAAAATGCTTATTTATGTCTAGTTTTACCATAAGTGTAACACCCTTACGAGCTCTTTCAGGCTTTTCCGATACCATAGAACTCACCTTGCAAATGGCTGCTCACAAGCACGTGTTAAGACAAAGCAGTTGTGAATCCGGGGGAGAGCAGCTGCTCGGGGCGCGCTGCCTTTAATCGCGCGCTGATTTTTTAGAGTGCTGAATTTTTTTTCGTAACAGTGAAAACACCTTCTGAAAGTGAAAATAGGGTACTAATGTAGGTCATTCGTAACAGTGAGGTTTCGTAAAGCGAACATTCGAAATGCAGGGGACACCTGGTACACAAAAGCGCCAGGACAATCATAGGCAAATAGAAGGAAATGCAAATAGGCAATACACACAAAATGCTGGAGGAACTCAGCAAGCCAGTCAGCATCTGTGGAAAAGAGTAAAAATTGACATTTTGGGCAAGACCCTTCTTAAGGACTGGAAAGGAAAAGAAGAAGTCAGTGTAAGAAGTTGGGGGAGCATAGGAAGGTGATAGGTGTTAGGTGAAACTAGGAGAGGGGGAGGGAGTGAAGTAAAGAGTTGAGAAGTTGATTGGTAAAAGAGATAATGGGCTGGAGAAGGGGGAACCTGATAGGAGAGGGAGAAGGAGGAGGAGCACCAGAGGGAGATGATTGGCAGGAAAGGAGATAAGGTGAGAGAGGGAAACAGGAATGGAGAATGGTGAAGGAGGGAGTGAGCAATTACTGGAAGTTTGAGAAATTGATGTCCATGCTATCAGGTTAGAAGCTACTTATACAGAATATAAGGAGTTGCTCCTCAAACGTGGCAATAGAGGAGGCCATGGACTGACATGTTGGAATAGGAAGTGGAATTGAAATGGGTGCAGACGGCGTGAAGGTGCTCGGCGAAATAGTCTCCCAATCTATGTCAAGTCTCACCGATATACAGGAGGCCACATCAGGAACACCGGATACAGTAGGTGACCTCAACAGACTTGCAAGTGAAGTGTCGCCTCACCTGGAAGGACTGTTTGGGGCCTTGAATGGTAGTGAGGGAGGAAGTGTAGGGGCATTTGTTCTGCTTGTAAGGATAAGTGCCAGGAGGGGGATCAGTGGGGAGAGAGGAGTGGACAAGGGATTCCTGTGGAAAGCAGAGAATGGAGGGGGAGGCGGGGTAATGAGGAAAAGATGTGCTTGGTGGTGGGTCCCATTGGGGATGGCGGAAGTTATGGAGAAGAATGTGCTGGGCATTAAGGCTAGTAAAGTGGTATGTGAGAACAAGAAGAACCCTATCCCTAGTGTGGTGGTGGGAGGATGGACTGATAGCAGAAACTGCAAAATGGAAGAGGTGCGGGTAAGGTCAGCATTGATGGTGGAGGGAAGCCCCTTTCTTTGAAGAAGGAGGATATCTCAATATTTCTGGAAAAAAGTCTGAGAACAGATATTGACAAGGCCCTAACGTAAATTAGGAGACCATTTCGTAAAATACCTTTGCTGCATTTGCCAGAAAAAGTGGGATCTCCCAGTGGCAACCCATTTCAGTTCTACTTCCCATTCCCATTCTGACATGTCAGTCCATGGCATCCTCTACTGCTGTGATGAGGCCACATTCAGGTTGGAGGAGCAAAACCTTATATTCTTCCTGGGTAGCTTCAAACCTGATGGCACGAACACTGATATCTCGAACGTCTGGCAATTGACACCCCACTCTCCTTCAACATTCCCCATTTCTGTTTATCTCTCTCACCTTATCTGCTTACCTGCCCATCACCTTCCTCTGGTGCTCTCTCCCTTTCCTTGCTTCCATGGTCTTCTGTCCTGCCCTATCAGAGTTTGCTTTCCCCAGCTCTGTATCTCCTTTAACTTCCCAGCTTTCTACTTCACCACTCCTCCTCTCTTTGTTTCACCTATCACCTACCAGTATGTACTTCTCCTCTTTCCCCCCAACTTCTTACTCTGACTTAGCCTCTTCCCCTGATGAAGGGTCTTGCTGCCTAACCTGTTGACTTCCTCTAACATTTTGTAAGTGTTGCTTCGGATTTTCTGCCTCTGTAGATTTTCTCGTGCTTATAAAGAAATGAAAAGGTCAGCACCAAAACAAATAGAAATTATAGGACTGCTGGTGAAAGAGGAGTTTTGGTTATTGGAATCATCATTGATGAGTCCTTCAGAGATTCCTTGGGGAAAAATTGAATGTCATTGCTATGTCCTCTGGAGAAGTTACAGTAAATGTTGTTGATACATGTTCAATTCTTCTTCATCCATTTTCTCTTATATTGAACATTCTGCTCTATTTTTTGGGTTTTACTCATACAGTTGATAGTAAAGGTCATGCTCTGATAAGGTTGTGTCTGTGCTGTATTCAGCTGAACAGAGTGTATCTGGACAAATACACTGTTGATTGAATCTTCTCAGTTCCATTAGGCAATTTGTGCACAATGCTAAACTTGTCAAAAATACAATGTCCTCTGCAATCTGTGACTGGTATTTGTAGATGCCATAATTGTCATTTTACGTCCCTTAATAACACTTCCAAACCTTCCTAATCAAGTGAGCCCACTGATTGAATTTTCACATTCAACTTTTTTTTTAAAAAATGTTTTGGTTGAGAGTGATTTTTTTCATCAGAATGCCAAGAGAACTCCAATGTTCTACTTGGATAAAAAGCCCACATTCTGTTTGGAGGTACATTGAATATAACTGTGGGAATTATATGCCATTCTCTAAAACTCAAAGAGGAGCGCTTATTCTTCTGCAGCAACTTTGATGAGAGATTGGTAGAATTACAAGAAAAATATTACAGAAACATCTAAATGTAGATTGTTTGCTGCTCATCTCCAATCCCAGAGGAGTTCATCAAGAATAGAATTTCCATGAATTACCCAGGCCAAGTGGTGCAGTCATGTATTCGTAAGACATTTACTCAGTATTTGACTAAAATGTGACTAATGGGTTCATGTTAAAATGCTTTTTTCTCAGATTATGTAATTATCACACAACATAACACATATTTTCACATATTTTTACATGTCAATTACAACACTTATTTTCCAGGCTGTTTAAAATTCTCACATATGATTTTTATTCAACGAAGACAGAATGCATCACAGGGAAAATATTTTGGCAATCACTCAACTGAAAATTAGTGTTATATCCAACCAATTTAGTGATACACCTTGGGAGATATCAGGTTTAAATTAATGCAAGAAGATGCCAAATTTGTAAGTGTGGACAAATCTTAAAGTCCCTGCTCTTACCTGTGCTCTTCATTCCTGTAGCAAAATATTACTGGAAAGGTATTACACTCTGATGTTTATCCAGATTTTGCACACACCTTGGACTTGAATAATTTTTGCAAGAATTCTTATTCAGTAGATTAGAAGAAAATGCTCCAACGGGACTCAAATCTCTGAAGGATAATAAAAAAGGACAGTATGGTAAACAAACGTACCATCCTTCAGCAGAGATGTGTTTGTGGCTAAATATCCTGGATTTAGTTAGTTTCCAAAGAATACAAAGGCCAATGCAAATTTTATATCCAGCAAACAATCTGTTGGAAGATCTAATATATCAGGCAGCATCTGTGAGAAGAAAGGAATGGTTGACACTTTGAGTCAAAAACCTGCACCAGGACTGAGAGTGGAGAGGGGAGATGGCCAGTATAAAGAAGAGATGGGGTGTGGTGCAGCAGAAACCTGAGGTGATTGGTGGACTGATGAGCAGTGAAAGATAATGGACAGGTTGAGACTTATGAAAGACTTATTGAAGCTTATGACATAGATGGAGGGATATGGGAGGGGTCGGTGATAAGTAGGAACACAAAGGCTACCCATGGATGAAATCTGGTAAGGGAAATGATAATGGGAACCATTAGGGAAGAGGTGAGTGCAGATAGAACCAGAACTATATAGTGGAGAGGAGTTTGGGAAGAGGGAAGCCTGGTGATGAATTATGAATTATGAAGCAGTAGTGACACCAGTTTACAGAATTAAATTCCAGTCTATCCCTGTGAATGCCTTGCGATGAAAATTTGTACATCCAGTCTTACGTGGGCCCAGTGTGGGCTGTTTGATGGGATACCCAGAAGGTATGCAGCAAAAAGACTTTGAGATTTGGAACACAGCATCAACATTACCCAATCATCAGCGAATCTTTAAGGAGATATCGAATGACAACCAGTAATGCGAGACAATTAAGAAAGGGTGGGACTTCAAGACAAGCTGTGAGGAAAGAGATGGAGGTAGGGATTAAGGTAACAATAGAGGTTCCCAAGAGAAAATATGGCACTGATTAGATCGGAGGATAACAAAGGCAGGTTGAAAACAGCAAGCAAAAGGAAAGTCTGAGATGACAAACGATAGGAGGATCATTCATCCTTCTTCTACAATATGTTCAGGTTGGGTAGATATTTCTCCCAGTGCTCCTGATCAATTATGGTCTGCTTTGGTCCCTTTAAGCACAGCTAATATGGAACATGTAAAATCAACTTTTTGCAGAGCTTTCAAGCAGACACAGAAATCTTCATTTCCTAAGGAAAAGAAATTAAAGACAATTTCAGTCGCACCTTTTATTGGGTACATCAATTTGATGGTCAGAGCAATTTGTGTTCGCAGAAAGAAGACAGCTCCTTTTGTAATGGACGGAATTAATCAGTCCCAAACATTCGAGTGTCCAGGAGATGTGATAATAATCATATAAGCACAACAAAATAACTCAAGCCTAATTTATTATCATGAAATAGAAAGCACAAATAAAACCACCCATAATACTATGTAGTAGGCCACAAAGATTTCTGCAAGGCACAAAGGTTTCAGGATTCACGATTCTTCAACACTACTTTATACTTTATTGTCGCCAAACGATTGATACTAGAACGTACAATCATCACAGCGATATTAGAATTCTACGCTTCCCACTCCCTGGATTACAAACCGATAGTAAATATTGAAAATGTAAATTATAAATCATAAATAGAAAATAGAAAAATGGAAAGTAAGGTAGTGCAAAAAAACCGAGAGGTAAGTCCGGATATTTGGAGGGTACGGCCCAGATCTGGGTCAGGATCCGTTCAGCAGTCTTATCACAGTTGGAAAGAAGCTGTTCCCAAATCTGGTCCTACGAGTCTTCAAGCTCCTGAGCCTTCTCCTGGAGGGAAGAGGGATGAAAGGTGTGTTGGCTGGGTGAGTCGTGTCCTTGATTATCCTGACAGCACTGCTCTGACAGCGTGCAGTGTAAAGTGAGTCCAAGGATGGAAGATTGGTTTGTGTGACGTACTGCGCCGTGTTCACGATCTTTTGCAGCTTCTTTTGGTCTTGGACAGGACAACTTCCATACCATGTAGGATTCCATGTAGCAACTTGATTGTTGCTGTTGTCGGGGGAACTTCGAATTCCAACTCATTCATGAAACCACTCTTTGCTCACAGACACCAATCACAATTTCTTACCCTGGTTAAAATCTAAAGAAAATCCAGAAAGAAGAGGTCAATATATTCACAAGCTTTCCAAGTGCAGGGCAACTACGAGACATACACAGTTTTTGATCTTACATCAACTCAGCCTGTTTACACTAAACAACACATTGAGCATCCCTTAGCAAAGCATTCATTATGTCTTCCTACATTAATTAGACATTTTAACGGTCATTATTTACATTCTTTGGGCTTACAAAGTACAGTTATGTTTACATGTAAACAATAGGTCCAAAGAACAATTTCAGCTATCAACAGATATTGTACAAACATTAACCAGCATTTAGTCACTAACAGACCTTTTTTTTATTAAGTGCAATCATGAACAATAGCCAGATCAGAAATGCTGATCAAGTCAACCAGTTCCCAAAGAGAACTCTGATAGGCCAATCAGATGGTTCACTGCTGCTCAGCAATAGAAAACAAAAAAAAATCATATGTACAATTAAGAAACATTAAAAAAACAGTAGAAATACCGGAGTCATGATGATCATGATGAAGTGATTGCAGGGTGACAAAACGGGGCAGGAGTACTTGGAACTAAAAACTAATCCCTACCAGTAGAAAACAGCACCTGTTCTTTCTGCACTGTTCTCCAGCAGTTTAAGAACTAAGTCCAACCGGAACACAACTCACAAGTGCTCTTGAAAGTCAGGTATTAACCATACATACCAACAACCAAGCATTGCCATCCTGCTCCCCTTCATGACAGCTTATGAAGAAGCATGTGACTTCCCTCCCAGAGATGAGAGGTGTTTGTGCACTCGACTCTTGAAGGCTTGGGCCTCATTGTTGCAGGTGTTTCCAACCACAGCATCTGGAAGGCTGTTCCAAATTCTGATAGCACAGTGAAGGAAGCTTCTATCCTGTGTGTAGGTTCTTGCATCAGGCATAGCAAAAGCATGATCAGGCATAGATAAACTTGATTGTGTGGTGCGCTGTCTCTCATAAGATGACTGTAGCGTGGCACGAAGGTCTGCAGGGCTGTGGCTGGTGTGCATTTCGTATAGCACAGTAGCTGCAGCAACCTGTCATCTGTGGTGTAAGCTACTGATGGCTAGCTTCTCACGAGCTGTGGCTTCATCTACACCTATAATCCTGAGAGCCTTACTTTGAATGGAGTCAAGCTGGCTGAGGACACTCTGTGAGGCATTCATCCATGATAAGCAGGCATTCTCCATGATACTTCGTACCTGGGCTTTGTAAACCGTGGCCCTGCCCTCTTTGTCTAGTTTGGATGCTACTCTCCACAGAGCTCCAAGCCTTTGTCCAGCCTTGTTTGAAATAGTGGAAAGATGTTTATCCCACACCAACTTGCTGTCAATATTAACACCAAAGATTACTAGCTCCTTCTTTAAATCCAGCTTGCAGTTCCCTAAATACAGGTTGGGGTTCGATGATTCCTCTTACTAGACATCACCATTGCCTTGCACTTATTAGACAAAGGTGACAATCCAGTTGTCTGCCCAGGCTTTCATCTTGTCAAGATTCCTATTCAGGCCTGCTGCCACTGTATTACTCTCTCCTGCTCTAATTGGTGCAAATAGAGTGGAGTCGTCAATGTTCAGGTATAGCAACACACTACAAGATCAGAAAGAGTTAAGTGGTCCTTTACCTGACAGACATGCATTCATTGTTTTACAAATCTAATTTACCACAGCTTCCCATTGTAGTGGGTATAACTATCCCTTAAACATCCAAAATGAGAGCAATTCCATCTACATGTTTTTATAAATCTCAAACATGAAAATCACAAAAGAACATTACAAAAGCATAATGTAAGCAGTTACTTTACAAATCAATGTGGGTCTCGGCCTGAAAAATCTATGGTTTGTTCATTTCATGGATGCTGCCTGACCTGCTGAGTCCCTCCATACATTTCTGTATGCTGCTACAACATTTGCACTGACCTTCATTAACTATTGCACCATGACCTTTCCTGCACAGTGTGTAAAGGGACTCTGCTTATCCTCCCCACTGATTTTCTTGGTTACAGGTTATTGAAAAGTTAATAAGAAATATGAATCAGGGCATTGAGCAAAAATGCAACTGTCCATCTTACAAAATAATTCCCTTCTAGAGACTTGGAAAATAATGTAAACACCTTTTCAAGATAAATGTCAGGGATGCAAATTGCTGCACTGCAACTTGCTTATGATATATTAGGTCTGCTATCCTACAGTATAATAAATAAAATATTCAAGACAATTGACTCAAAAAAGTCATGTTCTGTAAGTTCGAGAGATTTTAGATCAATAAAAATGGGCAGAGATAGCCACTCTTTGAAAAAAAACGATACTTCGTTTTTTTAGCTCAGGTTGAGCAGAAGAGTATTGTCTTGTTACAAAGAAACTAGGAAACATTGGCATAGATTTTTTTCTTGAGAATATACCAGCAATTCTCAACACAAGATTTGGTAATTTCCAGTACTCCCGGTGGGTGTGATTTATTGGTTGTTTTCTGCCAGTGTCTTCCCAGGTAGATTCTGTAGGAGGATGGATTCCAAAGGTGGAGCAGGAACAATTAAACGGGGAGATCTGTGCTCAGAGCAACACAGAGAAAATGCTGGAGGAACTCAGCAGGTCAGGCAGCATTTATGGAAATGAAGAAATCGTAGACTTTTTGGGCCAAGTTTCAGTCGATTGTGAAGAAGGTGAATGCAATGTTGGCATTCACTTCTCGAGGTATAGAATATAAGAGCAGGTATATGATGTTGAGGCTCTATAAGGGATGTGTGAGACCACACTTGGAGTATTGTGTGCAGTTTTGGGCTCCTTATTTGAGAAAGGATTGTTACGTACCCCGTAACTGGGTTGCCAAACTAGCAGAAATGGATCACTCAGTTGGAGTTTGGACTACTAGAACTAAGAAAGTTTTATTAAAGAAACAAGCAACACAGTAATCGAAAGGATAATAAATGCAATGGTTCAGCGATGCTAAACACAGATGTGCACAGAATTAAGATAACAGCATCAATCAAGCTCTATCGTTGTCTAGGGGTAAATGACCAAATTTAAAAGTGACTCAAAGTTCAGTCCAGTTTAGTAGTTCAGTTCGCAGTAATCGTTGCCATGGCGATGGACAACGTGGGGGGAAGAGAGAGATAGAACAGGAACAACTGATCATTCAGACACGGCTTCACTCACAGACCGGCGAGATGGCTCACAAACAGCTTTTGGGCGGGTCCTTGGTGATGTCACCTGAGGTCACCGACTGTGACCCCTCCTCCAGATGCGGTCGATCCTCTGCAGGGAACCCGGCACCCAGGCAAGGGCAGACACACACCGGGTTCCCGCTGATCGTACCTTTCCACCCCAGACGTTGTCTGGTACTTCTCACCGACTCGTGAGAGGCGTACCGCTTCCAGGGTCTCGTTACCTCGGGTGTCGTGTGTGTCTGCCTTAATGAACCTGTCCCTTTTTATCCCCCTGCTGGGGTATCGCCTGTCCATCACTTCAAACAGTTCAAGGTTCAAAGGGGGGAGCCGCTCCAGACAGCTCTCTCTCCCCCGTCCCTCATTACACATCTCCAGACGCTGCTCCATTGTTCCTTATCTCTCCTTCCCCTGAGGGCAGGTGGCAGACCACTTGCTGATGTCACTGATGCTAACCCAGGCCAGCAAACATCTTAATTTTATGTGTATTCTCGTCACACTTCCCCCCTTTAAGGATTTTTACCGGGAGGTAAAAATTACAAACATGAATACATTATTTGATACATACACAAATATACATCTTTATCAGCTATTTGGCAAACACAGCGAGTTTGAAGCTGTCAACACCTTGACAGACAGTCATCACATTTTCTGTTCCTTTTACACGTGTTATTAATAATCCCTTAGACCAGGCTCCAACTCAGCAAACTTCATAATGGCCAAAAACACTGATGAATTGCGACCAATGTAACCTCTCATTTGGTTTTGTCCCGGACCACAATAACAAGGGTCGTCCCATTCCGACTCAGTTTTCTCTCGCAAGGGCTTAGTAGGAGGGGGACGGGTATTGACCGCAGAGTTATTGCAAAACTTCCTGCAGTACCCCACCATCTCCAAGAGCCTTCTGAGGGCCCTCTTGTCTGTCGGGGTTGGGAGGTCAGCGATAGCCTGCACTGTAGCTTGCATCGCTGCCAGCTGCCCCTGTGTCACCTCAATTCCTAGGTAAGTGACCCTCGTGTGGCCGAATTCATTTTTTTTAAGGTTCACTATCAAGCTGGCTTCAGACAGCAGTATTAAATTGCCAGTACACACCTCTGTGTTCATCAGCCCTTTAGTCACTGAATTACTCATTATATATCGGTGTTCTTTACTAGGCTGCCCTATTGTAACAGACATCACCCAACGTCCCAGTTCTTTGCATTTCCTCGGGACAATCAAACACATGGGTGCGAGTCGTCTAATTACTTCTTCTAAAGATTCGCTTTGTTCGGGGATTAAGGGAGAGACCTTATCAGTAGACCCGGCCAAAACAATAGCCTTCTCCCATCTGATCGATCCCATACTAATCTGTTCAAAATGGTTTTTTCCTCTTATCAGGGGGCCCCTAGCTTCTTTGATTTCCACGCTAACACCGACTAGGTTTGTTAGCATATCAAAAGCTGGTGACCGTCTCAGTTCGCGTTGGTCATGATCAATAACATTCTCCCCCCTGGGCAGCCGGTAAATCTCTTTCATGATTCCACCAACTGTTTCCTCCAGCACCGCAAAATGTCCATCGGGGGGTACCTCGTGGGCCATGTTAAAAAACCCATCCCCATAACTCTTTTGCACCATCCCCCACTCCTCATCTGCGGATACTGTACTTGATTTCCCTTTTAGCACTTCCTCCTCCGCACAATAGCCTACTAGTTCCCTTGTCAAGGCTGTGTCAGGGAGAGCGGTCTCTGCCAAAACCATCAGCCCCTCGTCTCGCTCCTGCGTCTGCACAAATTCTTTCCTGGCTACTGCAACGTCCGTCCCAGCTCCCTCACTACCTCTTATCTCACTACACCCTGTCTCATACAAGGTTGGCAGAAATGTTTCAGCTAAATTCACTATCGCGGGCCCGTGATGAACCTGTGAGTCCATGGGCGGGGCCTCAATGCTGGTAGGCTGACCTGTCAATCTCACGACTGGGAACACGATTCCTCCGGCGATGTCATTACCGAGCAAGACTTCCACGCCTTTCATCGGTAATTCGGACCTCACCCCGATCGTGACTAGTCCAGAGACCAGGTTGCTCTGTAAGTGTATCTGGTGCAAAGGGACTGACTCTGTCCCTTCCCCAACACCTTTGACCTCTACCTCCCCAGTCTGGGTCTCTGAGCTAAACTCTAATACACTCTTCAGTATTAGTGACTGACACGCTCCCGTGTCTCTCCAGATCCGCACTGGAACTGGTTTTAACCTTTCCTTCACTGACACCAGTCCGGCCGAGATAAACCTCTCGCGCCCTTCCTGGACTTTTTCAGACCTGTCCTTCCCTAGCGGTTCGTTTAACAGCTCGATACAGCCATTCAAAATTTCCGCTTTTCTTTCCCCGTCTCCTTCCTTGGGGCAAAGCACCTGGACGCAAAGTGTCCGACTTTCCCACAATTATAACAGACGACCCCAGGAGACTTCCTACCAGACTGCTCCCGGTCTACCTTATCCTTTTCACTAGTCCCCGGCTTACTTTCTGACTTTGCCAGCGGACTCTCCCCGCCGTCCTGACTACCCTTCTGGTAGCCTTTACTCGGGGCAAACTTCATTTTATGCGTCAACGCATACTCATCCGCTAACTTAGCAGTTGCGGCTAACGTGGCTGCCTCTTTCTCATCGAGGTAGGGTCTCATACCCTCAGGGACACAACCTTTAAACTGCTCAATCAGGATCAGTCTGTCATAATCCCCCTCTACCCCCTTCGAGGCGCACCAACGCTCACAATATGTCTGCATCTCACGGGCAAACTCCAAATACGTGCGGTCCCACTGCTCCTCGCATTCCGGAACCTCTGCCGGTATGCCTCTGGGACCAACTCATAAATCCTGAGGATGGCCTCTTTCACCACCTCATACCTCTGGGCATCTTCCGCGGACAAAGCTGAGTAAGCTTCTTGGGCCTTCCCTTTCAGTACACTCTGAAGTAAAACAACCCACTTATCCTTCGGCCAGTCCTGACTTATAGCCACTTTTTCGAAGTGGAGAAAGTACCGATCCACGTTGGTATCGTCAAATGGGGGAACCAGCCTAACCTCCTGGGTCGCCCGGAACCCTCCACCTTGGTTCGGCACGAGCCCCTGCTCGGCCCTTATCTTTAACTTCTCCAGCTCAAATTCCCTTTCCCTCTGTTTCCCTCTCTCTTCTCGCTCCCATTGCCTCTCTTTCTCCTCTCTCTCTAACTGTCTGTCCCTCTCTTTCTCTTCTCTCTCCAACTGTCTTTCTCTCTCTTGCCTTTCCACCTCTTTCTCTCTCTCCTGCCTTTCTAACTGCTTCTCTTCGTGTTCTAACTGCCGTACCCGGAACTCGTGCTCGAGTCTCAGTTTTTCAAGCTGTACCTGTACCGCGTCTCCAGCAGGTTTTTCAATAGACACCACCCCCAGCTCACCTTGGGGAAACACACCTTTAGATACATAGTGCTCTACAATAGCTCTGTGTATCTCCTCTCTCCTCATTGTCGACTTCACCTTAGCAAGATTCAACCGTTTGGCCACAGCTATCAATTCCGCTTTCCTGGCATCCTCTAATGCCTCCAAGGTCGGCGCCTTTATAAATTCCTCAGCCTCCATTTCTGCTGTTTGTCTTTTCTTTCTTTCGGGAATTTTAACCCAATCAATTTACTCCGTCCCAAATTTAGCGTTCAAAATCGCGGACGAGAACCCCACTTATGTTACGTACCCCGTAACTGGGTTGCCAAACCAGCAGAAATGGATCACTCAGTTGGAGTCTGGAATACTAGAACTAAGAAAGTTTTATTAAAGAAACGAGCAACACAGTAACCGAAAGGATAATAAATGCAACGGTTCAGCGATGCTAAACACAGATGTGCACAGAATTAAGATAACAGCATCAATCAAGCTCTATCGTTGTCTAGGGGTAAATGACCAAATTTAAAAGTGACTCAAAGTTCAGTCCAGTTTAGTAGTTCAGTTCGCAGTAATCGTTGCCATGGCGATGGACAACGTGGGGGGAAGAGAGAGATAGAACAGGAACAACTGATCATTCAGACACGGCTTCACTCACAGACTGGCGAGATGGCTCACAAACAGCTTTTGGGCGGGTCCTTGGTGATATCACCTGAGGTCGCCGACTGTGACCCCTCCTCCAGATGCGGTCGATCCTCTGCAGTGAACCCGGCACCCAGGCAAGGGCAGACACACACCGGGTTCCCTCTGATCGTACCTTTCCACCCCAGGCGTTGTCTGATACTTCTCACCGACTCGTGAGAGGCGTACCGCTTCCAGGGTCTCGTTACCTCGGGTGTCGTGTGTGTCTGCCTTAGCGAACCTGTCCCTTTTTATCCCCCTGCTGGGGTATCGCCTGTCCATCACTTCATACAGTTCAAGGTTCAAAGGGGGGAGCCGCTCCAGACAGCTTTCTCTCCCCCGTCCCTTCATTACACATCTCCAGACGCTGCTCCATTGTTCCTTATCTCTCCTTCCCCTGAGGGCAGGTGGCAGACCACTTGCTGATGTCACTGATGCTAACCCAGGCCAGCAAACATCTTAATTTTATGTGTATTCTCGTCACAGGATATACTGACTTTGGAGAGGGTTCAGAGAAGATTCACAAGAGTAATTCCAGGAATGAAAGGGTTATCATATGAGGAACGTCTAGCAGCTCTTGAGCAGTATTCCCTGAAGTTCAGGAGAATGAGGGGGTTCTCATAGAAACATTCCGAATGTTAAAAGGCCTGAACAGATTAGATATGGGAAAGTTATTTTCCGTGGTTGGGGATTCTAGGACAAGATGTCATGACTTCAGGATTGAAGGACGTCCTTTTAGAACTGAGATGCGGAGAAATTACTTTAGTCAGAGGGTGGTAAATCTGTGCAATTTGTTGCCCTGAGCGGCTGTGTTGGCCAATTCATTGGGTGTATTTAAGGCAGAGATAGATATGTTCTGGATTAGCTAGGGCATCAAAGGATATGGGGTGAAAGAAGGGGAGTGGGAATAACTGGAAGAATTGGATCAGCCCATGATTGAATGGTGGAGCAGACTCGATGGCCTGAATGGCCTACTGCTGCTCCTATATCTTATAGTCTTATGAATAAATAGTTAATGCTTTGAACTGAGACCCTTCTTCAGGGCCTATCAGATAGCCTATCAATTATCCTTCATCCAGACCTACACTTGATTTGATCTGGTAGAAGATCTGAAAACCTATTCGTTTATATGGGGATTTTTTTGGCCGTAGGGAAGAGAATTAACAGAGAGTTGGGATATTTTAAAAGAGGAGCATCAGTCATTGACACTGGAGATCTCACACCCCCTGTCATCAACCTCATTGTTCCTTTACGCTATACTGCTCATTTCTACCTCCTGTTCAATCTCATAAACCTGACTGTCTAGGTGGGGCCACTGTGTCTACCTAATCCTGTCCCACTAACCTTGTGTCCTCAAACCTCAACTCTATTTTCTCCCCCTTGGTTCCATCCTTTTCTATCTACGTCCATGATACTTCACATGTTCTTGATCACTTTATCACTTTAAGTTCCCTGGCCCTTATCAACTCCTTTTCCCAATGTCCAGTCCTAATACACTTCTATCCCCCATTAGGATGGCCTTCAAGTTCTCCACTTCTTTCTGGACAACAAATGTAATCAGTTCCCCTCCACCGTCACCCTTCTCCATCTGGCAGAACTGGTCCTCACACTCCACAATTTCTCTTTCAGCTCCTCACTTTCTCCAACCCCAAGGTGTAGTCATGAGCTCCCATGTGGGCCCCAGCTATGCCTACCATTTCATCTGTGTTCCAAGCTTACACTAATAATGCTGTTCCTACACCTGTGATGACTTTGTCAATTTCATCAATTTTGCTTCCAACTTTCAGTCTGCCCTCAAATTTATTTGATCCATACCTCTCTCCTGTTTCTCAATCTTACTGTCTTCATCTCTGAAACAGTCTATCTACTGATATCTTTTACAAAAAAAGCATCAGCAAAATAACCCTTTCCTCGCCCCCATCCACCCACCCATAAACACATACAGACATTCATCCACCCACAGAACAGCTGGGACTCCAGCCTCTATTGGACACACAAACTTGCTGACATTGGCCTCTGACTTCCACCGTGGACTCCCAGACTCAGGGCTTTGGTCATTGGGCTTTGACTTCTGGATTTCTGATCGAGTTTTGGACTTTGATCTTAGAAATCGATCCCAGGACTTGTCAATGACAGGATCCCAAACTCAAAGCCTGAGATTCCACACTCACTGATGTCAGAAATCTGAACTGCAAGCTTCAAATTCCACACTCACTCTCATGTTTACCTATAGGATCATCAGCCGTTATACCTCCTGCACTCATAGACCTCTGAAATCATTGAACCCATGGGGATTCACTGACCTTGTTGGGGAAGTCACCGGCAGTAGTCCTTGCTGAACTTCATCCATTGAACTTGCTGGCCTGAAATCCATCCAAAGATATCCTTATTCTGTGTCGTCACTGGCCTTTAAATACAAAATGTTGTGTGCAGTGCAAAGTTTAGACTCCAGGCTGTCCTCCAAAACCCTGTTCCTAAAACATAACCTAACTTCCCTCTCTATCCCAAATACCATCCCTACACCGAAAAACAACTAAGACTGAGTCACGATTTTGACAGATGCCCTTCTTCAAAGAATTGGGTTTCCTTCCCACCAACATTGATGCTGCCCATATATGCATCTCCTCTATTTTCTACACATAGTCTTCACCCCATCTTTCTGTTGCCATAACAGGGATAGGATTCCCCTGGTCCTTACATGCGAACACAAGAACTTTCACATGCAGTATGCCATTCTCCCTAACTTTTGCCATCTATAACAGGATCCTACTACTAAGTGCATCCTTCCCTCCCACCCCCCTCCCCTCCATTGTTGAGAACCAATATAGATTATGGGTCTGCTTCATTGAGCATCTTTTTTCAATCTGCTATAAAAGGCAGGATTTCCCAGTGGTTGTCCATTTCAATTTGACTTCCCATTCCTATTCCAACATATTGGTCCATGACACTGCCACAATGAGGCCATACTCAGAATGAAGGAGCAATTCTTCATATTAGGTCTGGGTAGCTTCCAACCTGATAGCACAAACATTGATTTTTCAAACTTCTGATAGTTTCTCCTCCACCTCCCTTCTTTATTTTTCCATTCCTCTTTCTGGTTTCCCTTTCACTCCTTTCGTTCTTACCTGCACATAACCTTCTTCTGATCCCCCTACTCCATTTCTTCCATGGTCCACTGTCCTCTCCAAACAGATTCCTTCTTCTTCAGTCCTTCACCTCTTCCACCTATCACCTTCCAGCTTCTTACTTCATCCCCCATCTCCCACCCACCTAACTTCCTACTCAGCTGGTTTCACCTATTATCTGCTAACTTGTATGCTTTCCCCTCCTCTCTGCTTTCTTCTTTCCAGTCCTGATAACAGTTCCAGCCCAAAGCTTCAATTACTTATTTCCCTCCATAGGTGCTGCCTGACCTGCTGCGTTCCTCCATCATTTCGTGTGTATTGCTTTCTGTTTTATTCAATGCTTATAATAGGATAATTTTTTCATGTGTTATTATTTTTATTTTTATTCTTTTATTTAGTTCTAGTATTTTTTCAAACTTTCTGAGTATCATTGATACACATAGCAGAGATCTTCAATGTCATCTTTCTGAACTAGACCAAATCATAAAATCACCATTCAAAAAATAATATTTGTCTCATACTATTTTTATTCAATTAATATGTTCTTACTTGTTCGAATGCTTCAGAATAACAAGTGTTTGTATGTCAGAAAACATCATAGAATTCAAAGTTGATACTGTAACACACAAACAACAGCTTCCAAATTCCTATGATATTCGACTCATGGCATTCAAAGTTTCATGTTTATCCTCAAACAAACATGCCTCCCAAAGCTTTTTAAGGTAAAAAGTAGAATATTTAGGCTCACTTCAAGATAGCAAATGTTTCCATATTAATTACGGCTTAGATTTTTTAAAGAACAAGGAAATCCAATTCAAGGACACTTCACATTTATTCATAATCCTGTTTAAGGTGTAACAAATTAATGTATTATGTTTGCATTAGACAATATGAGACTAAGAAAGAATGAATGACTGAATGAGCTCAAAATTGAGTATCAAGTCATGACACCAGACAGGTAAAAGAAAATTTAAAAAACTATAGAAGCTGGAATTCTGAGTTAATAGCAGGTGCTGGGGAAAATAATAACTCAGCAGGTCAGGCAGAGTATTTGAAAAAAAACATAGAGCCAAGGCCTCAAGTCAAAAGACTTCTGACCAGAAACATCAAAAATATTTCTCTTTTCAGACATGATTAGTCACTTTGTGGATGACAAGAAAGTTGGTGATTTTATAGATAGTGAGGAAGTTCTCCAAGCAGGATATAAATCAGATGAAAAGTTGGATCAAGTTTTGTCAGATGGAATTTAACTCTAACAATTAATGCATTTTGGCAAGTCAAAGAGGAGTTGGACATAACGAGTAAATATTACGGTGTGAAGGAATGCTGATAATAGAGAGACCCTATGTTTCTAGACCATAGTTATCTGAACATGGCAGAGAACTGCCATATTCTCTGCCATGTGAAGAAGACATAAGGCCTTCAAAGATCAGGGCACAGAAGATAAAAAAATAAGTTGCAAAATTACAAACCTTTAGTTAGACTACATTTAGAGTACAATGTGCAGCTCTAGTTACCACATTCCCACAAGGATGTGGTTCACTGGAAAGATTTGTGAGGATTTCATCAAGGTGTTGGCTGATTGGAAGACTATGTTTATGGGGAAAGATTGGATAGGCTGGACTCATTTCCCCTGGAATGAAAGAGCAGAAGGGTAACCTGATAATAGTGTAACAAATTACAAGATGCATATATGGGCAAGATAGTCAGAATCTTTTCGCAAACTAGAGATATGAAACACTGCAAGACATAAGTTTAAGGTAAGAAGAAGGAAATTTAAAGATGATTTGAAGAGTGAGTTTTGTACCAAAAGAGTGGTTTATGACTATAACACATGCTTCCTGACCTGCTGTGTGTTTCTGGCAGGTAGAAAATCCTCTATACATTTATATAGAAAATCTGAAACTTTAATATTTTGAACAGCTTTTTTTCACAGACTAATGTTAATGTGCCTAAGGTTTCATAAATGTTTTCATCTGTGCCAACTACTGGACCGCACTTGGTTTCAGTGCATGTTATTTTCCACAGATCATGGTTTAGTTTAGAGTAATATATAATTAGAACCATCAAAACCCAACGCTATTAGTTTAGCATACTATGATCTCAACTACAGTGCTTTCACAAAAGAAATTGTTTTTCATGTGGGAGAATAGATGAAGCAACTGTTGCATTAAGTGTGCATATTACAGAATGAAGCACATGTTCAGGCAGATATTTAATCTAGCATTTAAAAAATTTCTTTGGTGGTCTTTTACTGTCGTGAATAATGAGATAAGCTTCCCTTTAACTTTTGAGGCTCAGTCTTATCAGTTTAATCGCTCACTGTGATGTAGAACAACTGCACAATATCAGTACCAAAAGGAAGAATATCCATTAGTTAAGATGCACATACGATTATAAGCTATAGAAGGTGGAGCAGGTCATTCATCCACTCATGTCTACTCTGGTAGTCAATAATATATTTTGCCTCGGTGCCTTCGCTAATGTTGTATTCATTGAATCAGATTCAGGTTAGTTCATTGTCATATTGACAGGGTGAAATGAAGTTCCTTGCTCCTGTGAAGCTCACAGAGTAAGCAGTATACTTGGTAGTAATAAATACAGCAATAAGTAGAAATGACAAGTGTAAAAAAATGCCGAATTATTGTGCAATCCGAGGTGGTGCAAAAAGTGTTAAATGTGACAATAACAACATTATTAACAGTAATAGAATTAAGAATCAAAAAAATATTGGCAGCTCCACTAGAATGGGAATGTGAAAGAGAGTATTGGTTCAGAAGTATGATAGTATTGGGCTATCAGTCTGGTCATCCAGGCTTTCAAGTTTTCTCCTTCTGGAAGGTAGAAAAGAGAAAAGGGAATGACCAGAGTAGTAGGCATTCCTGACAATACTTTTAGACTTCCTGAAGCAATTCATCATGGACAATGACTGGATAGAAGGAAATGATGAATTTGATGGGCATTGAGCCACGTCTACCATTCTTTGCTGGTTCCTTCAGTCCAGGTCAGAGCAGTTACCATACAAAGGTGAGATGCGACTCTCTGGAGTGCTTTCTTTAGTTCAGCTTAGAAGCCTGAGAAAATCCTTGTGGGCAAACTAAGTCTTCTCAAGGTGTTCATATGTTGATGTGCTTCCTCAATCATTGTATTAGTGAGGAGAAATCATGTTTTATTTTCTTAATATCTAAAGAATATTTCAATATTTGTCTTTAATACTTGGTGGCTGAGCCTTACAGTTCTCTTCAGTAAAGTTTCTGGATGAGGAAATTTCTTCTTGTTTTGAGATGATGAGTCATTTCTCTGGACAGTTCAGCCAAGAGAAGCATCATCATTGATTCTACCCCGTCAAGCTCTGGAAGAATTGTGTATCATTCAATAATATCACCTCTCATTCTTCTCAAATCAAGGTAGCACAACCCACTCAGGTCTGGCTCTGCATGATCTCTCATTAAAAGGCAAACCTGCCAACCCAGAAAACAGCTCTTCACTGAAACATGTTTTTTGCAAGTATATCCTTACTTAGGTAGGGAGAGCACACACTTTACATAATATTCCAGATGTGGTCTTACTAGGGCACAATATAATTGGATCAGGAAGTCTTTCCCCTTATTCTTTCTTGTTGCTATTTGCACGATTTGTTTGATTTTCTTTTGCACAAAAGTGGGGTTAGGATTTAGGGTTTGATGTTCTTGTTGCAGTTTGCCTGATTTATTTTTTGTGCAAATGGGTTTTGAGGTTTTGAGTGTGAGGTTTTTGTTGTGGTTTGCGCAATTTGTTTTTTTTTGGCACAGAGGAGGGGTTGGGTTTGATGTGCTTGTTGCCATTTGCACAATTTGTTGTATTTACAAGTGTGGGGGTTGATTTTTTTTCTTTGAATGACATATATGGTTTTTGATGTTTCGTAGCTGTCTGGAGAAGACGAATCTCTGAGTTGGATATGACATACTTATTTTGATAATAAACATACTTTGAACTTTGAACCTCAGTCACTCTTGCCTGATCTGCTGTACCTACATGTTAACTCTCACTGATTTGTGTACAGAATCATCCAGTTCTCTTTGAACACCTTTCAGAATATCATTGATCAAAAACTATACACTGCTTCACTTCTTTAAACATGCCCTTATCCATTCACTTAACCTATTTACTTCCCCTGAAGCCTCTCTAAATTCTTCTCATACTACACACTGCAATCTAGCTTAGTACCTTCTGCAAACTTAATTTTCCTTATCCAAATAGATAGAGGTTTTGACCTTCTAATGACAAAGTTGTGACTAAAAAGAGGATGTTGTATTAAAATGGACTGACTCCTTCTCAAATTATGTGTTACATTCAAATACATCAGTCTTTCTTTTCCAGTCTGCTAATGATTTGGTTGATGTAATGATGTTGCTGGTTTTCCAAGTGTATCTCGAGAAAATAAAACATTATACTGATGCTCACATGCACATGGCAACTTCATCTGTAGCTTTGTCTTCTCTTGGATGAGGTAGAATGAGGTAGATGGTAGTTTGCTGAGGATGTGGTAGGTAGTTTTCAAATGGAGGCAGCATGCAGCTGGACTGCCACCAGGGAGAGGCTGATCATAGGGTAAAGCTGCAGCAAACAGCATGAATTGCAAACAAAATTGAAAAAGGTGAATATAGGATTTAAGGTATTATCTATGAATATGTATATACAGAATAAAGCAGATGCACTTGTAACACAGTTACAGATTGGCATGTATGATGTCGTGGGCATCGCTAAATCACGGCTGAAAGAAGATTATCATTGGGTGTTTAACATCCAAAGATACATATCAAGAGGATAGACAAGTAGGCAGAAGGGGTAGCGTAGCTCTGTTAGTAAAAAAATGAAATCAAATCATTAAAAAGAGGTGACATCGAGTCAGAATGTGTTGAATCATTGTTGGTAGAGCCATGAAACTGCAAGAATAAAAAGATCCTGATTGGAGTTATATACAGTACTGAGGATGTGGTCTACAAATTACAATGGGATATAGAAAATGCATGCCAAAGGGGCAATGTTACAATAGTCAGTGGGATTTCAATATGAAGGTAAGTTGGGATAATCAGGTCCGTGCTGGATCCCAGGATGGAATTTCTATAATGCCCGCAAGATGTCTTTTTTAGAGTAGCTCAAGATTGAGCCCACTAGGGGATCAGCTATTCTGGATTGGGCAATGTGCAATGAACCAGAAGTCTTCACTGTGGAAGACTCTAGCAGTAGGCTGGAAGTTTGAGAGTGTCAGGGGCAGAAGTGTTTGAAGTTGCCGTTACCAGGGAGAAGATTCTTTGGAAACTGAAATGTCTGAAGATGGATAGGGGAAGGAGGAAACGTCAACTCAGACCATGAGAGGCCTGCGTCAGGCATTTTCATGCCTTACAAGATGCATATTGTAAGTCTGTGTGGGGCGCCGCTCCTCGCACAGACACTAGAGCAATGTGTGGTTAAGTGCCTTGCTCAAGGACACAAACACGCTTCCACAGCTGTGGCTCAAACCAGCGACCTTCAGATCACTAGACGAATGCCTTAACCACTTGGCCACGTGCCCAACACAAAGATGAATAAGTCATCTGGAACAGTTTGTGTACAGTTCTTCCGAAAGAGGTGACTGAAGAGATTGTGAAGGTATTCGTAATGATCTATCAAGAATCACTAGGTTCTGAAATAGTTCCGGAAGGTGGGAAAATTGCAAATGTCACTCTACTATTCAAGAGGGGAGAGAGGCAGAGAAAGAAAATTATAGGCTGGTTAGTCTGATCTTAGTGGTTAGGAAAATGTTGGAGTAGATTTACAATGTAGTTTTGGAGTTTTTGGAGGCACACAGTAAAATCGGCAGTAGCCTGCATAGTTTCCTCAAGAAAAATTCTTGCCTGACAAATCTGTTGGAATTCCTTGAAGAAATAACAAGTAGGATACAGAAAAGAGAATTGGCGGAAGATTTTCAGAAGGCATTGGACAAGGTGGCACTGATGAAACCGCTTAACAAGCTAAGAGCCCATCGTATTATAGGAAAGCCACTTGCATGGATAAAGCAGTGGCTAGTTGGCAGGAGGCAAAAATTGGGAATAAAGGGAGCCTTGTCTGATTGGTTGCCATTGAATAGTGGTGTTCCACAGGGTTCTGTGTTGGTACCGCTTCTTTTTACATTATACGTCAATCACTTGGATGATGGAATTAATGGCTTTATTGCAGGTTCCAGATGATGTGAAGGTAGGTGGAGAGACAGGTAGTGTTGAGGAATTAGAAAGGCCACGGAAGGTTATAAACAGATTGGCAGAATAGGCAAAGAAGTTGCAGATAGAATATAGTATCAGGAAGTGTTTGGTCATGCAATTGGATAGAAGAAATAAAATGGTTGACTATTTCCTACGTGGAGAGAAATTTCTAAAATCTGAGGTGCAAAGGGAGTCCTTGTGCAGGATTTGCAAAACAATAATTAGCAGGTTGAGGTGACTTGAGGAAGGCAAGTGCAATGCTAGTAATCATTTCAAGAGGACTAGAATATAAGAGAAATGTTGTGGCTTTATAAAGCACTGGTGAGGTCTCCCTTGGAGAATTGTGACCAGTTTTGTGCCTCTTATCTAAAAGATATGGTGACATTGCAGAGGGTTCAAAGGAGGCTCACAAAAAATAATTCCAGTATTGAAGGCTTGCCATGATGTTGAAGTTTAGTACTCACTGGAATTCAGAAGAGTGAGAGGTGACCTAATTGAAACCTATCAAATGTTGAAATACCTCGATAGAGTGGATGTGGGGTGTATGTTTCCTATGCTGTGAGTGTCTCAGACCAGAGGACACAGCCTCAGAATTGAGGGGCATACATTTAGAACAGAGATAATGAGGAATTTCTTTAGTCAGAGAGTGGTGAATTAATGGAATTTGTTGCACAGGTGTCTGTAGAGATCATTCTTTAGGTATATTAAGGCAGAGGTTGATAGATTCTGGATTAGTCAGTGCATGAAGGAGTGTGGGGAGAAGGCTGGAGATTAGGGCTAAGAGGGAAAATAGATCAGCCATGATGAAATGGCAGAGCAAAGTCAATGGACCAAATGGCTTAATTCTGCTCCTCTATATTATTCTCTTATGGTCTGTATTAAGAAACAAAATATGCAACAAGGAAATGGAAAAATAGCCTTCCTTCTTGGACTACTCGAACATCATGCTCTTAATTTCAGTTTTAATGGACGTCCATTTCTGATCACATCTCTTTAAAACCTATGCTTCATGAGCAATTTTTATTCTCAGTGCAAAGTTTTTAATTCAGTACATTCTGTGATAGGTCTCTGACATATTTATTTGGTTAGGTCATATCACAGTCTGCAGATTTTAATTTGACAATTACTTCTTTAGTGCTATAGTTTTCAAACAGCTGCAGCTTAAAATTACTCCAGATGTTTTTGATTGAGTCTCCTGCCTTTACCTAAAAATGCTTTGAGTCTTTTGTAAAAGGCTTCCCTGATTTTGCTTACTTTGTTCAGCTTCCTGTACAAAGTACCACCCACTCAAAACCAAGCTACTACGGTGGCTCCAGACCTTTCCCCTTCTCTTAGGATAAGTACTGTCATTTATATTGTTTTGAGCAGGAAGGAACTTCAACTTTTAATTTTGGCAGACTTCAGAAATCCCACATAGAGTATATTAATCCCTTTGGAGTACAAATTCATTTAAGCAGGAAGAATGAAAAATTCAGATGTTCTCCCAATTAAAGTTTTCTCATAAGATTATTACATCCTGTTCAGCTGCTCAGATGTTTGATTTCATTGATCTGGTTTTCTCTGAGGCATATTACACCAGCTGTCCATTTCTGTACCAGAGGCCAAATATCCGTCTTAGGTTAAATACTATCACATCTTGGACTACATCCGTCCTTCACTCAGCTGTCAGCCAAACAGTTTTGTGATGGTCAGTTTATCTGCTTGCAAATTCAATTATTTTAATGGGTGTAAAATAATCAGTATTTTAAAACTGTTTGCCTAAATTTCAGAAATATTGTCTGTTTAACCTCTTGATGTGGTTCAAAAGCTACAAATATTCAGTCATTCAGTCACCTTTGAATTTTTAGGAAGATGAGATTTTGAAATTCTTGTGAATTGATGAAAGAGAAAAATGTTTTTTTTCTTGAAGGTGAATTCAATTGAATGAGAAAATTGTGCAACTGATGCTTAAGGGTGGTATGGTCATGTGGTGGTTAGCATAATGGTTTACAGTACCAGTGACCAGGGTTCAATTCCCACTGCTGCCTGTAAAGAGTCTATATGTTCTCCCCATGGGTTTCCTCTGGGTGCTCCGGTTTCCCCCCACAGTCCACAGACTTACTGGTTGGTAGTTTAATTGGGCATTGTAATTACCCTGTGATTAGCCTCGGGTTAAGTAGACTGATGCTGGGCAGTGCAGTTCAAAGTGCCAGAAGGTCCTATCCTGTGCTGTATCTCAATAAATAATTAACTAAATTTTGGTCAGAGGAGACAAAACCCCAGATCTTTGCTTTCACATTATCAAGAAGTGAGGTCAGAAAATGCTGTTCCAGTAAAACTATGACCTGGACAGTAGATTGTGACAAACAGTTTTTTTGCATGTTGTCACTAGAACAAAATACTTATGTCTAGATTGCAGTATCTTTTGGTACACATCTCTAGTAATTGGTATGGCTGTTGCAAATAATTGCAGGATTTTAAGAATGAAATGTGGGATTTACAATGCCTCTTTTTTTTGTGATCATCTTATTTTCTGCTGCATTAATTAGAATTACCTTGTCAATGTATAAGGAATAAGTCCGCAAACATTAACTCACAATGGATTTTTCATTCAGAGATGCTCCCCAATTTATCACTGGATTCTGGGTGCAAACCACTGTGGCTACTTCTAACATAGTTTTGAGCAACTTCACAATGTCCCCATGGGGAGATGCAACTGAGCATTATTTCTGCACGCTGCATATGCTTACCATGCCAAAAAAGAAAATATCTATTCCCTGAGGCATTTGTTTTCTTTTATTATGCAAATTTATGCATTGCTCTTTGGATCTAGTGTATCTTGTAGATAGCCACTCTCTTCCATTTCCTCGTAGTTTCTATAGCTGGGCTGTATTGTTAAGTATACTGTTCTATAGCATCACTGTGGTTGACCTTACCTCACCTACAGTTATTTTACATTCCATGTTTATAGGTGTGAGCATCAAAGATAAGGCCAAAATGTTACTGTCTTTCCATTCTAGCTCTTAAACTGGGCAGTTGGCTGGAGCGCTTGATAGGCTAATCAACATTCACATTTGAGGGATGACCTATTCAGGATTGCAAATTTGCTTCCCTTCAGCAGGTTTATAGAGTCATTAAAAAGTACAGCACAGAAACAGTCACTTCGGCCCATCAAGTTCATGCCAAAACCATTTAAACTGCCAACTCTCATCAACCTTAGCTCTAAATACCCCTACCATTCATGACCAATCCAAACTTTGCTTAAGCATTGAAATCAAACTCACATGCACCACTTGTATTGGCAGTTCTTTCCACATTCTCATGACCCTCTGAGTAAAGAAATTTCCCCTCATGTTCCTCTTAAATTTTCACCTTTCACCCTTAATTCATGACCTATGGTTGTAGTGTTACCCAACATTAATGGAAATAGCCTGATTACATTTACCCTATCTATGCCCTTTATAATTTTGTTTTTCTCTACCAAACCTCTTCTTGCTCTTATACGTTAAACTTCCAATCAAGATGACGGCTGCATACAACGCTCCTTTGGTTGATATTTTCTGGATAGATCATGAAACCATATACTTCACTTCTTTTATGTCTTTTACATTTGTTTTCCATCTTGGATGTGGTTCTAGGAATGTTGGAGCCTGTGATTTGCTGTTTGGAGATTCTTTGGATGCTGCAGCGCACTGCAGTCTATGAAAGGATTCCAGGAGGCAGAGACAGAATGCACTAACCTCATGGAAGTCAAGCTTCAAGCTGACATTTGACTAAATTTTGCTGATTAAAGCTTCCATTGTTCACCGATTGAAGCAACGAGGGAGATTGAAACGCCGAGGGGAATGCAGAATCTTGGTGTTTGTTTGGATGTTTTAGTGCTCTGCAGTCTCCAATAAGATTCTGGGAGACAGAGGCAGCGTGCGTGAACCTCATGGTGAGAGGACAGGGGGAATGGGGCGCAGGCCGTTGTTCAAGTCCATTTCACCAATTAAAGCTTCCATTATTCACCAGGTGATGAGGGAGATTGAAACATCAAGACAAGTGCAGAGGGTGTGCGTTGGCTGTCTGTCTTTTGATTGATCTGATTTGGAGAGGGGAAAGGTCTGCCGCTCGGCCCGGAGAGTGTTGCCCAGCTTTTCTGTGTTTCGGATGTGGATTTGGGCTATAGACTTTTTTTTCATAGTTTTTTTTATATTCTGTGTTTTTCGCCAGATCTTTCTTCTTTTTTTTTCTGTGGAGAAGGTATTTGGGGGTCTATGTGTCTGTTCCATTTTGTTCATTTTTTTGTGCAGGAGGAGGGACTTGGGGGGTGCAATGTGCCTGTGCTGTTTTATTCATTTTTTTATGCTGGAGGAGGGATTTGAGGATCGATGTGCCTATTTCATTTTTATTTGTCTTTTTTTGTGTGGAGAGAGGGATTAGGAGGTTGACGTGCCTGTTCTGTTTTGTTCAGTTTCTTGTATGGGAGGAGAGATATGGGGGTCACTGTGCCTGTGCCTGAACCAGCACCAATCCATGTGGCACTCCACTAGTCACAGTCCTCCAATATGAGAGGCAACCATCTATTACCACTCTCTGGGTTCTTCCCCAAAGCCAATGTCTAATCTAATTTACTACCTCACCTTGAATGCCGAGTGACTAAACCTTCATGACCAACCTCCCATGTGAAACCTTGTCAAGTTCCTTGCTAAAGCCCATGTAGACAACATCCACTGCCTTGTCGTCATCCACCTTCTTGGTAAATTCCTTGAAAAACTCTATAAAATTGATTAGAATGACCTACCATGCACAAAGCCATATTGGCTATCCTTAATTAGTCCATGTCTTTCAGAATACTTATATATCTGGTCTCTTGAAATACCTTCCAGTAACTTTTCCACTATTGAAATCTGATTCACTAGCCTATGATTTCCTGGTTTATGTTTAGAGCCTTTCTTAAACAGCAAAACAACATTGGTTATCCTCCAATCTTCTGGTACCTCTCCCATTGCTAAATATAATTTAAATATCTGCTAAGGCCATAGCAATTTCTGCACTTGCCTCCCTTAAGGTCTGAGGGACTCCTTGTCAGGCCCTGTGGATTTATTCACCCTGATTTGCCTCAGGATAGCAAACACCTCCTCCTCTGTAATCTGGATAGGGTCCATGAAGTTGATGCTGCATTGCCTCACTTGTATAGACTCTGTGCCTGTCTCCTGAATAAACACAGATGCAAAAAAAAATTACTATCTCTCCCATCTCTTTTGGCTCCACATATGGATTACCATTCTAATCTTCTGGAGGGCTGGTATCGTTTCTTTTGTTCTTAACATATCTGTGGAATCCCTTAGGATTCTCCTTCACCTTGTCTGCTAGGGCAAAATCACGGCTCCTTTTAGCCTTGCTGATTTCTTTAGAACATAGAACAGTACAGCACAGTACAGGCCCTTTGGCCCACAATGTTGTGCCGACCCTCAAACCCTGCCTCCCATATAAACCTCCACCTTAGATTCCTCCATATACCTGTCTAGTAGTCTCTTAAACTTCACTAGTGTATCTGCCTCCACCACTGACTCAGGCAGTGCATTCCACGCACCAACCACTTTCTGAGTAAAAAACCTTCCTCTAATATCCCCCTTGAACTTCCCACCCCTTACCTTAAAGCCACGTCCTCTTGTATTGAGCAGTGGTGCCCTGGGGGAGAGGCGCTGGCTATCCACTCTATCTATTCCTCTTATTATCTTGTACACCTCTATCATGTCTCCTTTCATCCTCCTTCTCTCCAAAGAGACCCTAGAGCCCTAGCTCCCTTAATCTCTGATCATAATGCACACTTTCTAAACCAGGCAGCATCCTGGTAAATCTCCTCTGTACCCTTTCCAATGCTTCCACATCCTTCCTATAGTGAGGTGACCAGAACTGGACACAATACTCCAAGTGTGGCCTAACCAGAGTTTTATAGAGCTGCATCATTACATCGCGACTTTCTTAAGTGTTCTCTTGCATTTCTTATACTCCATATGCACCTCATTTTTCCTACCTGCCTACACCTGCTCTGCAACTCCTTCTTCTTCTTAACTCGGGCCTCAATATCTCTTGAAAACCAAGATTCCCTACAGTTGCTAACTTTGCCATTTATTCTAACAGACACATACAAGCTTTGTACTCTCAAAATTTCACTTTTGAAGGCCTCCCACTTACTAAGTACGCTTTTGCCAAAAAGCAGCCTGTCCCAATCAACAGTTGCCAGAACATTTCTGATGCCATCAAAATTGACTTTCTCCAATTTAGAACCTCAACCTGCAGACCAGACTTAATTTTTTCCATATTTTCCTTGCATCTTTTACTTTGAAACAAATTCCATTATGATCACTAGCAAAGTGTTCTCCTGCACAAATTTCTGTCACGTGCCCTTTCTCATTTCCTAGCAGCAGATCAAGTATTGCATATTCTTTCATTGGAACTTCTACGTACTGATTGAGGAAACTTTCCTGAATACATTTGATGAACTCTACCACATCTAGTCCTTTTACAGTATGGGATTCCCAGTCAATATGTGGGAAGTTAAAAATCACACACCATAACAAGCTTATGTTTCTTGCAACAGTCTGTGATCTCTCGAAAAATATGTCCCTCTAATTCCTGTGGACTGTTTGGTAGCCTGTAATATAGCCCCATTAATATTGTTGCACCCTTCTTGTTTCTCAGTTCCACCATAATACCTCACTAGATGAGTTCTCCATCTGTCGTGGCAGAACAGTGTCATGCCAGTCCTGTTCCTTTAATCCCTGCTGCTCTGTCACATCTAAAACAATAGAACCCTGGAATATTACGGTGCCAGTCCTGCCCCTCCTGCAACCAAGTCTCACTAATGGCTACAATATCATAATTCCAGGTGTTGATCCAGGCTCTCAGCTCATCCGCCTCTCCTATGATACTCCTTGCATTGAAATATACGCAGCTCAGGACACTAGTCACACCATGCTCAACCTTATAATTCTTGACTTTGTTTGATTTCTTACGAACATTTGTCTCCACACCCTCTCCACTAATTGCTTTAGCACTCTTGATCCCATCCTCCTGCAACCCTAGTTTTAACCCCACCATGCAGCTTTGGCAAGCCTTTCTGCTAGGATATTAGTTTGCTTCCAGTTCAGGGGCAAACTGTCTGTTCTGTACACGTCCCACCTTCCCTGGAAGAGAGCCCAGTGATCCAAAAATCTTATGCCCTTCCCTCCTACATCAACTCTTTAGTCACGTGTTAAACTGTATAATCTTCCTATTGCTGGCCTTACTAGCATGTGGCACCAGTAGCAATCCTGGGATCACAATCCTGGAGGTCCTGCCCTTTAACTTAGCACCTAACTCCCTGAACTCCCTTTGCAGAACCTTGTCACTTTGAGTAACGTGGATTCCTATGACAGCCTAGTAGATTCTTTTGAAACAGATTATTTAATGATCAGATTAATAAATTAATTTTATTTAAATTCCACAGTGTGGAATTTTAACCACTCTTGAAATCATCAGTCTAGGCCTCTATTTCCATTGCAACAGTAACATAGTCATTGTCAGTTCGACATAATATGTGTTAGATCTATTAGGTAGGAAGGAGTTAAAATAGCAAAAGATCAGTCCTTCATCTTGTTCCAGGAGAAAGAATACAGTTGTGTCAATTGAAGGGTAGCATCTATTCTTTCATCAATTGGCTCCACTGTTTCTCTCAGTACAGTAAATCATATGTGGAGCCTATTATTACTATTCAATCAAACCCGCTGTTATTGAGAGTTAATTCAGCTGCTTCCTTGCAGACTTGCCAGTTCTCCTGTAGTTGCACAGCGTAGACTCAGACAGCTGAATTGTACCACCTTTTCTCTTCAAAATAGACAGTCCTGCTTTACTGTTCCTGTTAAATCAGCAGTAGCCTCACCAAAACGTGTGAAAATGAATACAATAATCATGATCTGATGAAAATCTGAAGAAAGCATTGTTAAAAAAAAAGACTAATTTGTCTCTCAGTGACCTAAACTCCAAAGAAAACTTTTGTTAAAGAAAATGAATTATTTGAATCACTCCATTATGTGGCATTTGCCATGGAAATACATTTTACTGCTTTATGAAGAGTGAGATCTATTCCTTCAGGCATTACTTCTATTGTTTCATTATGTGTATTGTTCATCATTTTTCAAAAGAAGCCCCACACGTCTGTATACATTCCCTAAAACATAATAGTTTCACGTGGATTATTCATTGAATCCCCCAAGAGGACCGCAACCTTATTGTAGGGTTTGAAGGCTTACATGCCTCAGTGACCCAGACAGCAATGTTTGGTTGGTGTCAGGGTTTTATGCTTTGTAGGGTCACCCATGCCAAACAGGACAACGGGTAAAGGCTAGACAAAGAGTCAGATCAGGGTTAACAAGCGCAACTGGTAAAACAAAACTATTATGGAAACAGCAATGAAGAACCCTTCGACATCTGAGTATGACGGTAGACCTGAGTCTTCACTGGGGACTTGCTTGACCGACAGCAGTGAAAACTGAGCTACTGACATGACAAAGGAAGCCCTGAACACTGCCAGAGATGGACGACTTCCATTGTTGCCCAGAACACAAGTGATGCAACATGCAGTAGAATTCATTGAACAATATTTTAATATTTTTTAAATTATAACAGGTAAAATTCAGTAACACCCTAGTTTTCTGACCTCATCTTCCAAAGCATGAAATTATTCTCACCTCTCACCTTAATTTTCTCCCACACCTCAATGCAAGTTTACATTTAAGGAAATTCTCTATAATCCATCCTTATATAGTATATCTGTGCATATGAAATATCTACTTTCAATTTGAGTGAAATTTTATGCTTAATACCCATAATTTTTCTTTAAAATTGACCTTGAATATCTAAATTTCTGAATTGCTTCAGATTGCTTTGGTGAATCGTTTAGAGATATGGTATGTTTTGGCTTTTAATCTCCTTTTTGTTTTACCCATCTTCCACTGAAAACATCCTTAGAATTTGCAGACAGCTGTCTGTAATCTATCTTTCTGCTTGCTTGTCAGTCTTTCATTTCCATCCCCTGCCAGGTTTTCAATTTGTTCAATGCACTCTTTCCATCTCACCTCTTCTTTCGGCAGATTGTTAAGGACTGGTTAGGGATTGAAAGGCTTTGTGCTTGGAAAATCATGTTTCACAAATCCGTTAGAATTTCTTGATGAAGCAACCAAGAGGATTGATAAGGACAGGATGGGTAGTCCATATGGACTTTAGCAAAGCCTTTGCAAAGCACAGAAGGCTAATATGGAGCCTTAGATTGCAAGGGGATTTGGGGAGGGCTAACTAATTGGGCACATTATTAACTTTATTGATACATTATTAGAGATTGTTATTGTCATGTACCACAACATTTGGAGGTGGCACATTGGTGTTTCTTTTACTTATATGAGGCATTGAGATGAGACAACATGGTTAGTAAGTTTGCAGATAACGCTAAAATAGATGGTATTGTAGAGAGTGAAGGACAATATCAAAAATTACAGGGGATCTTGGTTGGTTTGATAGGAGTGCCAAGGGATGACATATGGCATTCAATTCAGATAAATGTGAGGGGTTGCCTTTTAGCAAGTCAAAGCAGTGTGGGAATTTCATAGTGAACGGTCAGGCTCTGGGGAGTGTTATCAAACAGAGCAGACTAGGAGTGAAAACATAGTTTCCTGAAAGGTAGATAGGGTGGTAACGATGGGATTGGCATGCTGGTCTACGTTAGTCTGTCACAACCATAGACTCCGCTGAATGATCTATGCAACCCTTCCCCCAACCCCCTGCAACCCCCCAGGCAGGCTGCACAGTGGGTTCAGCAATTGCGTTTGTGAATATGCATATTCCAGCTAATTACTGGTTCATCATTGTGGTATTTAACCCCCTTCTTTTCATTGTATTCTTGTTGAGTCTTGAACAAGGCACAGCAATATTACGCTCTATGCTTACCTTCATCCTTGTCTGAGAAAGAGGACTACCATTTCAACTGATGCTGGACATGAGTGGTACTCATTTAGTATTTAGATATTGCTTTCAGCTGTGGTGTTTGTGGCATTTTACTTTCAGTTTGAGAGTTTTACTTAATGGCCCTCTTAGTCTAGCATTTATTGGTTTCCTTTCCCTTAAAATTCTGCAAAGTCTGTATTAAAGTCTGCAAAATGTTGACCTGCGTCTATGTGTGTGTCTCTCTAACTAGCCGTACTTGGGCCATATCCAAACGTTCTGACATAGTCAGGACCTTGGGTATAGAAGTTAGGATGTTATGCTGCAGTGGTGTAAAATGTTGGCTAGGTCACACTTAGAATATTATGTATAGTTTGGCTACCCTGTTATACGGAAAATGTCATGGGCTAGAAAGAGCTCAAAGAAGATTTCTGCTCTTTCCAGCTTAACGACATCTTCCCTAAATGAGAATGTTGCCAAGATTTCAGGACCTGAGTTATAGGGAGAAATTGTGCAGGCTAGAACTCTGCTCTTTGGACTGTAGGAGACCGAGAGGTGTCCTCATAGAGGTGTTTAAAATCATGAAGCATTTATGTAAGGACAAAGAGTAATAGAATTATTCATTAGTACAGCACATAGTTACTCTGGTACCAGTGTCCACATTGGCTATCAAATTACTATTTATAGTAATCACATTTTCAGTACATGGCCCTTAGCCTAGTCACTAAAGGTTGTTCTCTTTGTTGTCCCATGTTTCTGTTTATCCCATCTTGCCTTTCCTTGTCTTGTTTCTGTTTCTTCATTTCAGATGATTTTCATTCCCTGCCTCTTTTCATTGTGGCTTTCCTCTCCATTCACGTTGTTATGGAAACAGAGTCACTGCATCAATAGATTTTGGTATATGTGAGACCTTGTCCACTAGTTGTGATAGAATAAAGTGACAGGGAACAAGCTGAAACTTTGTTTAAATTGTGTCATTGAAGTTTGGGAAAAGGATATATACTTCAAGAGGAGTTCAGGTGAGGCTGAAATTAATGAGTTTGGAATGAATTGAAATGCAGGTGAAATCATTAGAAGTTAAATAGGTCCAATGAATAACGAGAAAAGTAAAAGTCATTTTAGCCCTTATTACGAGGAGTTGGGATTTGAGAATTGAGAGGTGTTGTAACAGTAGTACAGGATGCTCCTGAGCTGCAACAGGAATAGTGTTTACAGCTTTGGTCACCTTAATTAAAGAATGGGTAGAGTAGTATTGCTAAAATGATACAACAGTTAATTCTAGGAATGAAGGAGTTGGTGTATCAAGAAAGGCTAGGCAGATTGGACCAGTATTTCTTGAAGTTTAGAAGAAGAAGTGACCCTTTCAAACATCAATGATCATATGGGGATTGACAGAGGAGACATTTAGATATTTCCATTAGTGGGAGATCAAGAGAGCATTGATACAAAATAAGGGGCCAGCCACTTAAAACTAAAACCACTTCTTCTCTCAGGAGGTAGTGAATCTCTGGAATTTTCTGTCTTGAGGGCACTGGAGGCCAAATATTACAGATGTTTAAGGTGGAGGTGAGTAAATATTTGAAAGGTCAAGAAATTGAGGATTTTGAGGAAACTGGCACAGAAGAGGAGTTGGAATCAACGTAACACAGTCATGATCATAGTGTGATAGTATTGAGTCTGCTGACCACAAAGTTTAAATGAAGACATGAAGCCCTATCCAACATAGATGCAAAGGGTATCTTCACTAAAGGGAGGTTATACTGTAACCATCTACTGTAACCACAAAAGCCAGTTTACTTCCCCATTTATGAATTTAGCTGCCAGTACCCACTACTTGAGCAGCGGGTACCCCCTCCTATCCAAGGAAGAAATACTTCCAGCAATCAAATAATTTAAACACAGTTCATTTACTTTTAGTGACACATTTAAGACATGACAAAATTCCTAAAGCACATTTAAAACTCACAAAAGTTTTCCATCTTGAAAAGGTTTCCAAATTACAAACAGTTTCTAAAACACAAAAGATGTCTGAAGCACAGTTACAATTTCTATAAACCAAGAAGATTTACCAACGAGTTGCAGACAAACAAATAATCTGTCGTAGAAATCGAAGGCAGAGGAATGGATTCTAGTCCCTGCCTTCCTGTCATTTTTCTTGATGTTCTCTACCACTCCTAATAAGCATGACTTCTCTTTACAATTATACTGCTTTCCTACCATTGCATGACTTCACACGTATATGATATTTTGTGTAATTTTTTTTTACAGAAGCAGTCTGAAAGCCTTTGGAGACAGAATTTCCAGGTTCCCACAATTAATGCTGTGAAGCTTACTGTCTGAGAACACAAACCTTACAACTATTAACAAATCAGTAAGGTTATGTGCTAAGCAATATTATCAATCTTCTTTGCAAGCTTCCTTGATCTAAATAGTTTAGCCGTATTGTCTGGTTTGAAACAAGTCCCATTAAATAATCCCATTGTTTTACAGTGGACCTCATGAAAATTCAGCCTAGGTGCTGTGGGCTAGCATCCTGTCTTCTATATACAGTACATTTGTTTGCAAAGCTGTCCTTCTAACTTCAGATTGATTATTGTTTGCCACTTACATTAAGAACTAAAGACTACCTGTTTATGGGAAGAAGCTGAACAAAGAATTTTGGTTGAAAGTTCATCTTACTCAAAAACAAGTCTTTGATCTCTATAAGTTTTTGAGTCAGAAAGATGAGCTTGGCAAAAAGAAAGGCCCTCTGGCCATGGACATGCTATATTTATCACAACAGTGAATGGTGGAGCAGGCTTGAGTGGTCTGCTTTTCCTTTTATTTTCTTGTGTTCATGTGAACTCAGGCTAAAATACGGAAGGTCATTCCAGGTCAGTAGGAGGCAGGCTAATACTGAAGCTGGAATTGGGATACACGCCAAACTTGAGGCATGAATGTGGCTGTATTAGGATAGCTTTACAATGTTAGATGTAATAAAATAGGGCAAAGTTATAGAATGGACCAAGTCATCAGTATCCACAAGTGGGATAAGTTTGGAGAAAGTTGATTGAGATCAAATAGATGACTAAGAATGCCCAGCAGAGCTACCAAATTTACTTTGACCAAGTGGTGATTACATTCACTATTATTCAGACGCTTGGGGTAAACAAAACTTATTGCAAAACAACATTGCCTCCCAGCTGAAGTAGAAGAGATTGAATATAAAGAGAACTGGCACTTATCTGCTACTGAAAATGCGTACAAATCTGTTACATTTTCACTTGCTAAAATTTGATTTATGTGAAGCTAATTTACTCAAATACACCCACCTGTTCACTTGTGTCTAAAATGTGCCAATTTATGCCTGATGCTTATAATTTCATTCAGAACAATCTGTCAGTTGGTTCTTGGCGTTTCACAAAAGCTTATTCATCGGAGTTTGCCAGCATGCTTATTCTAGTGATCAAGATGTGCTCATTTGACAAAGTATATCGACTTCTTGACATCAGCTGCCATGATCCCAATATTTATTTCATTATTAATGTCATAGTTTGATTCCGTTTGTATATTAACTGAATAAGGAAAAGAACTTGGATAAAGATGAAGATTATTTAAATGACAAATACCCTCTGCATTCATATCTTTTTCCATATCTCCTGCTGATGCAATTGAGTGGTTTAATTTTCTACTTCCTATTTACAGTCAAGAAACATATTTTTAATTGATAGGATTTCTGCTGAATTTACAAACTATCAAATGGCACTCATAACCATGTATATGTGAGAGTGGGACAGTGTGAGAGAGGGTGAATATGCATCTTATTGATATTATTTGTTCAGAACATGAAACAGTATAGCTCAAGAATACCCCATTCAGCCCATGATGTCTGTGCTGACTATGATGTTAAATAAAACTAATCCTATTTGCCTTCACATCATCTCTCCATTCCCTTCCTGCTGATATGTTTATCCAAAAACCTCTGAAATACCACCATCTTATCTGCTTCCATCACCATCCAACATGTACAGGCAGCATATACTGTTTAAAAAATGAGCACACTGCTTGCCTCCATTTAACTTTTCCCATCTCACCTTAAAGCTATGCTCTCTGGTATCTGACATTTCTGCCCTAGGAAAGAAAATATCTACCCCATCTATGAGTCTATAAAATTCTCTCAGGTCTCTCCTCAGACTCCAATTCTCCAGAGAAAATAACTGAAGTTTATTTTATTTGAATCATATCAGAGAGTAGCCATCACTAAAAAGTAGTAAAAATTGCTTTCTGTTCCTCTCTTAATGCCTTGAACAGTGAGTTTGTGAGAATGTAAGAATTAATTTTGCATATTAACCAACAATAATCTTGTACTTTTCCAAGTTCATCCATCTACCTTTGACATTTAATAACATTGAGATCACAAAATTCCCACCCATTGTCATCCTGAGTTTCATAATAGATCAACAACTTAACCAGAAAAGCCATATATTGTAGATACCTTTGTTGCAAGACACAGTGAGAAGCTGCTGTGAGTGATTCTTGAAGATGTTCATTTATCCATGAGGCACAGTCAGAAATGTGATGAAATATTTACCATTTGTATAGATAAATGGAACTCTAATAGCACGCATGGAGCTTGGTACCCTTGGAAATTTTGCTTGCTTAATTTTGCAGTCAATCAGCACCTTGAACATTCATGCCGTCTGTCAGTTCAATCTAATTTTTTGCTTTATTGATGAAGTATGATCAATTTTCAAAGACTTCTTTAAAATCACTAAGAAAAGACATATAACTTTTCCAGATACTTCTTATGGCATAAAAGGAAGCCTTTGCCCACTAATTTTGTAACAGTTCCCATCAGAATCCCATCAGTTCTGTACCCCTCTTATTTCACTGCTGTATGCCCATCAACAACACTTTGTTCTTCATCACCAGGGATAATTGACCTTCTGGTACATTTATTTGCAGATATGGAATGAAACCAAAGCATTCTGAATGGTCACAGGAAATTATTCAAATTCCACACATACAGCACCTAATTTTGGAATTGAATCTAGATTGATGGACTTAGACCAGGCATTTGCAAGACAACTGGAAGGGAAAGGGCTGCTTGGGAAAATGACCTAAAGCAAATTCACTTACAAGTCACATAACAAATTGACAGGAAATATGCTGCACTGACTCATTGACTGATGAGTCAAAATAGTGAAGCTCTCTGTCAAACGGTACCATGGGAATTCATTCATCACAATAACCCCTCTAGCTCAAGATGGCAGCTCCAGCTGAATATTCAAAATGCAATTACGGATGAACATTTTATGCTGTTCTTGCCAGCAGCACTCATATCCCTGATGCAAATAAGTAAATATACAATAATTTGACAAAAAGATTAATATGCAAAATTTATTAAATTGGTTGAATCAAAAAAGGCACTTGTACGAAGATTACCTAAGTGCAAATATTAATGGTCCATTACTTTACAAAGTATCATTACTTTCCAAAATCTGAAAGAGAAATTGCTGTATTGTTTGTTCCTCCAACTTCTGTACTCTACTTGATCCATGAAGCAGGGAAAGCAGGCAAGTTGATGCATTTTCTCATTGGATGATATCACAGAGTCAGACATGTTTGACCTTTCTTTCACTAGCTACATTTTCACCGCTAGCTTATGTAGTTGGAAAAAATAGATTGAAAAGAAAGATGTAATACTTTCAACATCAAGTAGAGCCTCACTACAATTATTGCCAAGTCTCTCTGCTGCTTCTTAGTGAAGTGTTTAGAATGTAACAGATTGGGTGATGCTTAATTGCTATTTGCAAATAACCAATTTTCATACATGTTTTGGTGAATTTATACTAAATGCCATTCTTAAATGCCTGTCAACATCCAAGGTGGGATTCTAACTATAACATAGAGAGCTTCCTTTCAAATAAATTTCTGATACAGATACACAGGCATGAGGCAGTCTTACACATACTCCATTAGTCTATTACAAATTAACATCTTTTGTAAAATAGCAGTTGGCAATTTAATTCCACTAGTGTTTCAAATCATATAACAATGTCAAGGTCATGCAATTTTCCATTGATCCAAGATCAATAAGTGGAGCAGAAAATGTGCCACTTGGAATGAAGAGTTTCTGGCTCCATTATCATTCAACTTTAAGAAGCATTCAAGAACTTAGTGACCTTTAATTTTTTTTTGTACTTTTTTCAGAGGTGGACATCGGTATACTTAAGTGTAATACTGGGAAAATCTGTTAAAGGACTGCTTGGCAAGCTCTGTATTAGAATAAATGAGAAATAATTAAATTCTGCCCCAGTACTCCATTTTTTTTTATGTTTTAGCCTCATTTGGAAGCCTTTGAGAATTACTTCAGGAATCATGAAAGAAATGAAAAAAAAACATACTATCAATTTCTGACCAAAGTTAGCATACTTCTTATATTGTCATTAGACCTATGACCAGCATGTTACATTGGTGTTTAAAATAGTTACTAAGGATATATAAATATATCGCAAACAAATGCAGCATTCACTGTATTTCAGGAAACTTTTGGAGTGCATGACACAATGCCACAACGTTGAGTCATTCTTGCCTATTTTATGGCCAAATAATTTGTGATATTTTCTCCTGATGTTTTACTGGTACTATATATCATTAATAGTGTGTTCATTTTATTAGTATTGAATCACTATGCTTGTTGCTGCCTCTGTATAATTTGGACATACCCTCTTCAGCAAAATGTTGATAATTTTTCTCATTTGATGTACTTACCAGTGCAGGATATTGCTGGTTCCTACCTATACTTTTCTCAGATTGTGATGAGTCACTCCACATAAACATTGCTTACAATTAATGTTAAAAAAGCTTTGTAAAGATTTCAATGGGTTGATTCCTGTAGGAGTATGTTGCTGGTTGTGTTACCATGAAGCACAGTAAGCAATGGTCATGTACCGGGATTGTCGACTGCATCATGTATTTCTCCATTGTTTGAAAAGATGCTTCATCTTCCACCATACTTCTGACTAAGGAAATGGTTGCTGCACACATTTCATGAAGTTGTCACAATTAAAATGGATAATATCAGAATAGTGGGGATGAATGTAAAGGTTCACAGACATGAATCATTCCTAATTTTCTGCTGCCTGCCTATTATAATAATTCCTGAGTACTGCTATTTATTCAATGTAGCAGTAATGAAGGGTCAACATCATTAATGAATTGCACCATTTACAGAAAGTCTATAATACTAAAAGCTGGTAACCACCTTTCACAGAAGAGTTGCATTATGACTCCGCAGTGAATGAGAATCATTCTCCAGCTGAATAGAACCTTGAATTAAGTGCATATTTACTGACCAGAGGAGAAGACAGACATCAGATTTTAACGATGTTGCTGGAAAAGCAAGAAAGAAAAGCAGTGGAAACAGAGAAAGAAGTTAAATTGGTTAACCCTTAACTACTCTATAGGGAGTTTCAGTGGATTCTGATATGTAACGGAGCAGCGTAGACTGTGAGACATCACCATTGTCTGCAACACAAGCAAGGATGAAGCTGGATGAGCCACCAGGACTGTGGCCATTGTCCTGCTCTATACTTAGAGTTGAAACTGGTGCACTTGGTAGACTTTTGTGATGATCTTTTCATAAAAGAATATTTAGCATAAATATGGATTGTGACATCATCTTCCGGTTAGATGGCAGCATGCTCGGATGCAACACCCTCTTCAGGGCCAATCAAAGGTGGTATTTTTTTTATGATTGCAAGATACTGCTGGACATTAAGAATTTCAACTACTGCAGGTCTACCCTGTCAGCGAGTTGCTCAATGACAGAGGTGCTGGACTTGGTGCGGACCTCAGTGCTGCAGGGAGGCGCCAGAGTTGGTATACAGTTGAACAGTGAGTGATTGTCTCAGTTATTTTTCTTGTGACCACAAGACCCTGATTGACATTGGGAATGTGAAATGCTGCAGTGCAGTTCACTGGTTTTTTGGTGGGAACAATGGCGGGGAGGGGGCTGCTATACTTGGTTCAGTTGTAGTGAGGACTAGGCCTTATGCTGCGGTGTCACCCGTCTGGAGTTGCCCAGAAGAAAGGCATCAGAATCAGTGTATGGAGGTGGCGTGGCATAGCATCCATGCTGTGCATTGGAGCTCTCCTCCAGTGTTCACCTGGTGGAACACCTGCTGGATTGCATTCATCTGCAGACTGCTGCTGACTTGCTCTTGCCAGCAACATTTATGGACTCAGGGATTTGGACTATATATATATTACATTTTTTCATTATGTCCTGTGTGTGCTTTACTTTGTGAATGACTATTGATACTGTGTTTTTCACCTGGGCTCCAGGGGAACGCAGTTTCATTTGGCTGTATTCATGGGCTTTCATGTATGGATGAAGAATAATTAAACTTGAACTTGACTGAAGTTCAGGTTAGAGAATTACTTCCTATATATATTGTACAGATATGATCTCCTGCTGAGAGCTCTTTACACCTTCCGCCTCATTGACCTTGACATGCTCATCTCTCTCCCATTTCAAGGTAAGAGGCTGTCAATGCTAAATACTGATGTTGGAGGAGGCAATGCATGAATGAAGAAGCCTTGAAGTTAGGAAAATATCTTTCAGCATCTTTCTGTAAACTAGAAGCAACCATGCTTTGCACAAGCAACACCTTCAACCGTAGCCACTGTCAACATCAATTAGCTCATAACAAGTCATGATCCCTTTGAACAGAACTGCTAGTGAAGGCAGACAGGGTAAAGTTCAAATGATCTTTGCGATAAGATTAACTTTATTTATCACACCTATATCCAAGCATACAGTGAAATGTGCTGTTTGTGTCAAATTAACGTTGCCTGCTTACAACTTACTAACCCTAACTTGTATGTCTTAGGAACATGGGAGGAAGATGGAGCACTTGGAGGAAACCCATGTGGCCATGGGCAGAACATACAAACTCCTTACAAGCAGTCATGGGGATTGAAATCCAGTTTGTGATTGCTGGCCTGTAATAGGGTAATCCTTCCTCGTGCTAAATCTATATGCTTCAGTAAGAGCATGAATTTCCAAAATAGGAGCAGCAGCTTTGAATTTACTGGGGATATGTGCACCAACCACTTCATAATATTGGCTTCGCTGTACTTTGCTTCAGAGCTGTACGCTCATATCTGGCATTGTGCATTGCTGAGCCAAGTTTCACATAAATCAGTTTTATCATCTACTTTTTTTAATCATTCTGTAATTCAAACATGATTATAACATAGAAATGTTTTTTTTTTCTTTGTACTGGCCAAAAAGAAGTTGACTTAAATAATGGAAGTATTTTCCACCATTGACCATGATGGTAAGTTCATGGTTCAGGGAAAGGTGTCAAAAATAATATTCATTAAGGTTATTTTGCCCATAAGATCTTATATGTGAGTATTCACAGGAAAAGTATTACCAACAAGTTCAACAGTGCAATGACCTTTCATTGATTGGCAGTCATGAGGTCATGGAGGAAAGCAACATGAGATCCAGAAAAATTGTTGTGCTGCATTACATACAAAGATCAAGCTCGGTATAAAAGGAAACGGAATATAATCATGCAAGATATTCTTCCATATCTTTAGATACATTTTTTGCAAAGTTTTCTTGGAGGAAAATCAGTCTCAGGGCATCAATGGAGAGAAATATTTGTTTATTATTAATTTATTCCATTTTGTATTTGTTTATATTTCTAACATTGATTTGAGGAGAATCTAAGCTAATTCTGCCTGGTGTAAGCTTTTAATTGACTGCACACGTTTTTGATCAGGAGTTGATATTGTTACCATCTACAGAATGATAGACTGTAAAAAAGTCAAATGATGAGAAGATGCTTTACCAGTAAGATCAACTTGCCAAGCTGGAATACCTTAGAACACATACCAGTGCATCAGTGCATGCTTTGCAATACATAACTAATAAAACATTAGGACATTTTTTCTGCAAATGACAGGAATATAGAGAATAATAGGGGCCGTGGAGGGAGTCACAAATCCACAGTGCAATCAGAAGTCAAAGACTGCTAGTATGCAGCTCAAATAATTTATGCCTATCATATGCACTCCTGCGGTTGAATAACAGCATTTATCTTTGCCTGCATCATCTATTTTATATAATGCACACTAACTGTGATTTTGAATTGCTTGATTTTGTCTGTAACTCTTTCTGTGGCGACACTGATATTGAGGAAACTGTTGTGGAAATATTAATGACAGCTAGTAGCAGTTTTGGCATGCTGTTCTACAAAAGGGAATCTTGGTTGATTATGTTTTTCATAAATGACATTAGCAACCTCCTATGATGGACATATTATAAGCCCTGCCTTTTCACATACATTTCTCTCAATGAAACATATTTTAGCTGATCTTTCTACCTTGTAGGATCAACTTTCAGTGAAAGCATTTAGGTCACTAAATGTTAAAATTTAAATCAACCAAGTATGACAGAAGTCACTTCATTTAAATGAATAAATTAGAGCCTGTTGCTGTGCAGCAAAAATAAATTTAGTCAATTATTTAAACATTTCTTCCATCCACTCTCACATCAAGCCCTTTCAAGGGCCACAAAAATGACACCCCATCTCTTTAAAATAACTCGTGGATCAAGTGGTATTGTCTGTGTAGGAAATGCTTTCTCTATGGGTTCCTAACATCCAAAACGCTGCATTTGCAGAATACACAACAAAATGCAAATGAGGCATGAGGAATTCAGAACAAAATTATATGAAGGCGCCTGGAATGGTTTGGCAGGAGTAGTGGTGGAAGCTGAGACTGCAGTGGCATTTAAAAGTCTTTTAGACAGACACATGAATATGCAGGGATGGAAGGACATAGATCATGTACAGGCAGAAGAGATTTAATTTTAATTTGACATCATGTTCAGCACAGACATCCTGGGCTGACAGACCTGCCCTGTGCTGCACTGTTCTATGTTCTATGCCGGGTCCACTCTCTTTATTGAATAACTCAACAAACATTGTCTTTTCAGAATATTCCATTAACGTTATTACAATTCAGAGAGCAGTTAGTCACATTTCACAAGTCTCAGAGAAGTATAGACTTGAAGCAACAACAATTATTTAAAGCCAGTATTACATTTACTGCAGTCTATAATGTGAAATACATCATGCCACATATACTGGCTGTCACTGAGTGCATAAGATATATACTCTGTTTATAAAGTATGGATCCAGAGGCTTCGTAGTCTGAACATTATCCAAAGTATCCAAAACATGTTTGATCCAGGAAATATTTGGAAATCAGGTCTTTCCAGAGTTTCCAGAAACATACCAGATCCCAAAGGTTCAGTCAAATTATATGGTTTGACCATTTTCTATGTTTTATTGAAGATAAGACTTTAAATTTACTCTGAGAAAAGGACGGAGTTTTGCAATCTGCTGCTTATCTGTTTTTTTCACAGATGGTGACTGAGCTAATGAATGCTTCAAGCATTTGCTGCTTTTTATTCCAAACTGTGTACTATGCGGTATAACAGTACTGGAATTCAGGATGATATTTGGCACTGAACAGCTCCTATGCTGATAAACATTTAGTTAAACATACAGGAGCATCCTAAGATTGAGTGCCAATGTAATATCAGGTCATTTTTCTGATTACACTATAATCTAACTCGCAAAGAATTTTGTATATGTCTTTGAGCACGACAAATCTTCATTAATAGTGACTGCGGCACAGAAGTTACTGTTTGTGATCTTATTGTATAAATATTTAACTGAGATAGCATAAACAGCTAAATGGCTCCATTATCCTGGTGAAAAATAGAATCTGGTATAACGCAAGAAATATTCGTACTGCCAATTATAAGTCCTACATTTTGGTATACAAGTTTTTACTCTGTTCTACTTAACCGGGTTTCCCTGATATTCCTCTTTCAGCTTATATAAAAGGCCTGAAACAGTATTCATAATCAATACTAATCTTTTTCACTCATGAGCACAGAGTGGCTCTCATCTTTGGGGACTCAGTTTCTAAATATGTAACTCTTTGATAACATATGTTTAAATCGGTTACAGATACTCACAGTCTGTGTGATATTTTCCCCCCTTAAAATCGCATAAGATCATTGAAGGCCATGACCCAACCTTTAAAGGACTGGCAAAGTTTAAAAAGTTACAAAAATCTGAGAGGAAGCATTAAATAATGGTTACATTACTGCAAGCTAAGATTTAAAAACCCTGTAGATTGCAGGATGCTCATTCAGCAAAATAAGTACTCTCAGAGTATTGAGATTATAAACATGTTAAGAATAGGTAGAGGGTAAGAAGTAATAAATTTTGATGCCTTCGCAATGAAGTTTGAATGAAGCATATTTCAGGCAGCATAGTACTAGGTGCAGAGAGGTCAAGAGAAGAAAGTTCAGGGGATTTTTTTTTTGTTTTAGTGCCAATAAAATAGTAAACCAAGAAAGAAAGAACGAGAGATGGAGTGAGAAATTAAGAGTCAGTCTATAGATTAATTATGTTTTTTTTCTTGGATCCTGCAGAGACAAGCCAATTCCTTTCTAATAAAATAATATAAACCAATTTTCTGTAAATTTTCTGTTAAGTTAATAAACCTACTCAGTGATGTTAAGTGATTGCTAACACTGAAGTTCAATGTGTCATATGTAAGTTCAGGATTTTAATATAAAGATATGTCATCCAGCATACCTTGAATATTTTGTGGACAAATAGACAAAGAGATATAAACAAAAGTACAAGAAAAAATCCAGGAATAAATTCTTTGCTAATTACTACTACTACTACGTCGACTCAGGCCTAGGGGGCCAGCGTCGGGCACGATGACGGACTTTCCACTTCTCCCTCTCCCTCATCAGTGTGTTCAGTTCATCTACATTATCTGTGCCGCTGTCTTCTAGGAGCGTGTTGACCATAGTTTTGGGAGGGCGCTCAAGGTTCATCCTCCTGTGCTTGGGCTCCCATATGATGACTAGGCTGGCAGGTAGCTGGGGGGGGGGCATAGACAGTGCCCCACTAGTTGCAATCTTTTATCCTCAATTTTAGTGGTGAGCATCAGTAGGTCATCGTAGAGCTCAACGTTCGTCACGTGCTGTTGCCAAGGGGTCAGTTATATGCATGTGTTACCAGGCAAACAGTCCAGAAGCCCTACGTGAGGGAGAAAGAAATGGTGTAATATGTTGATAGAATGAGATATGTAAGAGGGGAGGAGTGAACTTGAACTCTGGCATAGATCTGAAATAAAAACAGAAAATGATTGAAGCACCTGGCAAGTCAGGCAGCATCAGTGGAAAGAGAAAGAGAGTTAATGTTTAGATCGGGGTTTCCAACATTTTCTGTTTTTATTTATCATTTTGAGCAACTGCAGTTTTCTTTCTATCTTCATTTCTAATATAGACTTCTTTAACTGAATAGTTCATTTCTGTGATGGAAAAATTTTAGGTAGATCTATAATGGCATTTTAAATGAAGCTATTATTACTTCTCAGTTCTGGGATGCAGATATGTGTTTCCTTCTCACTTCACCATCACAGTCATTAGAGTTTCTTTCATGATTAGAAAACCTATTCCCATTTACACCATTTACAGAGACCAAACTGTCAACTTTTGCTTTTCTTTTTCAAGTCCAGAATTTCTAGGCAGAAAATTCAAAACCTAAGTGTGCTTGCATTTCTACACATCCTTTGCCTCTGTCTGAGTTATAAAACATTCATATCTCAGACAGAGGCAAATTCATATGTAAATCTTAGCAGAAAAATCAAACATTTACATATCAAGTGCCCCATTTTGTCCATCAGTCAGCTGGGACTCATGCAGATGACTGTGTGGATAAACTGAACCAACTACAAATAGGTTTTTAATCTAACAAGTCAATGTGAACTGAAGTTTAATATGTCACTTCCTTTACATCTTTAACACAAGAATAAAAGTCTTGCAATTTGCACAAGATCAAATACTTTGGGAAATAATATAAATCTGCCACTGATATGATTAAAACTCTCATCCATGTGCTCAGTTATCAAATGTGTCCTTCACACTTTTCCTTCCTCATATCTGAGATTTAGTTTTACATGAATAAAGCATTTGTATATGCATCTTCATTAGAACCTCAAACACAAGCTGTGCTTTTGACTGGTTGTCCATGGAGGTTTGTAGTGCCTAGTACAAATTGAATGAATATAATTCCTTTCTTTTGGTCAAAATTGCAGAGAGCATTCATTGTTACAGTAAAAACTGATTTGATTTATAGATTCTAAAATTATATAAGCAATGAGTTCTCATAAATTCTTAAACAATCTTTTTGACTGTCTGGTTGTAATTTGATTTTAAATTATGTCAGTCCATTAAAATTCCGAGCTGTAACAATAAACAATTTTTTTTAGTCTTTAAATTAACCACAAAGAGAAGCCAGAAAGAAAAAAAATATTTATTCTGAAAAAGGTCAGATCATTCTCTATATAATTCATAGGCACTGTAATGTTATTTTTTAAATTTTTAATCCTAGATTGGCTTTAGCAAGAATTTAGAGTTGGATTACCTTGCTCATTTAAGGAATTGTCCTGTTAGTTGGTTTGCTTCATGAGCACTTAAACAAATGATAACTCTTCCTTCCACCTTCTGCCCACACCTTCCTCCCTCCACTCTTCCACCCCTCCTCACATGGATTTACCTATTGTTGCCAGCTCTTGATCCATCCCTGTCTCTCGAGTCTTTATAGCGGCTATTTGTCCCGTCTTACAGACCATATGAAGGCTCTCAACCTGAAATGTCAACATACCATTTTCCTCTACAGATGCTGCCTGACCCATTCTGTTCATCCAGATTATGAACATTTATCATTTTGCATCCTAGCATCTGTAATCTCTTATGCCTTCTTGAAAGAACGAACATGCTTTTGATGGATGTTATCCTTCTCCTATTACAGGACAAGATCATAAGATATAGGAGCAAAATTAGGCCATTTGGCCTATCAAGTCTGCTCCGGCATTTCATCATGGCTGATTCATTCTTCCTCTCAACCTCAATCTCTTCCCTTCTTTCTGTATCCCTTCATGCATTGACAAATCAAGAATCTATCAAACTCTGCCTTAAATATATGTAAAGACTTTAACTGTACAGCCACCTGTGGCAACGTATTTCACTACTCTCTGGCTAAAGAAATCCCTGCTTATCTCTGTTCTAAAAGGATGCCCCTATATTATGAGGCTATGTCCTCTGGTCCCAGGCTCTGCCACCATTGGAAACTTCCTCTCCACATCCACTCTATCAAAGCCTTTCAATATTCGATAGATTTCAATTAAGTCATCCCTCATTCTCCTGATTTCTAGTGAATACAGGCCTAGAGCTATCAAAAGAGGGGTAACTTTGAAGGTATGAGACGTGAATTAGCTAAGATAGACTGGCAAATGACACTTAAAGGATTGACGGTGGATATGCAATGGCAAGCATTTAAAGGTTGCATGGATGAACTACAACAATTGTTCATCCCAGTTTGGCAAAAGAATAAATCAAGGAAGGTAGTGCACCCGTGGCTGACAAGAGAAATTAGGGATAGTATCAATTCCAAAGAAGTAGCATACAAATTAGCCAGAGAAAGTGGCTCACCTGAGGACTGGGAGAAATTCAGAGTTCAGCAGAGGAGGACAAAGGGCTTAATTAGGAAGGGGAAAAAAGATTATGAGAGAAAACTGGCGGGGAACATAAAAACGGACTGTAAAAGCTTTTATAGATATGTCAAAAGGAAAAGACTGGTAAAGACAAATATAGGTCCCCTGCAGACAGAAACAGGTGAATTGATTATGGTGAGCAAGGACATGGCAGACCAATTGAATAATTACTTTGGTTCTGTCTTCACTAAGGAGGACATAAATAATCTTCCAGAAATAGTAAGGGACAGAGGGTCCAGTGAGATGGAGGAACTGAGTGAAATACATGTTAGTAGGGAAGTGGTGTTAGGTAAATTGAAGGGATTGAAGGCAGATAAATCCCCAGGGCCAGATGGTCTGCATCCCAGAGTGCTTAAGGATGTAGCCCAAGAAATAGTGGATGCATTAGTGATAATTTTTCAAAACTCGTTAGATTCTGGACTAGTTCCTGAGGATTGGAGGGTGGCTAATGTAACCCCACTTTTTAAAAAAGGAGGGAGAGAGAAACCGGGGAATTATAGACCGGTTAGCCTAACGTCGGTGGTGGGGAAACTGCTGGAGTCAGTTATCAAGGATGTGATAACAGCACACTTGGAAAGCGGTGAAATGATCGGACAAAGTCAGCATGGATTTGTGAAAGGAAAATCATGTCTGACGAATCTCATAGAATTTTTTGAGGATGTAACTAATAGAGTGGATAAGGGAGAACCAGTGGATGTGGTATATCTGGATTTTCAAAAGGCTTTTGACAAGGTCCCACACAGGAGATTAGTGTGCAAACTTAAAGCACACGGTATTGGGGGTAAGGTATTGGTGTGGGTGGAGAATTGGTTAGCAGACAGGAAGCAAAGAGTGGGAATAAACGGGACCTTTTCAGAATGGCAGGCGGTGACTAGTGGGGTACCGCAAGGCTCAGTGCTGGGACCCCAGTTGTTTACAATATATATTAATGACTTGGATGAGGGAATTAAATGCAGCATCTCCAAGTTTGCGGATGACACGAAGCTGGGTGGCAGTGTTAGCAGTGAGGAGGATGCTAAGAGGATGCAGGGTGACTTGGATAGGTTTGGTGAGTGGGCAAACTCATGGCAGATGCAATTTAATGAGGATAAATGTGAAGTTATCCACTTTGGTGGCAAAAATAGGAAAACAGATTATTATCTGAATGGTGGCCGATTAGGAAAAGGGGAGGTGCAACGAGACCTGGGTGTCATTATACACCAGTCATTGAAAGTGGGCATGCAGGTACAGCAGGCGGTGAAAAAGGCGAATGGTATGCTGGCATTTATAGCGAGAGGATTCGAGTACAGGAGCAGGGAGGTACTACTGCAGTTGTACAAGGCCTTGGTGAGACCACACCTGGAGTATTGTGTGCAGTTTTGGTCCCCTAATCTGAGGAAAGACATCTTTGCCATAGAGGGAGTACAAAGAAGGTTCACCAGATTGATTCCTGGGATGGCAGGACTTTCATATGAAGAAAGACTGGATGAACTGGGCTTGTACTCGTTGGAATTTAGAAGATTGAGGGGGGATCTGATTGAAACATATAAGATCCTAAAGGGATTGGACAGGCTAGATGCAGGAAGATTGTTCCCGATGTTGGGGAAGTCCAGAACGAGGGGTCACAGTTTGAGGATAGAGGGGAAGCCTTTTAGGACCGAAATTAGGAAAAACTTCTTCACACAGAGTGTGGTGAATCTGTGGAATTCTCTGCCACAGGAAACTGTTGAGGCCAGTTCATTGGCTATGTTTAAGAGGGAGTTAGATATGGCCCTTGTGGCTAAGGGGTCAGGGGGTATGGAGGGAAGGCTGGGGCGGGGTTCTGAGTTGGATGATCAGCCATGATCATAATAAATGGCGGTGCAGGCTCGAAGGGCCGAATGGCCTACTCCTGCACCTATTTTCTATGTTTCTATGTTTAAACACTCATCATTTGACAAGCCATCAAACCTGGAGTAATTTTCGTGAACCTCCTTTGAGCCCTCTCCAGTGGCAGGACATATTTTCTAAGATAAAGGGCCTAAAGCTACTTGCAATACTCTGTGAGGGCTCACCAGTGCTTTATAAAGTCTCAACATTATACCCTTGAGTTCATATTCTAGAACTTCTTGAAATGAATGCCAGCATCCCATTTGCCTTCTTCACCATTGACTCAACCTGAAAATTAACCTATAGGGAATCCTGCACAAGGACTCCCAAGTCCCATTACACATCCAATTTTTGAATTTTCTCTCTACTTAGAAAATAGTCAACTTTTTTTCTTCTACCAAAGTCCATGACCATACACTTACCGCAGGAGACAAAACATAAATGTACCCAGTCAGAGGGGTTGAAATGAGTCTATTTCAATGCTAGCAGTATTAGGAATAAAGGGATGAACTTAGAGCATGGATCAGTACGTGGAACTACGATATTGTGGTCGTTACTGAAACTTGGCTGGAGGAAGGGCAGGATTGGCTGATGCAGGTACCGGGGTTGAGGTGTTTTAAAAGGAGTAGGATGGGAAGTAGAAAAGTGGGGGGGGGGGGGGGCGGTGGTAGCATTACTGGTCAGGGATAGTATCACGGCTATAGAATGGGAGGATGCCGGGACGCTGCAGAGGGAGTGTCCACTGAGTCAGTGTGGGTGGAGGTCAGAAATAGGAAGGGTTCAATCACAGTGCTGGGAGCAGTCTATAGGCCCCCAAATAGCCCTTGGGACACCGAGGAGCAGATAAGCAGGCAGATTTTAGAATGGTGCAGGAAATACAGGGTTGTAGTTATGGGTGATTTCAACTTCCCTCATATTGACTGGCACCTCCTGACAGCAAGGGGGATAGATGGGGCTGAATTTGTCAGGTGTGTTCAAGAAGGATTCCTGACACAGTACGAGGACCGGCTGACGAGAGGAGAGGCCATACTGGATCTAGTTCTCGGTAATGAACCTGGTCAGGTGGCAGACCTCCTGATGGGGGAGCATTTTGGTGAGAGTGACCACAACTCGCTTAGCTTCAGCATAGCTATGGAGAAGGATAAAAACAGACAAAAGGGAAAGTGCTTAACTGGGGAAGGGCTAACTATGAAGGGATGAGGCAGGAACTAGCAAGAGTAAATTGGAAACAGATGTTCAAGGCTGAAAGCACAGAAGTAATGTGGAGGAAGTTTAGGGACCACTTGTGCTGGGTTCAGGACAGGTTTGTCCCACTGAGACAAGGAAAACATTGTAGGAAAAGGGAACTGTGGCTGAAGAAACATGTGAGGCAACTCGTCAAGAGGAAGAAGGAAGCATATGTTAGATATGTGAAGCAGGAAGCAGGAGGAGCTCATGAGAACTATAGGATAGCCAGGAAGAAACTAAGAAAGGACTTTGAAGAACTCGAGGGGGGCATGAGAAGGCCTTGGCATGTTGGATTAAGGAGAACCCCAAGGCGTTCTATGCGTATGTGAAGAACAGAAGGGTGACAAGAATGAAGGTGGGGCCATTAAAGGATAAAGAAGGCAACATGTGCCTGGAGGCGGAGGAGTTTGGGGAGGTCCTAAATGAATACTTTGCTTCAGTATTCACAAGTGAATAGGACCTTGATCAGGGTGAGATCAAAATAGAACAGGCCCGTGTGCTGGACAAATGGAGATTAAGGAATAAGAAGTGTTGGATCTTCTTAAAAACATCAAGATTGATAAGTCCCCAGGGCCGGATATACCCCAGGTTGCTGTGGGAAGTGAGAGAAGAGATCGCTGGAGCAGTAGCTATGATCTTTGAATCCTCTTTTGCTGCAGGGGAGGTGCCGGAGGATTGGAGAATGGCAAATGTAGTTCCCTTGTTTAAAAAAGGTAATAGGGAGAATCCTGGGAACTGTAGACTGGTGAGTCTTACGTCGCTGGTCTGCAAACTATTGGAAAGGATTCTTAAGAACAGGATCTACGAGCACTTGGAGAAGTACAGTCTACTCAAGGATAGTCAATATGGCTTTGTGAAGGGAAGATCGTGCCTCACAAGCCTAACTGAGTTTTTTGAAGAGGTAACAAAATAAATTGATGAGGGTAGGGCAGTAGGTGTGTTCTATCTTGATTTTAGCAAGGCTTTTGACAAGGTCCCCCATGAGAGACTCATCCACAAACTCATGAGGCATGGGATCAGTGGAACCTTGGCTGTTTGGATAAAAAATTGGCTTAAAGGAAGAAAGCAGAGGGTAATAGTGGAAGGAAAGTATTCTGCCTGGAGGTCGGTGACTAGTGGAGTGTCACAAGGATCTGTCCTAGGACCCCTGCTCTTTGTGATTTTTACAAATGACCTGGATGAAGAGGCAGAAAGATGGGTGAGTAAGTTTGCGGATGACACGAAGATTGGAGGAGTTGTGGATAGAGCTGTAGGTTGTCGAATGCTACAAGAGGATATAGACAGGATGCAGAGTTGGGCAGAAGTGTGGCAGATGGATTTCAATCCAGTTAAGTGTGAGGTGATGCATTTTGGAAGGACAAACCAGAAGGCTGAGTATAAGGTTAATGGTCGGTTACTTAATAGTGTGGATGAACAGAGGGACCTTGGGGTTCAAATCCATATATCCCTCAAGGTCGCTGCATAGGTTGATAGGATAGTTAAAAAGGCCCATGGGATGCTAGGCTTCATTAATAGGGGGATTGAGTTCAAGAGTAAAGAGGTCATGTTGCAACTCTACAAATCTCTGGTGAGACCACACATAGAGTATTGTGTTCAGTTCTGGTCGCCTCATTATAGGAAGGATGTGGAAGCTATGGAGAGGGTGCAGAGGAGATTTTCCAGATGAACAAGATTTATGAGGCAAGGTTAGCAGAGCTGGGACTTTTCTCTTTGGAGCGTAGAAGGATGAGTGGGGACTTGATAGAGGTCTATGAGATTATGAAAGGCGTGGATAGGGTAGACAGCCAATACCTGTTTCCCAGGGCACAAATAGCAAACACCAGAGGGCATATGTACAAAGTTAAGGGAGGGAGGTTTAGAGGAGACATCAGGGGTAAGTTTTTTACACAGAGGGTTGTGGGTGCCTGGAATGACTTGCCAGGGATAGTGCTGGAGGATAAAACATTAGGGGTATTGGACAGGCACATGGATGAAAGAAAAATAGAGGGTTACGGGGTTGTGTGGGTTTAGTACGTTATTTTCTAAGGAATATGTGGGTCGGTACAACATCGAGGGCCGAAGGGCCTGTACTGTGCTGTAGTATTCTAATGTCTAGTTCTACTGTCTAATGTATTCCATCTGCCACTTCTTTGCCAATTCTCTTAATCAGTCTGTCCTTCTTTTGGTTCTCCACTTCCTGAAAACTACCCACCCCTCCACCTATTTTCGTATCATCCTCAAAATTTGCAAGAAAGCCACCAATTGCATCATCCAAGCCATTGACATATAAAGTAAAAAGAAAAGGTCCCAGCACAGACTTTGTGGAATACCACTAGTCATTGGCAGACGAGAAAAGGCTGCCTTTATTCCTACTTTTTGTATCCTGCCAATCAGCCACTGCTATATCTATGCTAGAATCTTTCCTGTAATACCATGGGCTCATAGCTTAAGTAGCCTTAAGTGTGAAACCGTATTAAAGGTCTTCTGAAAATCCATGTATACAACATCAACTGATTTTCCTTTGTCTATACTACTTATTATTTCTTCAACGAATTCCAACAGATTTGTTAGGCAAGATTTTCCCTTTAGGAAACCATACAGTCTTTGGCCAATTTTTTCATGTGCTGCTGAGTACCCTGAGAACTCATCCTTAATAATTGACTTCAATATCTTCCAGATGACTGAGATCAGATTAACTGGTCTATAATTTCGCGACCAACCCCTTCCTCCCTCCAATCTCAACTCTCATCTGTACCAGGATTTCACCATCCCCTCTGACCTTCCCTTGTCTGAGGCAGACTATTCTGTCCTCAGTAAAAGCCTCAACTTTGTCCCCCATGTCCATACCTCAGTGAGCTCTGCACCCACCACAAAGCTGAGCTCTTCTTCCGTCACCTCCGTCTCCGAGATACTTCTTTGGCAAGGATTCCCCACGCCGCACTGATGACCCCTACTCTTGTCTTCAACCCTCCTCCTCTTCCTGGACACCCCATCCTGGTCTTCTGCCTGCCAACTGCCAACGGGACATTAATGTCTAGACTTTAACACTCATCTTTCCTATTCCAACCTCACTCCTTCCAATGCTTTGCTCTCCATTCCCTCCACACTAATCGTAACCTCACCATCAAACCCGCAGACAAGGAAGGTGCTGTAGTAGTCTGGCATACTGACCTCTACCTTGCTGAGGTCCAGCACCAACTCTCAGACACCTCCTCTTACTTACCCATCGAACTGGACCTCACTAAGGAACACCATGCCATTGTCTCCCACACCATCACCAAACTTATTGACTCTGGGGATCTCCCATCCACACCACACCTCCCATTTCTACCTCCTACCCAAGATCCACAGACAGGCTTGTCCAGGTATACCCATTGTTTCTGCTTGTTCCTGCCCCACTAAGCTCATATTGGCTTTCCTCGAACTCTGTTTTATCTCCTCTAGTTCAGTCCCTTCCTATCTACATCTGTGACACTTCAAATGCTGTTGATCTTTTCAAGGATTTCAAGTTCCCTGGCCCCCATCGTCTCAATTTTACTATGGATGCTGCAACGAATGAGGCAAACCCAAGCACAGGACACAGGCACGAAGATTTAGTTAGGATGCAGACGTGACCATGAGCATTGAACGGCAAACAGGAGGGAGAGCAGAAAGGCAGGAGACAGGCAGAATTTACCTTGACACGGAGAGACTGGGATTCACAGATAAACCTCGGTACTGAAGCAAAATTTAGGACACACAATCCTAAACGGCCGGGAAGCATTAATTACCACACTGGCAAAACCAATGATCTGGCAACTAGTGAGTGCAAAGCCGGGGTTCTTATGCTGCAGGTCTTGATGAAACCGGGTGTGCCGTCATCAAAGGGAATTGGGAGAAAATGGGAAATAACGGTCAGAACTGTGGCACAATCAAAGGGAATTAGAAGAAGATGGGGAGTTAACGGTTGGGACTATGACAATGGATGTCTAATCCCTATACACCTCCATCCCCCACCTCAAGTCTCTGTTTTTTTCTGGACAACAGGCCTAACCACTTCCCCTCCACCACCGCTCTCCTCCACCTAGTGGCACTTGTTCTCACTCTTAATAATTTCTCCTTTGGCTTCTCCCACTTCCTTCAAACAAAAGGGGTATACATGGGCACTCGCATGGGTCACAGCTATGCCTGCCTGCTTGATGGCTATGTGGAATAGTCTATGTTCCAAGCCTACACTGGTGACCATCCTGCAATTTTCCTACGCTATATTGATGACTGCATTGGTGCTGCTTCCCGCACCCATGCTGAACCCATCGATTTCATCCAATTTGCCTGAACATCCACCCAGCCCTCAAATTCACCTGGTCCATTTCTGACACCTCCCTTCCCTTTCCCAATCTCACTGTTTCTTTCTCTGGAGACAGTTTATCCAACGATGTCTATTACAAAACCACGGACCTAGAACACACATTGTCCCACCCTACTACTGGTAAAAATGCCATCCCTTCTCTCAATTCCTCCTTCCCCATTGCAACTGCTCTCAGAATGAGGCTTTTCATTCTAGAATGAAGAAGATGTCCTCCTTTTTCAAAGAAAGGGGCTTCCCTTCCTCCACCATCAATACTGTCCTCAACTGCATCTCTTCCATTTCACACAGCCCTGCTCTTACCCCATCCTCCTACCACCATACCAGGGATTGGGTTCCTCTCATCTTCACCTACCACCCCACCAGCCTTTGTGTCAAACATATAACTCTCTGAAACCTCCGCCACCCCTGACAGGATCCCACCACCAAGCACATGTTTCCCACGCTACCACTTTCTGCTTTCCCCAGGGATCAATCCCTATGCAACTCCCTTGTCCATTCGTCCCTCCCCCACTGATTTCCCTCCTGACACTTATCCTTGCAAGTGGAAAAAGTGCTACACCTGCCCCTACACCTCCTCCCTCACTGCCATCCATGGCCCTAAACAGTTCTTCCAGGTGAGGCACCACCTCACCTGTGACTCTGTTGGGGTTATATACTGTATTCAGTGCTCCCAGTGTGGCCTGCTCTATATCTGTGAGACCCGATGTAGATTGGGAGACTGCTTCACTGAGCATCTACATTCCATCCGCCAGAACAAGCAGGATCTTCCAGTGGCCACCCATTTTAATTCCACTTCCCATTCCCATTCCAATATGTCCGTCCAGGGCCTTCTCCAGTGTCATGATGAGGCCACACATCGGTTGGATTAGCAGCACCTTATATTCCATTTGGATAGTCTTCGATCTGGTTACATGAACATCAATTTCTCAAACTTCTGGTAATGCCCTCCATCCCCTTCTCCTTCTCCATTACACAATACTTTTTTCCCCCTCTCACCTCATTTCACCAATCAACTTCCCAGCTCTTTACTTCATCAGTCCCCATCCATATTTCATCTATCACCTGGTGATTCTCTCTCCCCTCCTCCCACCTTTTAAATCTACTTCTCAGGTTTTTATCTCCAGTCCTGCTGAAGGGTTTCGATCTGAAATATCGACTATACTTTTTTCCATTGATCTACATGGCCTGCTGAGTTCCTCCAGCATTTTGTGTGTTTTGCTTAGATTTCCAGCATCTACAAATTTTCTCTTGTTTATAATTTCCTTTCTTCTGTCTCCCTCCCTTCTTGAAAAGTACTATGACATCTGCAATTTTCCAGACTTCCAGAACCATTCCAAAGTCTAATGATTCTTGAAGAATCAAGAATCTCTTCAGCTTCTTTTTTCAGAATCTGAGGGTGTACACCACATGGTCCATATGACTTATTCTTCCTTCAGACCTTGCAGTTTCTCAAGAACCATCTCCCTAGTAATGGCAACTTAACACATTTCTGACCCCTGACAACTGGAATTTCCACCATACTGCTGGTGTCTTCTGCAGTGAAGACTGATGCAAAATATTTGTTCACTCCATCTGCCATGTCCATATCCCTCATTGCTACCTCTCCAGCATCATTTTCCTGCAGACAGTTATCCACTCTTGCCTACCTTTTACACTTTATGTACCTGAAGAAACTTTTGGCATCCTCTTTAATATTACTGTCTGGCTTACCTTTGTATTTCATCTTTACACTTCCAAAGACCTTTTTAGTTGCCGTCTGTTGGTTTTTAAAAGCTTCCCAATCCTCTAATTTCACACTATTTTTTTGCTCTATTTTATGCCCTCTCTTTGGCTTTTACATTGGCTTTGACTTCCTTTGCTAGCCACGGTTGTATCATCTTGTCTTTAGAATACTTCTTCTTCTTTAAGATGTACATATCCTGTGCCTTTCAAATTGCTTCCAGAAATTCCAGCTATTGCTACTCTGCCATCATCCCTGCCAGTGTTCTTTTTCAATCAATTGTTGCCAGCTCCTCTCTCATGCCCCTTTACTTCACTATAATACTGATACATCTGACATTGGCTTCTCCTTTTTAAATTTCACGGTGAATTTGGTTATCTTATAATTATGTGTCTCTAAAGGTTGTTTTACATCAATTTCTCAAATCAATTCCAGTTCACTGCACACCACACATTCAAGAATAGCTGATTCCCTAGTGGGCTGGACCACAAGTTGCTTTAAAAAGCCAGTGGACTGGGCCATATTGAAAAGTGGCTCATCTGTGGATCTGAGTGAATACCATGGTTGTCACAGACTGTATTAAAACAGTTGTAAACAAGCGTGTCCCCTAAAAATCACTCAGCGTCTTCCCCAACTAGAGACCCTGGGTGAACCATGAGATCTACAGATCAGAGGCATTCAAGTCTGGTTACCAAGAAAGTTTCAAGAGGTCCAGGTACAATCTCTAGAAAGCTATCTTACATGCAAAGTGGCAAGTACGGATTAAGCTTGAATCAATGAAGGATGCTTGACAGTTGTGGCAGGACGAATACAATCACTTCTTACAAAGTTAAATTAAGCAACACAGCTGACAACAGGGCTTCGCTTCAGGATGATCTCAATGCCTTTTATGCTGGCTTTGGTCATCAAGACATGGAGAAATCATCATAAACTCCCAAAGTTCACAATGATCCAGTGATTTCATTGATTAACTCATGCTGATTTGAGTGCATTTGTATGTTCCAAGTGGGCTTCAGGAGGGTGAACCCACGAAAATAATCCAGCCCAAATGGGGTGTCTGGCCGAGTACTATAGACCCTTGCTGCTCATCTGGCTGGAATTTTCATTGAGATCTTTAACCTCTCACTTTGGCTGTCTGAGGTACTCAACTGCTTCATGCAGGCTTCAATTATACCGGGGCCTAAAAAGAACGTGGTGATCTACCTCAATGACCACCATCCAGTAGCACTTAAATCCACAGTGATGAAATGTTTTGAGAGACTGGTGATGGTGATGAAACATATCAACTCATGCCTGAGCGGTGACTTGGATCCACTCCAACTTGCCTCCCAGAGGAACAGGTCCACAGCAGATGCTAACTCATTGATTAGCTCATGCTGATTTGGGTGTATCTCCATGTTACATTGACTGTTCTATTTATGATAAGTTATTATAAATTACTGTGATTGCACATTGCACATTTAGATGGAGACGTAACGTAAGGATTTTTACTCCTCATGTATGTGAAGGATGTAAGAAATAAAGTCAATTCAGTTCAATTGACTCTTCACTCAACCCTGGAACATCTGGACAGCAAAGATGCATATATCAGGATGCTCTTTGCTGACCACAGCTCAGCATTCATACCATCAACCCCTCAAAACTAATCAATAACCTTCAAAACCTCAAACACCTTTGTGCAACTGGATCTGCAATTGCCTCACTTGTAAACCCTAGACAGTTCAGATTGACAACAACATCTCCCATACAATCTCCATCAGCACAGGTGCACCACAAGGCTGTGTGTTTAGCGCTTGCTCTACTCACTTTACACTTCTGAATGTAAGGTTAAACATAGCTCCAATGCCATTTTCAAGTTTACTGATTGTCCGAATCAAATATGGTGCCAAATCAGCACATGGGGGGTGGCGGGGGGAGGGGAGATTAAAAATCTGGCTGAGTGGTACCATAACAACAAATGTTACTCAATGTCTGCAGGACAAAGGAGTTGATTATTGACTTCAGGAGGAGGAAACTAGAAGGCCTTAGCAAATCCTTACTGGAGGATAAGAGGTGGCAACTTTAACTTCCTCTGTGTTATTATTTTCGAGGACCTGTCCTCGGCCCAGCACAAAAGTACAATTATGAAGAAAGCATAGCAATGACTCTACTTCATAAACAGTTTGCGAAGATTCGGCGTGACAGCTAAAACTTTGACAAATTTCTGTTGATGTATAGTGGAGAGTATATCGACTGGCTGCATTGTAGCCTGGTAAGGATATGCCAATACCCTTGAATGGAAAACCCTACAAAGAGTAGTGGATACAGTCCAGTCCATTATGGGTAAAGCCCTCCCCACCATAGAGCACATCTACATGAAGTGTAGTTGCAGGAAAGCAGTATCTATTATCAGGGCCCTCCACTCCCCAGGAGGTGCTCTCTTTTCACTGCTGCCATCAAGAAGAAGGTACAGGAGCCTCAGAACTTACACCACTAGGTTCAGGAATAATGATTACTTCAGACTGAGACTCATACTTCTGTTGAAGCTTGAGAAATTCATAAGTCACACTCTTTATTCACACTGAGATCTGTGACCTCCTGTGCCTGGACTGGAATGTCTTCAGAGACAAGAACCTGCGTGTTTTTCAGATTCTTAGCCTTGTGATCCCAGGCAGTTGGGATTGAGCTCTGCCATGTTTCACAGTGTCCTGCTCATCACCCAATTAAGGAAATCACCAATGCATGTAAATCCATATTATCATTCATTTCTCCTTTACCCACAAGAGCATGTGGAGTGAACAAATGGATTTACCTGCACTGCAAGCTTCTCCAAAGTGCAGACTTTCATGGACTTTACTCATGTAACATTGCTCCCTGAACAAGCATGTCTGGTAAACTCCTCCAAAGAAAGACTAGTTGTAGCTCAGAGAGTCGCGATGACCTCCTTGTACAAAGAACATGTTTCCTGAGAGCACTATTCTTCAGTACCTGACCAGGTCACTCTGGCTCGCGAAAATGCTTGTTGCCTCAGAAAATCTTTTCTGCTCCTGTCACATTATTACAAAATGAAATTATAATATACAAACACTACCATATGGCTAGAAGAATGCTGATTTTGGTCCTTGTATGTCTGTTAAGTTCAAACTGTCAAATTCACAGCTGGAAGTCCCATTGAAATTGTTTGGACGCAGCCTTGAACAGATAATAGAACATAGAACATAGAATATTACGGCACAGTACAGGCCTTTTGCACTCAGGGTTTTGATGATCTTTAATCTACTGTAAGATTAATCTGACACTTCCCTCCTACAGAGTCCTCCATTTTTCTATCAGTGCCTATCTATGAGTTTCTTAAATGCCCCTAATGTATCTGCCTCTCCCACTACTCCTGCCTGCACGTTCCACATAACCAACACACTCTGTGTCAAAAAACTTCCATCTGACATTCCCCCTATATGTTTCTCCAATGACCATAAAATTATGCCCTCTTGTGTTAGCCATTTCTGCCTTGGGAGAAACTTTCTGATTATCCACTCGATCTATGCCCCTTATCATCTTGTACATCTCTCACTCGTCGCAACTTATCCTCCTTCACTCCAAATCTGGTAAAACCTTTGTGCTAACCTCAAATAAAGATAATAATTTTTATGGGAGTTTCACAGACATCAGGGTGGCCCACAGCACTCTTTTAATGCATAATTTCCTTTCTATTAGATAACTGAATTTTGAGAAAATTTTGAGTGGGTATCAGGATTTAAAAAAAAAGAAAATAAGAACTGAGAGATAAACGTCGATACAGAATAACATATATAAAAAGTGGAGCTAATTAAAATATAATTAGCAGTCTTGACAAGGGAATTAATGCTATTAATGAATTGAACGATGAACCGAAATGCCTTTTCTCATTCCTCACTTTGTTTTCTTTTGTCTTTGGCTCCCAGACAATAATTTGGTTCCCTATGTACTGTATATCTGAAAATGAATAAACATACTTAATTTGCTCAGTATTTCACTCCAAGAGTTGAATACTACAGAGACTTGAAGAATAGCTTTCTTGGAAGAGCTACAGACTGCAAATTGTACAATACTTGTTTGCTTACTCATCTCTTGCTTAACTTTACATTTCGAGTTGCATTTTTAAAATCTTTCTTGCCATAAAATTGATTTTGATAAATATATGCTTTTGCTCTTCTGCAGCTACATTCTCTTACTTCCCACTGCATCTCACGATGAAGCAAAAATAACTGAAGAATCTACACTCAATAACCGCTCAGGCCAAGGGATTTCATACTGCCTTTTCTCTACATTAAGTAAGATCTAAATAAGATGTACACTTCTAAATACAGCATTTTTAAATTTCAGCATTCTGGTTATATTGTTTTCTTTTTTTAACATTTGGTGAAACAAGTCAGAACACAATCAATTCTGCTGGATTTACCCCAAGAGTTTTCATTTTTACCTTGGTGCATTAACCAAAGAATACCTCCATTTCCAGTTATTTTATGGTTTGCGCACAAATCAGAAAATACATATAGAACTGTATTCATTCCTTTATATGTACTACTGAGAATTATTATACACTCATGTCTTAATCACAGTTAAAATATTGCTATTTTGAGGTTTCAGTACAATAAAATAGGGCATTTTCACACTCTTGAATTAACAAAATCCCACTCCGCAAGAAAAAAAATCTGTATATTCAAGAGACACAACCATGCACAGATTTGTAAGTCTTGATACTTATATCTAAAAATAGAAAATAGATTGGTGGCCTTTAGTTTGATGATTACATTAACCACGGAGAAACTTTTGTTTTACAATCTTACCATGTTTTTGGATTCTTTGGATTCTAGTTTTCATGAATGCATTAAAACACAGTGAACTAGAAAAAAGATGGGTTCACACTCTTCCTTTAGGTACAATGGAATCCAATATGGACTCATTAGTTAGAAATGGCAGCTATGTGATTATCTGTGTTAAGACTGGACTAGAAATTCCACCAGGGAGAATTCAATGATGTAAATTCATGTGTACCATTCTTTTGCGGAAAATTGACTGTCTTTTCAGGAAGCAGTCATTACTTGTGGAGAATGGGTGTTTTCGTTAACAACACTCAGGAGTGGACTCCCATAAAAGGCAGATTCGTCTAACAGCTGTCCATTATGACTCAACCTTGCACAGAGTCACACCCCACTCCCCAATAACACTGCTATTTGGCTGCTACCTGCTGTTATGTCTAATCACCACCTCCAGCACCAAATCTTGAAAACCCAGAAACTCCTCTGACTCAGATATCCTATTCATAACCTTTTGGCCAATGGTACCAATGACACACAGATAACTGAGCAAACATTCCACTCTGCTGGTCTCTGAGGTCTCAACTCTGCTATCCTCCTGCCAGATGCATTCAGACCGATAGCAATCAAAATATCCATCCTTTACTTCCCATTGAGGCTTTGTTTGGCCTTCACGTAGCATTTCACCCTTACCTCTTATTCATCTCCACGTACCTTACTACTGATGTTCATAGCTTCCCAAATGATACCATGCAAACCAGAAATCCGAAGCAGCTGTAGCTGTTGAACTATTTTCTGCTCTGTCTTTTGAGTCACTCAGAGCCTCTTCACTTTCAGTAATAACCCCTTGTGCAATTGTATCCTGGATTTTCTCACTTGTTGACGACAGTCGGTTCAGATTGGCAAGAATGTCTTCTCCACAATCTTCATCAGCACAGGAGTTCCACAGGGGTGTGTACTTAGACCCCTGCTCTACTTGCTTTACAGCTCTGACTGGTGGCTAAGTACAACTCCAACACTATTTACGATTGCTGATGCCACCACTGTTGTGGGCCATATTAAAGGTGATGATGAATCAGTATAAAAGAGGGAGATTGAAACTTTAGCTGAATGGTGTCATAACAGCAACCTGTCATTCAAAGTCAATAAGACTAAGGAACTGATAGTGGACTTCAGCAGAGGGAATCCAGAGGTCCATGAGCCAGTAATCATTGGAGGAGACGGAAAGGGTTAGTAACTTTAAATTCCTGGGTATCACTATTTCGAACAACCTGTCCTGGACCATCATATAAATATAATTGAGAAAAAAGCGTGAAAGCACTTCTAATTCCTCAGGAGTCTGGATATTAAGCATGTTGTCAAAAACCTTGGTAAACCTCTATAGCTGTGTGGTGGAAAATGTGCTGACTGCCTGCAGTATGGCCTGGTATGGGAACACCAACGTTTTTGAGTGGAAAATAGTATAAAAGGTAGTGAATTCGGCCCAGTACATCACGAGTAAACCCCACCCAACCATTGAGCACATCTACATGAAGTATTTCTGTAGAAAAGCTGCATCCATCATCAAAGATCCTCACCACATAGACCATGCTCTTTTCTCGCTGCTGCCATCAGGTAGAAGGTACAAGTGCCTCAGAACTCACACCACCAGCTTCAAGAACAATTACTACCCCTCAACCATCAGGCTCTTGAACAAAAGGGAATAACTACACTCATTTAAGGACCCTTTTATCCTGTATAATAATGCTCATTATTCATTGCTATTTACTTATTATCTGCATTTTCATAGGTTGTTTACAGTTACTGTTCTATAGATTTGTTAAGTATATCACAGAAAAAGAATCTCAGGGTTGTATGCGGTGAGATAATTGTTTGTTGTTCAGTCGCTAAGTAGAGTCTGACCCTTCGTGACCTCATGGACCATAGGGTCCATAAGGTTTTCATGGCAAGATAAGGAAGTAGATTGCCAGGCATTTCTTCCATGCAGATACTGCTGCTGCCGAGGTTGGGACCCAGCTGGGTTTGAACTCAGGATCATCTGCCTTGAAGTCCAGTACTCATGCCACTACACCACCAGCCAGCCAACCACCAGGATGTATGTACTCTTATAATAAATTTTACTTTGAACTTTGAACTTTAATACCCAATGCCATAACATTGGAGATACAGTGTAAAACAAGGCACATTTGCTGCTCTGATCACCTTATGATGGGTTTCTTCAGTCTCTGTGAGGCCTCCAGCAGACAGAGTTGACAGTATTGTGTCCTACTTGTCTAGATAGGCAAGCCTGGACAGTATGATATCCATAGCTTGCTACACAGGCAAATGTGCTCCCCCTCTCCACACATCTGATAAACCCAAAGGAACGGCAGAAACCAATACAGTTTGGTAGCAGCAGCATTGCAGGAGTAGCCAGTCAGCATTGAACTCAGTGTAGGACTGTCACAGGGACTCCAGCTCCGCATTTTTCCCTCAGGGTTTACTCCCAAAGCCTTCCCCAAGAGTAGGTATAGCTGCAAGGCAGTGGCTGTTTGAAATCAGAGTTTTTTTTCTCCTAGATGAGCTGCCAACTACAGGTGATGAGGCCAATCTGCCCAAAGCGACTGATTTTAAGGCAACAGTAACATGCCTTTGCCCCTTCTCATGTCAATAGAAGTGGTTCTGTCAGGTTTGGTAGCTAAGCCACACATGAGGGCCAGGAACTGGACTTGGTTGTCAGCGGCTATTCGAGGCGCGCACCATTAGGAAGATGTCCCCGTTACCACCCTTGTTTATAACAACCTTAACAGGTCAATATCTAGACTAGTGCAAATAAGCACAAAATAGTTAGTTACATCTTGAGGCGTTAAGATGGCAGACTGTCCAGACTGCGACATTACTGTAAAACAAATAGACTAAATAAATCTTCTCCCTATCAGAATCACAGCATAGATAACAAAATATCCATGCTTAAAAATATACTGTATATTACACAACAGAATAAAATTAAATTGAAAACAGATGAACATAGAAGGTTGACAATTAGCTCCATAATGTAAGGCCTGCTTTCATCTGCCTGCCACATCCAGAAGTGTGTTTGCTCAGTTACTTATTATGAAACAGAAAGAGGCCATTCAACACGTAGGATCCCCTGCTGATTCTGAAGAGGGCAATCCCACCAGCCCCATTCCCCTCCTTATTTTCTTCTCTAACTCTGTAACTTAATCTCTTCCACATGTTCATCAACTCTTACTTTGTTTCTTAGCCAATTAACCAACCTAGCCAATAATTTAGAGTATGCAAATAATCTACCAGCACATCACCGGGATGCAGGAGAAAACTGGAACATCAGGCAGGAACTTATGCATTCAATGGGGACTGAACAAACTCTATATAGACAGTGTCTGAAGTCAGAGTTGAACATGGGCCCTTGGAGTTGTGCACACATCTGAGAGGGAATGAAACCAAAATGAGGGAATGTCACAATAAACTATTAATACTGAGTAAAGAAGAGTACAAACATAGAGTATGTTGTAATATTGATGTGACTCGGACACCGGTGTAGATTGAACAACCAACGTTTATTCACCAGACTTCCATGTTTTAAACCCTTTTCCACGTCCTGACATCATACGCACTCTGATACTACAAATACTCACACAATACATTACATCCCCCTTCTCAAGATATTTTTTACAACACTGTGAATTACCAAAACAATGCCTCTAGGTATGCCCTTCTTACAGCGCAACAACTATGACATAAACTAAAAAAAATCTTACCTTCTTGTACAATATGCCAGTGGTGAGTTCAGAGGGTTCTCAGAAAGCTGGGAATTTCAACATGTTACTTCCAGTCCAGGGCACGCTCAGTCTAATGGACAAGCAGAGAGAACTGTACAAACTGTCAAGAACATGCTCAAGAAGGCACATAGTAGCAACGGTGACCCTTACATTGCTCTGCTTGAATACCGCAACACACCGATTGAGGGTGTGGGGTTCTCTCTGTAAATGGGATGTCGTCTGAAATCCAAACTGCCAACATCCACAACTCTACTGACTCCTGAAGGTAATGCTCAAGTACATGACAAGCAAAAGTACAAGCAAATAAAGCAAAAGAGCTACTATGACAGACGTACAAGACAGTTGCCAGATCTGCATACAGGTGAAAATGTCAGAATACAGAGAGGGGACACTTGGCAACCAGCCGTGGTTGTGAACAGACACCAGCAACCAAGATCCTTCATAGTTCACACGCCGGATGGAAGAGTCTACAGGAGGAACAGGAAGCATCTGCTGAAGACAGGCGAGTGGGAGTTTCCACGTACAGATGCACAGGACATTTCCACAGATACAGACATGGAAACAAACGACACCAAGATGATGAGCAAGAAAAAATTGAAGTGTTGAAAAAAAAGTTTCAAGATTACTGCGAACTGAGAAAAAACTTACCGTTCATCCGACACCGGGTTTTCACGAGGGCTCAAGGACCAACGGAGACCATAGACGCCTACATAACAGTTTTGAAGAGCAAGGCAAAAGACTGTGAGTTTGGACAACTGCATGATTCTTTAATACGTGACAGAATTGTATGCGGCATACGAGATGATCAAGTGAGAGGCAGGCTATTGAGAGAGGCAGATCTTACATTAGAAAAGGCGATTGATGTTTGCCGTGCCAGCGAGATCACGTCAAGTCAGGTCAAAGTGCTCAATGAAGAGATTGAAGTGCACAAAATAAAAACTGTAAAAACTAATAAGAGTAGGACAAAGCCAGCTCCACAGGATGATCAAAAGGAAGTCTGGTGAATAAACGTTGGTTGTTCAATCTACACCGGTGTCTGAGTCACATAAATATTACATATGTAAACAATTTATCTCGGTCAGTTTTCTTTAATAATCTATTTTTCACTTGTTCTAGCCACAATCACAATCCATTGCTGAGAGACAAAGAACTGTGTACAAATATATAATCAATAGTTACAGTCAAATCTCAAGTGGGTTGGAGATAAAGCCTTGTGACGTTCTGACTCTTTCGCTCGGCTTTTAAAGTTGCATTTGCTCTGCTCTTCACAGTCTGTCCAGTTACGTGTTTGATTTCTCAGGGCAATTGGAATTGAAAACAAGTCAGAATTAATTGCCCTAATTTTCATTTCATCATGGAGCTCCTAACTTTCTGGTTTCCGTTTGTCTATGAATCAAGCAATTGGCATCATCTGGTGTAAGTGGCTGGCTACATATCTCCTGATATTTCTTATCACACTGCATATTGAATGAGACTGTAATTTAATACCAGACAGTGAATGAATGCAATCAGACAGATACCAAGGGGATACATTCAACTTAGATTTTTCAGTCCAAACCAAAAGAAAGTTTGCAATATAAATGCAGATCATTAAGGAACTGTTCCTGCATCCTGCTGAACTACATCCAGTTAAGTTACTAATCCAACTTTGTTGCAAGTGATTCCGCGGTCTGATTTCCCTGAGCGCGGTTCATAATTTTGCTGGCTGCCTCGGGCCAAAGCAGCACTGACATATGCAAAGTGCTACCACTTGATTCACTTGGGGTAAAGAACACCACATTTTTCATCATTGCACAGTATGATGGATGATTACAATCTGGTGGTCATGTGCTTCCTGTCATTTTGGGATCCAGGCAGTGGCCGGATAATTGAATTTTACTTCCCAAGTCTTATTGAGTTCACAAGCTCCTTGAATAGTGATGCAACATTTTCCTCCTCCATTTACAGGAGCATTGTACTGCTTTTCATTCCAATATTAACCAGCAATAAAGCAGCATAGAGAATCCCATGTCCTCCTTCTGTCTTTCAAATTATTTATTTAATGAGGTATATCTGTCTCTCTGCTTTAATAACTGATAAAATGTCACGTCCCTTATTAAGTCTTACAGACATGGAGACATACAGAACAGAACAAAGCTCTTTCGTCCAGCATGACGAGCTGAAACTCAATCAAATTGTCATGAGATGCACCCAACCACACCAGCTTCTGGGGTATAGACGCACTAACTCGGCGGAGTATCGATAGCTGCCATTCAGGACTGTCCCAGTAATTGTCAATCATGTTTTCACACCAAGAATTCAGTACTTAAAAAGCATCTGAACAGAGCCTCAGTGCACAATTGTAAGCTCTATTGTCTAGCGTCTAGCGACTTGTTAAAATCTCAGTTCTTGTTTCAATCTGGTATTGTCTCGATTCCAGCCTCGGATACTCCAGCACTTGGTTCCTAATGATCCCCATCGAGGTCTGTCATACAGAAACGTCTTTACCATATGGTCTGTTGTGTATGCTGGATGAGAGGAAACAGGCTACTTGCAGTTTTACAACTTTACTTGGTTAAAAAGCTCCATTTGAAAGCCTTGCTACAGGGAAGTCTGGCCCATTGGGCAAGTTAAATGTATTGGACATTAGACTGATTAATTTTGTATGCAAAAATTTGGATTACCTTTGGTAAATAACGTAACAATTCTTGAGGCACGGGCAGCAAACCAAATTTGGAGGCCTGCTAAATTATGCCAAGTAGATCCTGCTTGTCATTTTAAAAATGCCTGCAGCCAATGCTCCTAAAGGGGCAGAACAATTCATGCATTGCCTTCACCAGGACTTATGACTTGATTGTGTTATCAGTGACCTGATTTTAGTGCTTCACGAAGGGGGATGTTACATAGTTCCAGACAGTTTTGGAGATCAGCTTACAGACAATGTGTGCTATGAGGACAACTCTGCCCCAGTGTACGGTTTGTTACTGTCTCTGTAATACATTAAATATTTACAGCAACAGATTCTTCCTTGCCACCACCAATGACATATGCAGAATCAGCTCTCCACAGATGTACCAAAGAAGTGACAGGGACCTTACTTGCCGGTGGCAAAATGTACAGCACATTTTCCACAGAGAGTTGCCATCAACTTGACAGTGCATGGAGTTCTTTCACGTTCCCAGGAGTAAAAGGGCTTCGTAGATGGCTCCCATGCATTTTGCAAGCTAATAAGCCTTTCTGCTAACTTTCAACAGGCAAGGTGCACTGTCTTCCTCTGAACAGAATGCACGAAGCATCAAACAGGGCAACGTTGCATATAATCCTCATACATCAACACATTTAAATTGCCAATCAATGCCTGGAATGAAATGCTGTTCTGCCACTTCATTTCATGCATCGGTTTGCATTTCCTTGGATGTCACTTGTGCCTGACAGTTCCTTGGCAAAGACAGTCAAAAATTTAACTCTGCTTGATAAGCATTGACGGAATATTTTTATCCACATGTAACAACTTAACCTAAGTATACATAAACCTTTTACATTTGAACTAAAATCCTGATCTAATGTGCTTTCATGAGACTTGACAATAACACAATGCCCAGATTGTCCAGAACACAAATGATGGAGGAAAATTGGTAGAATAATATCTTCTACCAGAAACTATTCAGTTTCCACTGTTCTATACATGGGATTCCGGGTTACTTTTTATCCAAAGATAGGCTTGGCATCAATTTTGTCATCACTACAACCTGAACCTTCTAGAAATAATGCATTGTTCTAATTTATATAGCCATGGGCTGTAACCACAGGGAGCAAATTTCTTTAAACACCAAAATTCATACCTTGGTTTGGAATGGGGAACCCACCATGATAAAGGAAATCTTTGCGGGAGATCATGAATGGAGCAGTTTTGGATTCCCACATTTTCACAACACTTTTGGATACCATGATTTTGAGCAAATTAAGCAAGTTTGTAAACATTTAGTGTGATGTTAACCTGAAGCCTCCATATAGAAAGAAAGGTGTTATTTGCTCATGGAGTTCATTTACTTTTCCTGCTTGGTGTATTCAAGGTTCAATGTTCCTAATTTTTTTAGTTTCCCCTGGATTTTGATAGTTTCTCACTAATGCCCTTAGTCTGTTAATTAAAAGAAGCAGTGAATACCTCCAAGGAATTACTCAGAGAGTCAATCATAGAGCTGACAGCAGATCCTGACACCCAGCCAATCCACATTGATCAAATCACACTAATCTAATACTGATCTGTTTTCTGTTTCTCCACAAGTGCCCCTCAGTTTCTCCAAAATTCTGCCAATCACCCAGACAATAGAGGTAGTTTAGAATAGACAATTAAACTACTAGTCCACACATATTTGCAAAGTAGTGGAAGCAGGAACACCCAGAGAAAATGCATCTGGTCCCAAAGAGAAAAAAAAAATTAAAAACTCACAAAGGCAGTTCCAGAGACCAGCATTGAACCTGGATTACTGGCTGCATCACTGTGCTGGCTATTCTTCAGTAAAAGAAACAGAGTCAGTGTCTGGTTTGTCATCACTTTCTTATATGACAAGAAATTTGCTTGTGTCAGCAAAACAGTGCAAAAACATAAAATGACTATAAGTTAATTATTTTAAGTCTTTCCACTATTATAATGTAACAATAAGGAATAAGTTCAAGTTCAATTGTCATTCAACCAGACACATCAATAAAGCCAAATGACACAGCATTGCTTTCAGGCCAAAGTGCAAAACACAGCACCAACAGTCACACACAGTACACAGCAAACAGAGCAGGACACATATTGCACAGAATTTTATGATGGTAGAAAGACATACAGAAGCAAATAAGTAATATAGCTCAAATTCATGAGTAGCATTTGCTGAAGATTGATGGTGCATGGGATGTTGTCCTGGAGCCATGTTGTTGCAAGAATAAGCACACAGCAGTTCCTCATCATGTACTAGTGAGGCTATAAATGAACGCAATCCAGCTTCTACCAAGCTAATACTGAAGAGCAGCTCCGATGAAAGGGGCCAGTCCCCAATCCAGCACAGACTCCAGTGTGCCTGTCATGTCTCTGACCTTGCCCACACCATCTCCTCCCTGGGCGGCTGCAAGGAGCAATGTCACGGCATGCCGGCCTGGTTCACATAACAATGGGATGCCATGAGATTCCCCTGCTGTGGTACCCGCCAATGAAACAGTGAACCAGAATTGCCATATTCTACATTACTAATGCCCAACAGAGTCTTGTGACCAGAAGAAAAACATCCCAGACAATCATCTGCACCACTTGTTGGGCCGTGTACTGCCTCTGATGCCTTCTTCTCCGGGTGGCTTTAGCAGGCGATGACACACCCATGTTGAGTTCTGCTGCTATATCAACAAATTGGTCATGAGAGAGACATGCAGAATTTGGTGTTCTTAATATCCAGTCTTGTGATCATAAGAAAGATGTTAAAGATGAACAATTACACCATTGGTTGCATCTGCACCAAGAATGCCACCATCTTACCAGAAGAACCGGTGGTAATGTGCAGGGGCGCATGGGCCATATAGAAATCCTTAGGTGGAGGAGAAGAAGCAGTTTTTGAATCATTAAATGTCAGGCTGATTGTCATTGATAAAGAGGCATTACCTCTTACCACCGATGTGTACTGACTGTAGTCTCTCAATGTAGAATTCAAGGAACTAGCTGCAGAAGGAGATACAGTAGCAGAGTGGTTAGCACAGCAACTTACAGTACCAGCAACCTGAGTTCAATTCCTGCCACTGTCTGTAACGAATTTATACATTCTCCCCGTGACCACGTAGGTTTCCTTCCACAGTCCAAAGACATGCAGGTTGATAGGTTAATTAGACATTGTCAATTGTCTCATGATTAGGCGAAGGTTAAGTCAGGGGTTGCTGATTGGCATGGCTCGAAGGGCTGGAAGGGCCTATTTCACACTGTATCTTAACCAATCAATCAATCAATAAATAAAGATATCCATGTTAGAACTCGGTAATTAATACCGATGGGATGACGGTATTAAGTGCCAAGATATTATTGACAGAGAGCAGACTGACATATGTCTTTATTTGCTTTTCTCTAGGTGTCCCAAAGCTGAGCGGAGAGCCAGGGAGATTGTACCACTGTCCACCTGTTGTGATGGTTCCCAAATTGCAGCGGGCCCAGGTCCTTGTTGAGCAGTTCATTCTAGCCTTACCCAGCCCCTTTATTGCTTTTCCCGGGCACCTGGATGGTTGCAGCCCTTTTGAAGCAGGTGGGAACTATATGTGCCACAGCCCTGAAAGGTTTAACATGTCACTGAGCACTCCAGCCAGTTGGTCAGCAGAGGATTTCAGTACTGGCTACGTACACTGTCAGGGCCTGACACTTGTGAAGGTTCACCTTCTGAAACACTAAATGCCATTTTAAACACTGCAAACAACATTTATTTTATTTGTCATACAGTTTCTCTACAAAATGAAGGAATAAATGTAAAAGAATAAAAAAGAGCACTACAAAAATCAGCCAACAAATGTACAGAAAAATATGAAAATAATCTAAAAACATATGACAAGAGTGTTATAAGGGACCAACTAGAGCCATACAGGCTTGTTTCTGGCTTTTTCCCTCTTCCTTTCCGAACCTGATGAAGGATCTTGGTCCGAGGTGTCACGTAAGGCAGCCAAAAACCTCTACAGATGTACCGTGGTGAGCATTCGGACAGGCTGCATCACTGTCTGGTATGGTTGGGTGGCCACTGCACAAGTTCGAAAGAAGTAACACAAAGTTGTAAATTTAGTCAGCTCCATTTTGGGTGCTAACCTTCGTAGTATCCAAGACATCTTCAAGGGGTTGTGCCTCAAAAAGGCAGCGTCCAACATTAAGGTCTCCATTCACCCAGGACATGCCCTCTTCTCATTGTTACCATCAGGAAGGAGATACCAAAGCCTAAAGATACATACTCAGCAATTCAGGAGCAGTTTCTTCCCCTCTGCCATCCATTTCCTAAATGGACATTGAACCCAGAACACTGCTTCACTTCTATTAATCTATTAATTCTGTTTTTGCACTATTTTTAATTTAATTATTTAATATACACACACACACACACACACACACACACACACACATATATACTTACTGTAATTGATATCCTATTTAGACACTACATTCACACTTTAACAAAGTTGGTGCACTAACCTTTCAAGCCCCTTGTTAGTTGACCAGTCATAGCAGCATTTATCTTATGGACACTTCTCCTGTTCTTTTCTCATTTGCAGTTTACGTTACTATTTATAGTCCTAATATGTATTTTGTCTCATCTCAGGGCAAAAGGCTCAGAAGATCTGGACAAAAATTGCGGTATATACTATATACTGTATCTCCAGATATACAGACTGACCTTGACTTCAGATGCTGTCAGTGTGGAGTTTGCAAGTTCTCCCTGCGAATGCTTGGGCTTCCTTTGGATTCTCCAGTTTCCTCCCACTGTTAGAGATGTTCTCGATGGTAAGTTTATTGGCCACTTGATTCCCGTTGAGTACTGAATGGTAAAATTCAGCTAATCATGTGGAGGGAATAAAAGAGCAAGGTTAATATAGGATTGGTGTAAGCAGATGATTGGTGGTTCAGTGTATAGCTGGTGGGCTGATCAACTTGTTTCTGTGCTATATGTCTCCATGGTTTTGTAACTCTAACAAATATCTATGAGTAACGACTGATCTGGTCCGCTGATTTTATTTCATATTTCTAACTTCTGGTGTTTTTTTACTGGTATTTTATACAAAGCAGGCACAGGCTACAAGATAAAATGTTCTGCTTCACGAAAGCAGTAACCTGTCACTCTTTGATTGCTACTTATCAAAAGGCACTCATCTCAATATTTGGTTGGCTTCTGTCGGGATTTAGACCAAGCGGGTGCTGTGAATCTGATTTCAGCTGATACACAAGAGTGTCGGGTGACAAAGGTACAGATGGATTGAGGAAACCCTGAATATTGCCCCTAGTCCCAGAACCACAAGACAGGCATTTGGCCTATTACAACTTCAAAAGGGAAGCAGATCCTGCAGAAGACTCTGCATCTCCATTTTCTCTCTCTGCCACCCTCCTCCAGCACTAATACTTCCGACGTCATTGGTCAGTGAATAAAGCACAGTTTATTATGCAAAATTGATGAAGGAAACAAAGTCATGATAACTGTATCCAAATTGTTACTGCAAAACATCAATGTTTATACTATTTTAAAAACAGATAACCATAGCAATGTTCCATAGTGATTGAACTATCAAAATACATACACAGTCTCCTGTTGATTAAGGTCAGTTGTGCACCCTTTGGGTCTGAACAAACCACACCAGAGCCACCCTCTTGCCCAGTTACAGAGGTTGTTTAACTGTATATCTCCAACAGCTAAGTTTCATCCTACTTGATCAAATTAACTTCCATCCTCATGAGCTAGTGAAAAGGCCAGAGTGAGCTCAAAGATATGTCTTGATGCTGCTGCATGTTCTCAGCTATTGTGAGTTGATTGGGCTGATACCTATACTTTCTGGGGGTTTTTTTTGTCATAGTTTTTTGATGAATGTTTCAATATCAAATGAACAGAACAGTGTCCGAGATGGACACTTTTCACACCTTTTGGAAATCCCCTCAATCATCCTATCATAGAGGTTTAAATACCCAGAAACCCAATTTCAGTGGAGCAAAATCTGATTCCCTCTGCCTTGGTGATATCAGATTTTAACATTAAGACCCAGTCTGCCAAGTGTGTACCCAAAAACAATGTCACAATAGCCAGCATCTGCGGGAAGAGAAACAGAGTTATTGTGTCTGTTTAAGAATGAAGGGCCTTCAGTCTACAATGCTAATTCTGTTTCTTTCTTCATTATTACTGTCTGAACCAATGAGTGTTTCCCATATGTTTTATGGATGTTTCAGATATATAGCAGTTGCAGTTATTTTTACAACAAATGTTACAATCATGCAGTAAAAACAAATACACCATCGAAGATTAACGTGAGATGAAAAAGGATCTTGGGCTTTCCTGGTATATATGAAAAATAAGCTCTTTTCGGGCTTTCGGTTGGGTACACGTATCGATTCTAACCAATGTTTTGACGACAGTCTCTGCCATCTTCATCAGGGATGATGCCTGGGCATGTAGACATGCAGAGGTGAAGACAGCAGAGTTTGTCATCAAAGGGTTTGTGGTTATTCATTAACATGAGATGTAACATCAAACATTGCAATTTATTTAAAAATGCTAACTCAGATTTTACAAGGTTGCAATTGTATACATCAATTTATCCAGTGTTCTTTTTTAGTTGTATCACTAGATATAACTTCTCCTTATCCCTTAACCATAAACCTGAATTTTATGTCTGCTTCCCTTTCTGTGCCTCATATGTCCTTCCAACTTGCGCAATTATAGAAAAAACTCAGAGAAGTCTCCCAAAGGTGTATCTTTGTCATTTAAAACACTATCTGATTTCCCCAAGACATTGTAACCCTTTCTGCTTGTACTGTTTAAACATCTGTGTCATGTCAAATTTTCAAAGTAAATTCACCACGTATTTCAATATGCTAATTACATCATGAACACAATCGTATTTGCACAAAAGCCATTATCCCAGTATTTGTGTCACTTGCCACAAGTCATCGTAGAGTTTTTAGTGATTTTATTCAAAGATAAAGATATATGGAGATCTCTTAATATCTAATTTCATTTGTCCAAAGTATTAGGACACTCTTGAAATGAAAATGCTCATGAACAAAAAACAGCATGCATTCGAGAGTAAGTTTTCAACTATTCAGAATTTCAATTTCCTGATGTTGTTTAGAGTACACATGCGTGTATATATACGCATATCTTCCAATCAGCTAGAAAATAAACTTACAATCTATTTGTGGAATTTTTCAGCATTTATGTTAAAATGTTTGCAATCACCTTGCAAACAGTTGTTTTATTTAGGGAACCTGGAAGAATTTTACGACCTATTACAGTACTTGAAAGCCTATGCACTAAAACAGCTTTGAAGTTAATATATGAATGAATGCTTACAATCTATTTTCTCTGTGTCTGCATAAATTGCTTGAAGTTGAACTTTGAATTTACCCCCTATTCAGAATTCAAGACTTCCAGTACACAAGTATAAAGGAGAACAAAATAATTGTTCCACTGGATCCGATGCGGCACAAAGAATATCACAATGAGAAAGATAACCCAATAATAAAAAAACACAATAGATATATAAATGACTGCTTTAGGAAAGTAACCGTTTTTGATTCTGGTGGTCCTTCTGTGGATGCTATGTCTGAATCAGAATCAGAATCATAATCATGTTTATTATCAACAGCATGTGACATGAAATGTGTTAACTTAGCAGCAGCAGTTCAATGCAATACAAAATATATAAAAAAACACAAAATAAAATAATAATAATATTAAATAAGTAAATCAATTACAGTATATGTATATTGAATAGATTAAAAATCATGCAAAAAAACAGAAATGCTATAATTAAAAAAGGGAGGTAGTGTCCAAGGGTTCAATGTCCATTTAGGAATCGGATGGCAGAGGGGAAGAAGCTGTTCCTGAATCACTGAGTGTGTGCCTTCAGGTTTCTGTGCCTCCTACTCCTACCTGATGGTAGCAGTGAGAACTACTACCATCAGCTGTGTGCTGTACGTCCTTAATAATGGACACTACTTTTCTGAGACACTGCTCCTTGAAGATGTCCTGGGTACTTTGTAGGACTTTGTAGGCTAGTACCCAAGATGGAGCCGACTAAATTTACAACCCTCTGTAGCTTCTTTCGGTCTTGCGCAGTAGATACCCCCCACCCCCCCACCCACAGTGATGCAACCTGTCAACCTCTCCACAGTACATCAATAGAAGTTTTTGAGTGTATTTGTTGACCTACCAAATCTCTTCAAACTCCTAATGAAGTATAGCCGCTGTCTTGCCTTCTTTATAATTGCATCAAAACGTTGGGACTAGATTAGATCCTCAGGGAACTTGAAACTGCTCACTCTCTCCACTTCTGATCCCTCTATGAGGATTAGTATGTGTTCCTTTGTCTTACCCTTCCAAAAGTTCACAATCAGCTCTTTTGTCTTACTGACGTTGCGTGCCAGGTTGTTGCAGTGACACCACTCCACTAGCTGGCATATCTTACTCCTGCAACATACATCAAAGTTGCTGGTGAACGCAGCAGGCCAAGCAGCATCTATAGGAAGAGGCGCAGTCGACGTTTCAGGCCGAGACCCTTCGTCAGGACGAAGGGTCTCAGCCTGAAACGTCGACTGCGCCTCTTCCTATAGATGCTGCTTGGCCTGCTGCGTTCACCAGCAACTTTGATGTATGTTGCTTGAATTTCCAGCATCTGCAGAATTCCTGTTGTTTGCGTATATCTTACTCCTGTATACTCTCTCATCTCCATCTGAGATGCTACCAACAATGGTTGTGTCACCAGCAAATTTATAGATGGTATTTGAGGTATGCCTAGCCACACAGTCATGGGTATATAAAGAGTAGAGCAGTGGGCTAAGCACGCACCCCTGAGGTGCACCAGTGAGGAGGAGATGCTATCGCCAATCCACACAGGTTGTGGTCTTCCGGTTAGAAAAAGGGTAAACCATTCATGAGCAGAATGGATGAGAATCTTCATGATGTTATTTTCCTGTTTCTGGCACTTTCCTGTATATACAAACGTATGTCCTTGATGGCAGGTAGGCTGGTGCTGGTGACATGTTGGGCAGTTTAGACACCCCATTGAGAGATTTCCTGTCCACCGCAGTGTATTTTTTGTACTGTGCAGTCATGTGGCATGTCAGGATGCCCTCTACTACATACCTGTAGAATTTCTTAAGTATAGATGTGCATAGTCCAGCTCTCTTCAATTTCCTCAGCAAGTAGAGGCATTGTTGAGCTTTCTAACTGTGTAGCATGAGATCTGGGACCACGAGAGGTTGTGCGAGATGTGCACTCCCAGGAGTTTGAAACAGCTCGCAGTTTCCACTGCTGTGCCATCAGTGTAAAGAGGGATGTGAGTGATACGAGTTCTCCTGAAGTTGATAACCATCTCTTTTGTCTTCTTGACATTAAGGAAGAGATTTTTTTTCTCTGCTTCCAGGCCTCGAGCTCTACTATCTCTTCCCTGTAGGTTGTATCATCAGTGTTGGTGTTGAGCCCCACCAGTGTCATGTCATCATCAGATTTGACAATGTGATACATTAAATTTTGCTGGGTGCATCAAGTTTTGCTCATGTCTGCATGCACGCCTTGCTGGTCAATCACTGTCCCTCACATGTCAGAATTACAAAGTAATGTAGAGGAGTTCCAAATATTCTCGACAACATTTGTTCCTCAGCCAACTCACTAAAATTGAGTTTTAGATTTTGATCAGTTTACTGTGTGTCATACCTTGCATCCACAAATTGACTGCCAACATTCCTAGATTTCAATAAAAGTTTTAAAAAAATTTTGGATATTGATATCCCATAGTTTTATTACAAGTGCATTAAAGTTTTCATCCATTTGGGATCTGAAAATTATAAGACCATATTTTTCAGTATTATTTTCAACTCCTTTCCATTGTTACAGCTTTGTAATTTTCATGGCAAGAAAATAATACCGAGAAAGAAATTACTAAATTCACCATTTACACATAAAGGCTAATGACTCAGAGCTTCCACTTGCTGTTTAACTTATCCGAGATATCGTTATTTCTTTCTAGATAGGCACCCCTCACTTCATGTGATCAAGTAACTGCTGGTAGCCATGATCTGCAAAACTCCCTGAAAGTTATGATGTTTCTACACTGGGTAATTTGATTAAATATGAAATTCCAATTTAAGCTGGTGCTACTTACTAGTTTGAGCAAGAACTTGCTGGTGGCCAAAAATCAAAAAAAGCAACTGAATACTCTGTTTTACACACTTTTTCTGGTAAACGATCACTGCAAACAGTGGCCTGTGGCTTCCCTGTTGGAGCTGAGCTGAATCGCCTGTACAATCTGGCATTTTTTGCTGTGTAGCTGGAGTCTCGCTGGGACAGGATGATTGCAGCATTTCTGGGCTGTAGCTGCTGGGTAGACTTGGAGGCAATTTGATGTGCCAGATCTGAAATAAGGGAAGCTGAGGTGAAGGAAGATCCAGAGTTTGATTGTTTTTAGAGCCAAGCAGAATTAGAAAGCTTGAGTAATTCAATGCGGCACAGCCAAGATGAGGTAAAGTGAAGAAAGATCTGAGGTTTGATCGATTTCAGAGCTGAGCTGAATTAGAAAGGTCAGGTACTGGCCGTATCGAGGTGATGGAGCCCAAGCTCGTGAGGAAGGAGTGAGCCAAGTTTTGGAAGATTTAAGCGCTGGGCTGGATTGAAATAGCCATGGTGTAGGGCTCAGAGACAAGAGTTAGGCCAATACAGCTCACTGCTCCGCGGGGTTTGTTCAACTCTGTGCTGGACTGAGGCTGTGGCCTGCAACTAGAGCTGTTCTGAATTAGCTGCAGTGAACTTCAGTTCTGAATGCTTTTTGCTTGCTTTATTGTTTGCATGATTTGCTTTTGTTTTTCTTTTGCTCTGCATACTGGGTATTTGATAGTCATATTTTGTTTTTAATGGGTCCTACTGGGTTTCTTTGTTTCGCGGCTGCCTGTAAGAAGATAAACATATATACTTTGATAATAAAATGCCCTTTGAACTTTGATAAACATTTCACCTATAAACATATATAATAACAGATCTCTCAATTTACTGGAAAGCTGGAATTTTAAATAGTAGAAAACGGACCCTCCTACCACCTCACATCTCATTGTATCTGCTTACACCATAAAAAGTCATACTGCATGTACATGAACAGCAGGACACCAAGCAGATTCTGCTCAAAGGAATCATGGCTTTTGTTAAAAATCAAAGTCCCAAAATACTAATTTGTTTACAAAGATATGGATTGAAAGTTACAACCTTTCATCTCATTCATTTCTTTTATTCATTTATTTCGTAATGTTATATTTTACTTCTGATGGACAATGGGTTTTTAGGTCATTAATTGTTATAAACATTTGTTACTTTTGATTTTCTTCAAGCCTTGTTAATAATTACACCTAATATTTTTAATGTTCTATTAACAATGTAGAATGTTGATCAATGTTGTCTGGGATTGCTTTATAGTCAGTTAATTTCCTCCCTATTCATTTTCATCTTTTCATTATTATTGTCAATATAGTAATTATATTAAGAAAGAACTAATGGAAAATAACTCTCTGTTAGTTTTGTTTCATATAGTTTTGAGAAATGAATGACTACCAATCAAGTTTCTGAGACTTGGAGTATATTCTTTCATAGATGACTTGGCCTAACCCTAAACTGGTGCTGTTTATAACTAACAGACATGAGAAGATCTGCAGATGCTGGAAATCCAAGGCAAAACACATAAAACAATGGGAGAACTCAGCAGGTCAGGCAGCATCTACGGAAATGAAATAAACAGTCGACATTTCAGGCCAAGACTCTTCATCCGGACTGGAAAAAAAGATGAGAAGTTAGAGCATGAAGGTGGGGAAGGGGAGGAAGAAACACAAGTTGGTAAGCAATAGGCGAAACCAGGAATTGAATTGAATTGAATTGACTTTATTACAGGTGTCCCCCACTTTTCGAACGTTTGCTTTATGAAACCTCACTGTTACGAAAGACCTACATTAGTTCCCTGTTTACACTAACAGAAGCTGTCTTCACTGTTATGAAAAAAGGCAGCATGGGGAAAAAAGCAGCGTGTGCCCCAAACAGCCGCTCCTCCCCCAGAACTGCATTCTAGCCGGCATTGCTTAAACACGTGCCTTTGAGCAGCCGTTCGCAAGGTGAGTTCTAAGGTATCAGAAAAGCCTAAAAGAGCTCGTAAGGGTGTTACACTTAGCATAATTAAGCGCTACACGAGACATAATCAAGCGTTTCGATTGTGGTGAACAAAGCAAAGACAAAGTGAGTTTGGCTTGTGGAAGTTGACAAAGATGATGTTGAAGAGGTTTTGGCATCCCATGACCAAGAACTGATAGATGAAGAGCTGATGCAATTGGAAGAGGAAAGGATAACAATCGAAGCCGAATGCAGTAGCAAACAGACTGAAAGTGAAGTCATCCAGGAACTGAACGTGAAGCAACTGAGAGAGATTTTCACTGCAATTGACAACAATGATTGCAGAAAAGTACGACTTTAATTTTGAAAGGGTACGTCGGTTTAAGGCATATTTGCAATATGGTTTGAGTGCTTACGAAGAACTGTATGATAGAAAAATGCACAAGGCTAGCAGTCAAGCAAGCCTTCAGCAGACAATGAACTTCAACCTTCGACATCGAGGCAGGGAGAGATAGAAGAAGACAACACTTCAGTGTCCCACCACCCTAACCCCCGGGCCACGGACAGATACCGATACGCGGAGAATGCAGCAGTAGTCGGCACGTACCCAGCACATCTTGAAGAAAAAAGCCGAAATAAACAAGCTAATTAATTAGGTACCACCTGGCATGTAAATGTCGGCTCAGATCAGAGGCGATGCAATTGGCAATCGCCTCTGATCTGGGCAGATATTTACATGCCAGCCAGCACCTAATTAATTAGCTTGTTTATTTTGACTTTTTTCTTAAAGATGTGCTGGGTGCTTCCCAGCTACCGCTGCATTCTCCGCAGGTCGGTATTGGTCGGCAGCCCGGAGGGTGGGGGCCACTGCACCACCCCAACCTCCAACGACTCAGCCTACCACACCATCATCAGTGTGCTAGCTTTCGTCCTGATTCCCATAAGTGATACTACACTGTACAGACATTATTTCTACTTTATATAGGCTGTGTATTTTTAGGTGTTATTTGGTATGATTTGGCAGATTCATAGCTTAAAGTTTACTGGAGAGCGCTTGCGCCATGTTTTTGCCGAGAGCGCTTGCATGAGATTTTTGCTACCGAGAACAGTGCAGGCAATGATTGTAGAGAAGTGTTTCTACTTTACATAGGCTGTGTATTTATGATATCATTCCTGCTTTTACTATATGTTACTGTTATTTTAGGTTTTATGTGTTATTTGGCATGATCTGGTAGGTTATTTTTGGATCTGCGAACGCTCACAAATTTTTCCCATATAAATAAATCGTAATTGTTTCTTCACTTTACGGCCTTCCAGCATACGAACCGTTTCATAGGAACGCTCTACCTTCAGATGGCGGGGGAAACCTGTACTTACATCCTTCATATACACGAGGAGTAAAAATCTTGACGTTACATCTCCATCTAAGTGTGCAATGTGCAATTTATAGTGATTTGTAATAAATAGTATGTACAACAGGATAGTCAATATAACATAGAAAACAGAGAAGAGGAGGGAGTGAAGTAAAGAGCTGGGAATTAAATTGAATTGAATTGACTTTATTTCTTACATCCTTCACAGACATGAGGCATAAAAATATTTATGTTGCGTCTCTGTCTAAATCTGCAATGTGCAATCATAGTAATTTATAATAATTTATAATAAATAGAGCAGTCAATGTAATATAGAGTACATGCAAATCAGCGTGATTTAATCAGTCTGATGGCCTGGTAGAAAAGGCTGTCCCAGAGCCCATTGGTCCTGGCTTTCATGCTGCGGTACCATTTCTCAGATGGTAGCATTTGGCATTTGGGTGACTTGGATCCCCAATGATCCTACACACCTTTTTACAGACCTGTCTTTATAAATGTCCTGAGTAGTGGGAAGTTCACTACTACAGATGTGCTGGGCTGTCTGCACAACTCTCTGCAGAATCCTGCAATTAAGGGAGATACAGTTCCCATACCAGGCAGTGATGCAGCCAGTCAGGATGCTCTCAGTTGTGCCCCTGTAGACATTTCTTAGGATTTGGGTCTCATATCAAACTTCCCCAATCGTCTGAGGTGAAAGAGGCTCTGTTGTGCCTTTTTCACCACACGGCTGGTGTGTACAGACCTCGTAAGGTCCTCGGTGATGTGGATGCTGAGAATTTAAAGCTGTTTACCCTCACAACCCCAGATCCATTGCTGCAATTAGGGGTTAGCCCATCTCCATACTCCTGTAATCCACAACCAGCTCCTTTGTTTTTGTGACATTGAGGGAGAGGCTGTTTTCTTGACACCACTGTATCAGAGAGATGACTTCTTCCATGTAGGCAACCTCATTGTTTTTTGAGATTAGGCCAATCAATGTAATGTCGTCGGCAAATTTGATTAGCAGATTAGAGCTGTGGGTGGCGACATAGTCATTGGTATACAGGGATTAAAGGAGGGCACTCAGTACACAGCTCTGAGGGGCTCCTGTATTGAGAGTTAGAGAGGTGGAGGTGAGGGAACCCACTCTTACCACTTGCCGGCGATCTGACGGGAAGTCCAGGATCCAGCTGCACAAGGCAGGGTCAAGGCCGAGGTCTCTGAGCCTCTTGTCAAGCCTGGATGGAACTATGTGGTCTACTGAAAGGATGATATGAAGACGGTGGAGGGGTAGATAGTGTTGAGGAAGCAGAGATAGCAGAAGGACTCAGACCAACTAAGAGAATGGGCAAAGGGGCAGATAGAAGACTGTTGTGAAGTGTATGGAAATATGGTGTTCAATGCTGGACTGTAGATCAAGAACAGCATTCTCACATAAGCATCCTGTGATTATTGGTTGAATTGTGAAAGAGATAAAGGGCTGAAAGAGAGGGTAAAAGATCATGGAAGAAAGGGAAGGCGGAAGAGAAGGGGGAGGGCAATTACCAGATGTTTAAAAAATCAATGTTATATCATCAGGTTGGAGGCTACCTTGACGGAATATAATTCAAAGATTCACAATGCCTTTATTATCAGAAAATTTATAAATTATACAACCTTGAGATTTGCTCGCTTAACAGGCAGGTAGGAAGAACCCAATTTGAAAAAAAAAGGACCAAACCCCAATCCACACAGAGAAAGTTCAAAATTCAAAGTTCAAAGGTACAATTTAATGTCAGAGAAATGTATACAATATGCATCCTGAAATACTTTTTATTCGCAACCATCCATGGAAACAGAGGAGTGCCCCAAGAAAGAACGGCAGTTAAACGTTACAGCCCCAAAGTCCCCCACCCCAGCTCCCCTCCCACCCATGCGTAAACATCAGCGAGCAACAGTCCCCCTACCCCCCACTGGCAAAAATAAAGCGCACCCACTACCAGCACTCAACCATGAACAAAGCAATAGCAAAGACACAGACTCGCAGTTACCACAACGACTACGTTGTTCACCCAATAATTTGACATGCTGCAGGCTGTCTCTATCCTAATAAGGGAGAAAGAAGTCCAACGAGCAGGGAGAAATAACAAACATCTCACTGGTTTATGATGTTAAAAGTCCGTTACGTTGCTTTTTCTGAGCTCTGTGCCTCAAGATCGCAAGGATCCCGGGTCCCCAAGCACACAGCAGATGTTCTGACTCCCCCAACGACAGGTGGATCCCCTGTGGTGACCCTAACTTTTGATCTGCTCATCTCCAGTTCCTCAAGGTCCCAGGCTTCAGAACCCGTGCCAAAATCTTAGGCCAAGATTATGGCATGCTGAATAGCGGCCGATTGTGGACCTCCGAGACTGGGTCCCAATCCCGCAAAGAGCTGTAGTCAGCATGAAACTCCAGGTCAGGGTCTTCAAGAGAGCCCCGAAAGGGAAAAGTAGAGATATTAAAGATGGAAGTAGAACTGTTTTCGAAGATGCAAGCAAAGGAGTTGCTCTTGGGCACCATAACTGCTTAGCTCCGTCTCCACGAGTAAACAAATCATGCAAGCAATAGAAGTGAGCAACAACAACAGCATTCTGACACAAAATGGGTCCTTAGATTCAATTCCTGAGAGCAGCTCGGAGTAGGTCCAAAGCCTCGGCATTCAGTTCATCATATTAGTGGGGCAAGTCGCTACAAAGTTCATAACCATAAAGCTCAGCAGCCAGAGGCAGTGTCACAGCCTTGATGATGTGCAGAGCGGAACCCCCAGACTATCCGGGCCAGTGTTTAAATTGTCCGAACCCTGCACTAGGACCTGAGCACCGCATGACAGATCATTCTGGATTTCGCTGTCAAAAAGTTGATCTCAACCTCGCCAAATCAGCTTGGCACTTAGGGCAATCCAGCAGTGGCTGACTCTTGACTCCCTGCCTTTCCAGTCAATCTTGGCTGGTATTTAAATTATCCAAACAGCGGATTGTGCCTCACATTAGGACCCGGGCATTGCTGCAGTGAATTGCTCCATGCCTAGAGCATGCCATCCAGCAATTCACTTCAAACCTAGATTTCACTGCAGAAGAAGCCGTTCTTGACCTCTCCAAATCGGCTTGGTGTTTCGAGCAATCCACTGTCGCACATGGGTTGGTTGGACTGGCATCAGAACTCCTCTGTCCCGTCTTCTTCCATCTGAATTCTCTGCTCAAAACAGCACAGCTCCAACTTCAAGTACATTGATTTTGCAGCACACCAGCAGCGTACATCTCTCGAGTTTACTTTGCCCTCACTCACCTCTTCTTTGTTTGAGTTGATAGTTTACCACAATTTACTTCAAAAAATGTATTATTAATAATGTTTTTAATCAAATTCCTTTACTTTCAAACCACCAGTAAGCTGTTGCACATCTTCAATAGCACTATCTTAAACCAAAAGTTTGTTTGCGTGTTAATCATGTTATGCTTGTTTTTTAACAAAGACAAACTTGGGTAGTTAAAATGCTAGAACTAATTTATTTTCTGATTTGCAGAATGGCATCAGTTTGACCACCAGTTTTACTTGGGATCTTCAACCCACCAAGAGGGTGTGTCAGTAATGTTCACTTCCAGTTCCAGCCAAACCATCTGCAATGCAATCTGGGAATGAAAGTCCTTTATTATGTACACATATAATGTCACATCTTCCCCCTTTAAAGAAAACAAACAGAATACTATGTCCTCGTAAATCTGCAAAACACTATAATGCTTTCCAACAAGGATATTTACATTAACTTCCATTGTAATGAGCAAATACCATCCCTTATTCACTCACACTCTCAATCCGTCTCGGTGGTGGTTTAATGATCCCTTTTGGTCTGCTATTTGCTAGCTGTTGCTCCTCCAACTTCAGGGTGGCCTCATCGTGGCGGTATAGGAGACCATGGAATGACATGTTGGAATGGGAATGGGAAGTAGAATTGAACTGGGTTGTCACTGCGTGATCCCACTTTTTCTGTCAGATGGAGTGTATAAATAAGATAATTTCCAAAGACTTAAAGGCTAATGAAAAGCATAGAGTAATATGGGACAAATATAGGCAAATTAGACTGGCTTAGGAAGAGACCTTTGTTTTTATTTATTTCGAGATACATCATGGTAACAGGCCCTTTCGCCCCAATGAAACCACACCATCCAATTATACCCATGTGACCATTTAACCTACTAACCAAAAAATCTTTGGAATATGGGAGAAAACTGGAGTACCAGGAGGAAACGGCCACAAGGAGAATGTACAAACTCCATCCAGCTGTAACAGATTCAAATCCAAGTCTCTGGTACTGTAATAATGTTACACTGACTGCTACTGTCCCGATCTTTGCTTACAATAGATGAGTTGGGCTGAAGTGCCTGTTTCCATGCTGTATAAATCCATGAATTTCTGACCCTATCAGTGATCTTTCTTTTTTTGAGTTGATAAAGGTGTGGAAAGAGCAAGTACAGGAGGATGATAATGTGGTTACACTCCTTTCAGGAGCAGTTATATTAAATGGAAACAAGGTATCTTCTATTTCTATCCAGAAGCAAACGTTGAAGATACTTTCGCCATGACCTGGACCATGCACAAGCAAGATTGCCCTTTTCAAGGAGGTAGCACCATGAAGGAGGTGAATTCTTAAGGTTCATTTTTTTATCTGTGATCTGTGACGTGTGTCCTAGTATGAGTCTTAGCAGGAATGACAATGATAAAATGTAGAGGACAATAGAAGTTTTTAGTGGGTGCATTTACGTAATTCCATAAAGAGGAAATAAGTCATACTGCTTTCCCCGTTTGGACAGCTGAATCTTGTCAAATTTCTTACTTCTTGCTTACGCAGATTCATGTCCATTCCCCACCTGATACCATATTAATTCAGTGACCCTATTCCAACCATAGACTTTTCAGCAAGTTGGGAACAATCAGTTATTTTATGGTCCATTAAGTCTGAAATTTGGCATACCCCTTCCACCAGGGAAATTGCTAAGGCATTAGCATTAATGGTACACTTGATTCTATTTTACCAAAGTCACCAAAAAGTTAAACAGAGAGGTTTATCTTCTAAGTAACTACAACAGCAATGTTAAAAGAATTGCTGCCATACTTTGCCAATCTTGCCAATTGATAGCTCAAAAATGCCTTAAAATTCATCACCAGTCAGGAGTACTGGAAACGTCATTTTGTAATAGTTATACATTCTGCACTGCCTCTGAAATGTGGGAATGCAGCAGGTTTAGTGCAACCAACCAGGCATGAAACCTGTGACCATGATGAGCACAGAAAATTTAATCTAGTGTTTTATTTGAACTTGCATTCATTTCAGTCCCAGCTAGTGCTGTTCAAGAACAATTGAAGGCATTTTTTAGACAGGTTCTTAATGCAGTAGGGAATTATTTATCAAGTTTAATGCTGTTGATTGCTGGAGTTTCATTTCTTTTCTGTGTTTGCCATATGAAATAATTTACTTCTCAACCATCAATAACCTTGTCATTTTTAAGCTTCCAGTGTGTGGTTTTCATAATATTGATTCTCAAATTTCATTTTCCAAAACGTACTCAATAACTTTCATCGGAACTTAAAGGCATACAAGAAGATCAATTTTAAATTCACAATCTTGCACCAAAAACAATCAAGTCTTAGTTGGTGGAAAGTGAAAATGCAAATAATCTTAAACCTATAGTTATCATTCTTGAGAACGATATACTTCTGACTTTGACAGAAGTGGGATTAGCACTGGTCGACTAAGAATCAAACCTACATTCAGAGAACAATCTCTCATTTAAATAAGTAATGTTCTTACCTCTGTTCAACCTTTACATCTTGCTGTCTGGGAAATCTAGTGGTTGAAAGGAGATGATGAGTACTAGATGGTAGAAATTAGTTTGTTTTCAGCATTTCTGACAAGCCACATAGAACAAAAATGCTTCCTTGAGACCCTATAAATAAAATGTTAACCTCCTCGATTATAAATAGAAATCATCCCCTGTTAATCCTTACTGAATTTTCTCCATCCCATCATCTCCATCTGGTACCATTTCTCCCATCACATTCTCTCCATGTTTCCCATGCAGTTCCTTTCATGGTTCTCTTCACGATCACCCATAACTACCCCATGTCTAATGAGTGTTTCCATAATCTCACTCCTCCTGCTTATCTTCATATGCATCGACAACCTCTCAAATTCTGTTGCCCCACTGTTAAGATCTCACTACTTATCAAGAATTCTACTGCCAACACTGAAAAAGTGTACAAGAATGCAACAGTGAATTGGTGTGACAGCTCTAAAAACTATCCACAGAAGATCCTTGAGGAACTACACCCTAGTGTTCTGAAAGAGATAGTGGTTGAGATTATGGAGGCATTAGTAAAGATCTTTCAAAAATGATTGGACTCCAGCATGGTGCCAGGGGACTGGAAAATTGCAATGTCACTCCACTCTTTAAGAAAGGAGGAAGGTAGAAGAAAGGAAATTATAGACCAGCCTGTCTGACCTCAGTGATTGGGAAGATGTTGGAGTCAATATTTAAAGATGAGATTATGGAATACTTGGTGACACAGGGCAAGATAGGATAAAGTCAGCATGATTTCCTTAAGGGAAATCTTGCCTGATGAACCTGTTAGAATTCTTTGAGGAGGTTACACATAGGATATATAAAGGGGATGCAGTCAATGTTGTATATTTGGAATTTCAGAAGGCCTTTGACAAAGTGCCACACATTAGGCTGCATACCAAGTTAAGACCCCATGGTATAGGAAAGTTATTGGCATGGCTAGAGCATTGGCAGATTTTAGGAGACAGTGAGTGGGAATAAAAGACTCCTTTTCTGATTGGTTGCCATTGACTTGTGGTATTCTGTTGGGGTTAGTGTTGAGACTGCTTCTTTTTATGTTCTGTATGATGGAATAGATGGTTTTGTGGCCAAGTTTGCAGATGATATGAAGATTGGTGGAGGGGCAAGTAGTATTGAGGAAACAGGTGGGATGCAGGAGTCTTTAGACAGATTAGGAGAATGAGCAAGAAAGTGGCAAATGAAATATGATGTTGGAAAATGCATGGTCCTGCACTTTGGTCGTAGAAATAAACTTGCAGACTATTTTCTAAATGAGGAGAAAGTCCAAAAATTTGAGATGCAAAGGGACTTGAGAGTCCTTGTGCAGAACACCCTAAAGGTTAACTTGCAGGTTGAGTCAGTGGTGAAGAAGGCAAATGCCATGTTTTTCAAGAGGTCCAGAATACAAGAGCAGGGATGTGATGATGAGGCTTTGTAAGGCACTGGTGAGGCCTCACCTTGAGTATTGTGAAAGATTTGGGCTCCTCATCCAAGAAAAGATGTGCTAGCATTGGAGAGGGTGCCAAGGAGGTTCACAAGGATGATTCCGAGAATGAAAGGTTTATCATTCAATGTACATTTGATAGCTCTGGGTCTGTTATGGAATCATAACAATCTCTTAGCACTCAACAGTGTGTGAACGGCCATGAAAAAGAAGTGAGTTGTAAGCAGAGTTTGAATTGAATTGAATTGACTTTATTTCTTACATCCTTCTCATACATGAGGAGTAAATATCTTTATGTTACGTTTCCATCTCAATGTGCCATGTGCAATCATAGTAATTAATAATAATCTTTAATTTATAATAATTTATAATTTATAATAAATAGCCATTGCTAGAGTGGACAGTGTTAGAGTGGCCAGGCTTTGGCTCAAATGACTTAGGTTAGGACAGGTGATGGCTAGAAATTAAGCTTGAATTGATAAACGTATAATAAGCGTAGGCAGAATGGTAGTCAGGGCAATGGAATGTTTACCCTGTGAGGTGTGGGATCACAGGTCCCTGTCAGTATTTCTAATGATGACATCTGAGGGAAGTGCATGCAATTGCAAAAGTTGATAGGTTGTTGATTAGCCAGGGCATCAAAGGATATAGGGAAAAGGCAGGAGATTGAGGTTGAGAGGGATAATAAATCATCCATGATGGAATGGCAGAACAGATTCAATAGGCTGAATGTCCTTTATCTTATGGTGTTACTGAGTCGTGAGTAAGGAAAGCAAATCTAATGGTACCATTCATTTTGAGAGGAGTAGAATATAAAGAGCAGGGATATAATGCTAATGTAATTTAAGGTATTGATCAGACCACATTTAGAGTAATGTGAACTGTTTTATACCACATATCTAAGATGAGATATGCTGGAATTAGAGAGCATCCGGAGGAGGTTGACGAGAATGATTCCAGGAACAAAAGAGTAACTGTATGAGGAGCATATGATGAATTTAGTCCTGTGTTCACTAGACTATCTAGGAATGTGGCGGGGAGGGGGGGGGGAATGAGGAGTGGGGGAGAGATTTCATTGAAGTCAACTGAACATTGAAAGGCTGTCATGGTCCGGTCAGTGAAGTCTGCATTTCAATTCATGGTCCGGTCCATCGACCCTTGCTCCGGGTTTTCCTGTCTACCCTGTTTCTGTTCCTGTTGAGCACTAATTGAGGCAGCTGATTCTCGTTGGGGCTGGCTGCATAAATACCTCCAGAGACCAGGGCGTGGATGCTGGATTGTTCTTGTCCTTACTCCCTGTATCCCATCCCCTGCCTTCTGTTTCCTTGCCTGAAGCCCTGCCTTGTCTTGCCGGTAACTCTCATCTCGCCTGACGTTCTTGTCTCGCCTTGCATTGCCTGAAGCCTTGCCTTGTCTTGCTAGTAACTCTCACCTCATCTCGCCTGCAGTCTTGTCCTGGAGCCACCCTGTACCTAGCTCCCTTCCTGTCCCTTCCCTCCGCCGGGTAAGCTAGGCCGTCTTGCCGTTACCTATGGTTGGTTCTGTCCCTTGCCTCCATTGGGTAGCCAGGCCATATTGCTATTACCCTGCGGTTGGTTCTGTCCCTTCCTGTCCCTTGCCTCTGTCGGGTGGAGTACCGCGCCCTGCCCAGGAGGAGCTTCAAGACCCCAAGCCTCGAGCCTCACCCCAAGCCAAGCTTCAAGACCCCTAGCCTCAAGTTTCTGGTCCCCAGCCTCGCTTCAAGTCTCAAGACTCCTGCCTCATTCAGCCTGCCAGCCAAGTCATGTCCTTGCCTAGTTCTGGGGTCCGAGCCAGAGGCAAGACCCAGGATCTGGGTCCTTGTTCGGTCTCTGGTTCGGAGTCCAAGCCCGGGCTCCTAGCTCTCTTGTCCAGTCAGTTTTCCAGTCCATGTCCTAGCCCTCGCCCTGTATTCTAGTCCTGTCCCTAGTACTTCAGTGTCTGTGTCTTGCACTTGGGTCCATTCCTAGCCACCACCTTATGACAAAGGCTTAGTTAGCGTGGATGTGGAGAGAATGTATCCTATAATAACAGAGCCTAGGACTAGAGTGCACACCATCAGAAAGAAGGATATCCTTCAAAATTGTGATGATCAGTAGTTTCTTTAGCCACAAGGGGGTGAAGTTGTGGATCTGTGGGATGCATTGTCATGGAAAGCTATAAAGGCCAACTCTTTGTGTATGTTTGAAGCAGAGGTTTGTAGGTTCCTGATTAGTAAAGGTATCAATGGATACAGGGAGAAGCCAGGAGAAAGAGGTTGAGAGAGATAATAATCAGCCATGATGCAGAGTAGGCATAATGGGCTGAATGGCTTAATGCTGCTTCTAATTTTATGGAATTGAGGTCTGATTTGCAAAACTACCAAAAGAGAATACTTCACCTGAACATACGTGCTGATAATCAGAAACCAGCAAGCTCGCTTACTTGTGGCACAAGGGAAGTATTAGGGAAGAGTATGAGATTAGGATGTAGGAAACAAGAATATGGAGTATCAGCGAGGGAAATCACTGGAACAGAGGATACCGGCTGCTGTTTGGCTGCAGCTTTTCAAGTCTGTAAAAAATGTTGCCTTCCAGAATAAGTTATTAACAAATGCAAAGAATAGTGTACATGGAAGAGATGAAAGGTGATTTGAGCCACCATATTCTGCATTGTGGGATATATACTGTATATGTCTCATGGAATATTGAAAAGTTGGGAGAGAAGAAAAAATCCTGGGAAAGCTTAATGAAGAAAGGTACATAAAGAGTAGTTTAAAAAGGAGAAGTCAACAGAAAAGAAAATCACACATTGAGGAAAAGTAGCAGCCAGCCTTGTAGTTTGGTGAGATTTGAATTCAATTTCTCCACATTATTAGTTCAGTTATTTTGTCTGGTAAAATACCCCCAGGGAGAAGAAAGAAAATTTCATCAGAAGATGGATGAAGTGGAGGAGACGAGGAAATGACTTTTATTCCTACGCTGTCAGTTATCGTTCATCTATACTGGGATGCATGGTTTGTGTGAAGATACAACTGTGATTAGCAATGGAACTCTCAGCTTGCCCAAAGCAAGGCTACAGAAGCTTTCATACCAAGTATTAATAGTGAAGAAGCACATAGAGCTTCCCCTTGAGACCTTCCACATTGTCTCATCAACCTAGTGTATTGATATCTGTTGACTTACTGATACTTCACATTTAAAATTGTTATTATGACATAATATCTTCAGACTTCTTATCCATAAACCTGTCCAATAGTGTGACCTTTCAACTTGGACATATTCTTCTCTTTTTACTTTTATTAACCACCTTTCTGTTTTATTTTAGCATACCGGGTTAGTGCTCATAAAACTATCTTCTCTAATTGGGGACAAGACCAAATATGATTTGGGCATTTGGTTTTCAGAACATGTCAGTTCAGTCCACAGGTCTTTGATTTCATAACATTTGAAATCCCTGCCAGCTTCTCAGTTGTCCCCTCTGCCCGTGATCTCTTCTAAATTAAGTAAAGAAGGCTCAAATGATTTCAGCTTATCATCTGATTAGTCATCATACAAGTTATCAGACTCAATAATGAGCCCAAGAACAGCAAACTAATTGCATTCTTGATTTTTTATGAACAATCGGTAGTGAAAATTTACACCTCTTTTCCTGTTCCTTATTTACTTCTCCCTCACATTATGAAATCCAGAAACTAATCAAAAGAAAAAAAACAGGAGCCAGGATATTTATGTACTTGAGTTTCTCTTTTTGTGAGGCTCTCACATATGACATGGTGGTGGAATGACATATGCCATTCAAATACTTCTTAAATATAATCCATAATGAATTACGTAAACAAACAAGGAATGGTTAAACAATTAACATATTCACAATACTACTCAAATATTAATGAAATGTAGAATACATTACACTCCTCCTTACTGATGGTGGGAGAGGAGATACCAGAGGTGGTGTAGCACATTGTCCATGCAGGGTTGGGTGCTGCCTCTCCGGTGTTCAATCTTATACTTTATATATTATAATTTTAATATTACATATATATTTACATATAAAATTTTTCATAACTTGAATGTGTTCTGTGTGCCTTGTGCTGAGGTGAGCTGTGTATGTATTGCACCAAGCGTTCCTTGCTCCCGGAAGAACACTGTTTGGTTTGATGGTATTCCTGAATGGTTGAATGATAAACTTGAACTAAAGATTTAATTGCCGTGAAAGATTTCTTACACTTGTGGGAATTATTTCATGACAAGGGAGGGTCACTTTGCCTAGCAAGTGAGATTTGTGTCAATGAAATAATCTCAGGTCCTGGGGGCTGCTCCATGGTGTTTGTAAGAGTTGACTCTGAGACAGCAAGAAGTGGTTCTGAATGCTCTTAACTTCTTTTTTCTTTAAAATTGCTCTGCTCTCCTCAATTGATCGATGTTTTATCTCCAGATGACATCGGACATGATCTCCACTGCGTAGGAGAGTGGTCTACTTCTGTTCTTAATCTTTCTACATGCCCACGTTTGATCATCTCTGTAGACCCTCGCCAGGAATGATTGTCCAGGAGTGAAACATCAAATTGTCATGTTTGAGGAGTGTTCCATTTGTCCCAGCTGTTTGTTCTGCACACTCCTACTGAGACTGGATTTGAGAAGATCCAAGTGTGAGAGCAAAGGATGCCCCAGGAGCGGCATAGCTGGTGAGTTGTTGGTTGTGGAATGTGCTGCATTACAATAACAAGGAGAAAATTGGCAAGGTTGATTCAGTGTCAGTGCAGTGTGTTCTCCTGACATTGTTTGCAATGCATTCTTTAGTCTCTGGAAAACCTTCTTCCAAGCCATTTGTCACTTGGTGGTATGGTGTAGATGTAATATGTCTTATCCCATTCATTTTCAGGAATGACTGAAACTGTTCCACAATGAACTGTGGTCTATTGTTACTAAGTGTTTTGGAACACCAGATCTTGAAAAGGAGCTCAACACATCAACAGCATGTGAGGCTGTAGAGTAAGGCTATTGGGAAAACTTTTGCCCACTTTGTAGATGCGTCCACTACTACCAAGAAATTTGTCCCATGAACAGTCCAGCAAAATCTATATGAATCCTCTGCCAGGGCAATGCGTGCCACTCTCGGGGATGGTGATATGCTGCTTTTGGCATTTTCTGGACATGCTGGTATTATGAACAGTGCATGGCAGGCTACTTGATCTGCTGATCTATTCCAGACCATCATACAAAGCTTCGAGCCAATGCTTTCATTTTGACGTTACCTTGATGACTAGCATATAGCTCCTCTAACACTTTAGCACTCAGCTTGGATGGTACAACATCTATCAAACCCTGATAAAGGCTGTTGCGTTCAAGCACTGGTTGAAACATTTTGTACTCCAAACCAGACGCAATACCTTTCTGTTAATCTGTGTGTAACATGTGATATAATTGCACTTATACCATGAGGCAAGGCAACACAGGCAAGCTTCATTGGACGATACGGTTCATCATATGTGAGTCCAGTTTTTGACGTCCCTGTTTCCTTTTTCTTTTGGAATGTTATTACACATTGCATTGTCCATTGCCATTTCTTTCTGATCAGGGGTGGGGCACAGGAGCCAGGTTTGGCAGGAACCTGCTATAGTAATTGACAAATCCTTGAAATGAGCACATCAGTAACTGGTCCTTTAACCTTAGGACATCCACCACTGCTTCAGGCTTGTCAGCACACTTGTGTAATGTTTGTGCGTCAATGGTGTGATCACAGTAAGCGATGCTTGGTTTATAGAAGGTACACTTGTGCATATGTTCTGAGCCCATAATCTTCTAATTTTTTTAATATCTTGATATTTTGGAGATGTTCCTTGTCATCCCCTCCAGTAACAATGATGTATCTAGGTGACAGTGAGTGCCTGGGCAGCCTTGCAGAACCTAGTCCATAGCTTTCTGCCAGAGGGCAGGTTCAGGTGCTACTCCAAAAATAAGCCTATTATAGCAATAAAGCCCTTTGTGACATTTATAGTGAGAAATATTTTGGACTCTTCTTCAATCTCCATCTGTATAGACCTCTGCCCTCTGCTAAGTCCATTTTTCTGAAGTGTTTTCCTCTAGAAAGGCTTGCAAAGATATCCTCTATCCTGGGCAGAGGATGTTGACCTACTTTCAGTACTGGGTTGATGGGAACCTTAAAATCACCACAGATCCCGATGGATCCTAACCCTTTGGCTACTGGGACCACTGGCGATAGCTGTTGGCTGTTCTCAACCATGGAAAGAATTCCTTCAGTCTCTATGCAAGCTAACTCACTGGTTACTTGATCACGGATGGTATATGGAATCAAATAAGCTTTGTAAAACTTGGGTGTAGCATTTTCCTTTAACACTATTTTACCCTTGATATGTTTTTAAATTTTCCAATGCCACCTTTGAACACTGCTGTGGCATCATCCAGTACCTTTCTTCATTTGCTTTCAGTTGAGTCTATTGCAAGGGATGTGGCATGTTAATGGTGGATGGATCTCCAAACAATTTGTAGTTGTCTCAGATAATCACAGCCTCACAATTTTGGCCCTCCTGTTTTTACCACATGCAGGTGTAACCCATGTTAATTAAGCCCAGAAATGTAACATTAGAAAGCTCCACCTGTGGAGGGATGAAAATGCGGTTTAATGCATTTTTAAAAAAGAAAACATGGAAAAAAAGCTATGTGAGAATGAGGTGTGGCTGATGTAGGCAGGGAGAAGGGAGAAAAATGCAGAAAACTATTAGAATCTGAAAATATAAACTGTTAAAAGTGAAATTAGTCATGAGTTTCTCCACCCTATTTACGTGAAAACTTCAGGGTGAAACCCTTGGAGGAGAGACAATATCAATAAAAGATTTATTGAAGCTATGGCAATAACAAGCAGCAGCTATAGAAAGACAATATCAGCAGAGATGAGTGTCCAAGATCTCTGCCGTGTAATTGGGAATTATTTCTGTTAAATCATACCAGATATTTGGTCAATTTTTTTTTGCATAAGATTTGTGAATCAACTCTCTGTGGACTATTTGATCCAACAGACCAAGAAACACAAACACAAGGAATTCTGCAGATGCTGGAAATTCAAGCAACACACATCAAAGTTGCTGGTGAACGCAACAGCCCAGGCAGCATCTCTAGGAGGAGGTACAGTCGACGTTTCAGGCCGAGACCTTTCGTCAGGACTAATTGAAAGAAGAGCTAGTAAGAGATTTGAAAGTGGGAGGGGGAGGAAGAGATCCAAAATGATAGGAGAAGACAGGAGGGGGAGGGAAGGAGCCAAGAGCTGGACAGGTGATTGGCAAAAGGGATATGAGAGGATCATGGGACAGGAGGCCCAGGGAGAAGGAAAAGGGGGAGGGGGGGAAACCCAGAGGATGGGCAAGGGGTATAGTCAGAGGGACAGAGGGAGAAAAAGGAGAGTGAGAGAAAGAATGTGTGTATATAAATAACAAACGGGGTACGAGGGGGAGGTGGGACATTAGCCGAAGTTAGAGAAGTCAATGTTCACGCCATCAGGTTGGAGGCTACCCTGACGGAATAGAAGGTGTTGTTCCTCCAACCTGAGTGTGGCTCACCAAGAAACAACCAGTGAAGAACCAGCGCAGGAACAAAATGTTTCAAGATGTAGAGGATTCAATACAGTTGGATGTAAAACAGTTGGATGTAAAAGCTTACTTTTCATTTGAAGCATCTGGATTTGATTATTTGATTTTCTGGAAGAACTGATTATTTTGGCAAATACTTTGATAAATTGCTGAATGAGATTTACTTTGTTTAAAAGTTGTGAAGTTTTAGAATTTTTGTAAAAGGAGTTAAGCTGTATGTATATATATGTGTGTGTGTGTGTGTGTGTGTGTGTGTGTGTGTGTGTTTGTATACACACACACTTGGTGTTGAATTTGAATTTGTAGACATACTGACTGGAACTGAAACTGAAGTTAACTATAATACTTAAGAATAGGAATTCAATAAGTTTCCTAACTAACTAGGGACAAATAAAAAGGAAAGGTTAGCTTGTGAAGCTTAAATAGGGAATAACACTAGATCTAATTAGTTAGAGAAATTGGAGTAACAAAGGTTATTATAATGAATATCACTGATTCTAACTAAACAGAAATTTGGCTTTTATTTGATATCTGAGATTTGGAACTTAAACAGAATGTTGGAATTTGCATTGTTCTTACCCATGTAAATATTTTGTATATTGTTTTTTGTATAAACAAAACTTGCCTCCAGAAGTGCGTGTTTTCTATTCACTGCCTCCGTCCAATATCTAGAGCTTCAGATGTCCTACTAGTACCTTGTGTAGTTCTATGTGATTTGATTTTTCTCACGGACAGTGCAGCGAGTCACACAAGATAAGACAAGCACTACACAGGTGATACACATTGATTGAGTGGGAGATGAGCAAATATCTCAGGCATTTAGGAAATACAGTGGTGAAGTACAAAAACAGCTGTTGCAGGCATTGATTGAGTGGGAGACTTTTTAAAAATTATGGGTTCAGTGCTTTACAAAACTCTACTAAATGATCCCTAATCAATGAACTATAGTCCAGGGTCAACAGCCTTGAAATGGGTTGAATCTCACTGATTCTAACTGAAAAGGAATTTGGTTTTCATTTGATATCTGAGATTTGGAATCTAAACAGAATATTGAATTGTTCTTACTCATGTAAATATTTTGTACATATTTAATTTTTTTTATAAACAAACTTACATCCATAAGTGTGTATTTTTAATTCACTGCCTCTTTCTAATACCTAAAACTTCTGTTGGTCTCTAGCACCTTGGGTCATACTATGTAAGTAGATATTCTCATAAAGAGTGTAGCAACCAGTCACACGAGATAAGACAAGTACTACACAGGTGTTACACAAGCTAAATATGGTTCATTGGTTGTTGTATTTCACTGCTATGAATGTCATTCCCACAGGTGTTATCTTTTCTCTGGTCTAAGTTCTCAGTTGGATATCTGTAGGCTTCATTTCAGTATCTTTGAAATCCTATTCAAACTCATTTTGTGGAGTGTCTGAAACAGCGGAGCCAGTGTCGAATTCCATTTTCATTAGTTTGCCATTCACTTCTGGTGTAAGCTAAATTGCTTGACTGCTGTTAGTTTTCACATGGTAAATCTCAAGGTTACCTTGTCCTATGTCACTGTTATCATTATCAGAGTTTTCATCAACATCATTCAGATTAGTGCTCTTTTAGAAACTGCAATTCAACTTTTTAAAAATCTTTTTCTCTTCCCTGTGCTGTCCATTAATTTTTGTCATGCTCTTTGTATGTGTCCTACTTTGTTGCAGTTTCTGCACGTTTCACATTTAAACCTATATTGGTCTGGTGTATATGACCCCTGCCACAACAGTAACAGACTTTGATTGGCTGGGCAGGTTTCTGTTTAGACATTGCAATTTTATTCATGCTTACTTTCATTCCTGACTGCAACTCAATTATATCTTTGGCTGCTTTTTCCATTGATTCAGCAGTTTTAATTGCTCTTTTAAATGCAAATTATACTTCAGTTAGGAGCCAATTTTGAATGCTTTCTTGTAAGGATCCACAAACTAAACAATCTCTTATCATTAGTCCCATCACTGAACTGACAATGCTCAGATAATTTATTTAATTCAGCCACAAAAACTGAAATTGATTCCCCTTCCTTTATATTCTGAATTACGGATTCTAAAGCATTCTGCGATCAACTATGATTTCAGTTTTAATTGTTCTTGCTTTATGTATATAATATCAGTAAAGCTCATTTTGGCTGGTTTGTTGGAGTAGTTAAACTTCAAAGCAAGCTGTATGCTTTTCCACATTTTGCACACAGCAACCCTGCACTAGTTTTACATTGGCTATTTCATTTGTTTGAAAATATTGCTCAATTTTTTTTAGTATACATCATCCAGTTATCTGTTGTGCATTTGAATGTATCTACCTTTTCAATGTTGACAGCCATTTCTGCTTTTTAAAATTTACCATTATTATTATAATACTCTGTACTCACTGTTTATGAACCCAAGGCTGTACTTGTTGCTAGTTAACTTTGACCATTTTCTGCCCTCTCTTCCCTTCCAAATAAAAATGTACTTGCTTATTGCCACTATTATGTTTTTTAACTCCAGGAACTAATTGAAAGAAAGACACAGGAGCCAGGATAATTTTGTACCTCATTTCTCTGATAGTTCAGTGCTCAGAACTGATGTGTTGTCATTATGTTATACGCTATTCGGCACCTCTTACGCATAACCCATAATGAATTATGTAAACAAAGAATGTTTAATCAAATAATATATTTACAAAGTTAGTCAAATATTACTGAAATAGTAAATACACTACATCTTATTTATTTATCCTTTTCTGTTCCATCCTTATACTGTCTTTCTTTCTCTGCTGCTTTCCATCCTTTTCCCTACTAACTTGATTAAAACTTAAGAGACTTTTGTTTCTTTCCAATTCTGATGACAGATCATCAGTCTAATACATTAATGCTTTTTCTCAATTTAATTTTTGGGCTTGTTCCTCACAACATCAGCTAGTTCATTCAGAGACAATTAGGGTAGAGAACTGATGTCCCTCAATAATAATATTACCAGAATACTCCCAGTCTAGCAGCCTATCCCAGCAAACAAAACTCTGTTGACACTTTTACTTCACTTTACTTCAAATTTGAACCTTTTACTACCAGCTCACTGATGTCTTTAAAGACATATTCAACACTTCACTCATCCAGGCTGCTCTCTCCTCAAGCTTCAAATTAACCGTCATCATCCCTGCACGAAAGAACTTTACACCATCAGAGCTAAGTGACTACCACCCAGTGGCACTGATGCCAATCATCATGAAGTGCTTTGAGCGCCTGGTAGTGGCACATATCAAAAAATGCATTGATGCCACACTGGACCCTCACCAATATGCTTACAGAAAGAAACACTCTACAACAGATGCCATAGCATCTGTCATGCAGCTGGCACTGACACACCTAGAAAACAAGGACATTGTGTCAGAATGCTGCTTCTTGACTTCATTTCAGCATTCAACACTGTTTTCTCACAGACCTCCGTGAGCAAATTTCTACTCCACAGTCTAAATACACCACTGTGCAACTGAGTGTTGGACTTTGTGAACTAGAGTCCTCAAATGGTCAGTATGTACAACCGTTCCTCCATTCCCATCGTCCTCAACAGGGGTATTCCCTAGGGTCTGTGCAGAACCCATTGCTTTACAGTACACTCACATATGACTGCACGGCCAGAAACATGAGTTATCACATTGTCAAGTTCACTGATGATCAGCAATGATGAGATGGCTTACAGAGAGGAGGCGAAAGAGCTCAAGATCTGATGCCAGGCAAATAACCCCTTTCTCAATGTCAACAAGACAAAGGAAATGGCTGTCGCTTTTGGGAGTTCACTCCACTCACACCCCTTCATAACATTGACGGCATTGCAGTGGAAATTGCGAGCAGTTTCAAACTTTTGGAAGTGTACATCTCGCACAACTTCTCATGGCCCCGAAACATCTCCTACATAATCGAGAGAGCTCAGCATTACCTCTACTTTTTGAAGAGGTTGAAGAGATCTAGAGCTTGCACATCAAAACTCACATTCCTCTGCAGATGCAGAAGTACACCTGGTCTATAACATGCTGCATCACTACACAGTATGGAAAATGCACTGCAGCAGACAGCAAGGTCCTACGATGCGTTGTTAAAACTACCCAAGGCATCTCCAACACCAGCCTACCCACTATCAAGGACATATAGTACATATAAAGGTGCCAGAATAAAAAAAACTAACAATATCATGAAGGAACACACATCAAAGTTGCTGGTGAACGCAGCAGGCCAGGCAGCATATGTAGGAAGAGGTGCAGTCGACGTTTCAGGCCGAGACCCTTCGTCAGGACTAACTGAAGGAAGAGTGAGTAAGGGATTTGAAAGTTGGAGGGGGAGGGGGAGAACCAAAATGATAGGAGAAGACAGGAGGGGGAGGGATAGAGCCAAGAGCTGGACAGGTGATAGGCAAAAGGGGATACGAGAGGATCATGGGACAGGAGGTCCGAGAAGAAAGACAAGGGGGGCGGGGGGACCCAGAGGATGGGCAAGAGGTATATTCAGAGGGACAGAGGGAGAAAAAGGAGAGTGAGAGAAAGAATGTGTGCATAAAAATAAGTAACAGAATGGGTACGAGGGGGAGGTGGGGCCTTAGCGGAAGTTAGAGAAGTCATGCCATCAGGTTGGAGGCTACCCAGATGGAATATAGGGTGTTGTTCCTCCAACCTGAGTGTGGCTTCATCTCCACAGTAGAGGAGGCTGTGGATAGACATGTCAGAATGGGAATGGGATGTGGAATTAAAATGTGTGGCCACTGGGAGATCCTGCTTTCTCTGGCGGACAGAGCGTAGATGTTCAGCAAAGCGGTCTCCCAGTCTGCGTCGGGTCTCGCCAATATATAAAAGGCCACATCGGGAGCACCGTACGCAGTATATCACCCCAGTTGACTCACAGGTGAAGTGTTGCCTCACCTGGAAGGATTGTTTGGGGCCCTGAATGGTGGTAAGGGAGGAAGTGTAAGGGCACTTCCTCCCTTACCACCATTCAGGGCCCCAAACAATCCTTCCAGGCAACACTTCACCTGTGAGTCGACTGGGGTGATATACTGCGTCCGGTGCTCCCGATGTGGCCTTTTATATATTGGCGAGACCCGACGCAGACTGGGAGACCGCTTTGCTGAACATCTACGCTCTGTCCGCCAGAGAAAGCAGGATCTCCCTGTGGCCACACATTTTAATTCCACATCCCATTCCCATTCTGACATGTCTATCCACGGCCTCCTCTACTGTAAAGATGAAGCCACACTCAGGTTGGAGGAACAACACCTTATATTCCGTCTGGGTAGCCTCCAACCTGATGGCATGAACATCGACTTCTCTAACTTCCGCTACGGCCCCACCTCCCCCTTGTACCCCATCTGTTACTTATTTTTATGCACACATTCTTTCTCTCACTCTCCTTTTTCTCTCTCTTGTCCCTCTGAATATACCCCCTGCCCATCCTCTGGGTCCCCCCGCCCCCTTGTCTTTCTTCCCGGACCTCCTGTCCCATGATCCTCTTGCATCCCCTTTTGCCTATCACCTGTCCAGCTCTTGGCTCCATCCCTCCCCCTCCTGTCTTCTGCTATCATTTTGGATCTCCCCCTCCCCCTCCTGTCTTCTGCTATCATTTTGGATCTCCCCCTCCCCCTCCCCCTCCAACTTTCAAATCCCTTACTCACTCTTCCTTCAGTTAGTCCTGATGAAGGGTCTCGGCCTGAAACGTCGACTGCACCTCTTCCTACAGATGCTGCCTGGCCTGCTGCGTTCACCAGCAACTTTGATGTGTGTTGCTTGAATTTCCAGCATCTGCAGAATTCCTGTTGTTTGCGTTTAAATATCATGAAGGATCCCAGCCACCCTGTTCATGGACTGATTGTCCCACTCCCATCAAGGAGGAAACAATGTAACATCCACACCAGGACCACCAGTCTCAAAAACAGTTACTTTCTCCAAGCAGTAAGTCTGATCAACACCTTCACCACTACTTTATCATTTCCCCACATCTTGACACTCCTGTGCTTTGCATCAAGTTTGGACCTGTAATCAATCTATGCATATCAGCAATCTTATTTATTTATATTTATTGTGCTTTTTTATTATTGTGTTGTTTATCTTTTTTTTGTGCTGCATCAGATCTAGAGTAACAATTATTTTGTTCTGCTTTTACACTTGCGTACTGGAAATTCTATTAAACAATCTTGAATTTTCAATCTTCAATCTTGAAATGTAAAGGATGGAAATAGTTTGAAGAAAACCCTAGTCATTCTACTTTAACCTACAGCATTGGGATTGGAATGCCCTAAAATTCCAAGAAGCAAGTTTCATTTTAAATTGGATCTGTAATAGATTCGTGTTCCATTGGTAAATAAATCTTGCAGTCCTTTTAATGATTCAGCAGAAGCTCAGCTCTATTTCGCTGCAAAGTCTGAATTATGTTTACAATCTTGCAATGCCCAGAATAAACTGAATTCAGAGGCCTTGAAAGATAATGGTGCATCTTTAAAACAACACTTACAGCACATTTCTGAAAGTCCAGGGTAGACAGTTAAAAGTGCCAATTCCCCCAACTTTTTGGAGCATGCAATATGAATATAAAAGTGTCTGACCAGACAAGTAATTTAATGACCAGAAACTCACATCTTAGAATGATGGTTTTAATATTAATGTCACATATAATGTTGGTCCATGAATGGTTATCTCTTCAATGTTATAAATCCTTTATTACAGGTACATGATTGTGGCAATAAGGATTGGGCAGGAAGTCTTAGAAGGGTTTTTTGAAAAAATTGACAGAAAGCAGTCCATAAATTAAGTATCTTATCTAATAGTTTATTTCTAGGATCTCAGAGACTGAATAAGAGGCACTCAGGCAATGCTGACAATTATTGCATGCGTCAGTTACAAATAAATCAAAGCAGGGACAGAGAAAGTAAAAGTAAGCTGGTCAGCCCTCTGAGTCTGTTCTGTCATTTTGTAATATCATCACTGGTCATCCAAATTCATAATCTGTTCCCGCCGTCTCCCTTTTGCTTTGTGGCGGTCCATAGGTAAACAAATCTCAAGGTTGTACAACTTACACATTCTTTGATAATAAATGTACTTCAAAACTTTGAAATTATCCTAAACATGATATGTTGGGACTACACAGCAAATAAGACAGCATCCATGGAGAGAGAAAAATAAGCATTTCAAGTAAAAGCCCTTTCACCCGAGCTGATAGAAGATAGAAATTGTAAATTTAATTCAGTTTTTTTTTACCATAGTTGCTTCTTAACCTTTGCGTATTTTGTTTTCTGATTTTATTTCGCACTTATCTGCAGTATTTGAATATCAGTTACAAAGTTAGATCACATTTAGCTATTTTGAAAAATTAGCAGCTGTTCATAGCTTCATAAGCGCTAGTATCTGTCATTAATTCCTGAGGTAGTCCAACACACTCCATCAGAAACTGAACTCACCTGGGTTTATGATCACTGCTAACAAAGAATAAGACCACTGAACACTCTCGTCTTTTAATGCTTAGATGTGGCTGGTAATCCATATGTAGTTCTTTTACATGCAGTTTACAGTTCTTCAAGACCAAAAATAACAGCATTAAAATATGAGTTTTATTATATTATAGTGCTCCTTGTTGTGAAAGCAAATTTAAACACAATGAAGACGATGAAATAACAAAGAGATGAAGAGAATTACAGATCTTTCGGAATAGGGTAGGGAAACAACTTATTTTTTTTCTGTTCCAGTAGTGTGTGTTACTGTCTCTGCCAATGTTCATCCATTTGATTGCTCAATTGAAAGTAAACAAAGATTGAAACAAGCAAATCAACTTATTTGCCAAGAATCTCCACAAATTGTCATCTTCAGCACAGAACCCAACTTTACAGAATTTGTGACTCGGAAGTATAGTCACAACTCAAATGATAGTCATTCAATACATGCAATGAATAAGTTAGCTAGATTTAGTTTTTATCCCACAGAAAATACATTTGCTAAAGGTTTTAGGATATTTTGCTATATGATATTGTGTGTGAGTGTGTGTGTGTGTGTGTGTGTGTGTGTGTGTGTGTGTGTGCGCGCGCGTCTGTGTGTGATGGGGTATGCAGGAATCTATTTTGGGAATTTGGCGTAGGGTATGCAACTGATATGGCCAGCCTGATGTAGCTGACCAGGAGTCAATGCTGGGATGATGTCCAGACAACGGATGGTAATGTTAGTTCACTTTTCCTTCCAATGAGTCTGGAGGACTTTGTAAAGGATTCTATCAACACACATAGAAGTTGCTGGTGAACGCAGCAGGCCAGGTGGCAGCTCTAGGAAGAGGTACAAGTGAAGTTTCGGGCCGAAACCCTTCATCCTGACGCGTTCACCAGCAACTTTTATGTGTGTTGCTTGAAATTCCAGCATCTGCAGATTTCCTCATGTTTGCGTTTTTAAAGGATTCTTATAGTGGCTTTATATGATCTAAATCTCAGAAGGATATTGAAATGCAGGGATCACTGCAGCCTGATAGCCAATGAGATTTGTACCAGGTCTGATGTCTTAATGTTCAAACACTTTTTCCTCAATTGACCCAAAGCAGTATTGACTCGTAGAAGGCAGTGGTGAATTTCATCATCAATGTCTGCCTTCATGACAATTTATCAGGCAGACAAAGAAGAAAAAGTCAAGAATAAATTCAAAGCTTCCTCAGAGAAGTGCAAGATCCTCATTGATTCCTTACAGCCTCTGGCTGATGACCCTCAGAGTGGAGAAGGAACATTCGTGGTGGTATTGAGAACCTCAAGGTGATACATCAGCAGCACACAGAATTCCTGTGTAAGCATATATACCTACCCCCTTGCCCTGTCACCTATGGAAGAGCTTGCTGACCTTTCACCAGCCACCTCAGAACTCACAAAACTGAAATGTATAGCAATTCATAGGAAAGCAGCATTCATCATCAAAGTTCCACTCCACCCAGACTGTGCTCTTTTATTGTTGCTGCCATCAGGTAGAAGGTACAAGTGCCTCAGGACTTGTATAACCAGATTCGAGATTAGTTACTACTCCTCAACCATCAGACTCTTGTACAAAAGAGGATAACTACACTCATCTATTGAGATGTTCCCACAGCAAATCACCTCACTTTAAAGACTCTTTATCTTGTTATTTCATGCTCTTGTTATTTATTGCTATCTATTTATATTTGCATTTGCACAGTTTGTTGTCTTCTATGCTGGATTTAATCTACAACGTTTGTATTATTGATCATATTTATAGTGATTATTCTATAGAGTTGCTGAGTATGCCCACAAGGAAAAGAATCTCGGGGTTGCATGTGGTGGGATACATAGTCTGATAAGAAATTTTATGTTGAACTTACTTTGAACTTTGAAGTCATCCTCAAATCCCGAAGGACAGGCTAAGAAGAGAGAAAAGTTACACAATGGTATATGGCAGTTATATGGCTCGGTAGTTAATGGTGATTGCGAATGTGGCTTCAGTCCTTTTCAGTCAGATAAGCAACATGTTAATTGATTTATTGCTTGCTAATAATTGGAGATTAACTTTGTTTTCAATATCACTTTTAACACTTTGGTACCATTATATATGGCAATGGGCACTTCATTAACTTGTAAAGTGATTCAGGTTAACAAAGTAATGTTTTAGAAGCTGGTAGTGGAAGCTTAAAAATCCACATCCAGAGGCCTATAAAGCAAGTAAAGTGGGAATCTGATAGCTACAGTGAAGAACTCATTAAAGTTGCAATAATTGCAGTTGAAATCTGGTAAAATTGCATTAGCTAAAATTAAAGTACAATCAAAGCATTCTAACAAAACTAAGAGTACATGAGTAGTTCAATAATCATAGGGCATGGAAAGGATACATAAAATCTGATTAAATCTTTCATGCTTATGGACTATTATTAACACAGCAGCACAGTATCTTGGCCAATACTGTGAAACTGTCTGCAAAAGAAAACAACAGGAATTCTGCAGATGCTGGAAATTCAAGCAACATACATCAAAGTTGCTGGTGAACGCAGCAGGCCAAGCAGCATCTATAGGAAGAGGTGCAGTCGACGTTTCAGGCCGAGACCCTTCGTCAGGACTAACTGAAGGAAGAGTGAGTAAGGGATTTGAAAGTTGGAGGGGGAGGGGGAGATCCAAAATGATAGGAGAAGACAGGAGGGGGAGGGATAGAGCCGAGAGCTGGACAGGTGATAGGCAAAAGGGGATACGAGAGGATCATGGGACAGGAGGTCCGGGATCACTTCACCTGTGCTTCCAGGTGAGGCATCACTTCACCTGTGAGTCGACTGGGGTGATATACTGCGTCCGGTGCTCCCGATGTGGCCTTTTATATATTGGTGAGACCCGACGCAGACTGGGAGACCGCTTTGCTGAACATCTACGCTCTGTCCGCCAGAGAAAGCAGGATCTCCCAGTGGCCACACATTTTAATTCCACATCCCATTCCCATTCTGACATGTCTGTCCACGGCCTCCTCTACTGTGGAGATGAAGCCACACTCAGGTTGGAGGAACAACACCTTATATTCCGTCTGGGTAGCCTCCAACCTGATGGCATGAACATCGACTTCTCTAACTTCCGCTAAGGCCCCACCTCCCCCCGTACCCCATCTGTTACTCATTTTTATGCACACATTCTTTCTCTCACTCTCCTTTTTCTCCCTCTGTCCCTCTGAATATACCTCTTGCCCATCCTCTGGGTCACCCCCCCCCCTTGTCTTTCTTCCCGGACCTCCTGTCCCATGATCCTCTCGTATCCCCTTTTGCCTATCACCTGTCCAGCTCTCGGCTCTATCCCTCCCCCTCCTGTCTTCTCCTATCATTTTGGATCTCCCCCTCCCCCTCCAACTTTCAAATCCCTTACTCACTCTTCCTTCAGTTAGTCCTGACGAAGGGTCTCGGCCTGAAACGTCGACTGCACCTCTTCCTATAGATGCTGCTTGGCCTGCTGCGTTCACCAGCAACTTTGATGTATGTTGCAAAAGAAAACATCTAGTTTAAATAGGAGAAAAAGAAACTTGGAACTCTTGAGAAGCTGAAAAATGATAAAGTAATTCTCAAGCACACAGTTGACAGAGTACTTTAATAAACAAAAAAGTAATAATCACTGCAGAACACATTTGATCTTTTAATGTGTTTTAACATTCTTTGTATTATATGTATTTTTACCTTATCTATGAATATGGTCTCCTCTTCTATCCAGGATAATCATGAATCAACTGTAGATATACAGTAAATTCACATAATGAGTTATGGAACTGAATACTTATTTTATTCTTTTTTTATTATTAAATGTAATCGTGAACAATAGCCAGATCAGAAATGCTGATCAAGTCAACTAGTTCCCAAAGAAAACTCTGATAGGCCAATCAGATGGTTCACTGCTGCACAATGCTCACCATTGAATACAGAATCTGCTGGAACTGTTCTGGTTTATATTGAATAGAATAGCATAGAACTTATCAAATGAGAAAAGGCCATTTAGTCTCATCGTCTTCTTACAAATTTCCTCCTAAAATTTTTCATCTCACATCTCAGTGCATTAAAGTATTGTTCTCTTGCTTCTGTACCTCTAGTGTTTATCGAGCTTAAACTTAAATGTATCTATGTCAGTGTTTTCATGAACACTGGATTCTCTAACTTCCAGTAAACTACAACCCTCTGCCCTTTATCTCTCTCCTCCTGATCCATCCAGTCTCAATCAACTTGTCCTTTTCCCTCCCAGCTCCATTTGCCTATTACCCACACCACAAACTCTTCCAACTGATCCCTCACCCCAACACTCCCATCAGTCATCTGCACCTCCCTCCCTCGCTCTATTTCACGATTTGCCTTCAAGTTCCGTACGGAAGCAGCGATCCAGATTGCTGGGTTTACTATACAACATCAGGATAGAGCTATAGAGTCTCTCAAAAGCAGAGGTGGAGGAGTATGCCTCATGATCAACTCTTCTTGGTGCACAAATATATCAGTGGTGTCCCAGTTCTGTTCACAAGACCTGGATATCTAGCAGTTAGGTGCCATCCTTTTTACCTACCACGGGAGTTCTCCGGGGTCATTTTGGTAGCAGTATACTTTCCACCTCAGGCCAATGTCAAGCAGGCTTTAGCTGATCTGAGCAATGGGATCAACATGCACGAAACAATGCACCCTAATGCCTTCACCATCGTTTTGGGGGATTTTAACCAGGCCAGTCTGAAAAAATCACTAAGCAATTACCATCAACAGGTCACTTGCAATAGCAGAGGAAACAACACACTGGACCATTGCTACACCATCATCAAGAATACCTACCATGCTATTCCACACCCTCACTTCAGGAAGTTTGATCACTTGGCTGTACTTCTACTCCCTGAGTATAGACAGAGACTGAAGACTACTGTACCAGTAGTGAGGACCAAGGGAAGTACAGAAGCACCTACAGGACTGCTTTGAGTCAGTGGACTGGGCTGTATTCAGGAATTTATCTTCGAACCTGGATGAGTATGCTGCAGTTGTTACCGACTTCATTAAAACCTGTGTGGATGAGTGTGTGCCTACAAAGACTTACTGTACATTCCCAAACCAAAAGCCGTGGATGAACCAGGAGGTATGTCGTCTGCTGAAGGCTAGATCTTTGGCATTCAAGTCCGGCGACCCAGGCTTGTACCAGAAAACCAAGTATGATTTACAGAAGACTATTTCAAGGGTGAAGAGACAATTTTGAATGAGGTTGGAGGCAACATCAGATGCACAGCAACTTTGGCAGGGTTTGCAAGGCATTACTTCCTACAAAGCGAAACCCAGTAGCATGAATGGCAGCGATGCTTCACTACCAGATGAACTCAATGCTTTCTATGTATGCTTTAAAAGGGAGAACACAACTACCGCTGTGAAGATCCCTGCTGCACCTGCTGACCCTGTGATCTTTGTCTCACAGATTGATGTTAGGCTGCTTTAAAGAGAGTGAACCCTGACAAGGCATAAAGTCCCAATGGAGTACCTGGTAAGGTTCTGAAAACAGGTGCCAACCAACTGGTGGGAGTATTCAAGGACATCTTCAACCTCTCACTGCTACGGGCAGAAGTTCCTATCTGCTTCAAAAAGGCAATAATGATACCTGTGCCTAAGAAAAATAATGTGCGCTGCCTAAATGACTATCACCCAGTAGCTCTCACATCGACAGTGATGAAATGTTTTAAGAGGTTCATCATGTCTAGTCTGAACTCTTGCCTCAGCAAGGACCTGGATCCATTGCAATTTGCCTATCGCCGCAATAGGTCAATGGCAGATGCAATGTCAATGGCTCTCCAGATGGCTTTAGATCACCTGGATAACACAAACACCTATGTCAAGATGCTATTCATCGACTATAACTCAGCATTTAATAGCATCATTTCCACAATCCTGATTGAGAAGTTGCAGAACCTGGGCCTCTGTACCTCCCTCTGCAATTGGATCCTTGACTTCCTAACCAAAAGACCACAATCTGTGTGGATAGGTGATAACATATCCTCCTTACTGACGATCAGCACTGGTGCACATCAGGAGTGAGTACTTAGCCCACTGCTCTACTCTCTATATACACATCACTGTGTGGCTAGGCATAGCTCAAATACCATCTATGAATTTGCTGACGATATAACAATTGTTGGCAGAATCTCAGGTGGTGATAAGAGGGTGTACAGGAGTGAGATATGCCAACTAGTGGAGTGGTGCCGCAGCAACAACCTGGCACTCAATGTCAGTAAGATGAAAGAGCTGATTGTGGGCTTCAGGAAGGGTAAGATGAAGGAACACTTACCAATCCTCATAGAGGGATCAGAAGTGGCGAGAGTGAGCTGTTTCAAGTTCCTGGCTGTCAAGATCTCTGAGGATCTAACCTGATCCCAATTTATCAATGTAGTTATAAAAAAGGCAAGACAGCTGCTATACTTCTTTAGGAGTTTGAAGAGATTTGGCATGTCAACAAATACACTCAAAAACTTCTATAGATGTACTGTGGAGAGCATTCTGAAAGGCTGCATCACTGCCTGGTATGGGGGTGGGGGGACAGGGCTACTGCACAGGACCGAAAGAAGCTGCAGAGGGTTGTAAACCTAGTCAGCTCCATCTTGGGTACTAGCCTACAGAGTACGCAGGACATCTTCTGGGAGTGGTGTCTCAGAAAGGCAACGTCCATTAGTAAGGACCTCCAGCACCCAGGGCATTTCCTTTTCTCACTGTTACTATCAGGTAGGAAGTACGGAAGCCGAAAGGCACACACTCAGCAATTCTTCTTCCCCTCTGCCATCCGATTCCTAAATGGACATTGAGCACTTGGACACTGCCTCATTTTTTTAATATACAGTATTTCTGTTTTTGCACATTTTTAAAATACATTCAATATATGTATACTGTAATTTATTTATGTATTTATTTGTTTGTTTTTCTCTTCTATATTATGTATTGCATTGAACTGCTACTGCTAAGTTAACAAATTTCAAGTCACATGTCGGTGATAATAAACCTGATTCTGATTTTGATTCTGAAGTTCACCATTGTTCTCCTTTTGCACTTCCACCTATCATCTTCCAGCTTCTAACAATATTTCCACTCTCCCTTCCCTGTCTAGCTATCATCCTTTCTTATCTGGATTCAACTTTTTCCTGCTGGCTCTTGCCCTGATCCCTTTCTATTTCCTTTTTTATACCAATTACCTTTGTTCTATCTTTCAGTCCAGATGAAGGGTCCCAACCCAAAATGTTGACTGTCCATTTTACTCCAAAGATGTTGCCTGATCCATTGAGTTCCTTCAGGTTTCTGGGAGTTCTCAATTCAGTTTTGTTAAGACATTTATGCCAACAAATTATAATGAATCTAGTCAGTCATGCTAAAATATTGACACCACTTCAGGCTTCCATCCCCTCCCCCCTCAAAATATCATTGTGTAGATGGATAATAATCGGAAAGCATACCAATAAATGTTCTATTTTGAAAGAACAGTGACTTTCAAGTTTATGGTAGCTACAACAATGTTCATAACTATTGCATCGTTGCCATATTGATCAATAGGAAGGACCTCAGACTTAAAATGGAAGTCTCCTCATTTTTCTGCATCAAAGGGATGGTAGAAGAACCATAAAAGAGAAGATATAGTCATATTTTGTGCATTGCCAGCCCTTCCCTTGAATAATCGTCTTCTCTTGTGTCAGCTCACTTAGATATTTCAACATGATCAGCAAGACAGAGAGAACAGCACATTGCATAGAGGTGAGTTTGCCAATTTACTTAGCATAAAGCTGTCAGATATCAAGTGCAATAAATTGATATCAGAATTAAGGCTCTTTAATTTCATTCCAATCTCTCTGCCTTTAGTCTATTGTAGCAAAGAAGTTAAATACAAGTTTGAGGAAAAGCATCCCAATTTCTGCTGGACAATTTCCAGTTATTAAAAGTTACATGGAAATCATCTTTTTCGGATAATCAGCCATTTCAAACTTGTTCCTTTCTTCAAACATTCATTTTACCCCCATTCCAATCATTTCAAACATTCTTCTTCCCTTTCCAAGACATGCATTTGCTTTTGATCCCTTAACAATTCTCATTCTCTTTCAGCCAAGATCATCAGCACTGTGTTTTTCAATCTTCCCTGTTTTTTTTTCATTGGGCATTGACTTTAAGACTTAAAGCTGATTCTCCCACAACAGAGAACCTTGACATGTTGAGCATTTGCGTCTTCTATGTTTTATTTCAGTGTCTCATTGTCTGCTTGATTTTTCCTTCAGACCCATAAATTAATCCCTCTCTGGATGATCCACAGGTCTTGCATCTTGTTTGCTCTGTGACTATCATACAACAGCAGATCTCTCAAAGCAGTAGCATTTGGTTCCACTAGTCATGAGTATAAGATGTGGTACTGAACTTGTGCAAGCATTTCTATGGCTCAGGGTTCCAATGGATCCAGAGTAGAAGAATTGAGTTGAATTTTGTAATATTTGTAATTTTACCAAAAATGATTACTGCTCTGCAAAAAAAGATCTTTTTTTTGTACATTTAGTGCCTCAAAGCAAGTATTAATCAATCCAATTTCTATGAATGCCCCTATACTTCAAGTTTCTGTATGCCACATTGCTTGCAGAAGGCACTAACATAATTTATATGTTACGGTGACACAGTTGACCAACCAAGAGCATAGTTTGCTGGTACAAAATTCAGGTTTCGAATCACTGACTATTTGACATCAATAAAAGGAATATGCGCCTCAAGCCAACAGATATATAGTCTGTTATTTATCAATTCACTGATGCTCCGCTTAATCCCAAACTGGATGACTTCAGACATCATTTTTTTCTCCAGCTGCAGTATCATACTCTTTCTGAGTGAGGGCATTTCTTTCAAATGGAGAAAAGAAGAACCGTAAAAAATAAGCGATTGGAGATGAATACAGAAGTCCCTAACATCAGCGCAAGGATTTTGATGTGAAATTAGATTGCTCTGTGTTACGCAAGATGTTTGTTGTTGTTCCTACTGCACTTTGCAGCACATTGGGAGGCAACCTTGCTGTTTCTTTAGCATTTGTTTGTTTTTACAAGGTTGAGTTGCTAGCTCTACACTCAACACAGCACAGATAGAAAGCTTGCAAGGAGTTCTCCAGAATCCTCCTTTTCAAATGCAAACAATCATCTTTGGAGGTCTGCAGGAGTCAGTGGGTATACTTCATTTCATCAAGGAAGTTGTGAGCTCGTACTTCAACACTTTCTCCTCACTACATGGTAATCTTCTTTCACAACAGAGCTCAAGCATGTATATCTGAATCAGAATCAGCTTTAATATCAGTGGCATACCGTATGTCGGGAATATGATATTGCCTGCCTAGAGTAGCTGACTGCAAGTATCTGTTGCCTTAGTGTCTGTGTTTTTGGCTTGAGAGATAGTGCTGGTTTTGGTTCACTTCTCCTTTCAGTGAAATTAGAGGTTTTATAAGAGACTATTAGTGGCATTTTCCAGTTCCTAGACTTGCATGCTATAGGTAGTCCAAATATCAAAATCATATAGGAGGGCAGGGATTACTGCTACCTGGTAAATCATGTTTTCTGTCAGGTCTGAGGACCCTTGTCCTCAGCTGTTGAAAGATTGTGCTGGTACGTTGAGGGTGAATTTCATCTTCAGTCTGCATTTGCTGATAGAGCTTGAGATATGGGATGAGATTCACATACTTCATGTTTTACTGTGAACTTTTTGTCAGGGGTCATTGCCTGGTTGGTAGGAAGGCTAGTTGGGAAACTTGTTCTTGCTGACATCGAATGTAAGGCCCAAACTTTGCTGAATGAGTCTGCACTCAAACCTTAGCCTCACAGCATGCACAAATGCAAGTATCATCTTTAAACTGCAGCTCATCTACCCAGGGTTTGTAAAATTGCTCTGGAATGTAGTCGTTGTAGGTTGAACAACCTCCCATCATTTCCAAAGATTATTTCCATTCACACAGAAAGTTTATTTGAGCCAAAGAGCAACATTGCAATATGAAAAAAATGAGAAGTTTGGTGACAATGAATCAGCATTGTTTGATATTGTCTACCCTGGGAATAGTTTAGTTATAGATCTGTTGGTTCGTATCAAGGCTTACAATCTGCTCTGGAGACAAAATTCTGTGAGCAACTTAGATATCTGATTGGTATAGGGTAAAATAGGAGGAAAGCATATCCTGATTCAAAAACAAGGCGAAATGGTGGTGCAGGTCCACCATTGGATTTTTATTCTGTAGCAGAGGACTCTGCTGGGGTTTCATTTGAGAAGTTTATAGAAGAATGTTATTGAGTTGACATGATAGATAATCAGATCAAACATAGTTACGCACTTATGGCTTTCCTACTCCTCTTTCTCCTCCCTTTTCCAGTATCTTAGCTTGCTGTATACATCCCCTGCTTATTATTTCCAGTCATGTAGTGTTATCCATGAAACTGTTTAGAGCTGATGTCTGAAGTCAGCACAAAATGTTCAACATCCAAAACACTATTCCCCATTGTCTTCTGCAGCTTGAAAAAAACTAGAGAGAACCAGAGAACACATGTAAAATCATAGCATTAACCAACTGCAAACTAAGTTGTGTAATCAAGGATATGTTTAAATCATGTTGGTAAGGGTCTTTAAGACTGCTGATCTTTGTTCACCTGTACATCTTCTGCAAGAGCTGCTGCATTAAACTAGGTTCTAGAGGAAGATCAGAAGTGTATGCCGATGTCATAAACTCTCTGCTCTGCTACCTTCAAAACATTTTCTATGCTCCCAGGAACCTTTGACTACATATCTTCACTTCAGTTGTGTGGTTAGAGATTTCACAGTAGATCTTAAATCAGAAGATGTAGAATCTTTCTGTGTAGAGTTAATAAACTGCAAGGTTAAAAAGACCCTGATGGGAGTTATATTCAGGGCTCCAAAAAGTAGCCAGGATGTGGGATACAATTACAATGGGAGAAAAAAAATGACAATATTACGATATTGACGGAGAATTTCAATGTGCAGGTATATTCAGAAAATCAGGTTGGTGTGAAGAGAACGAATTTGTAGAATACCAATGAGGTGGCTTTTTAGTACAGCTTGTAGGTGAACCCATTCAGGGAAAGGCAATTCTGGATAATGTACAAACCAGATTTGATTAGGGAGCTTGAGGTAAAGGAACCTATAGGAAAAAGTGATCATAATATGATAGAATTCACCCTTCAGTTAAATATGAAGATAAAGTCAGGATCCATCAGTATTACAGTGAAGAAAAAGGAATTACAGTGCATGAGGAGCTGACCAAAGTTGATTGCAAAGAGACACTATCAGGGATGACAGCAGAACAGTAGCGGCCTGAGTTTCTGGGGGCAATTTGGAAGGCAGAAGATAGATTCTGTAGATCCCAAAGGTAAAGAAGTATTCTAAATTGAGGATGAAGCATCTGTGGCTGACAAGGGAAGTCAAAGACAGTATTAATGAAAAAGAGAAAGCATGAAACATTGCAAAAATAGTGGGAAGTTAAACGACTGAGGAGCTTTAAAAAAACAATAGAGGGCACTTAAAAAAGCTATAAGGAGAGAAAAGATAAAATATGAAGTTAATCTGGCAATTCCACCAGAAATATATAGAAAATGTGTAAATAGCAGTCTGATCCTACCACCTTCCAAATTACTCAACTGCCCATCCCTGCATGTGCATTTTGTCCCATATTTTAGAGAGTCTTCAGGAACCTTGTTGACCTCAGTCATCTCAGAATCTATAAGAAGAAGGTCACTCTTGAATGAGAGGAGCTACCTGAGGAAACAACAACTTCGGTCTCCCTATATAAATGGGAAAGAAGTAGGTGAAAGAATAGTTTACCCAAATGAGTGGTAGTGGCATGAGTGGTACTAGTCACATAAAAGAGATTTCAGATGCTGGAATATAGATTGAAAGAATAGAATGCTTGAAAAACTCAATGGGTCAAGCAAAAGGAAGCAGGTAGGACAGGTGAACAAGTGGTGGGGAAACCTTTCTTCCTATAGATTCTGAGGTGACTGAGGTCAATGTGGTTTCTGCAATCTCTGTAAAAGATGGATGAATGTGTGTGGGAGAACACCAGGAGTATCAATTAACTAAAATTGCAGAACTCAATGTTCACAATATTGGGTTGTAATCTAGCCAATTGGAATAAAAAACATAATTATTCAATTCCTGTTTAGGCCTCTGCATAGCAATGGGGAAGGCTGAGGACAGATAGGTCAGTGTGAAACTGTGAAAGAGAGTAAAAGTGACATGCACCCAAAAGCTTGGTATCCCCATTGTGGACAAAGCTCAGGTGCACCACAAACAGTTGCCATGTCTACGATTGGTCACACCAACGTAGCTGACTCCATATAGTGAGCACCAAATATAGACAGGTTGCAGCTGAGCCTGTACCTCACCTTGAAGGTCTGTTTAGGTCAATGAATAGTGGCGAGTGAGCAGTTGAAATGATAGGTGTTATCTATCCTACAATTCAAGGGCAAAGTATTAAAGATGGAGAGGGATGAATAAGTCAATGAGAGTGTGGTCACTGTGGAAATCAGAAAGAGTGACACGGAGGGAGTGTGGTGTGAGAAGGATGTAACTGGTGCTGTGATCATGTTGGAATTGAAGGAAAGAGTGGAGAATTTGGGACGGTGGGGTAGGCAGGGAGAGTGAGGTTAGTTGTGTGCAGACAAATGAAAAAATGGAGGACATGCATGTGTAGGATCTTGACTGAAAAGATTGACATGCATCATTTGACTTTAGAGATGCTGCTTGACCTGCCAAGTTCTTCCAATGTACAAAATTTTTGCTGCAAAGCTACATAACCAAATATTAAGCAAATTGGAGCCAGACTGAGTAAGAATTAGAAGAATGGGGGACAGTCTCATTGAACCATTTATAGAGCATTTAGAGTAGGTATGAGAATGATATTTTCCCTGGTTGGAGCAACCAGAATCCGGATGCATAATCTCAAACCTAGGATGGCATAAAGACTCAGTTACTGAGCTTTTTGAACTTACAGTTTGACAGGCTCTTGAATAAGTGATTGGGGACAAGGGGTTAATGCAGAAACGTGGTTGAGTTAAAAAAAAAACCTGCCAACATCTTACTAAATGATAGAACAGGTTTGAAGAACCAGATGGACTGTTCCTTTTCCATCTCTTATATTTGTGTATTTTTGCACACTGACGAGATTGATATGAGAGGAATTCTCTGTGCATGTACTTTAAGATGATGTTCCCCTTGAGCCTGTATTCTGCAAGACCATCTGGAGCTTGAAAGGTAAATGATGAAGATATGATTGCAGTTCATGTGATTGTGGACTGAGTGTTGGGAATTGGGACGAATCTAAAACCTAGTTTTGACCGGAATGGGCACAATGCATTATATATTCTCCTTCTCTGCATCCATTCTTGTGATTTCCATAAGTTATGTGTGTCATTCAACATCAGGAACAAGTCAAATGTAAATATTACATTTGTCATGAAAATCAACTATTCTTCTGAAATAATGACATTTGCCAAGATCTGAAATATTTTTCAATAGATAAGCCTCATACAAATACGTACAAATATGAAAGAGGTCCAATTTGGTAATGACCTCACAGCACACAATCACAAGTTTGAATGTTGGTATCATTTTTGCTGCAGACAATATTCTGGCACTTTTAATGTAAGCCAATGGATTGTCCTACAGTTACATTCTAGCCACTCTTTTAATGTGTAGATCAAATAAGGCATTGAAGGATGCATAACCCGTTATTTGATGACAAGTTGGCATTTTATTAGATAATACAGAACTGCCTAGAACAACATATTCCACCATTTGTAAAATGTCACTAACCTTAGAAAAGCTACTAAGATTTGTCAAGTTTGGTTTTGCCAGAATCAGAAGGGAATGCAATTACATTAATTTTCTTCCCCGCCATACTTTTCATTGGTCTGTGGAAAGCCCATTACAAATTGCTTTCCAATGTAACAAATAGATAAGATTTGACAAGAAATTAAAATATAACAACAGCTAAGAAAATAATTGTCCGTGTGTGCCATCATAACGTCAAATATGCACAATTTAATGATTATTGGAATAACTACAATCAAATGATTTGAAAGAAATTCAATGAGCCAAAAAGAAATGTCTGTGTTTATAAAAAAAATCTTTGTCATGCATGAAATCCGTTGGTGCCTCATATGATGTGACCCTATGGACATGTGATGATACAACAGAGTCATAAAAACACACTTATCCTATCCTTAAACAGATTATTTGCTCCCTAACTGTGAAAAATAATTTCAAACTGATTTTTTAAAATTTCTACTTCATTTAACAAAAACTTCTTATTTGTTTATTAAGAAGCTTATGCAAGCCCCAGGGGTTATGAATGAATAGATCCTGTTTTAAAACAGGGTCAGCTTAGTATCTAAGTATGCTTTTTGGACAAGTTATGTTCTTTAGATAAATTGAGTTCAATTTTGCATTGAATTTCTCACAGTTTAATAAAAAAAAGAGTTCCAAGCTTTTAAAAAAGTGTTCATTTATTAGCAGAAAACAAAAGCATTGCCCAGAACTAGATATTATATTCTTCTGTTGTGCCAAACCTTTCTCCGTCTTGGGTGCTAACTTGTACAACTTGCAAACATCAGTGAAACAGGGCAAAATTACATTAAAATCAGCACTATGGGCTTTTAGCCACAAATTCACATTCTGTACTGAGACCAATGAGATGCCCATCTGGAGTCACATGCAAAACTCACAATTAGTGCCTCATTAACTATTCAGAAGTAAGTCGATGTTTAAAGAATTCCCCATACTTGCCAATGTAAGATTCATAAAAGTTACAATAGAGGTGATAAAGGAACAAAATTCTCTTGAGGACTTTGGCATCCCCCAAATGATGGTCTGACCCATTGCCACTGTGAGGAGTAATCTGAATAAGTGAGCAATAAACATTGCATGTAGCTCAGAACTAATTTACAAAAGAAGCAGTAATCAGTGAAGGGAGAACCAGTGACTATTCTTCCATAATACTGACCATTGAAATCTGAGGCAGGCATATACTCTATGAAAGACAATGTCTATAGCTGTACCTTGATCGCACTCTGTGCACAACGTGTTCCTTGTTTCTTCTGTGACTGGGCAGTGATATTGCTCACAAGGATTGCAATTTCTGCCCAAGATGAGGGAACATGCACTGTGTTGCTTATAATGTCAAGACACATATAAATAATGCTGGGTGCACTGAAGAGAATCATACACGCAGTGCCTGGGACAACTTCTTAATGGTCATGCAACACACTTCAAAGTTGCTGGTGAACGCAGCAGGCCAGCCAGCATCTCTAGGAAGAGGTACAATCGATATTTCAGGCTGAGATCCTTCGTCAGGACTATCTGAAAGAGGAGCTGGTAAGAGATTTGGAAGTGGGAGGGGGAGGAGGAGATCCAAAATAATAGGAGAAGGCAGGAGGGGGAGGAATGGAGACAAGAGCTGGACAGGTGATTGGCAAAAGGGATATGAGAGGATCATGGGACAGGAGGCCTAGGAAGAGCTGTGTACATACATCTATTGATGCTTTTGGACACATCTTCAGTGATGTTCCTGGAATCATCGGGTGTTTCGGGTCTTTCAACATCATACAACCTTCTCCAGGTGACCCAGCCGGGGCTGATCAGACCCCAGCTTGTGTCCAGATGGCTAGCTACTTATGACTCCATAGCTCCCCTCTTTTGAGCCACAGCCATCGTGAGGCCCTCTCTGCCGCATTGGTGATACTGCGGATGGCTCTCCTCTTCCTCTCTCCCTCGATGCCCAAAATGCTGAAGGCTCTAACGAAAGAACGGGCTACGAATCCCCTACAACCAACCTCCACTGGGAGACACTTCGCTCTCTATCCAGCCTGCTGACAGTTGCTGACCAGCCCTGCGTACTTGGAGAGCTTCTTTTCAAAGACCTCTTCCAAGCTGCCTTCTCATGGGACTGTCAGTTCCAGCAGCACCACTTGCTTGGTCGACTCAGACACTAGGACAATGTCTGGTCGCAGGGTGGTGGCTGCGATATGGTTGGGGAACTTCAGCTGCCCTTCGAGGTCCACCAAGAGCTGCCAGTCCCTTGCAGAGGTCAGAATGCCTGCAGATGTTCTTTTGGCAGGTATTGGCTGCTCCCCAGCTCTGACAAAGGCAATGGTCTGCTTGGAGGATCGGGACCGCTTTGCCCACTCAACTCGTGTGCTGACGGCTTCAGCGATGGTCTTCAGGACCTGATCATGCCTCCACCTGTACCGTCCCTCACCAAGTGCCCTTGCACAGCCACTGAGGATGTGCTCCAGGGTTCCTCGCTTGAAGCACAGTGGGCACGCAGATGACTCTACCTTGCCCCATGTGTGCAGGTTTGATGGGCTGGAAGCACAATGCACACTGCTTGGATGAGAAAGAAAAGGGGGAGGGGGGGAAAACCCAGAGGAAGGGCAAGGGGCATAGTGGGAGGGACAGAGGGAGATAAAGAAGAAAGAGAAAAAAAAAGTGTGTATATAAATAAATAATGGATGGGGTACGAGGGGGAGGTGGGGCATGAGTGGAGGTTTGAGAAGTCATTGTTCATGCCATCAGGTTGGAGGCTACCCAGACTGAATATAAGGTGTTGTTCCTCCAACCTGAGTGTAGCTTCGTCTTTACAGTAGAGGAGGCCGTGGATAGACATATCAGAATGGGAATGGATCGTGGAATTAAAACGTGTGGCCACTGGGAGATCCTGCTTTCTCTGGCGGACAGAGCGTAGGTGTTCAGCAAAACGACCTCCCAGTCTGTATTGGGTCTTGCCAGTATATAGAAGGCCACATCGGGAGCACCGGATGCAGAATATCACCCCAGCCGAGTCACAGGTGAAGTGTCGCCTCACCTGGAAGGACTTTCTGGGGCCCTGAATGGTGGTGAGGGAGGAAGTGTAAGGGCATGTGTAGCACTTGCTCCGCTTACAAGGATAAGTGCCAGGAGGGAGATCGGTGGGGAGGGATGGGGGGAACGAATGGACAAGGGAGTCGCGTAGGGAGCGTTCCCTGTGGAAAGTGGGGGTGAGGGAAAGATATGCTTAGTGGTGGGATCCCGTTGGAGGTGGCGGAAGTTACGGAGAATAATATGTTGGACCCGGAGGCTGGTGGGGTGGTAGGTGAGGACAAGGGGAACCCTATTCCTAGTGGGGTGGCGGGAAGATGGAGTGAGAGCAGATGTGCGTGAAATGGGGGAGATGTGTTTGAGAGCAGAGTTGGTAGTGGAGGAAGGGAAGCCCCCTTCTTTAAAAAAGGAGGACATCTCCCTTTTCCTGGAATGAAAAGCCTCATCCTGAGAGCAGATGCGGCAGAGACGGAGGAATTGCGAGAAGGGGATGGCATTTTTGCAAGAGACAGGGTGAGAAGAGGAATAATCCAGATAGCTGTGAGAGTCAGTAGGCTTATATCAGACATCAGTAGATAAACTGTCTCCTGTCCTATGATCCTCTCATATCCCTTTTGCCAATTAACTGTCCAGCTCTTGGCTCCATCTCTCCCCCTCTCTTCTCCTATCATTTTGGATCTCCCCTCCCCCTCCCACTTTCAAATCTCTTACTAGCTCTTCTTTCAGTTAGTCCTGACGAAGGGTCTCAGCCCAAAATGTCGACTGTACCTCTTCCTAGAGATGCTGCGTTCACCAGCAACTTTGATGTGTATTGCTTGAGTTTCCAGCATCTGCAGATTTCCTCGTGTTTGCGTTCTTAATGGCCATAATTTTATTCAGAAGAACATTGTTTGACTTGCAAACATATGACATATGCAAAGATATCCAATATTGGGAACATATGATGTTATTTCCTATAGAATATTGAAATTATACCTGCTCGCTTAGTCAACAAGGTAAGTCCATTATTGGGATGGGATAATGCCAAACAAAGGATCTAGGTTCAGTTCCGTGCCTGAGAAGAGAAAAAAGAGCCTATGAATTGACTTGCAGAGTTACATGCGTAAATAAATTGTTGTTCCTGCCCCTTTCTCAATCAAGGAACCTGGAAAAAAAATAGGATTGAGAATGTTACCTCACTGGCAAATGACAAATAATATCTTCGTACTGAGTTAGCATGTTGAACTCAGTTCCAGAAATGCATCCAATCCTTTCAGGACAGAAAGGAAGTATATTGGAGAAGGGGAAACAAAGGGAAGTAGGGCTTGAACTCTAGAGTTTATTTTGTAACTTGACTTGTTTTAAAACTTTTCCAACTCTATAAACTACTATAAAGTACAATAATGTTATAGATCAGGAATGAAGAAGTGCTCAGGTGCTACTTACTGATTATGGTATTCTGGGGCTCATATAAAATAAATGATGCTTTGGCATTGCAAATGGTCAAAAGGAGAATCACAAGAATGATATTGGGAACGAAAGGATTAAAATATAGGCAGCATTTGATAGCTCTAGGCCTGTGCTCACTAAAGTTTAAAGAATGGAAGGGGGGCGGGATCTAACTGAAACCTATTGAATATTGAAAGGCCTAGGCAGAATGAACATGGAGAGGATATTTCCTATAATGCAGGAGTCTAGGACCAGAGGGCACAGCCTCATAATACAAGTATGTCCCTTTAGAACAGAGATGAGGAGAAAATTTTAGCCAGAGGGTAGTACGTCTGTGGAATTATTTGCCACAGTCAGTTGTGAAGGCCAAATCATTGGGTATACATAAAGTGGATGTTGATAGGTTCTTGATTAGCAAGGGCATCAAAGGATATAGAGGGAAGGCAGGAAAATGAAATTAAGAGGGATAATAAATCAGCCTTGCTGGAATGGCAGAGCAAACTCAATAAATCGAATTTCTAATTCTGCTCCTATGTCATATGGTCTATGATCTTATTACTCCACTTAGTTTTCACTGGAAGAGCCAAGGTGGAATAGAAATCAAGTGAACAAATAATTCTTCTAACCAACCAACTCAGACAAAATGCTGGAGGAAATCGACACCTATGGAAAAAAAGAGAAGTCGGCTTTTAAAGCCAAGACCCTTCGGCAGGATAGGAGATAAGAAGATGAGGAGTAAATTGAGAAGGTGGGGGAGGGGAGAGAGAAACACAAGGTGATAGGTGAAACTGATGGCGGGGGGGTTGAAGTACAGAGTTAGGAAGTTGATTGGTGAAAGAGATAAAGGTTGGAGAGGGCTGCTGATTTCCTCCCGCAATTTGTGTGTGTTGCTTGGATTTCCAGCACCTGCAGATTTTCTCTTGTTTGTAAATAATTCTTCTTCAAGATTTTAATAAAAGAAAACTACATTTGTTTACTTGGGTTTATTTGTACATGACCATTTTATGAAGACCAACTTAAATAAATCAAGAAAATGCAATGACAATATGGTTGAGACGTTATTTTATTATCAGAATTTGTAACTGTGCTTGGCTGTTGATTGGCTAGTGCCTTTTTTGTGTTAGACTAACCACATTTCCAAAAATGTCCTGCTGTTATGAAAGGCACAGAAATGCAATTAATTAATTAATTGATTGATTAATTTTATTAATGCTTTCTATTAAATCTTTATGAAGCTTTCTGCTGTGGTAAATTTTACGTATTAGCTGCATGTGTGTGTTCTTTTTTATTACACTTACTTCATATCCTCCTAACATGACAAGAACAAATGTATTAAACACCATTATAAAATAATTCAAGTTAATTAGATACCTTTAAAATAAGCTCCTGTCCCTTCATTATGATTTGTCTCAGCATGCTAATGGCTTACAAAGGGTAATAGTCATTTTTTATTAAAAATATTCCCTTTTAATTTTATGGTTTATGTTTGCAATTAACCTCTTTGATTGAATTGCATGGGATCAAGTTTTGACGTGAATTTTCTCCATTAGATATTCTACATTTACAAATGAATATGATAAGGAAAATGAAGCATTTTATATATACTCATTTTATATGAGTTTGAACAAGTTGTCTTGTTTTTCTGCATTCACAGTCAGATCTACTACTGTTGAGTGCAACTGCCAACTGGAGAGAAAGCTTTGGGTGGTTGCCTGTTGTTACAATGTACCATGGTTCTGTCCAAACTGAATTTGGTTGCCACCTTAACTAGTTCCTGTTTTTGATGTTTCTCATCTAAGAAAGTTAACAAGTTTTATTATAATTGAAAGGATGAACCTAAAATATACTATGAGGCTTTGTTCCCCAATACAACTTCTTTGCGCCACTCCTTATTGCCATGAATATCTTTGGTTTACTTTATCCTTTTATAACCTTGCTCATGCTTCATACACATGCCTGCACAATGGCATTGGCGGCATGGAGCTCTTTGACTTTTATAATCAGCCAAAATTAAAATTGGAGCTAACTACCCACCTTTTTCTAATTTGTGTTTCTCTGATCTCAAGTGAGGCATCCAAGTCACTATTGGTTGAATCTGTTGACATATGAAGATTCGTCATGAGAAAAGAAAGGGACTTCACAGTTAATTGTATTTCTATATCTGAAGTGTAGCAGTGCATACAGTATTTATTCCAGCATAAATCACTGAAACAGAAACAAAAGTCAGGCAACTGGCTGATGCATCGCATTGCTAACTGATCTACTAAATGGCTATTTTGTGTGGCACTACAACTACCATCTTATCAGGAAAAAACTAAGCAACACACATCAAAGTTGCTGGTGAACGCAGCAGGCCAGGCAGCATCTCTAGGAAGAGGTACAGTCGATGTTTTGGGCCGAGACCCTTCGTCAGGACTAACTGAAGGAAGAGCTAGTAAGAGATTTGAAAGTGGGAGGGGGAGGGGGAGATCCAAAATGATAGGAGAAGACAGGAGGGGGAAGGATAGAGCCGAGAGCTGGACAGGTGATTGGCAAAAGGGATATGAGAGGATCATGGGACAGGAGGTCGGGGGAGAAAGACAGGGTGGGGGGGGGGAATCCCAGAGGATGGGCAAAGGATATAGTCAGAGGGACAGAGGGAGAAAAAGGAGAGTGAGAGAAAGAATGTGTGTATAAAAATAAATAACAGATGGGGTACGAGGGGGAGGTGAGGCATTAGCGGAAGTTAGAGAAGTCGATGTTCATGCCATCAGGTTGGAGGCTACCCAGACGGAATATAAGGTGTTGTTCCTCCAACCTGAGTGTGGCTTCATCTTTACAATAGAAGAGGCCGTGGATAGACATGTCAGAATGGGAATGGGATGTGGAATTAAAATATGTGGCCACTGGGAGATCCTGCTTTCTCTGGCGGACAGAGCGTAGGTGTTCAGCAAAGCAGTCTCCCAGTCTGCGTCGGGTCTCGCCAATATATAGAAGGCCACATCGGGAGCACCGGACGCAGTATATCACCCCAGCCGACTCACAGGTGAAGTGTCGCCTCACCTGGAAGGACTGTTTGGGGCCCTGAATGGTGGTAAGGGAGGAAGTGTAAGGGCATGTGTAACACTTGTTCCGTTTACAAGGCTAAGTGCCAGGAGGGAGATCAGTGGGGAGGGATGGGGGGGACGAATGGACAAGGGAGTTGCGTAGGGAGCGATCCCTGCGGAAAGCAGAGAGGCGGAGGAGGGAAAGATGTGCTTAGTAGTGGGATCCCGTTGGAGGTGGCAGAAGTTATGGAGAATAATATGTTGGACCCGGAGGCTGGTGGGGTGGTAGGTGAGGACAAGGGGAACCCTATTCCTAGTGGGGTGGCGGGAGGATGGAGTGAGAGCAGATGTACGTGAAATGGGGGAGATGTGTTTGAGAGCAGATTTGATAGTGGAGGATGGGAAGCTCCTTTCTTTAAAAAAGGAGGACATCTCCCTCATCCTGGAATGAAAAGCCTCATCCTGAGAGCAGATGCGGCGGAGATGGAGGAATTGCGAGAAGGGGATGGCATTTTTGCAAGAGACAGGGTGAGAAGAGGAATAGTCCAGATAGCTGTGAGAGTCAGTAGGCTTATAGTAGACATGAGTGGATAAGCTGTCTCCAGAGACAGAGACAGAAAGATCTAGAAAGGGGAGGGAGGTGTCGGAAATGGACCAGGTAAACTTGAGGGCAGGGTGAAAGTTGGAGGCAAAGTTAATAAAGTCAACGAGCTCAGCATGCATGCAAGAAGGAAAAGACTAACATGGCAGAGATCAGGAATCAAGCTATCAAGTTTGAGATATCTTTGGCTTACTGCAAAGTTACAAAATGATCAAGATCAACAAAACCCTGGAGAAGCTACTGACCCAGCTGGAGACCACCGCGCCAGAATTGCTTCTTAAACTCCGGACCGCACCTGGACCCGACCAACAAGGCCCACCACGTTCCCGGAGACCCGCGGTCTGCTACCGTGCCAGAGCACTTGGACACACGGCCCATTCCGACCAGCACCTCTCCGGAGCAGACGACCACACAGAAGTGACGGCAGAGACCTCAAGGTGCCCCAGACGTTTCCCTGGAGCGACCACCGTAAAGCCCCGTTGGTGGCCATCCACAGCTGCCGGAAGTGAGGCCTCCGCCGCCGACCTAAAATCGAGCCCAAGGCTCGGCTGGAGCGGAGGCCTCCGCAACCTTGACTCGGCTTAAGGGCTTGTTTCAGCAAGGAGCCCGGCCATTCGGGATTAAGTGTCGCCTTCGGGGCCTGACCCAATCGACAGCCCGGGCCCCCGGCAGCTGGAAGTAGCAGCGGAGCCTCCCCCGTTACTCGGCCCGACCCGGAGCGCACAACGACGCGACTGGCTGATCAATTCCCGCGGGATGCGTCCAGCTACCTCAAAGAGCTGACAACAACACACTGCATCGATGGAGACCTGGAAAGATGCACAACTTACCAAGGAAGCATGGGAAAAGAGCTGGGCTGCTGGTCAGATTGAAGCTGAGGGGCTTCAGGGTCCCTATGCCCACCATCCTACTAGCTAATGTGCAAGCCATAGAGAACAAGGTGGATGATCTTAAAGGGAGACTCACCTACTGCTGGGAGATGCAGAATTGCTGTGTATTCTGTTTCACCGAGACCTGGCTCTCCCCTGCCACCCCCGACTGTGCCATCCGACCGGAGGGATTTTCGATCCATCGGATGGACAGCACGACGTCTTCGGGCAAGACGAGGGGAGGTGGTGTCTACCTACTGATCGACACTTCATGGTGCTCGGACACAGTGGCACTGACAAGCTCCTGCAGCCCGGACCTGGAACACCTGTCGGTGAAGTGTCGTCCCTACTATCTGCCATGGGAATTCACCGCTGTCATACTGACAGTGGTCTACGATCCCCCCCAGGCAGACGTGAAGTGTGCGCTCAACATACTGTATGCCAACGTCAGTGAACTTGAGACCAGGTATCCGGAAGCTTTGCTCATTACAGCCGGGGACTTTAACCAGGCCAATCTCAGAAAGGCGCTGCCAGAGTTATACCAACATGTCTTCTGCCTCACTAGAGGCCCGAATATACTTGACCATTGCTACACAGCAGTCAAGGATGCCTACCGTTCCGTCCCACGACCTCACTTCGGAAAATCGGACCATCAGGCCGTACTCCTCCTCCCGGCTTACAAACAGAAACTGAAGCGGGAGGTCACGGTGTCAAAAGTAGTGTCGTGTTGGATGGAGGAAACGGATGAGGTCCTCTGTGACTGCTTTGAATCGATGGACTGGTTAGTATTCAAGGACTCGGCAGCTAACCTTGATGAGTATGCCTCAGCTGTCATTGGCATTATTTGGAAATACACGGAAGACTGTGTGTCTTGCAAGATGACCCGGGTATTCCCTAACTGGAAACCTTGGATGAATTATGAGGTCAAGTCCCTTTTAAAGGCTAGAGCTGCAGCTTTTAGGTTCAGGGATACCAGTCACTACACGGAATCCAAGCGTGAACTCCAGAAAGCCATTAAGGGCGCCAAGAGGCAATATCGAGCCAAGTTGAAAGCCTAGGCTAACCAAAGGGATGCCAGTAGACTATGGCAGGGTCTAAATGAGATCACTGGGTGCAAAGAAAAGGCTGGGAATATCAATAACTGTGGCGCTTCTGTTCCTGACGAACTTAATGTATTCTACGCAAGATTCGAACAGAAGAGGAGCGTCCCGCTCCCTCCGGATGAACCGGACCTGGTGGCATCGAGATTCACTGTCATCGAGGAGGACGTTAGAAGGGCCTTCCAGAAGATAAATCCAAGGAAGGCGACAGGCCTAGATGGCGTCCCGGCATGGGTTCTCCTGGCCTGTGCAAGCGAGCTAGCTGGAGTGTTTGTTGACATCTTCAACTGCTCCTTGCTTCAGTCTAAGATCCCCTCATGTTTTAAGAAGGCAACGATAATCCCAGTGCTGAAGAAGAGCAAGGTGGCATGCCTGAATGACTATCGACCTGTGGCTCTGACATCAATTGCTATGAAGTGCTTCGAGTGATTGGTTATGGCACACATCAACCACAGCCTACCGGTCAACCTCGACGCTTTGCAATTCGCCTACTGGAGCAACAGGTCAACGGCAGATGCCATTTCTCTGGCCCTACATTCCTCCTTAGAGCACCTGGAGAATAAAGACGCATATGTAAGGCTCCTTTTCGTTGACTACAGCTCTGCCTTTAATACCATCATTCCAAATAAATTGATTCCTAATCTCCAGAACCTGGGCCTTAGCACTCAGATCTGCAGCTGGATCTTCAACTTCCTCACAGACAGGACCCAGGCTGTAAAAATAGGGGACAAGCTCTCCTCCACAATCACTCTGAGCACCGGTGCCCCACAAGGCTGTGTACTCAGCCCCCTGCTGTACTCACTGTACACCCATGATTGTGTAGCCAAGTTTCCATCAAACTCAATATATAAGTTTGCTGATGACACAACAATTGTAGGCCATATCTCGGGTAATGATGAGTTTGAGTACAGAGAGGAAATTAAGAACCTGGTGGCACGGAGCGAAGACAATAACCTATCCCTCAATGTCAGCAAGACGAAGGAATTGGTTGTTGACTTCAGAAGGAGTAGCGGACTGCACGACCCAATTTACATCGGTGGTGCACAAGTGGAACAGGTCAAAAGCTTTAAGTCCCTCGGGGTCAATATCAGAAATGACTTGACTTAGTCCAGCCAAGCAGAGTTCACTGCCAAGAAGGCCCACCAGCTTTACTTCCTGAGAAAACTAAAGAAATTTGGCCTGTCCCCTAAAACCCTCACTAATTTTTATGGATGCACCGTAGAAAGCATTCTTCTAGGGTGCATCACAACCTGGTATAGAAGTTGTCCTGTCCAAGACCGAAAGAAGCTGCAGAAGATCGTGAACACGGCGCAGCACATCACACGAACCAATCTTCCGTCCGTCGACTCAGTTTACACCGCACACTGTTACAGCAGTACTTCCAGGATAATCAAGGACACGACCCACCCAGCCAACACACTTTTTGTCCCTCTTCCCTTCAGGAGAAAGCTCAGGAGCTGGAAGACTCGTACGACCAGATTTGGGAACAGCTTCTTTCCAACTGTGATAAGACTGCTGAATGAATCCTGACCCAGATCTGGGCCGTAACCTCCAAATATCCGGCCTTGCCTCTCGGTTTTTTTGCACTACCTTATTTTCCATTTTTCTATTTTCTATTTATGATTTATAATTTATTATTTTAATATTTACCAGTTGTAACTATTAATATTTTTAATATTTAATATTTGTAATCCAGGGAGTGGGAAGCACAGAATCAAATATCACTGTGATGATTGTACATTCTAGTACCAATTGTTTGGCGACAATAAAGTATAAAGTAAAGTAAAGTAAATGTACTTAATAACCAACTGCACAAAAATCAACATATGCAATCTATTAATTTTATTTTTGATTTTATGCAACACTGGAGATCAATGCTAAATCAGATACTCACTAATTTGATGAAAAATTTACAACCTCTACAATGAATGGAACACTTCAGAAAATTCTCGATCGATTAAAGCTCACAATATATTTGGTGAATATATTTCTAATATATTTCACTTTCATCTCCAATCATTTTGTACTTAGGCTGAATTCTAAGTCCAAAAAATGTTGCAAACTTGACTGTAATGTTTAGAAGTAAAGCAAACTCCACTGATGTGATTGATCTGTAATATGAAGCCTCAGCATGTAACCTGGATTGAAGCATTGATCAGTGTGGAGAGATCACAAGGGCTAAATGGTTTAATGGATTTGTTCTCAATCTTTGATTGGAGAATATTTTGGGTTTTCCAAGTTTGGATATCAGACAGAAAGCTTGAGAGCACAGAGGCCTGGAAATTGCTTTACTTCATTCCACCACTGTTAAAACAGCTCTGCATGTTAATTGAGTGGATCGTTCTATATTAGCAAAGTTCTCAGAACCAAGCTGTGGTGTGCAATTTCACAGATCTCAGCGCACATTACTGTGCAAATCTACTCTGAGATCTATGTGTTCTCAGCAGTCAGTGCATGAAGGATATTCCACAATGTAAGCAACACTCCTTCAGAAATTGGGGAGTACTGCTGCTGAAAAAATTGTATTCTGCAATAACAGGGAGTTGAAATTTGCTCCTGTGATGTTTAGAGGAACCTTGACTGGTTTGTAAACAATGGCAGCGAAAGGAATGTCCATTGGACAAGGAAGCCATGAAGATTCCCCAGGGCTACAGCCAGGCACTACTGGGAGGAGATTGCCAGAGAAATATTTGTATGACATACTGCAGGAGGTACAGTCTGTGAATATCTGTGCTTCAAAGAAGACTGCAATGAAGGAAAATGTCTATGTCACTCTGCCTATTCCTCTCAGCCGAAGATATAGTAAATACAGTTGTCCATTTTTAATAGTAGCAACAGGAAAGAACTTGAGACTAGACAGCTAAAAGTGACTGTGACCTTGACTTCTATGGCTGAAGGAGTCCAAGCACATACTGTATGTCAGGTTATATTTGATGCACAGGAGACCACAGATTCCAGTGTGGATGAAGTATAAGTTTAGTGTTACCAACTCTGTATCAGTTTCAGTGAGTTTAAAAATTTCATTGGCAATGAAGTTTGCATGATTCACTTCCGGTTCTTAGGAGAAGTTTTGCAGTTGAAAATTTTCCAAACAAAACTCTCACCAGCTAGACATGAGGTAGACATGAATTTGTGCAAAATTCCTTTTCTCCAGGGTGAATTGACTTTCAACCTCCTCTTTGTTGGATTCTGATATTTTTGATCCAAGGATCTCTCAGAAGTTAAGAAAGTGGTAAAAAATTTGTTGCTTCATAATCATTTTATTAAGTACTAATATAACAAAGAAAATTGGAAATGGGCAGTAGCAAAGTCTATTAGCTAAGAAAAAGAATAGAAAAAGACTGAAAGATAGTGGAGAAATATGTCCCGCCCTTCCTATATTCCATAGATAAGAATCATTCCATTCAAGTTTGTAGATAAAAGTTAACTGACCAAATAGCCCCTATTGCAAAGATGCAAGGTCAAGAAGCTTTCAGAATCCCGCAGAGAACTGTAACAATAGGAGGACCCATGAAAGAGTTGCATATACATATATATACACATAGTTGCATATACAAAGAAACATACTGAACAGTTATATATAGGTAGGTATATAAAATACTGACAGGCAACAATTGTTAATCTGCAGAGAAAGTAATAATTATACAGTCTTAGCCAACACTTATTTTACTGAGTTCTGTAAATAAATTTCCAGTCCAGAGCTTTTAAAGGTAAATAAATGCTTTAATGAAGTGTAGCTTTTCAGCAACAACAAATATGTGTAACCCAAATTATGCCAAGAGATAACCTCAAGCTGAGAACTAGGAAGGAATACCAGATTAGATTGCTGAAACACTCAAGAAATCATGTTAGGGATGAAGGATTTTAAGAGATTCTTCAGCTGGAGACTTTCATACTAAGACTGAGTGGAAAAGAATGAAATTAAATAAAGGTGGTTCCATTTAACTGGGTCAAGGAGAGTTATAGCAGGAGAGAGCCGATATCAATTTTACTGAAAGCTCCAGACAAGTTAGGAAGAAGCGTTAACAACGCTAACATCTTGGGAATGATTTTGAATTGGGCAGTTCCATTGTTGTAACTTGACTAGAGAGCCGTTTGATAAAAATTACATGTGGAATTGTGGGAAATAACTGTGAGATTTATTCAAAACTTTTCCTACCTCTTCACCATGAGTAAATTGTTCTCTAAGTGATACAGAATAAAATTATATCCAGCAAACACTCAGGCATGAAGGAATCCAATTTTGTTGCTGCCAATTAATCAGGCAAAAAGCGACCAAGAGTGTTGTAATTACCTGTCATTAGTGACTCTGACTTCTTTCGATGCTCACAGCTTCCACATTCTGTGAATTGAATTGTCAACAGTAATTATGGGCAGATATTCCTTCTACAAGAAAATTTGTGCTATCAAAACGAATCAAATTCCAAAGCAACAATTTTCAATGGGCATCATTGAGTTAGCTAAAGGAATGGTCAAAACAAAGGAACTGATGCACTTTCTGGATTTACAGAAAAAAAGTGTGACCAAATGTGAATCACTGTAATCACAATGATGTGATCAAATTGTTGTACCAATGAAAAATATGCTTGATATTTAACGGGACAATGGCTAAGAAATTCAGAAATATAATGTCAGTGCTATTCATGCTCAAAAGGACAATGGGCCTTGAAATTCAGACACCTATTGCTGATTTTATTATGGCCTTTCAAGTGAATAAAGTTCTTTTTCTGGAATGGAACATGATTATGGTTATTTCTGAGCTGAAAAGCATCATTCTGAAAATTTGAATGGACAGTTCCAGTCACAAATTCTACTCATGTCAATGATATATCTTCCACAATCGATGCGTATTCATGTCATTCTCTGATAGGAGAATTTTTTCTTAGTTGGGTGTAGCCGCTGTCAGACAGTCTTTAAATAACTAGGTCCTCTTTTTGTGACTGTGTGATAGTATATACGGCCATCTGCCATAGGCCATGGACAAAAATTGGTTATCAATACCAAACCCCCCCAAGGTGGTTTTCCTCTCCAAAGTCTTGGTAACCATCTCTACTCCTGTCCTGTCCTCTCCTCCACAATTTCACCATCCATCCAACCCTGCCCTCTAATGCAATCTCTACTACTACTGCTACGGCTTCTCCCAGGCCCCAATCTGCAGACTCAATCAAATTCTGATTCTGAGCCATCAAGCACAAAACATAGATCGAATTCCTGACAACACACATAAAAGTTGCTGGTGAACGCAGCAGGTCAGACAGCATCTCTAAGAAGAGGTACTTTCACATTTTGGGCTAAGACCCTGCGTCAGGACTAAATGAATGAAAAGCTAGTAAGAGATTTGAAAGTGGGAGGGGTAGGGGGAGATCCAAAATGATAGGAGAAGACAGGAGGGGGAGGGATAGAACTAAGAGCTGGACAGTTGATTGGCAAAAGGGATTTGAGAGGATCATGGGACAGGAGGCCTAGGGAGAAAGAAAGGGGGAGGGGGAAGCTGAGGGGATGGGCAAGAGGTATTGTGAGAGGGACAGAGGGAGAAAAAGGAGAGAGAGAAAAAGAATGTGTGTATATAAATAAATAAATAATGGGTAGGGTACGAGGGGGAGGTGGGGCATTAGTGGAAGTTTGAGAAGTCAGTGTTCATGCCACTCCAACCTGTTGCTCATCAATGCAAATATCTGATCAACCAATCATGCGGCAGCAACTCAGTGTATAAAGGCATGCCAACATGATGAAGAGGTTCATTTACGGTTCAGACTAAATATCTTTTGGGGAAGAAATGTGATCTAGATTACTTTGACCAGGGAATGATTATTGAGACCAGATGGAGTGGTTTGAGTAACTCAGAAACTGCTGATCTCTTGGGATTTTCATGCACAACAGTCTCTAGCGTAGTGGTCACCAACTTTCTTAAGCCCAAGATCCCCTACCTCAACCTTAGTGAAAGGCAAGATCTACCTACTAAATCGTTTAGAGAAAAAAACAGCTCAGACTGTACTGCCAATTTGATGCCTTTTATTTGGGCTAATTGTATTTGAATTACACAAAATACTTTTGTCAAACTTACAAATTAATTCAAACAAAAAAACACTGTAACTAGCATATCTTTCTTTAAGAATATTACAGTACTTCACACTTTTAATGCTAAGTTTCATTATTTAATTTTATTTCAACACGAAAAATAAATGAGTAAAAATTAACTGTTGCACTCAGTGTGATGACTGGGGCTGTATACTTGTTGCTGGTTCCCTGAAATTTGGCTCATAACTACAGACAGCCAGTCTGAGACAGTCTGTGAAGTGTCTGTCAGTAAGACAGCTCCTGTACTTAGATTTAATAATCTTCATCTGTGAAAATGCAATTTCACATAGATAAGTTGACCCGAAGTAGGCACTGACTTTAAGTGCTATAAAACCAACGCGCACACCGCGCATTGCTGGAGCCCCATCAGTAGTAATTGCAACCAGTTTATAAATGGGGTTGTCATTTTCACAGACATATTTTTAAACTCATTGTAAATATCCTCACCTCTCGTTCTTTCCTTTAATTGCAAAAGAGAGAGGAAGTCCTCCATTGTTGTAAAATCCTGGAAAGCCATTCTGACAAATACAACAAGCTGAGCTGTTTGCATTACATCCAGGGATTCATTGAACTGTAGTGAAAAATATCCACGTCCTCTGACAGTGACTTTACCCTCCTTGTCACTGTTGCAGGGCCAAGCGGTATATTATGTATTGCGGTTGTAATGTCGTTTTTGTTTTTAAAGTAATTAAAAACAATCTCTGCGGTAATGGCCATTGCTTCCTTGAATAAATCGCCATCTGTAAAAGGCTTCTTTTGTTTAGTCAAAAGGTGACTGACACGAAATGATGCTTCAATAGCAGCCTTATTTTGAGCAGCTTGTTTTGTGAAAAATGATTACTGGGCTTTCAACCCTGATTTCAGTTCCTCAACTTTCCTGGCACAAATTGCGCTTTTTGGTGGGGGTGAAGGTGTTTTTAAATTTCTGGTGGTTGGTGTTGTGGTGCTGCTCCAGATTCCCTCTTTTAGTCAGTGCTTGTGTTTGGTGGCACAACATACATACACACTTGTCTTTCACCAAGGTAAATAGAAATCCCTCTTCCTAATCTGGATGGAATTTGTACGTTTTCACCTTCTTTCGTGGAGCCTCCACCATGCTATCAGGATATCATGAGCGAGTGCCATATATTGATCTTTGCGACAGTCTGTACTCTTATCCAGTGGTCCCCAACCTCCGGGCCATGAAGAATATAGCAGTACAGTGGTGGGCGGTATGCACCCAGCACATCTTTAAGAAAAAAAGCCGAAATAACCAAGCTAATTAATTAGGTGGCCGCCCAGCACGTAAATGTCGGCCCAGATCAGAGACGATGCAATCGGCAATCGGCCCTGATCTGGGCCGACATCTACGCGCCAGGCGGCACCAAATTAATTAGCTTATTTATTTCAGCTTTTATCTTAAAGATGTGCTGGGTGCGTTCCAACTACCGCTGTACCGCTGCATTCTTCGCGGCCCAGTGTTTGGGGACCACTGCGTATCTAATTTAATTGGTCACTTTGATGCAGCACAAGCTACGCTGAAAACGCAGTTCATGGCAGGGGGTGCTACACACGTGTACTGGGCAGAAAGAACAGAACTAAAACCCCGCAACCCGGAAGCAATCTCTCTTTACAAACAGCTTTGCAGCAAAAGTATTGCTATATTACCGTTATTCTATTTCGTATTACTTATTTTTATAATGCTCACATTACAACAGTTTTTGTGTATTTATTTTTGATTCTTTTTGGGATCTACTGGGAAAGTCTCAAAGATCGACAGGCTGGCGACCCCTACTCTAGAGTTTACAGAAAATGGTGTGAAAAATAAAGAAACATCCAGTGAACGGCAGTTCTATGGGCAAAAAGTGCCTTGTTAATGAGAGAGGTCAGAGGAGAGTGACTAGACTGGTTCAAACTGACAGGAAAGTGACAGTAACTCAAATAACCACAGGTTACAACAGCAGTTTGCAGAAAAACACCTCTGAACACACATGTTGAACCCTGAAGTGGATGGCTACAGCAGCAGAGGGCCATGAATATACAATCACTGACTGCATGTCCAAAATAAAATTATATGCTTCAGTATGAGTGGTACTTGGAGGGAGAAGAGAACATAGTGGCCAAGTAAATGTGTCTGCAGGGGTACACAGGTGTGCCTGGTAGTGTAATCACTAGCTACACAGGGAGGGCATGGGGAATCTTTAGTTTGGGGGACCCAGTGATGGGATCTTCTTTTGCGATTAGGTGAAGGAGTCTATTTTCTGGCCCCCAGGTATCTTGGCCTTCATAACTGAAAAAAGAATCAATGGAAGTGTAATTTTCCTTCCTTTCTCAGCCATCACATTGATCTCTTGCCACAAAACAGTGTGTTTCTCTTGAGAATCCAGCTTCAGGTATGAAGTTTCAATTGCCATGCCAACCCCAACAGCATCTATCCTTCTTCTAGGCAGTTAAAATCTAGGCCTTTGTAAGTCTGGAAAAGAGGAATAACTCGGCATGACTTGGATCACACAGAAGGGATAGGAAACACATGACTCACATAAGGAGCATCATCATTTGTAAGTGAATGGGAAGAGCATGGGTTTGTTAATTTAAGTTTATGTTAACATATGCCAGTCTTTGTATTGTGGTGTATTGGGCTGCTGCAGGCAAATTATAATTTTCATGGCATTCATGCCCTATGTATGTCAATAAACTTGACGATGAACTTGAAAAAAAGTTTGTGTGAAGATAGTACCTCTTTAAAATGCTAAAGCCCAACTCCCAATGCTTTCCCTATCCCATGCCCCGAAACCTCCAATCTCTATTCTAAGTCAGGGGTCCCCAACCTTTTTTGCACTGCAGACCGGTTTAATATTGACAATATTCTTGCAGATCGGCCAACCAGGGTGGGGGGTAGTGTTCAAGTAGGGTTGCTAACTTTCTCACTTCCAAATAAGGGACAAAAGTAGCAGTCAAATACAGGACACTTGTGTTTACCCCAAGAAAGACTACCATAACCATGAAGCCTTGCACGGGCACCTGTGTACGCATGCATGTACGTGCCAATTTTTTTTCTACAAATCAGTTTTGGCTTAATCTTCCCGATTCTGTTAAGTGAAACTACACTGTACATACACTATTTCTACTTTATATAGGCTGTGTATTTATCATATCATTCCTACTTTTACTATACGTTAATGATATTTTAGGTTTTATATGTAATTTGGTATGATTTGGTAAGTTATTTCAAGTTCAACAGTGCGTGACAGGGAATGAGGAAAGGTACAGCTGACTCATATCATTTTATATTGCCAAATCATATTGTTTCCTCGCGGCCTGTTAGCACATGCTTTGCGGCCCAGTGGTTGGGGACCGCTGTTCTAAGTAGTTGCAAGAAGCTTTAAGTAACAACAAGATGTGCGGTTAGCATGGAAGGCCTGGTTGCTTTAGTGGTGACAAGCATCATAGTGCTTTCAATCGGCACTATGCTATGAATTATAACCATTTACAAAGCTTCTGAATGCATAAATTCTTTATATTATAGTTAAGTGTGACACCATATCCAGAAGATTCAGTGGAGAAATCATGACTTTGGCTTTGTTTTCAGTCAGCCACTTCAACTGTAATGGTAAATAAATCTTTATGTTCACGATTCAACTCTTTCCCACCAAATCAGGGCATTTATATTCTGAAAATATCAAAATAGACTCCCAGCAATGATCAGAATAGCCAACTCTCACAATGCTAATCAGCTCACTGGAAATATTCCAGGATTTGAGTTTGATTATGACATTTTATTTGCTGGAAATATTAATTCAAATTAAAATTGCACAGGGAGCTATTTGTCCTTTATGAGGATTAAGGCTACACAGAGTGTTACGATATCTGTTGCTTGCATTGCAGACAAGAGGTAAATAAGGAAGGAAACCTGTAGTTTCTTATACAGATCAGATTTTCAAAGTGTCTCATTTCCAGGAATGTGGGGAGGATACTTTTGATAAATAAGGTGAGATTCCCATATGAGTAAAATCAATCTCTTCTCAAGACCCAGTAATATTGATCTGTGTAAACTGTATATTACTAATTTCTCAGTATTTCAGCTTTGAAAAAGCTAAAGTGCTCAGCAAAATGCATAAGTATGCGATTTGCAGAAGGCAGGAAAACTGAATGCTGCCGCTAAGAAACATCTTTATTTGAAATTCGAGTCAAACTGGATTTGCAAGACAGCCTTGACTCTCAAGGGAAAACATTGATGCCTGGGAAAGTATTAATATATATCAAATAGACGGTGGATGTGCACATTGAATTCATGAGTAGGTGAAGAAGATCGAACACTCAATATGCAAGGAAGTTAACCACTTATGTTAAAGGTCACCTTGAGTTTTAAAAGACTCATACTTGGATAGAAGCTTGATATGGTGCTTTAAAGAGTAAGCAAAGCAATCAATCAGTAATGCAGGCATCAAGAAATTAATCATATGGGACAGTGATGATATATCAAGAAGTCTTTTGTAGATGACTGAAGGAATTGGATATAAAGCATCTCCATTAAATATGATGCTAATAAACAAACATTAGGCAGCTAAATGATAGGGTATTTTATTCTGTGCAGGACAATATTCTAGACAGGTGTTGGTCCGCCCCAAAACTGCAGCAGGAGATTCCATTGAGATCAAGGGTCAGACCTTATTGACATTTCAGTTAACTTCCCATTCAGAACAGGAAGGAATTTAGTTCAAAAGTTAAAGATCAAAGTTCAAAACATGTAATATCAAAGTACATACACATCACCATATACAGCCCTTAGACTTGCACTTGCACAGATGCTCAATAAATCCAAAATCCATAATAGAGTCAATACAAGACTGCACCCAACAGGATGGGCAACTAGTGTGCAAAACACAGTGCTTGGTGAGGTGTGGGATCTTAGGCATACAGAATGATCAATTTAGAAATGTAACAGCACATCAAAAGCAGGGGGCTAACTCTCCCTTTCTGGAGCTCTCAAGAATCCTATGTGGCTAGAGTTCTTTGGGCATCAGGCAACGACCTCAATTAACATAAAGGTCAAGTCCTGTTGACATGATAAAACAGCTAAATAAATTATATTCCTACCTGATTGAGGCAGATTGTTAATACAGTTGAGAAATAAAATATGTGAAATTGGAGTGAAACCAGGCTGAATATCTACTTAAGATAACCAACAACCCAAATGAAGAGTCTCTTTTGAGAGAGTGATATTATTTTTTTAACAATTTAAAAAAAAATTAGTTTCACTGAGTAATCCTGATCCAACAAAATTGTCTACGTACAAGATGCAATTTTCAAAAAATAACTATTACCATCAATCTCCACTAAACAAATATCAGAAATATGAATATTTTCAAAAATATGAGCCAAAATTCCAAAACATATCTGAGTTACACTCACTGGAGTAGATTCCTGAGAAGCCAAACATTTCAAACTACAGATTCCTGTTAAACCATTTGTTAGCTCTAGGAATGGGAAGTGCTTCTCGTGGATGTGTCCCAGTTGATTTGTTAGTTTCAATTTCTTTTAAAAAATCAATTTACAAAATATTTTCTTTCATTCACCTTCTCTGAGGATCCACATATGTTCTCTAAAGGCATTTTCCTGAACCATTTATACAGCTCAGGTCACAGTTACACTATGAAGAATGCAGTTAAGTAGTATTTATATAGTGACTTTAAGACCCATCAGAGGAGCATTATGAGACAAATTTCATTCTGAAAAACTTAAGGGGATATTAGATGAGATGGTCAAAGAATAGTGTTATCAGGGGTGAACCAGATAGCTGAAGGTATGTCAAGCAACACAAACAAAATGCTGAAGAAACTCCAGCAGGTCAGACAGAATCTATGAAATGAACAAACAATTGATATTTCAGGCTGAGACAGGATTGGAAAGAAAGGGGGAAGATGCCAGAATAAAAAGGTGTGGGAAGTGGGAAGAGGGTAGATAGTGAGAAGGTGATAAGTTAAGTCAGGTGGGTGAGAAAGATAAAGGGCTAGAGAAGAAGGAATCTGATAAGAGAGGACAAAGGGAAGAAGGAGGGGCACCAGAGGGAGGTGACAGGCTTGTAAGGAGAAGAAGTAAGAGGCCCGAGTAGGGAATGGAAGATGAGGGAATGGGGAATGGAAAAGAAAAAAAAGAGAAAAAGAATTATCAGAAGGAGAAATTGATGTTTATGCAATCAGGTGGAGGCTACCTGAATGAAACATGAAGTGCTGTGTTTTCAGCCCAAGAATGGTCTCATCGTGACAGATGAGAAGGCCATGTGCCAACATGTCAGAACAAGAATGGGAGTTAAATGGTTGGTCACCATTTTTGGCAGTGGATTGGAGGTGCTTAACATAGTGGTTCCCCAATTTATGGTGGGACTAACAAATGTTGAGGAACCCACATCAAGAGCATCAGGTACAATAAACAACTCCAAAAGATATGTAGACGAATTGTTGTCTTACATGGAAGGACTCTTTGGGGTTTTGAATGGCGGTGAGGGAGGAGGTGTTAGAGCATGTGTAGCATTTCTCTCTCTTGCAGAGATATGTGCCAGGTGGGAGACTATTGGGGAGGGATGAATGGATAAGGGTATTACAGAAGGGGTGATCCCTGCAGAAAGCAGAATGAGAAATGTGGAAGTAAAGATGTGCATGGTGGTGGGATCCCTTTGAAGATGATGGAAGCTGCAGAGAATGATGCGTTGAATGTGAAGGCTCATGGGGTGGTAGGTGAGGACAAGCGGAACTCCATCCCTGTTAAGGCATCGGAAGATGGGGTGAGTGCAGATGTCCATGAAATTGAGGAGATACAGGTGAGGATAGCATTAATGGAAGAGTAAAGAATACACTGTTCTTTGAAGAAGGAGGACATCTCTGAAGTCCTGGAAAGAAAATCCTCATTCTGGAAACAGTTGCAACAGAGACAATAAAAAAAGCTGAGAAAAGGGAGCAGCATTTTTACGGGAGACAGAGTGGGAAGAGGTATTGTCAAGAAAGCCAAGGAAATCTGTAGGTTTATAATTGATGATGGTAGACAGTTTCTCTCCAGGGATGGAGACAGAGAGATAGATAAAGGAAGAGAGGTGACAAAAATTGTTCAAGTGAATTTAAGGGCAGTGTAGAAGTTGGAAGCAAAATTGATGGTCTATGGCCTCCTCTTCTGCTATGATGAGGCTGCTCTCATGTTGGAAGAGTAACACCTCATATTCCATTTAAGTAACCTCCAACCTGATGGCATGAATATCAATTTTTTTCTTTCCAGTGTTTTCATTTTCTCTTTTTTAATTTTTCCCTCCCCTTTCCTCTTTTGTTATTTCCCACTCTGGTCTCTTACCTATTCTCCTCATCCGACTATCAGCTCCCTGTGGTGCCCCTCCTTCTTCCCATTCTTCTATTGTCCTCTCTCCGCTCTTATCAGATGCTTTCTTCTCTCGTCCTTTACTTTCCCCACCCACCTGGCCTCACCTATCGTATCATCTTCTGGCTTGTTCTCCATTTCCTCACTCCATCTTTTTATTCTGCCATTCTCCTCCTTCCTTTCCAGTCCTGATGAAGGGTCTTAGCCTGAAACATTGACTTTTTATTCATTTTCACAGATGTTGCTCAACTTGCTGAGTTTCTCCTTTTGTGTATGGCACTCTGCTTTTCAGCATCCGCAGAAGCTCTTGCGTTTAAAACTTTCTTCCAGTTTTTAATGTCATCAAGGATACATTGGATTCTCCTTGCCCCAAAGAGAGCCTCATTGACTCTCCTCTCTCCCCATGCAACTCAGGTTAAAGACTGTCATCATTCAATAATGACTATCTTTTGAATGATCAAACATATAAGAAAGACTTGTATGTTAGGACATCCCAAAATGTCGTATCTCTAATGAAGCACGTTTGCATGGCTTGGAATAACTGTTTTCAAAGGTACATTTAATGCCAGAGAAAGTATAGTATATACATCCTGAAATACTTTTTTCTCTGCAAACATCCACAAAAACAGAGAAGTGCCCCCAAAGAATGAATGACAGTTAAATATTAGAACCCCAAAGCACCCCACGTGTAAGCAGCAGCTCCCACCCCCCCATGCATAAGCGGCAACAAAGCAACAATGACCCCTCCCCACCAGAAAAAAAAAGCATTGGCACCCATCAGCCAGCCCTCAAGTATGCAGCAAAGACACAGACCTGCAGTTCCCCAAAGACTACTCGTTCACTCGGTATTCAACAAACCACAGGTTCTCTCTCTCCCTCATAAGAGAGAAAGAGGTGTCTTTGTTTCACAGCGAGAGAGGAGACATAACAAACAACTCACTGATTTATGATGTTAAAATCTGTTGCGTCGCTTTTATCGCGCTCTGTGCCCAAAGAACTCGGGTCTCTGGGAAAACAGCCAGCAGCCAGCTGGCTTTTGATTTTCCGTCTCCCATGACACACCAGATTACTGCAGAGACACTGACCTTCAGTCCGCCTGTCTCTAGTGCCACGAGATCTCGGAACTCCAAAGGCAAGCTGATCTCGTAGGCCGCATCCTTGGCATATTGAATAATGTCCAGTTGTGAAACCCCAAGAGTGGGTCCCATTTCCACAAAGAACTAAAGTCAGTGTGTAAGTGCAGGTCAGGGTCTTCAAAAGAACCCTGAAAGGGAAATTAGCCCTCATAATTAAATTTCTTCCTCTTTATTACTAGTTTATTTGCCATTCCTTGATAGATTATTTCCATTATTTCAGTCTATCAATAATTTCTCTTTCTTTATATGTCTGTAAGATATAGGAGCAGAATTAGGCCATTTGGCCCATCAAGTTTGCTCAGTCATTTAGTCATGTCTGATCATTTTTCCCCTCCTCAGCCACATTCCCAGGCCTTCTCCCTATAACCTTTGATGCTGTGACCAATTGGATTAGATTAGATTAGATTATGAGGACACGCAGTCCTCTTTTATTGTCATTTAATAATGCATGCATTAAGAAATGATACAATGTTTCTCCAGAATGATATCACAGAAACACATGACAAACCGACTGAAAAACTGACAAAAACCACATAATTATAACATACAGTTACAACAGTGCAAAACAATACCGTGATTTGATAAAGAACAGACCATGAGCACAGTAAAAGTCTCAAAATCTCTTGGAAGTCCCATCGTCTCACGCAGACATGAACCTCCAGCGTTGCAAACTTGCTGATGCAGCATCCCGGAAGCATCTGACAACAGTCCGACTCTGAGTCCGTCAGAAAACTCCGAGCCTCCGACCAGCTCTTCGACACCGAGAACTGAGCACCATCTCTGCTGAGCGCTTCGACCCCGGCCCCGGCAACAGGCAAAAGGTAAAGCTGAGGATTTGGGGCCTTCCCCTCCGGAGATTCTCGATCGCACATTAGCAGCGGCAGCGAAGCGGGCATTTCAGAAGTTTCTCCAGGTGTTTCTCCGTGCTTCTCACGGCTGTCTCCATCAAATCAGGGTTGTGCATGGCCCTTAATTACACATACAATATCATTCAGAACAGTCGCGCGCACTGCGTCGTGGCGCCATCTTCTCCTCTCCCCTCAAGAACCTGTCAAGCTTTTCCTTAAATAAACCCAATGACCTGACCTCCACAGCAGCCTGAGGTAACAAATTCCACAAATTCACCACCCTCTGGCTACAGAAATTTCTCTGCCTCTCTGTTTTAAGTGGATGCCCCTCTGTCCTGAGACTGTGCCCTCTTGTCCTAGACTCCCCCACTAAGGAAAATATCCTTTCCACATCTATCTGTCTAGGTCTTTCAACATTCAAATGGTATCAATGAGATCCCTCCTCATCCTTCTGAATTCCAGTGAGTACAGACCCAGAGCCATCAAATATTCTTCATATGATAACCCTTTCATTCCTGGAATCATCCTTGTGAATCTCCTCTGAATCCTTTCCAATGCCAGCACATCTTTTTTTTAGATGAGGAACCCAGAACTGTTCACAAAACACAAGTTGAACCCTCACCAGTGGCTTATAAATCCCTCAGCATCACAATCATGCTCTTGTATTTTAGACACTTTGAAATGAATGCTGACATTGCATTTGTCTTCCTCACCACTAATTCAACCTTTAGGGTGTTCTACACAAGGACTCCCAAGTCTCATTACATCATAGATTTTTGGATTTTCTCCTCATTTGGAGAATAAACTCCACATTTATTTCTACTACCAAGTGCATGACCATGCATTTTCCAGCATTGTATTTCATTTGACACTTTCTTGCCCATTCTCCTAATCTCTCTAAATCCTTCTGCAGTTTACTTGTCAGTTTGATTAATCTAATGTAAATGAAGGTTAAGAGCTATCTTAATTATTTCACTTTTCTTTTTGCATCCTCTTTATTATTTGTTGATTTATAACATTTCCGACTGACTGGCAGCTTATAAACTATAAGCCATTTCTTTTTCCCCTTGCTGTTTTCAACCTCCATCTAAATATACTCAACATCTTCTCAGCATAGTTTATCCCCTATTAACAGTCCCTTATTTGTTTATCTCATATTAACAATCCCTTATTTATTTATCTCATATTAACAGTGCTATCAATTTACTTTTCACTTCCTCCCTGCCTTTCCAAGAGTGTTCAAGGGATAATTAAGAAGGGATGAAAAAGAGCATCTGTGCTTGAGACCATGTGTGTAAGCCTGAGACTACATACATTTGGAAAGATGACCCACTTGCCAAGCTCTATGTGAGTACTTATTTACATGCAACTGAGTCTGGTTCCCTCTTGTCTTGGATCCCTCCCCAACGGACCATTATTCAGAATAGATAAAATGAAACCACACCATGCTAGTGAGGTGATTGGAAATTGTAGAGGCTCCAAAATGATATTAACATAAAATAGCTTACACATAGAACATTTGGATGCAAATGTGATTTAAAAAAATAACCATCACATTCAGATGTAAAAAGGTGGATTGACCATTATTTAAAAGGAAGCTTGAGCTGACTCACTTAAATGCTACCTCTGTCTACTCATGCATTTCAATATGGGACATTAATCATTTCCTTCACAGTTAATTTGCTTTTAGCATTTGTAAGCAGACTATGAAAACAATTACCACTCTAATATTGAGTTGCTTGCTTTCTAACATGTGCATTGTGTCACTTTAGTCTGATACTGCATTGTTCTGTTCTTGCTATAGCATATCATGAAAGCTAACCATCTAGTTTATCATGGTACAAAAGCTTTATGATTATTAATAAAGGTATAGATAGAGTAGACAAGGGGTATATTTTTTTTTCCCAGGGGAGCAATGTCCAATACTGGAGTGCATGCATTGAATGTGGCAGGGGATAGATTCAAAGAGAATGTGAGGGTAAGTTTTTCACTCAGGGAGTGGTGGCTGTCTGGAATGCACTGCCTGGTATGGTGGTAGAGGCAACTACCTTAGAGGTTTTTAAGAGATGTTTATATAGGCACATTAATATGAAGAAGATGGAGGGATATGGACATTGTGTAGGTAGGAGGGATTAATTTCTGTTTTTTAAAATTCAATTTTTAGCTTGTTTGGCACAACATCGTGGATCGAAGGGCCTCTTCCGGTTCTGTACTTTTCTATGTTCAAATATCCTATTACCTTGTTGCACCTGATTTTCTCTCTTGCACTTTTGCATCTCTGAATTATAAGGCATAGCTTGATGCAACTAAATGTGAAATATTAATTGGTAATTTGTTTTCCTAGTTTCAAAAATGTATTACATGTCCTCACCTTGATATTGTCAAAGGTCAGTATATATATATTTCAGGGACAGTTTAAATTCATGAGGTAGGTCAGAATGTGTAAGGAAAAAGTTAATTTTGTTTTCTCCTTGATATATACATGTAACACAAAATGGAAGTTTGTAAGACAACATGGTTTCAGTCTGGGGTGTTGGATTCTTTTGAGAAAGTACAAGAAACCAGTCCATAGCCATGTTTTGAGAACTTAGTGTGGGTACTAGTCTACAGCCTTTAGAGTAAATAATGGTGAAAACATGTTTTTCTGGGAGGGGAAGATGATTCTGCAGATGCAAATACTTCCTGGTACTGTCCCATGTGAAAGTCTGAGGGTAAATCTTTTTTGAAAAGGATAAAAAGCACAACTTTTGGTGCAAATCAAAGTCTTCCCTAGGGCTGGGTCATGGTCAGAGCTAGGATAGAGAAAGAAGACTGCATGAAGGATTGTCGGATGTCTATGATTTGTTTCAGCATTGTATAGATCAGTTCATCAAGTAGATGATTCATTAAGTATAATTTTGTTTCTTTCTCTTCTTTATTAAGTACTCTTCCTTCTTTCTGTATTTTATCCTTTATATATAATTCTAATAATGTACTTTCTATAATATTTAGCACGTGTACCGTACCTCCTTTGTTTGTGAATACCTCTTCCTGCTGAATCAGCAATAAACAAGGAATGAATTTTAAAATACTTTTGTTAAAGGATGAGAGAAAAAATGACTTGGCTGGCAGCATATGCTCAGGGCAATTTTTATTTCTGGGCTTCATCTGGATAGGCTGAATGAGACACTGGACTGAAATGAGAAGGTGGCTGTCTCTGTCATGAGAAAGTGCCATGTCAGCAGCCACCACATAAAAAAAATCTATCTACAGATTCAGGCATTTAGACAATTGACAAAGGCAAGAAGTGGAAGAAATGTGTCATAGGAGGTGCGAACATTTGTTTTGGAGTACTGATAAAGGCTGTTTTCACCTCACCTAAATCCCAACTTCTCTTTATACCCGTTGATCAATGGTTTGCCTTTGCATGCTTCTGGCATTGGATCTTCAGAATAGAAAGCGCACACTTAAACAAGAAACGTGTTGCCTTCTAATGAGAATTCTTATGCCCGTTAGTGCTTGAGATTAGTCTGTAATTTGTGTGTGTGTGTGTGTGTGTGTGTGTGTGTTGGTGGGGGGAGGATGAAGTCAGAAGTGGGAAAATTCAGCAAATTGAACAAAATTGATTTCTTTGGGTTTAGTATGTAACTGAGCACTTACATAGGACTCAAGAGATATACAATCTTCTGAACTCCAAGGCGCAACCACTTAAATCAAAGATAGGATCTTAAAACATGCAGTAAATATGCATATTCTATTCCTGGAATTGATTCCATGAATAGTCAATCTATCTTCCAAATATAGAACTGCATACAATACAGTGGATTGGGACAGCTGTTTATTTGGGACAATGCTTAAAGGAAAAAAGCTAATCAAGAACATTGCTGTGACTCCCTGGGTTTATTTGGGACATAGGACATTGTGCTGCTTGACTGGGACAAGAGACTGCTGCTGAATAGTTTCTAATTAACATCAGTTGCATGCAATTATGCGGCTGTCAGACACTACACTGTGCTTAGAGTGATCATTTTTTTAAATGTCATTTGTTACATGTGTTCATGTTTAAAAAGCCGTGACCTCAGTCACTGGTAGTTGATAAGAAATAAGCAGTAAGACAATTCAGAGCTGCTTTGTTCTCTGCCATTTCAGGCAATCAGGTTTGGAGATGCCAGAAATGGCCTGGAGTGAAAAGTAAATGATTTCACTACTTCAACAAGTTATGCGTTATGAAGAATTAGAAGATATCAACAATCAAATCACAGTAAATTTATTAACAAATTACACATATGTCACCATTTTCAACTTGAGATTCATTTTCTGGCAGCAATACTCTATAAATCCAATAACCATAATAAAATCAATGAATGACCACACCCGACTACTACTACTACTGGTAGTAATAATAATAATAATAAGTAACAAATATTGAGAACATGAGGTGAAGAGTCCTTGAAAGAGAGTCCATAGATTGTAGGAATAGTTCAGTGATGGGGTAGGTGAAATTGAATGAAGTTATCCCCTGTGGTTTAAGAGCCTGATGGTTAAGGACATCTTGAATATGACAATAAAAATAAAGACTTAGAGGATGCAATCATCGATAGCATTAAATGTACTAGGTGTCTGTGTTGATTTTGTTCATTACATAGACTGGATGAATTCCTCCATCAAGTAACATCAGGAATTAATACACAGTTTTGATAGTACTATTTGTTGTGTTATAATTTGTTCTGCATTTCATTTAAATATATTATATGTTACTCAGTTTGTCTTTTTATTAGCTTTTTAACTATTTCCATGAAACTTCAGCTAATGAAGACTGTAATGTATGGACCTGTTTCTTTTTGAGCAATGACTCATCCTCCCCCCCCCCCCACCACCTCAGCACTACGTATTGATCTGTTGTCTACACATGCGTATTGTTATCTCTCTCTGAAATGTGAATACACCGGTTACAGCCATCTCCTGCATGCGTGCTTTTATTTAATTGATGTGTACAAACACAACAAATTTGCAATAAGTACAAACCTGATTGTCAGAAAATCTCACAAGCTACACCAACAGTTATGGCACAATTATGAAACAAAACAGTGAGAGCTAGACAGAACAAAGAAGGTCATCATGGATGCTAACAAACGCGTGAGTAACAGAGAAAGAAGGACTGAATTTAAACTGAAAATAATGTGGCGATGGCTTCAGTAGTGAAAGTTGATTAATTTGATAGCGCTAATGAAGGCTGGGAGTCTTATATCGAGAGGGTGGAACTGTATTGTAATGTAAACAACATGGAGGAGCAAAAGAAAGCCCCTACAATTCTTAGCTTAATATGCCCAAGAGTGTACAGTTTCTTACGCAATTTAGTAATTCCCGAGAAACCAGCAAGCAAGACATTCAATGAAATTGTTACAATTTTACAAAATTACTTGAGCCCTAAACCACTGGTAATAGCTGAGAGATTTAGATTTTACAAAAGGGACCAGTCAGGAGATGAAAGCCTGTCTGAATACGTTGCAAGACTGCGAATACTTTCCCAGTACTGTGACTTCAGAGATGGACTTTCTAATGCATTAAGGGACTGGCTTGTATGTGGCATACATAGTCAAAACAATTAAACAAGGCTACTGCAGAAAGAGCCCTAACCTTAGAATGGGCATCGACTATTGCAATATCGTTAGAGACTGCAGCAAAGGATGCGATAGAAATGAAGAAAAGGAAGTTAGAATGTGAAATGCATAGAACGTCCCTGAATGGTGCAAAAAGCCAAAAATGATATCGATGTGGCATATCCTCCCATGATGCAAATGACTGTTGGTTAAAAGAAAAAGTCTGCACAGACAAGGTCACATAGAAAGAATGTGTAAGGCAGGCAAAAACACAACAGGGTGAAACGTCTCAAAGTCAAAACTAAGCAAATACATAAAGTTAACAAATGTAAACAGAATCGGACAGTAAAGTGAAATTGGGCCAGGAAACACATCGACCTTTATAGTACAGCACTCAAATGTCATACTCTTTGAGGAAAGGTGACTGATAAATTCAATCACTGAACACTGGTTCTGGGTCAGATATTAAAATTTTAGTACAGCAACCTGCACATAATGACTGCTGATCCAGCACTTGGATATAGTTGAGCCATTGTTCAGTCTCATTGAAAATCCTTTGCTTCATCAAGGAGCATGGCATGAGCCACCTTTAATCTGGAATGGGTCTTTATGTTGATGATCCAGCCCTTTGATTTTTCATCATCACTCAAATGCCGATAGTGTAGCAGAACGAAGGCATCAAGGCTACTGTGAGATTACCAATAATGGACTTGTAAAGGAGTAAAATTCCTTTTAAGACCCAGTATAGGACAGACTAAACATGCTCACAAAGTGACTTGCCTGCTGGCAGTGGTTCCCTGCACACCAACAAAATCTGCAATTCTACAGACTCAGTCAGGTTATGCTTTCTCAGGTATATACTTTTGTAGAAGTAGTATATAAAATCAAAGGGACACACTGTATATAAGATGAAATGTGCGACACTTTTACTCAGGGTAGCAGATGCAAACTTAGAGGGCAATGATTTAAGGTAAGAGGGGACATGAGGACCAACCTTTCAGACAGAGGGTGATGTGTAATTGGAATGGGCTGCCAAAGGAAATTGTAGAGGTACTAACAAATAAAATGTAAAAAAGACATTTAGGCAGGTAGATGGATAGGAAAGGTTATGGACCAAATGCAAGCAAATGAGTCTAGCTCAAGTAGGAGATTTGGTCAGCATGGGCACCTGTTTCTGTGTTGTATAAATGTATGACTCGAAGTGAGGACGAAATGTAGACAGCTGTCATTACACAGAGAAACTATTACAACCTGTGGGCAATCATGGATAGAAAACTACAAAACAGTTTTAAAAAAGATCTCCAGTGTATTGCTTAAGAAGACATGGCTGTAATAACTTTGATATCACCTGGAAATGCAGTCTTTGCCCTGTTGTACTATAAAACTTATGGCTGATAGACATGACAGACCCCAGCATCGTAGAACATTTACAAAGTTGATGGAGACCATTTTATCTATCATTTTCATTCCAGGTGAAGAATTACTCAACCTCATACCATTTTCAAGGAGGTCCTTCACCTTGCAGTTCACAAATTCAAGCATATACCGAAGTAAATTTTGAACCTGAGGAGGAAGGGATTCTGCCTCTATTTCCGGACAGTGAGACTGTGGCCCCTTTCATCCACTATCAGACTGGAGCTGGAGGATTCACAGTCTTCTTGAAGATTCTTGAATTGAAATATCAGCTGTCTGTTGCCTCCTTATGGATATTGTCTGCTATGCTGAGTTCCTCCAGTATTTTGCTTTTAGCTCCAAATGCTATCATCTGCAACTTCTGGTGTCTCTGGGGATTCTACTAATGTTTTTCAGTTCTGCATCCTCACTTCGCCGTGACAGGTAATAGTGTCAGTCTGTCTAAAGGTACTTTCTCTTCAATTTCTTGACAGCAAAAGGTCTCATGCATTGTGAATTACCCTCTCATTCATCTCCCAAATTCCATTCCAACAATGCATAGGCAAAGATGTGTTCATTCAGGTGTTTGAGGGTGAGAAAGCCATGAGTAAAGATAACAACTGGTTGCACAAATTCCATCTGCTTCACAGAGCATGCCTCAAAATTGAGGATATTGTAAATTTTAGCCAGAAGGAAATGAATCTGTAGAATTCATTGCCACAGAAGGCTGTTGTGGAAAAGTCATTGGGTATATGTAAAGCAGAGGTTATTAGGTTCTTGATTGGTAAGTTTTATGGGGACAAGGCAGGAGAATGGGATTGAGATGGAAACTAAATCAGTCAAGATTGAATGGCAGAAGAGACTTGATGGATTGAATTTCTGCTCCTGTGTCAAATGTTCTTATGCTATACCTATCCTTACGTAATACAACCTCTTAAATATTACAAATCAATGCTCTATTTGGCAGCATGGAAGTTGATAGGAGCTAATGCTAATGAACAAGTTCGATGTTCTGAAGAGTTATTTTTAATGTTATTTATATATTTTTTATTGTGGTCCATAACAAAGACTTTAAGGATCAGTAGAAGATTTTCAATCATAGCAGTATCTTATATAGATTGAGACTGGTGAAACATTTTACACCCTGTTGGCTAACTCATCGATTGGCGATGAGGAATATGATTGATCAATATTCTTGAAAACTCCTCAAGTTCAACACTGTATCTTTGGTAACTTATGAAAGCCACAGGATCTCCAAGGATCTTGTTCCAGACCCTTATCACAGAAGCTCAGGTCTGTGCTTGTGTACCCAATCTCAGATATGAACACTCATTTCCAAACATAGATATTTCTAACCATAGGCTCTTCTGCATGGATGCTTCTATACTTCTTCCTGCCTCAGTAAAGTAGCCACCATAATCAAGGACTCCACTTAACATCAGGCAGAAGATATAAAAGCCTGAAACATGTTCATTCAGGATCGAGGAGAGTTTCTATCCTGCTATTCTCAGACTCATGAATGGACCTTTTGTAAATAATATGGACTCTTGATCACTCAGTCTACTCGATCTCATTATGATCTTGAACTTCATGATCAACCTGCACTGCGCTTCCTCTCTCACTTCATTCTGCACTGCTGTTGTTTTACCTTGTTCTATGTTAATGTACTGTGTAATGATAGATCTGTGTGAACAGTAGGCAGGACAAGCTTTTCATTGTATTTTGGTACATGTGATAATAATAGACCAAAACCAAAATCAATATCAATACCAAACAACGTATATACAACTGATCCTGGAGGCATCGAAAAAAGACACAGTGTTAAAGTCCTGGTAAAGCTCTGAAGCTCATGCCTTTTGTTTATTAAAGACAACAAGCAGTAAGTTAATTTGGTGGAATGATATACGCAGCTGGAGCTTGGGGGGATTTCTGCCTGCATGAATTTGAGTAGAACAGGTGCACCTCACATTGAGTGGCTATTAGAATAAGGTGAGTATTCAGCCTGCAACAACATTGGGAGTAAATGACTGCACTGCAGAGAGCGTAGAAGACATTCAGCAGAATGTTGCATGGGATGGAATATTTCAGTTATGACATTCAGTATGTTATGCTGTTTTCTTATAGCAACAAATGATGAGAGAGGACCAGACTGAGGTACACCAAATCATGAAAAGCATAATAGAATAATCTTACAAGTGCATTCCCTGAAGCAGGAGAGTTTAAAACTAGAAAGCACAGATTTAAGACCAGGGATAGGAAGAGATCTGGAATGTACTGCTAAGGGGTGATGGAAGTAGGTAGTCTCACAATATGTACATATTCAAATAAGCACAGGAATTGCCAAAACATTGTAGTCTCTGGACAAAGCACTAGTAAATGAGATGGTACTTGATGGCCAACATAATATTGTGGCTGAAGGTTCTGTGCAATATGACTATGATTCTACGAAGCAGTGGGCAATCTTTATCTGTTAACCAAAAAAAGTCATCCAGTTAATTCAATGATGATCAGAGAGAGATCATATTTTTACCAAAGTGTTGTTTTTGGTAAAGAGCCAAGTCTTCAACTATTCAGCACAAGCAGCTGGCTACAGACACTGGCCCCTCCCTCCTCTACTCTGTGCATTTGTCACCTGTGCCATCAATGGCATAGACACTCCCTGAATCCAAATATTCTAACACCGTCCCACATGCCTGGAAGTAAGGAGAAAAGTCTGTGGAAATTCAAGACACTGTTTGAAGATAACCTATGGAAGCTATGGCAATTGCTCCAGAGGCATCAGGATACAGTGACAATCATTTAATCTAAGAGTTTTGGGAGAACTATAATGACTTACATTGTTTCCTTTCCGTTGAGCAGCTGTTTTCCATTTATAACATGCCATGGTTCATTGCAGACAACATGCACCTCACATGTTAATGTGCAAAGCAATCTCAGCAAAACAGTTTAATTGCTCTTTTATCTCCTTTCTATTTAGTGGGAACTTGCTGTGTGCAAATCAGCCGCCGGTTTTCCCTTCATAATGGCACTTCAGAAACATTGACTGTGAAGCATTTTGGGACACCCTGAGGATATGAAAGGTACTGTAGAAATAACGTATTTATAAAAGAAAAATAGTTTAATATTAACTTTACAATTGCCAGTATCTTGCAAATGACCTTGACGTCGCATATAGTTTTTTTTTATGGTTATGGGAAACAGGCGTGGGGGAAATATAAAATTAAACTTTAAGAGAATTGTTTAAGCTTTTTTTCCATCTTTTGTAATTTTTTAAACCAAGTGTGTTTCCACAATCATTGTGGTCACGGTGTTTGTACAAATGGGCAGTATATTGCTAACATATTTTATTATTTGCAGGAATGTGTCTGAATTGTAAACATATTTTTGTGTTTTATAGATTTGGCTATTTTCTATCCTCTCAACCTAGGTTAATCAGATCATAATTTTGTGCACTATATTATATAGGTTCGTCCTGACGAACGGTCTCGGCCCAAAACGTCAACTGTACCTCTTCCAAGAGATGCTGCCTGGCCTCCTGCGTTCACCAGCAACTTTTATGCGTGTTGATTATAGATTTACGGTTCAAAATCATTTATAAAATCTGATAGGCAGTTCTGCACATATACTGTAAGCAACAGCATGAAGACCTCAAATGGGATTAGGAAGCAGAAGGCCCATTGAATCATAATTTAAAGGCAGCTGTTTTAGCCTCTACCCTGAACACTGTTATAGGTTCTAATCCAAAATACCAGATATCTCCAATAATGCAGGGAGGGCCTACTGCATTCGTTTATGTATTGGGTTCTGACTATTGATTAATTCCTCTGCTTCTTGTGGCTTAGCCTTGTCTTTATGTACTCCACTGCTCCTTTGATCTGTGCTACAGGCCCACAGAGCTGTTGAGATAACACCAGCTAGGGAAAGGGATCTCTGGCTGTTCCAGCTGAATCTTACCCAAAACACTTTGGTCATCTCTAACATTGCAGCCAGTCCTCCCTGGGAGAAACAGTGTGCCCTGATCCATATTTGTCACATCATTCTCATGAATAGTTCCTCTGAGTCCGACTCATTGCTTTAAGCAATTTTTTGCCACCAGGAATTGCAATTTCATGGGCTGCTAGAATATATCATGCTGGTTGGTTCCTGCTTTTTTGAGAGTTTTGCAAATGCATATGGAATTCAGAATGCTGCTGCACACAATTCCTTGATCATTAATGTGCATAATAACATTTTTACTCTGCAGACTTGGGATCTTTGGTATTCTGCTCCCTTTAGTGGGTATTTCCAAATATTTTCAATTGTTTAGTGTCTAGCAATGTAAGATATTCTGGTCATATTGGGCAATGGCTGCGATGATATTTATCTCTGATATTTGACATCAAAATTTTTTATTATATAATCAAAATGGTATTATGAATAAAATGGTCCCATTGACCCTTAAATCTACAATTTAGCCTAAATTCATGAGATAAACTTGTTTTTGTTTGTTAACCAAGTGAATAGAATTGAGGAAACCAGGATGTAAATCCAAGGCCAAAAATACCACATACTTTAGTGCTAAATAAGCTATAAAATGGGTCCAATGAAACATGTCAGCCTCCAGCACTAAAGTGACTCAGAGCCTATGCAAGACTTCCCTTTTGAGAAGTGCATGTACAAGATTTTTCTAAAACACCCAGAACAAGGTCCTCCCTCTTATCCTTCTGTTTGCTCTGGCAGCTTGGCTTAGTATTTGGATCTCAATCTTGTTCCACTTTTGATAGTAGCCATGTTTACTGGAGATTTCAACTGAGTCTCAACAATAGCATTTTTGACCATACAGTAGAGTTTACCTCTTTAATTTACTTACTTTACAGAGGTCTGTCCAAGATCTTCACCTTCTGCTAACCTCCAAAAAAATGCAAATCACTGAGGATTTCTTCATATACTGTATTGTAAATGTTAGTACCAGTACCTAATACAAGACAGCTTACTCATAATTTAAATGGAGTATTAATTGCAATACCCTGACATGATCTGGCAGAGTTGGAATCAAGTCAGTGTTATATTGATGTTGCCATTGTTTACTGCTTTGTCTACATCTTCAGTATTAACATGGGATTTGTGTTTTGCTGTTGTACCTGATTTGTGAGTAACAGGGCTGACATGAAGCATTTAAGGTCAAGATCGAATGAAATAAGAGTATTTGTCACACCAAGCAAAGCAGTTCCATATGACTTGGCTCAGTGTTGATAGCTTCCTTTGAATGGATGTGTGTGTGTGTTTGAACTTGCATGTATTTTCATGTGTGTTACAGTATGTCTGTGCATGTGTGTTTGACAGTGGCTAGGAGAAAATGAAAGATTGAGAAGGAAGATGTGTAGAGTGACATATAGACATTGGCTTTTTACTCTGACTAATGCAACCACATTTCAGCCCTAACCTACTTTAAAACTTTGCATCTAAGCTCTTTATTTTCTTAGCCTAAAATGAGGATCCAGTGTAGCATTGAACTGCTAATAGAACTAGAAAATCACTAGCTTAGTTACAAGGATACATAAATACAAAATGCAAAATGTCTTGGAGGCTATTTAACTGCAAGTAGTAAAATGCTTTAGTTTATATTATGACTGTCCTACACGCCAAGTAAAAGCCACTGGGGAAGAGCTACAAGGAACATTAGTATTTACCATATGGTGTGAGCCCACCCGTAGACATCAACCTCCACTAATATATTATACTAAATTTCCAAATTAATTTTATTGTCACTTTATCTGCATATTCTCAGTGTAGTTAAAGCTGGATTGCCATTTTCCAGTTCAAGGGGAATTCAAATGAAACAATTGATTTAATTTGCATATGTAAATTGGATCTCGTAGCTCACCATTAACATGGTCTTACTAATTGTGTCATAATTACACTAGTTACAATTTTACAAAGATAGAAATTGCAGTTTCTCAGAAATAGGAAGCCTATTTTTAATTAACAATTTGTTTATTCAAATTAAAATGCAATTAGTGTACCTCATTAACAGGTTATCCATTTGTAGCAATATGATTACATGCTTCAGTTTTGTAATAAAAAGATTTATGATGTTTGAGTTAATAAAATACATTATCACTGTTATCATTGCCTCTTGCCTTACCCTTCCATTAACTGTGCAAAACTCAAGCTGAATGCCTTTGAAAACAGCACAAAGAACCCCTCCACTTGACCATATTCTCCTTGCGTCAAAAATAAAATATCTTACAATTTTGCATTTGTTTTTTATGTTGAAAATAATTGACATGTGGTCTTCATTCCATTGTGCAGAGCCATATTGATATCATTATATTATCATCATGAGTTTATTAATTTGCAGTAAATATGCTGTCACTACTTATCTCATGTTAATTATAATAGAATGTAAATTAAGGTGACTTATTTTCCCAAGGTCAAGACAGTAGTTGACTAATTCAGAAAATTTGACACTAGAATTTTTTAACATATAATTATTCAATTACAATTTAACATTGTAAAATCATTCTTTCTCAATTTTGGTAGAGATCTGGAAAATTTATTTTACTGGCTTCATTGAAGATATATAGAAAGATTGGAATAATAAGCAGGATTATGAGCTCGAGATAAGTACTGTTTAATATTTTACCAGTGAAGTCACCACTGGACTGCCACCTAGTGCAGGGAACACTGATACAGTTGAGTGATTCATTTAGAAATGCACAAACATGTTATTCAGTGAAAAGAGATGTATGTAAACCACTTTGCTAAGTAAAACTTAGATGTTGCCACAAGCCAAGTTTTTAATGTGATCTTCTATAAAGCTTCCATTTTTTAAAATTTTTGATTGAATTTATAGATTCTTTAAAAGAAGTACCATTCTCGAAACCGGAAGATAGGACCCTAATCACCACTTCATCACAGCAATACTTTGGCCACCTTGACTACTTTGCATTATAATGGACTTTGATTTAATTGTCTTTTCTTAAATAATTTTTTATAATTTAAGTTTAATGTACTTTATATTGTTCTTGTGAATTGTCTGTCTCTAGTGCTTTGTGCCTGTGATGGCATTGCATCAGCTTTTCATTGTATCAGTGCGTACATGTTTCTGTGCATCTGACAATAAACTCAAATTTCACTTTGAATCAACAACTATATTCAAACAAATCAGCAACAAAACCAACTTCATAAGAACATAAAAATGGGAAGAAAGAGTTTTTAGTATGCTATCCAAGCTGTCCTCTCAAAACATCATACAATACTCATCTTACTGTAGAATTTACATTTCATAATTAGTCTCTCGAGGACATGATTAATTACATGTACAACCTCAAGGAAGATAAAATCCTTTTGAATCCTATATTAGAGATTATTTCTTAAAAGAAACTAAGAACTTTTAAGGTGACCGAAAAGGAGCTAGACAGCTGAATTTTAGGGTAGGTTTGTAATCAACGAAGTCGAGTCAGGATGATAGAGCAATACAACTTGCATATGGGCTGATCAGCCCAAGAAGAACACACTCTATACTATTCTACCTCCCTTACACATGTTCTCTAACAGGTACCTCCTTATACTCAATGCCATCTGCATGAAAAAGCTGCCTGTTGGGCCCCTTTCAAATATCTTCCCTCTCACCCTAAATCTATGACCCCTAATTTTGGTCTCCCCTAGACTTTGGGGAAAGACTGTTGCTACCACCTTAGCTATGCTTTTCTTAACTTTAAACATTTCTGTAATATTTTCCAAGGAATAAAGGCCCAGTCTGGCCAACTTCTCCCTATAACTAATGCCCTCTAGTCCTTGCAAAATCCTTATAAATATTCTCTGCAACACACATCAAAGTTGCTGGTGAACGCAGCAGGCCAGTGTATGGTTTCCAATTTAACTACATCATTCTGTTCATTGCGGAATCAAAACTCCAAATGCAGCATCACCATCAACCTACATAGCTGCAACCTAATGTCCTTACTAATATCGTCAAAGCTCTGAGTGATCAAGGCCAGTGTGCTAAATGATTCTTCACCATGCTCTCTGCCTGTGACACCACTTTTAATTAACTATGCACCTGTATTTCTAAGTCTCCCTATTCCAGTTCATTCCCTAGTACCCTAATCTTCATAGATGGTTTGATTTTGCAAAATGGATCAGTTTACATTTATTGCATTGGTCCACAGAAATATAGAAACAGAGAAAACTTACAGCACAATACCGGCCCTTCAGCCCACAAAGCTGTGCTGAACATGTTCTTACCTTAGAAGTATCTAGGGTTACGCATAGCCCTCTAATTTTCTGATGTACCTGTCCAGTGGTCTCTTAAAAGACTCTATCGTATCCACCTCTACCACCATCGCCCGCAGCCTGCTTCACGCACTCACCACTCTCTGAGTGAAAAAACCCACCCCTGACATCTCCTCTGTACCTACTTCCAAGCATCTTAAAACTGTGCCCACTTGTGCTAGCCATTTCAGCTCTGGGAAAAAGCCTCTGACTATCCACACGATCAATGCCTCTCGTTACCTTATACACCTCAGTCAGGTCACCTCTCATCCTCCGTCACTCTAAGGAAAACAGGCTGAGTTCACTAAAACTTATTCTCCTAAGGCATGCTCCCCAATCCAGGCACCATGCTTGTAAATCTCCCCTGCACCCTTTCTATAGTTTCCACATCCTTCCTGTAGTGAGGCAACCAGAACTGAGCACAGTACTCCAGGTGGGGTCTGACCAGGGTCCAATATATCTGCAATATCACCTCTCGGCTCCTAAACTCAATCCCATGATTGATGAAGGCCAATACATTGTATGCTTTCTTAACCACAGAGTCAACCTGCGCAGCTGCTTTGAGTGTCCTATGGACTCGGACCCCAAGATCACTCTGATTCTCCACACTGCCAAGAGTCTTACCATTAATACTATATTCTGCCATCATATTTGACATACCAAAATGAACCACCTCACACTTACCTGGGTTGAACTCCATCTGTCACTTCTCAGCCCAGTTTTGCATCCTATCAATGTCCCACTGTAACCTCTGACAGCCCTCCACACTATCCACAACACTCCCAACCTTTGTGTCATCAATTTGCTGCTCCTTGACCCTCTTCCCTAACTGATGAAGATCTCCTTGTAAACTACAATATCCTTCCTCACTATCAATATAGGTTATCGACCCACAGAGTAATAGAGCATGGAAACAGATCTTTCAGCCCATCTGGACTATGTCAACCTCAGAACTTCCCTGCTAGTCCCAGTTACCTGTATTTAGCTCAAAATATTTCAAATCTGTCCCTTCCAAACCTATCCAAATTCCTCATATATATTTCAATTATACTCGCCTTGACCACTTCCTCTGGCAGTTACTTCCTGGTATTCATTACCCACTGTGTAAAGAAGTTATCTCTGAGTGTCTCAATAAATACCTCTTAGTGTTGTATCATCTGCAAACTTACTGATCAAGCTTTGTGCATTTATATCCAAATAATTTACATAAATAACTAATATCAAGATTCTCATCACTCTTATCTGCAACACATCACTTGTCACCAGTCTTCATTCTGAAGAACAACCTTCAACTACCACCTTCTGCTTCCTACCTCTGAGCCAATTTTGAATCCATATAACAAGTTCTCCCTGGGAACCATAGGACCTTACTGTCTCGACTAGAATACCACGCTGGTTCTTGTCGAAGACCAATAGACAACATTCACAGTGCTACCTCCATCGACCTTTTTGGTTACCTCTTCAAAAGATCTAAGTGGTTCAAAAAGCATGACTTTCTATTTGCACAGCCATGCTGACTCCTCCTAATCAATCACTCTATCCAAATGCTCATAGTTCTGTCTCTCAAACTTCCAGGGAATCCAGGGAATTCCAGGAATAGATTATGATGTGGTAAAATAAAGGATTAAAAATAATCCAGCTAGTTGATAAGGTTTACTTAAACAGAAGAATTCAGAATAAGGAGGCTGAACCTCAAGGTAGGCTTTCTGATGTGATGGTACAAAATGCTATTGCATACAAAGACTAGATCAAATCTTGAATATTCCTTTACAAAAGAAGAAGATATTAATTAAAACAATTTAGCATACTTTTGTTATGAAATGTTATCCAAGAGATATCAATTAAAACAATTTAGCATACTTTTGTTATGAAATGTTTTCCACAAGAGCGGTGAGATGGAACAACTAAATGTTGGAGAATAGAATGACTGACCTATAACAGTTTCTAAATTAAACGAAAACAGAGAAATTGTCCAATCTGAAACTGTGTCTGCTCAAGCCAGGAAAGAGGAGGATCCAAAACTTTGTTTAATGACAAAGTGTCAATTATAGTTGACAATGGCTGCCTAGGTAATTTGTAAAAGTAAAGCCTTTCATTCAGATCTTTGCAGTTGGAGAAGGGTGCCCAGGTGACTCTCTAGCTGACAGGTGGATTATCAGGCCTGCACAGGCAGGCAGCTCCCAGTCTCTACCTAGCTAACAGGAATCACCTGTCACTCATTTCTAACACATCACCTGCAGCCTATTTAAACCTAGCTCTCATCCACAACCCTTGTTCACTCATTGAACCAACCAGCCTCAACCAGCTGAGCCAAACCTTCGGTCACCTTGTTGTGTTAAGTATCAGTCCTCCCTTGTGGCCTCTCATGGCTTGATATTTTACAGTTTATTATTAAAGTTATCTCTCTCTACTAAGTGTATCCACTGCTCTGCATTTGTGTTGAGCTTCCTCTACATTCCCTGACAGGTACAGTGAACCAGCAATTTATCTAGCGGAGATTGCTTGCCTAAAGGAACTCATCCAGCAACATAAGCACATGAACTAGAAGTAGCAGGAAACAATTGACCATCTGCTCAGCATTTTTAACCAACTCTCCATCTTGATACAGCAGCCCCGCACTAGTCAACCTTCTCCCTCAGAGCCCTGGATTCTGGTGTTGAATGCTCTTATAGATTCTCAACCCAATGCTTCCAATTCCTTTTAGTGTGGTTTGCACTTCAACCTCCACGCATCTGTATTTTACAGACCGAACCAGATTAGCTTTGTCATCTCTCTCTTGACTAAGTGAGCTCTAACATGAGCCAATGCTACCTTGGACAATAAGACTCCCATTTGCAACAAATATGAGGATTCCACCGCTATGATGCATTAGGGATTGGAATGGAGTCAGCAGATCAGATACTTCACCTGCATCGAGGCTCATGTTGGGTGTCGGATTACACCATGGAATTCAGGATTCTTACGATAGAGTGCAGCTGGCATGTGAAAGTGCTGCTGGCTTATTACTATCTTGGCCTTTTGGAGCACTTGAAAGATAATCTGTTTACCTGGGAGATTTCCATCAACTTCAAAAGCTTCATCACTCTGGCCCTCTCTGTTGACAAGCGTCTTAATGGAATCACCCTCCAGATCATCAGCCAGATACCCCATTCTGTTCCTGAACTATTTCAAGCTGCAGGACCCTCCTCAGCAATGCCTTAGAACCTAGGCAGCTAGAGGGAGCTCCCTTCATGCCCCAAGTGCGTGAGTGTTGGTGGAGGAACAACTTATGCACCTTCTGAGGAGCAGTAATGGTGGAAACTTTTTGGATCGGGCTCTGTAAGCAGCCTGAACTCCCTTTGGAGCCTATCTCTCTGTCCTACTGCCTCAGGGGCCATAAGGGTCTGGGATGGTCAGAGCATGCAATAAGCCTGTGCATATGAACATCAGAGAGCAACGCAAATCTATCTAATTCCCTCTGATCACCTCACCTCAACTTGGGTTACTGGCTCTCCACTCATGACTCTCACTTCATCTTCCCATTTGTTTCACTACTGAATTGAGGATCCACTTGCCTACATCCTCAGTTGACTTTGCCCAGTAAATTCATGGAGACAGAGGAAACTGCCACAGGAATACTGCAACTTAGCTATTTCCATCAGTAAAAGGGAGGCTGGGACCGTGCCTCCTCACAGACTCTACGACTGTGCGATGACCTCCTCCCAGGCATCATATCTCCCCAGAGACATCTGTTCTCCCTCTTCCCCCCTGAGACCCAAGCCATGAATGATGATATCACCAAAGCACTACAACATGGCTTCATATGACCATCACAGTCCTCAGCTAGTGCAGGATTCTTCTTAGTCTAAAGAAAGATGGGTGTTTACATCCCTGTATTGACTACTGTAGACTCAACAAAATCGCCATTAAGAACAGCTACCCTTAATAGGCAGTGCATTTGAAACACATTGAGGGTCCAGATCTTTACCGAACTGATCAGCATGCATGACATTATTCGCATTTGTCAGGGGTTTGAATAGAAGGTGGCGTTCAAACACCCAGTGACCACAGTGAATACTTGATTATGCCTTTTGGACTTTCCAACAGTCCAGTCATTTTCCAAGCCATCATTAATAAAACATGCTACACAGCTAGAGCAGGTATATGTTCATCTATCTCAATGACATCTTGGATTACCCCTGGCTCTCCAATCATGACTCTGACATCACCTGACCATTCAGATTTCGAAGAGGTGGAGCTAAAGATGGCAGCAGAGGCCGACTTTTCTCTGTTCATTTGTGAAACAGTTTAAAATTCTTCTCTGAAAGTCTCTGATTTCTTTTTCAAGGTGGCTGGAATCCTGTTGGAGTCTGTAATCTACAGTTGCACTCGAATAGCCGTGGGTTCCTGCTCTTGGAGCTCACTGAATAGCTTAGCATTTTCAGTGTCTCTGGGAGTGACCTGGAATTTCAGGCATCTCTGAGGTGTGGCGCTGTGGATGAACTGATTCCATGCCGGTGTTGCTGACTGCAGCGCTGGGGAAGATTTGAACATCGTGGCAACAGAGTATGGTGCTGTTGAAATAAGCGACGCTGCACACTGTAACATCAAAGCAGTGACCTGTTTTCTCACTCTTGCTGTGGCAGGAGTGATACCTCTCTCTCCACTGTTAGCAAAAGAGAGATCATGTAGCATGGTCTGAAGAGGATTCAAAGGAGGTTCATGAAAATGATTCTGAGATCGGATGGCTTTTCATATGAAGAGCATTTGATGGTTCTGGGCCTGTATTCACTAGAATTCTGAAGAATAATGGGCGACCTCATTGCAACACATCAAATGGTGAAAGGCCTTGATAGAGTGGATGTGGAGATAATGGTTCTTGTGGTGGTACAGTCAAAGACCAAAGGACACAGCATCAGAAGAGAGGGGCATCCTTTTAGAATAGAAATGAGGAAGAATTTCTCTTGCCAGAGAGTGGTGGATCTGTGGAATTCTTTGCAACAGGAAGCTGTGGAAACCAAATCTTTACGTAAATTTAAGGCAGTGGTTAATAGATTCTTGGTTGGTTAAGTCATGAAGCAACACTGAGAGAAGGAAGGAAATTGGGGCTGAGAGGAAAAATGGATCAGACATGACGAGATTGTGGAGCAGAATCAATGGGCCTAATAGCCTAATTCTGCTCCTATATCTTATGGTTTCATGATCTTATGTTGAACTGTTGGGTGAACAGTGGTTTCTGTTAGACTCTAGATCATGGTCTCTTTGGGGGCTTTGCTATTTCTTGCATGGTGGGTGTGGGGGCAGGTGGGGGAGGGGGGAGGGTTGATGCTTTGCTGATGCTTGTGCAAGCAAGGTGGGCAGGTGGAGGGGTGTCTTTGGGGTTTAATATTTTTCCTGTCATTCATTCTTTGGGGTTTTTCTTATTTCATGGATGTCTGCAGAGAGTAAGAATTTCAGGTTGCATACTGTACACATTCTCCAATATTAAATGGAACCAATGAACCATTAACATCCTCATCTTCACCATAGACCTCCAAAATCACTTGTGTCACATCCATTTAGTCCTTCAACATTTTCACAAAAAAAAGCTGTATTGCAAGTTAGAAAACTACCAATACCACATCCCAGTCATTTCCTTCCTGAGTTATGTCCTTTTATCCTAAAGCGTAACCATGGAACAAAAGAAAGTGCATGTTGTGTTGAATGACCCTGACCATAGCCCTTCAAATAGCTACAGCACTTCTTGTTCTTCTCCAGTTTCTATTTCCATTTCATCAGGAACAACAGACAAATCACCACTCCTTTCACCTCCCCCACCAAATCTTCTCCCTCATGGATAACCTGCTCTACTGCCACAGACCACGCTTTTGAGGATCTTAAGAGATGCTTCACACCACTCTTATTCTCTGCAATCCAAACCCTTCCAGACCCTTTGTGGTAGAGGTAGATACATCTGACAGGGGCACGGGGATCATCATCTCCCAGCAAGGACTAGATGGGAAGACGTATCCTTGTGCCTTCTTCTCTGAAAGTTCAACTCTGAACATCACCCTTATGAAGTAGGAAAGAGGAAACTACTCACCAACTAGTCAGCCTTGTAGGAAAGAAGATATTGACTGATGGGAAATACTGATCAGGACAGATCACCACAAACTTATGTCAATTCAACAGACACGCCAACTCAACACACATCAGGTTCACTGGGCCCTCTTCTTCGAGCAATTCAACTTCACCATTTCCTGCCGATTGAGCTTCAAGAACTTAAATATGGATGCACTGTCACAACAGTTCAACCCAGCTAAAACAAAGTTTGACCCTCAGCCCATCATTCCATCCTCCCAGATCTTTGCTCCAATCATCTGGGACTTTGAGAACCAGATCTACCAACTTTTACAGTACAAGCCTGCTCTAGCTGACACACCTGACAATCACATATACGTGCTGGTGGCCATGCGCTCTGAAGCACTTCAATGGGCCACTCCTCACTCCCCTTCAGCCATGTAGGTGCACAATAGAACCTGGATTTTCTGTGACACTGGTTCTGGTGGTTCACCATGATTGCAGATGTACGTGTGTTCGTTGCTGCCTGCCCCCAATGTTTCCAGTCTAATTCCTCCATCCACCAATCCTCTGAGCTCCCTCTGGTCCCTTGATGCCTGTGGTCCCACATTATTATGGATTTCAACATGGGTTTGCAAATTTCTGATGAGCCATGGCGATCATGACAATGGTGAACTGGTCCTCTAAGGTAGCCCACTTCACTGATTTCACCAAATTTCTGTCAGCCACTAAGATGGTGGACCTGTTTTTCCAAAATGTAGTTCACATCCATGGTTTCCTTTAGAACATCATGTCGGACTGGGGGCCACAATTTGTTGCTTGCATTTGACAAATCTCCTTTCCTCTTCTCTGCACCTCAGTGAGTTTGTCCTGTGGCTATCATCCGCAGACCAATGAAAGAGCCAGTCAGCTTCACCATCTCTAACTTCCCAACATGGAAGTAATATCATCTCTAGACTGAGCTGTCTCACAATTTACACATAGCCTCTGCCACAGGAATGTCATCCTTTAAAGTGCTTCCTGGTTACCAACTCCTGGTGTTCCCAACAGAGGAGTCAACGGTGGAGGTCCTGTCTGCAAGGACCTGGTTCACCACTGCTGCAGTGCTTGGAAGAGGGCGCAGAATGCCATCCTAGCTGCCAACCGGATCTACTGCCATCAGGCCAACCACTAGTGGCACCCAGCCACACTACTCCAGCCAGGGGTCCACGTTTGGTTGTCCACTCGAGTTCGGCCCTTGTGCTTTAACTCGCACAAGTTCTCACCACGGTTCATTGGTCCCTTCAAAATTACATAGAAACATAGAAACATAGAAAATAGGTGCAGGAGTAGGCCATTCGGCCCTTCGAGCCTGCACCGCCATTTATTATGATCATGGCTGATCATCCAACTCAGAACCCAGCCTTCCCTCCATACCCCCTGACCCCTGTAGCCACAAGGGCCATATCTAACTTCCTTTTAAACATAGCTAATGAACTGGCCTCAACAGTTTGCTGTGGCAGAGAATTCCACAGATTCACCATTCTCTGTGTGAAGAAGTTTTTCCTAACCTCGGTCCTAAAAGGCTTCCCCTCTATCCTCAAACTGTGACCCCTCGTTCTAGACCTCCCCAACATCGGGAACAATCTTCCCGCATCTAGCCTGTCCAATCCCTTTAGGATCTTATACGTTTCAATCAGATCCCCCCTCAATCTTCTAAATTCCAACGAGTACAAGCCCAGTTCATCCAGTCTTTCTTCATATGAAAGACCTGCCATCCCAGGAATCAATCTGGTGAACCTTCTTTGTACTCCCTCTATGGCAAAGATGTCTTTCCTCAGATTAGGGGACCAAAACTGCACACAATACTCCAGGTGTGGTCTCACCAAGGCCTTGTACAACTGCAGTAGTACCTCCCTGCTCCTGTACTCGAATCCTCTCGCTATAAATGCCAGCATACCATTCGCCTTTTTCACCGCCTGCTGTACCTGCATGCCCACTTTCAATGACTGGTGTATAATGACACCCAGGTCTCGTTGCACCTCCCCTTTTCCTAATCGGCCACCATTCAGATAATAATCTGTTTTCCTATTTTTGCCACCAAAGTGGATAACTTCACATTTATCCACATTAAATTGCATCTGCCATGAGTTTGCCCACTCACCCAACCTATCCAAGTCACCCTGCATCCTCTTAGCATCCTCCTCACTGCTAACACTGCCACCCAGCTTCGTGTCATCCGCAAACTTGGAGATGCTGCATTTAATTCCCTCATCCAAGTCATTAATATATATTGTAAACAACTGGGGTCCCAGCACTGAGCCTTGCGGTACCCCACTAGTCACCGCCTGCCATTCTGAAAAGGTCCCGTTTATTCCCACTCTTTGCTTCCTGTCTGCTAACCAATTCTCCACCCACACCAATACCTTACCCCCAATACCGTGTGCTTTAAGTTTGCACACTAATCTCCTATGTGGGACCTTGTCAAAAGCCTTTTGAAAATCCAAATATACCACATCCACTGGTTCTCCCCTATCCACTCTACTAGTTACATCCTCAAAAAATTCTATGAGATTCGTCAGACATGATTTTCCTTTCACAAATCCATGCTGACTTTGTCCGATCATTTCACCGCTTTCCAAATGTGCTGTTATCACATCCTTGATAACTGACTCCAGCAGTTTCCCCACCACCGACGTTAGGCTAACCGGCCTATAATTCCCCGGTTTCTCTCTCCCTCCTTTTTTAAAAAGTGGGGTTACATTAGCCACCCTCCAATCCTCAGGAACTAGTCCAGAATCTAACGAGTTTTGAAAAATTATCACTAATGCATCCACTATTTCTTGGGCCACTTCCTTAAGCACTCTGGGATGCAGACCATCTGGCCCTGGGGATTTATCTGCCTTCAATCCCTTCAATTTACCTAACACCACTTCCCTACTAACATGTATTTCGCTCAGTTCCTCCATCTCACTGGACCCTCTGTCCCTTACTATTTCTGGAAGATTATTTATGTCCTCCTTAGTGAAGACAGAACCAAAGTAATTATTCAATTGGTCTGCCATGTCCTTGCTCCCCATAATCAATTCACCTGTTTCTGTTTGCAGGGGACCTACATTTGTCTTTATCAGTCTTTTCCTCTTTACATATCTATAAAAGCTTTTACAGTCCGTTTTTATGTTCTCTGCCAGTTTTCTCTCATAATCTTTTTTCCCCTTCCTAATTAAGCCCTTTGTCCTCCTCTGCTGAACTCTGAATTTCTCCCAGTCCTCAGGTGAGCCACTTTCTCTGGCTAATTTGTATGCTACTTCTTTGGAATTGATACTATCCCTAATTTCTCTTGTCAGCCACGGGTGCACTACCTTCCTTGATTTATTCTTTTGCCAAACTGGGATGAACAATTGTTGTAGTTCATCCATGCAACCTTTAAATGCCTGCCATTGCGTATCCACCGTCAATCCTTGAAGTGTCATTTGCCAGTCTATCTTAGCTAATTCATGTCTCATACCTTCAAAGTTACCCCTCTTTAAGTTCAGAACCTTTGTTTCTGAATTAACTACATCACTCTCCATGTTAATGAAGAATTCCACCATATTATGGTCACTCTTACCCAAGGGGCCTCTCACGACAAGATCGCTAATTAACCCTTCCTCATTGCTCAAAACCCAGTCCAGAATAGCCTGCTCTCTAGTCGGTTCCTCGACATGTTGGTTCAAAAAACCATCCCGCATACATTCCAAGAAATCCTCTTCCTCAGCACCTTTACCAATTTGGTTCACCCAGTCTACATGTAGATTGAAGTCACCCATTATAACTGCTGTTCCTTTATTGCACACATTTCTAATTTCCTGTTTAATACCATCTCCGACCTCACTACTACTGTTAGGTGGCCTGTACACAACTCCCACCAGCGTCTTCTGCCCCTTAGTGTTACGCAGCTCTACCCATATCGATTCCACATCTTCCCGGCTTATGTCCTTCCTTTCTATTGCGTTAATCTCTTTTTTAACCAGCAACGCCACCCCACCTCCCCTTCCTTCGTGTCTATCCCTCCTGAATATTGAATATCCCTGAACGTTGAGCTCCCATCCCTGGTCACCCTGGAGCCATGTCTCTGTGATCCCAACTATATCATAATCATTAATAACAACCTGCACTTTCAATTCATCCACCTTATTACGAATGCTCCCCATCACATCAATCCAGTCACTTACTGTCTCCAGCTGCCACTGTCCCTCAGGATCACCCCTGTCTTCCACATGTCAAGCCTGTTGTTCATAGACTGCTCAACCCACTTGAACCTGCTCCTCTGAAACTTACGATGGTGGAAGGTGGACCAGTGTACGCTGTTCGCAGGTTGATAGATTCACATTGTTATGGGCAGGGTGTGCAGTACTCGGTTGACTGGAAATGCTATGGTTCAGAGGAAATATCTTAGGTGCTGTCCAGTTTCATCTTGAATAGGGATGATTGAGGGAAAATTCATCCAGGAGTTTCACCACACACATCCTGATTGAGCGGTCCTGTCAGTTCTCACAGGCGGGCACCTTCCAGTCTGCAGGAATCACCTACTACTCATGTCCAAATCAGCCTATTTAAACCCAACTCTCATTCACAGCTCTTGTTCACTCATCCATCCAGCCAGCCTCAAATGGTTGCTCCTAGCCTTCAGACACCATGTGGCCTTGTCGTGTTAAGTATCTGTTCTCTCTTGTTTTGTGGCCCCTCATGGTTTGTTATTTTACAATATATTATGAATGTTATCACTGTGCTAAATCATCTCCTCTGCTTTGTGTTTGTGTCAAGCCTCCTCTACATTTCCTGACATGGATCACAGAGGCAGGGACTGCAGTTAAAGATGTGTGATTTTGTCAGTCGCCAGAAGTGATGCTTCATTTCAGCAGATTGCATTTGTAGCTTTGTAACATAGAAATATACAGAAAGAGAATTTCATGGTGGTGCCAGCTATCCATTGAGGCCTGTTTCAACCTGGTCTAAGAGATTCAATTCTCATGTCATTCATTAATTCACTGCTGCAGGATTTTTGAACAAATGACAGTAAATCAATCCGAGCCAGTCATGGATTTAGGTCAATAGGACCAGCACTGATCTTGCAGTCTATCATTCAATGTAATCTCATGTACTTCAGCTTCCCATGTAATTTGATGCCATTGCTATGCAAAATTCCATTTGGCCTCTGTCTTGTAAATATAGTGAGCATCCACACTTCCTGGAGAAAGAATACTGACACCATGACCCTTAGTTCTAAATTCGCCAGGCAGGGATATCATCTTATCAACTGCTATCCTGCTGAGTGTGTTGCCATCATTATATAATTCAATGAGATGGTCTCCCATCCAAAATCTGTATAGAGAGTGAATAGTACTGAGAAGGACATAGGTGGCTAACTTTGTGAAGAAATTAGACTCGAGATTTCAGTAGGATTTTTATTTGTTCTAGCACTATATTTTCAGTACTAAAACTCCCTGAAATGATGTGCAATGTTTACTAACTCTGTTTTCACAAAAGTGACTACACTCAAGCTTTATTCTTCATCCTCAGTGATTTCTGATCTATTGCAAACTAAAATAGAACCTTTTACTTGTACTTTTCTTGCACTGACTGTGACAATCAAAGTCACAGTTGCTCTCATGTTCTTCTTCTCAGGATCATTCCAAGCTGCTGGTGTTGATCTTGACAGTTTGTTCTTTACCTAAATTCAATATCTGAGGAGAGAAGATACCTTTTATTTCCCCTCAGTCGACAGCAGCAGGCAGGGAAAAGCATTTGCTTGCATAGCTATTTTTTCCAAAGTTCAATCATTCATAAAGGGACAGGCTACACCTAAACCTGAGGTGGACCAATATCTTTGTGGGCAGGTTTTATAGAGCTTTTGGGGAGAGTTTAAACTAATTTGTCAGGGGGTAGGAACTGGAGTGAGAGGGTTGAGGATAAGGATGTTGGTTTACATGTTGAGGGAGTGTATAGTGAGACTGTCAGGAATGACAGGTAGAGATAGGGCAAAGTTGCAGTCACTGGGATGGATTGCAGTGTAAAAGGGGGACAAAATTGAAAAGGGTGAAAAATAGGGGACTGAACATGTTATATTTGAATGCACACAGTGTATGAAATAAGGTAGATGATGTTGTAACACAGTTAGAGATTGGCAGGTATGACTCTGTGGGTATCATGGAGTCATAGCTGAAAGATAATTGTGGTTGTGAGCGTAATATCCAAGGATACACAATCTATTTAAAGGACAGGCAGGGAAGCAGAGGAGGAGGAGTAGCTAAATGTAGTAAAAGAGGTGATAGAGGGTCAGAAGATATAGAATTCTTGTGGGTAGACTAAAGGAACTGCAAGGGTAAGAAGATCTTGATGGGAGTTATTTACAGACCTTCAGATAGTAGCCAGGATGTGTTCTACAAATTACAATGTGAGAAGGAAAAGTGATGTCAAAAAGGCAATGTTATATTAGTCATAGGGTGTTTCAATATGCATTTAGATTGGGAAAATCAAGTTGATACTGGATTCCAAGGGAGATTATTTGTGGAAAGCCTGAAAGATGGCTTTTGGGAGCAGTTTGTGGTTGAGCTCACTTGGAAATCAGCAATTCTACATTGGGTGTTGTGCAATGAACTGGATATGATTAGGGTGATTAAGGTAAAGGAACACTTAGGAAACAGCGATCATAATATGAAAGAGTTCACCCTACAATTTGAGAGAGAGAAGGTAAAATCAGTTGACTAGTACTACAGAAGAGTAAAGAGACTTAGAGGCATGAGAGAAGAGCTGGCCAAAGATGATTGGAAGGAGACACTGGTAGGAATGATGGCAGAGCAGCAATGGTGGGAAGCAATACAGAAGGCGCAGGGAATATTCTAAAGGCAGGATGACACAACCGTGGCTGACAAGGGAGGTCAAAACCAACAGAAAAGCAAAAGAGAGGGCATATAAAAGTTAATGGGGAGTTAGGGGATTGTAAGTTAAAAAAAACAACAGAAGGCATCTAAAAAGTAACATAAGTGGGAAACAGATGAAATAAGTAGGTAAGCTAGCCAATAATTTCAAAAATGATACCAGAAGCGTTTTCAGATATATGAAGGGTAAAGGAGAGTTAGAGTAGATATTGGACCACTGGAAAATGATGCTGGGGAGATAGGAACAAGGAAATAGCAGATGAACTGAATAAGTATTTTGTGTCAGTCTTCACTGTAGAAGGCACAAGTAGTATTGTGGAAGTTCAAGGGGGCAGAAGTGAATGCCATTGCTGTATTAGGGAGATGGTGCTTGGGAAACTGAAAGGTCTGAAGATAAATAAGTCACCTGGACCTGATGTACTACACTCCAGGGTTCTAAAAGAGGCAGCTGAAGAGATTGTTGAAGCATTAGTAATGATCCTTCAAGAATCAATGGATTCTGGAATGGTTCCGCAATACTGGAAAATTGCAAATTTCACACCTCTCTTCAAGAAGGGAAGGAGGCAGAAGAAATGAAATAATAGGCCAGTTAGCCTGACTTCAGTACTCGGGAGGATTTTAAAGTCTATTGTTAAGGGTATGGTTTCAGGGTACTCAGCAGAATATAACACTCCTTCTCTGGTTGGCTGCCGGTGGGTGACTAGTTGTGTTGCATGGGGCCGGTGTTGGGACTGCTTCTTTTTACGTTATATGTCAATGATTTGGATCACAGAATTGCTGTCTTTGTGGTCAAGTTTGTAAACAATGTGAAGATAAGTGGGGTGGCAGGTTGTGTTGAGGAAGCAAAGAGGCTGCAGAAGGATTTAGACAGATTAGGAGAATGGGCGAAGAAATAGCAGATAGAATATAGTGTCAGGAAGTGTATAGTCATTCACCTTTGTAGAAGTTAGAAAAGTGTAGACTATTTTTAAATGAGAAAAAAATTCAAAAATCTGAGATTAAAGGGATTTGGAAGTCCTTGTGCAGGATTCCCTAAAAGCTAATTTGCAAGTTGAATCAATGGTGAAGGATGCGACTGCAATGTTAGCATTCATTTCAAAAGGACTAGAATATAAAAGCAAGAAAAAAATGCTGAAGTTGTATAAGGCACTGGTAATACCTCACTTGGAGTATAGTATTGTGAGCAGTTTTGGGGCCCTTTTTTAGAAAGGATTTGCTGACATTGGAGAAGGTTCAGAGAAAGTTCACAAGAATGATTCTGGGAATGAAAGGGTTATCATATGAGCAGCAATGAATGATCTGAGCCTGTACTCACTGGAATTTAGAAGAATGGGGCGGTGGGGGGGATCTTATTGGGACCTTTTGAACGGTGAAAGTCCTAGATAGAGTGAATGTGAAGAGGATGTTTCCTTTGGTGGGGGAGTCTAGGACCAGAGGGCACCAGCCTCAAAATAGAGGGATGTCCATTTGGAACAGAAATGAGGAGTAATTTCTTTGGCCAGAGGGTAGTGAATCTGTGGAATTTGTTGCCACAAGAGGCTATGGAAGCCAGGTCACTGGGTGCATTTAAGGCAGAGGTTTAAAGGTTCTTGATTAGCCAGGGCATGAAAGGTTAATGGGAGAAGGCAGGAGAATTGGATTGAGAGGGAAATGGATCAGCCATGATGAAATGGCAGAACAGACTTGATGGGCCAATTGGCCTAAACCTACTTCTCTGTTTCATGGCCTTATGGTTTTATAAACTGCAACCACATCATTACAGGGATTTCCCAGCAAAGCTCCTATCAAGGTCTATGGCTCCAACCTTGGACATTTTTTGTGATTTCCATGTAAAAAAGAATCTTGTTTCCTGTGGGTACAGTTCATCATCAGCCAATCTCCCTGAACCACTGTGACCTCTCTCCCACTCCTGTTTCTCCTCCATCATTCTAACAGCCATTTGTTTGGTTGAATTATTTTCCAACATCTGAAGGATAATTGTTTATATTATATTGTGCCTTAAATTGAATCTGACATACTAAAGGCTTGTACCTGGGAAAACATGATTACATTGCATACTTCCTCAAATTACAAGCCATCATAGACATAATTCTCCTTACAGCGATCTCCTCTCACATACACCTGAAATGTTAATTCTCTCGTTCAACACATTCTGCTTGAACTGCTGTGTATGTCCAGCATTTTCTATTGTTATTTCAGAAAGCTAATTATTTCCTGCCTGTTTTAGCTTTTCCAATAAATAATGGCTCCCTGAACTTAGCAGAACACAGCATTACACATGGGCACTTGCAGTACATCAGTGTTCTGTAAACCTTGTAATTTAAGATCTTGATTTTTTTCACGTGCCTTTCAGAAATAGCTCACAACTGCCTTTCAGTTGTAACTACTGTAACTGCGTTAACCAGTAGGCTGGAGTGTTCAAGAACATCTTCTGCCTCTCACTACTGCAGATTGATGTTGCCACCTGCTTGAAAAGGCCAGCAATCACACCAGCACCCAAGAAGAGCAGAATAAGCTACCTCAAAGACTATCACCTGCTAGCACTCACACCTATCATAATGAAGTGCTTTGCGAGGTTGTTATGTCTAGAATTAACTCATGCATGAGCAAGTACCTGGACCTGCTATAATTCATCTACCACCGCAAGTCTACAGCAGACACAATCTCAGTAGCTCTCCACTTTGCTAGATAACCACAGAGCATACGTCAGTCTGATGTTTATTGATTAAAGCTCAGTGTTCAACTCCATAATTTCCTCAATATGAAACACCAGGCTTCAAAGCCCAGACCTCTAACCTTCCTATGGATCTTTGGGAGAGCACAGTGCTGATCAGTAATAACATCTCCTAATGTGACAATCAACAGAGGCCGACCTCAGGGATGTGTGTATAGCCCACACTCATGACTGTGTGATCAAGCACAGCTCAACACCTTCCATAAATTTGTTGATATCACCACTGTTGTTGGTAGATTGTAAGATGGTGATGAAGGGGCAAATAAGAATGAGATCGATTGGCTGGTTAAGTGCGGTCACAACAACAACCTCACACTCAACATCAGCTATTCTAAGGAGCTGGTTATTGAGAAATGAGGAGAACACATACCAGTCCTCATTGAGGCATCAGTGATCGACTGAGTGTGTGTCAACATCTCAGAGGGCTTATTCTGGGCCCAGCACATCAAATGCAATCATGAAGGAGACATGCTAGCATTTCTACTTGCTTAGGAGGCTGAGGAGATTCAGTATGTCACCGAAGACTTTTACAAATTTCCAAAGATGTATGGTGGAGAGGATTCTGACTGATCGCATCACAGCCTGGTGTGGAGATTCTGATGCATAGGATCGTAAGAGGCTGCAGAAGCTTAAACACTCAGCCAGCTCCATCAGAGGCACAGCCTTCCTCACCAAGAGGACATACTTCAAGATGGTAGCATCCATCGCTAAGGACACTTACCATCTGGAAAATGCTCTCTTCTCATAACTACTGTCAGAGGCATTAGCAATCATAACTACCATCACATTCAAAAATTCAAAGCAATTCGGAAACAGCATCTTCCCTTCCTCAGTCAGATTTCTGAACAATCCACAAACCTGTGAACTTCTTAACTATTTATTTATTTATAATTTATGTTGCTTATAAGTCTTTGCACTCGACTGCTGCAGCAAAACCACAAATTCCATGCCATCTTTGTCAATGATAATAAACCTGATTCTGAATCTGCTCCTGATAAGGAGAATCTCTTCATCCCAAGGGAAGCAGTGTTCTTCATAATACATTGTAGTCTTATCAGGGCTGTGGAAAATTGTGGTAAGAGCCTACATATCCTATTGTGCAGAATGAAAGCTGAACACTACTTCACTGAAAGCAATGCAAATGCATGGCCAGAAGGTAACATGGACCATTCTTGCAAAACGAACTTTTGAATGTAACATTTGATGTACAAACACAGCCTACAGAATGCAGTAAATGTAAAAACCTGTACATAAATGACCGGTAAGTTAAAAACTTACCGTTACATCGAAAAACTTTGTTTCGCTTCATCAATTCTATTGACCAATCATAAATTCACACTCATCCAGTCCACCAATAGCAGAGAATTGTGACTCATTATCCAATGCCCTAACCTGACCTTCTAAGTCTTTATTCTCATTGCATTTCTCCCACCTTGGCCATCTATCCTTCACAATTCCAACTTGAGGCTATGACAGTGACTTGGGACTCACAAGGGCAGGAATGGAAGCTGCTTGTTCTGGAGTTTTCAAGGAAGGGAGGTAAAAGTGGTGAAGGAGTGCATTATCAGTCAGGGATAGTATCACAGGTGCAGAAAGGGGGATTGTTTATTGAGTCAGTGTGGGTGGAAGTCAGAAACAGTAAGGGAGCAATCACTCTTCTGCAAGGATTATATAGTGCCCACAATAGCAACAGGGATACTAAAGAGAAGATGAGAAAGAAGATTTTATTCAGTTGCAAGTATTACAGGGTTGTTGTCTTGTGTGACTTCAACTTACCCAATACTGAATGGCACCTCCTCAGTGCAAGAAGTTTTGGAGATGCAGAAATTATTTGGTGTGTCCAGGAAGGATTCCTATTTCAACCTATGGACAGGCCAACTCGAGGAACAGCCATACTGGAACTGGTGACAGGTAATGAGTGTTGTCAGATGACCAATTTGCAGACAGACCACAACTTGCTAACTTTCTGCATAGCCTTAGACAAAGCACAGAGCAAACCGTATGGATGAGTTATGATGCTATTAGGAAGAAACTTGGGAATGTAAATTGGAAACAGATGTTCTCATTGAAATGGACTTTGTTTAGGGAATGCTTGCATTGGGTTCTAGATAGGTTTATCCCATTGAGTCAGGGAAAGGATGGTAGGGTGAAGGAACTATGGTTGAAGGCTCTTTGGAGTGCCAGAAGGGGACACGAAAAGTCCTAGGCAAGTAGATTAAGGAAAACCCCAATTCTTTCTACATGTACTGTACACAAATACTTCTGAATTTTACTCACATTCAGAATGTTGATAATTTTTTAAAAAACTATAATATCATTCTACTATTAAAATATATGTTTTTATTTAAAAACTGAAACCATTCAAAAGTGTTGTTTCAACATATTCAAATAACTCAACAAAATGTGAAATACCAAATACTTCCCTTAGATTGTCAAAACCCTTTGCTTCAAAATAAATGCCCTCCAATAAACAGTGGGACAATTGAATTTCATAACAACTCTTTTGGAAAACTAGGAATACGTATCTGCCACATTGAGACTGCTGAGTTTGCAATGAAAATCTAAAGTTATTCATAGTTCTGCAGGTACAAGCTGGCAGAGTTCCTGAAAGTTCGGACCAATATTTAGTAGATTGTTAAATCTACTCTTTTTTTTTTGTTTATCCCTTCCTTATTGAAGAGCCTTTGGACACCAGTCCAACACTTTCATTTGTACTACAATTTCACTGAGCAGAGCTGAATTAGAAGATAGCACCAACGATATAGGGGTGAATTCTTCCACCCAATGGGGTTTGCTGCTCTGGTGTCCACGTGCACCTGGCTAATGAATATAGTCTCAATCAATAGAATTGTCCCACAGGGAAAATTTAATGCTCAAGATTCTAACTTACTATAATAATGTTCCAATAATCTGGTTTGAGCAAAATTTTGATGGTGTTGCATTTATTGTAGACATTGGCCATTATTCCTGTTAATATGCCAACATAATTTTAATTATTTTTAGATGTCACAGAGTACTGTAATAAAATTTCCAGTGAATCCAGTAAGTTTAAAATGAACATGAGAAATGGGACCTTAATGTGTGATTAAAAGAAGTGCAGGAATCAGGGCCCCACTGATTTTAAAGTAAATACAGGAACCACAGAACTAGTGTATGGCAGAGAACATGAACCAAAGCCCCAACATATTTAAAGAGAGCACAAGTCTAAAGAGTGCTAGATGTTGAATCATTGAACGTTCTGTACAGCTGGACATAAGATTATTGCAATTTTACGGTTTTATTAATTGTAAGGCCAGAGAAGAAATGAAGAGTATAGCAATCAAAAGACAAGAAATGCTGGCACAGTACTGCTTGTTCTCAAAGCAATCTAAGTTATGCAAACAATTCTTTTCATGTTTGGACTCCCGAGAAATGCCATAGAATTTGCTCTAAACTAAAGAATGTTGTGGTAGAGAATAATAGCACCTTGCAAGTTATACAACTGAACTTGAAAGTTGCAATATGTGTAGGGAGATATTATTAGCCCGCTTAAGGGCATAAGCTGTACCTCCAGTCCTTCAAAAACTTAAAACTTGTTTCATAAAGCACCTTCAGACAATTCCCCAATATATTTTATGCTTTACAGTTGAGGATTGGCTTTGTGCAGATGCATAGTTATGCATAGGAAGCATTGTTTACTTGATGACAGATCTTTCATAAGATTTGAAAAGAATTGGCAGAAGCAATTTTTATCATTTAATATAGAGATGCACAATGCTTTACTTCAGCACTGTAATCATGTTTTACAAATTATTCTGCATTCTGTTGTTAAAACTCTAACTTAATTATACAGCTCCACTTTAAAATTAGGTCCTTTGGGACAAGCAAAGAGTACTTCCTTGCTCATGATCTACAAACAACCTTTGATAAACTGGGCTTCTTTAGAACAGAGTTCCTTTTGTCCAATACTCTTCAGTTTTCAGCTCCTGTATTTTATACGTCAAGATTCGAACATTTATTTCTTGAAGCATTGCAACATTGACCTTCCTTCCTCCATTCACAGCAATTACCAAGAAATGGAAAATATTTCCTCCAAGCAAGTCACAACTCAAATCCATTAATTGATGATCAGTGTATTAATCATTACTGATATTACTTTGAATAATTTGCTGCATAGTGGTGTTGTTGGACATAAGTTGGCAGGCAACAACTCCTAGAAAATATTTGCTGACTGACAATTAGTAAGAAAATGTGCATTAACACCAGATCCTTAGTTCTTCACTTGTACATATTTAGTTGAGTGTATCTCTTATTATTGTGCCTTTGAAAATCACAATAAGAGCAAAGTAATATGTACACGTGGTGGAGACTGCTTGAGAAGACTGGAAAAAAAACCTGAATTACCTTCTTATTTCTTTCCCTTTGCTTCATTTGCAGAACTTTTATTTCTAATTGAACTTATTATCTTCAATGTAACGCAAAGCATTCTGTTCAAAAAGAATACTCAATCTCTTTCTACATAACCCTCTTGTCACATTTAAAGGATAACACAAAAGTCAAAACTGAAAATTTTCTACACAGTATCCCGCTACTTTTTCAATCCTCCTCTAAATCTGCCACACAGTTTACCCTTTCACCTCTCCCATCATTCTCCTGAGATATGTGACCTCAATCTTGAGGCCCTGCTTAGTAACTGGAGCAAAGGAAACAAAATAAGAATGAAAGAAGCAATTTGTAAGTTTCTGCTAAAGAGGTGATGCTGATACAAATATGTGCATAATGTCATAACCTCAATTGAGTATGTCGGGAGATGCCACAACCTTTGGTCCGGCTTCTGATTACACTTCCAGCGATCGGTATTTGCCCTCAAAATGCTGCACTCCAATGATAATTGCAGTCTCTCTTCTTTCCCAGTATTACCTCATGATTATCTCATGATTACCTCATTTCCAGCCAAGCCCAGTAATCCTCTACATCTACACACCTTTCAACCCCTCAGCAACTCCCACACGTCAACCTCCAATTCTAACACTGTTTTTATTTTCTAAAGTAAATATAGGCATGTTCACACTTTTGAACTTGATACATCTAATCACCATTTACTGGGAATGTTCATTGACGATATTTTGATGAAATAAAGGTTAATGAAATTAAAGCATATTCATCCAATAGAAAAATAGGTATGAATATAATCTATATTACAAAACTCAACAATTTGGTTTGGGATTTGAACGTGTCATTGTGAATTCCACAAAGTCATCCAAAATCATTAGGAATGTAGTTATTCTAGTTCTATGTGACAGAGCATGCGATCTGGTTTAATATATGAAAACATTAATTTCAGATTTAGTTTTAGAAAGGAAGGATATCAAGATCAGGCCTAAAAACAAATCCACATGAATCAGCTTCATCTTCCAATGTCTAGGAATAAATATCTTATCCGGGCAAAGCTTTGCAGAGTACATAGCCAATAATTCCTGCATTGCATTATTTTCCAAATAAGAGGCAGATAGTATTAGGCATCCAGCAATTCAGGATTAATCAGCAGATAAATTAATTACTTAAATAGGAACAGCTTTCTGTAAAGGGAAATTTGAGCTCATGTAGCATATGTGTTTGCAGAGATAATTTATTGAATTCATTTTTGTGCATTTTGTTCTAAATCACGTGATTTTTCTGTAATTGTTTAAAGTTTCAGTAGGATTATGAGTCATCTGGTTGGTGTTGAAGTACATCATTCATGATTTAAAATCTTGTAAACAAGTAGTTGCTTTTAGATATTTATAATTTAGCTGGGCTTTTTCTTGGCTCTGAGTATGAGAGGAGAAATGAACGAAGGCCATGGAAAGCAGAAAAGAATAGGGATGCAAGAGAGATGAGGAAGATTCACCACAGTCTCAGGTCTGCAGAGGGTGTTGAGGAGCAACTGTCTTACCTGAGGTATAATATTAGCCACAGCTTGTACTTCAGGTAGGATGCTGAAACTGAAATCTGATATTGCTTCTGTTCCAAAATTCAGACCTGACTAAAGACCATATTGCCTGTAAAAGCTCTGAATTTTGAAATAAGCAGCGTCACTCACTTTATGGCACAATGCTGCAAAGGTCTCTGAAGATTTACCTGCATTCTTTCTTGTCTACTCACACTTTTATTAGTCCATGGATAAGGGGATCACAGATAAGAATTGTCCATCAACTGAGAGGCAAGCCAGATCAGTGAAATTCCAGTTATTGCCACTGCTGTATTGCTTCTGTGACATGGCTTGTCCTGACCTCAGCTGCTGACAGTTTGGAGTTTACAAAGCTGCTCTGCATCTCTCTGGTGTACCTAGGTGGTTCCGATTCCTTCCATGTCATAAAGATGCATAGAAGGGTTAATTAGATTCTCTAAGCTTCCCCAGTGTAGGTGAGTGGAAGGAGAACAACTGGTAAATTGGTTTATTATTGACACATGTACCGATGTACGGTGAAAAACTTGTCTGGTGTACCATCCATACAGATCGACTCACTACAATAGGGCATTAAAATAGTACACAGTAAAAGAATAAAATGTGCAGAATAAAATGCTACAGTAAAGAGAAAGTGCGGTGCAGGTAGACAGAGCAAGTACAAAGTCACAATGAGGTAGAATGTGTATGCAGAAGTCCACCAAAAGTCCATGTTAGGGAACCATTCAGCAGGATAGAATAACAAATACAAAATGGTGGAGGAATCCAGCAAGTCAGACAGCATCAATGCATGGATATAAACAGTTGACATTTTGGACCAAGACACTTCATCAGGACTAGGAAGGAAGGGGGCAGAGCCAGAGTAAGAAGGTGATGTGGGGGAGGGAGGGTGAGGAGTACAAACTGGCAGGTGATAAGTGAAAGAAGTAAAGGGTTGAAGAAGAAGAAATCTGATAGTTGTCATACCAAGCTGCAATATATCCAGGTAGGATACCCTGTATGGTGGATTGACAAAAAACTGTTGAGGGTCAAAGTGAAAACGGCAAATTTCTTTAGCCTCCTCAGGAACTTAAGTTGCTTGTGAACTTTCTTGAAGGTGGCATCAGTGTGGTTGTACCAGAGCAAGCAATCGGGGACATTTGGTCCTCGGATCTTGAAACTTTCACCTTTACACCATTAATGTGAACAGAACCACATGTATTCTCCCCTTCCTGAAGTCAATGAGCAGCTCGTTTATTTTGATGACATTCAAAGTTTTAAAAATTCAAAGTAAATTTTAATAATGAAGTACATATTGTATATATCACCATATACAACTCAGAGATTAATTTTCATGCAGGCATACTCAGCAAATCTATAGAAGAGTAACTATAACAGGATCAGTGAAAAATCAACCAGAGTGCGGAAGACAACAAACTGTGCAAATGCAAATATAAATAAATAATAATAAATAACAAAAACCTGAGATAATGAAATGAAAGGTCCTTACAATTAGATAACTGATTTTGGGAACATTTCCGTGGATGGACAAATGAATATAGTTATCTCCTTTTGTTCAAGAGCCTGATGGTTGAGGGATAGCAATTGTTCTTGAACCTGGTGGTGCAAGCCCTGAGGCTTCTGTATCTTCTACCTGATGTCAGCAGTGAGAAAAAAGCATGGGCTGAGAGATGGGGATCTCGAATGATGGATGCTGCTTTCCTATGACAGCATTTCATGTAGATGTGTTCAATGGTTTGGAGGGCTTTACCCAAGATGGACTGGGTAGGTTTTTCTGTTCAAAGGCATTGGTGTTTCAGCCAGTCAGTACTGTCTCCACTACGCATCGATAGAAGTTTGTCAAAGGTTTAGGTGTCATGTGGAATCTCTGCACATTCCTAAGGAAGTAGAGGCGTTGTCATACTCTCTTCACAACTGCACTTATGTGCTGGGTGCAGGACAGATACTCTGAAATAGTAACACCTATGAATTTAAAGTTCCTGACCCTCTCTATCTCTGATTATCCAACGAAGACTGGCTCTTGGAACTCTGTTTTCCCTCTCCTGAAGTCTACAATCAGTTCCTTGGTCTTGCTGACATTGAGTGAGAGGTTGTTGTTATGTCACCATTCAGCAAAATTTTCAATCTCCCTCCTGTGTGCTGATTCATCACCAGCTTTGATTCGGCCTACAACAGTGGTGTCATCAGTAATCTCAAATATAGTACTGGAGCTGTGTAAAGCAAGCAGAGCAGGGGGCTTAGTATACAGCCCTGTGCTGATTGAGATCTGGAGGAGATGTTGTTGCCAATCTGAACTGACCGGGGTCTACAAGTGAAGAAATCCAAGACCTGATTACACAAGGAGGTATTGAGGCAAGGATCTTGGAGCTGATGGAAAGGTTGTTGTTTTGACGCCATGTCATCACTTCTTTCCTGTCCTCTGACTCATCATTATTTGAGGATCTGATATGGTGGTATTATCTGCAAATGTGTAGATGGAGGTAGAGTAGGAAATCAAGAAGTTGATGAACATGTGAAAAGGGGAAATACGTGGAAGAATAAGACTAGTCGGATTTATTTTGTAAGCCAGTGTAGAATTCATGGCTAAATAGCCTCCTTCCGTGTCATAAGAAAATGGATCTTAGAGGGTAGTTAAGAATGAATCATATTGCTTAGAGTAGAAGTAACCCAAGCCAGGTAAGAAACATGAATTTCCTACCTGAAGTATATGAAGGAACTAGATATTTTTTTGACAATCCATTAATAATATTGTAATCTTATTAACATATTAATTCAAGACAGCCATTTACTTCAATTTAAATTCTTCAACTTTCAAGGTGAAATGTGAACAAGTGCCTCCAGATCATTTAGTCTGGGCCCCTGGGTACCATTCCAGTAGCTCATTCATTACTCTGCTGTACCAAGTGTATGCCTGAATTGTAGGCCCCCGATGATGCAAGATTCAGAATCAGAATCAGATTTACTATCACCGACTTGTGACGGGAAATTTGTTAACTTAGCAGCAGTTCAATGCAATACATAATATAGAAGAAAATAAAGTAATAAATAAGTAAATCAATTACAGTATAGATATATTGAATAGATTAAAAATTGTGCAAAAGCAGAAATAATGTACATTAAAAGAGTGAGGTAGTGTTCATGGGTTCAATGCCCATTTAGGAATCGGACGGCAGAGGGGAAGAAGCTGTTCCTGAATCGCTGAGTGTGTGCCTTCAGGCTTCTGTACCTCCTACCTGATGGTAACAATGAGAAAAGGCCATGCCCTGGGTGCTGGGGGTCATTAATAATGGACACTACCTTTCTGAGACACTGCTCCCTGAAGATGTCCAGGGTACTTTGCAGGCTACTGCCCAAGATGAAGCCGACTAAATTTACAACCCTCTGCAGCTTTTTTCTATCCTGTGCAGTAGCCCTGCAGCCCCATACCAGATGGTGGTGCAGCCTGTCAGAATGCTTACCACGGTACAGCTATAGAAGTTCTTTTTTATTGACATACTAAATCTCTTCCAACTCCAAATGAAGTATAATCGCTGTCTTGTCTTCTTTGTAGCTGCGTTGATATCTTGGGACCAGGTTGGGCCCTCAGGGATCTCAACACCCAGGAACTTGAAACTGCTCACTCTCTCCACTTCTGATCCCTCTATGAGGTACAGAGGCCCAGGTTTTGTAACTTATCAGTCAGGATTATAGGAATGATGGTGCTAAATACTGAGCTATCATTGATGAACAGTGTTCTGACATAGGTGTCCAGGTGGTCTTAGGTCATGTGAAGAGCCACTGAGATTGTGTCTGTCATTAACACAATATGGCGATAGGCAAATTGCAATGATTCCAGGTCCTTACTGAGGCAGGAGTTCAGTCGAGACTTGACCAACCTTCAAAGCATTTTATCACTATTGATATGAGTGCTACTGGGTGATAGTCATTAAGACAGCACACGTTATTCTTCTTAGGCACTGGTATAATTGTTGCCTTTTTGAAGCAAGTGGGAACTTCCTCTCATGACAGTGAGAGGTTGAAAATGTTCTTGAATACTCCCGCCAGTTGGTTGGCACAAGTTTTCAGAGCCTTACCAGGTACTCTGTTGGTGCCTTGCGAGGGTTCACCCTCTTTAAAGACAGCCTAATATCAGCCTCCAAGACAGAGATCACAGGGTCACCAAGTGCAGCAGGGATCTTCATAGCTGCAGTTATAATATCCCTTTCAAAGCCAGTATAGAAGGCGTTGAGTTCATCTGGTAGTGAAGCTTTGCTGCCATTCATGCTATTGGATTTCGCTTTGTAGGAAGTAATGTTTTGTAAACCCTGCCAGAGTTGTTATACATCCGATGTCGCCTCCAACCTCATTCAGAATTATCTCTTCACCCTTGAAATAGCCCTCTGCAAGTTATATCTTGTTTTCTGGTGCAGACCTGGGTCGCCAGCCTTGAATGTCACAGATCTAGCCTTCAGCAGACGAAGTGCCTCCTGGTTCATCCACAGCTTTTGGTCTGGGAATGTACAGAAAGCTTTTGTAGGTACACACTCATCCACAATGGTTTCAATGAAGTTGGTAACAACTGCAGCATACTTATCCAGGTTCGAATATAAATCCCTGAATACAGTCCAGACCACCGATTCAAAGCAGTCCTGTCAGCACTCCTGTGCTTCCCTTGTCTGTACCTTCTTGGTCCTCACTAATGTTGCTGCAGTCTTAAGTCTCTGCCTATACTCAGGGAGTAGAAGTACAGCCAGGTAATCAGACTTCCCCAAGTACGGGCATGGAATAGCATGGTAGGCATTCTTAATGATGGTGTAGCAATGGTTCAGTGTATTGTTTCCTCTACTATTGCAAGTGATCTGTTGATGGTAATTGCTTAGTGATGTTTTCAGCCTCTATTAATTGAACACAAATTATATTTGATTCTGGCATCTTCTCCCTTTCCTAGTTGTGAAGAAGGGTCCTGCCCCAAAACGTCGGCATTTTGTTTTTCATTTCCATGGATGCTGCCTGACCTGCTGAGTTCATCCAGCATTTAGCGTGTGTTGCTTTGTACTACAAGTCCCTTAAGAGAAGGTACAGTTTGCCTTGACTGAAATTAATTCAATTCCCTCCATGTGCAAGTAAGCTATTACCACAAACCTCACTGCATGCAGTTTAAGGCTAATCTACTGGCAATGGTCAGGATTCATTTACTCTGCTGTTGAGGTGATAAACTAGAGTGCCTAGCTAATCTACAGCTGTCTTTGCCTTTCAGTGGCAAAGTCTCAATGTAATGCCTTACTTATTCCTCTCCCCTCATCCACGTTATAAACTACAACCTATTTATGTAGCTTAATCATTATAACACTGGAATTAGTGTATTGAATTACTGCCCAGGTTGTATATCTTAAGCATGAGAAAGTCTGCAGGTGCTGGGAATCCAACGCAACAGACACAAAAAGCTGGAGGAACTCAGCAGGCCAGGCAACGTTTAGGGAAATGAATATATATGGTTGAAATGCCAATGAAAACGGGAGAATACTTCCCTTGCCAAGCCATCAAAATCAAGTTCAGGTAGGGTATAGCCTTCCAACATAGAGCAATAATCTTAAAGGAGGATTTGCATGACAAATTAGCGTTGAACCTTCAAGAGCACAAACATCAGAATCATCGGAACACCATTGGTAGCCTTTCAGGTGACGGAACTAGCTTTAAGTTAGGGAACCACTGCTGTTCTGTCCAGTTAATGAACATTACAGCCAGCACAGATTCACACAGTAAATCTGCAGATGGAAAGACATAAATATGTAATATTAATCCAAGGGAATTGTTTAATTGTGCAACGTGATCTCCAGACTCATTTTTGGAGGCTATCTAATTCAAATTCCCCATTTGTTAAATAATATATATATACTTTATGAAACTCTATTTCATTCATTTTAATCTCATTCTGCTCTTGCCACAGCCTAGCTTTTTTTTTTAGCTGGCCTTTCTTTTCCTTGTGCTGGTGTAGGAGGGGTGATTGACAAGTTCATGGCCTAAGGTAGAAGGAGAGCTGTACAACTCATCTCCTTCTACTGTAGGCCACAAACTTATCAATCACCCCTGCTGTGGATCACCCTGGAGGTCCAAGACACTTTCGTTACATGCACGTGCAGTTCAACTCTTTGAGTGATTATGCAGAAAGTTTGAAGTTAATAACTCATCTCCTTCTACCTTAGGCCACAAATGTATCAATCACCTCTACTGTGGACCATTTCTACAAAGAAGGGATCCGTATGCTCCACAACCGCTGGACTAAGTGTGTACATGTAGGCGGGGACTATGTTGAAAACTAAATGTGCTAGGTTTTCTAAAATTGACTCCTTCTACCTTAGGCCACGAACCTATCAATCACCCCTCGTAGATTATTGTTGAAGACCGAGAGGTGACTAGCTAGTTGTATAGAAGCTAGCTGAATAAAATAATACAGATGAACATGGAACTAGCAAGGATGGTAATGGTAAACATATGAAAGCTTATAATTACAGACAAGATCATTCTATTTTGAGACGTTTTGAAGATGCTTGCAGAGAAATGTCAGTGGACCTTGTGCTATGGGATGACAATACAAAGAGACCAGCTTTTTTAACACTGCATAAAATGTGGAAACCCATAGAAATGTTGCCATAGTATTAATTCTTAGACCCCCTTCCTAACCTTTACATCAGTTCTTAACACCATTTGTGCTATCTACAAGGGGTAATTGATAAGTTTGTGGCCTAAGGTAGAAGGAGTCAATTTTAGAAAACCTAGCACATCTATTTTTCCTACATTTACACACATAGTCCAGTGGTCGTGGAACATGTGGATCCCTTCTTTGTAGAAGTCGATGTCTTGGACCTCCAGAAGTGGTCCACAGCAGGGGTGATTGTTAAGATTGTGGCCTAAGGTAGAAGGAGATGCTATTAACTTCAAACTTTCTGCGTTTTCACTCAAAGAGTTGAACTGCACGTGCATGTAACGAGAGCTGTATAACTCATCTCCTTCTACCTTAGGCCACAAACTTATCAATTACCCCTGCTGTGGACCACTTCTACAAAGAAGGGATCCGTATGCTCCACGACCGTTGGACTAAGTGTGTACATGTAGGAAGGGACTGTGTTAAAAAATAAATGTGGCGGCCATTTTTTAATTACTTTCATAATCTTTGACTTCTCATTAAAGTACAGAAGTTGGTTAATAGCATTTTTTATTACCTGATAAGGTGTTTTTTTTTCCCCAAACAGCGTCGACTTTGGTAGTGGGTATAGATCTTTTTTTTAATAAAATTGTTTATATTCTAATATACGAATTAATCTAATTTTTATGAATATAGAGTAAGGAGTCCATTAATGTGATTCCATATACGGTATCTCAAGTCGTCAGTTCACTTTTTATTGTCATTTCGACCTTAACTGCTGGTACAGTACGCTGTAAAAACAAGACAATGTTTTTCAGGACCATGGTGCTACATGAACAATACAAAAACTACACTGAACTACGTAAAAAAAAACATAAAACTACACTAGACTACAGACCTACCCAGGACTGCATAAAGTGCACAAAACAGTGCAGGCATTACAATAAATAATAAACAAGACAATAGGCACAGTAGAGGGCAGTAGGTTGGTGTCTGGTATTATTATATTTTTTCTTTTGTTTTATAATATGTATTCTCTTGGATTCTGTATTCTTCTATATAGAAATCAATTAAAATATTGAAAAAGAAAGAAATAAAGAAAAGAAAAATAAATATGCTAGGTTTTCTAAAATTGACTCCTTCTCCCTTAGGCCATGAACTTATCAATCACCCCTCGTACATAGATTTTACATTAAACTTAGCACTGAGTGTGTTGAAGTGCTGCAAATAAAAACCCCTATCCAGTCCTGATGAAGGGCCTTAACCTGAAACATAGGATGTTCGTTTCCCTTCATTGACTCTGAGTGACTTTTGCTGAGATCCTACACCATTTTGGGGTGTTCAAGATTTCTAGCATTTGCAGAATCTCTTGCATCCCTGTTCGAGCAGCAGTGGAGAGATTGATCACAAGAGTTGTTCCCGTTTCTCCTGAATCCACAGCAAACTATGGTAAGGTGAAATGGACGTTCTGCTGGTGGCCATTTCTCGGTGTGATGTGGCTGCTGAGCCTGACTGGATTCATTTCTGCTCTATTCATCACTTCTCCATTCCTAGAAGAGAAAGAAAAGAGCAAAACATCAGAATCAGAATCTGGTTTAATATCTGGTTTGTGATTTTGTGGCAGCTCTACAGTGTAATACGTAATTTAAAAAAAACTGCTTCCCCATTCCCCAGCTGAGCCCTCAAAGAAGACTGATGTGATTTCCCTTGACCTCCCCTTCCTGAAGTCCACAATCAGATCCTTGGTCTTACTGATGTTGAATGCCAGGTTGTTGCTGCAACAGCTCTCAACCAGCTAATCTATCTCACACCTTTACATCTCCTCATCACCATGTGGAAGTCTGCCAACGATAGCTGTGACTTCAGCAAATTAATAGAGTGTGCCTAACCACACAGTCAAGGGTGTAGAGAGAGTAGAGCAGTGGACTAAACACTTGAAGTACTTGGAAGCACTTGGTCTTGAAGTACATTGGTGCTGATTGCCATCGAGACAGAATGTTATTTCTGACCCACCCTGACTGAGGTCTTCTGATGAGGGAGCCAAGGATCCATTTGCAGAGAGAGGTACAGAGGCCCAGGTTTTTGGAGCTTGTTGATTAGAACTGAGGGTATGAATGTGTTGAACACTGAATAGTAATGTATAAACAGAAGCCTGACATAGGTATTGCTGTTGTCCTCGTGGTCCAAGACTGTGCGGAGAGCCAGTGATATTGCCCATATGCTCTCTATTGTAGTGAAAGGCAAACTGCAGGGGTCCAGGCCCTTAGGCAGAGTTGATTCTGGCCATGACCAAACTCTCAAAGCACTTAATCACAGTAGATGTGAGTGCCACAGGGTGTTAGTTATTGAGGAAGCTCACCCGGCTCTCCATCGTTACTGTCATGATTGTCATCCTTTTGAACCAGGCGGGAACCTTCAAATGCAGCAGTGATAGATTGAAGATGTCCTTGAGCACTCTCACCAATGGTTGGCACAGGTTTCAGTGCCTTACCAAGTACACCACTGGGGTGTGACACTTTATGAGGGTTCATCCATTTGAAACATATTCTGATGTTGGCCTCCGAGACAGAGATCACAGGGTCACTAGATGTTGCAGGGATTTGCACAGGTGTAGATTTATTCTCTCTTTCAAAGAATGCATGAAAGGTGTTGCGTTCTCCTGGGAGTGAAGCATCACAGCCATTCATGATTGTGCGTCTCAGCTTATAGGAAATAATGGCCTGTAAACCCTGCCAGAGCTATCGTGCATCCAATTCTGGCTCTAACTTAAAGTAGATTTCTGCAGGTGGTACCTGGAGTTCTTGTATAGCCCTGGATCACCGGTCTTGAATGTGACAGATTTAGCCCTTAGCAGACTACGAATCTTTTGTTCATGCACAGCTTTTGGTTTGGGTATGCCCAGTAAGTTCTCGAATGCATAGATTTTGATGAAGTTGATGATAGCTGTGGCATATTCATTCAAATTTTGTATAGTCTACTGATTCAAAGCAATCATGTAGGCACTCCCCCACCTCCCTTGACCATACCTTTGTGCCCCTCACCACTGCTTCTGCGGTCCAGAGTCTCCACCTATACGCTGGAAGAAGTACAGCCAGCTGATCAGACTTACAAAAATACAAGGGAGGGATGGCAAGGTAAGTATCCATGATGGTGGTGTAACAGTGGTTCCACAGATGATATGTTGGTGGTAAATGGACAGAGATTTCTTCAAGCTGACATGGTTGAAATCACTCACAGTGATTGGGAAGCCAGTCGGTACACTGTTTCGTGACTGCTGATCATGGTGCTCAGCACCTCCAATGCCTGCCTGACGTTGGTCAGGGTTGGATTCTACGCTACTACCAGCATGATAGCGGAAAGCTCTCTCAGAATACAAAATGACTACACTTACCTTCTAGATGTTCCAGGTGAGGTGAGCAGAACTGAAACAGAACCACCACTTCTAAGCACCATGAAAAATTAACTACAAAGCATACTCTGCCTCCTCTACATTTAAGAGATTCTACTGCCTTGATCATGTGGTGTATAGTGAAACCCTAATGTTTTTGCCTTAATACAAGTTCATTATTCAAAAAGGGAGGGAGACAGAATGCAAGAATATACTGTCCAGTTAGCTTAACACCTGTAATTGGAAAATTGTTAGCAGTTATTATTAAAATCATCACGGCAGGGCACTGAGAAAGAATCATGGTAATTAGGCATCATGAACATGTTCTTGTGAAAGGGAAGTCATGTTTGACCTGCTTAATGAAGTTCTTTGAAGAAGTAATATGTGAATTGGTAAAAAGGGAATAGGTGGATATACAATACTAACTTACCCTGAAACCACTTGATCTGGTGCTGGACTATAAGTTATTGTAGAAGATGAAACCTCACAGTGGGGAAGTTAACATTTTTGAGTTATAGAGTCATTGAGTTATGCAGCACAGAAACAAGTCCTTTACCTATCCATACTTACCGTGATGCCTATCTATGCTCATTCCACTTGTCTACATTAAGCCCATATCCTGTTATTCTTTTCCTCTTCAGGTACCAATCCAAATGTTTTTTCCACACTGAAATTGTATTTGCTGTAATGTCTCCTCTGGCAGGTTGTTTCAATATAAACACCAGCTTTTGTGTGGAAAAACTTGCCTCTCAGATGTCCTTTAAATTTCCCCAACCTCACTTTAAATCCATATTATCCTATTATCAAACTCACAACCCTCGGCAAACTATCAATGTCCCTTCACAATTTTATAATACTCTGTAATGTATCCAACTAAATCTATGGCTCTCTGTATCTCTTCACAACTTCTTCACTATCTATGACTCCAATTTCTTGTGTCATCAACAAATTACTAACAAGACCAATTACAATTACATACAAGCCATCTAGATTTGTAGAATACAACAAAAGTACTAGCACTGATGCCTGTGATAACCTCCGTTTACAGATCTTCAGTTAGAACAATAAAACCCATTGACCACTATTTTCTGCCCCCTATCACCAAGCCAAATTTGTATAGATTTTGCCAACATATCTTGGAGCAACTGTGCCCTAATTTTCTCAACTACTGTACCATGTGGGACTTAGTCAAATGTACTTTTCAAGTCCATGTCTGCCACACTCCCTTTATCAATTTTCTTAATTGCCTCCACAAAAATCTCAATCAGATTTGTGAAACAGGATTTCTTCTTCAGAAAAGTAGGCTGACTCCTCCTAATTAATCTCTCTCTTTCTAAGTGAACATAATTCCCATCTCACTTACTTACCTAACATATCCACTGTACCCTTTTTGAATAAGGGGAAACCATGAGTTATCTTCAAATCTTCTGTAACCTGAGCTGTCACTGATGGTGAAGCACAAAACTATGTTAGAGCACCAGCAGTCTCCTCCCTTAACTCCCATATAATTTTGGACTAGATAGAGTTAGGCCAAGAGGGGATATCCATCTTAATGTGATCCAATATCTCTAAAACTCCTTTCCTGAGAGAAATATTTCTGGATATCATTGTACCTTTCCATTAATTTTCCATCCTTCACATCTGTCTCTCTGCTGGACCATAAGGTACTGCGCATGAGGCTGCTTAACGAGCTACATGGTAGTACAGGAAAGATTCCGGCATAGATAAAGTAGTGGCTGACTTCAGGAGGCAAAGGGTGGGAACAAAGCAAGCCCTTTTCTGTTTGGCTGCTGGTGACTAATGGTGCTTCACAGGAAACTGTGTTTGCACCAATTCTTTTTAAGTTATGTGTCAATGATTTGGATGATGGAATTGATGGCTTTGTTGGAAAATTTGCAGAGGATATGAAGGTAGGTGGAGGGGCAGTAATTTTGAGGAAATAAAGAAGCTACAGAAGGACTTAGACAGATTAGGAGAGTGGACAAAGAAATGGCAGATGGAATATAGTGTAATGAAAAGTGTGGTCATGCACTTTGATAGAAGAAATAAAAGGGTTGACTATTCTCTAAATGGAGTGAAAATACAAAAAAAAACAAAGGCGCAGAGTGATTTGGGAGTGCTTGTGCAGGATTCCCTAAAGGTTCATTTACAAACTGATTCTGCGGTGAAGAAGGTTAGCATCCATTTCAAGAGGGCTGGAATGTAACAGCAACAATGTAATGTTGTGACTTTATAATGCACTGGTGAGGGCTCACGGAGTATTGTGAGCATTGGGGGCCCCTTATCTTAGAAAGGATGTGCTGAAACTGGAGAAGGTTCAAAGGAGGTTCATGAAAACGATTCAAGGATTGAATGGCTTGTCATATGAAGAGCGTTTGATGGCTCTGGGCCTGTATTCACTACATCTTATGTATCTGAAGAAACTTTTGATATTCTCTTTAATGTTATTGGCTAGCTTACTTTTGTATCCCATCTTTACCTTCTTAATGACTTCTTTAGTTGCCCTCTGTTGGTTCTTAAAGGCTTCCGATTCCTTTAACTTCCTCCTAATCTTTGCTCCATTATATGCCTTAACTTTGGCTTTTATGTTAGCTTATATCCAAGGAGAAATATACATTTAGGATCCCACTCTTGTCCCTGATTCTATATACGGATTTCTTTTTTGGTTCCTAATGGAACTTATTCTTTCCTTAATACCATTTGCTTCCAATATACACTTATGAGCTTTTAGCATTCTCCTTAACCTTGCTTGCCAAGGCCATTTCATGTCCATTTTGAATTTAAAGTTTCTCCTACATCCCATATAAAACTCAAAGTACTCTCTCAATACCAAATACTGATACCTGACATATGCATCCTGATCTCTGATCAAAGCTTCACTTTCCTTTGTTAATGAACATCCTCTGATCTTACCATCTGCCAATATCTCTTGCCATCTTACCATTGGCATGATTTTGAGATTGGGTGAGAAACAGGGAAGAGTGGGTAAACACACAGTGGTCTTTTTCTCGTTGGCAAGATGGAATGAATGATATGCCATGGTGTTTCACTTTATTACAATTTATATACAAGACTTTGATGAAAGTATTGAAGATGTTGTTAAATTTGCTGAAGACATAATTACAGATAGGAAAGTAAGTTTTGCAGTAGGCATAAGGAGGATACAAATGGATAATAAAGAAACTGGGGACAGTTTTTATAAATTGTATATAATGTGAGAAAATGTGACATAGTGCATTTTGGTATGAAAAATTAAAACAAGACACATATTACCTAAATGGTAAAAAAAAAACTGTGCAGATAAAAGGAGTCACGGCATTCTAGTGCATGAATCTCGAAAAGTTGTCTGCAAGTACTGAAAGTAATTAGGAAAGCTGACAGAATGTTATTGTTATTTGGGTGAATAAATACAAAAATTAGAAAGGTAATGTTTCAGTATGAAATAGGACTTGGAATTATGATGTTATTGCAATCATAGAAACAGTTGAAGGCAGGGTAGGATAAGTAGCTTAATTTTCTTGGGTATGTTCAAATTCAAAGCCGAAGTCAAAATAATCTTATCAGACTACATATATATCATCATATCCTACCTTCAGATTCATTTTCTTGCAAGCATATACAGGCAAATAAATACAATAGAATTTATGAAAAAAAATACAGAAACAAATATTGTCAGACAAGGAATGTGCAAAAGAAGACAAATTGTGCAAATAAAAATTAATAAATAATAATGCTGAGAACATGATTTGTGGAGTTCTGGAAAGGGAGTCTGTAGTTTATGGTAACATTTCAAAGTTGAAGTTATCCATGCCAGTTCAAGAGCCTGATTATTGTAGGGTAATAACTGTTGCTGAACTTAGTGGTGTGGGACTGAAGGTTCCAGCATCTCCTGCCCAGTGGTAGTAGTGAGAAACAAGGATGACCTGGATGGTGGGGGCTGTTGATCACGAGTGCTGCTTTCTTCTGGCAGTGTTCCTTGTAGATATGTTCAATGGAGGGAAGGATGTTGCCTTTGATAGGCTGGGCTGTAGCCACCATTCTCAGACTTTCTCATTTCTGAGCATTGGTGTTTCCATACCAGGCCGTGATGCAACCAGCTGGAATACACTCTATTGTGCATCTCTAGAAGTTTATCATAGCTTTAGGTGACATTCTGAATCTAAGCAATCTTCTAAGAAATTAAAGGCACTATCATACCTTCTTTGCGATAACACTTAAGTGCTGGTCCCAGAACCAATCCTCTGATATGATAATGCCAAGGCATGTAATGTTACTGTACCTCTCCATCTCTGATCTGCTAATGAGGACTAACTCATGGACCTCCAGCTTCTTCCCCTTGTAGTCAGTATTAAACTCTTAAATTTTGCTGACATTGAGTGAAAGTTTGTTGTTGTGGCACCATTCAATCAAATTTTCTATCTCTCTTTTATATGGTAATTTGTCACCACCTTTTATTTGGCCAACAACAGTGGTTTCATCAGCAAACTTAGGCATGGCATTGAAGCTGTACTTATCCAAACAGTCATGGGTATAAAGTGAGTAGAGTTGGGGGGGTGTGTGTTTAAACACACAGCCTTGAGGTGCATCTGTGTTGCTGGTGATTTTGGGAGAGACTATGGTCTGCAAGTGAGGATGTTGGAGCCAATTGCACGGGAAGGTTTTGAGGGCCAGGCGTTGATTAGTTTCAAGGTGATGATAGCATTGAAAATTGAGCTGTAGTCAATGAAGAACAAAAATAACTCTCATTCAATGCAAATTCCCAGAAAATTTTGTTGTAAATCTATGTGTGGGTGAAGTTCTCAATGAATACTTCTCAATTAATTTCACCAAGGATTAAAATGTGGAAGGTAGTTAGGCCAGGGAGGAGATTGTAGATAATTGATCTAATGGCTGTGAAGACAAAGGCATCTCAGAGCCGTAGATGTAGTGCATATGGATTTCAGCAAGGCATTTGATAAGGTACCCCATGCGAGGCTTATTGAGAAAGTAAGGAGGCATGGGATCCAAGGGGACATTGCTTTGTGGATCCAGAACTGGCTTGCCCACAGAAGGCAAAGAGTGTTTGTAGATGGATCATATTCTGCACGGAGGCCAGTGACCAGTGGATCTGTTCTGGGCCCCCCTACTCTTTGTGATTTTTATAAATGACCTGGATGAGGAAGTGAACGGATGGGTTAGTAAATTTGCTGATGACACAAAGGTTAGGGGTGTTGTGGATAGTGTGGAGGGCTGTCAGATTTTACAGTGGGACATTGTTAGGCTGCAAAACTGGGCTGAGAAGTGGCAGATGGAGTTCAATCCAGATAAGTGTGAGGTGGTTCATTTTGGTGGGTCAAATATGATGGTAGAATATAGCATTAATGGCAAGACTCTTGGCAGTGTGGAGGATCAGAGGGATCTTGGAGTCCGAGTCCATAGGACACTTAAAGCTGCTACACAGGTTGACTCCGTGGTTAAGAAGGCATATGGTGCATTAGCCTACATCAATCATGGGATTGAGTTTAACAGCCGAGAGGTAATGTTGCAGCTATATAGGACCCTGGTTAGACCCCATTTGGAGTACTATGCTCAGTTTTGGTTGCCTCATTACAGGAAGGATGTGGAAACCATAAGAAGGGTGCAGAGGAGACTTACAAGAATGTTACCTGGATTAGGGAGCATGCCTAATGAGGATAGGTTGAGTGAACACGGCCTTTTCTCCTTGGAGTAACGGAGGATAAGAGGTGACCTGATAGAGGTGTACAAAATAATGAGAGGCATTGATCTTGTGGATAGTCAGTGGCTTTTCCCCAGGGCTGAAATGGCTAACACGAGAGGGCATAGTTTAAAGGTGCTTGGAAGTAGGTACCGGGGAGACGTCAGTGGTAAGTTTTTTTTACGCTGAGAGTGGTGAGTGCATGGAAAGGGCTGCTGGCGGCAGTGGTGAAGGCGGAAATGATAGGGTCTTCTAAGAGACTGCGGGATGGATACATGGAGCTTAGAAAAATAGAGGGCTATGGCTAAGCCTAGGTAGTTCTAAGGTAAGGACATGTTCGGCACAGCTTTGTGGGCTGAAGGGCCTGTATTGTGCTGTAGGTTTTCTATGTTTCTATGTTTCTAAAAGGTTAGTGTAGTTTCAAGTATCACAAGGGGAGGAGATGGGTGTGCAGGTCAGTGAATAAGAGGTGCAGATGGATTCAGTGTGATTCAATCCAATATGCTTTTATGGTATGTTACAGTCCATCCACCTAATCATAATAATACTTTGTGATCCCAACTGTGATAGGAAATAAATATACAATTTAGAGTGCATTATACAATTTATTGAATCTTCTGTAAGTATTTAAAAATAAATATCTATTCATTCAGAACTATCACCTGTTATGAACAAGTATTCACACCTTGTATGAGAATAGGCTAAGTAAAAATTCTTTCACTGCCCTTACATAATAAATCAGTACCATTTGGAAATGATAGTGACCTGACCTCAAAAATAACAGAATTGTAGTGGTTTTCTTTTCTTTGGTCACTCTCAATCTTGAATTCATCGTGTTATAAATCAACCTTTATTATTACTTCTTTGCTCTGCTAATTGAGAAACTGCCAGATTTCCTTTGTATTAAATGAAAGAACAAGTGATAAAAGTGCCTCCTGAATGAGAGTGAATCACACTGATTTGCATGATGCCATCTGGAATTTCAGCGCTTGTTAAAAATTTTCATTCAGACAATTTAATGACCTTTTAAGGACAATTATGTCACCACAACATTAATGTTTGACAGTCTACATTTATAATTTAAAGCAATTTCATTGCAATTCACAGTAAACTGTTAAATGCATCAAAGTGAACTTGCATACCAAAATGAATTTTACATATTGAAGTTTAAAGGCCAGGTTACAAGGTTTTCTACTTGGTCTATAAAATAATTCCATCATTGATGCTTTTAAGAGTTGTAGAATTCTGCCAACACCAAACATTTTGCAACAGCAACGTAGCCATCATTTTCTCCTGCGCTGTTTAGAATGGATTGCCATGGATGATCATTACATCATAATTAACTGTTTTATCTGAAGAGTCATTGCCAAAGAGTCAAACAGCTCAGAAACAGACCCTTCTGCCCAACTCATACATGCTGGCCAAGATTTCTTCCTGAGCTAGTCATACTGCTTATATTTAGTCCTTATCCATTTAAATCTATCCTATCCATGAGTATCTCCAAATGATTCTTAAACACTGTAATTGTATCCACTTCTAGTAGTTCTTAAGACAGCTTGTTCCATTATATTCCCAAACAGAAGATATGTGATCAATTGTGTTGATATACAATGATCATATATGGCACCCTGTGATCACTTTAGAGCCACTGTAATCTTCAATATTGCTTGATGGCAAAAGTAATAGATACTACTATTTGCAAATTAAACTTCCTATTGTGAATGAAAATGCAGTGACATTATTACTGGGACAGAATCTGAAGGATCACGGGGAAGTGAAGGTGCTTGCTTGAGCACTTGGAAACATGTTCAGAAATCAGGACAAATGAGGCATGTGGATGGCAATTAGAGCTGGGGATAGATGCTTGAAGATCTGTGCCTAAGTCAAGTAAGTGGAGTCTTCTCTGGAGAGGGATATGGTGGGTGTCTGGAGATCAGATCATGTTGGGAGGAAAAGTTACTGGATATTGGGACCTTTGGAGGCAGCCAGAGACTGTATTTTGGCGTTTATTAAAAGCAGTTTGGAGTACGAGTACAGAAGCTTGTTGTAATTGTACAATGTATAAAATCATACCTGGAATACCATGTGCAGCTTCAATGACTGTACAGAGACAAATATACTCTTCTTGAATATAACCCAGATGAATTAAGTCAATGGATTCAAGGGTATAGAAAAAAATAAGAGAGGACTGCATTGAAACATGTAAGATTCAGAAAGGAATTGCAAAGATCTGTGTAATGTTTTGTAACTCCAAAACATAAAACTAATTAAAAGCAAATAAACATGGAGCCAAGAATGCACATATTAGTTTTGCTTTTTCTTTAGCGAGTCACACACGTATGACTTGGTGCCATGATGATATATGCCATTCATGTACTTTTACATATAACTGTTAATAAATTATTTAAGCAAAGGGTAATTAAACAATATACTTACAATATTACTTAAATATTACCAAAATATTAAATAAACAGCAATTTGTATAGTAATGCTGTTTCTTGGTCTTGCACAGGCGACAGAAAGTTTAAAGGAAAGCCTCTTCAATATAGTAAATAGGGGAGAGAGAAGGAAACAACACCTGAGCTATTGAGATGTAACTGGTGAGTTAATGAATATGAGGAACTTAGCTTGTGCAATGTCCTGTTGTCACTGTGGCAATACCGCAAACTGCAGTACATACAGTATATTGTTTACTGTTCTTTCACTCTGCACACAACTACTCTAGCCTTTACATTACTACTTAGATCTCATCTCTTTCGCTTTCCCTTAAATTTCCTACAGTCTCTTTATTGCCGTAGTTATACATCTTTCCCATCTAATTGTTTGGTTAAGGTGGAGTCCATGTACAGAGTTCTGTCATGGACCTGGCCCTGACACATCTAGAAAACAAGGTCACTTATGAAGGATCCATCGCCCCTGCTCATGAACTGCTCATCTTACGCTATTCAATAAAAAGGCTACACATTATCTATGCAAAGACCAACAGACTCAATACATATATCAATCAGCAAATACAACCTTGAGATTCGTTTACTTGCAGGCATAGAAAATCCAAGAGCACAATAGAATCAACAAAAGACTGCACTCAACGGGACAACCAATAACCAATGTGCAAAAGACTACAAACTACGCAAGTACAAAAGAGAAAAATAAATAAATAAACAAACAATAAATATTGAGAACATGAATTGAAAGTGAGTCCATAGGTTGCGGGTGCAGTTTAGTGATAGGGTGAATGAAGTTATCACCTCTGGTTCAAAATCCTGATGATTGAGAGGTAATAACAGTTCCTGAAGCTGGTGGTATGGATCCTGATCCTTACCCTGTACCTTCTTCTTGATGGCGGCAGTGAGAAGAGAGCATATGCTGGGGTGGGGTGAGTCCTTGATGATGTATGCTACTTTCCTGCGACAATGTTCTCATTGGTGGGAAGATCTTTACCCATAATTATCTGGGCCGTATCCACTACTTTTGTAGGATTTTTCATTCAAGGGCATTAGTGTTTCTATACAAAGCCCAAACACAACTATAGAACTTGGTTGAAGTTTTCGATGTCATGCTGACTCTTCATAAGCTTCTAAGGAAGTAGAGGTGCTGCCATGCTTTCTTCGAAATTGCACTTACCTGCTGGAATCCAGGTGAGATCCTCTGAAATGATAGCCCTAAGGAATTTAAAGTTGCATCAAATCCCCAGTAACAATCATTTCATTCTTCTTTATACTTTTCTTTTGAAGAATGACAATAAACAAACTTGAATCTTGAGTTTGGAATACAGAAAGGAAACAGAGGGTTGAGTGATGTGGTATCATGACAACAATCATTCCCACGATGTCAGCAAAACAAAAGGGCTAATCATTTGCTTTCAGGAAGGGGTCCGTACACATATTCCTGCTTATATCAATGGTGCTGAGATTGAGAGGGTTGAGAATTTCAAGTTCTTAGGAGTGAATATCACCTATAGCTTCTGGTTCAACCATATTTTTGCCATGGACAAGAAAGCTCACCCGTGTCTATACGTCATCCAGAGGTTATGGAAATTAGATCTGTCCCCTGTTAACCCTCTATATTTTTTTTTATCAATGCACTATAGAAAGCATCCTATCTGGATGCATCATGGCTTAATATGGCAACTGCACTGATAGTGACTACAATAAACTGCAGAGAGTTCTGGACAAAGTTCATCACATCACGAAAACCAACCTTTCCTTCATGGACTCTGTCTATGCTTCTTCGTCCTTTGGTAAAACAGTCAACATAATCGAATATCTCACCAATCCCAGATATTCTCTCTTCTTGCTCCTCCCATTGGACAGAAGATACAAAACCCTGAAAACACCATCAGGCTCAAGAATAGCTTCTATCCTGCTGTAACATTAATGACAAAAAGATGGACTTTGACTTTACTACTGATCTCAGTCCGATCTTACACCTTATTTTCCATCTGCACTGCACTTTCTCTGCACTGTAACACCTTAGTCTCCACTCTCTCTGTCTTACCTTGTTCTACTTTTATGAACTGTTGTAATAAATTGCTCTGTCTTAACAGTATGCAAGACAAGTTTTTCCACTTTAACTTAGTAGACGTAACAATAATAAAATGACTTAACAATTTATCAACCTATGCATTACTGGGTCATGTGGGTGCCGGGCAAGATGGCTGCACGTTAGTGGAGCTCCGACAACCCACCATGAAATTCTATTAATTAGAGCATATTTATCCCGCCTTACCCGGATACAGCTGTCCCGCTGTTAAAAACGTTTTTTTTTCACTGAAAAGTAACAACTTTGTGAGATAATTCTGTATGATGCCAAGACCTTCTAAGAGCACTACAGTGAGCCACGTGGCTACAAGACAGGGCCCACAATCTGAAGTTCAAGGCACACTAACGACACAGACGGACCAAGGCTCCAACATGGAGAATTTACTGGCTGAGGTTAGTCGTATGAGTTCCACTCTACTCGTAGCAGCTGCTGATGTACCTACGACTAAGGAAACAACAACAGAGATGAAGAACTCCGTCAATGCCATTCAAGAGAGACTGACAGAAGCCGAGGGCAGCCTCTCCAGCGTGGAGGACACCACTGTGCCAGGGAGAATAATAATGAACGTTTGGACCTGCTGTGGAACCGTGTTGTGGAGTTTGAGAACAGTAGCAGACGCAACAACCTCAGGCTGATCGGTCTAAAGGAGGGCGCGGAAACAGGCGGTCTGATTGAGTGTGTGCAAAGAATCATGTCGGAAGGATTTGGCATCGAACTGAACACAGAGTTTGAGATTGAGAGGGCGCATCGGGCCTCGGCTCCCAGGCCGGGAGAGGATCCTAATACGATTCTTGCGCTCTTCGGCCAGAGAGAAAGTGCTTCAAGCGGCCAAAGCAAAGACAGGAGTTGAGTGGGAGGGATGCAAAGTTTCCTTCTTTCCAGATATGTCCAGAGAATTGGCTGAAAAACGGAGGGCATTTACTACGGCTTGGAAAATGCTGCAAAGAGTCAACGTGAGGTATACGCTGGCTAATCCAGCAGTTCTACGCTTCATGTAGAAAGGAAAGAACAAGTTCTCTACTACTGCTGCAGAAGCAGAGAAATTCATTCAGGAAAAGTGAGGCACTGGCATTGACTGAGAGACAGGACATGATCACAGTAATAGGTGGAGATAACATTTTAGGTATAACAGGGTGGATAGGGAGCTGGATAAAGCGGTCTAATTAGTGCTAGGCTTACTAGCTGGCACGGTACTTTGCGGACCATATCATGTGTCTTTTTCTTTTCTGTTTCTTTGTGGAGTTTATCCTGCCTGTTTGTTCTTATTTGTTAGTTAATCTGGCAGAAATATATTATCGCTATGGTTTTGGGTTATGTTGGTTGTTTAATTGTTGTTTGAAAGCATAGCATTTGCAGTGTTTGTTGGTAATAATTGAGCATGGGGATAGAGAACAGCAGGTTTTTTTTCTGGATTTATTTTTTGCAGTTATTGCATTCCAGACTCAGTCATCCGGGAACATGTGTATTTTTGCACATGTGTGCATGAAGTTTAGGACATGAAAATGGTTAATTTCATATCATGGAACATTAATGTGCGTGGAAACCCAATCAAGAGGAAAAAAAGGTTTTATCAGACCTTAAAAGTAAACAAATTGATGTTGCATTTGTCCAGGAAATACATTTTAAAGATGTTGAAGCACTGAAATTTGGAAGAGATTGGGTGGGCCACGTATTCAATTCATCATTTAATAGCAAACAAAATGGGACAATGATTTCAGTTAACAAAAAAGTTAATTTTGTATTGCTTGGAGAATTTAAAGACAAGGAAGGCAGGATAATTTGTATAGATGCACTTATTAATAGGGTGAAGGTAGTACTTTGTAACATATATGCACCTAATAAGGAAGACCCAGACTTTCTTAACAAGGTGAATGAAATTTTAGGTATTAAGGAAGGAAAAATAATTTTAGCAGGAGACTTTAATCAAGTAATGGACCCTGATATTGATAAAAGCAAATTTCATGCATCACCAGTACCCAGGGACAGGGCTGCCTTACATCAACTTATTGAGGATATCAGTTTGGTGAATATATGGCAATTGGTGAATCCATCCGGAAAAGAATATACATTTTTCTCTCATCGACATAAATCCTATTCTAGAATAGATTTTTTTCTAGAGAGTGGTAGCTGCGTGGAATGAGCTTCCAGCAGAAGTGGTTGAAGCAGGGTCTATGTTGTTGTTTAAAGTTAAATTGGATAGATATATGGACAGGAAAGGAATGGAGGGTTATGGGCTGAGTGCAGGTCGGTGGGAATAGGATAGGGTAAGAGTTCGGCACGGACTAGAAGGGACGACATGTCCTGTTTCCGTGCTGTAATTGTTATCAGGTTATATGGTTAATATCCAACTCCATTGTTGAACAGGTGATAAACTGTAAAATTGGCCCAATAGCATTATCAGACCATGCATCGATTGAAATTGAAATTGATTTAAATACCGAAGGGGGAAGGAGGGGTAGATGGCGAATGAATACTATGCTGTTAAAAGATGAGGATTTCAGTGATAAGCTGGCTGAGGATCTGACTTCGATTTTTGAATTGAACGTAGGGACCACAGTAAAGCTGTCCTTGGTATGGGAGGCATCCGAGGCATATATAAGTGGAAAATTAATAGCAAAAACATCTAAAAGGAGGAAAGAAAGTATGGAGCAAATAAAAAAATCTGGAGGCAGAAATAACCACATTGGAAAAGGTCTTATCAAGACAATATACCGAAGACTTATACAAAGACCTGTGCAATTTGAAGTTCCAGCTAAATAACATATACAAACATATAACAAAGAAGCAGAATATACTTTACACTTTATTGTCCCCAAACAATTGATACTAGAGCATACAATCATCACAGTGATATTTGATTCTGCTCTTCGTGCTCTCTGGAGTACAAATCGATAGTAAATATTAAAAATTTAAATTATAAATCTTAACTAGAAAATAGAAAAGTGAAAGTAAGGTAGTGCAAAAAAAATGAGAGGCAGGTCTGGATATTTGGAGGGTATGGCCCAGATCGAGGTCAGGATCCATTCAGCAGTCTTATCACAATTTATTTATATGCATTATTTAGATTAAAAACAAGTTTCTACGAAGGTGGTGACAAAGTTGGTAAGCTGCTGGCTCGATATTTAAAGCAGCAGGATACGAATAGTGTTATACCTGTAACTAAGAAAGGGGATACATTAGTGTCATCATCTAAAGAAATAAACAAAGTCTTTCGACAGTTCTATGAACATCTATATGTATCACCGTTTAACCATGACCAGGAGGAGCTGAATCAGTTTTCTGCTAACATAAAATTGCCTACATTATCCCCACAACAAGCTGAGTCCTTGGATGCCCCAATTACTGAGGATGAGGTCAGACGGAGTATTGTGGCTATGAAAATGGGGACATCTCCAGGTATGGATGGCTTCCCAGTTGAATATTATAAGAAATTTCTGGTCATATTGGCTTCTATTATAACAAAAATCTGTTCAGAAGCATTTAATTTGGAACCTTTACCTATTACATTTAATGAAGCATTAATACCATTGATCGCAAACAAAGACAGGGATGCAATAGATCCTTCCAATTATAGGTGTATGAGCTTAATTAATGAGGATTGTAAGATACTGACTAAAATACTGGCTTTGCGATTAGAGAAAGTATTGCCATCTATAATTAACACTGACCAGGTTGGCTTTATTAAAGGCAGATCCCCAACTGACAATTTAAGGAGATTACTGCACTTAATATGGCTGAACTCCCCAAGTAGTATCCCAGTTACTGCCATCTCCCTAGATGCCGAAAAGGCCTTTGACAGGGTTGAGTGGAGATTTTTAACCACAGCCTTGTCATTCTTTGGGTTTGGCTCTATCTTTAATTCATGGATTAGAATTTTGTATAAAAACTCTAAGGCTGCAGTTATTACAAATGGTATCATATCCCCATTTTTCAACATTTCACGGGGTACACGCCAAGGCTGCCCCCTCTCCCCACTGTTATTTATTATTTTTTTTGGAACCATTGGCAATCATGATTAGAGCAGATCCAAGTATTAGAGGGATAAAGGGAGGTGGAAAGGAGCATAAGTTGATGCTCTATGCTGATGATATTTTATTACTGATTAGTGACCCTCCTAATTCCTTACCCCCACTAATGAAAACAATTCAATTATATTCTGAAGTATCTGGTTTTAAAATCAACTGCAATAAATCTGAGGCTACGCCAATGTCAAAATTGTGTTATTCAAATTTAGTATCTCAGTTTAATTTCAGATGGGTGCCGGTTGGAATGAAGTATCTAGGGGTCAAACTCAGTCAGAATTTGGATGAAATAATTACTTTAAATTATGACCCATTATTTAGTAGGATAAGAAATAATCTAGATAAGTGGGGTCACTGAGACTGTCACTCTGGGGTAAAGTCAATGTAGTTAAAATGGTCATAACACCTCAGTTTCCTTCTATGATGTTTCCTTTAAATATTTCAGATTTGATCTACAAGCAATACAACAAAATTATTAGTGATTTTCTATGGGATAAGAACTTCTTCTTAGAATTAAAATGAGTAAGATGTGTATGTCCAGGGACATGGGTGGGCTCAGTCTAGCAGAGGTCAGCGCATATAATTTATCCTTTGAAATGACCAAGTTAGCTAAACATTGGGACAGGGCTGATGTTGATTTAGATTGGGTAATTATAGAACGGAGCCTGGCTGCACCACATTCTCCCCTTAACATCCTCTCCCGACATGTGGAAAACAAGACTAATCTAAATCCTATACTATTTCACTCAAAGAGTGTGTGGAGTACAATTCATGAAGCTTGTAGAATGTTAAACCAGTTATACTCGTCGCTCTGGAATAATCCTGAGATATGCATTGGGAAAAGAATGGTGTACTGCAAAATTGGAAGATTAAAGGTGTAAATACAGTAGCTGATCTCTATGAGTATGGGATTTTTATGTCACATGTGGTTTTGCAGAAGAAATATAACTTTGGAGATAAAGGGAATTTTTGGAAGTATTTACAAATAAGACATGCGTTAGTAGCATATTCAAGAATGGTGATCCACAAAGTAAACCTTTAACTGAATACTTTACATTACCGCAGGAAGTTCCTAAAGCATCAGTGTTTTATAAAATGTTCAAGCACTCTGTGGGATGAACCATGTAACAATCTCAAAGTAGTATGGCAGAAGGATCTTGGAAGTGATATTGAAGATAATAAGTGGTCAAATATTTTATCAAATGTGGGTAGACATATTAGGGAAGTGAGAGGGAAATTTGTTCAATATAAGATAATCCACAGATATTATTGGACACCATCTAGACTCTACAACATGGGAATTGTTGATAATAATTTATGCTGGAAATGTAAAAATGAGGTGGGCACATACTTCTACATGAAATGGGAGTGTTCCATGGTTCGTCCATTTTGGTGTTAAGTTCATGATTTTTTGGGGAATTGGTCGGGTTCCACACTGCCCTTGTGCCCACGGCTTTGTCTCCTGGGTGATAGGACAATGATACCTAATGTAAACAATGACAAATTTACTATTTTAAAGGTGGGTCTCATCACAGCTGCAAGAATTATATTGCAAAACTGGAAAAAACCGAGATGTCCCACTGAGAAGGAATGGACCGAGGAAATGATTAAGATTTCATCATATGATCACATGTTGGGAAGAATTAACAGTGAGGGAAAAGTGCAAGATGCGTGGGATCAATTTTGGTTGTATGTTAATTTAAACTTAAATTAGAACTTCTTTCTGTTTCTATGTTTTATTTGTTTTCCTGTCATGGGATGGCTGCATAAATATGTCGTACTGTATCTGCTCTATGATATGTTGTGCTGCTTTGTAAAATAAGAATAAATAATAAGAAAAATTTGAATTACAAAAAAAACTTAGCATTAGTACTCCCTGTTTGTTACCCATTTCCTGAGAAGACAGGGTATAATATTTGAAAGAAAAGGATGTCAAACATTGTTTTCTCTTGCCGCCCTATCTCCTGTAAAAATACTATTCCCATTTCTCATTTCCTTCACGTCCACTGTATCTGTTCCCAGAATGTGGCTTTCCATTCGAGAACATCAGAAAGGTCGGCCTTCTTCAAAGAATGGTGCTTCCCTCTATCGATTATTGATGCTGTCCTCTCCTGCATCTCCTCCATTCTCCAAGCATCCATGCTCACCTTGTCTTCCTGCCGTCTTCACAGTGATAGAGTTCTTCTTGTCCTTACCTACCACCCCATCAACCACCATATCCAACAAATTAATCTCCGCAAATTCCGCCATCTCCAAAGAGACCCCACCACTAAACATATCTTTACCTCTCCCTCCGCCACAGGGATCATTCCCTCCGTGATTCCCTTATCCATTCATTCCTTCCCACTAATCTCCCCCCAGCACATCCCTGTACGTAACCTTGGTGTTGCATCTGCCCACACACCTCCACCCTCACCTCCATTCAGGGCCCCAAGCAGTCCTTCCAGGTGTCGAATTCTTCATCTGCAAATCTGCTGGGGTCATCTGCTATGTCTGGTTCTCCTGATACAGTGTCCTCTACATTTGTGAGACCCGTCCCAAACTGGGGACCACCTGGTTGAGCACCTCTGCTGTATCCACACAAGTGGAATTTCCCAGTGGCTAAGCTTTTTAATTTTGATTCCCATTTCCATTCTGACATTTCGGTGCGTGGCCTCCTCTTGTGTCAAGATGGAGCCACCCTCAGGGTGAAGGAGCAACACCTTATATTCTATCTGGGTAGCCTCCAATCTGATAGCATGAATATTGATTTCTCCTTCTGTTAAAAAAAAATCCCCCTCTTCCCTCTTCCTCTATTCTCCACACTGATCTTTTGCCTCTTCTCACCTGCTATCACTTCCGTCTCGGCCCCCTCCTCCTTTCCTTACTCCTACGGTCCACTCTCCTCTCCTAACAGATTCCTTCCTCTCCAGCTCCTGACCTTTTCCACCTACCTGGCTTCACCTATGACTAGGGTGCTGAGGAAGAGGATTTCTTGGAATCTATGTGGGATGGATTTCTGAACCAACATATCGAGGAACCAACTAGAGAGCAGGCTATTCTAGACTGGGTATTGAGCAATGAGGAAGGGTTAATTAGCAATCTTGTCATGAGAGGCCCCTTGGGTGAGAGTGGCCATAATATGGTGGAATTCTTCATTAAGATGGAGAGTGACATAGTTAATTCAGAAACAAAGGTTCTGAACTTAAAGAAAGGTAACTTTGAAGGTATGAGACATGAATTAGCTAAGATAGACTGGCAAATGATACTTAAAGGGTTGACGGTGGATATGCAATGGCAAGCATTTAAAGATCGCATGGATGAAACTACGACAATTGTTCATCCCAATTTGGCAAAAGAATAAATCAGGGAAGGTAGTGCACCCGTGGCTGACAAAGGAAATTAGGGATACTATCAATTCCAAAGAAGAAGCATACAAATTAGCCAGAAAAAGATGCTCACCTGAGGACTGGGAGAAATTCAGAGTCCAGCAGAGGAGGACAAAGGGCTTAATTAGGAAAGGGAAAAAAGATTATGAGAGAAAACTGGCAGGGAACATAAAAACTGACTGTAAAAGCTTTTATAGACATGTGAAAAGAAAAAGATTACAGTCAGAAACAGGTGAATTGATCATGGGGAACAAGGACATGGCAGACCAATTGAATAACTACTTTGGTTCTGTCTTCACTAAGGAGGACATAAATAATCTTTCAGAAATAGTAGGGGACAGAGGGTCTAGTGAGATGGAGGAACTGAGGGAAATACATGTTAGTAGGGAAGTGGTGTTAGGTAAATTGAAGGGATTAAAGGCAGATAAATCCCTAGGTCCAGATGGTCTGCATCCCAGAGTGCTTAAGGAAGTAGCCCAAGAAATAGTGGATGCATTAGTGATAATTTTTCAAAACTCTTTAGATTCTGGACTATTCCTGAGGATTGGAGGGTGGCTAATGTAACCCCGCTTTTTTAAAAAGGAGGGAGAGAGAAACCGGGGAATTATAGACCTGTTAGCCTGACATCAGTGGTGGGGAAACTGCTAGAGTCAGTTATCAAAGATGTGATAACAGCACATTTGGAAAGCAGTGAAATCATTGGACAGAGTCAGCATGGATCTGTGAAAGGAAAATCATGTCTGTCGAATCTTATAGAATTTTTTGAGGATGTAACTAGTAGAATGGATAGGGGAGAGCCAGTGGATGTGGTATATTTGGATTTTCAAAAGGCTTTTGACAAGGTCCCACACAGGAGATTAGTGTGCAAACTTAAAGCACACGGTATTGGGGGTAAGGTATCGGTGTGGGTGGAGAATTGGTTGGCAGACAGGAAGCAAAGAGTGGGAATAAATGCGACCTTTTCAGAATGGCAGGCAGTGACTAGTGGGGCACCGCAAGGCTCAGTGCTGGGGCCACAGTTGTTTACAATATATATTAATGACTTAGACGAGGGAATTAAATGCAGCATCTCCAAGTTTGCGGATGACACGAAGCTGGCGGCAGCGTTAGCTGTGAGTAGGATGCTAAGAGGATGCAGGGTGACTTGGATAGGTTAGGTGAGTGGGCAAATTCATGGAAGATGCAATTTAATGTGGATAAATGTGAGGTTATCCACTTTGGTGGCAAAAACAGGAAAACAGATTATTATCTGAATGGTGGCCGATTAGGAAAAGGGGAGGTGCAACGAGACCTGGGTGTCATTATACAGCAGTCATTGAAAGTGGGCATGCAGGTACAGCAGGCAGTGAAAAAGGCGAATGGTATGCTGGCATTCATAGCAAGAGGATTTGAGTACAGGAGCAAGGAGGTACTACTGCAGTTGTACAAGGCCTTGGTGAGACCACATCTGGAGTATTGTGTGCAGTTTTGGTTCCCTAATCTGAGGAAAGACATCCTTGCCATAGAGGGAGTACAAAGAAGGTTCAGCAGATTGATTCCAGGGATGGCAGGACTTTCATATGATGAAAGACTGGATCGACTAGGTTTATACTTACTGGAATTTAGAAGATTGAGGGCGGATCTTATTGAAATGTATAAAATCCTAAAGGGACTGGACAAGCTAGATGCAGGAAGATTGTTCCCAATGTTGGGGAAGTCCAGAACGAGGGGTCACAGCTTGAGGATAAAGGGGAAGCCATTTAGGACAGAGATGAGGAAAAACTTCTTCACACAGGGAGTGGTGAATCTGTGGAATTCTCTGCGACAGGAAACAGTTGAGGCCAGTTCATTAGCTATATTTAAGAGGGAGTTAGATATGACCCTTGTGGCTAAAGGGATCAGAGGGTATGGAGAGAAGGCAGGTGCAGGGTACTGAGTTGGATGATCAGCCATGATCATACTGAATGGCGGTGCAGGCTCGAGGGGCCGAATGGCCTACTCCTGCACCTATTTTCTATGTTTCTGTGTTTCTATGTTTCTATGACCTTCCAGCTAGCCTCCTTTTTCTCCCTCCCACCTTTCATTCTTGTGTCTTCCCCCTTCCTCCTCCATCCTGAAGAAGGGTCTTGGCCCAAAATGTCGACTGTTTATTACTTCCACAGATGTTGCCTGGCCTGCTGAGTTCCTCCAGCATTTTATGGGCATTGCATTGTTTTCAATTTGAATGTGAAGTTTCACTTTTGCACGTTATGTAAACATTTACAACACTTTACAAAGTTCCCATGGATTCACTTTGAAAAGTGGCATCTTGTGAAATTAAAAAATCTGCATATTCGGAATAAAACTGTAAATTATGAGCAATACACACAAAATGCTGGCAGAACTCAGCAGGACAGGCAGCATCAATGGAAAAGAGTAAACAGCCGATGTTTCAGGCCGAGACCCTTTGGCTGTACATTCTGACTTGAATATACTCAACAACAGAGCCTTTATTGCCTCCTTGGATAGAGAATTTCAAAGATTCACAAGCCTTTGGGCTGACTATAATTTTGAGATCACTCATTCTGGGCATCCCAGCCAGTTAAATAACAAAATAAAGTACTTTTAAGGTAATATTAGGTAGTTGGAGAGTTAGATTAGTTAAACTTGCGAACAGTAAATAACCTCATGACTGCTTCAATAATCTGTATAAACATTCTGTCCCTCGTAGAGAATACTTCTGCAAACTAAACAACCCTGAAATTTCTTCTGAAATGATTGTACAATTAATTTATCTCTCAGCATTCCAGTCTTTCACAAAATGTCATGAAGAAAATGTCAAGGCTGAAAATTTTTGATGTGCTCTTTAAATGTTTGTCGAAGTCAAGAGCACCATTTCAAAGGATGCAAGAGGCAGATGTGAGGGTTAATAAATAATAATCCAGAAGCAAAACAGTAACACATAGCAGGCTGTTTCTTCATCATAATGGAGTGTGAAAGAACCTTACAGAACAACCAAGCAGGCACCAGAGTATGAATTAATTAATGTACAGCTATCACTGTTGAATCAATAAACACACGGAATAGAAGACAACAACTAATTAATAAATTAATATAGTAATGGGCATACCAATGAGATGTTACAGTCACAGCTATACCAATTAATCAGTAAACTATGTCATGAATAGACAGCAGAAAATTAATGGGTAACTGGAAAACAAAAAAAAAATCATATGAATGAATCAATAGAGTAATCGAGTGGTGAGAACTTTGGAGTTCTTAAATTAATGGAGAAATGAGCACCAGTGAATGAATAATTTCATTGAATTGAAAGTCAAATCAAAGAATCAGAGAAGTAAAGAAGAAAACTGTTTGGCCCTGTGTGGAGGTCCTAACCCTTTGGAAGAAATTTTCCATTTAATTCCATTCACCCAATTTTGTTCTAGGGCCTTGCAAATTATTGCCTTTCAGGTTAACATCCTAATGCCTTTTTAGCATTGAAATCACTATTCTAACAGATAATTGATCGCATATCTGATCAACCTTCTGTGATCAGTTTATCATGTGTTCTCCTCTAGTCACCTTGGAAATAACATAAATCTATTATGTTTGTTACTGACCCATCTACAAGAGCAAACAGGTTCTTCTTCCTTGATCTTTCAAATTGAACACCTCTAGTATGATGAAACCGATTTTTACCAACAGGCACATTTCTATGACAACAAGGCTTAGGCTACTAAAATGTTACATCTGGTTAATCTTGCTGTATGCTTCCGAAACATGGACTATAACAGCAGAACTCCAAAGAAACTTAGAAACAACAGAAATGTGGTTTCTTAGAAGAATACTGAAAATATCATATAGATATAGGGTAACTAATAAGACAGTCCTCCAACGTGCCCATACAAAAAGATCTTTAATGAGAACATTAAATGAGAGGAAACTTAATTTCCTGGGCCATGTCATCAGAAAGGGAGAAATAGAATGCCTTATATCAGGAGTCACCAACTTTTTACAAAATTATTGCGGACTGGCTGACCAGGGCGGGGTGGGGGGGTGTAAATCACGACCGGAATATAGGTGATAAGTCAACTGTAAGTCACTTATAAGTAGCTAATACACTCAATTTTGTTTCTAAAAGTGTTTATCCAAGGAATTTAATATTAAACACACAGCGCACATTTTCTTCGCATGAATATAGTGATAAGTCAATTATAACAGTGGTTCCCAACTTCTGGGCCGCGGACCGATACATTGCAGCAAAGAATGCAGCGTTGCAGCGGTGGCTGGAACGCACCCAGCACATCTTTAAGAAAAAAGCCAAAAATAAACAAGCTAATTAATTAGGTGCTGCCTGGCATGTAAATGTCGGCCCAGATCAGAGGCGACGCAATCGGCAATTGCCAGTGATTGGGGACCACTGCCTTACATTACAAGGCCGTATGCCTGGGAAACGCGGAAGAGGAAGGCAAAGAAGAAAATATATGGACATTGTGAAAGAACTAACAAATCTAAATGTGCAAGATTTCATTGACGCTACGAGGGATCATTCGATGTGGAGAGCCATGATCGCCTAAGCGTGTAATACGCAAGGCACATGAAGAAGAAGAATTATGTTTCCTTAATCCCCATCACTCTAAAGAGATATATTTTAGCTTTATAAATCTTTCCAAATACCCTAGAAAGACATTATCTATATATGCTTCAAGGACTTAACACTCCTCCCAGTAACTGGCCCACAGAATGGCCTACAGTGCTCCAGTTATAAACTAACCAGAGGTTCCTCAGAGTTTAGCATGTCTCTCTGGTTTCTGTGTTCTAGTTTCCAATTTATCAAACCAAATACCTTGACTTCCTTAATTCCAGCTCTATTTCAGGTTAGGAGCTAGAGAAGAGTTGGTATGTCACCAAAGACTCAAACAAATTTTTTGGATGTACAGCGGAAGACATACTGGCTGGTTGCATCACCGCCTAAGATTGAAAGAGGATAATAGGGCAATAGACTCAGCTCAATCACAGGCACAAGTCCCTCCCCATCAAGGACATCTTTAAAATATGGTGCCTCAGAAGGTGGACCCACGTCATCCAGGATATGCTCTTTTCCCATTACTACCATTGGGAGGAGGTATAGCAGCAAAGACCCACACACAATGTTTTAGGAAAAGTTTAATCCCCTCTGCTATCAAATTTCTGAATAGTTCATGAACACATGGCCATGACCTTGTTGTTCCTCTTTTAAACCGTTCGTTCTTTCATTTAGTCAGTCATTTCATCTATCTATCTCTCTTTATTCTATGCAACTTATAGTAATTTTCTATGTCTTGCACTTCACTGCTAACACAAAATAACAAATTTCATGACATATATCAGTGATAATGAACCTGATTCTGATTCTGATTAATTGTCTTCTCACCTGGCTTTGTCATCATGAAAGACTCATCAGCTCATGCATTGCAGCAGGTAGTATTGTTTATGTATACCAGTCTAATTAACAAATTAATACAACATTGGTTAGTTTATCATATCAATATGGCACACCAATAAATTTTGTCAATAGTGGCAATTAACTAATGAATTCATAGAATGGTAGACACTGGCAAATTGATAAGTTAAATAATGGAGCAATGAGCTGTAGCAACAAATCAATAAAGGACAACTAACACTTCAATATATTAATGGAACAATACTGAACCGAAAGAACCTTATTAACCACGTCTTCTTTAGAGTGGCTCAAAAAGAGGTGACTCCCCATCACACTTTCAAGGGCATAAAAGATTGGATAACAAACCCTTAATAGATGAATAAGAAAGAAATAAACAGCCTACAGCTGATTTAATCTAGTTATGCTATAAAATATTATGGGTAAATACATGTTTTCCAACTTTAAATTCAAGGCAACAATATTGTCTTAAAATGTCATCAAAGCAAAGATAATACAGGTTAGCAGGCCATGTGAATAAACACAAAATTATGGCAGGGGAGTGATTAATCCTGAAGTTTTTGTATATAACATTCAAATCAAGAGCAGGACTCTGCCCCTCAAGTCTTCTTTCCTACTCCATATGAACTTGATTGATCTGCTCATAAATTTAACTGGGCATTCCTGGATACCGAATGTAATCTTTTAGAGTCATAGAAAAAGAAAAGTACAGCGCAGAAACAGGCCCTTTAGCTCATCTAGTCCATGTCGAACTACTTAAACTGCCTAGTCACATTGATCTGCACCAGACGCCTTGACCTCTATACCCTCCTATCCATGTACCCATTCAAACTACTCTTAAATGTTTAAATCGAGCTTGCATACACCACTTGTGCTGGCAGCTCATTCCACACTCTCACGACCCTGTAAATGAAGAAATTTCCCCTCATATTTCCCTTAAACTTTTCATCTTTCACCCTTAACCTATGACATCTAGTTGTAATCCCACCTGACCTTAGTGGAAAAAACCTGCTTGCATTTACCTCTGTTTTAAAGGGTTGCCCCTCAATTTTAAGGCTGTGCCCTCTAGATCTGGACACTCCCACCATAGGAAACATTCTCTCCACATCAGCTTTATCTAGTCCTTTCAGCATTCGATAAGTTTAATGAGATTACCCCACATTCTTCTAAATTCCAGTGAGTACAGGCACAAAGCTGCCAAATGCTCCTCATATATTAACCCTTCATTCTCAGAATCATTCTCGTGAATCTCTTCTAGACTCTCTCCAATAGCAATGCATCCTTTCTGTGATACGGAGCCCAAACCTGTTGACTAGACTAATGCGGCTTGAGCAGTGTCTTATAAAGCCTCAGCACTACCTCCTTGTTTTTATATTCTGTTGTCCTTGAAATAAATGCCAACACTACATTTGCCTTCTTTACCTCAGACTCCACCTGTAAATTAACCTTCTGGGAGTCTTGCACCAGAAGACTAAGTCGCTTTGCACCTCTGATGTTTGAATTTTCTCCACATTTAGATAATAGTCTGCACTATGCATTATTGTTCCTTTAAGCAAAATGCATTGTCATACATTTCTCAACACTGTACTACTTCTGCCACTTTATTGCCCATTCTTCCAATTTGTCTAATACCTTCTGCAATTGCATTGCTTCCTCAACACTACTTAGCCCTCCAGCTATCTTGGTATCATCTGCAAACTTTGCCACAAAGCCATCAAATCCATTATCAAAATCATTGACAAACAATGTGAAAAGTAGTGGTTCCAATACTGTCCCTGGAGAAATATCACTAGTCACTGGCAGCCTGAAAAGGCCCCCTCTATGCTCACCCACTGTCTGCTGCCTGTCAGTCATTCCTCTATCCATGCCATGGGATTTTATCTCATTAAGCAGCCTCATCTCTGGCACCTTATCAAATACATTCTAAAAATCCAAGTCAATGATATCCATTGCCTCTCCTTTGTCCACCTTGATTGTTACTTCTTCAAAGAACCCTTTACAGAAACTATGCTGACATTAACTTATTTTATCATTAGTCTCCAAATACCCAACACCTCATCCTTAGTAATAGACTCCAACATTTTCCCAACTACTGAGGTTAGGATAATTGGCTTATAATTTCCTTTCTTTTGCCATCCTCTCTTTTTAAAGAGTAGAGTGACATTTACAATCTCCCAGTCTTCCGGAACTATGCCAGGATCAAGTGATTCCTGAAAGATCATAACCAATGCAACTGCGAAGCTGAGTGATGATGGTGCTAAACGGCGACTCCTTTGCTTGTATCTTCTGAAAAAGCTTTATTTTTATCTTTGATTTCTCCTTTTTTTTCCCTTTCAGGTTTCTTTTGAAGACCCTGACCTGGAGTTACACTCTGACTTCCGTTCTTTGCAGGAATGGGACGTACTCTCACGGCCTCATGACCGGCTGCTTTTCAATACACCAAGGGCGCAGCCTAGAAGCCTAGTGCATTCAGGGTGGCAGATTTTCGTGGCTCTGGAGGCGGGCTGATACGTTGAGGGAGAACAAGGAAGATCGGAAGCAGCGGACGTGCTGTTGACCATGTGCCCAGAGGCACAGAGCTCGGTTATCTCCCCTCTCACTATGAAACAGGAACACCTCTTTTTCCCTTATTAGGGAGTGACAGAGCCTGTGGTATGTCAAATCCCGGGTGAATGAGTAGTTTTTGGGGTACTGCAGGTCTGTGTCTTTATTGATGCTTTGTTTCATGCTTGAGTGCTTGGTGGGAGGGCGCTGATGCTTTTTTTGCTGGTGGTGGAGGGGGCGAGTTGTTGCTTTGCTGCTGCTTGTGCATGGGTGGGGGCAGTTGGGTTTCTAACATTTAACTGTCGTTCATTCTTTGGGGCACTCCTCTCTTTTCATGGATGTATAGAAGAAAAAGAATGTCAGGATGTATATTGTATACATTTCTCTGACATTAAATGTACCTATGCACCTACTGCTATCTCTTCAGCAACTTCTTTCAGAACTCCGGGATGTAGTCTATCTGATCGAGGTGACTTATCCACTTTAAGATCTTTTAGTTTGACTAGCACTTTTTCATTTGTAATAGCAATGGCATTCACTCCTGCTCCCTGACACTCACAGACCTCTGGCACAGCTAGTGTCCTACACAGTAAAGAGCGACGCAAAGTCCTTATTAAGTTCATCTGCCATTTCTTTGTCCCCCATTGCTACCTCACCAGCATCATTTTCCAGTGGTCCAATATCAACTCTCACCTCCCTTTTAATCTTTGTGTAACTGGAAAATTTTATAGTATCTTGCTTTATATTATTGGCTAGTTTGCTCTTATATTTTATCTTTTTCCTTCTTATGGCTTTTTTAGTTGCCTTTTGTTCACTATCTCTTCAATATTGTTTCAATATCCCTTGTAAATCAAGGTTTCCTATTTATTCTATTTTTAATTGGGTTCTTTTGGGTTTCTTGCTTTGCGGCTGCCTGTAAGCAGACAAATCTCAAGGTTGTATAATTTATACATTTGTTGATAATAAACATTCTTTGAATCTTTGAACATAATATCTTTACAAATAAACTCTTCTTGGGCTTCCAGCCAAGTACAGGTACTGATTTTAACTGAGGTTTCGAAGACAAACTCTGCCATGTTCATCAGGGATGATGCCTGTGTATGTCTAGGCCAGTGGTATTTATACACCCATCATCCATCCATCCTGACTGGTTAGTCTTCATCCAATCAGGCTTCCATTGTCCCACCTTGTTTTCAATCAAATTCCAGTTCTGACTTAAAGTAAGACCTTCGTCTTTGTTATTTTTTCCCTCCAGTTTTATCTTTATCAGGATGAAAGGTAAAGGTGTTATCTCTATTTTTAATTCTGACCTTTTGCTCTCTTGCTTATCAGTAATTTGTCTACATCTGCCTAAAAAATACATTCAAAGCTCCCACTCCTTAAGTAAAGAACTTTCATAGAATCTTGTCACCAGGAGAGAGAAAAAGAAGCCTTATCCCATTATACTAGATCCTCTCACAAAAGAAAATTCCACTTTACATCCAAGATCCTAAGAAAACTTGTGTGTTTCAATCCACTCTTTCTCACTTCTTTAATTCCTGTGAATGCAAGTTTGGCCTGTCTGACATTGCCTCCAACTTATCAGGTATTAATCAAATACATTTTCCTTGTCAAGCTATATACATCACTAAAATAATGTATACAAAACTGATTTCAATAAATATTATAAAATATTAGTCAGAGGAATTTCCAGTTGGTCATGAAAGCCCAACAAATTAATTAATCTCCTTCTAGGAAAAATGAGCAAAAGTTACATAATATTTCATAACATTAAATATGATCTTTTGACCTATCATATCAGTTATTCATCCTTCCCCATGTACTAATCGAAACCGCTCTTAAGTAAGTTCACACTATTCATCTTATTATCACAGTACTTGTAGAGTCTTTTGCTCTACGCCTATAACTGCTGAATCAGGCCCCTCACAGTATGTCAGTTAGAAGAAGCATTGAAAGAAGCAATGGAATAATAATTTTCAAAGGGGATTTCGATGTGTTCATTCAGTGGCATTTCAAAGTTCCTCACTGCATGGCCAAGTTTGGCTGAGAAATAGTCCAGGCCAGTACTAAGGGAATCAACAGCAATTTTTTGTATTATCTAGCAGTGTGTAATTTTGTGACAGATAGATACTTCTAAAAATTAAAGCCTAGTACCACCTTCTTCCCTACCTGATGTTGAGTGTAGTCATCTATTCAGTCCTAGCAGCACACATTTTAGGGAATGTTCTTTCATGTTGTTTTCTTGGGAAAAAAATAACTGATTGTATTTTGAATCCAGCATCCATTCAGAAAGAGTATCCATGAGTCACCCTTCTATTCTTCCAAATCATAATCCTGCACATATGTATAACACAGAAATGCTGCCACGAAACATGAAATGGATGATAATTCCAGAAGGTTTAGAGGAGGAAGGTACAGAAAACAAATGCTTGAGATTAAGCTGTCATCATTTATTGTTCATGGAGTGGAATGTGAATTTTTTTTTGTCTTCAGTGTTAGATATTTTCATTCTTTTTGAAAGCATCTTTGCTTTACAGAATTTTTTACATGTGCCTAAGACTTTTGCACCATTCTCTACAAAAACATCTAATATTGTTTGACATGTAAAAAAGTATCTTTACAGCAAGCATCAGCATGTTCTATAAATGTCAGTCTACATTTGACGATTCTAAATGGAAAAAGAAACCCTGGAAATTATTAATGGGGTTGTTATTGTACCTACCATATTATCAAAACTGTCACTGATAAATGAACTGAACCAAGTGTGTTAATGACTCAGGTAAAGTAGCAGCTGGGGGAATTTGATATAAGCATGTTAAGCACTTGAAAAATGACCATGCTTGCACTAAAATTTAAACTGAAGTTTTCCCCTCATTATTCTGTGTTAGTGTATTAGTATGTTTGAAAGTGGCTGTGAAGAGTTTAATAAAACAAATTTTGATACGACTTTTGTAAGGCAATAAAAGAAAGTTGTTTTGGTGAGATGTAGTATGCATGGGTGAATAACTTGATGCTGTAAGCTCAGCAACAAGTATCCGATCAACCTTGAGCATTACATGCTTGGAACATAATCTAGTCATGTTTTTCTATATAGTACACAGCAGAAAGATTGTTGGATTATTTATTTTGCCATCAGCAAAATTCATAACTAACTGGGAAAGGCAACAAGTTTCTCAAGCAGAATCATGTGATTCAAATTAGACCATGTTTCGTGTTACTTTTTCTCACTGGATTTTACAGAAGAGCAGTCGATAATTCGACTAGTTGAATGGATATCACCTGGTGACACTAATTTGATTATCTCACAAGAGGTATCTACTTGAAAAATGTTAATTAATTACAGAAGTGATTAAACCAATTTTCTTTCTGGCAGTAATTGGTTGGAGTATAATCAGCCTTTTGAGTTTTGACCAGCTGCCACGGGGTTGGTGGGAGAGTTTTTAATTGGATTAAAGATTTTTTGTTTGGTAGAAAAATTCAAGTTTGGATTGGATCAGAATTATCAAAACAGTACATAGTGGAAAATGTCACACCTCAAGGTAGTGTGATTAGCCCGTTACTTTTCATCATTATGATCAATGATGTCTTCACAAAGGTACCAGTGGATATAGGTAGGTCACTGTTTGCGGATGATGGGGCCTTGTGGAAAAGAGGCAGGAACATGGACCATATAATCAGGAAATTACAAGAAGCAATTGATGAAGTGGTGGAGTGGGGTTATGATTGGGGATGTAGATTTTCAGTAGATAAAACTCAAACTGTATTTTTTACCAGGAAAAGGGTTGAGGTAGGGAAGAAGTTAAGAATGTATGGGGTTGAACTAGAAAGGGTTGCATCATTTAAATTTCTGAGAGTTATATTTGATTCACGATTAACATAGGCAGACCATATCAGGAAAGTTGAGGAGCAATGTAAAAAAATAATAAATGTGATGAGATGTTTGACTGGTAGGGAATGGGAAGCAAGTTGTTCAGCTTTGAAGAGAATGTATGTAGCTTTAGTGAGATCTGTATTGGATTATGGAAATATAGTATATGGATCAGCAGCTAGGTCTCTTATAAGGAAACTGGATGTGATTCAGGCTCAGGCCTTGAGAGTGTGCAGTGGGGCTTTTAAAACATCACCAGTGTCAGCACTACAGGTAGAAATGGGAATAATGCCTTTGGAACTAAGAAGGATGCAACTGATGGCAAACTACTGGGCTAACTTGCAGGGGCACAATGATTCTCAATCTACTAAAGGAGTGTTGCAGGAGTGCTGGGAAAATGGGAGGTTTCAGAGGGATACCTTTAGTCAGGTAGGGAATGATATTGCGAAAGAATGTGGAGTATTTGATCTGAGGATAAGTCCTTCAGTAGTTTATCCGGTTGTAGCTCCGTGGAAGCTTGTATGGCCTGACATAGACTGGTATTTGTTAGAGGTAAAAAGGAAAGAAAGATATAAAACAAATTTGGTAAATGCATTTAACTGTCATGTGATGGAAAAGTATAGTGATTATACTCACATTTATACGGATGGTGCAAAGGAACCTGAAACAGGAGTGACAGGGTTTGGGGTGGTTATATCAGCAAAAGAAATTGGAATCAGCAGAAGAACATCTAATAAGTTAGGGGTGTTTACAGTGGAGATGCTGGCAGTGTTGGTTGCATTGCAATGGGTGCAGAAAGCCAGACAAGCCAAAGCATTGATATGTTCAGATTCATCCTCAGTTCTAGCAAATTTAAGGTCTTTTCACACAAACAGTCGGCAAGATGTACTTTATGAAGTCCTTCAGTTAGTTACAAGAATTGCAAATCAGGGAGGTCAGGTAAAATTTCTATGGGTTCCAGCACATGTAGGGGTGAAGGGGAATGAGAGGGTGGATGAGTTGGCAAAGAGGGCGTTAAAGAAAGAAAATGTGGAAATGCACATTAGTATCAGTAAAGCAGAGGTTAAGTGTGTAATCTGGGAAAAAGTCAACCGAATGTGGCAAGAAAGATGGGACAGGGAGGGGAAAGGGAGGCATCTATATCAAATACAAAAGAGTGTTGCATTTACTAGGGTAGGTAATGGAAACAGAAGAGAGGAAATAGTGTGGACTAGGTTAAGGCTGGGGCGTTGTGCATTAAACAAAACATTGAAAATGATAGGGAAACACCAGACAGGATTGTGTGAGGAATGTCAGGAAGAGGAGTCAGTAGAACATATAGTTTTGTGTTGCAGGAAGTATGGGATTCAGAGAGAGATGCTGAGAAATAAATTAAGGGAGTTGGGGATGCAGGAATTCACATTAAAAGGGTTGCTGGGCATGGGTGAGAAAGCACAAGTCCGGGTATTTTTAGTGATTTTTAGTGTTTTTAAGGGGTACAGGGGTTTTTTATAGAATATGACGAATAAACAGGAATAGGATACTAGGATGGTCAAAGATGGGAGGGTGAAGTGTAGGTTTGTGTGTGTATATATATATGTGTGTACGCGTGCGCGATTGGGTGAAGGGATTTAGAATGTATGTCTAGTGCACATTCTGGAGCAGAGGGTGGCGGTAATGCACCATTAAGCTGGATGCCAACCGCCGTAAAACAAGATACAGACAGACAGACAGACCAGCTGCCACAGAAAGCAGGTTTATCATTTCACTCTTCACTTAACTCACTTAAGACTCTACTGGAGGATAGATAGGGTTTTGTAGGTGGTGAGAGGTTGTCTGGTCATTTGCAGCAGCAGCAGTTTCCTTTTTGCCTATCTTTACTGATGGTTCTGAAGACCTAGTTAGTAATGGGGTGGGATCAGGGATATGTATCCCTTGGTTTAATGTTGAGGTGGAGAAAAGGTTGACAGGTGGGTTGTCTGGCTATATAGCAGAATTTGAGGCCATTATCATTAGCCTGCAATGGGTTGAACAAGGTAAGCCAAACAAAATCATAATCTGCTGAGACTCTGCCTTGATACTGTAGAGTTTGGAACAAAGTGTTGAAGGAGACTTGATCTGTTGATGCAAGTGTATTATAAACTAACTGTTCTGGAGAGTATGGGAACAGCTACCTGCACATACGGATCTGTTGGGTAATGAAAAGACATATTATATCAAAATAGGCACGTACTAAGTCTGAGGTAGATGTTATAATCAATATTGGAGAGAATGAAGCCAAATCTCCTATTAGGTTGGCTGGGATCAGGAAATAGCAGAAATTGTGGGATGGGGTATGGTATTACAATTTGTTTCCATCAGTCAAGGGAGGTGCCTTTTGTGGCGAAATTGCAGAGAAGATGTATAGTTGACAAAACTAAGGATTTGACATACATATTTGCACTCCACCTTGGCACTTGTTGGTAAGCATGGAAATGGGTGGTGTGATTACTATAAAGCCCCAGAGACAGTGGAAAATGTGATCATGGTGTGCAACAATTATTTGTTAAAATGTGGGAAGCTGTTTAGGCAATTATTGGGTAAATCTACAGTGTCTAGTTTGCAGGGTGTTCTGCCACCTCAGGCAGGGATGGATAAGTTGTGTAGGGGCTTGGTGAACTACTTGATTAAAAGAGGTTTGTGACGTGGGATTTGATCCCCATCAAGGATCCCTTCATATTCCATTACAGTAGGTGCGAGCCTGCTTTGTTCTTGATATGAAAGAGAAAGAACTGATTTAAGAATTATCCATTATTCTTCACTAAATATTGAACTCTGAAGCAGTAATGCAGATTGAAGAACATCAGTTTTACTGTTCTGGACCTCTTCGGCCAACAACTTCACTTGCTCCTTTGTAAAAATGAATATTATCGAGATCTGTTTGGTTTAGCTGCCTTTAAGCTTAATTCAAAAATAACAGTAGAGTAACACACCTGGCCGGGCATATCAGAATCTCAACAAAAATATCCTAGTGTGTTTTAGCATTAAAAAATCCCTAGTAACATCAGCACTTAAGCAATGATTTCAAGGAATATACTGAACGGTGTCTGGCTAAAGTGATAATCTCACGGCAGTTATTCTCATGGTGTGTAGAGCACCACTTAGTGCACAGAAAAATGAAATCTCTACATTTTCACTGAAAAGATTTTGAGGCATTTCAGGGTGACAGAGTGCTATATAAATCCAAGCATTACAAATTATTAATAGTCATTTCAACAATTACAACTTCTTTATTTATACAGAGATTACAGAGATTTTAAAGAATCACATGAGCAAAATTTGACTTAAAGCAGAAAAGGAACAGAAAAAGGACAGATGTTCTTTCAAAGTGGTGGGTTTTAAAGTGTGCTATAAAGGAGGGGAAAAAGATTGAGAGGATAGATGCACTCTAGTGTCTAAAACTTTGCCAGATGAAGCCATGGCTATAAATAACAGAGCAATTAAATCATCAATGCTAAAGAAACCAGAATTGGAGCAGAATAGATATTTTGAAGGGTCTGGGGATGGAGGAGATTACGGAGATAAATGGCTGGAGGTTGATTAGGTTGGTGTGAATTTTTCATGTAAAAATTGTGAACAAATTTGCTATAATCCTGAATAAATCCCTCTAGCAATTATTTTTGGGTGATATTGCACCCATAGAGAATGTGACATAGGGAATGTGCACATTTGCTTGTGCTATTCATAATGGCAGGTTTGACATTTCTCTTTTGCAATATGTGAGCCAAGTGATGTCACTTTTTGTCCAGCTCTCACTTTCGCTATAACCAGCAGAGAGTTTTAGGATAGAATCTACAAATGCTGAAAGAGCATTCACAAATAGGAGCACACTAAGCTGCTTTGTAGTTTTTATTTCCTGCTGTTTAAAGGGACATTATGGTGACATTAAAAGAGCTGGCTGAATTGCAGAGATGATTTTATCAACTTTGATTTCATTGAAGTGCTGATGGCATCTTGATACTTGCCAGCATTTCTGAATACCCACGAATACAGGCTCACAGTTACCCACTTGTAAGCCCATAAAAAGTCCCCTTAATAACTCAAACCTTTTCATCAATGGAATGAGTTTCCAGAGTTTCAACATTCAGGGGACTGGTGATCATCAAGAGATTTTTTTTTTTTTTTGATGATAAACCAGTACGCACACCTAAGGGAAATAGAATTTCCAAAAAATTTGCACGTCCAGCCTTGAAGGATGGAGTGTTGGGAAAGACCTACCCTCTTCCTTTCTGGCTCCCAATATTTATTCAATATTCTATAGTAGTCCCCAAGCATTGTTACTCTGAACACCATGTCATCAAGTACTTTTAAGTACCAGCAATGTGGAAAGAAGCATTTTAAAAAGGTTTTGGTATTTCATTCATGCTTGGATGTGCTGCGGTACATGCCCACAAGATAGCAGTTCTGATTGCCCCATTATAGGAATGAGGTGGAGGCTTTGCAGATGGTGCAATAGAGATTCACTAGGACATTGAATAGCTCACAGAATATCATTCATAAGGAGAGGTTGGATAAACTAGTATTGTTTTCTCTGGTGATTTGAAGGCTGAAGTCAGACTTCATAGACATATATAAAATTATGGCTTTTTTCTGGTCGAGATAGTGCCAGCAAACAATGCTACCTTAGGCGATACCTTTGTCTTTGTCCACAACACATTTTCTTTCACTTCTTTTATGTCTTTTTTGAATTTAGATGTGTTTCTGCTACTGTTGGAGCCTATAAGATACAGTTGAAGATTGATTGAGTGATCTGGGGCTTTGCTACCTCTGAGAAGATTCCAGGAGGTGAGCACCCTCGAGGCCTAGAACCATAGAGCCATAATTGACTCTTTTTCCTGATTAAAGCATCAAGGAAGATTGAAACATTGTGAGTGAGGAAGGTGAGCAAGTGTTCAGCGCTGTTGACCAGCCTCAGCCTCTCACTCGCTGCTGCCAGAGAAAGGCCTTTTTGTGCAATGATCTCTCACTTGCTGCTCCCAAGGGAAGGCCTCTGGGTGTGATGGTCTCTCGCTGGCTGCTCCCAAGGGAAGGCCTCTGCATTGGAATGGTTTCTCTCTTTCCCTCAATGCTGTCAGAGGATGGGACCGAAGTTCTTGATCTGTGATTTATGGATTGGACTGTAGTTCACTTGGACTGTTTCAGTTTTATGTTTTTATATTCTTGGTTTTTGACCATTCTTTCTTGTTGCTGTTTACATGATTTTATTTTTTTTGTGTGGGTAGAGGGGTTTGATGTTCTTGTTACCATTTGCGTGTTTTTATTTTGCACGTGGGAAGGAGTTGAACAGCTTCTATGTTTTTGGTTCATGGAAAAGACGAATCTCAGAGTCATATACTACATACATACTTTCTTAATAAATGTACCTTGAAACTTGAAAGGCATTGATAGAGTAGATAGACAGTCTTTTTGACAGGGTAGAAAGGGTAAATCCCAGAAGTTATAGGTTTAAGTTGATATGAGGAAAGTTGAAAGGAGTTAAGTACAAGGTATTTATTTTTAATATCAGGAGTAGTAGGTGACTGGAATACATTGCCAGGAGAGGTGGTAGAAGCAGATATGATAACAATGCTCAAGAGGCTTTTAGACAGACATATGGACAGGCAAAGAATGGAGGGACATAGACCATGTGCAGACAGATGAGATTGACTGCACGTTCAAATGTGGCCCAAGTGCAGAGAGAGACACTGAAGCATGTCAACAGCTCACAGACTTTAATGTGAACTTTGCAGAATTTTAAGGGAATGGCAAACAATAAATAGTAGGCCAACAGGGCTGTTAACTGAAGTTCTCGAACTGGAAGTAAAATGCCAACACCACATCTGAAAGCAATATATAAATGGTGGTGAATCTATGGAATTTGTTGCCACAGGCAGCAGTTGAGGCCAAGTCACTGGGTGTATTTAAGGCAGAGATTGATAGGTATCTGAGTAGCCAGGGCATCAAAGGTTATGGTGAGAAGGCGGGGCAGTGGGAGTAAATAGGATAAAATGGATCAGCTCATGATAAAATGGCGGAGCAGACTCGATAGGCTGAATGGCCTACTTCTGCTCCTTTGTCTTATGGTCTTATAAATACTAAACAAATACCGCTTGTTTCCAGTGTCAGTCCAAACGGTAGTCCTCTTTCACAGACAAGGACGAAGGTAAGCAGAAAGTGTAAAGTTGCTGTGCTTCGCTTAAGTCTCAACAAGACTACAATGAAAAGGGAGCAACACACATCAAAGTTGCTGGTGAACGCAGCAGGCCAGGCAGCATCTCTAGGAAGAGGTACAGTCAACGTTTCAAGCCGAGACCCTTCGTCAGGACTAAATGAAGGAAGAGCTAGTAAGAGATTTGAAAGTGGGAGGAGGAGGGGGAGATCCAAAATGATAGGAGAAGACAGGAGGGGGAGGGATGGAGCCAAGAGCTGGGCAGGTGATTGGCAAAGGGGATATGAGAGGATCATGGGACTGGAGGTCTGGGGAGAAAGACCGGGGGGTGGGGGAACCCAGAGGATGGGCAAAGGGTATAGTCAGAGGGATAGAGGGAGAAAAAGGGGAGTGAGAGAAAGAATGTGTATAAAAATGAATAATGGATGGGGTACCAGGGGGAGGTGGGGCATTAGCGGAAGTTAGAGAAGTCGATGTTCATGCCATCAGGTTGGAGGCTACCCAGACAGAACATATGGTGTTGTTCCTCCAAACTGAGTGTGGCTTCATCTTTACAGTAGAGGAGGCTGTGGATAGATATGTCAGAATAGGAATGGGATGTGGAATTAAAATGTGTGGCCACTGGGAGATCCTACTTTCTCTGGTGGACAGAACGTAGGTGTTCAGCAAAGCAGTCTCCCAGTCTGCGTCGGGTCTCGCCAATGTATAGAAGGCCACATCGGGAGCACCGGACGCAGTATATCACCCCAGCTGACTCACAGGTGAAGAGTCGCCTCACCTGGAAGGACTGTCTGGGGCCCTGAATGGTGGTAAGGGAGGAAGTGTAAGGGCATATGTAGCACTTGTTCCGTTTACAAGGATAAGTGCCAGGAGGGAGATTGGTGGGGAGGGATGGGGGGGACGAATGGACAAGGGAGTCGCGTAGGGAGCGATTCCTGCGGAAAGCAGAGAGCAGGGGGCAGGGAAAGATGTGCTTAGTGGTGGGATACCGTTGGAGGTGGCGGAAGTTATGGAGAATAATATGTTGGACCCGGAGGCTGGTGGGTTGGTAGGTGAGTACCAGGGGAACCCTATTCCTGGTGGGGTGGTGGGAGGATGGAGTGAGAGCAGATGTACGTGAAATGGGGGAGATGCGTTTAAGAGCAGAGTTTATAGTGGAGGAAGGGAAGCCCCTTTCTTTAAAAAAGGAGGACATTTTCCTCGTCCTGGAATGAAAAGCCTCATCCTGAGAACAGATGCGGCGGAGACGGAGGAATTGCGAGAAGGGGATGGCATTTTTGCAAGAGACAGGGTGAGAAGAGGAATAGTCCAGATAGCCGTGAGAGTCAGTAGGCTTATAGTAGACATCAGTGGATAAGCTGTCTCCAGAGACAGAAAGATCTAGAAAGGGAAGGGAAGTGTCGGAAATGGACCAGGTAAACTTGAGGGCAGGGTGAAAGTTGGAGGCAAAGTTAATAAAGTCAATGAGCTCAGCATGCATGCAGGAAGCAGCGCCAATGCAGTCATCGATGTAGCGAAGGAAAAGTGGGGGACAGATACCAGAACAGGCACGGAACATAGATTGTTCCACAAAGCCAACAAAAAGGCAGGCATAGCTAGGACCCATACGGGTGCCCATAGCTACACCTTTAGATTGGAGGAAGTGGGAGGAGCCAAAGGAGAAATTATTAAGAGTAAGGACTAATTCCGCTAGACGGAGCACAGAGTGGTGGTAGGGGGAACTGATTAGGTCTGGAATCCAAAAAGAAGCGGAGAGCTTTGAGACCTTCCTGATGGGGGATGGAAGTATATACGAACTGGACATCCATGGTGAAAATATAGCAGTGGGGGCCAGAGAACTTAAAATCATCGAAAAGTTTAAGAGCATGATAGGTGTCACGAACATAGGTCGGAAGGGATTGAACAAGGGGGGATAAAACCGTGTCGAGGTATGCAGAAACGTGTTCGGTGGGGCAGGAGCAAGCTGAGACAATAGGTCTGCCAGGACAAGCAGGTTTGTGGATCTTGGGTAGGAGGTAGAAACGGGAAGTGCGAGGTATTAAGTCCTGACGAAGGGTTTCGGCCTGAAACATCGATTGTACCTCTTCCTAGAGATGCTGCCTGGCCTGCTGCGTTCACCAGCAACTTTGATGTGTCTTGCTTGAATTTCCAGCATCTGCAGAATTCCTGTTGTTTGTGTAATGAAAAGGGAGATAAATATTGCCTTAATGAAAGTGTAATTAGCTGGAATATGCATTTTTGCGAGCACAATTGCCAAACGTGCTGCGCAGCCTTCCTGCAGGGGCATGTAGACCCTGCAGCAGAGTCCGTGGTCATGACAGAGATAAGTTAGATTTTGATCATGATGGGGCTCTATTTTTCATTCCATGTGGTTTTCAGACTGTCCAACCAGACAATCAAAAAGTGCTACAGCAAACCCAGAGCCACCGGATGCAGGCTGCAGAACATCAGGACCAAGTGGATCAGAAGAAAAACTCCCAGAGACTATCTAGCAGAAAACCTCCAGCCTCATCTCCTGGCCAAGAGAAAGAGGAGCTCATTTACTCTCCAAGCAATACGAAACTTTCTAATGGGAATTAACATTCCATAAGGAGCTTAAAGATTTAAAATCCCCAATACAGACAAAGTGATATTTTCAGCACTCCTGTCATTCAGACCAATATAGTTTTCCAGTAGTCAACTGAGAGACACAGGTGATATACTGTATAAAAGACCCTTACATTGTCTTTTGCAGGACTATCTGTACTGATTAGAACATATGAAAGAATGAACCCTGATCCATGTCCTTTGACTCACCACCACCATTGTAATCACTTGGCAGCTCACTAAGACAAATCACATTTGTTTCTGCATTTCTCAAGTGAATGAGATTCTCAAGACCAGAACCACCCATTGTTATGGTGGTTTCTATCCCCACCCACCCCCACCTATGCCCACAATATACAAAGGACCTCCCTTCCGGCAATTATCTCCTTGATAATATTGTTAAAATTTGTTTCACTAAATCTAGGCTGTGCTCTCCATCCTTGATACAATCTCTTTCCCCTTAGTGCTGTACAATGAATGTTATTGGTACATAGTTCCCATGGGAATGTGATATTAAGAACTTGTGTCCAACTTTTATTGGTATTCAGCAAACACAGGTACGCTGGCTTTATTTGTGCCCAAGACTTTTACACAGTACGTTACCTGCACTAAATTGGGTAAGGTCCTTTCAGGAATCGTACAGTATTCCTTCAGAGCTTCATCTTGCTGAGTCCAAGATGACCAAATGTTACTTCAGGTGTCTTTTTGGCAAGTTTAATTACTTTTTTTGCAAGGAAACGCAATGACTATTAGTGCTCTAATGCCAGTCTAGATCACCAATTTAAAAAAAAAAGTGGAAAAACAATTTCTAAACTAGGAAAGGCAAGACATGAGGAATTTGTCAACAAGGATGATGCTTCATTCTATAAAAAGGCTTGGAGGCAATTACAAAAATCTGAATTATTATGCATTCATTTACTCTTAGTCATTGAGATTCCTGTCAAGTTAAAACAAAGCACAAAATAAAGACAGAAATATTGCTGTAGCGCCACAGTGTTCAGTTTTCTTATGTTCATCCACAGTATGTGCAATTACTGGCTAGATCAACATTTGTTTCCACCCCAATGGTCATTACCTGAGTAGTTTCCCAAGCCATTTCAGACAGGTTACTGCGTGGTTGAAATCTGGGTACAAAGGATAGATTTAATTCCCAGAATGACACTAGTGAACCAGATGCTTTCTTTATGACAATCCAGCAGCTTTCTGCTCTGTTACAAATTCTCACTTTTTATTCAACAATTAATTAATTGCAACAATTTAAATCTCTCAGTTGCCATGGCAAGATTCAATCCCCAAGCCTCAAATAGAGGTTGATGAATTTAACTATTCTGTGCCTATGCTAAACTATATTATACTATGCTTCAATCCAGCCTTTATGATTGTAGCATACATTTACATTCAGCATTTCTCCAGTGGTCAGTAATCCAAATTGCAATGTCAAAGCATAATTCTATTTTGTTTTACTGTGTTAATTTATTGAAGCCATGTATGAAAGTGTGGTAACTTTGTGTGTTAGCTGTAATGATGAGCATATTAAATTTTACTCGCACTCATTAAATTCCTTTAATGCATGATGGTTTGATAGTGATAATATAGAGATGCTGGTATAAATATTTATTGGTCTCCTTATGCACCAATTATAGAAGAACAGACAATTTGTTCATGCTTTTCTACTGGTTGAGATTTCTAGATCCAACACAAGAATCAGCTGGAGTGCAGATGGAGATTCAACTGTTTTAGGGTATCTTAAGAGAGTGTTTCAACAGTTTTAGCTAATGGAATCATGTCGGTACAATGAGAAATTTTGCTTTGCCAGATATGCAACAAGTAATTGCAACAAGATAATGGGAAATAATAAACTGTGCCAGCTTGCAAAAGAAGACCAGCACTTAATCAATAATATCAGTAATGATTACACAGTCTGTGGCAGTGCAGGAACAAATGTTGTTGGGTGTAAACTGCATTTCTGTAAATGCCATCTTTTGAATGAAATGTTAACAGGACACTGGGCCTTCTCCCTCTCAGATCAATGGACAAAGACATGTAAAGAGGTCACATACATACTGCACTGTCCAATATTTTCCTCAGGATTATTAAAAAAATTTTTGAACGCTTGGCTGACTCTGCACTAGTAAACATTACTCAAATATTCATTGACTGTAAAGAAGTTTGGGAGGTCTCAATAGGTGGAGGAATGGCAAAGCATGCCGCACTCCACCAAATTTGTTTGATATCTTCAATATATTTTGAGAAATGTTTGCAGTAAAGTGAGCAACTGTGTGATATGGTCTGGGACAAACACGATAAAAACTACAGATGCTGGAAATCCAAAGTAACACCCACAAAATGCTGGAGGAACACAACTGGCCAGGCAGCATCTATTCTTCTTCTCCCCCTCCTTTCCAGTCATGAAGAAGGGTCTCAGCCCAAAACGTTGTCTGTCTACTCTTTCACATAGATACTGCCTGGTCTGCTGAACTCCTCCAACATTTTGTGTGGGAAGCTATAGAGTTAATGACAGAGACAAGCAACAAATGTTGACCTAGACACATCTTGTCGATGAAAGAATAGAAAACGATAACATTTGGGTATGACACCAATGCTTTCGCAGAATAGAACTAAATCAGCAATCTGTGCCCAGGAACTAGAACAAATCTCAGCTATAATTTGAAGAAGATGGAACATGTTCACAAACAATCAAAGTAGATTTGATAACTTGTGAATCATTAGGTCTGAAAACAGTTCAACTTGCTAGTTTGCTGAGGACAAGAAGCCTTTCCTCTGACAACTCGAAGATGTGTGATTTCTGAGGTTAATTAGCCAATTATTTCCCCACCTGCATCCATGTTGATGGAATTTAGCGGAACTTGTTGAGAACTTGGGGAGAACAAAATAGATTTGCATTGGATATGTGTTTGAAAAATATGGTGTTTGATGGTCAGCGCAAACTTGGTGGGCAATAGGTCCTGTTTTCATGCTGTATCTCTTTACGACTCTTTGAAATTAGTGAAAAAAGAACTGAAGAGCAGAAGGCCTTGCAATTGTACAGAACCTTGTATATCTCTTTCAGAATATCTCAAAGCACTTGATAAAGATATTATGTATTCTTAACTGGTCATTGTATATTCCAATCAGTTCCTACGATACATGGAATTATAGGCGAGCATCTGGTGCATAATCAGAAACAGAAACAAAGTTATTGTCACTGACATAAGTCATGAGATTTGTTGTTTTGTGGGAGCAGTACAATGAAGACATAACAATTTACTATAAGTTACAATAGAACATAGAATAGTACAGCACAGTACAGGCCCTTCAGCCCACAATGTTGTGCCAACCAAAATAAAAAAAAATAATTAGAGCAAAACAGAAAGAGTGAAGTAGTACATATCTCTTTCAGGAATCGGATGGTGGCGGACAAGAAAGTGTTCCTAAAAAATTGAATGCAGGCCTTCAGGCTCCTGTACCTCCTTTCTGTTAGCAGTAATGAGAAGAGGGCATGTCCCAGATAGTGTGGGTCCCTTAATGCTGGATGTTGCCTTCATAAGGTACAGCTTTTGAAGATATCCTCAGGGGTGTGGAAGCTTGTGCCCGTGATGGAGCTGGCTGAGTCTACAACAATCTGAAGTCTGTTATGATTCTGTGTGTCACTGCTTCCATACCAGATGGAGATGCAAAAACTCAAAAACTCAATTTGCTAGGGTTTTTGGTGACATACCAAATTTCCTCAAAGTTCTAATGAAGTATAGCCATTGGTGTAGCTTCATCATAATTCCATGAATACAATGGGTCCAGGATAGATCTTCTGAGATATTGATGCCCAGGGACTTAAAACTGTTTACCCTTTCTGCCACTGACCACTCAGTGAGGATTATGTGTTCTCCCGACTTCCCCTTCCTGAAATCCACAATTAATTCTTTAATCTTGCTGACATTGAGCTCAAGGTAGTTAATGTGCCGCCTCTCAACCAGCCGACCCAACTCGCCCCTGTACACTTCCTTGTGGCCAACTGAGATTCTCCCAATCACAGTGACGTCATTGGTAAATTTATAGTGGTGTTTGAGCCACACAATCTTGAGTGTAGAGGGAGTGGAGCAGTCACCAAACACACATCACTGAGTTGTGCCTGTGTTGATAGTCAGCGAAGAGGGAAATGTTATCACTGATCTGGACTAACCGTGGCCTCCCCATGAGGAGAACCTCTCATTTTCTGTTATAATAGCACACAGGATAAATTGTCCAGCTTGACAGTATGTTGTACAATCTTCATTTTTGTTTCATCTGACATATTTGAAGTATCATCTATCATTACATATTCACATTCTGGGAAAAGTAGTATGCAGCACCTACAACAAACATTGACATGTCCAACTTCATCTTTTACTCATCTGTTTAAAACTGAATATAAATGATAACCTGCTTATAGCTGCAATGACCTTCAATATAAAGTTTACTTACAAATCACTTTTTTTAAACCCAATTCATTTTGAAATGTACTAAATTTTATAACTCATTTGACAAACAAATAGAATACTGATGAAACAATGCTTTATTTATTATTGAGAGATAAATCATCACTCTTGGATCACCTGTACAATGCAAATACCCACAGTATGTCAGGATGCTGTTCATTGACTACAGCTCAGCGTTTAACAAAATCATTCATACAGTCCTAATCAAAAAGCTACAGAACCTGGACCTCTGTACATCCCTCTGCAATTGGATCCTTGGCTTCTTAACTGGAAGACCTCAATCTGTGCGGATTGGTAATCTTAGCCCCACCTCGCTGACAATTAACATAGGTGCACTTTAGGAATGTGTGCTTAACCCACTGCTCTGCTCTCTGTATACCCATGACTGTGTATCTAGGCATAGCTCAAAGGTTATTTGTAAATTTGCTGATAATACAACCATTGTTTGCCGAATCTCTGATGGTGATAAGGAGCAAGATATACCAGCTAGATGCGTGGCGTCACAGCAACAACCTTGCACTCAACGTCAGGAAGAGCAACAAACTGATTGTGAACTTCAGAAAGCGTAGAGGAGGGAACCCAAACCTATCTTCATGGAGAGGTCAGAAGTGGAGAGAGTGAGCAATTTCAAGTTCCTGAGCGTCAATACTCTGAAGGTCTAACCTGATCCCAACATGTCGATGCAGTTATAAGAAGACACGACAGCTGCTATATTTTATCAGGAGTTTGGGGAGATTTGGTTTGTCAACTAAAACACTCAGAAACTTCTACAGATGTACCATGGAGAGTAGTCTGTCTGGCTGCATCACCATGTGGCATTGGAGGGCTATTGCACAGGATCAAAGTAAACTGCAGAGAGTTGTAAAATTACTCAGCTACAACAAAACCTACGAAGAGCAGTGCCTCAGGAAGGTGGCATCCATCACCCAGGACATGCCCTATCCTCGTTGCTACCATTAGGAAGGAGGTGCAGAAAACTAAAAACATGCACTCAGTGATTCAGGAACAGCTTTTTCCCCTCTGCCGTCCAATTTCAAAATCAACATGAACACTATCTCACTACTTTTAATATTTCAGTTTTTACACTACTTTTTTAAATTTAACTATTTAATATAAATATAGAAAAAAGTTATAGTAAATATATATCATGTATTACACTGTACTGTTGCCACATAGTTAACAAATTTCATGACAAATGCCGATTATATTAAACCTGATTCTGACTCTGATAAATATTGGTTAGGATATTAGACAAAACAGTTTAATCTTTCAATATAGTGTCATGGGATATTTCATGCTCATCTTGTAAATCTGATAGGATTTACAGGAGCAAATTTGTAGAGAGAAAAGAGTTGCAAGAAAAATAATATGATAGTATATAATTTTAACTTTCTGCATATTGACTGGGGCTCCCATACTGTAGAAGGACTGGATGGGATAAAGTGTTCATGAAAGTTTCTTTAATCAATATGTAGAGTGGGTGTGATATTGGTTCCTCCTCTTAGGAAATAAGACTCAAGGAAGTCTTAAGGAATAAGTCATTGGCCAACAGCAGCAAAGAACTGTTGGTGGCCTTCGTGAAAGAAGTGTGTGTCTGGGAACCCTTTGGATCTAGTAATCACAATTCTTTTAGTTTCAAGATAATTATGAAGAAGGGTAGGACTGGTTCTCAATCTCAAAAAAAAAGGACTCATTCTCGAGCTGTGATTCTAAATTGGAGAAAGGCTAATTTCGATGGCATCAGAAGAGATCAGCAATGAATGGATTGAGATAGGTCGTTTTCCAGCAAAGGGATGCTTGGTAAGTGGAGGCCCTCAAAAGTGAAATATTGAAGGTATAGAATTTGTATATTCCTGTTAGAATAAAACACAAGACAAACAGGATGATGGAACCTTGTATTTCAAAGGATTTTGAGGCCCTGTTTATGAAGAAGGGCCTCAAAGAGAACACAAGTGAGAAATCGGAAGAGAAAAAAGAAGACATGAGGTTTCTCTGGCAGACAAGGTGAAAGAAAATCTCAATGGCTTCCATAGATCTATTAAGAGCAAAAGGATCACAAGTGACAAAATTGGTCCTCTTGAAGATAAGTGTGGTCATCTGGGCATGGAACCCAAAGAGGTGGGGGAGATCATAAATGGATTTTTTTTGGATCTATATTTACTTGAGAGAAACGTACAGAGTTTATAGAACTGAGGTAACATAGTAGTGAGTTATGGACCCAATCCAGATTACAGAAGAGGAGGTGTTTGCTGTCTTGAGGAAAGTTAGTGTGGGTATGTGCCATGTGCAGTGTGTCACCTTTGTAGCCTGTGTTTTCCACTTTGGCTCCACAGGAATACTGTTTTGTTTGGCTGTATTCATGTGCATGGTTGATGACAATAAATCTGAACTAGAAACTTGATAAGTCTACAGGACCTGAAAAGGTATTCTGTTGGACCTTGTGGGATTTTTTTTTTTTGCATAGCTTGACAAAACAGTTGTATCTTTGCATCTTTGCTACTGCCGACTTTACATATGCAGACTTACTGTTGGCCCAAGTTATGACTTTGCAGACATTAACATAGATCTCATGCCCCTCCATACAGCTAAATATCGATGTTCCCCCCCCCCCCCCCGGCCAGCCTCAGGGTTGCTCGGCTCGCTGTCCTCTAGGGAAACAGCCCTCGGCCCCTCCAAACTGGGGAATCAGTTTGTGTGGATGCTGTGTGATGTACCCCAACCCGCCCAAATAACAGACAATACACCAGATATGATTAAATGATTTACAGTTTATAGATATTACTGGAACTATATAATTAATAAAGAATAAAATATAAAAGGAAAATAAAAGGTGCCACACTTATCAAAGTTCAATCTCTTCATGCACAAACAGTTGGAGCTCAGGACCCTTCTTCTTCACCCTGCGACCCCTCGGACCACCTCGACATGCCGCCTGGGACCACCACCGGTGGTCGACCAGACGCTTCACACGAGTCCGTCTCCTCTCCTCGCTGAACGCCCCGCTCGGGGTCCGACCCCGATAGCAGACTCACAGCACCTGGTCCATCCTCTGTCTCCCTCTCCCGCCTTCTGCCCCAAAATCCCATGCATACAATATCTTACAGATACACCAAAAACATAACAACTATCGTAATTTGGTTCATAACATCTTCTTATCAGTAATGTGATTCAAACAACTGCTAGCAGGAAGGACTTTCTCAGCAGTTAACATAACAAAGAATTTCTTTCAATTATAACATAACAAAGAAGCCATTTTAATTAGACTACGCAGTGACATTAAAAAAAAGAAACCCCTTACATGGAGAATATGTAGTTTTGCAGTTTTTGCATAGTTGCTCTGTGACTTACATGAGAGAATTCAAGTTCCAAAGCTTAATGTAAAGAGTTGGTGAAATGACAGTCAATGGGCCAAATCATGCTCGAGCTGTCAAGGCACTCAATACTAACCTTATTTACATGAGTGACTCCGATTATTTTGGCTTTCCAGACTCAGAGTCGGCAGCATGGATCTCAGCGGTGATTTAGGCTCAACCAGTGCTCTAGTCAGACCCAGCCTTTGAATACACATTATTTTGATCAACAGGCTGTAGATCCTCTCCTTCTGTAAAATAAACTCTCTGAGGCTTTGCACAATGTTGTTCAGCAGCATCCATTAAATTTGTTTCCAATAACTTCTAAAAATTTCAAGGTAATTATTTAAAATTTAAATATATTGATTACTAATAAATAAGTGCAATATAAAATTGTAAAACTTAGATAACCAAACACCCCTTAGTTCTCCAAATCTTCAGATTGGAAATCACAATGAAATAATTGGGTCCCCCATTCTGTTTCAGGTCTGACTGTCATGGGGTCAAAGAGGTGGATTTTCCAGTGCATGGCCAGACTCAAAATGAATTCTAATGACAAGAGAGGAGTAACAGATGTTTTGACTTCAATCATGCAGCTTGCTGTGAACTTTAGTGGAGTATTACATTGGTATATTTTTACATGTGAAAGGCCAAATGTTGATGGTTCCTTTCAGTAACATAGGCCACAGTCAGTTTGATTAAGCCAATTATGTCTTTGGGACACCATGATGCCTACATGGACTCATATAATTATGCAACAAATGGTTTCAATTCATTTGGAATCTCAATAATCTTCCATTGGTATTAAAGGAGAGTATTTTGCCGAACAAAAGACACCCTACCTGGTTGGTAAAAGTTAATGCTTGTATTTTATTGGCGTTACAGAATGCAAGTATTATCCATTCTGTCTGGGGACATTTGATCACAACCTCATCATTTACAAGACAGTATTATGCCCTTGACACAGTTAGCCATGAAATTCCAGAATGGTAGTGATGTGGATTCACAGTCTGTTTCGTTATTTACATGTCTAGTGGCATGCTTCATTTTTGGACATGTGATCAGGTGTATCACAATCTCATTTCTGCATCTGAAAGAAAGCAAGCTTTGATGATTTCTCTAAATGCATTAGGAAAGCCCCAACTCTCACTGTATCAGCCACACCCAAAAGATGCTATGATGGTTGGAACAAAGTGAGAGCAAGGGCAAGAACATTAGTGGAAGTTAACAGAGCACCTCCAGACAGTAGCAGTAAATAAGGTTGCACTACAAATCAGAAGATTAGAAGTTCATGTAATGAGTAAAAACAAAAAATCAAAATTGCTTTATTTTTGTTTAATGCAAATCAGAATAAATTAATAATGTGGAGGGTGATTCATCCAATGCACATTTGTTTCTTTTTAGATCAAAATATTGATCTATGTACTAGGACACAGGAAATTGTAGATCTAATGTTGTGCAATAAGAAAAATATTAACTAAACTTCTAATTAAGGTGCTTCTCAATAGAATTTTATTTGAGACTGAAAGTTGATCTATTTCAAGTAAAACATGGAATCATAAAATTAAACAGACTAATCTGCAAAAAATATGAGGCATGAGCTGGCTTTGGTACATTGGAAAATTATATTAATAGTTGATGTACAATGTGAGATTAACTATGGCTACTGTCGACAGAATTGTTAAATAACTTATAATAAATATATCTTTATTACAAAAACTACCAAGAAAATTAACAAATATTAGTAAGCTAAAAATCATACTTGATCAAAGAAAAAGGCTTGTAGTTTTGCCACAAAGAGCAGTGAAATTGGGAATATTTTATAATTCAGCAAGGTAGGACTAGGGTATTGATGGGAAAAGTAAAGTAGAATGCAAGAGTAATCTAAATCAAAACCGAAAATAATACAGGTATATAGGTTAGAGAAAAGGAAAACATTAACAAAATCTAATGCGAGTACTTTTACACACAAAGAAGCATTTGGAGAGTGAATAGCTGGTAAAGAAATTAAAGAAATAATTTCTGTCTATCTTCATAGAATAAGTCACAGACAATATGCTGGAGGTAGGGATGAATAATAGGCCAGAAAGCAGAAGAGGACTATTTGATAGGCTTGAATTGCAATAAATATCTAGAACCCGATGACATGCATCTCTAGTATTTAAAAGAGATGGTAGTAGAAATAATAGGTGCACTGGTTCTTCCTTCTAAGAATTCCCTATATTTAGAATGGTTCACACAGTTTGGAAGGCTGCAAATGTGACCACAATATAAAAAGAAGTGGGTAGAAAGAAAATAGAGAAACACAGAACTGTGGTTTGTTAATTTGATATCACAAATAATTTCAAAAGCTGTTGGAACCTGTTATTACAGAAGTTAAAACAATTGATTTATAAAAATAATGTTAGGAATAGGCAAGCTTAATGTGAGCTTCCGAAGGGAAATAATATTTGACATGTCTGTTCTCTGAGTTTTAACAAGCAGAGTAGATGATGAACTTAATGGTAAACCATGCAGAAGGCCCCCGATAAGATTTAACGTGCAGGGCCGGCTGGTGGCGCAACGACATTGGCGCCAAACCCAAGAGCGGAGACTCCCGGGTTCGAAACTAGTCGGGTCTACCCCCCAGCACGCTTTCCATCCGTGCGGGGTTGAGTGTCGAGAACGCAACTCGACCTTGTACAACAAAGGGAAAATACTGTGAAAATGTCTGTGAGGAGTGGCGCGCCACACAGTCTCTCGCTCTCTCTCGCTCTGCATCTTGGAAAAAGCCATGAAAAATCCATCATCACGGACGCACGCACGGACATGCAGACACAAACGTACAGACGTGCACACACACACAGACTCGCACGCACACAGGCACATGCCAAAATTTAAAAAGATATTACATGCAGGATTATTATTTAACATGGCCATTTTGCATGGGTGAATTTATTGGAATGGAATGGTGACAAAAAGTGGGAATAAACTGGTTATTTTTAGGTTGAGAAGTAGGAAATAGTGAGGGACCATAGAGAATGGTGCTGCATCACCAGTTTATTATGATCTTTATCATTGATTTGGATGAGAGTAGCAAGATTAATAAAAAAATTTGTTGATCCAAATTTGAGTGGCAATGTGAGTTGTGCAGGGGATGTAGAGATGTGTCAGAGATTGATAGGTTTTTGGCTATTAAGAGCTTCAAGGATATGGAGTAGTGCTGGAAAGCAGCACTAAGGTAAAATGTCAGCATTATTGAATGACAGAGTAGTCACAAGAGGCCAAATGGCCTATTTCTGCTTCCATTTCTTATTGTTCTCCTGTTTCAATAGGATATATAGACAAGCTAAATGAATGGGTCATTACATGAGTGAAGACCTCCATTTTTGTAGAAAAAGATATAAAGTATTTCTTTTAAGTGCTGAAAGATAGAATGATGTTAGGACTCAGAGGGTTCATGTACATGAATTAGTGAAAGAACTGCATTAGGAACTTGCTCTTTAGTATAACAGCATTTAAGTACATGAACAACGATGTATTGCCATGGTTACAGGTCCATGTCACAAACCAAAACATTAACTCTGATTCTTTTTCCATAGATGTCTGACCAGATAAGAAGTCTCAGCATATGTTGGTTTTTAATTCAGATTTAAAGCATTAGCAGTTTTCAAGATGTTTCAATTATTGCCACAATAGATGCAAGATTCAGGGGTAATACTTCAGCATGTCTTCTATTGTTGGTTTTTGTTCACATCTCAATCCAAATGACTGAGCTTGTAGGAACTCCATGTGCTCATAATGTGGACAGTTTGGAACCTGCAGGTGCTGACATCTCCATATGGTTGCTTCCCTGCCCTTCAAGTTGGTAGATTTACATGATCTGGAAGATTTTCAACTGAAAATAAAAGTATTCAAAGAATTTCAATAGATGTGCAAACACTGCCAAAATATTCCGCATGCCAATATGAAATTTAATTGGTCATCCATTAATGAATCAATATGTCTAATGACTGCACTGGTAATGTGGAAAGGTGAATGGCAGAGGCTTATGGTCTGCGGATTATTGGCTGGTCAATTTTTCATGTCAGAACTCAGCCAAAACCAACTGTGAATAATTAGTCACTAAAACTTTTAATTGCAGATCATGTTGCCAGTTCAGTCTGGCACAGACGGCAAAGCAGCACTAGAACATTTCTATGCGATGCCAAGTTGGCAAATCTGGATTTTGATCCCCTCCAATCCTTTAACTTCCTTTCTGGCCCTATTCACCAGTGATCTGAAATTAATAATAAATTTAATTGTAGAATTCATGGCTTATCTATTAACAACTCTCCTTCTCCATCCCACCCATTCTTTTCAGCAGAAAATATAGCAGTTTTCACAAAAGTTTTAGAAGCATCTTTGGACAGGATTACAACATGTGGGGGAAAAAAAAGCATTTTTTTTACAATTTGGCTAATAGTTGGCATTTTCCAAATCATTCACTGCCACCCATATTTTCACTTCACTAATATTACTAATGGGTGTACATTATTAATTACCCACAAATAACTTGTTGTTCACTGGTCTGTGCAAAGTATTTGCAATTTTAATGATGCACCTTTAAAGCAAAATACATGGCTGTTACAATTCCCCACATTGTGAATTTTCTAGTGTGGATAATGAATATGGCAAGATTCTAAATCAATTTTTGGAAGGAGTTTAATGTTGCTACTATAAGTTATAAAATTAATCTTGTTTATAACATGCCAAGAAAATTGGCAATTTTTGATGAGTTTTTATCTGGAATAAACATAACTTCAGATATATTTTGTGAATTTGTTCTTCCAGCTTAAGGTTTTTGGAACACATTGTAATTTTCTGTCCATTATTTGTGGTCAAATACTTCACACCTCATCTGACAAATGAGATTTTTTTAAATCATGTATATCTGTGCATATTTTTAAATAATGCTTAAAGTTTGATCTGTTAAGATAGATGTATCAAATAGATGTAGAAGAGACACTAAGGATAATGGGCAAATTAAAATTCCAAGGTGGGATTGAAAGATATTCAATAATTAAGGGCATTGTGATTAAAGGAACAGTGGACAGAATTGAGGTGCAGGTCCGCTAACAGCTAACTAAATGGTAGAACAGATTAAGGTATATTCAATGACATAAATATATTTCATTTAGTTGTAAACTTTCTGAAGAAATGTTATATTTAATTTGTAGAGTGCATTTACCTCCTTAAGACTATCCCAAAGAAATTCAAAGTAATGTGATGAAACAAAAAAAAACTACAAAGCTGTGTTGGTAGATTTTAGGGCAGATGAACAAAGCTTGAGTCAAGGAGATGTGCTTTAAAATATAGATTTAAGACTCACTGCTGAGTGAAAGGAACGCAGGAAACAGACTCCAATAAGTGAAGATCGCAAACAAGCTTTTAATTTCAGCAAAGATCCAGGAAGTATAAATTGTCCTCAAAACTGAGCTCCAGTTCAGGTCTAGTGTCATCCAACTGTATGCATATATATCTCCAAACAGAAAAATGTTCCTCCAGACCAAGGTGCACAATACAGTACATATAGCTCACACTCAATGCATAAAGTAATATTATTACAAATATATTATCAAATGATAAAATATATTCCAGAAAAATAAATTCCTAATAATAATACATTTCATAATAAAAGGTTGTCTCAGTGTAAGCATACCATTACATAGCCTCGTAGAAATGTTATTTGAAGTATTTTCTTTTTGTTAGTTGAATAAACTGAATGGATACTGGAATGTTCCCAAAAATTCAAATCTTATTGCATGTGGCAACTTCAGAACAGCTATAAGTACAAGAAGTTTCTGTTGAGAAGGTCTTCGTTTTTGAGCTTAAACAACTGATAATGCCATTGGATTGAAATTGAATGTTTCATGGGTAATATGGATAGAAAATTAGATGAGAATTAGATGAGATGAAGGTTTTTTTTGGACTGGAAAGTGTGAATGGTGTTTGTGATTTTATTAATACTGTATATAATTCATTATTGGATTTGGGTATGAGCCTGGTGGTATGAGCTTTCAGGTTATTGTATCTTCTGCTCAATGGAAGAGGGGGAAAAGTGAGAATATATGAGATATAAAGAGCACTTTTGACCACAGTGAGATTATGCCCAGTTCTGGGTGCCACACTTTAGAACAAAACATCTTGGCATGTGCGGAACAGATTTAGTATCTATGTGGATAGACTGGGGATGTTATGGTTGTTCACTTTACAGTGGATGATATCAGATAGAGTGAAAGAGACCAATAAATGCGAGCTCACTTGTCTACTTGAGGACTTAATCCTCTTGTTTGAATTCTGCTGGTCCAAAGAATGCGTTTTTTTCTTATCTGTGATGACAGGCAATATAAGAGAGAATATTGAGAACACACATGTAGAAAGTTGCTGTGTGTGTGTGTGTGTGTGTGTGTGTGTGTGTGTTTAAGTGAATATACATATGTTTTTCCTAAAAATGTGGGTAGGGGAAGGATGAGTGGCGTGTGGTACAGAAAAAAGTGTAGGCATTCAGAGATCCAAACACCTACTAATACAGGGACTATGTTCCAGTTTCTACTTCACAAAAAACATTAATACTAAACCTCCAAAACACAGTTATATGCTCATTTTATGCAACCTAGAAAATATTATATCTGAATGACCCCACCGTAGTTCAGATGGTGAAATTGCATTGTCCCTGCAGCCCCCCATAATATCTGTTCCATATATTAAAAAATAAGTCTAGGCAGCTTATTATAAACAGCAATATTTCAGCCTGATTTAAGAATTAATTCAATATCAGGATTCTTCTTGCATTTATAATTAGTTCCCATTTTACACTTTCAGTTTATGGCATCTTCAGAATTGCTTGACTAAATTAATGCTTCACCATTCACTATTAGGCACCTGTTATCCTGTCTGCAGTAGCACCTTCATATGATCCAGGCTTGGTTCTCTGTATGCATTAATATACCATGATAAGTTTTTGTTGAAGTTATGCTATTCATAGAGAAAGCAAATGCACTTGTTTGACAAATTAACATTTAATAAAATAATATATTAACTGCATTAATGATTTAAAATTGTCAAGAGAAAATTTGTAGGTAGTTTGTAAAATTTAATGATGTAATTTTTTTCAATGTGTGAAAGCTACTTATCAAATCTTGTCAGAGTCCATAATAATGTAAATTTAACAACGTGGTACATTTTGAAAACACAGTATGATCCATGGGGTTGTAAACTTGAGGTAAGGATAATGCCTAAATGAAATTTGGCTGCAGTTATTATCTCAATGCTGCACTTCTAATTTTCTGTGCTCTTTCACATCCCTGTATTGAGTTATCGTTCTTATTACAGTGTTTTATCACACAAACGAAACATTTGACAGCTCTGGTAGAAAACTAAGTGGTTTTCAGCCAGTCATCTGAAGGATAAATCAATTTACAACCAGTGGGTCTAGCCTATGTATCATTTTGGAACATAATTGAAAGTTTCATGATTAGCTACTGACAAAACTTATAAGAGGAGGCTGAATAATT